>NC_090650.1:325896814-327316814 GCF_040937935.1 Hyperolius riggenbachi
GTGCCCTAATTGCGTTTGATTTCTGCTGAAAATGTGCCCAAATTGCGTTTGATTTCTGCTGAAATGTGGCCCAAATTGCGTTTGATTTCTGCTGAAAATGTGCCCAAATTGCGTTTGATTTCTGCTGAAATGTGGGCCAAATTCCGTTTGTTTTCTGTTGAAATGTTGCACAAATTGCGTTTTTATTTTCTGGTGTCTGGGGTAACTGTTGCTGCATTTATTATTTAATGGTCATAGTTGGCTATATTTGCTGTGCTATGGTTAAGCTCCGCCTATACAATGTCATGGCCACGCCCATAACACTCCCACATCCAATTTTCCCCGCAAACAGCCCCGCCCCAATCCAACCTCCCGCTCCACCCACATGTCATGGCCATGCCCACTTATGCGGGATAGCCACATAGGGCCCCTTCCTACAGTCCGCTTGGGGCTAAAAAAAACCTTAGCTGCACCCGTGTGTGTGTGTGTGCGTGCGTGCATGTGTATGTGACTGTGTGCCCTAATTGCGTTTCATTTCTGCTGAAAATGTGCCCTAATTGCGTTTGATTTCTGCTGAAAATGTGCCCAAATTGCGTTTGATTTCTGCTGAAATGTGGCCCGAATTGCGTTTGATTTGCGTTTTGAAAATGTGCCCAAATTGGGTTTGATGTCTGCTGAAAATGTGCCCTAATTGCGTTTGATTCGGCTGAAAATGTGCATTTGATTTCTGCTGAAATGTGGCCCAAATTGCGTTTGATTTCTGCTGAAAATGTGCCCAAATTGCGTTTGATTTCTGCTGAAAATGGGCCTAAATTGCATTTGATTTCTGCTGAAAATGTGCCCTAATTGCATTTGATTTCTGCTGAAAATGTGCCCTAATTGTGTTTGATTTCTGCTGAAAATGTGCCCAAATTGCACTTGATTTCTGCTGAAAATGTGCCCTAATTGCGTTTGATTTCTGCTGAAAATGTGCCTAAATTGAGTTTGATTTCTGCCGAAATGTGCCCTGAATTGCGTTTGATTTCTGCTGAAAATGTGCCCAAATTGAGTTTGATTCCTGCTGAAAATGTGCCCTAATTGCGTTTGATTTCTGCTGAAAATGTGCCCTAATTGCATTTGATTTCTGCTGAAAATGTGCCCTAATTGCGTTTGATTTCTGCTGAAAATGTGCCCTAATTGCATTTGATTTCTGCTGAAATGTGGCCCAAATTGCATGTAATTTCTGCTGAAATGTGGCCCAAATTGCGTTTGATTTCTGCTGAAATGTGGGCCAAATTCCGTTTGTTTTCTGTTGAAATGTTGCACAAATTGCGTTTTTATTTTCTGGTGTCTGGGGTAACTGTTGCTGCATTTATTATTTAATGGTCATAGTTGGCTATATTTGCTGTGCTATGGTTAAGCTCCGCCTATACAATGTCATGGCCACGCCCATAACGCTCCCACATCCAATTTTCCCCGCAAACAGCCCCGCCCCAATCCAACCTCCCGCTCCACCCACATGTCATGGCCATGCCCACTTATGCGGGATAGCCACATAGGGCCACTTCCTACAGTCCGCTTGGGGCCAAAAAAACCTTAGCTGCACGTGTGTGTGTGTGTGTGTGTGTGTGTGTGTGTGTGTGTGCGTGCGTGCGTGCGTGCGTGCGTGTGTATGTGACTGTGTGCCCTAATTGCGTTTCATTTCTGCTGAAAATGTGCCCAAATTGCGTTTGATTTCTGCTGAAAATGTGCCCTAATTGCGTTTGATTTCTGCTGAAAATGTGCCCAAATTGCGTTTGATTTCTGCTGAAATGTGGCCCAAATTGCGTTTGATTTGCGTTTTGAAAATGTGCCCAAATTGGGTTTGATGTCTGCTGAAAATGTGCCCTAATTGCGTTTGATTCGGCTGAAAATGTGCGTTTGATTTCTGCTGAAATGTGGCCCAAATTGCGTTTGATTTCTGCTGAAAATGTGCCCAAATTGCGTTTGATTTCTGCTGAAATGTTGCCCAAATTGCGTTTGATTTCTGCTGAAATGTGCCCAAATTGCGTTTGATTTCTGCTGAAAATGTGCCCTAATTGCTTTTGATTTCTGCTGAAAATGTGCCCTAATTGCGTTTGATTTCTGCTGAAATGTGGCTCAAATTGCATGTGATTTCTGCTGAAATGTGGCCCAAATTGCGTTTGATTTCTGCTGAAATGTGGGCCAAATTGCGTTTGATTTCTGCTTAAATGTGGCCCAAAATCCGTTTGTTTTCTGTTGAAATGTTGCACAAATTGCGTTTTTATTTTCTGGTGTCTGGGGTAACTGTTGCTGCATTTATTATTTAATGGTCATAGTTGGCTATATTTGCTGTGCTATGGTTAAGCACCGCCTATACAATGTCATGGCCGCGCCCATCGCAAATCACTCCCACATCCATTTTTCCCCGCAAACAGCCCCGCCTTAATCCGCCCTCCCGCTCCACCCACATGTCATGGTCACACCCACTTATGCGGGATAGCCACATAGGGCCACTTCCTACAGTCCGCTTGCAAGCGGGCCACAAAAACCTTAGCTGCACCCGTGTGTGTGTGTGTGTGTGTGTGTGTGTGTGTGTGTGTGTGTGTGTGTATGTGTGTGTGTATGTGTGTGTGACTGTGTGTGCACATGTATGTGTCTGTGTGCGTGTGTGTACATGTATGTGTATGAGATTTTTCGAACTTCATCCTCATAGTTGTACATTTGGAAGCTGCCAAATTGCAACTGTTATAAATTCAACATGGTAGTATTTTGATTCTGGATAGGAAATGACTGATCAGTTAGGTTTGGAGATTTAGAAATCCTATTTCACATGGCCCAAAGCTGTAAGGATAGATTCTGGCCTTGTGTAATCACATCTGGTGCTTGAATAGCTCAAATGATGTCTCTCAGGAAAAAATGCTGAAGTAGGTCAACAGTATACAGTAAATTCTATTTCTCATTAAAAAATCCTTTTGATTTCTTTTTACATCGGTTAGATAAAAGCTCTAACCCTAATTTAACCTCCATCGATGACTACCCCATGTAGTGCTGGGTCTTCTGTCTCTGGAAAGGCTTAGTGTGCATTCTAATTGTGTAGAACGTGAAAAGTGTGCCACAGCAAATAATATTTGCCATGTTCATATACAGCATGTTTAGTGCAGGATTTAAGTCATTTTAATCCACTTCATTTAATTAACCTATTCACAAACATACTATTATCAATTTTGTGTTAATTTATTAATTCCTTTATTACTTGACACTAAAATACAATCAGATCGTTATCTAAGCCTACCAATAAAGCCATTTTTATTTAGCAAACTAAACTAAAATTGTTTGCTTGACCCTAAATCCAGTAAACAATTTAAACAATCAAGGTCATTGATGAAAAAATATATGACCCCTATCTAATAATTAGTCTTTTATTCAGCAAAACCATAATGAAATAAGTTGTGTAACTGCTGTTAGTATGGCTAAGCAGGAGTGTTAATAAAATGGTGTGAAAACAGCCTTCTCGCAATTTTTTTCCTTTGCTAGACTGTGTTTTTTGAATTTTTTCTTTTTAGATTGAATATGAAAATATGGTTTAAGGGGAAAAAAACTAAATGAGCAAAGCATTGCATGCCACAGAACAAGCTAGTGCAGTAAAGAGTTTGAAAAATATATCAACGCACAAGCTCAAAGAAGGGCATGCCTTACTACAATATCAATTAGAGTAAATAAATGTGTATGTGCAGTAGTAATAAGGTCCATACAAGGGTAGAGCAAGGATCAAAGATCCTAGAATGTCAAGTAATGAAAGTTAATGTAACCCTTACTGTTTCTAAAAATAAAAGAGAACTGTCAGGCTTGTCTGGTCACCTGCTATGAGTCAGGCTGTATGCCTATATGACTGACCTTTAACCTAGTCCTAATGCCTGCGGAAACTCCTGCCTAATACAAACTAAAAATACCCTGCAGGCAGATGTAGCATACAAACTGACAGACAGCAATCACCAAACACAGCAATTAACAATGTAAACACAGTATACTGTGGCCTATGGACTGAGGCAATCCAGACACTAGCAGTATAGCAGATTATAGCTGAAGTAATATCACTAGACAGATGCGTGGTAAAATGAGCCAGGTCGGTACGGGTAATCCAATAGAGAAGCATGGTCAGGTTCAAGCCGGGTCAGTAACGGGGAGACAATCTGAAAGAAGCTTAGTCAAGAGACAGACACAAGTCAGCAGCAAGACAAGCAATGAGGTGTGAGCGCAGACTCAGCAACAAGCCCAGCATAGGCTATCACGCGCACAGACTGGAGCGCTCACCAAGTTTAAATACAAGGCCTGACAAATCGGAGCTTGGTGTGTCAGATGATCAGCTGACACGCAGGGAGACACATGGCTACTGTTTATGTAGGCGGAGCGCGCACTGAGACGCGTCCTCCGCCTGCCGCTATACACAGTTTGCGAACCTTCGCCAAACGTTCGATTCACGCAAACTTTCTCGATACTCAGTAGACTTCAATGAGGAGGCGAACTTTGAAAACTAGAAACATTTATGCTGGCCACAAAAGTGATGGAAAAGATGTTTCAAGAGGTGCAACAACTGAAGGGGGGCATGGCGGAGTGGGATAGATGCCAAAAGTCCCGGGGAAACATCTGGATTGGATGCAAAGCAGCGTTTTAGGGGCAGAAATCACATTGAATGCTAAATTGCAGGCCTAAAGTGCTTTAAAACATCTTGCATGTGTATACATCAATCAGGGAGTGTAATTAGAGTTCTGCTTCACACTGACACACCAAACTCACCGTGTAACACACTGCAAACAGCTGTTTGCGTAGTGACGGACATGCTGAACTGGTGCGCACCATGGCGAGATTGCTCTTCCTCACTCAGTGATGTCAGGTAATGTCTGACTGCCTTACCAACTTTCAATGGTTCTTTCTCTACCATTGTTCAAGCTTACATCTATTTTTTTAAATACTTGTTCTGCTTGCTGTTCAGTATCTCCAACAAGAATCTTTTATGGAGGGCAAGTCTGCCATTGTGAGTGACCACGGGTAATGGCTGGGGAATCCTGGTTCGATTCCGGTCCAGAGTGGGAGCCTAAGAAACGGCTACCACCACCACACATCCAAGGAAGGCAGTAGGCACGCTGTGGGCAAAGGAGCAGGAACGGCTACCACACATCCAAGGAAGGCAGCAGGCATGGCATGCACGTCCCGAATTAGTGACCAAAAGGAGGACTTTCGCGACCCTGCTGTAGATGACACTGATAGACTGTACTACTTGTAACGAGAATCTGTTATGGAGGGCAAGTCTGCCATCCATTCAAGTGAAAGGGATGCACTGACTGCCAGGTATAATACAATGTGCAGTCAAAGATGCAGTGAAAGATATGCAGTGACTGCAAACAGCTGTTTGTCTAGTGATGGCCGTGCTGGACTGGTGCGCACCATGACGAGAGTGCAGGTGATGGCGGCTTTCCAGCCGATATTGTCACCGGGCTGAGGTAGCTGAATGATAGAACAGTGGCTGTCCAGCTGATCAAATTTGGTCTGTCCACATTGAAGCAACAACCTTATTATCTTTGGTGTGCAACCCCCCGAGACACTCATATAGCCATCGGTCATTGCTTCATTGTGATACGCAAGCCCCTTCGCCGCGGCAAGGTAATGATCATGGAGGGGAATGGGCACAGGTACATGCCTATTGTTTTGTTGTTGCAGCTGCACTGCAGCCAGAAAAATTAGGCAGGCATGTACACGCACCAGAAAAACTAATATAGCGGCAAATTCAGGAATCCGCCTGGAGTCCTGGACCCTGTTGGTGGTGGCGGAGAAGGCAGTCAAGCGGCCTGCGGGCAGAGGTGCTGTGTGGGGAGCAACTTAGTCTTGGGGCAGGCAGCCAGTCACACAGCGTGCAGGCAGAGATGCTGTGTGTGGGGACTTACTTAGTCTTGGGGCAGGCAGTAGCCCTCCGGGATCCATGCCTCATTTATTTTGATAAAGGTGAGGTACTGAACACTTTGGTGACTCAGGCGACTTCTCTTTTCAGTGACAATGCCTCCAGCTGTGCTGAAGGTCCTTTCTGACAGGACGCTTGAGGCAAGGCAAGTCAGAAGTTGGATGGCAAATTGGGATAGCTCTGGCCATAGGTCAAGCCTGCGCACCCAGTAGTCCAAGGGTTCATCACTGCTCACAGTGTCTACATCCACACTTAAGGACAGGTAGTCGGCTACCTGCCAGTCCAGGCGTTGGTGGAAGGTGGATCCGGAAGGGCTAAGTCGAGGAATTGGACTAAACAATGTCAGGAAGTCTGACATCACCATGAGATCGCTGGAGCGTCCTGTCCTTGCCTGCGTGGACATGGTAGAAGGATTACTGGCAGTGGTACCTAATTGTGTTGTGCTGTAACATCACCCTTAAACGCATTGTAAAGCATAGTTGCCAGCTTGTTCTACACGTGCTGCATCCTTTCTGCCATCAGCTGAGTTGGTAACATGTCCGCCACATTGTGCCTATACCGAGGGTCTAGTAGCATGGCCACCCAGTACAGCTCAATCCCCTTGAGTTTTTTTATACGGGGGTCCCTCAACAGGCTGGACAGCATGCCATCTGCACAAAGTCGAATCCAGACGTACTATCCATCTCCTCTTGCTCTTCCTCAGTAACATCAGGTAAGTCCTCCTGCTTCCCCCAGCCACGAACAATACCATAGGAATGTTGAGCAGCACAAGCCCCCTGCGACACCTGCTGCGGTTGTTCTTCTGCCGCCGCCCCCTCCTCCTCCTCCAAAGAAACACCTTCCTCATCATCCGAGTCTGACTCCTCTTCCACACGACTCTTTCTCCTCCTCCCCCTTGTGCTGCCGCAGGTGTTGAGGAAACATCTGATTCTGATGAAAATTGCTCCCACAACTGTTCGTCCCGTAACTGTTCCTGTTCACGCTCCTCAACAGCTTGATCCACCACTCTACGCACGGCATGCTCCAGGAAGTAAGCATACAGGATCAAGTCGCTGATGGCGCCTTCCCTGCAACTCACCAGATTGGTCACCTCCTCAAACGGCCGCATGAGCCTGCATGCATATCGCATCAGTGTCCAGTTGTTGGGCCAGAAAATCCCCATCTCCCCAGATTGTGTCCTTTTACTGTAATTGTACAGGTACTGGGTGACAGCATTCTCCTGTTCTAGCAGGTGAGAGAACATGACCAGGGTCAAATTCCAGCGAGTCGTGGCTACCACATATCAAGCGTCTCCCCGGCAAGTTGTTTCTCTGCTGAATGTCCGCAAAACATGCCATGGCCGTGTAAGACTGCCTGAAATGCCCATACAACTTCCTGGCCTGCTTCAGGATGTCTTCTAAGCCTGGGTACTTTGACACAAATCTTTGAATGACTAGATTCAGCACATGTGCCATGCAGGGTACATGTGTCAGCTTTCCCAAATTCAAAGCGGAAAGGAGATTGCTGCCGTTGTCACACACCATGTTGCCGATCTCTAGCTGGTGCGGGGTCAGCCACTGATCCACCTGTTTGTTAAGAGCAGCCAGAAGAGCTTGTCCAGTGTGACTCTCCACTTTGAGGCAAGACATGTCTAAGATGGCGTGACACCGTCGTACCTGGCATGCAGCATAGGCACTGGGGAGATGGGGCTGTGTAGCTAGAGAGAAGATCGCAGCACCAGTAGAGTTGAACTGCCATTCAGCCAAGGAGGAGGAGGAGGATGATAGCAAAGAAGATGTAGAAGGAGGAGAAGGAGATGAGGTGGCAGAAGGCCTGCCTGCAAGCCATGGAGGTGTCACAAGTTGGTCCGCTGCACAGCCACGTACTCTCTGCTTGCCATCGGTCACCAGGTTGACCCAATGGGCTGTGTAAGTAATGTAGCGGTCCTGACAGTGCTTGGCAGACCAGGCATCCGTGGTCAGGTGGACCCTTGACCCACGCCTCTCCACTTCACAGTACAGTTTGGGTATTGCCTTTTTAGAGAAATAATTGCGGCCTGGTATCTTCCACTGCAGTGTCCCAGTGGCCACAAATTTACGGAAGGCCTCAGAGTTCACCAGCTGGTATGGTAACAGCTGGCGAGCTAACAGTTCCGCCAAGTCAGCTGTCAGACGCTGGGCAAGGGGGTGACTGGCAGAAATTGGCTTCTTCCACTCAAAGATTTCCTTCACGGACACCTGGCTGTTGTGGGCAGAGGAGCAGGAACTGCTCAAGGGCAGAGGCGGAGTGGAGGAGGGTGGCTGTGAAGGTGCAAGGGAGAAAGTGGCTGAAGATTCTGCACCTGAAGGAGGGAGAAGAGAAGAAGAAGGCATGTTGGCTGGCTGTACATAGGTGGCGATACATGGCGCCGGACACTGCTACCAGCTGTTTCTAATGACAAGCTACCTCTGCTTCTTTCAGGAACTCGTCTCCTCCTACTCCTCTCTGACTCCCCCTCTGAACTGTCCCCTTGGTCATCTTGTCTCTTAGGAACCAATGTGGGATCCGTATTATCATAATCATCATAATCATCCTGCCCAGCTTCGCTTGCCTCAGACACCTCTAAAACTGCACCAACAGCAGGTACTTCATCATCCTCCTCCTCACACCTTACGTCCATAGTGTCGCCTAACGCAGACAAATGATGGCTGTCCATCAGTGATTTCCCCACCAAATAACTCCTGCAAACTGTCAAATGTAGTGTATGTGGTACTTGGAGCAGCTCTGGTGGCTGCGGAAGATGAGGTATTCTGTGTTAAATAGTCAACCACGTCCTGGCAATCTTGGGAGTTGATGGGACGTGCCTTCTTCTGAGCACTGTACTTTGGTCCAGGGCCTCATGAAATCACATCAGCACGACCTCGCACAGACCTGCGAGGTGGCCTTCTTCTTGGTCTGCCTTTATCTGTTTTGTCAGTTTTGTCCATATCGGGGGGGATGAAGTGAAAGGTATGCACTGACTTGACTAATACAATGTGCAGTCACACAGGTGCAGTTAACAGGTATGCAACAGGTAGGTATATGCAGTAATGGGTATTACAATGTGCACCTGTCACACACAGACAGGTAGCAGACAGGCACAGTGACACTGCGTGCGCTCAGCTCACGTAGGTAGGTGGGTACACTGTAAACAACAGGTAGGTAGGTACATGCAGTGATGGGTATTACAATGTGCACCTGTCACACACAGACAGGTAACAGACAGGCACAGTGACTACTGCTGCTCGGATACCCCTTTTCAAAATCCGGATCCGATTTGGATCCAGATACCCAGATATCCGATCCGGGTCGGATATCCGATTTCAAAATGTTCCGATCCGAATCCGAATCGGATATCCGACCTCAGTATACGGCAGATTCGGATATCTGGATAGAAAACCGGAAGTTGCCTTTAAATTGCTTTAAAAATGTTTTTTAGGGTAAATGAGGCATGTATCATCATTATTTTTTAAAGGGAACGCTAATTGATGATGTGGGGACTTAAAATTCCCCCCCCCCCCCCCCCCCCAATGGCTGTCAATTAACATCAGGCCAGGTTCCAGACAGCGGCCGTGCAACCCACATTGTGTCCAAAGTTCAACCGCACAACTGGGACATGACCGTTTTCAACCAAGACACCTCCAAAAAATGACGCAGCAATTGTGTTTTGGGTTAAATATAGGTGGTATCAGCACAGCAGCAAGTGTAATGTGTGCCAGGAGCATGCCGGATGTGTCATGTGGCACTTGGCACGTGTCAAGTGGCACTTGGCACGTGGCACGTGGCACTTGTGATACTATGTGAAACCTGACACCTGGCAATAGTGTTCCTTTAATACAGTTTTTTTTAGTTTGTGGAATGAAAATCGTCATGAAGTAATATATCCTTTATGGTTGGTTCATCCCTATAAAGCATTGGGGTGGGACGATTGATAAGCATGGGACCTGTCGGCAGTGGTTTAATTTAGGTGGTGCAGTTGGGGGATAGCAGCTGGCTAAGTGCTGCAGTTGTGGGTGGTGGCTTGATGTGAGCATGCAGTTGTGGATGATAGTTTAGTTTGGTGGCAGCTAAGTGCGGGCGTCAGTTTAGTGTGGCACACAATTCTTTTGAGAAACCGGTACAGACTAATGTTAACCAATATGTAATTAAAAGCTGTATTATACACTGATACAAACAGAATTCTGTTGTTCATTTTCCCTTTTCCTCTTTCTATGGTGGTACAGTCCTGTACCAGCTCACATAAATGTATACATAAAACTAACTGATAAAGTCTATATTCACATTTACACCTCGTGTGCATCATTTTTTTTCCTCATCTTGTACAATTTACTTAAAGGGATACTGTAGGGGGGTCAGGGGAAAATGAGTTGAACTTACCCGGGGCTTCTAACGGTCCCCTGCAGACATCCTGTGTTGGCGCAGCCACTCACCGATGCTCCGGCCCTGCCTCCGGTTCACTTCTGGAATTTCAGACTTTAAAGTCTGAAAACCACTGCGCCTGCATTGCCGTGTCCTCGATCCCGCTGATGTCATCAAGAGCGCACAGCGCAGGCCCAGTATGGTCTGTGTCTGCGCAGTACACTCCTGGTGACATCAGCGGGAGCGAGGACACGGACGTGCAGGCGCAGTGGTTTTCTGACTTTAAAGTCAGAAATTCCAGAAGTGAACTGGATGCGGGGCCGGAGCATCGGTGAGTGGCTGCGCGGGCACAGGATGTCTGCGGGGGACCATTAGAAGCCCCGGGTAAGTTCAGCTCATTTTCCCCCGACCTCCCTACAGTATCCCTTTAAAGAGAATCTGTATTCACAAAATGAAGTATAAACAAACATCCCTGCCTGTTTGGGGTCATCCCCTGGCCCCCTCTGTAATATTTTTGCTGCTCTCCGCTGCAATAAAGAGGGTAAAAAAACTGTTTTATAAACTGTTTTGTAAACAGAAAAGATGGCCACCAAAACAGGAAGTACATCAGCAGAGCAGTGAACTCAGTTAATACACAGTGAGTACACAGAGAATTCAGTGAGTTAAACATTGAATTCAGTCTCCAGAGGTTATGTGCAAGTTTTGAAAGAGCTCTGTGTCAATGAAGCATGACAAGCTGTGTTAGAGCCTAGAGTCGTGTTAGCCTGCCAGGCAGCTTCCTCCTCAGCCAGCTATTCTTTGTTCAGTTTATCAGCCTGTGTTTATCAACCTCACAGATAGCAGACAAGCTGACAGTGAGAGCAAGGGACATTGTCTGTGAAGAATAATCATCACAGGAGCACTGGAGGGTCTTGGAAGGAGTTAACTTGTTCACATTACTGAAGAGTTGGAAGCCTTCCAGACACAGCAGACAAATCAGACAGGGGAAAGATAAGTTGATTTATTACAGATATGGTGCAAGTAGAAAGTGCTGCAGTAAGCCAGAGCACAATGGAACAGCCTTAGGAACTTGTAGGATAGGAGAAATACTGCTGACATTTTTGTTACGGAGTCTCTTTAAGTCACTTAAATTGATTCTTAGAAATAGTAGTTATAATGGGATTCAGACAAAGAACTCCAGTAACCTAAGATTACATTTCTATCTTTTTAGGATCCAAAAATATATTAGTTCTGTCTTGCTTATATAGGTTTGTATCAAGGTAACCGACACTATATAATCTACATGAACTGTCAATCAAATACAGAAACACTTATGTATTAACTGGAATATGAAGTCCAACTGAGTAAAATGGGATCTCGCCCACAATCAAACCAAGTGTTCTAAAATTACAATGCACAAATAATTACAAAATAGTGTAGCTTTGTAAAAATTTTCCTACTTTTCATGTTAATTATCAGAGGCAAAAGTTGAAGATTTTAGCTATGTTTGGAATGTCTCCTTGGCATAGGTGAATCTCTGCAGTCTGACATGCGAAGAACAGTGTAATATTGAAGCAGAGTTATATGAAATGAAATGCCTCTGATGTCAGGTTTCACATACTAATACAATTCTTTATGTTGCACATAAGATACATTTCCTCTGCTTTCTGCAGACAGCTCTCAGAGACAGGCAGATGCAGTGAGAGCTTTCTCTCACAGACAGGATTAACAGATGTAGTGTGAGGGAATGCTCCCTCCTCTCATGGTTCACTCAGCTGTCAGATTCGGCAGCCCCGTTTCTATGGGCGTGCGACACGTGCCATCGCCCGGGGCGCTATATTTTGCATTAGGAGGGGGGCGCCGGGGGAACAGACAACTCACCTTCTCCAGCCGTTCCCCCGAAGCTTCAATGTCTTTCCTCTCCCAGCGTCTGTCGTCTGGTAACAGCGCCCCATGTGATGACGTATCGCGTGTCATCACAGGGTGCCGGGGAAGGAAGGACATTGAAGCAGCGCGGCTTTGCGGAAGGAGGTGAGTTGTAACTATTATGTCCGCTCCCCCAGCCTGCCACACAACTGCGGGCACCTACCTAACTGACCTAAACTGCTGGCACCTACCTAACTGACCTAAACTGCGGGCACCTACCTAACTAACCTAAACTGCGGGAACCTACCTTACTGACCTAAACTGTGGGCACCTACCGAACTAACCTAAACTACGGGCACCTACCTAACTGACCTAAACTGCGGGCACCTACCTAACTAACCTAAACTGCGGGCACCTACCTAACTGACCTAAACTGCGAGAACCTACCTAACTAACATAAACTGCGGGCACCTACCTAACTGACCTAAACTCCTGGAACCTACCGAACTAACCTAAACTGCGGGAACCTACCTAACTAACCTAAACTGCGGGAACCTACCTAACTAACCTAAACTGTGGGCACCTACCTAACTGACCTAAACTGCTGGAACCTACCTAACTGACCTAAACTGCGGGAACCTACCTAACTAACCTAAACTGCGGGAACCTACCTAACTGACCTAAACTGCGGGAACCTACCTAACTAACCTAAACTGCGGGAACCTACCTAACTAACCTAAACTGCGGGAACCTACCTAACTAACCTAAACTGCGGGAACCTACCTAACTAACCTGAACTGTGGGAACCTACCTAACTAACCTATATTGCGGGATCCTGCCTATCTAACCCATACTGCAGGAACCTACCTAACTAACCTATACTGGGGGAACCTACCTAACTAACCTATACTGTGGCAACCTACCTAACTAACCTATACTGTGGAAACCTACCTAACTAACCTATACTGTGGGAACCTACCTATCTAACCTACACTGCGGGAACCTACCTATCTAACCTAAACTGCAGGAACCTACCAATCTAACCTATACTGCGGGAACCTACCTATCTAACCTATACCGCGGGCACCTACCGAACTAACCTGTACAGCGGCAACCTACCTAACTAACCTATACTGCGGGAACCTACCTAACTAACCTATACTGCGGGAACCTACCTATCTAACCTATACTGCAGGAAATCTACCTAACTAACCTATACTGCGGGAACCTACCTATCTAACCTATACTGCGGGAACCTACCTATCTAAACTAAACTGCAGGAACCTACCTATCTAACCCATACTGGGGGAACCTACCTATCTAACCCATACTGGGAGAACCTACCTATCTAACCTATACCGCGGGCACCTACCGAACTAACCTATACTGCGGCAACCTACCTAACTAACCTATACTGCGGGAACCTACCTAACTAACCTATACTGCAGGAACCTACCTATCTAACCTATACTGCAGGAAATCTACCTAACTAACCTATACTGCGGGAACCTACCTATCTAACCTATACTGCGGGAACCTAACTATCTAACCTAAACTGCAGGAACCTACCTATCTAACCCATACTGGGGGAACCTACCTATCTAACCCATACTGGGGGAACCTACCTAACTAACCTATACTGTGGAAACCTACCTAACTAACCTATACTGTGGGAACCTACCTATCTAACCTACACTGCGGGAACCTACCTATCTAACCTAAACTGCAGGAACCTACCAATCTAACCTATACTGCGGGAACCTACCTATCTAACCTATACCGCGGGCACCTACCGAACTAACCTGTACTGCGGCAACCTACCTAACTAACCTATACTGCGGGAACCTACCTAACTAACCTATACTGCGGGAACCTACCTATCTAACCTATACTGCAGGAAATCTACCTAACTAACCTATACTGCGGGAACCTACCTATCTAACCTATACTGCGGGAACCTACCTATCTAAACTAAACTGCAGGAACCTACCTATCTAACCCATACTGGGGGAACCTACCTATCTAACCCATACTGGGAGAACCTACCTATCTAACCTATACCGCGGGCACCTACCGAACTAACCTATACTGCGGCAACCTACCTAACTAACCTATACTGCGGGAACCTACCTAACTAACCTATACTGCAGGAACCTACCTATCTAACCTATACTGCAGGAAATCTACCTAACTAACCTATACTGCGGGAACCTACCTATCTAACCTATACTGCGGGAACCTAACTATCTAACCTAAACTGCAGGAACCTACCTATCTAACCCATACTGGGGGAACCTACCTATCTAACCCATACTGGGGGAACCTACCTATCTAACCTATACTGTGGGAACCTACCTATCTAACCTATACTGCGGGCACCTACCTATATTACCCATACTGGGGGCTACTATATGGGCTACCCTATACTGGAAGCACCTACGTAGCTAACCTATACTGGGGGCAACTACCTATCTAACCTATAATGGGGACAACTATACAGGCTACCCTATACTGGAGGCACCTACGTAGCTAACCTATACTGCGGGCACCTATGCCTGGCTCCATGGGGGGGGGGAGCGATTTTTACACCCTCGCCCTGGGTGAAATTTAGCCTAGAAACTGCCCTGAGATTTGGTGACACTGAAGTGTGAAATGAATTTGATAACAGTAAACAAAGAGATAAGCATTGAAATGTATATACCTGGAATAAGTGTGAACGTTTCCATTGACTTTTGTGGCCCCTTGTGGCAAAATAGGGTAATGCAATGCAGGAATTATCTGGCTGCTAGTGTAAAAGGGACCTTATAAGTATGTTCAATATCATGCTCAAAAGAAAGGTATCTTCAAAATAAAATTATTTTTACTTCATTGGGTTCACTATAAACTTCCTCTAATCATAAGATAAATATAAGCACGCAAATAAGTAATGATCTTCTCTACAACTCCTCGTATGGGATTGGAGAGCAGAGGGACTTTCAATCGATTCATATCAACAGCTATCCACACCCTTTATTTCTGTTGTATATATTGTGTGCTGCACCAGATCCATATCATGTACCCATCGCTACTTGGATCATCCCATTTAGGACTGACTTGTGTCCATGGGTTTTATATAAGGTTTGCAAAACATAGAATCTGGAGGTGCGGAGATATTTAAATGACTCGTCAGAATTGGAATTGCCAAAAGAACAAACTCATATTTATTCTGAATATTTGTATTCCTGTTAGTGCGAGTTCTGTGAGTTTCTTTGCATAATTACATTGTTTTTTTAGGGAGACTGAGGTATCTAATACACTGAAGATTACTGCAGATTCTCCCAGACAGAAGCTTTGCTAACCTCTGCTGAATTCACCCAATAACATTTTTGTTCAACAGATAATTGGAACTGTTTCATTTTATTTAAACAGAACTGGCACTACCATAGAGGGAAAGGGGGCAACTGCCCCAGGGACCCAGAGCCAGTAGGGGGCCCCCAGGTGTCACCCCATCTTAACTGTTGCTCCCTGGGGCCTCTGCAGAGTTTTTGGCAGAGTAGCATCTCACCCATGCTGGCAGGCAGATGAGACAACAACACTACCAAACATTCTGCAGGGGCCCCAGGGAGCACAGTTAATTCGGGAGGTGATTGGGATGGAGGGTTGGCAGCCAACTCAGGGTCCCAAGAAAGAAATATGGCCACAACAAAGGGCCCCTAATGGCGCTTTTTGGTCGGGGTGTCTGTTGGGGCCCCCAAGTTAATTTTGCTCTGAGGTCCCATTGTTACTAGAACCGACCCTGTTTTTAAAGAGAAACTCCAACCAAGAATTGAACTTTATCCCAATCAGTAGCTGATACCCCATTTTACATGAGAAATACAATGATTTTCACAAACAGACCATCAGGGGGCGCTGTGTGACTGATTTTGTGCTGAAACCCCTCCCACAAGAACCTCTGAATACCGCGGTACTGCTGGCAAACTGCCACAATGTAACAATGTTCACAGACAGGAAATAGCTGTTATTAGCTGTCTGTAACAGACAGAGCAGCTAGAAACAGCTACATAACTTGCCCACAGTAACAATGTCACCATGTAATACATGTCAGAATGTGAATCTGGGAGAGGAAAGATTTTACAATGAGCAAACACTGACTAAATCATTTATACATAATTATTGTAAAAATTAAGCACTTTTTTTATTACATTATTTTCACTGGAGTTCCTCTTTAAATATAGTGTGCTTACAATATCAATGGGGAAATGGAGCATGGGATAAAAACTCTTGGGAATTGTACATTTTTAAGTGAACTTTTACTTGCTCAAAGCCAGTGATGTGCAAACTTGGCTCTCCAGCTGTTAAGTAACTACAAGTCCCACAATGCATTTGCCTTTATGAATCATGACTGTGGCTGTCAGACTACTGCAATGGATTGTGGGACTTGCAGTTCCTTAACAGCTAGAGAGCCAAGTTTGCAGATCACTGTTCAAAGCCATATTTTGCTTTTGTTAAGACAATCGCAATGTTTTTAGTTTGACAGTACAAATTACAAGAATCATTACTTCAGCTTGGTTATATTGTCTTGTATACATAGAAAAATAGCCATTCCACAGTTCATCCAACAGAAACTGGAAATGTGTTTGTCAAAGATCCCCAGAAAATCAATGGACCAATCCTGTTGTTGAAAATAAGTACGGTAAGTCCTGTGCAGTTTATTATTCATGTATCAGGGTGGGACAGCCTCATGGCAACAGTATTGAAACAAAATACCATAGTCATGACTGCAAAAAAGTGCCAGTTTTGAAAGCTCATAGTAGTTTTCTGGAGACTAGTGGAAAGTGGGAAAATAGAATGCAAGATTGACTGTTAAATAAGTAGCAAAATATATTAAAACCTTAATACAAAAGAAAATTAAGATTTTAAGTATAATGAAAATGACTACCCACATTAGAAACAATACGCATATTGCAGCTTTCATTGTAGACATTAAGCAAATGTTGCTGAGGCACCCAAAGATAAATTATGAAAAAAATGCTGTAGTGTTCTCTTCTTTTTGTAATGAAATCATTAATCAAATAATACATAAGGATATTAATAGAGGGTTTTAAGACATTAAGTACACTCATATTTTGCTGACTGACACTTAAAAGAACAATGCTGCATTTTCATCATCTTAACAGTAACAAAATCATTAATTATTATGTATTAAATATCGAAAACTTTGAAAAAAAAATGAAATATGTGCAGTATTCACAAAACAGAGTTGATTCAATGTTAGTTAATGTCACTTTACAATAAAACTGAATGTATGTTCCAGATGACATTTATTTTATTGGAAATTTCACATCAAAGCTCACAGCTATGGCAACATTGAAATAAAGATCAATAACTTTTATTTACCATTCCTGTAATTGTCTACATGATCAGTATATCAATCTTTACTGGTTCCCAATGAAAAGTAAATTATTCTGCTTATGTTTTTATTTAATAATGTATCCAAAACAAACATCTTTATAAAAAAAAGTGGTTTGTTCTTGTTCATAGTGTAGCACAAATAGTCCAATATCTAGTTCTGATAATAATTATTACAATTAATAATAATTATTAATAATTACAGATTAAAATGTGTTATCTACATACGTCATAAATATGAAATCCATTGACGTCAATGTGACGGATATTCTAGTGCCATGTTTTAGTTTCCAGAAAGCAACTACAGCACCTAAATGTGACAAAATGGCATGGGAAGCTGACCAAATGTCTGAGGAACATCATGCTACTTAAAAGAGGCATAGATGCCTATAGTGGTGACAAAGGGTTCTTTTATGTGGCTGCGAGGGCAGCATGGGAAAGACGCAAACCATGTTATTTATGACTAAGTGAGGTCTCTTTTTGTTATGCACATATAACTGGAATTGTAATTTAAATATTTTTTTTTATTTATTTTTTTTACAATGATCTCTAAACAGTAACTTGAAAGTGCAACAGTAAGTAGTAAATTCCAGACACTCATATGACTGCTAACATCTGGCTGGATAGTGTACTGGTTAACCACTTCCCGACCGCCTAACGCACAGAGGCGGCCGGGAAGTGGAGCCCTTAAGGACCAGCTCATCCACAGAGGCGGCGGTCCATTTAAGGGCATGGGCGGAGCAATCGCGTCATCCGTGACGCGATCCTCCGCCGGCGCCTGTCACCGCTCGCCCGCCGCAACATCCCGCCGGCTATACGGAAGCGCCGGCGGGATGTTAACCCCGCAATCGCCGCATACAAAGTGTATAATACACTTTGTAATGTTTACAAAGTGTATTATACAGGCTGCCTCCTGCCCTGGTGGTCCCAGTGTCCGAGGGACCACCAGGGCAGGCTGCAGCCACCCTAGTCTGCACCCAAGCACACTGATTTCTCCCCCCCCCTGCCCCAGATCGCCCACAGCACCCCTCAGACCCCCCCCCCCCGCCCACCCCCCAGACCCCTGTTTGCACCCAATCACCCCCCTAATCACCCATCAATCACTCCCTGTCACTATCTGTCAACGCTATTTTTTTTTATCTCCCCCCCTGCCCACTGCCCCCTCCTGATCACCCCCCACCCCTCAGATTCTCCCCAGACACCCCCCCCCCTGTGTACTGTATGCATCTATCCCCCCTGATCACCTGTCAATCACCTGTCAATCACCTGTCAATCACCCATCAATCACCCCCTGTCACTGCCACCCATCAATCAGCCCCTAACCTGCCCCTTGCGGGCAATCTGATCACCCACCCACACCAATAGATCGCCCGCAGATCCGACATCAGATCACTACCCAAACGCAGTGTTTACATCTATTCTCTCCTCTAAACACCCACTAATTACCCATCAATCACCCATCAATCACCCCCTATCACCACCTGTCACTGTTACCCATCAGATCAGACCCTAATCTGCCCCTTGCGGGCACCCAATCACCCGCCTACACGCTCAGATTGCCCTCAGACCCCCCCTTATCAATTCGCCAGTGCAATATTTACATCTGTTCTTCCCTGTAATAACCCACTGATCACCTGTCAATCACCTGTCAATCACCCATCAATCACCCCCTGTCACTGCCACCCATAAATCACCCCCTGTCACTGCCACCCATCAATCAGCCCCTAACCTGCCCCTTGCGGGCAATCTGATCACCCACCCACACCAATAGATCACCCGCAGATCCGACATCAGATCACCACCCAAACGCAGTGTTTACATCTATTCTCTCCTCTAAACACCCACTAATTACCCATCAATCACCCCCTATCACCCCCTATCACCACCTGTCACTGTTACCCATCAGATCAGACCCTAATCTGCCCCTTGCGGGCGCCCAATCACCCGCCTACACGCTCAGATTGCCCTCAGACCCCCCCCTTATCAATTCGCCAGGGCATTATTTACATCTGTCCTTCCCTGTAATAACCCACTGATCACCTGTCAATCACCCATCAATCACCCCCTGTCACTGCCACCCATCAATCACCCCCTGTCACTGCCACCCATCAATCAGCCCCTAACCTGCCCCTTGCGGGCAATCTGATCACCCACCCACACCAATAGATCGCCCGCAGATCCGACATCAGATCACCACCCAAGCGCAGTGTTTACATCTATTCTCTCCTCTAAACACCCACTAATTACCCATCAATCACCCATCAATCACCCCCTATCACCACCTGTCACTGTTACCCATCAGATCAGACCCTAATCTGCCCCTTGCGGGCACCCAATCACCCGCCTACACGCTCAGATTGCCCTCAGACCCCCCCTTATCAATTCGCCAGTGCATTAGTTACATCTGTTCTTCCCTGTAATAACCCACTGATCACCTGTCAATCACCTGTCAATCACCCATCAATCATCCCCTGTCACTGCCACCCATCAATCACCCCCTGGCACTACCACCCATCAATCACCCCCTGTCACTGCCACCCATCAATCAGCCCCTAACCTGCCCCTTGCAGGCAATCTGATCACCCACCCACACCAATAGTTCGCCCGCAGATCCGACATCAGATCACCTCCCAAGGGCAGTGTTTATATCTGTTCTCTACCCTAAACACCCACTAATTACCCATCAATCACCCCCTGTCACTGCTACCTATCAGATTAGACCCCTATCTGCCCCTAGGGCACTCAATCACCCGCCCACATCCTCAGAATGCCCTCAGACCCCAGCCCTGATCACCTCGCCAGTGCATTGCTTGCATCTATTTCCCTCTCTAATCACACCTTGAGACACCCATCAATCACCTCCTGTCACCCCCTAGCACACCTACCCATCAGATCAGGCCCTAATTTGCCCCGTGTGGGCTCCTGATCACTCGGCCAAACCCTCAGATCCCCCTCAGACCCCCTTCCGATCACCTCCCCAGTGCATTGATTGCATCTATTTCCCCCTCTAACCACCCCCTGAGACACCCATCAATCACCTCCTGTCACCCCCCTAGCACTCCTATCCATCAGATCAGGCCCAATACAACCTGTCATCTAAAAGGCCACCCTGCATATGACCGGTTCCACAAAATTCACCCCCTCATAGACCACCTGTCATCAAAATTTGCAGATGCTTATACCCCTGAACAGTCATTTTGAGACATTTGGTTTCCAGACTACTCACGGTTTTGGGCCCGTAAAATGCCAGGGCGGTATAGGAACCCCAGAAACAGACCCCATTTTAGAAAAAAGACACCCCATTCTGTTAGGTGTATGACGAGTTCATAGAAGATTTTATTTTTTGTCAAAAGTTAGCGGAAATTGATTTTTGTTTTTTTTCACAAAGTGTCATTTTTCACTAACTTGTGACAAAAAATAAAATCTTCTATGAACTCGCCATACACCTAACGGAATACCTTGGGGTGTCTTCTTTCTAAAATGGGGTCACTTGTGGGGTTCCTATACTGCCCTGGCATTTTAGGGGCCCTAAACCGTGAGGAGTAGTCTAGAAAACAAATGCCTCAAAATGACCTGTGATTAGGACGTTGGGCCCCTTAGCGCACCTAGGCTGCAAAAAAGTGTCACACATGTGGTATCGCCGTACTCAGGAGAAGTAGTATAATGTGTTTTGGGGTGTATTTTTACACATACTTATGCTGGGTGGGAGAAATCTCTCTGTAAATGGACAATTGTGTGTAAAAAAAATCAAACAATTGTCATTTACAGAGGTATTTCTCCCACCCAGCATGGGTATGTGTAAAAATACACCCCAAAACACATTATACTACATCTCCCGAGTACGGCAATACCACATGATTGGCACTTTTTTGCAGCCTAACTGCGCTAAGGGGCCCAAAGTCCAATGAGTACCTTTAGGATTTCACAGGTCATTTTTGTTTCAAGACTACTCCTCACGGTTTTTGCCCCTTAGCGCAGTTAGGGTGCAAAAAAGTGCCACACATGTGGTATCGCCGTACTCGGGAGAAGTAGTATAATGTGTTTTGGGGTGTATTTTTACACATACCCATGCTGGGTGGGAGAAATACCGCTGTAAATGGACAATTGTGTGTAAAAAAATCAAAAGATTGTCATTTACAGAGGTGTTTCTCCCACCCAGCATGGGTATGTGTAAAAATACACCCCAAAACACATTGTACTACTTCTCCCGAGTACGGCGATACCACATGTGTGGCACTTTTTTGCACCCTAACTGCGCTAAAGGGCCCAAAGTCCAATGAGTACCTTTAGGATTTCACAGGTCATTTTGAGAAATTTCGTTTCAAGACTACTCCTCACGGTTTAGGGCCCCTAAAATGCCAGGGCAGTATAGGAACCCCACAAATGACCCCATTTTAGAAAGAAGACACCCCAAGGTATTCCGTTAGTAGTATGGCGAGTTCATAGAAGATTTTATTTTTTGTCACAAGTTAGCGGAAATTGATTTTAATTGTGTTTTTTCACAAAGTGTCATTTTCCGCTAACTTGTGACAAAAAATAAAATCTTCTATGAACTCACCATACTCCTAACGGAATACCTTGGGGTGTCTTCTTTCTAAAATGGGGTCATTTGTGGGGTTCCTATACTGCCCTGGCATTTTAGGGGCCCTAAACCGTGAGGAGTAGTCTTGAAACGAAATTTCTCAAAATGACCTGTGAAATCCTAAAGGTACTCATTGGACTTTGGGCCCTTTAGCACAGTTAGGGTGCAAAAAAGTGCCACACATGTGGTATCGCCGTACTCAGGAGAAGTAGTATAATGTGTTTTGAGGTGTATTTTTACACATACCCATGCTGAGTGGGAGAAAGATCTCTGTAAATGGACAATTGTGTGTAAAAAAATTAACAAATTGTCATTTACAGAGATATTTCTCCCACCCAGCATGGGTATGTGTAGAAATACACCCCAAAACACATTATACTACTTCTCCTGAGTATGGCAATACCACATGTGTGGCACTTTTTTGAAGCCTAACTGCGCTAAGGGGTCCAAAGTCCAATGAGCATCTTTAGGCTTTACAGGGGTGCTTACAATTTAGCACCCCCCAAAATGTCAGGACAGTA
The DNA here is from genome assembly GCF_040937935.1 of Hyperolius riggenbachi. Classification (NCBI taxonomy): domain Eukaryota; kingdom Metazoa; phylum Chordata; class Amphibia; order Anura; family Hyperoliidae; genus Hyperolius; species Hyperolius riggenbachi. Next base: position 325,919,421 of record NC_090650.1, read on the forward strand.
AACACACACCACAAATGACCCCATTTTGGAAAGTAGACCCTTCAAGGTATTCAGAGAGGGGTACGGTGAGTCCGTGGCAGATTTCATTTTTTTTTTGTCGCAAGTTAGAAGAAATGGAAACTTTTTTTTTTTTTGTCACAAAGTGTCATTTTCCGCTTACTTGTGACAAAAAATAATATCTTCTATGAACTCACTATGCCTCTCAGTGAATACTTTGGGATGTCTTCTTTCCAAAATGGGGTCATTTGGGGGGTATTTATACTATCCTGGAATTCTAGCCCCTCATGAAACATGACAGGGGGTCAGAAAAGTCATAGATGCTTGAAAATGGGAAAATTCACTTTTTGCACCATAGTTTGTAAACGCTATAACTTTTACCCAAACCAATAAATATACACTGAATGGGTTTTTTTTTATCAAAAACATGTTTGTCCACATTTTTCGCGCTGCATGTATACAGAAATTTTTCTTTATTTGAAAAATGTCAGCACAGAAAGTTAAAAAAATCATTTTTTTGCCAAAACTCATGTATTTTTTGATGAATATAATAAAAAGTAAAAATCCCAGGAGCAATCAAATAGCACCAAAAGAAAGCTTTATTAGTGACAAGAAAAGGAGCCAAAATTCATTTAGGTGGTAGGTTGTATGAGCGAGCAATAAACCGTGAAAGCTGCAGTGGTCTGAATGGAAAAAAAGTGGCCGGTCCTTAAGGGGTAGAAAGCCCTAGGTCCTCAAGTGGTTAAGGGCACTGCCTTTGATATGGGAGACCAGGGTTCGAATCCTGCCTAGGTCAAGTACCTATTCAGTAAGGAGTTCAAGGCAAGAATCCCTAACACTGCAGGGTGGCCTCCTGAGCGCGTCCCAGTGGCTGCAGCTCTTGAGCGCTTTGAGTCCGACAGGAGAAAAGCGCTATACAAATGTTCAGATTATTATTATTATTATTATTATTATTATTATTATTATTATAACATCTGTACATACTGAGAATTTAGCTTGTGTACAGACAACCCAAAATATAATTTTTCGGCTTTCCCACCTTTGCTATGCATATCTATGCCCCTTAAAACTTCACTTTACAGGGATGTAGATATGCCTATAAATATATATTTATTTACCCATCCGCTCGTGATTGCGCACACCCGTTTGCCTCCATTGCCATCTTGCCAGGCAAAGTGGCGTAATGATTGAAAAGATGCCAGTGTTCATTCACAAAGTGAAAGTAAAAAACACATATGCAAAACTTCCTGTATACTGTTCACAGTACACAAAGGGACACAGTACGGAGACTTCCTGTGGCCAAAAAGAAAAATTATACCTACATACACTACTATATACATAAAATAATAACATTTTATTAGGTAGTAATCCCTTTCACCTTTTATAGTTACCAAAAAAAGAAAAAGAAAAGAAAAGTGGCATAATTAAAAAAACATGAATAGCTACCTTAGAGATTTGTTTAATATCTATGTCATGAAGGTATATTACTGTTAGTTTTGAATATAAGGGCTTGTAATTATTGATATAGTGTAAAAAAAACGTACACCTTTATTTCCAAATAAAATATTATCGCCTGTCAGAATCCGCTCTGCTGGCCTTGATTCCCTGTACAGTTTGTTGGTTTCCTATGCAGATTGCATAGTTCAGTCCAGGGAAAAGAGGGCTTTTTGTCAGTTTGCAAGGCTGACTGATTTGCATTCACTTATCTTGCAATCTGCTTGTCTGCTTCCTTTGAAGGTTTTCAGTATAAATGTCACTTCCTCCCAGAATCCCCTGCTCGTCATAGTTTCTGTTTAGTGGGACTAACCTTAGAGCCTCTGCCTCTTTGTAACTTGTTGCCAATATTCTAGGGTAGTTAATTCTTGGGGAGTGCACTTTGCACTCCTACTAGTGCAGTCCGGTTTGTGTATCATTTGTACTGTCTAGTCTTGTTTTGTCTTGTCCTATCCTGGCGATAGTACTATCTCCAGCGGTGGCTGATAGTGAATCATTCAGTTCTGTTCTTTGATCGCATTTGCCCTAGCACTAGAGGCAGTGGATCTCCCTTATCTGTGTCCTGGAGTATATCCTTGGCAGCGGTTGCTATTGGTTACTCCTTCAGTCTGTTTTGTCTGGAGCGAACGCTTGCTGTTGTCTGGTGTTAGGAACTGATTAGCAAGCATTCTCGCTATCTGTTTGTCTTTGTTTTCCGTGTTCATTTTGTTAGTCAGGCTTGGTACGTTGTGTCACTGTTGTGCTTAACGTGTGGTGACCGTGCTATCAACACGCTTGTCACTGTTGCGCATAACGTGCGGTGACCGCGTATAGTTAGTTCATTTGTTATTTTCCTTGGCGTTCAGATTGTAGTTATTTGCGGTGTCTTCCTTTACTCAATTCATGATCTGTCTTTGCACAGTCTTGTGGTGCTGATAGCAATCACTTTTATTGTGAGTGGCTTTCTCACTGTTCTGTTGTGATATGTCTATCGTCACTGGGTGGTGACTAGATTGGTAGACATTCATATAGTCTGTCTTTGTTCTTGCTTTCTTTTGAGTTGCTACCTTGTCTATATTGCCCAGTACTGCTTCACGTTGTGCAATTCCAATCTGGCATCTGTGGTTGTACAGAGGACTTGTTTCTCTGTACTCCACAGCTCCACCTGCTGGTTGGAATTCCCTTCTACAAATATATACTGGGTACTCTGCTTCTGACTGAGGAAATCGCCCCCAGATCATTACATCGCCATACATTGTACTAGGAACATAATTTTAATGTTGTAATAAATGGGATATATGGACATATGGGCAAATAAAATGTGTGGGTTTCAATAATAGCATATTTTATTTTAAAACTATTATAAAAACTAAGAAATAATGATTTTTTTTATTAGTTTTTCTATTTATTCTTTCTAAAATAATACATACAAAATAAATAATTCTTAGAAAAAGTACCACCCCAAAAAAGCCTAATTTGTTGCAAAAAAACCCAAAAAACAATATATAGATCATTTTATTGTGATAAGAAGCAATACAGTTATTGGTGAATGAATGGGAGGAGATATGTAAAAATTGCTCTGGTTTTTAAGGGGAAAAAAACTCATGTTGGAAAGTGGTTAAAAAGATCTGGTATGCAGAATCTTTAAATGACAGTAAGAGCTGAGGCCATTATTGCCCTCTTTTCCCCACCCACCCTCCAGTAGCTATCCTTCATGTGCTGTGCCATCTTCCCTCATCTTCCTTCACAGCAATAGTAAGGGCTTGATTCACTAAACCGTGATAACTCATATCACGGCAATTTTCACGTGCATTTTCACATTTTCGCACGACCTCGAAATTGCAAATTTCCACGTTTGCGCACGAAAACAATTTACGATCGTGCGAAAATGCACACAAAAAGGACCGTGATATGAGTTATCACAGTTTAGTGAATCAAGCCCTATGTGTCACTTATCTGTAGCCTAGTGATGTCTCTGTATAACACTCAGAGTCCAAATCCCTGTAGGTAGGAATTAAAGAAAATGCCAACATCAGAAGAGTCCAAAGCAATAGCCAAGACACTGATGTCTTTAAGGTTTTTTTTCCAATTAAGAAAGATTATTGAAGTGCACCTATTACTGCAAATCTCTTTCATATGACAATACAACATCACAGAGCACCAGATGCACTGGAAAGGCCTCATAACCAGTACAAATCTTTTGCTTCCTTGTAAATATACTTCTAGATACAAGGTCCCTCACATGCTAGAAGTGTCACACAAGTGTGGGCATCACCTTCAGTCGGCATCCTCTTAAGAAGAAAGGCCATTGCTCAAGAGGCATCACTGGAATAATGCTAGAGGTTTTCAGTGATAAACAGCATAAAAGAAAGGATGAACACTGTATGCAAACCTCATTATAATTAGACAATCAGTAATGTCTTTAAAGGTTAGCTTTCATGAGCATGTCTGTGTTTTGCCAGACCATGAAAAGTAGCTATTTAACTTACAACCATTCAGAAAATAAGGTATTAAATAATGTATTATTAAACCTAAAGTGAATCTGGAGAGGGTTCATAAATGGGACTGAGAGAATGATTAATGGTGAAAGTGTTTTTAAAAAGTCTGAAAAGTCTGATAATTATTTTAAAAAATGCTAGCATTACCAGAATTAGTGTTTGTTGGTTTGATGCTGGCGGAAAGGACAGAATTGTGACCTTGGTTGATACATTATGTTAATTATACTATATGTATCTCATACTGTTTGGAATATTGCTGCTTAATTATATCTCATGGCCAGTTGCTTGGGGATATTTTGATCCTATTAAAGTTCATGGATTATGGTTTTATTAATGCAATAAAGTGCTATAAAAACTCTTCTAATTTCCCAGAATGCACTCACAGTTTTGTGGCCTTTGGACAAAGGTCTTAGGTGTTTTTTGTTATGGTAATGACTAGTGTTTTTCTATTATGTGGTTGTTTTGGAATATTTTTTGTTGTATTATTGATATTGTTTGATATATTATTATATAATATTATATATTATTATTGATATTGATATTCAATTATACATACTAATTATACATACTAACATTCTTGCTAATCTTACAAATCCTCCATAGCAGTGTACACCATTAAATAGACTAAAAACAAAGGTGCATAATATAATGGTAGCAACTAATAATAATGTCTGGCTTGTCATTAAATGGTTTACACATATTTTTTTTTTGGGGGGGGGGGGGTGGAAGATAATTTGGCACACATTTTTCAGTTATGCTATTTCAGTTTGCATTCCCTTGAATCGGAGTTTAGGTTTTAGTGCATAGTTTGCATTTGTTTTGAATACAAGGTGCGTATTTAGCCTCTAAGGGGCTCTGCATGCCTCTGTTGGTAGTCATTTCAGTTGCAGCCTGATTAGGAGCGCTGCCAATTTCTCCCTGTTCCCAAAAAAATGTGTAAACCATTTTATGTCCAACAGCCCCAGGTGAACACTATATTTTTGTAAAAAAAAAAACCACTTTGTTTTTGGAAGCCAACATCCTCCATGTTGCGTATATTTAGGCTCTGCCTATCCATGCACTTAGTCAATCAAATGCAGCCTGCTTTGAGAAGTGCTGCCACCTCCTCCTGCTGTATAAACTATAGTTTGCTATCATAGGAGGATTTGTAGACAAAAGTCTGTGTTCGTGTCATATAATTTTAGACAAAAATGCCAAATTATGATTCAGCGGATAGTGGTCTTAGACAAGATTGCCGGATTACTGCCATATATTTTTAAAGGAAGCATTAAAATACACCAGAGAGTGGCATTGTACAAGACTTCCAAACACATACCAATAATATTAAGCAAACACGAGAAATCAAGATTTAGTGGAGAGTTAACATTAGTTAAGGTTAGTTAAGGTTATAATATAAATATTATCAGCAGTGATATTATTATTATTATAAACAATTGGTCCCAATGATGACAGCTTTACAACATTGTTTTTTTTTTCTGGTGGAACCCTATCTTGAGTTGCAAAATAAAAGACAATGGGCTTGATTTATTAGCGCGAGTGAAATTCTGCATGTTCACGCTACGTGCGGTAGTGCTGCGTAGCGTAAGCTCCTAATTTAACGCACATTCCTTTTAAAGTTCCGGGTGTTCCTTTTAACTAACCTGAGATTTGAAGTAGCACAACCATGTTACTTCACTAGTGTGTTCGCTACTAAATTCATGAACGTAGTAGTGCTAGTGAAGCAATGCAATCGTGCTACTTCACATCTCGCAGTAGTTGAAAAGGAAGGTGCAGAACTTTAAAAGGTACATGCTTAACACGCTATGCAGCACTACCTTGATTTACTAAACCTTGATAACTTATAGCACGGCCGTGCAAGTGTTTTTGCAAAAACGTTATCACGGTTTAGTGAATCAAGCCCCAAGTGTGCGTGCAGAATTTTAACTTGCGCTGCTAAAGTAGCAGTGCACATTAATGAATCAAGCCCAATGTTTTGAACTGTGAGACTACCTAAACTGTGTGAATCTAATTGCAGGTCCCATGAATATCCCAATGTGAATGTTAGGCTGGATACACACGGTGCGTTCCCGCACTCGATGCGCCACTCAATTCCCGGCCGCTTGATTATTTCCGAGCATTTCCGAGTGCATTTCGATGATTGTTAGGTCGATTCTCATGTAAAGTATGCCAAATTGACCTAACGATCCATCAAAATGCAAATCGGACATGTCGGAAAATAATCGAGCGGCCGCAAATCGACGGGAATCGAGTGGCGCATCGAGTGCGGGAACGCACCGTGTGTATCCAGCATTAGGAAGTGATTCTAGAGGAGAACAGATCTCAGCATGCAGACTTAATTTTAGATTAACCTCTTGAGGACCACAGGCTTACACTAAGCTTACACCCCCTAGTGAGAGAGACCTGGGGCCCTCAGCTGTCGTGCGGTCCAGTGTTTGTGATTTTAAATTTCTTTTTTGCAGCTTCCAGGATGCGGTTGACAGTTGAGTGGTTAGGGAGGGGACCGTGTGGGAGATGTGCCTACACAAGGTGTCCCTGTAAAACGAAAGCCTCCCACCTGAATGCTAATTCATGCAATTCCTGCTAGATTTGGTACAGCAGGCAAAGGGTGTATAACAGTGCACCTGATTGGCTGACTGGCGTCTGCTGACCAGATAAAGGCAGGAGATTGCTCTAGCTGGAAGTTAGCAATTGTGTTTGTTGCAGTTGGGATTCAGTTTAGAGGTGGTGGGGGTGAGCTCCCTGGAGGTGAGAGGTCCAGGGCTTGCCCACACTTCCCTCTAGGTGTCGCATGGTGATTTGAGGGCCCCAGTTAGTGAGAGAGGCCTGGGGCCCCCAGCTGTCGTGCAGACCAGTGTTTGTGTAGTCCATTTTTAAGTTGATTGATGCATGGAATGTGTAAGTGGTTTGTTTATTTCTGGTTATTTCCTTTTTGGACATATAATAAAAATATATTTACGTTAATGGTGTTTTAAATACAAAGGTGTTAAGAAATGTGTCCTCTAGGACATCCTTAACCATGTTTGCATACACTAGTGCCATTTTGCTCTCCACTGCAATTGCTATGAACTGGAGATAGACATACTGTATTTCTCAGAGGTGAAGTTATTATGCGTGAGAATGAAATGTAAGAGCTGTGTCACATCCTCAGGACTATAGTTTTGGCTTAGGGAAGATAATAGAAATCTGTAACAAGCATCAATCCTATCTTTGTAGAGGATATTGCTGTATTATGCTCACTTTCATGTCTCTAATCCTTGTTTTCACATCCCTGAACTCTCTTCACATATCTTAACTAGCCAGCTATGTTTACTTATGCTAAGGTCTACCTTTAAGTAGGGGGAACAAATTCATATTTTTTCATCGATATTTGTAAGGTATGTCAGTAGAAATTAATGCTAGAGCACATTAAAAAGTATTACAAAAAAGAACAATTATTTAACTTACAGAAATGAAGTATACACAGTGACTGCACACATACTTAACCACACAAAATAGCAGATATATATATACCAGCGTCAGGACTGCTTAGAGAATTCCACTCCTCCGGTAATAGCTATACACATGCACAATAGTAATAGCCATAGCCAATAGATTGTAAGCTCACAAGGGCAGGGCTCTCTCATCCTTTGTTATACATTTTATTAATCAGGAGTGAAGCATGGGTCACCCCAAGCTTGTGGAGCTCATTTTGGCTCACACGTAGCACTCTAGGGAAGGGGAGGATGGGCACAGACAGCTCACTCCAGGGTTCACACCACCTAGAACAAGCCATCCACCACCCACCTCCAAAGAGGGGATAGAAATGAAATGCTTCCACAGAGAGTTTATTGTGTGCATTAAACACCAAGTGAACACCTGACATATCTGGCTTTGCAAATTTGGCCTTATTGGCTATTCATGAGGCAATGCTCATGCAAATATGCATTCGCTTTCGCATACCAAATCATGCAGGGTCAAAAACCAATGCCGCAAAGCGGTTGCCCTGCAGGAATTCGTTCATGCTACATTAGCACTATCCAGGAGCGCCACGGGGAGGCTTCCCAATGCCCCCATACAACCCGGGGCTCTCTCACTGCTCGGAGACCACAGCGCCCCCCCCCCCCGGAGGAGGAGGCTGGGGGGTGCAGGCGACCCCTCCAAGCGGGGCCAATGCCGGGATGGGCCGTCCGCACCTGCCTCCTGAGATTAAAAACAGGCACTTACCTAAACATCCATTTCGCTCTGCTACTGAGCATGACTTGGGTGCAACACATAAGAAAAGAGTGAAGCATGGGTCAACCCAAGCTTGTGGAGCTCGGAATGGCTCACACGTAGCACTCCAAGAGGGGGAGGACAGGCACAGACAGCTCACTCCAGGGCTCACACACCTAGAACAAGCCTTCCACCACCCACCTCCAAAGAGGCATGCAAAAGCAAATGCATATTTGCATGAGCAATCGTGAGAAGCCAATTAGGCCAAATTTGCAAAGCCAGATTTGTCAGATTCAACTTGGTTTGATGCACACATAAAATTCTCTGTGTAGTGTCTGTATCATTATGTACTCCATTTTTTTTTTACTTTGTATAGCACCATGGAATATGTTGGCACTTTTTAAAGCAATAATAATAATAATAATAATAATAATAATAATAATAATGCATAACCGCTAATACTACTAGTGCACATCCCTTTCCAGACCTGATTGCAGCAATACTATAATAAATGAGAGGTGACAAATAAGCAAAGGAAGGAAAGGAATAAAGAATAGAGAACAAAAAGAGGTATTGAGATCAAACAGCAGCTTCGGTCATCCCATCCTTTAAGTTCCAAAGGCCCATATTGTAAAAGTGCTTAATTTCAGTCTTCTCTGGGTGATTTATAGATTGGAAAGCCTGTGACAGTATTAGCCTCATCATTGTCAGCTCATTAAACAAGAGAATGGGACAAAGTGATGATTTAGTTCCCACATCTGGTTCATCCTGCACTGTTTGCCAAGATTTCAAGATATAGATCTTTGTTGACACGTTTGGACTTCTGGCAATAAATTAAGCATGAAATGGCTATAAACTCACACCTTTCACATATTGCTGGACTCCACACCACTTAGGATAGAGCATCCCCTCTCCCCATTAGTACATGTGGTTTTGATATTGAGTAATGATGAAAGCTCTCTTGTGCTCATCTAGCATGAAAGGTTGTTGTTTTTTTTCCACTTCATTGTAGAGGTTGCTATAAATAGGATGTCACGTTAATCAGGAGATCCTTTAATGGAGGCACTAAAAGGTAGACATATGGAAGGGAAATGGGGGGGGGGGCCTTAATAGAAAGGGATGCAGTGGTAACATAACATAGAGCATTAAAATGAAAATACTGTTTAGTCGCCTCCTATTACCGTGCCCAGTTCTCAGACCCCACCCATCACATATAAAAGAATAAGTTATCTTTCCTATTAACTTATTTTTCCACATCTTTAAAGAAATATATACTGTACTTTTATTTCAAAATTTGTAAAGAGAACAGAGGCGCCAAAAGGATAAAAAGTAAATAAAACCTTTTAAAATTTTCACAGGAGGCAGTGGTGGACTTAGCTACCCGAAGTAGACAACAAGACAGTCAACTTTCACACAAACAAATTTATTCACATACTCCAACATACAGTGCAACGCGTTTCACGGGTATATTCCCGCTTCCTCAGGCAATAAAAAGGAAGAGTATGCAACTGTAAGGAACCAGAGACAAATATAGCGCCTTCAGACAAAAGTGTATATTTTACAATGATAGTTATATTTATATACATCATATGTTTAGTCAATTTATTTGAGATGAGGGGAGGGAAGAGGGGAGGGGGGGGAAGTATTTTTTATTAGCCTCAGTGATAAAAGGGGGAGATGGTTGTTACTGAGTGAGGGAGGATCCTGGGAGGATGGTGCGAATGGGGATAGTGTTAAGGTAGTGGTGGAAGAGGTCCTATAGGACTGGTAAGTGGAAGAGACAGGGGATAGATGATTGTAGCCCAAGGGAAAAGAAAGGATTGTTGTGAGCTTTTTTCTTGTCCCAACTCACAGCATAGGACCTCTTCCACCACTACCTTAACACTAGCCCCATTCGCACCATCCTCCCAGGATCCTCCCTCACTCATTAACAACCATCTCCCACTTTTATCCCCCCCACCTCGAATAAATCGACTAAACATATGATGTATATAAATATAACTATCATTGTACAATATACATTTTTGTCTGCCTGCACTATATTTGTCTCTGGTTCCTTATAGTTGTATACTCCTCCTTTTTATTGCCTGAGGAAGCGGGAATATACCAGTGAAATGCGTTGCACTATATGTTGGAGCATGTGAATAAATTTGTTTATGTGAAAGTTGACAGTCTTGTTGTCCACTTCGGGGAGGTAAGTCCACCACTGCCTCCCATAAAAATTTTAAAAGTTGTATATACTTTTTATCCTTTTGGCGCCTCTGTTCTCTTTACACATTCCAGTGTCCACCCCTGGTGGAGGGGTTGTACCCCACTCTTCTTCTGATCTAAAGAGAGCGACATCTTAATCCTGAGTGAGAACAGGTCTAATCTCCTCACCTGCCTTTACAGTGGTTGCCTATACGGTAACCCTGGTTTGTGAGTATATTGTTTACTTACCATTTAATTTCCCATTCACTTAACATACTACCCTACATTGGGCTCTAGGTGTCCCCCCTTTTTTTCTCTTTATTTCAAAATTGAATATCATACGTTGTACAAACAACATGTTTAAATTGTTATGATAAATAAGATAAACAGTCAAAAAATATTTGGAGTTTATATCTACAGTAGCATTTTTTATTTACTTAACATTAATGAGTGAAAACTGAGAAATACCATACTTCCTTGAAAATAAAGCCCTACCCCCAAAAAAAGCCCTATCATGATGTTTCAGGATTTTTGAGGACATACAAAATATAAGTCCAACTCCAAAAATAATCCCTAGTTACAGTTCACAAAAAAGGTTAATGTAAATAATGTCCAGGCAGCTATGATATACCATTTTTTTGTAATATAAGACGCACTTTTTCCCCCCAAAATGGGGGAAAAAGTCCCTGCCTCATATTCCAAAGAAAGGGAGTCCTTCACCTACGATCACCCGCTGATACTAACCCCGAACCTTCCTAAACTGCTGACCCACTGTGATGCTGGGGACTCCCTGCTTTTTCCATTTGTGTGGTCCTCCAGTTCCCCACATGTCTCCTCTGCTCTCCTGTGTAAGAACTAAGAACAATTAGCAGCAGCACCAGTTCACCTCACCACCACTGTATGAGAGGTGATTAGCAGACCTCTCATCTCCCGCGTGGCTTCCGTCTAGTGATGGCTTCTGCTGATGCAATCAGTAGAAGTCTTCACTAGGGTAAGCCACACAGGAGATGAGAGGTTTGCTGATCGCTATCGGAATCAATGGTGTGGTGGCAGGTGCTGCCGCAATTTGTTCTTACAGAAGGCCAGAGGAGGAGACATGCGGGGGACTAGAGAACCACACATGGGGACGGAAGTGAACACGGGGACAGGAGGATCACACATGGGGTACAGGAGGGGACACAGGGGCACACACAGGAGGACAAGAGAACAATGCAGGGGAGTAGAAGGGGACACGCAGGAACACAAGGGGGACAGGAGGAGGACACAGGGGGACAAAATAGGGTGAAAGAGGACACAGTGGGACACACAGGAGGACACACTGGTCAGAAGAAGACACATGGAGCAAAGGAGGACACAGTGAGACACACAGGAGAAATAAGGGGACGCACAGGGGGAGCAAAGGAGGGCACAGGGGGACAGAAGAGGACACATGATGGACAGAAGGGGACACAGGAGGCCGCATGGAGACACAGGACAAGATCTACAAGATGCTCCTGGAACATGGATGCACCAGGTTTAGTATATGTATTTTTCCCTGCTTTTTGCCCTCTAAACCTTGGTGCATCTTACATTCTGTGGCGTCTTATATTCCAAAAAATATAATACATGTAAAAAAGTAAAATAAGTTGGCAATAGATGCAGCAGGACAGACAGACATTTCACAAGGAAACCAGACACCCCAAAAATATCACAAAACCCTACATGACCAAAAACAACATGGGATGAAAAATGCCAGACTTTCATAAATGTAGATTGTTTTAAATGAAAAAAAAAGACATAGTCACTAGAGATGTTGTGAAGCCACTTTTTTGGTTTGCGAACCGCGAACGCGAACTTGTGAAAAAGTTTGCGAACCGGCGAACATTGCGAACCGCAAAAGACTTTAATGGGCAGGCAAGCTTTCAAAACTGCAAACACTATGGCCACTAAAGTGATGGTATTGTATTATGGACAGCACTAGGATGTAGACATAAAGTTCATCAGTTCTATAATAGTGTGCTAGATATTTAGTTCACGTCTGCGCTCTATTCAGGCTTCGGCAAGTTTCTTCTCAGAGTCTCATGTATTAATAGACAGCGCTCCGCTTTATGACACAGAAGTTCTATTCACCCCCACAGGAGTTCCACTCACCCAGCCTGTTTGACCACTGCGAGATTGGTCAAAAATCGCTCAATAAATGTCCAACATCTGTTCTGCAAGCTAGGAAGGTGGGCGGGACCTCTTCCTCCTGTAGTTATGTCCAACCGGTCTGGTTTTTAAAAAGTACCTTTTCCACCAACTTTCCTAATGAACGACTCCAAAGATCTACCCTGTACCCTGCCAGGTACAAAGTGCAGTCACAGATGCAGTGAAAGATATTCAGTGACTGCTGGTATAACCATGTGCAGTCACACAGGTGCAGTGAAAAGGTTGCAGTGACTGCTGGTATAACAATGTGCAGTCACACAGGTGCAGTGAAAATTGATGCACTGACTGCTGATATATAAAACAGTGTGCGGTCACACAGATGCAGTGAAAGTTATGCACAGACTGCTGGTATATAAAACAGCGTGTGGTCACACAGATGCAGTGAAAGGTATGCACTGACTGCTGGTATATAAAACAGCGTGTGGTCGCACAGGTGCAGTGAAAGGTATGCACGGACTGGTATATAAAACAGCATGGGGGTCACACAGGTGCAGTGAAAAGGTATGCATGGACTGGTATATAAAACAGCATGCAGCAGTCACACTAGGCACTAAATGTGCTGGGCCTGGCACAGTAGAGCAATTAGCAAGGGCCATCTACGACAGACAAGGCTGTATATGCAGTGTCAGTGGGCCACGCAAAAAAAAAAAAAAATCACAAGAACATTAGCTCTCAAAAGAGCTGTTTGGTGGTGCTTTTCAGCAACAAATATCAGCAAGGAGCAAGCTAACAGACCTCCTAACTATCGCTTTCCCTATCTCTCCAATGTCTCTCCCTTCTCTCACTAATACTGCAGCACACAGAGTGAGAACATGGCCGAAGCTGCTGCCTTATATAAGGGGGGGGGGGGGGCTCCATGAGGGAGTGCAGCCTGATTGGCTGCCATGTGTCTGCTGACTGTGATGTAGAGGGTCAAAGTTTAGCCCGATGATGTAGTATAGGGGGCGTGTCGAAACCGCCTAAAGTTCGCGATCCGTTGCGAACGCGAAGTTGCGTTGTTCGCCCAAATAAGTTTGCATGCAAACTGTTCGGGACATCTCTAATAGTCACAAGAAATGTATTAAGGAATTCAGGATTTGGAAAATTATGCTAATGTTCCAGAATGTGATGATATTACTATCTTCATAATATTATAAATGTGAAAGCTTGAATGTTTGGATGTTTGTTACTTGATCACACAGCAATGGCTGATATATTTGAATGAAATTTAGCACACACATACTACATTACCTGGAATAACATATAGGATACTTTTTATCCTCATAACCAAAAAGTGGTCGAAGACAAATACAAATTTCACTGGGAAAATGTAAACTGCAGCCATTCTTACACTCACTTAAATAGTAGGGTAGGGTTCTCAAACTTTGCACAGTTGGTCACTTGGTGACTGTGATTAGTATTCAGAAAAGTGGGCGGAGCCTACAAAAGCCAATCAAAATTCCCTGATTGATTTTAAAGGAGAATATTTAATTGCTGCCATTCTTGCACTGTTAATGGCACAAATAGATAGATAGATAGATAGATAGATAGATAGATAGATAGATAGATAGATAGATAGATAGATAGATAGATAGATAGTGCTTCCCATAATTATTCACACCCCTGACAAATTTTGACTTAAAGTTACTTTTATTCAACCAGCAAGTAATTTTTTTTGAAGGGAAATGACATAGTGGTGTCTCCCAAAAGATAATAAGACGATGTACAATAGGCATTGTTGTGGAAAAAAAATATGTCTCAGCTTTTATTTACATTTGCATCCAGTCCAAAATTATTCATACCCTTCAAAAACTGTCACAGTCTGTGGAAAAATACAAAGTTCTATACCATTCCAAATAGTCCAAGCTGTTCTAAAGCATCCTAAGTACCCTGATTAATTGGTAACAGCTGTTTTAATCCACTCAACGGGTGAAAAACAGCAGCTCTCTGCAGTTGGTTTGTGGACAGTCATGGCTAAGACAAAGGAGCTTGTGAGGACCTGCTGCTGTGCATTGTGGCTTCTCACAAGTCAGGAAATGGCTACAAGGCCATTTCTAAATGTTTGCAAGTTCCGGTGGCTACAGAGCAAAGTATTATTAAAAAATACAAGATGTTCCGCACTGTTGAAAATTTCAGAGGACGTGATTGGAAGCCAAAAGGGACACCTGTGCTGGCCAGGAGAATAGTGAGAGAGGTGAAAAAGAATCCAAGGATCACCACCAAGGCCATCCTGCTGAATCTGGGCTCTGCTGGTGGCAATGTCTCAAGGCAGACCATCCAATGAACACTGCACACTGCTGGGTTCCACAGAAGCAAACCAAGTAGGACGCCACGTATCCAGATAAGGCACACAAAAGCTTGCTTGGTCTTTGGAAATGCTCATCTGGACAAACAAGAAGACTTATGGTCTTCTGTGTTATAGTCAGATGAAACAAAAATTGATTTGTTTGGTCACAATTTAGTATAAAAAAGGAGAAGCCTTCAACCCAAAGAACACCATCCCCACTGTCAAACATGGTGGTGGGAACCTAATGGTTTGGGAGTGTTTTTCAGCCAATGGACCAGGGAAACTTAATCACAGCAAACGGCACTATGAAAAAAGAGCAATCCATGAGGAGTCTCAGCGACAACATCAGGTAGTCTGCAGAGAAACTAGGCCTTGGGCACCAGTGGACATTTCAGTATGACAATGACCCAAAACACACAGCAAATGTGGTGAAGAAATGGTTAGCAGACAACAACATTAACATTTTGGAGTGGCCCAACCAGAGTCCTAACTTGAATCCAATTGAGAATCTGTGGAGGGAGCTAAAGATCAGGGTGATGGCAAGAAAATCCTCCAACCTGAAAGATTTAGAGCCCATTGGTAAAGATGAATGGGCAAAAATACCTGTGGAGACGTGCAAAAAGATGGTCTGCAATTAATGGAGAAGCATTTAATAGCTGTATTAGCCTAAAAAAGGATGTTCTATTGATTATTGAGAAGCGTATGAATAATTTTGGACTGGACACTTTTTGTTTAAATGTAAACAAGACCTGAGAAATGCTTTTTTGCTCCACAAAAATGCATCTTGTGGTTGAATAAAAGTAACTTTAAGTGGTTTAATTTACCAGGGGTATGAATAATTATGGGCAGCACTGTACGTACGCACGCACGCACGCACACACACACACACATAGAGTTGGGCCGAACGGTTCGCCTGCGAACGGTTCCAGGCGAACTTTGGGGGTTCGCGTTCGCCTGCATCAGGCGAACTTTTGCGGAAGTTCGATTCGCCCCATAATGCTCTATTGAGCAAAATTTTGACCCTCCATATCACTGTCAGCAGACATGTTTTTGTCAAACACACTGCTCGAGAACCCGCCCACCCTCCCTTTAAGCTAGGTCCTTTATACCATTTGACTCAGTTGTCTGCCTACACTAATTAGTTATGGGACAGCTGCTACACACTCTGCTAGGGAGATTTTAATTGGCCTCCCACCTCCCTTCTACCCTTCTACCCTTCTACCTCCTACCGGAGGGAGGAGGGTCTCTTCTGCCAGGGAATTATAATATTTTAAAAACCAGTATACATCATACCATAGCTGGGAATCGAACCCAGATCTCACTGTGTGGTGGGCACGTCACCCTAAGCACTGTACCACTACAGTAGTAAGTGAAGCTAGCCTAAAATGTACCATTTATGCTCAATGCAATAGAACCATTAGGTTGCTTAAAGGAGAACTGTAGTGAGAGGTATATGGAGGCTGCCATATTGATTTCCTTTTAAGCTATACCAGTTGCCTGGCAGCCCTGCTGATCTATTTGGCTGCAGTAGTGTGAATCACACCAGAAACAAGCATGCAGCTAATCTTGTCAGATCTTACAAAAATGTCAAACACCAGATCTGCTGCATGCTTGTTCAGGGTCTAGGGCTAAAAGTATTGGAGGCAGAGGATCTGCAGGATAGCCAGGTAACTGGTATTGCTTAAAAGGAAATCAATATGGTAGCCTCCATATACCTTTCACTACAGTTCTTCTTTAAAGGGAACCTTAAGTGAGAGTGATATGGCTGTTTCCTGTAAACAATACCAGTTGCCTGGCAGTCCAGCTGATCTTTGTGACTGCAATAGTGGCTGAATCACACCCTGAAACAAGCCTGCAGCTAATCCAGTCTGACTTCAGTCAGAGCACCTGATCTGCATGCTTGTTCAGGGGCTGTGGCTAAAAGTATTAGAGACACAGGATCAGCAGGCGATTCAGGCAACTGGTATTATTTTAAAAGGAAAAATCCATATCCTTCTCCGTTTAGGTTCCCTTTAAGGATTTGTAGTATAAAAGCCAACTCACATTGGCTGGGATTTGAACCTGGGTCTCACTGTATGGTGGGCAAGCACACTAACCACTATACCAACTGAAGCTGGCCTAAAATTTACTATTTATGCTCAATACAAGAGAAAAAGTAGACAAGACAAATAACATTTATATCACACTTTTCTCCTGGTGGACTCAAAGGATCAGAGCTGCAGCCACTAGGGCATGCTCTATAGGCAGTAGCAGTGTTAGGAAAAGAGAGAGATATGAATCTACCTGGCTATCTGGGGTTCTCTTTGGACAACTGTTGAACACAAAAGAGAAGGCCATGTCTGGATAAATATCTGTAAGCAGTGGCTGCATGGTGTAATGGATAAGGGTTTATTTCACTCCTCCATTTTTCCACATAGTCTTCTTTGCTCTTAGCTGTGGTGTGTTTTATCTGGACTTTTGTTATGACCTGTGGGCCGGGGGTTGGAGGGAGTATAGAGCTGACCACGACTTTCAGTGCACACGGCTTTTCTTGGTCTTCATTGTGCAGCATGGCTTTGTAGTGGGGTGAGTCAGGGCTACTGCTCTGTAGGTGGGCCCAGAAGGACAACACTCTCTTCTGTATCTCAAGCAGTAATGGAAATCTCCCCAGCTCAGCTCGGCAGGCATTGTTTGAGGTACTCCGATGGACATGGAGAAGGTGTTTGCAGAACTCAAGGTGGAATATTTCTGTTGGGCTGGATTCCCATTTTGATTGGTCTGGGTAGGTGGTGGGGCCCCATACTTCACTTCCATACAGTAGGATTGGGGTGATGACACTGTCAAAAACCTTCAGCCAGACCTTTACTGGTGGTTTGAGGTGGTACAGTTATTTCCTGATGGCATAGAACGTTCTGCATGCTTTGGCTTTTAGGGCCTCCATGGCTGACTTAAGGCTTCCTGATTGGTTGATTTCCAGACCAAGGTAGGTATATTTATCAGTTCTGCTGATTTCACAGTCATTGAGTATAAAGGATGGGCTCTGGGCTGACCTGTTTTTCCTCTGGAACACCATGGTTTTGGTTTTCTTTAGATTAATGGGGAGTGCCCATGTTGTGCTAAATTTCTCCAGGATTTCTAGGCTGTCTTGTAGACCTTCTGTAAGCAGTGGCTGCATGGTGTAATGGATAAGGGTGCTGCCTCTGACAAAGGAGACCAGAGTTCAAATCTCAGCTCTGTCTGTTCAGTAAGCCAGCACCTATTCAGTAGGAGACCTTAGGCAAGTCTTCCTAACACTGCTATCTGGTCTAATTTTTCTCTTGACAACTGTTGAACACAAAAGAGAAGGCCATGTCTGGCTAAATATCTGTAAGCAGTGGCTGCATGGTGTAATGGATAAGGGCGCTGCCTCTGACAAAGGAGACCAGAGTTCAAATCTCAGCTCTGTCTGTTCAGTAAGCCAGCACCTATTCAGTAGGAGACCTTAGGCAAGTCTTCCTAACCCTGCTACTGCCTATAGAGCATGCCCTAGTGGCTGCAGCTCTGGTGCTTTGAGTCCGCCAGGAGAAAAGTGTGATATAAATGTTTGTCTTGTCTACTTTTTCTCTTGTATTGAGCATAAATGGTAAATTTTAGGCCAGCTTCATATGGTACAGTGGTTAGTGTGCTTGTCCACCACACAGTGAGACCCAGGTTCAAATCCCAGCCAATGTGAGTTGGCTTTTATGCTACAAATCCTTAAGGGGGACCTAAACGGAGAAGGATATGGATTTTTCCTTTTAAAATAATACCAGTTGCCTGAATCGCCTGCTGATCCTGTGTCTCTAATACTTTTAGTCACAGCCCCTGAACAAGCATGCAGATCAGGTGCTCTGACTGAAGTCAGACTGGATTAGCTGCATGCTTGTTTCAGGGTGTGATTCAGCCACTATTGCAGTCACAAAGATCAGCTGGACTGCCAGGCAACTGGTATTGTTTACAGGAAACAGCCATATCACTCTCAGTTAAGGTTCCCTTTAAAGGAGAACTGTAGTGAAAGGTATATGGAGGCTACCATATTGATTTCCTTTTAAGCAATACCAGTTACCTGGCTATCCTGCAGAGCCTCTGCCTCCAATACTTTTAGCCCTAGACCCTGAACAAGCATGCAGCAGATCTGGTGTTTGACATTTTTGTAAGATCTGACAAGATTAGCTGCATGCTTGTTTCTGGTGTGATTCACACTACTGCAGCCAAATAGATCAGCAGGGCTGCCAGGCAACTGGTATAGCTTAAAAGGAAATCAATATGGCAGCCTCCATATACCTCTCACTACAGTTCTCCTTTAAGCAACCTAATGGTTCTATTGCATTGAGCATAAATGGTACATTTTAGGCTAGCTTCACTTACTACTGTAGTGGTACAGTGCTTAGGGTGACGTGCCCACCACACAGTGAGATCTGGGTTCAATTCCCAGCTATGGTATGATGTATACTGGTTTTTAAAATAGTATAATTCCCTGGCAGAAGAGACCCTCCTCCCTCCGGGAGGAGGGAGATTAAAATCTTCCTAGCAGAGTGTGTAGCAGCTGTCCCATAACTAATTAGTGTAGGCAGGCAACTGAGTCAAATGGTATAAAGGACCTTGCTTGGAGGAGGGCAGGTCCTTCAGCAGTGATGTGTATTTCACTCAATTAGGTGTGGCTCCAGGTATTAGACCTTTTGAAACATGTTTTCTATCATTTTTCCAGCTGATAGAATTTTTTTAAACTTTCAAAGTTTGCCTCCCCATCGAAGTCTATTGCGGTTCGCGAACTTTTTCGCGAACCGAACCTTTCGCGGAAGTTCGCGAACCTAAAATCGGAGGTTCGGCCCAACTCTACACACACACACACACGCACGCACGCACGCACGCACGCACGCACGCACGCACGCACACACACACACACACACACACACACACACACACACACGTGTGTGTATTAAGATTTGATACTTTTTATGGGGTGGGTGGTCGCATTGAAAATCAAAGAAATTCAGCACTTAGCGGCTGTAGATGAAACATCAAACACATTGAAAATAGTACTTAGTCTACATATTAATGACACAGTCATATTTTACTGTATATTTGATTTGCAATATATATATCAACATTTTGTATTTGCATGAATGACTTATTTCATCATCCTTAACCATGTCACTTTCCTCTATCTATAGTGGTTTATAGCAAAATGACTGCTGGTTAACTCTTACATTGAAAATATGACTGTAATTAAGAAGTAATATTACCAGAATGACATGTTGTGACAGGTTATTGGGTTTCTGTAGAAATAGAAAATGAGAACTGAAGTCATATATTTTTCAAGATTAATATGCTGTGAATATTTATATCCATGGATCTGGAATGCACATAATTGACTTGAGAAAATATGAAGTTTTATGTTGCATAGTTCCATTCTTGGCTATCACTGATATAAAAACAAAATACAGTAAACTATAATAAAATGGTGTTTTGGGTTTTTTTTGTCTTTTTTGGGGGTTAAAACTTATAAATCAGCTTCACAATTTAGCTTAGTTATTTACATATGACAAATAAGGTCTAAAGACACTGTGTGTTTCTCTTCTCTTGCAAATCCAGCTAGTTCCCCCAGCACATTTGCACATACAGGATTTCTCACAAGCTTCTCCTCGCCTCTGGAATCCCATCCAGACATATATATATATATATATATATATATATATATATATATATATATATATATATATATATATATAATATGCCTGGATATAAAGTTTATTGTTTACTGTTTTCCCTATCTCCTTAGAATGCAAGCTTGCATAGGCAGAGGTCTCTATTTTTTTTTTATTGATTTTGAATTTGGTGAATATTTTGTTAGACACTGTGGTCCTGATCTTCTGATCTACTACTAATGTTATTGAATTGCACTATAGCGCTACATAAATTATGAGTGTCATTATCGGCATAAAACGTTACGCACGGTAAAACTGATAGCGTTTATTAGTTTGAGCGAGTAGAAGTTTATGCACGTGTTAACATTTGTCAGCTGTTGGCCTATATAAGCTTTGCTCAACAGCACCTGCTTCAGAATAGTTTGAGACTGGGCAAGTAAGTGTTATTTATTTGTATGTGTACAATTTTCAGCTGTTTTTGGCCTCTGTGTAGTTTTTCATATTTTTAAGTAGTAATTAAATTGTGTTGTTCATATGCACAATGCCAAGCAACCATAACTTTTATTAATTGTATATCACTGTATTCATTGTAACATGTGGTGGATACTGTGTAGTGTGACTTGTGTTGTGTGACTTGTGTTGTGTGACTTGTGTTGTGTGCTGTGTAATGTGTGAAGCTGCAGCACACTGCTGGGGACACTGTGAAGCTGGGACACAGTGTGTGCTGGAGCTGATATAGAGGTAAAGGGGACAATTGGCCCAGGGCCTCTGAGCTCTGCAGGGGCACCTGCACTGCTGGACCCCAAGTTGCCTCTCCCTCCTCCTGCACCCCAGGTTCCCCCATAGGGAACATGTATTTATATGGTGTTGTTGGCCCCTTACAGATGCTCGAATGTGCTTCATCACATCAATTAGTATTTATGACACTTAAAAAGTATGAATAGTCCTGGACAAATGTAATTTTTTTTTATATATTTTTGTTTAAATTTTCCTTCAGTGGTGGAACTGTTTGAGCTTTGGCTGGATGAGTGCATGTTAGGTAATAAATGCTAACTTTTCTATGTTTTTAAAGCATACACTTACACACTATTTAAATCAATAACACATAATTTTGTATGCGCGCAAAGTATTATGCGCTCTACCGTACTTGCTGATAGCGCTTGTGTCATTATGCCGCACACAGCATTACGCCATACGCACGTTATGAAATAGCGCTGCGCGTTATGAAATAGCACTGTTTAGTGAATCAACCCCAATGTGTGGTGTTGGGAAAACATTCTGGTCATACATTTAAAATAGGCTGAGTTATGGCAGTTGAAAAAAATCCACTGTGTGATTCCACACCTATGTCCCCAGCAATGGCTGCCACTTTATAAACATGCAAAAACATGCAGGGACCTATTATAAAAATTTTCACTGAAGAAAAAAGTCCGGAGAAATGCTTATAAAATAAGCTGAGATAAGTGTTCAACTAACATTTGTTAGTGTTGTTTATTGCTATTTAAAAACAGTGTCAACCCCCCCCCCCCCCCCCCTCCAAAATTGTCACTTTTTCCCACCACAAGATGTGACTGTCCACATGCCTTGCATAACAATCATTGAAAATAACATACCAATAACTCATGATCCTCAAGTTTGCTGCCTATTGATTCAGCTCTCTGCTTCAAACCTCACATTGCCAGCCACCTTCTGTTGTCTCCGACAAAAATATATATTCAAATTCTTGTAGTAGCCCCTTTCATACTCAGGACACAGCTAAATAATCTGTGCATGCTGTCATAATTTCCTGACGGAGCATTGCAACACCATGTTCTAGTGGCTTTCTGTAAACTGACTGGCTCCACTTCAGTCTATCATGATGAATGCTGTTGCACGTCTTATCCACCTCTCCTCTCACTTATTTATTAATTCTGACACTCTTTGTCAGTCCCTCCACTGTCACAATCACACAAGGGATACAATTTAAGATTTTAACACTCCTCTACAATGCACTCTATAGTTTAAATCCATCTTTCATATGTGCACTTATTTCAAGACACCATTCTGCACACCACCTATGCACTGCTTATTGTTATTCTCCTCTTTTAACATTCTCAAAAATAACTATGTAACTATTTTAATATACATAACTTTTTCTTATATTTCTTTCCTGCTCTGGAACTCCCTTCCATTATCTGTTTAGTACTCACCCATCCTTTACTATCCTAAAGCTCAACCTGAGAACTTGCTTCTTTCAAGAAAGCACACAGTCTTAACAAGGACACTCTAACCCAGGCTCTCTCAATCAGGGTTCCCTGGAACCCCAGGGTTCCTTGAGGACTCTGCAGGGGTTCCTTGGCATTTTACCCCATCGTGGGGGAAATATGATAGAGCACACTATAATAGGTGGTACTGTAACAAGAAGCACTAAATTGGGGGGTCAGGAGACAGTATAATGAGTGGCAGTGTAATAAGAGATAGTGAAATTAGCAGCCTAACCTATTTAAAGACCATGCCTCCTGAAAAATAAATGTAGGGGTTCCCCGAGACCAAAAAATTGTTTGCAGGGGTTCCTTGAGATCCAGAAGTTATTTACAGGGTTCCTCCAAGGTAAAAAGATTGAGAAAGGCTGCTCTAAGCAGTGATTAACTGCCACATCATTATTATTTTCTCCACTTTCTTCATCAATTGTTTCTAACTTTTGTGACCAGGGACGTAACTAGAAATCACTGGGCCCCCCCTGCAAAAATGTGGATGTCCCCTCGGGACCCGCTCAGGCCCTTTTGGGGGGCCGGAGGGGTCGCAGCATGAGGGGGTTTGTGACAGTTTTGACAAGAGAATACCTGGGAAAGTGGATGATGGTATTTATATATGTCCAAACTTTCACTGATTAGTTTAGTCCAAAACTGTCCTTCTCTGGGAACCACAAGGCTGCAGGGGGCTGACAAACAAAGGTGTATGAGGTCTGTGCTGTAAGAAGACTTGCTTCTGTGTTCTTCTGTTTTATTTGGGACAAAAAGTATGTTTTCACCCGGTGGAAAGGATTATCACATTTAAGTTATTGTTAATCATCTATCTATTGGGCAAGGTTTCTGTTTCTGTTTTGTATTCTGTTTTTCTACAAATATTGTGAATAGCCTGTCTCCAAAATTGTTTTGCATTGTACCTGTGCCAGAATGTAAAAACACCAGTGATATGTGATCAGCAGTGATCTCCGCATCAGCTTATGGACTTTCCATTTTAACATTATTTATTTATTTTATGACATATGCTTCTGATTTGGACCAGGGCAAAGGTGTGGCAAAAGTGTGCAGCTATCTCGCTAAATAGATATATATCATTTGCACTGGTAGCATAATAGTAATAACATTTAATTTTATGCTTAGCAGAACAAACAAAAAAAACAACAAAAAACATTAAATCTGAGAATAAAATAGCAGCAAGGCAAAAATATGAGTAACAGCAATCTGTGCAATGCTTAAAAATAAAATACCTGATATCATGGAAGACTGCAAAACAACTAGAAGGACAGTGACAGTTTAATTTATGTGCCAGATAGAAGTATCCAAGGACTAAGCAACAGAAAGCAATTTAGAACTTCAAGTGACAGAGCAGAGTGATCTCAGGGTAGAAACTTTTGAGTTAATTAGTTAACAAGAGAAAAAAAAGATTTGGTGCTTATTAAGTTTTAAAAAATAGAAAAAAAAAACCTGAAACGTTCTTGACAAAAACACAATTTTATTACTTAATTATTTATTAGCACCTACATTAGCTGCTCAGTACAATGTTTTTTTTCAGATATAAAGGCAAAGGACAGACTAAAAAGAATGCTGCACAATAAGGAAGGTGAGAGTACATTCTCCTTATGTGCGAAGTTCTTTTTTTTCACCCAACTCACCTAATAAAGCTGATGTTCTCATTCTCTTATATTGTAGATCCATTTCTCTAAACTGCACCTTTTTCTTCCAGTCCTACAGCTGTGCTGTCATGCTGTGCATAAACCATAAAAGTTTACAGAATCTCCATATAATTAGCTATATTAAAGTGGCTAAAACCTAAATATAGCAATATACAAAGTGGCTAAAAGTATATATATATATATATATATATATATATATATATATATATATATATATATATATATATATATATATATATATATATATATATATATATATATATATACATACACACACATATATGCATGTCCTTACACTATATGGCCTTACACTTCTGCTCCAAATTATACAAATGATTTGGCTCAAAGCCAATGAATACATACATTAATGTTTTGAAAAGTTTCCAGTACTGTAATCTTTAGAAGGAAAGATGTGATTCTTGAGGCTTGGAAGATTCAATTTATTCAGGGGAAATGTACTAAGAGGGGCCTAAGAGAAATAAAGTTCACAAGTTTTCTGAAGGGCCTACAGATGTTTATAAGGTGTGATATTGGTGGTATGTGGTTACAATGAAAACCTTAGCATATGTGCCATCATCTACCTGAAGAGTTTCAAGGTCACTATTTAGCTGATCTTTGGATTCACTTACTTACTTCACTTACCAAGATGCACAATGTGGATGAACATCTTCAGATTTGGACTTCTATCCCACCTTAGCAACCAGCCCTGTTTCAGCAACACCTACCCCAAACCCAAAAGCTACGATTCAGTTACCAGAACACTTCTAAAGGACTAAAGAAAGCTTCAGCAGTTTGACATCATGTATGCCATCTGTAGTTCTTACTCAAACTTCCAAGTTTTACTAATGAAAGTAATAAGGCTGATACCATAATATCTCTTGTACAAGGTTACCTTTAGGTCTGGGGCCTACAATTGATGGAACAAGGAAGTAAACTACTACTCAATACTAACACCTTCATTTGCCACATTAGCTGAGGTCTACAATGTTCCATTATGCGCACATCCTCATATGAGGCCACCTTTTATAACATCAAACTAGGAAAGAGACCCATGGAGGGCAATGTGTGTAATAGGAAGTAAAGCTACACAAGGCAATTTATATGTATGAGAAAAGCCAAAGCAGTAGTGCACATCTACAGGTAAAACATTTCAAAGTTCACTCAATGGTATTAAAAAAGCATTAGTCAGCACAAATACCGATATGGTAGAGAAGTTTAACAAACAGAGCAATGATGGAATAAACATCAAATTTTACCCGTGGATGTGCACTACCGCTGGAGATTTTCTCATATGTGAGACCCATGGAGGACTATGTATCAGAATCCCAGCAGTAGAGCTTTAAGCGTTACGTTACACCACCTGAGCCAGATGATTGCACATGTTCACATTTGCATGATGGTGCCCTTTCTTTTATGCTTTCTAGGAAGCATTAGGGCATAGCAAAACATTACAATATTCTCATTACATGTGCAAAGAATTGCATTCAGTTTCGACAACTGCTACCTAACACATGCATGACAAACTATGCACTGAGAAAGTCTTGATTATATAAGTCTTTTCTAGACAGTTCTCTGTGCTGTGATTTGAGCTCTCTAATCTCTAATTTACATGGTCTTATTTTAGTGTTTTCATCTGGAAAATGAGCTTGGACTATGTACTGTAAGAGGTTAATAGCATTGCATGACTGCCTGACCTTGAACTAACGTTATGGAGTGAAAAAATCTAGAACATGATATAGCCAAAGAAAAATAAGGTAGCATCAGCTGGACTCCTTTTTAACAACAATAACAATAACAATAATATTTATATAGCGCTTTTCTCCCTGGGGACTCAAAGCGCTGTGACCCTGCATTATGCAGTCTCAAAGGCTAGGGAAAAGAGGTGAGTTTTTAGCCTTATTTTAAAGCTGCCCAGAGAAGGAGCCTCTCGTACTGATTGTGGAAGTGAGTTCCATAGAGTAGGGGCTGCATAAGAAAAGGCCCGAGCACCAAATGTTAAGTGTATCCTGGGAATACCCAGCTTCATTTTGTTGGCAGAGTGGAGGGTGCATGGAGGGGCATAAAGTTCCAATAGATCCGTTATGTATTTGGGTCCCATGTGGTGTACCGCCTTGAATGTCAGCAGGCAGATCTTAAAATTGATTCTCTATTTTACTGGCAGCCAGTGAAGAGTTTGCAGTACCGGGGTGATGTATGAGCTGCGGGGGGCATTGGCTAGGAGTCTGGCTGCAGCATTCTGTACTAGCTGTAAGGGGCGCAGAACCTTATCTGTAGATCCGATGAACAGGGCGTTGCAGTAGTCTAGGCGGAAGGATACAAATGCATGAACCAGGGCAGGTAGGTCTTCAGCTGGAATAAGGTGTTTGATTTTCGCTTTATTTCTTAGATGGAAGAAGGAAGACTTGACGACAGCTGATACCTGCTGTCTGAGTTTTAGATGTCCATCCAGGATCACCCCAAGGTTTCGCACAGAGTCTTTATACTGTACAGTATCTCCCCCAATTGCTAGTTTGAGGTGGTGAGTGTTTTGAACTTTATCCATCATGTGTGGACCACCTACCACCAACACCTCTGTTTTGTCAGAGTTCAGCCTCGGCCAGCTGGTGTTCATCCAATTTTGTAAATCCACTAGACACGCAATTATGGATGCTGATGGGTCTTGAGTGCCAGGCTTGAAGTATAGATACAGTTGTGTGTCATCTGCATAACAATGGTATCCTAGGCCATAGTTCTGGATTATTTTGCCCAGTGGGAGCATGTAAACCGCAAAGAGTAATGGTGATAGTACAGAACCCTGTGTAACTCTATAGGCAAGTGGCACTGGATTAGAGTAGTGTGTGCCCAGACATACTTGCTGTGTCCTGCCAGATAGGAAAGTCTGAAACCAGCTAAGAACAGTACCCCTTAGGCCACAGTAATTCTCCAGTCACTGGATTAGTATTTCATGATCTACAGTATCAAATGCTGCAGACAAGTCAAGAAGAATTAGAATCGAGCAATCACCCTTGTCCCTTGCAGTAAGTAGATCATTCATTACTCGGACTAATGCCGTTTCAGTGCTGTGCCTTTTCCTGAATCCTGATTCCTGACTGAAAATTTTTCAAGATGTTGTTTTCTGTAAGCCTGGCTTTTAGCTGGTTGGCGACTGCTTTCTCAATAACTTTTGATAGTAATGGTAAGTTCGCCACAGGTCTGTAGTTGGTTACAGAATCAGGATCTAGTGATGGTTTCTTCAAGAGGGGTTTTATGATTGCTTTCTTTAGTTCTTCTGGAAAAGTTCACTTTGCAAGGAGCACTGAGTGATTTTGTGAAGTGCTGGCCTGATCAGCTCTGGGCACTGCATTAAGGATCCAGTTGGGCCAAGATCCAGGTTGCAGGTAGTGGGGCGGAGACTTTGAATGAGAATTCCAAAATCTTCTTCACTCAGCATGTCAAAGACTTGCCATGGTGGTACGGTAGTAGGCATATGCAAAGTCCAGTGGTCAATTGATGTTGTTGGTGTAATGCTGGCACGGATGGTAGACACCTTGTTTGTGAAGAAGGCAGATAATTCTTCACACCTTTCCCTGGAGAATGTGGTTGGGGCTTTTAGGCAGGAAGGATTGCAGAGTGATTCCACTGTGTGGAAGAGTTGAGCAGCTCTGTTGTTGGCTGTAGATATTTTGTGCGAGATAAAATCTGATTTTTTCTTGGTTATTGCTTGTTGGTATTGTCTGAGGTGTTGAACTAGGCTAGATTTGTGCTCCTTAGACCCTGATTTACGCCACTGTCTCTCTAGTCTGCGCCCTTTCTTTTTTCGATCCATGATGGTTTTGTCAAACCAATTAGCTTTCTGCTTTTTGGTTGCTGATTTGGTGCGCCATGGGGCAATACTGTCAAGTGTTTCATATATCGTGTTGTTGTACTGGGTTACTAGAGTGTTTGGGTCCATTTGACTGTGGAGCAGATTTGTAAAATCCAGGTTGGCAGTTATCCTCTCCGGTGTTAATTTACTCAGGGGACGGATTTTGATTGTTTCTTTAGGGACCTGCTTGATAGGGTGATGTTCAATAGTAAACTGTATTATGTGATGGTCTGACCACACCACTGGAGTTACTGTTATGTTACTAATGTCCATTCCAGGTGGAACAGTAAGTCTAGCGTATGCCCTCCTCTGTGGGTAGCAGATTTTACAACTTGTGTGAAGCCTAGTCCACCCATGAGATTTATTAGTTCATTTGCATCTTGGGATTGAGTGTTATCAGCCCAGGCGTTGACGTCACCAAGGATGATCCATCTCGGATACGACAGAGTCAGCATGGCCAGAAGTTCTGAGAATTCCTGTAGGAATGGGTCAGCATTCCTGTAGGAATGGGGACGATAAACCACTAAAATTTTGAAGCCTTTACCAGCTGAGATCTGGGCACCTATACATTCAAAGGACTTTGTTGAGCCAACATTCAGGGCTCTGAGCTGCAGAGTTGTTTTGCCACAAATTGCTACACCCCCTCCTCTGCGGTCTCATCTTCCCTACAGGTAATCTGCTTAATTCAGCCAATATCCTAGATAGCTGGGGCTCTTATACATATGTTAATTATTTAAGTGCCTGGCTGGAGGCTTGCACCATATCCAAATATATAAGCAAACATACTAATACAACATTTTATGTAGATGACAAATAGTAGTGCCACCTCTGTGTCACCTCTGCCCCATGTGCCTTTTTCCATCTCCCTGTGTTCTTAGCAACCCTCTTTGTGCCACCTCTGCCTCCTGTACCTCCACTGTGCCATACATGTAATTAAGGTGCAGGGAAATTTAAGCACCGGGTAAAGCTGAAAAACAGCTCACCCTGTCCCTGAAAAACTCCTGGTGGCATTAATTATTAGTCCCCCTCCAGGTTGCAATTGACTCTGGGGTAAGATGCAATTCAGCTTCCAGCTATTGCTAGTAGCTGAATTACGCTGTTTTTATCATCTTTTGACAGCACCCAAATGACTGACTGAGCACAATAGCCATAATTCACATTATGGCCTATGACTTTGCTGGCTACATCCAAAGTTTCAGTGCCATTTTTGCCTGACTCCCCACTGTGTCCCTCTGCCTTTAATGTGTCCCTCTGCTTCATGTCTTCCCCCTGTCCCCCTTTTGTGCCTCCTTCTGCCCCCCTGTGTGTCTTCTTCTGTGTCTTCTCCTGTCCCCCTTCTTGTTTCATTCGATCACCCTTTGTGCCTCCTTCTGTCCCGCTTTGTGGTTTCCTCTGTCCACTTGTGCCACTTCCTATCCCCCTTTGTGCCTCTTTCTGTACCCCTGTGCATCCTTCTGTCCCTATGTGTGCCTTCTTCTGACTCCCTGTGCTTCCTTTTGTCCCCCTTCTGTCAACTTGTACTACTTTCTGTCCCCCTGTGCTTCCTTCTGTCCCCTTGTGCCACTTTTTGTCCATCTTTGTGTCTCCTTCTCTCCCCTTTAGGCCTTCTTCTGTCCCCCTGTGCCTCCTTCTGTCCCCGAGTGAAAATGTTGGTCCCGGTTTGTGTTTCCTTGCATCCCCGCTCCAAACTTCAATACACTACTGTCTACTTGACATGTAAACTTTAATTAAATACTGTACACACAATATACCCAACCCATTAAAAGAGCAGTACTGCGGTGTTGGCCTATGCTAATCACAGCCGGCTGTGTCACATACACAGATCTCTACCACATACAGCCACACATGCACACTCACTGATGTTTATACTCCCGGGAGTTTTATATGAAAAAGTTTGCATGCAGCAAGCTAAGATCAATCAACTCCAGGAAAGTCAGTGGTTAGTCATGCAGGGGCTGTAGCCAGATTGTTAGTGCAACAGTTCCACATTAATGGCTGACATATGCCTCATCAGTGTTTTCATGCCGCGTTAGTGGTGCTGGACAAAACTTGCATCAAGCGCATAAAGTGAAGTAAAGAAAGTCGAGGCACTGCTGCAGTAAAAAAGAGAGGTACCTTTAATCCACGGTGTTCGGACACAGCGGGGTATACAGTGGGGGTGAGGGGATGCCTAAGGCATCCCCTCACCCCCACTGTATACCCCGCTGTGTCCGAACACCGTGGATTAAAGGTACCTCTCTTTTTTACTGCAGCAGTGCCTCGACTTTCTTTACTTCACATGATCACTGTTTATCTCTGAGTAGCACGCTGCAACATGGAGTACATAACCCGGTGAAACCCAGGACCTCTCTGCCCGCATTTAGTGCCTGTCTTTTCCCCTCTCACTGCCGTATCAAGCGCATAAAGCATTGTATGTGTTGCCACTGAGGGCTCTCACCACCTCCTCCGCA
Organism: Hyperolius riggenbachi; assembly: GCF_040937935.1. Taxonomy (NCBI): domain Eukaryota; kingdom Metazoa; phylum Chordata; class Amphibia; order Anura; family Hyperoliidae; genus Hyperolius; species Hyperolius riggenbachi. The sequence continues at coordinate 325,950,060 of NC_090650.1, forward strand.
ATGTCCCACTTTGCTACAACCGCTCAGCAGTCTTCTGTGGTGCGCTCTGTGTCCTGCTTGATCCACTCCGCTTTCATGGACATACAGCTGCCGGCATGCTCGCGCTATGGGGATCGCTTCCTGCTGCTCACGGTCTCTCTGTACGAGACCCGGATGTGACGTCACCGCTCTGCCCTCAGCATCACTAGTATCGGCCGCCCACCGGCCTTCGTCAGATGATAGTGGGCGGTTGTTCAACGTTCCATTTTAACATCCCAGCAATGCTTGCTACTTTGCATACTCCTCCCTACCAATGTGCGTCTTTTTCAAAGTGCATTTTTCATGGTCCTATTGTTACTTCCTTAACATGATTATTCCAATGTTGTAACATTACAACATTACCGCATTTCAACATTTTAACATTATTGTCCTCCGCAGCAAGACAGGTGATCAGGATTAAAGGGGAACTTTTCACCTCCTCACCAGAATCCTCTCATTTGCTGTACACAGACAGTTGTCGGATGCAAAAAGCGTTTGTTATAATCTGATATGATGATAATTTCATATGCCCATCTTTCATGCAAGCAACAGTCATTCTTCATATACTCACTATCTAGACCATATCCTATCTCCGCAAGACCTGACCACAGATATGAGGCTAAGGGTCACTTCGGACCATACTGGGCTTATTATTATTACTTAGGGAGGAAGGGTGCTAGGGGGAGGTCAGAGTTTAACCCAAGCGGGATGACTGTTCCCAACCTAAAGATCCAGCTTGATTCAATTTGACACAATTGTCTATCAAGATCGCCCCCCCTAGAGGGTATCTGCATTTTGACTATGCCTTTAAATTTTAAACCCTCTGGGTTTTTTCCATGATTCAACATAAAGTGTAATCCCAAGGGGCTAGTCTCGTCCCCCTCATTTATATTGTGTACATGTTGCTGTATTCGTTTTTTGAGCAATTGTGTCGTTTTTCCCACATAATATAGCCCACAAGGGCATGTGATCATGTAAACTACGTATCTACTTTCACAATTGATGAACGTTTGAACTTCATACGTTTTCCGTCCTCGTGAGTCGCGAAATTCGCTCGTTCGATCAACTAAATGGCACACACTGCACCGTCCGCACCGATACATGCCCTGCGGCCGCATGGAGGGACCCAACCACATCCGCGTCGATTGGGGTGTAACCGATTTGAACTCAGATCTAACCAACATATCACGGAGATTCGGCGCTCGTTTTGCCGCTAATTTAGGGTAATCTCCTACTGGGGCACACGTCGCCACATGGATAAGATACGTGGATGACGTCCTCTTGGTCTGGAGGGGTATAAGAGAGGAATTGGCGGTCTTTTTAGATCACCTCAATATGAATGACAGGAACATTGTCCTGACACACACTATTGATGAACGGGAGATCAGCTTCCTAGACTTAACCATACGGAAGGAAGGTGATAGACTAAAGACTACAACGTTTAGAAAACCCACTGCAGGAAACACTGTACTTCATGCGACAAGCTTCCATCCCCCATCCCTATTGAAAGGCATCCCGGTAGGGCAACTGTTGAGAGTGCGTAGGAACTGCACAGACAGTGACGACTACGACAGGGAAGCCACTGAGATGACAAAACGATTCAGAAAGAGGGGTTACGATGAGGAAACTTTGGATGTTGCGAGACAAAGAGTTGATTTAACATCAAGAGATGACTTACTAACAGCCAATAGACACAAACAGAAACAAAAAGGTGATCATGTTAGACTTGTAACAAAATATGGCACGCACTGGAACCAACTGCGAAGAGCGTTGGCGAAACACTGGCACTTGTTACAATTGGACCCGCGGATAGTTGAAGCAGTAGGAGATTACCCTAAATTAGCGGCAAAACGAGCGCCGAATCTCCGTGATATGTTGGTTAGATCTGAGTTCAAATCGGTTACACCCCAATCGACGCGGATGTGGTTGGGTCCCTCCATGCGGCCGCAGGGCATGTATCGGTGCGGACGGTGCAGTGTGTGCCATTTAGTTGATCGAACGAGCGAATTTCGCGACTCACGAGGACGGAAAACGTATGAAGTTCAAACGTTCATCAATTGTGAAAGTAGATACGTAGTTTACATGATCACATGCCCTTGTGGGCTATATTATGTGGGAAAAACGACACAATTGCTCAAAAAACGAATACAGCAACATGTACACAATATAAATGAGGGGGACGAGACTAGCCCCTTGGGATTACACTTTATGTTGAATCATGGAAAAAACCCAGAGGGTTTAAAATTTAAAGGCATAGTCAAAATGCAGATACCCTCTAGGGGGGGCGATCTTGATAGACAATTGTGTCAAATTGAATCAAGCTGGATCTTTAGGTTGGGAACAGTCATCCCGCTTGGGTTAAACTCTGACCTCCCCCTAGCACCCTTCCTCCCTAAGTAATAATAATAAGCCCAGTATGGTCCGAAGTGACCCTTAGCCTCATATCTGTGGTCAGGTCTTGCGGAGATAGGATATGGTCTAGATAGTGAGTATATGAAGAATGACTGTTGCTTGCATGAAAGATGGGCATATGAAATTATCATCATATCAGATTATAACAAACGTTTTTTGCATCCGACAACTGTCTGTGTACAGCAAATGAGAGGATTCTGGTGAGGAGGTGAAAAGTTCCCCTTTAATCCTGATCACCTGTCTTGCTGCGGAGGACAATAATGTTAAAATGTTGAAATGCGGTAATGTTGTAATGTTACAACATTGGAATAATCATGTTAAGGAAGTAACAATAGGACCATGAAAAATGCACTTTGAAAAAGACGCACATTGGTAGGGAGGAGTATGCAAAGTAGCAAGCATTGCTGGGATGTTAAAATGGAACGTTGAACAACCGCCCACTATCATCTGACGAAGGCCGGTGGGTGGCCGATACTAGTGATGCTGAGGGCAGAGCGGTGACGTCACATCCGGGTCTCGTACAGAGAGACCGTGAGCAGCAGGAAGCGATCCCCATAGCGCGAGCATGCCGGCAGCTGTATGTCCATGAAAGCGGAGTGGATCAAGCAGGACACAGAGCGCACCACAGAAGACTGCTGAGCGGTTGTAGCAAAGTGGGACATTGCGGAGGAGGTGGTGAGAGCCCTCAGTGGCAACACATACAATGCTTTATGCGCTTGATGCAAGTTTTGTCCAGCACCACTAACGCGGCATGAAAACACTGATGAGGCATATGTCAGCCATTAATGTGGAACTGTTGCACTAACAATCTGGCTACAGCCCCTGCATGACTAACCACTGACTTTCCTGGAGTTGATTGATCTTAGCTTGCTGCATGCAAACTTTTTCATATGAAACTCCCGGGAGTATAAACATCAGTGAGTGTGCATGTGTGGCTGTATGTGGTAGAGATCTGTGTATGTGACACAGCCGGCTGTGATTAGCATAGGCCAACACCGCAGTACTGCTCTTTTAATGGGTTGGGTATATTGTGTGTACAGTATTTAATTAAAGTTTACATGTCAAGTAGACAGTAGTGTATTGAAGTTTGTTGCTGTGGTCATATCAACACTACTGGCTCCCCTCCTTAGGGTAGACATTACTAGTTCACATGATTCAGGCGCAGGATATCATTGGAAGGCTTGCATCCCCGCTCCCCAGCAGTGCACCCCCAGACCAGTTTATCCTGTAGTACAGAGTATTCCCAGCAAAAGCATTGCTTCTCTCATGTGTCCCAGGCCCCTCCAGCAGTGTGTGACCTCCTCTCCTTTGAACACTCATCCTAGTGCTGGCTGCTCTAGTGTTGCATAATTACATGTGACATGCAGGAGGAAATGCCGGTCTGGCACTAGAGTAAGCATTCAGAGTGAGAGGAGGTCATTCCTCATTGGCAGCACCAGAGCAGGTGAGAGAAGCTCTGCTCTCGCTGCACATATTCTGCACTACAGTGTAAACTGGCCTGGGGAACACATTACAGGGAGCATGTACCAGGATGACATCATTGCGACCAATCAGCGAGCCATTCACTTCAGCTGGTCATTCATATGATGTGTGTTTGTAAGTCGGGGACTCCCTGTAGATATCCTATAGCACAAGCTGTTTCTGTAGATAAATGGCCCACTTACTTTGCAATAATCAAGCATGTGATGCATACTACTATGTATTTAGGACACCTATAACAGGCATAGAACCATAGCAAATGTTTTGTAAAACAAGAGGTGCCTGTCCTGCGTAGGTTAAAAAAAATTCCCACAAAAAAAATCTAACTTTTTATGCTTATATATACAGTAGGTTATAGTTGGATATGACCATATTGAAGGCTGATGGTGATAACTGTTGATGGTAATATGATGAAGATGTACCTTGTATTTTACTTTATGGTGAAAATGCACTGTATATTCTGACATATAAGACTACTTTTTAACTCTTGAAAATCTCCTGAAAAGTCGGGGGTCGTCTTATACGCTGGGTGTCATTGATGCCGGGGGGATATGCAATGCTGATACCCGATGCGCGTATGCAACATGCTGATGTTTAATTTACCAGGTGCTGGAGATTCGGGGTTCACCGCATATGCTGGGGGGAGCTCCTCGCTCACGCTGTGAGGTCTAGGATGCCAATGGTATGGAAGAAAGAGATTGCACTGTGCCCATAAAACACACCACTTCCATCCGTCTGGCCCGCCCTATCTTGTTACTGCCCGCATGTGCAAGATCTGAAAGGCAGAGAAGGAGGTAAATAGGATACAACGGTGGGCCAGACAGGTGAAAGAGCGAACAAATTGCAATGGGGAGCGCTTGACCAATATTAATAGTGAGTATCCCAATTTTTTGTTTAGACTAGAGACAGGTGAAAGAGGCATGTTTGATGGGCACAGTGCAAACATTTCTTCCATACCTGTGATAAAACGCCGAAAAGCCGCCGTGTGTACTGGCGGCAAGGCGGCTGATTCCACGTCCTGTGCGGCGGTTTGCACGCAGCAGCGTGCGTCTGGTATGGCTGGGCCTGTTATTTCACACAGGCTGAGGAATACGCACGCGTGCTGAGAGGCAGAACCTTTATGACAAACAAGGAGGAATCAGCTGACCAGGTTGGTCAGCTGACCTCAAAGCAAGTGGCTATTGGTTGAACGCTGATGGGTGGCGCCGGAGAGCGCCATGCTATATATAGTCACTGCTGGTGGTCAGTCTCAAGTTGTCTGCCGTTGCGAACACTACGTGGAAGCACTCAGACCTTAGTCAGATCCTACAGTGTGTTAGAACCAGGAGGACCTGGGAATTCACACTGAGCCAGATTACTTCTGTGTTATCATTCTGTTATACTTCAGACTAGTTCCAGGGTGTTGAGACTACGGACCTCACACCCAAGATTAGGGACTCTGTGTTATCATTCTGTTATACTTCAGACTAGTTCCAGGGTGTTGAGACCACGGACCTCACACCCAAGATTAGGGACTCTGTGTTATCATTCTGTTATACTCCGGACTAGTTCCAGGGTGTCGAGACCATGGACCTCACACCCACATCTAGGAATACTCTGTACCATCATATTATACTCCAGACTAGTTCCAGGGTGTAGAGACCACGGACCTCACACCCAAGACTAGGCATTGTTGATATCTGTTATGACCTATTGCATTCCTGACTATCCCTCTGCTTTTTGATTTGGTACCTACGCATATCTGATTATCTGTTGCCAAACCCTGCCTGCCTTTGGATACCGAATCAGCCTTCTGTCTATGTACCTTGTCTGTCTGTGTGTTGCCGACCTGGCTTGCCCGACCTAGAGAGCTATCTCTCTCCTTAAAGATAGTCTCCAGACCTGCTAGTGACATCCACCTTTCAGGTGTCACTCACTCACAGGTTCATCCTACCTTCGGCCTGGGACTCCACCCCCTTTGGAGGCCTCATGCTGTTGGACGTTTTTTGTACTTCCCAAAAGGCGGTATCGCCCATACTGCCAGAGACCACCTGCTCCTCGGGTGGTCTTACTCAAAGTCATTACTGTTGCACCAGACACTCACATTATAAAGGTGTCCAGAGGTTAGTTATACTTAGATTATCGGTGATTCTGCAGATCATCAATAATCAGGTATAATCTGTACTCTTGGTGATACTGCAGATCACCAATAATCAGATTCTCTCTGTGTGCTGACACCGATCGTTACAGAACGGCAGACCAAAACCAAATGGATGCACTTAACAGCCGTCTTGATGCACTCACCACCTCGGTGGAAAATTTCATCCAAGTGCTGGGCAGTCATCAGACCCAGATCAATGCTTTGTCTGGGTCTGCACAAGTCCTACAGACGGCTGTGAATATAGTGCGATCTCCTCCAGGTACAGACTTACGTATGCCTGTGCCCAAAAAGTTTTCTGGTCACAGATCTGACTTTCAGAATTTTAGAAATCGAGTGTTATTGTACTTTGAATTGAGAACTAATTCGTCGGGAACCGTGGCACAGAGAATTACGTTCATTAAGACTCTGCTGTCAGGGGATTCCCAGACATGGGCATATAGTCTCCAGACAGGGAATGAGGCCCTAGCATCGGTTGAGGAATTTTTTAAAGCTATGGCTATAATTTATGATGATCCGGACATCGCCTCTACCGCTGAGCGGGCCCTCAAGACTTTGCAGGGCAGGGATTCGGTTGAAGTTTACGCAGCTGAGTTCAGAAAATAGGCAGTTTCAGCTAGATGGGGGTCATTTGCACTTCTGGACTGTTTCTTGTCAGGGTTGTCAGACGCAGTATCTGATCTAATGCTGGGTCATCCTGAGCCGAAATCTATTGATGAGGCCATTTCATTAGCAGTCAGGGTTGATCGTCGTCTATGTTATCAGAAACAGACTCGAAGTAGGAACAATGTGAGATATGTTTCCTACGCCTCTCCTCCACCAGTTTCACCCCCACTGGAACCAATGCAGGTTGGTCAGTCGAGATTGTTCCGGGTGGAGCAGAATCGCAGAAAAACAGAACAGCTCTGTTTATACTGTGCAGAGGAGGGTCACAGAGTGCAGAATTGTCCCATGAAGTCGGGAAACGCTGCTGCCTAGGTGTAGTCGGAGGTAATACCCTAGGCATGCAGTCTTTACCTCTAGACAATAAACGTTTGCTTCTCCCTTCAAACAGTGGCCACTGAGGCCTTCCTAGATTTTGGCTCAGCAGCCAATTTTATGGATTACGAGTTTGCTAAGAAATTGGGGATTCCTATTTCTCCTTTGAATCAACGGATTCTGGTCACTGCCGTGGACGACTCTCCTCTGCAGAGTAACTACCCTCTGTCTCAGACCCCAGAGTTAAGGGTTACAGTGGGGGTGTTGCACAAAGAGAGTCTACAGTTTCTGGTTTTGCGAATGACAACTTCCACGATCATTCTTGGCATGCCATGGTTACAACTTCACTCTCCTCAGATCAATTGGGCTTCAGGTCAGCTAACGAGCTGGTCTACCCATTGTCATCATCATTGTTTAGCGAAGGTAACCTTGGGTAACACCAAGATTCGGGTGGAAAGTTTGCCAAGCCAGTATTCAGAATTTGCGGACGTGTTTAGTCCCAAATCAGCTGATAAACTTCCTCCTCACCGTCCTTTTGATTGTCCCATCGATCTCAGGTCTGGTTGTATGCCCCCTAGAGGTCATCTCTATAATGTGTCTGGGCCAGAGAAATTGGCTATGCAAGAATACATCCGAGAAAATTTAGCTAAAGGTTTTATTCACCCCTTTCGGTCACCAGCAGGGGCAGGATTCTTTTTCGTAAAAAAAAGGATGGAGGCCTCCGTCCATGCATCGATTATCGGGGCTTAAATAAGATTACAGTAAAAAATTGTTATCCTTTGCCCTTAATCGACGATTTGTTTACCCAGGTCACCAATGCTAAGATTTTCTCGAAGCTGGATTTGAGGGGTGCATACAACCTTGTGCGTATCAGAGACGGTGATGAATGGAAGACGGCCTATAACACACCTGACGGGCATTACGAGTACCTAGTGATGCCCTTTGGGTTGTGTAACGCCCCGGCCGTCTTCCAAGAGCTGATTAACGAGGTGTTCAGAGAGGTGTTGGGCCAATTCGTCTTGGTATACTTAGACGATATACTTATTTTTTATTCCAACATCTCAGAACACAGGAAACATGTTAGGTTTGTGCTACGAAAGTTGAGACAGAATATGCTGTATGCTAAACTGGAAAAATGCATTTTCGAAGTGACTTCTGTTGCCTTTCTGGGGTACATAATCTCGACCTCTGGCCTCTCTATGGACCCTGGAAAGGTTTCTGCTGTCTTGGAGTGGCCTCAGCCTGTAGGATTGAAGGAACTCCAGAGATTCCTGGGGTTCGCCAACTACTACAGGAGATTCATAAAGGGGTACTCTACGGTGATCTCACCTCTCACCAGTCTCACCAAGAAAGGGACAGATACTCATCACTGGTCCGCAGAGGCCCATGCTGCTTTCTCCACTCTGAAGAAATTGTTCTGTTCTGCACCCATTTTGAGACATGTAGACGTCACCTTTCCCTTTATCGTGGAGGTTGATGCCTCAGAGGTAGGGGTAGGGGCTGTGCTGTCTCAGCATTCCGGTTTGCAGAGGAAACTTCACCCTTGTGCCTATTTTTCACGTAGGTTTTCACCCGCAGAGAAAAACTATGATATTTAGGCAACCGGGAACTTCTAGCCATCAAGTTGGCCTTTGAAGAATGGCGACATTGGTTAGAAGGGGCAGAACACACCATTACAGTTTACACTGATCACAAAAATTTGGAGTACATTAAGGGTGCTAAGAGACTTAGCCCCCGACAGGCCCGGTGGTCATTATTCTTTTCGAGATTCAGATTTGTGATCACTTATACCCCTGGTAGTAAGAACATCAAGGTGGATGCCTTATCCAGGTGTTTTGAGCCCGAGACAGCACAGCCCTCAGCCCCTTGAGACCATTATACCTCAATAGGTGGTCCTGGCAGCCACCGAAACCTGGAAAGACTGGACTGTCACTCTGAGTTCTTTCCAGGGGTCCTGTTTGTACCATTGCCTTTTCCCCTACAACTGTTGCAGCTGTTTCATTCCCACAAGAATGCCGGGCATCCTGGGGCCACCAGAACTCAGGATCTACTTTCTAGATGTACTTGGTGGCCGTCATTGGCAACAGACTAAGGAGTTTGTGAGAGAGTGTGCAGTGTGCGCTGGAAGCAAACCCTCCCGTCAGGCACCGGTTGGAACCTTGCAGCCTTTACCAGTTCCGAGTGAGCCTTGGACCCATTTGTCCATGGATTTTGTGGGCGAACTCCCCAGTAGTGATGGGCGAACAGTGTTCGCCACTGTTCGGGTTCACCCGGATTTTGGCCTGTTCGGGTTCGGTTCGGCACCCCCCGAACACCTCATGGTGTTCGGGAGGGTGCTCGGCCACGCTGCCCGAACCCGAACGTGCCTTCTTTGTTCGGCCGAACACAGCCGTGTCCGGCCGAACATAGCCCCCTATAGGGTCCCAGCATAAAGGGAGAGCATGCCCCGAGCGCAGGGGGGGGGGGTCGGAAATGCCCCCCACCCCTCCCCGCTAAGCTCTTCCTTTTGCTGGTACCCTATAACGTTAAATTTAAGCCCCCCAAAAGTACCTGAGGAGGAGGGCAGGAAGCGGGCAGCCGAAGATGCTAGGCGCTAGTACCATCTGGTACTTCCGCCCTCTCTTGACGCACTTCCTGTTTACATTTGAAGTCGCGTCAAGAGAGCGCAGAAGTACCGCGATGATGCGTACGAGGGTACGTGTCATCATGTAGACTTTGAATCCCTTGCTACGCTTATCTACTCCCCACAAAACTTCATCTGAAGCTCAGGGGAGTAGATAGGCGTACTTGTGTTAAACAGTGTGCTGTATGCCCAATAAGCTATCTGATTATGTATATAGGGTATCATTTTAACCGTGACAAGTGAGAGAATAGATTTTGAATTGTTTGACAACTGAGGGCTAAGTCATGTGATTTTTTTTACTGGAAAATTAAATGAAAAGCAATAAAACTGTTATTTGCATGTACTCTATACCCCTAAATAAATACTTGTTAAAAAAAACTAAAGTGACAGCATTGAAAAGAGAATACATAGTTACCCTAGGGACTTAGCTTTTAAAATATGTATACCATGAGAGTGTATTACTGTTAATCATGAAGATAAGGGATTTTAATTACTGATAGAGTACAATGAGAAAACAAAAAACACAAACCAGAAACTAATATATTATCGCCATACATTGTACTAGGAACATTATTTAAATGTTTAGATAACCAGGACAAATTAGCAAATACAATGTGTGGGTTTTACATATGGTAACATTGTTAATTTGAAAACTATAGTGGACGGAAATGGAGAAATAGTGCATTTTTTCTTTTTTTTTCTCATTTTTTCCCTTTAAAATGCACAGATAATAACATAATTACTAAAAGCAAATATCACCCTCACAAAGCATAATTAGTGGCAAAAAAAAACAAGATATAGATCCTTTACATCTGATGAGTAGCAATAAAGTTATTGGTGAATGAATGGGAGGAGCGCTGAAATGTGAAAATTGCTCTGGTTTTTAAGCAAAAAACCCTGTGGTGCTGAAGTGGTTAATAATGGGTGGAAAAAATTCATATTCTTACTGTTTCAGGGATGTACCTGTACAGATGTTCGCATGGATATTTGCTAAAAGGCAAGAACCAACATAAAATAAAATAAAACAGCGTGAGATGAAATTGAAATTATTTTGGGAAGTTGATCGGTGGAATGAACCCTCATGGGCGAATGGATGTCAACAGTAAACTCCAGGGGCAATCGATGGCAATTGGGTATAGGTTCGCCTGGGTAAGTGACCATAGCTAATGGCGGGGGGAGGGAAACGGGGGATGAGGGGGGGGGAACCCAAAACTAGGGGGGTGGTGATGGAGTAGGGTTGGGTTGAAAATGTCCTAGATCCGCAGATGATAATGGGGTTGGGTTGAATATGTCCTAGATCCGCAGATGGTGAACGGCCTGCCAGGCTGTCAGTCATCTGTATATGGTGAAACAGTGGGAGACCTGAGTGTTGGTATATGAAATCAGGTTCTGGAATTGGGCCTGAACATGGTAGGTAATCATTAAAAATTAAAAGTGGAAAGAATTCTCAATGGAGATAAAGAATATAATACTTATAGATATGGTGCTAAACATAATTAATACCTACTAGGGCCAATTTCTATCCTATAGCATACTCACCACCCTCATCTAGTGCGATATCTGCTAAGGGGTAGGGTTGCTGTAGAGAAAGAACACAAATAAAAAATATTGGTAACTTGTTGAAACATGTAAAATCTCTAACAGATAAACATCTAAAGTTCATAAATATGTGGAAATCTCTAGACTTTCATTTAGACCATTGGGGCTAAGTGCATTCATTTTAAAAATCCAGAATGTCTTCCTACCTTCAGCCTGGGACTCCACCGCTTTGGAGGCCTCAGGCTGTTGGATGGTTTTTGTACTTCCCAAAAGGCAGTATCGCCCATACTGCCAGAGACCACCTGCTTCTCGGGTGGTCTTACTCAAAGTCATTACTGTTGCACCAAACACTCACATTTTAAAGGTGTCCAGAGGTTAGTTATACTTAGATCGGTGATTCTGCAGATCATCAATAATCAGGTATAATCTTTATTCTCGGTGATACTGCAGATCACCAATAATCAGATTCTCTTTGTGTGCTGATACCGATCGTTACAATACCGCTCTGATAAACAGGGAGAGCTCACCAATCCGCTTGGAGACGGGTCAAGCTGACCAATCCTCTTAAGGAGAGGGAGAGTTGACCAATCCTACCAGTCAATCACCTGTATACTGTTATATACTGAGAACCACATAGAGTACAGCACCAGTATCTATTCATACATAGTACCAGTGTATGATGTTTTTTATTTTTATTTGGTGTGAGTTGGAAGAGGGGTAGTCTTATACGGTGAGTATATCCCAAACTCTATAATTTAACTGGAAACATTGGGGGGGGGAGGTTCGTCTTATATGCCCAGTCATCTTATACGATGGAAAATACGGTATTTTTTGTATATATATATATATATATATATATATATATATATATATATATATATATATATATATAGTTTATCACTGTTCACTATTCTGAAACATGACAGTAGGAACCTAATCTGTCTTATAATCATTTCACCATAGGTCCGAGACTCTGACATGCTGTAATGATTGCACACTTAATCAAAGCACAAAGAGTACTTCATAAGTATTTAGGTGGGAAGAGTTTTACCAGACTAATTTCAGAACAAGATCTCTTGCCTTGACATTGAAAGTTCAGGGGAAATAAGGTGTAATTTGACAAAATATTATTGCAGTGAAAAAGGTAGATACTTCAAATAAACTACCAGCAGTTTTCTTAGAGGAAATCAAAGACTGTGCAATCTCTAGGCTTTGCTATTGTAACATGAAACAAACACTGAATTAGTGATTTATTAGATATATTGTTTGACATAAACCAGAGTAATTACCGCACTACATGAAAAGTTATTCTTTGTGACTGATGATTTCTGCTGATGTTGATTACAGGATATTAATTTTTCATTATTTGACTGACCCTCCAGGGGTTCATTGGGATTTAGTGTATCTTTTTTTGTTTTGTAAAAATATGAATGATATTTAATGCACTTCTGTTGATTACTCAGTTATCACAGAAAGAAAATCAGCTGTAAATACAGTATATCATTAAAACTTGTACATTTCTATGTGTTTAGTTAATTGTTTCTGCAAATTATGACTTGGAACATAGTGCAGAGTGGAATAAAAAAAATCAGTTTAATTATCAGAAATATTGCTTTTTTTCTGTTTTTCTCCAATTGTTATTTTATAAACAAGCCTTACAGTACACACACCGTCAACTCTTGCATATACTTGCATTTTTTGTTGCTTAGAGATGGTATCAAAACTTCACCTCCTAAAAATGTTGTGTATAGAAAAAAATACTGGACAGTTAATTGGGACCTGGAAGCACCTTTCCCATGAGTTGCTATAAAAAAATAGATATAATAGATATAAAAACAATTATGATACAGCCCCTGTTGATGTAATAAACAGCTAGAAAAATAGTAAGTACTGTAGCTGATAGGGTGATGTTGTTGAGATGCTTGCTCAGTCCGGTGGACAGTTGACCCTTCCACTAGGGAACGAGTTTTTACCCAGATGCGGTGTCTAAGTGACCACGGGTCTTCACCAAAACACGACCCGAGGGGGTCGCCCTGGATTTTGCAGCCTAGTGCCCACCAGGTGGCAAACTGGGATCACCTCACTAGTGGTCGAGAGAACTAGTACCACAATGTGGAGCTGAAGAGGGAGAGAAACGTAGTAGATAAACAAGCTGAGGTCTAGGCAGGCGGCAGGCAGGAGAATCTGAGGTACATGCTGAGGTCGGGGCAGGCAGCAGACAGGAGAATCCGAGGTACAGGCCGAGGTTGGGGCAGGCAGCAGACAGAAGAATCCGAGGTACAGGCCGAGGTCGGGGCAGGCAGCAGACAGAGGAAATCCGAGAACAGTCCGAGTCAAAGCCGAGGGAGAGGAGATCAAGAGTGGTCAGGCAAGCTGGGTCGTCAACAGGTAAACAGGATCAATAGCAGAGATTCTTCTGGAGAAGGCATTCCACACTAGCTGTCAGAATGAAAAGCACTGAACACTGGCTGGGGATGTGTTTTATAGCTGAATCTGGCGACCAAAACTTCCGTGCATGCGCGTACGCACCTGCGCCCCCTTGTGCGCCGTTTACGCTTGTGCCCCGTGCGACGTTTCCAGCGCACGCGTATGATCTTATTAGCGATATGCACAGAGCTCCGCGCATGCGCACGCAAAACATTGTGCAACCACGCACAGACCTGCACACACCACTGGCCATAGACAACAATCCATGGCCGGCATTGCGCGTGCGCGCAGGGAGAACGGAACGCCGGCACAACAAACCAACTTAAGTATTACAGTAGCACCACTGTCCACACCAGTCTGATTTACTTAAAGGGAGTCTGAAGCGATAATACAAAAAAAATCCTTACCTAAGGAGAGGGAAAGCTCTGGGTCCTATAGAGCTTTCCCGTTCCTCTCACAATCCCCTCGTTCCAGTGCTGGCTCCTCTGTTCAAATCTACCACCATGGGAGGCTTCAGAAGCCAAAGACGGGTGGCTCTGTACTGTGCAGGCACGAGTGCAGGATACCATGAACACGCCCATGCGCAGTACAGAGCAGCTGTCTTCAGGAACTTCCAAAACCTCCCACCAGGGCAGTTTCTAGACTAAATTGCACCCAGGGTGAGAGTATAAAAATGCCCCCCCCCCTCCCACATGGAGAAAGGTATAGGTGCCCGCAGTATAGGTTAGCCAGGTCTAGTTGTCTAGTAGCCCCCAGTATAGGTAGCCAGCTATAGGTCCCCCCAGTATAGGTAGCCCGTATAGTTGCCCCAGTATAGGTTACATAGGTAGGTGCCCCCATATAGGTTAGATAGGTAGATGCCCCCAGAATAAGTTTGATAGGTAGGTGCCCCCAGTATAGGTTAGATAGGTAGGTGCCTCCAGCATAGGTAGCCAGTATAGTTGCCCCCAGTACAGGTTAGATAGGTAGATGCCCCCATATAGATTAGATAGGTAGGTGCCCCCAGCATAGGTAGCCAGTATAGTTGCCCCCAGTATAGTTTAGATAGATAGGTGCCCCCATATAGGTTAGATAGTTAGGTTCACACAGTATGGGGTAGATAGGTAGGTGCCCACCATATAGGTTAGATAGGTAGGTGCACGCAGTGTAGGTTAGATAGATAGGTGCCCGCAGTATAGGTTAGATAGGATGGTGCCCACAGTATAGGTTAGATAGGTAGGTGCCCACAGTATAGGTTAGATAGGTAGATGCCCCCAGCATAGGTTAGTTAGGTAGGTGCCCCAGTATAGGTTAGATAGGTAGGTGCCCCCACATAGGTTAGATAGGTAGATGCCCCCATATAGGTTAGATAGGTAGGTGCCTCCAGTATAGATTAGATAGGTAGGTGCCCCATATAGAATAGATAGGTAGGTGCCCCCAGTATAGGTTAGATAGGTAGGTGCCACCAGTATAGGTTAGATAGGTAGATGCCTCCACTATAGGTTAGTTAGGTAGGTGCCTGCAGTACAGGTTAGATAAGTAAGTAGCTTAGATTGCTACATTCAACTCCCTCCTCCGTCGCCCACCTCCACCTCACAATCCCTGCATCTCAGCCGAGGACTTTGTCTCCTTCTTTAGTGATAAAATCACCAACATCTGAAAAACTTTAACCAGCAGCCTCTTCTTTCCATACATACTCCAAACCTTACATTCTCCCTGACAACCTTCTCACCACTAACTGAACTCACTGTCTCCTCTCTCATCTCTAAATCACGTCCCACTACATGCTCCCTTGACCCCATGCCCTCTCACCTCATTACTAACTTATCCTCTACCATCTCACCTGCCTTAACCTCCCTCTTCAACCTTTCTCTCACCAGAGGCATCGTTCCATCCTCCTTCAAACAAGCCCTTACAATGCCCATACTAAAAAAAACCTTCTCTTGACCCCTCTTCCCTGCCCAACTACCAACCTATTTCTATTCTCCCCTTCTCTTCAAAACTACTTGAGCGCCACATCTATACTGACTTAGTCAGTCACCTCACTGCCAATTCTCTGTTTTTTCACTCCCTACTTCTACAAATCCTCTCATTCATGAACATTCAGGGTCGTGCTCTCTCCTGGCTTTCCTCCTATCTCTCAGATAGGACCTTCAGAGTTGCCTACTCTGGCACTACCTCCTCTCCACATCCCCTCACTGTTGGAGTTCCCCAAGGCTCAGTCCTCAGACCTCTATTTTTCTTTATCTACACATATGGACTTGGTAAGCTCATCAACTTCTTTGGTTTCCAATATCACCTATACGCTGATGATACCCAGATCTACATTTCAGCAGCTGACTTGGACACCTTAACAGCTCGTGTCCCAGACTGTCTCAATGCTATCGCCTTCTTCATGTCCTCCCATTTTCTAAAACTCAATATGGACAAGACTGACATAGTAGTCTTCCCACCTCACAAATCAATGCCCCTGCTAGACATCACTATTTCTGTTGATGGCACTTCCATAACACCTGTCCCCCAGGGTCGCTGTTTAGGTGTAATTTTGGACTCAAGTCCCTCATTCAAACCACACATTGACAAACTATTCATCTCTTGTTGCCTCCACCTAAAAGACATCTCCCGCATCCACCCTTTTCTAACAGAGGACACTACCAAACTTCTGGTGCATGCCCTGATTATTTTCCGACTAGACTATTGCAACTCTCTGCTCTGCGGTCTCCCAACCGTTTAGCCCGGCTACAGTCTATCATGAACTCTGCTGCACGACTCATCCACCTCTCCTCCCACTTCTCCAGCCCAATCCCCCTCTGTCAGTCCCTTCACTGTCTGGCAGTTACACAAAGGATACAATTTAAAATCCTTACTCTCGCCTATAAAGCTCTCCACAACATAGCTCCTTCCTATCTTAATTAACTTATTTCCAGATACTATCCTACATGCAATCTCCACTCTGCTAATGATATTCTTCTGTCTTCTTCCCTGATCACCTCTTCCCACTTACAAGACTTCTCTCGATCCTCTCCCTCAACACATCCGCCACTCATCCACACTTACTATTTTTAGGCGCAATCTGAAAACTCACCTCTTCAGGCAAGCATACTCTCCTACCTAGGACACCTTGCCCACTAACCACCATTTCTACCACTCCACACACAGCTTCCCTTACCTACTGTCCTTTACCTTAAATGTTAAGACTGTAACGCCTTTTTGGCCAGGGCTGTCTTCCCTTTTGTCTCACAATGCTGTGTAATGGGTGTACACCCCACCCCCCACCCCTGTGTAAAATATGCAGTTAATTTGTTCACTGCTTTAGCTGTAGCACGCTCTTGTCTTGTATCAACTGTTGTATTGTATACTTTGTATTGTTATACCGTGTATGCTATTGTACAGCGCCAAAGAAAATGCTGGCGCTATATAAATCAATAATAATAATAAGTAAGTGCCTCCAGTATAGGTTAGATAGGTAGGTGCCCGCAGTATAGGTTAGGTAGGTGCCTCCAGCATAGTGGCAGGGGAGAGTGGGTATAGCACTACAAGTCACTTTCCTCGATCCACGCATGCAGCCTCTATCTTCTTCTAGTCCCAGCTTTCATCGCATTGGTAAGAGCGCCCCCTGTGATCACATGCGGATATGTCATCAAAGGGGGCACTGTTAGCAATGCGACAGATGCCGGGAACAGGAAGAAGATAGAGGCTGCGTGTGTTCAGGGATTGAGGAAGGTGAGTTGTAGCACTCTGCCTGCTCTCCCTGCCGATGTGCCCCCCCACCTGCTGCTCTGCCTCGCACTCAGAGCAGTCGCACTGTCCACACGTGCTTGGAAATGGGCCTACCTCCCGCAGTGATAGAGTGCAGACTTCAACCCACCGGTTGAGGACTGTTAACAGGGAAGCCAGCGCTGGACAGAGGGGACCAGGAGAGGAGTTGGAAGGCTCTATAGGACCCAGGGCCTTCCCCTTCCTTAGGCAAGTATCTGTTTTGTTGTTGTTTGTTTGTTTTTAAATGGGCTTCAGACTCACTTTAAAGAGAATGGGCCTGATTCACAAAGCGGTGCAAACACTTTGCACGCCTGTGAAAAGCCCTTTATCACGCCTAAACTTAGATTAGGCGTGATCTGAAGTAACTCGCGCGAAGTTCCCGCGCGCAGCGCCCATTAAGCCCTATGGGAACGCGAGTTACAGCACAAAGAGGTGATAACTTTGCTAGTGCAAAGGTTATCATGCCTAAAGTCTTTTAGGCGTGATAACTGAGTTATCACCACTTTGTGAATCAGGCCCAATCTTTTCAATAAAAAGCATACCATTCTATTCATTATGTTCTCCTGGGGTCCTCTGTGCTGTTTCTGCCACTCCCTGCTGCAATCCTGGCTTGTAATTGCCATGTTTATGCAGTGTTTACAAACAAAAGACATAGCAAGTGATAGGCTGAGAGTAGTTCAGTGTGTGAGTCATACATAGTGTGCAGGGGGCCTGGAGAGGGTGTGTATAGCTTCTATCCAATCAGAAGCAGCACAGCACATTCCAGCCTGACTGCTTCAGCTCGACAGAGTCGACAGAGGAGAGAAGAATAGATCATATAACAGAGATAACACAGCCACTGTGCAACTAGAAAAGGCTGCAGTTAGACAGAGCACATTAGAACAGGTATAGGAACTTATAGGATAGAAGAAATAAGGATGAAAATTCTGTTACAGAGTCTCTTTAAGGCTTATTGTTTTTCAACCTATTGCCAAAATTCACCATGAAGTGATTTTTTTGAAGAGAGATCTTTATTTCCTTCTCTACATCCAATGCTCCCAGGTATCTTTGCAAAAGGCTTAGATCATATAGAACATCATTGTCCTTTCAGAAAGAAGCAAATGGGAGAGTTTTCCCATCCTGTTGCCACTTTAGCTGTAGAGAGAGAACAATACTGGGAATATGGTAATGGATTGACAGAGTCAGTGAGCATATAGGGTAAGTAGTAGTAAATAGTTTTTTGATTTTACACTTACTGCATAAATAACGGCGATCAGTCACTGCCATTGTTGATATATCACTATGTGGATTTCTTTTTCGGGCTATTATAAATAAAAGGTTAACATTGTGCACATGTGAAGCGTCTTCTTCTTTGACCTAAAAATGGATTGTGGATGGGGCAGTGTGGGCTCTAATTTAGGGCCCAAATACACCTAAGAGTGTATATGTGTCCAGGCATTCCTGGAGACACGCCTTTTCTTCTCTTTTCTCAGCTAAACCATAGTTTAACCCCATTTTCCTCCACAATATCCAACAACACGCCCAACCTTCTATTGAAAAGCAAGGTGTTTATAGTACAAATGCTGATATCTTGAGAAAACCACAAGATTTTTTTCATTAACAAATGGCAATGTGTGGAAATAGTCCTGAAAGCAGAGATTCCTTGGTGGCTGTTATTGTTCAGCAGAGATGGTGTATGCAATTTCCCAGTTCGGTCCAGGTAAATTCCATTTCCTACTGAGCAAAAAAAACAAAACAAAACAAAAACATACTTCACCTTGAGTCAGAATTGCTCATCTCTACTGTTTGTGAAGGCAAACATTGCACTACTGTTCATGAAGCTACACATGGCACACCTTTAGTTGTAAAAAGGCTTCACATTAATACTAACATGGTAGTAGTATATTGATAGTGTGAAATGATGCTTGCTCTCATCACATTACATTGCTTTGTAGCTGATTGGCAAACCTTCAGAGTGACACAGTACTGCATGTGAAGACGATGCCACAAAAGTTGTTTAGGTGATATCTTTACTAACTAACTGTACAAGAGTTCTTTGTAAGCTTTCAAAACTTCATGTTTCTTCTTCAGGCATGATACAGAAGTGGATCAGAACCGTACAAAGAGGACGTAACATACAGAGGCTTATATGTGATTTTGTAAGGTAAACAGCAATTTGACATCATCATGTTACGCAGTCTTAGAGCTGGAACCCACTAGAGCGATTTTATGAGCGTTTAGGGAGCGATTCAAACTGCTAGAGATTTCCCGAAACGCTCAGCTAATGTTAATGGATGGGCCAAATTCCACTGGAGCGACTGCGATTACCAAATCGCAAAATGCAGGACATGCAGCATTTTGGGCGTTTAGCGTTAGCGATTAGCGTTAGCGTTCCTGCAATGTAAAGTATATGAACACTGGAGTAATCGCTCATCAAAACCTGCACAGAGTGATTTTGCTAGCGTTTTGAAGTTACTGCACACTGTAACAAAATTAAAATTAATTGACAGGACCAATTAGAATTAAAACGCTAATCGCTAATCGCTACACAACCGCTGGCAAACAGAATACACTTTTTAAGATCGCTCCTGAAAACGCTCATGAAATCTCTTGCAAACCGCTCATACAAAATGCTAGCGATTTCGATTAGTGTTAGCGTTTTGTAGTGGGTTCCAGGCCTTACTCCTTTTGAAATGTAAAAAATCCCATTAGGGGCTTGATGCACAAAGCGGCGCTAACTGTTAGCGCCGCTGTGAAAAGCCTTTAGTGCCCTTAAGTAGCTCTGTGCGCACTAACGGACGCGCAGAGCTATTTCGCGCACAGCCCCGTTCAGTGCACGAGCAGTGCAGGTGCGCCTGTATCAGTGCGTGGTGCGACGATGACGTTGCACCCGCTGCCCCTTAAACACCGCACTCGGTGCAACGATAACAGCGCATTGCGATGCGCCGCTTCGGGGGCACCCGATGTGCCGTTATCATCGCACCGCGCACTTAACAGGAGCACCCGCGCTGCGCGCGCACTGAGCAGGGCTGTGAGTGATGTGTGGGCGCAAACTACTTAGTGCCGTGGTTTGCGCCCACTAAGTGATATGACTCCCTAACCGGCTTAGCGCCGGTTAGTGAATCAAGCCCTAGATCTAATAACCCTGAGAGTGCTTTTTACAATAGGTGGACACGACAGTAATCAAATTAGTTATTCACCAGGTAGGCACAAACGATAAATCAACAGGTAGGCACAAACGATAATCAAATTGTCTATCAGAGAACAACAGTTAATACAATAGGAAATAAAAGATTAGGCAGTCTGCCAGCAGGTTCTGTCAGGATGCAGTCATTATAAATAAGCAATGTAAAGACTGGGTGCCTGGTTCTAATGGCTAATGAGAGTAAATGTCATCCATTAACATATGTTTTTTCTGTCAGGTACATATTTCAACAGTTTATCATAAAGCAGCTGGTTCTGGGGTTTATAGTTTATAATAAAGATGATGTTCCTAGGGCTAATAGTTTATCATAAAGCCAGGCTTATTGTTAAGCCCATCATTTAAACTTCTGAATAGAGATGTTGCGAACGGTTCCCGAACCGTTCGCCGGCGAACATCTCTGCATCTCTGGGCCCTGTACTACTTCCGGGTCGCTATGACCCGTAGTAGTATGCCTGCGCTGGCCCGACAGTGCACGTCCTAGATCGCGCTCCTGTTGATGGGCACTTTCTGCGCATGTGCGTGACGTCATGAGTGGCGTCACGCTCATGCGCAGAGAGTGCCCGGCAACAGGAGCGTGATCTAGGACACGCACTGCCGTGCCAGCGCAGGCGTACTACTCCGGGTCATAGCGACCCGGAAGTAGTACAGGGCCCAGAGAGATTCGCCCGGCGAACGGTTCGGGCCATCTCTACTTCTGAATAGTTTCATAAACACGTATTCACACATCCTTCTTTCATAACCTAACTTGAATCCCCCCACTTAATATGGTAAACCTTAAAGAGAACCTGAAGTGAAAATAAAAAGTCAAAATAACCATACACAGGTCATACATACCTCCTGTGTAGTCTACTCCTCAATCTCTTTCTCATCTCCTGCGTCCCATTTGTACACTGTGATCAATGGAATTCTCCGTCCTCTATTTTAAAAATGGCCATTACCCCATAACAGCTTCCTGGTCAGCACACTGTTAAACTCTGATATCAGCCACTTGAGTCACAGGGAACCACGAACATCACCTTGCACATTCAGTTGTAACTGACAGCTGCTGATATATAACTGACAGAAACTGGTATACTTCAGATCTGACAAAATCTTGTCAGAACTGGAAGGGATCACTCTAAGAAGAAAATGATGAGCTTCTGAGAGGAACTGACTGTGAGGTTAGTATGCAATATTCATTTGCAGCTACGTCATGTGTTTATATTAAATATTTTTTCTCGCTTCAGGTTCCCTTTAAGTCTTCCATATTGTGGGCAGGTGATGTTTTGAAGTGCAGTCCTACAGGTGTCCTTATTTTCCACTGTTCAGCGGCGCATATAGGGCTTGATTCACTAAAGTGTGATAACTGCTATATCAGCAGTTATCACGCGCTCTGCCGCTCGCAAAAGTTTACACGTGAACAGCATTAGTTCACGTGATAAACGAAGGTTTTCATGCGATCACATTCGCTTTTCATGTGAAACGCGCACATGAACGAGTGCAAACGTTCGTTTATCGGGCTTGATTCAGTAAACCGTGATAGGACAAATATCACACCTTATCAAAGATATCACACGTTATCAAAGTTATCACATGTTACCAAAGTTGCCACACGTTTGATTCACTAAACCGAGATAACTCATATTGCGTTTTCGCATGCAATCACAAATTTTTGGCCACGATTGTGCAAGAAAATTCACAACTGTGCGCAAAAATTTGCAATCGCGTAAAAAAGCGCGTGAAAACACTAGTGCGGCCATGATATGAGTTATCACGGTTTAGTGAATCAAGCCCGTTATCAAAGTTAACACGCCTTATCAGAGTAGCATAGCGAGCGCTACGAACTTATGCTTGCTAATTGGCAATGGCACTCATCCTGCCCAGAACCCCTAAGGGTTCGTAGTGCTCGCTAAGCTACTCTGATAAGGCGTGTTAACTTTGATAACATGTGATAAATTTTGATAACGTGTGATAACTTTGATAACGTGTGATAAATTTTGATAACGTGTGATAACTATGACAAGGTGTGATATTTGTCTTAAATCGGTTTAGTGAATTAAGCCCGATAAACGAACGTTTGCGCATGATCACGTGCGCGTTTCACGTGAAAAGCGCATGTGATCTTGCGATAACTTTGTTTATCACGTGAACTAATGCTGTTCGCGTGTAAACTTTTGTGAGCGGTAGAGCGTGTGATAAGGCTGGGATAGAAGTTGTCACGCTTTAGTGAATCAC
Organism: Hyperolius riggenbachi; assembly: GCF_040937935.1. Lineage (NCBI taxonomy): Eukaryota > Metazoa > Chordata > Amphibia > Anura > Hyperoliidae > Hyperolius > Hyperolius riggenbachi. Next base: position 325,972,809 of record NC_090650.1, read on the forward strand.
GCCCATTGTGTCTTTTCCATAGACTTCTATTTCTCTCTGTACTCCAGTAGTTGGACCAAGGGTATATGGGTGGATTTCCTGATTTGTTCTTGTATAGTCTGAGGTCTGTAGCCTTTGTTCAAGCAGGACCTCCTGAGGTTGTTAAAAAGGAGCTGTCAGCCATACTATCTCAGGAAAAAACCCACAAATATATAAGTAGGTAAATACTTGCTCTACTTACATAACATATGTATTGCACTGTCCATGTTATGATTCCTGTGAATTTTATAAAGGAAAAGTAGAGAATCCTATTCTAGACAGTTTCTATATTTACTGTGGCTATTTTGAAGCCAGTCGTGATGTAATATCCGCCCTTAGTCTCCTCTGCCTAATTTGACCACCCTTCACTATAGAAAGTGCATTGTTTCAGCCTGAGAAATTTCGGCCGATCAGAGAGGAACAGAGGTGTGGGAGGGGAAAACAGGAGCGAAAGAGGCTTCAGCCAATCAGGCTGCATTAGTTAAGTCTGAGGGAAAGTAGAGAAGCAAAAAAAGACAACTCAACATGCTCTGCATCTTCTTTTTTGTGAACCAAATTTTCTGTGTACCAAATAAGAGTCAGGTAAACTGGGGAATGATAATTTATCAACAAGAAAAGTAATAATGATTTTAACTTTTGGATTGCCTGATTAGCATTCTTATTACTTGTTTACCAGATAAAAATGAAGAATTGATTTTTGATGTTATGCCCGACAGTTACTCTTTAAGGAGCAAGTCCCTTTACCTGGTGTGTGAGCAAATGCGGTTATAACGTAGTACTGTATGCTGCTTTTATGGAGGCTACTGCCAACTTTGTGGTTTCAGCATGCTCCTCCCCTTGACTGCACTTCACTCCAAGCATAGGGCCTGTTTCCATTAGAAGTGATGCGATGCGGTAGCCGCATCGCACCACCGGTATCCTGAAACACATGCATGGCAATGGAATGGTCTCCATTCCGTGCATTGTGTGCGGAGCAATCCGAGAATCAGCGGTGCGGAGCAATCCGAGAATCTGCAGCATGCTACAGATTCTCGCACAACCACATCCACCCACCGCCCCCTCCATACACTTCAGCATCGGGAGATGCGGAAGTGACAAGGATGCCAGCGGAAGTGATGCGTAGCTGCATCGCATCACTTTTGCCAATGGAAAAGAGCCCACACTCAGCACCTATTTATAAGGCCATTAGGATTGTACCAATGGTACTGACTGGCTGGACTTTACTGACCAATGGGCTTGATTTACAAAACGGTGCTAACTGTTAGCACGGCTGTTAGCACGGCTTTTCGCATGTTTTAGCATGTTTTTGCGTGAAAAAACAGGTTTTGCATGGAAAAACGGTTAACGCGTGCAAAAATTTGCGTTTGCGCGTTAACGTGATTTTTTTCCACGTTAACGTTCACGTTCGCGAATTTTCCGTGTTAATGCACGATTGCGAATTTTTGCGTGCGATAACCCTTATCACACGAAATTTCCCGCGCAGCAATGTTCACAGCGTGCTAACAGTTAGCACCGTTGAATGAATGTTAACTGTTAGCACGCGGTGAAAAGTGCTTCACGTGAAATTTCGCGTGATAACAGTTATCGCGCGCAAAAATTCACATTCACGCATTAATGCAAATTTTTTGCGCTTAAACGGTTGTATTCACATGATACATTTGCATTATCATGCAAAAGCGACCGTTAACGCGCAGAAAATTCCTGTTAATGCGCGACCAGGAATTTTTGCACGTGACAACTGGTTTTTCACCCGAAACTCGTTTTTTCACGTGACAACGTGCTAAAACGCGAGAAAAGCTGTGCTAACAGCCATGCTAACAGTTAGCACCATTTTGTGAATCAAGCCCATTGGCTGTTTTCCTCACTCTGGCCACAGTGGCCCTTTTTTCGTGTACATCTTACCTGCTGCCCTGTTGTATGTCACAGAAAAAAAAGAAAGAAAATTCTCACATTTGATAAAATCCCATTAAAGCTGAAACTGTACATTTAAAAATATATATTTTTCTGCCATCCCCTCTATTATGTCTAAGTGCTGGGTAGGCCGAAATAACAGCCCAACATATATATCAGCTGCTATTAGTACTTATGGATTAGTTGTTTTGACATGACTGAGCTCTCTGATGGGTTCAGCTGTGGAGTGCACATGGGCTGTGGAGTCTTTACTGTTTTATAGATGAAGGACTTACTGAGGCAAAACAGCTCCTGCTAACATGTCTCATTTCAGATACACTAACTTTCAATGGCATCTTTACCAGATTGACAATTTGCAGCTGGCTCTAAACAAGTTTAATTTCATTTTAAAGGCCTGTTTAGATAAACAGCCTTGTTTCCTCATTTGACATTGATTGTTGTCATAAGGAGGACAGATGTTAATATTATAAACGGTATAACGGTGTGACACTACTTTAATATGATTTCCGTAGCGTCTCACTTCTCATAGATATTTTGTTTGGATATATTTAATATGTCAGTGAAGTACTCCTTCTTTGTTTGTGTGCCAAATCAGGCCATCGTGATTAGCACTGGTTAATGCAGGTTCACACTATGTATGTCTTCAGTAATTGATCTGTGCCTTCCCCAATCTGCTAATTTAACTGGCAATTCTATTATGTTTTGTTATTCCAGAAGTGACAGGAAGAAAAAATGAAGGGCAATAATTAGTGTTATTGCCTGACCCAGAATGAACAAGTTGAAGTTCTTATTAGACAGTGGTAAAATTGTAATTATAGGCCCGGGACCTTGTAGTCTCTTTCAAAAGATATAACAATGAGGTATGCTTCATCCAGACATTGAATACAACATGCTGCTGTCAGACTGGAGTCTGCCTATTGTTATTTGATTTGATTTAGATGTTCACATTTGATCTTTCCAAAGTCGTCTAGCTTAGCTGAAATTTGTCACTGATTTTGAACTGTCCTTAATTTACTGGTTCTATTTAAAAAATTAAAAAAAAGACTTCTGTCATTGTTGCTACAGAACGGTATGTATTTCATTATTTTTTTCTGTATTATTTAAAGAGACCCTGTAACAAAGTTTTGAGCCTTATTTCTTCTATCCTATAAGTTCCTATACCTGTTCTAATGTGCTCTGTCTAACTGCAGCCTTTCCTAGTTGCACAGTGGCTGTATTATCTCTGTTATATGATCTAATCTTCTCTCCTATGTCGGCTCTGTCGGGCTGAGGCAGTCAGGCTGGAATGTGCTGCTCTGCTTGTGATTGGATAGAAGCTATACACACCCTCTCCAGGCCCCCTGCACACGCTGTATGACTCACACACTGAGCTACTCTCAGCCTATCACTTGCTATGTCTTTTGTTTGTAAACACTGCATAAAAATGGCAATTACAAGCCAGGATTGCAGCAGGGAGTGGCAGAAACAGCACAGAGGGGCCCAGGAGAACAAAATGAATAGAATGGTATGCTTTTTATTGTAAGATTTTTACAGTACAGATTCTCTTTAAACACAAGTAGCTTCAAGAATGTGAAGTACATCATTCTTAAAATGTACACTATATAACATACAGTATATTTCAAAATATAGAAGGGTGAAGATGGGGATTACCGCTTCACTGTACCTCATGAGACAGTGCTGGAACACAGGCAGCCAAGCCCAATAGATCAGAGTAGAGAAGGAAGGTCCGCACCAATGTCTCCATAGTCAAAAGGTTTATTCAGGACATATCCAGATACAATTGAAAGCACGTGACTGACATGTTTCGGACCTTACGTCCTTAATGATAGCCATTTTACAGCTCTCTGTGTAAGGTTTTAAAAAGGATGTGGCAGTGAAAGGTGGGGCATGGCCCAACCCTCCAAGGGGAGGGGTGAACACATAGGTACCACATCCCACCAAGGACTATCACCTTCTAAAAGATGTATGCAATTGCGTTTAAAAACCATGTAACAAAAAAGTTAAAACAAAGGAGCAACGAAAGAAAATGCAATTAATGGTGTAAATAGAACACAGTATTGTCATTGGACACAGAGGATATACATAGTTTGATGTACATACAAAACATAAGTGTAATGCTGGGGGGTCATACTTTCTGACCAGCCAGCACAACAAGGCTGAGAGCTGAATTATGGAAGAGGATACACAGGCTGCCCAGAGCAACTGCAGCTCTGGGCTTCTGATAAAATGCAATGGCAGCGCAGTGCGATGTTGCGCTGCTCTTGTGATAGCAAACATTCAGACAGATACAAGACAGACCGGAATGAGGTAGCCAATAGCAACCACAGCAATGGCTACCTGCAAGGACAGGACTAGGAGGACAGAGGCTGACAGAATGAATGCTTGCTAATCTAGTCACTATCTCAGTGTCAGCAAGCATTCACAAAGACAAGAGTGAGGTAGCCAGTAGCAACCACAGCAATGGCTACCTCGCAAGGACAGGGCAGAATAGTCAGGAAATAGCAGAATCAAAGGCAGGCAAACGTAATACATAGACAAATATACAATAGATATGATTTCCTAGCGTATTACAATTTACAGCTATCAATGAAACTACAAACAACTGACTAACATATGTATATATCGGCGATGAACTGATATATAACATAAGCGAGGAACGCTGGCTAGGATCAGGAGCAATACCGCGAACAAGGCTAGGCAATACAAATCTCTATACTAGAAGGAGTATGTATATATGTCCCCGTGGGAAATATATAACATAACTCCACAGGATAACTGAACTAAGACAAGGAATATATTTTACAATATCAAGGGACCCAGTAACAGCCTAGACAGAGCTGAAACTATGACGGGCCGCAGTCTAACAGGATAAGGAGGCTTTTTTGCTGGCATCAGCCAATGGATGCAAGCATGCAAATCTCCACACAGCTGAATGGTAATCACTCAATCTTGAGCTGGCTTGAATACCATTTGCTAGCGGAAAGACCATCATAGCAAATGCATGCAGTGCTATGCAAGAACATGCATGCAGGAAATCCAGGGCTATCTGCAGCAAACCATAAGTGGAATAATGACAGTATTCTGAGCTGTCCAGAACTGCAGAGCAATTGCAAATGACAAAGTGACTCACTGCAAATGCACAACCTAATGCAGACTGACAAACCAGAACTGTCCATTTGTGGCTCCACCTGCAATGGACAGAACACGTCACAGGAGGAATCTTAACAATAAGTTTGCATACAAATAGATCACTGTACAAAGAACTTTGACCTTATTACCCTGTGACCAAAGCCAGATCCCACCTCGCATTGAGTCCATTAGGTGATCTGGTTCCAAGACGGAAAATCCAAAGTGCTTCCCTTTTGCGAATCATCGCCTGTAGGTCTCCTGCTCTCCTGGGAAAGAAGACCCTCTCTATGCCCTGAAATGAGAAGCCCAGGGGCGTAGCAATAGGGGTTGCAGAGGTTGCGACCGCATCGGGGCCCTTGGGCAAGAGGGGCCCCAAAAGCCCTCCCTCTACCGCAGTATTAGTTCTCTATTGGTCCTGTGCTCATAACAATCACTTCTATAGATACATTGAATAGTGGTTATCATTAACAGACTGCTCCCCATCCCCTTCTTGCACCTCTGACACTGTAGTTGCCTTTGGTAGGTTTTGGTGCGGCGTATCAATTGTTATATATAGAGTGCTTGGGGGGGCCCCATTGTAAAACTTGCATCGGGGCCCACAGCTCCTTAGCTACGCCACTGGAGAAGCCAGACATGTCTACAGGAGCCACAGCAAACACCCTTGTTTCCAATTCCAGTCCTATGGAACAAGAACCCCTGGTAAACCAACAGGTCAAGAATTTACAACCTGAATCCTCAAAAAACTTACAGAGCAGACCCACCTATTTCAAATGACACAAAAATACTCACACGACAGGGAAAAGAGGAGGAAGACACGGAGGGCAGGGATAAAACATCGGGCTAAAGGTAAATTCAATCCTGTCAGGACTAGAGATGGCCCGAACCTCCCATTTTAGGTTCGCAAACCTACCGCGAAAGTTCGGTTTGCGCAAACGTTCGCGAACCGCAATAGACTTCAATGGAGAGGCGAACTTAGAATATTAGAAAAAATTATGCTGGCCACAAAAGTGATGGAAAAGATGTTTCAAGGGGTCTAATACCTGGAGGGAGACATGGTTGAGTGGAATAGACATCAAAAGTCCCAGAAAAAAATCTGAATTTGACACAAAGCAGTGTTTTAAGGTCAGAAATTTCATTGAATGTTCAATTGCAGGCCTACACTGCTTTACAACATCAGGAAGTGTAATCCTTCCTAGGAGGGTCTTGTCTTCCAGGGAATTGTAGGATTTCAAAAGCCAGCTTACATACATTGGCCGGGAATCGAACCCAGGTCTAGTGCTTGGTGGGCAGCTCTCCTCACCACTATACCACCGCCAACACTACATGCTGAAGCCAGCCTAGCATGTACCATTATGATATATCCAAGAGAAAAATGAGCCTGCTTAGCGATTTGTAGGATGTCAAAAGCCAACTCACATACATTGGCCAGGAATCGAACCCAGTCCTAACATGTGGTAGGCTGCTATCCTAACCATTATACCACCAACACAACACACTACAATGCTACATGCTGAAGCCAGCCTAGCATGTACCATTGTGATATACCCAAGATAAAAATTAGCTCGCTCTCTCTCTCTCTAGGCCTTGATGCTATTGAACTAAATTTTCAGCTTAAAACCATCAACGGATACCGGCAGAATTTCACAGGCAATTTCGGAATTCTGCCAGATTGAAAAAGCAATTCCGTTCCGACCAAACGGAATGGAATGACCAATTTCCGCCCAAAATTGCGGAAAATACAATTCCGCGGAAAGCGGTGACCATCCCTACTAGAGAGAGAGAGAGAGAGAGAGAGAGAGAGAGAGAGAGAGAGAGAGAGAGAGAGAGAGAGAGAGAGAGAGAGAGAGAGAGAGAGATGAATCTTAATACTGGAACTAATTCTTAATATTGGGGTGATAAGGTGTAGTTATCCCCTAGAAACCCACCATCCTGCCGCTTCAGTGAATCTCATTGATATTCAGCTATACTGTAACTTGGAGCAGCAGGGTAGAGATCAGTGACAGCTGTGCTCTTCAGATTTTAACCACCAATCTTTAATTTCTTTTGTCAGGGAAGCATTTGTATGGAGAGAAAAACACATTGGATAGCTGTACATTTTATGATTTATTATAACCAATGAGTTATATATATTGAGGATATTTACATCTCTTCACAATAAATGGATACTGAATCTCTAAGTGGTAATATGTATGAAGGGGGAGTATACACTAACCTTGTGCTATTCACTATACACACAGGTCAAGGTCTCAGATGTGTGTGTAATATATATACTGTGTATATATATTACAGGCAAAGTACAAAATGCAGGCATTCTATAGAATGCCTGACCATTTTAGGCAAAGTACGAAATGTCTGTTTTTGTTACGTACTTTGCCTAGGCATTCTATAGAATGCCTGAATTTCGTACTTTTCCTGTAACACATACAGTGAATGTACAACCAAACGCCTGTAGATGTGAGTGGCGTCTCTCTCCTCTCCTGTTCTGCAGCTCTCTTTCTCTTCCTTATCCTTACTTTAGTTTTTCAGTAGTGCTCTTTTGCCTGTGCCTCTGCTTTGCTTTGTCAGTCTCACCAATGGCTGGTCTCTTCTTTAGTCTTTGCCTCTATTTTCTCACAAAAAATAATGCTTATTTCTTGCTGCAAGTAGAGCATTGTATCATGGCTCTAAAATTATCATTTTTTTGCTGCATCATGGCTTTTCAGGCTCCTCCCCCTCACTAGCCTTCAACTGCCAAAACCCAACTGCCATTTTTCCCCTGCACATGATGTCCAGCTTTTTTTCCTCTTTCCTGCTCATGGGCTCCCCCCCTGGCAGCACCTGAAGGCTCCTTCACAGCAGCACTTTTCACAAACAGTAAATATCAGCATGCATGCACCCATCATCAGCACTAGCCTGAGCCTCACTGACAGGCATAGGTATTGCAGCTGTTACAGTCAAAGTGTGAAAAAAGCAGGGATTCTATATAAAAACAGGTATTCTACACTTTGCCTAAATGACTTCAGGTATTCTATAGAATGCCTAGGCACAGTACGTAACGAAACAGGCATTTCGTACTTTGCCTAATAGCTTCAGGCATTCTATAGAATGCCTGATTTCGTACTTTGCCTGTAACACACACACACACACACACATATACATATATATATATATATATATATATATATATATATATATATATATATATATATATATATTATATACAGTATATAGTATATAAGGTCAAAAAGTTAGCAGATCAAATGCAAGTGCATCTGCAAATAAAAACCAGATACATGAAATTTCATGATCTGAGAGTTTGAATTGCCTGTGAAATAGATTTTTAGACCTTTGCTCTTTAGTCGTCTCTTGTCTCCAAGATTCTGTAGGAGAACAGAACAGGTTTTATTACCTTCCTTTTTGCTTTTCTTAAATGCCACAAATGTCACGTTTTAATAATATTCTCTTCTATAGTCATCATATCTTCAGGATGAGAGGAATTTCTGCATGTTTACCTAAACAACAATTCAAAGCTTTATCTGATGCCAGTGGTCTCAATGACACTGTGTACTCTTGGTAGAGCTTTTAATTGAAGTCCTTGATCTGTTCCTAAACATCACAAAAAAAGGAAATGAAGTACCAATAGGAATGCTGAGAGGATGAGTAATTGCATGTGAGACATTAGACAGTATGCAGCTAATGAGTTCTGCTTCTGAAAGATCAGCTTAATTGGAAAGTGAACCCCTGAAGAGTTTATTTTGTCTTTGGTTTGGTCCCCATTTCTGCTGTGATGATGGTAGACTGGGGGGTAATCAGAATACAGACGCTTATAAACTTGTAGATAAAAAAAACACATGTTCTTTTCCATTTTATTGTTCTATATACTTGGCTCTATATGCACGTTATAGATAATAGAAGATAAATGTGAAATTTTATCTCCATAGCAACCATCCTTTAACGGAACTAACTGGGGCCAACATGTAACATTATTCATTAAATTTGATGACAGTGACCTTGATAACTAACAGCTGCATTTAGACTGAATTTCCATCCTAAATTATATGAATGTGTAGAAGTTCAAAAGGTTCGCCATTTATTCAATAGATATGCAAATAGATGGCACATGATTCAAGCTATTTATCATGTGGGATAAATAAAAGCAAAGAAATCTGCTTAATAGAGGGTGAGAAGCAATTGTTAATACATAAAAGGTGTTATTAAAACAGCATTATTACAATAAGAACGGAACCATTTGCAATGTACAGTTCACATTTCTGGGGAAAAAAATCACTAATTCAAATATATCTATAATCTACAATAGAGATTTCAAGGTCAACTACACTCTGGGGATTCAACAGTATAGATTATTTTTTATGCGCTATGCTGAATTCCATTGCAGTTCAAATTCAGTCCTCAGCAAGAGGGTTCTTTTCCACGTCTCTACACCAAGTCTGGACACACATATTGGGGTTCCAAGTCTGGACACATACGGGGTTTCCAAGTCTGGACACACATGCGGGGGGTTCCAAGTCTGGATACATACTGGGGCTCCAAGTCTGGACACATACTGGGGCTCCAAGTCTGGACACATATGGGGGTTCCAAGTCTGGACACATACGGGGGTTCCAAGTCTAGACACACATACTGTGGTTTCAAGTCTAGACACACATATGGGGGTTCCAAGTCTGGAAACACATACTGGGGTTTCAAGTCTGGACACACATACTGGGGTTCCAAGTCTGGACACACATACTGGAGTTCCAAGTCTGGACACACATACTGGGGTTCCAAGTCTGGACACACATACTGGGGTTTCAAGTCTGGACACACATACTGGGGTTCCAAGTCTGGACACACATACTGGAGTTCCAAGTCTGGACACACACACTGGGGTTCCAAGTCTGGACACACATACTGGGGTTTCAAGTCTGGACACGTATATGGGGATTCCAGTCTAAGCACACATACTGTGGTTTGAAGTCTGGACACACATACTGGGGTTTAAAGTTTGGACATGCATACTAGGGTTTCAAATCTGGACACATATACTGAGGTTTCAATTCTGGACACACATACTGGGGTTCCAACCCTTGGATGGGTGCCAGAGCCTCCTTTCCGAATCCAGTCACATTTATTTCTAAAGGTGACATTTGTAACAAAGTTACAATAATATTGGATTATACATTTTGATTTGATTCCTATATTTATTGTTATGTCAGAGGTTCGTGTAAGATTTGTTATAGAACAGACATTCAGAAAACAGTGGAAATATAGGACTATTGCACTGGGGCAACCAACATCGTATACACAGCACAGTAGGAAGTAATCCATCCAAAGGTGCTTTCAGTTATGACAACTGCACCATTCTCTTCTCTGTCACCACCAGAGCAGGGACAAGGTCCTCCAGCACCCAAGGCTGAGACACCAAAGTGCGCCCCTCCATCCCTCCCACCCCAGCCGTCACACACTGATTGCTATTAGACTAAGAGGGCCACAGGGCCCACAACCTCCCCAACACCTTAATATCTAGCTATCTGGCTTGCAGTCACTGCTATGTATCCCCTTTTCTTATTTCTTTCTGCTTCATACACAATTAAGAATGACAACTGAATGAATTGTGCGCCCCCTCCTACACTGCGCCCTGAGGCTGGAGCCTCTCCAGCCTATGCCTCGGCCCGGCTCTGGTCACCACCGGTCCTGTTTCACTCAGAAAGAGTGATGAACAAAAAGTAACAAATCAGTTTTTAGGATCCATTTGGTATACTTACTATATCATATAACCCTGATGAAGCAAGGAGGTAAAACTAGTCTCGCGGTTGACCACTGGACCAAGTACCACTACACAGTGTGAAGCGAGCATACCAAACGGGCCCTAAAAACTGGTTTTAGGGCCCGAAATGTGAGTTACTGTATACTGTTTCTATGCATGGAAGACTGGAAGAGTTTTAATAAATTACATATGCTTTTATACTACTGAGGATTCCTCCCTTGTTACTTTGTTGTTTAGGATTGATAGTGACTGAAAGGAGAAGGGTACAGTTCTCATAGATGAAAGCACCTGTGGATGTATTACTTTCTGCAATATGTGCATATATGATTGTATCATTGAAACAGTCTTATACTTTCTATCTCACTGACTGAATTTGGATACGGGCCTTCTGCTGGCAGCTTGTGCTAGAGACCTACTGATACTTGTGAATCGTAAATTAACACACCTCTGCACCTTCAGTCATTCACAAAAGAGTGGTAGAATACAAGTGAAATCCAACTAATCACATTCACACCTTTTTGTTGCTTGTTTTGGTTATGAGAGTCTATACTTCACATAATGATATTCTAACAGACTAGTAAAAAGGCCCGCCTGTTAAAAAACAGGCGCTAGTCCACAGCCGCTACCCTCGCCGCAACACACGCACAGATGTGTCCTGCTCACCCATCCCCCACCGCTGTCCAAAGTCTTTGCACACAGGGAGATGTTGCTTGCTTGGCAGCTGGAAAAAGCTGTTATTTCCCACAATGCAATGAGGTTCACAGACAGCAAACTGTCAGGTCTGGAAACAAGAACACAGGGACATAGGAGGACGAAGGGACACATGGGTTTTATTATATAGGATAGTTAGAATCAGAAGCAATTTACAGAAGTAAGCTTACCATGGAAGTACCATTTGTTTCTTTACTGATTGACACTTGCTCATGTCATCACTTATTCACTTGTGTTCATTTTATAGTTTCTTAACCATGTACAGAATGTAGTGTATGTAGTGTGTGTAACAGCAAGATTAAATTTCCTCTCTGCTACAGATATGGAATTTAGCTTTCCCTGAGTGATTGCAGGCTGTTTCCACTAAAGTTAGGGTATGTAATAATGTCAGTGTCTTCTAGCTTAAATGAAACCACACAATTTTGTTTTAGTTTGGTGTCTTTGCTATCAAACCATAATGTTTGGTGTCGCTATTAAGCCAATCTAATTACCCCATCACGCCTAAAAACTCAGTTATCAGGCCTAAAAGCTTTGCACGTGCAAACTAGGGTGCTAAGTAGTTTGCACCCTAGTTGGCACCCTAGTTTGCACGTGCAAAGCTTTTAGGCGTGATAACTCAGTTATCACCATTTTGTGAATTAAGCCCATACAGTTGTTATCATTTTAAAATTATTAAAGTAGAACTTTAACCAAGGATTTAACTTAATTCCAATTAGTAGCTAATACTGCCTTTGCCGAGAGATCTTTACATTTCCTCAAATAGATCATCAGGGTGGTCTGTATGGCTGATATTGTGTTGAAACTCCTCCCACAGTGTGATGTCATGACCATGGTCCTGACAGTTTAATGTCTGTGAACCTCATTGCATTGTGGGAAATAACGCCCTTTTCCAACTGACAAGCAAGCAATATCTCCCTCCGTGCATAGAACTCTCAGTAACATTCTGTACAGATAACCTGGCATTAATTTCAGAATGTAAATCAGGGAGAGAAAAGATTTTACAATGAGCAAACACTAACAAAAAAAATCGGTAAATGAATACTGTAAAATTAATCAATTTTATTCCTTATGTTATTTTCACTATAGTTCCTCTTTTAATGTCATTTTTGAAGTGGTTAAAGTGCTCACAACTGATTTACAAGCCATAATTTAGACTGCCCTAGCCCTTGCCAAAAAATTACAGACTGGACAGCCTGACATCCAAGCCAGGACTGCCAAGCTCATTGTAGCTAAGAGCTGCTTGCAGGCTGCAGGCACTGAGCAAGTACAAACAAATGAAATAAGCAACAGGCCCACTGGTGAAAAAGCACTTAAAGGGGAACTTCAGCCGAAACAAACATACTGTCATTAAGTTACATTAATTATATTAATTAAAATAGGTAATATAATCTCTTACCCACCCGGTTTTAAAAGAACAGGCAAATGTTTGTGATTTCATGGGGGCAGCCATCTTGTTTATGGTGGAAGCCATATTTTTGGTTGAAAGCAGTGGTGCTCACCGCCAGGTCGTGATCACGCTTACGCGTGGATTCACGACCATTTTGACGCATTCCGCCTCGGACACGCTAAGCCGTGAATAGATTTTCAACCACGAAAATCTGCTTCGGCTACGCGTGAATGCGGACAGAAATCCGCATTCACGCTTGTGAAACCCGGCGCTGAAGTCGTGGTTTGCGGAAATGCGTCAAACTATGCGGAAGTGACACATTGCAGGCCAATCAGAGTGCCCCAGCCAGGCCCTAGCAACCAATCACAGGAGGGGAGCTATGCCCTCCCCTCCTGAATATAAAGCGGTGGCCATGATGGAAAAGCTCTGTCCTTGCTAGACTGTGGTGCTGAGAGGATTATCTCCAGGCCATTGTTGTTTGAGCAAGTGCATTTATTGTGTTAAAAACAAAGTGTTTTTTTTGCTAACACTGCTCTTATACTGTACACAGTTAGCTAGTCAGTGAGTGATTGCTGTAGTTAGTTGTAGTCAGTGTAGTGTAGTGGGAGCGTGGGAGTCTAGTGATTATTTAACTGTGTGTAGTGCTGTGCAGGCAGGTTCAGTGCTGCAGTGTAGTGGGAGTGGGGATTATCTGTGTGTAGAGTGCAGGCAGGCAGGTTAGTGCAGCTGCAGTGTTCACTTGTATATTCCAGTGACAGTTTATACACTTGTACTATTTGCAGGCAGCCAGTCACACCGCCGGCGCCGCCACTCTCTGCCAGCGCTGTTCATTCATTCTGTCAGTGACCTTGTGCCGTGCCCAGTGCCCACTGCTCGCTCGCTCGCTGGCATATGAGCATCTCATTACACAGTGTGACATCCTTGTGTGCCCACTGCATCCTTCAGTGACCTAGTTGTATATCCAGTGGCCACTGCTGTGCCCACTGCATCCTTCAGTGACCTTGTACTGTGCCCACTGCATCCAGTGATTCATTACTAGCAACATGTCTGGCAGGGTTTCGCGGGGTGAGAGGAAAGGGAGTTCAATTGCCTCAGCCACTTCTGGGACTTCTCCACGTCCAGGGAGAGGACGCCCAGCTGTACGTGGTCGTGATGCAGCAGAAAGGGGGGCAGCAAAGCCTGGGCCGAGTCAGCGGACGCCATTGTCCAAATATTTTAAAGTTTCTGGTCCCCGTGTGGTGGTTGAGCAAATGGAACCTGACGTACTCATGGACATCATGACTTCCTCCCAGACCTCTACTGTGAGCACCACTCCAAGCAGCAGCAGCAGCCAACGTCCCACGCTTGTTCTGACATCCACCCCAGCACCCACTGGTCAGCAGCCCTCCCAGGATGACAGCGTTCTGTCCCTCAGTCCGGCTTCTGGGAACCTGCTGATGCAAGAAGCTCAGGACTTACTGGGGACCGATGTGGCAGAGATTGAGATCGGGCCACAATCACAAGCGTTGTTGAGTTCTGGTGATGAAGAAGAGGGGTCTGTGTCTGGGGATGTAGGGACAGAAGAGGAGGCGGGGGAGTCAGAGGAAGAGCTGGATTATGATGATGCTGCTGATGATGACGACGTTGTGGACCCTAACTATGTGCAGCCTGCTGAGTCCGTGGAAGAATGGTCAGAGGCAGAGCAGGATGACGAGTCACCTCGGCCTAGGCAAGGATATCGCCATATGTCAGGCAGGGGCATCGGCAGCAGTGGGCGTGGAGGAAGTAGACAGGACACTGCTTCAGCCGGCACCACCACCATGCAACCCCCGGCAACTACTACCACACATTGTTCCGCTGCACCCTCTGCTAGTGGGGGCCGCAGTAAATTAAAGTCACCAGTGTGGGATTGCTTTGAGGAATGTACTGATGACAAAAGGTATGCTGTGTGCAGGTTATGCAGCAAAAGATTGAGCCGTGGGAAAAGTCTGAGCAAGATGGGTACCTCATCCCTCCAGGGCCACCTGAGAAGCCGCCACTGCCGCGAGTATGCGGAGTTTAAGAGGAAGCAGGCACTGCTGGCAGGGGTTCCTGAGAGCAGAAGGCCCACCAGCGCAGCAGCATCATCCCTCCCTCAGGGTCGTGAATCCCCCACAGCAGCAGCAGTAGTAGCACGCAAGCGCTCTTCCACCTCGGCTACTCAGGACACAGACATTGAAGCTGGCAGCCAGTGTTCGTCTCTCTCCTCTGTCTCCCCTGCATCCCAGCGTCGTCAGACCCTGCTGAGCGACACCTTTCAGGGTCTGACCAAGCCTCTGCCTCCAAGCCACAGGCGGATCCGCAAACTAAATGGCTTGCTCGCCCGGGCCATGGCATCACAGCTGCTTCCCTACTCCCTGGTGCAGGAGGGGAGCGCCATGCGGACGCTGCTCCAATTTGGCATCCCCGAGTGGCAAGTCCCCAGTCGCCACTATTTCAGCAGGAGCGCGATCCCAGCACTCCACAAGTTTGCGGTGGAAAACGTGGCCCGTTCCCTGGACTACTCTGTGGGCAAGCGGGTCCACGTGACCATGGACTCGTGGAGTAGCAGATTTGGGACAGGTCTCTACCTGTCCTTTACGGCCCACTGGGTGACACTGATGGAAGGGAGGGAGGACAAGAGCGCATCAGCCCAGTTAGTGGTGCCACCACGCGGGATCAGGGGGGATGCAGAAGGGTCCTGTCATGACACTCCCTCAGCACCCGGAAAGCAAGCCCGCCTCGGCAGCAGCAGCACCAAGCCTCGGCACTGCCAAGCCCTTTTAAAATTGGTGACCCTGGGGAAGGAGAGGCTTACGGCCACCAATGTCCTGGCCGCCCTCAGGAAGCAGGAGCGGAGGTGGCTGACCCCCAGAGGCCTGGAAGTGGGGTATGTGGCAGCCGATAACGGGGCCAACCTGGTGGCAGCAGTGCAGCAGGGAAACCTCCAGCACATCCCCTGCTTGGCCCACGTGCTCAATCTTGTGGTGCAGCGCTTCTTGCGCACCTACCAGGGGATGAGCGAGCTGCTGCAGGATGCCCGGGCGGTGGTACGCTTTTTCCGCCTGTCAGCCACTGCCTCTGCACTCTTGTCCACCTTACAGCAGCAGTATGGAAGGCCACAACACCGGATGATCATCGACATGCCAGTTCGCTGGAATTCGACTCTGGCCATGTTGGAGCGGCTGTGTCAGCACAGGCTGGCTCTTAGGGCCTACATGCTAGACCCAAGTGTCCCCAGCAACCAGCAAGTCCCCATGATTACTGCCACTCAGTGGACACTGATGCAGCAAGTATGCCTGGTGCTGAGTCCCTTCCTGGAGGCAACCAAGATGGTCAGTGAGGAGCGGGCCTCTGTGTGCCAGTGGGTGCCCTTGGTTTGTCTACTGGAGCAGGCAATGGACAATTTAATTGAGCGTGGGGATGAAGCCCTGAGGCAGTTGGAAGAACAGGAGCAGATGGCAGCACAGTCCAGCTCAGAGGAGGGCTCACAGCAGGTAGTGGAAGAGTTGGAGGTCCCTAACCTGAATGAGGAGGAGGAGGAGGAGCAGAGTGCAGCAGGCGTTGTACGTGGATGGCGGTTTGAGGAGGACAACGACATGGCACAGGAAGAGGACAGGCATGCGTTATGGGACAATGGCGAGGACGAGGAAGATCTTGCTGGCAGGGCCCACTTGTTTCCCATGGCTGTGCACATGTTGCGCTCCCTTCGCAGGGACCCCCGGGTGATCCAGATGCGTTCAAGGGAGGACATCTGGATTACCTTGATGCTTGATCCCCGTCTGAAGGGGAAGCTGGGAGACTTAATGACGCCATCCACCACCGAGCAACGCACAAGGGAGTTGAAGGAGGCCCTTGTGCGCAGACTACTGGAAGCATTCCCCCAGCCTTCCACCCCCACTGTAACTGCTCTGCCAAGCCAGCAAGAGGTGCCTGCCATTGCCACTAGCAGCACAACAACAACCACCAGCAGCAGCAGCAGCAACTGGCACCCCGGAGACCTGAAGAGCCTAAGCAAGAGCCTGTATGCAGTGCAGCAGCCCAGAACAGAGGTGCCCGCCACAGCATCCACCACCAACCAGCGCAAGCAACGACTGACCACCATGGTGTTTGACTATATGGGGTCATCCAGCGGGCTCAATGACACCGACAGCCCCGTGGACCCCTTGGAGTACTGGGTCAAGAGACTGGACATCTGGAGCGAGCTTTCCCAGTACGCCCTGGAACTCCTATCCTGCCCTCCTTCCAGTGTCCTCTCAGAGAGATGCTTTAGTGCGGCCGGTGGCGTGGTCACAGAGAAGCGCTCTCGGCTCTCCCACGCCTCTGTGGACAAACTCACCTTCCTGAAAATCAACCAGGCTTGGGTGGAAGGTGAGTTCCTGGCCCCTATTGTCGGACACAGGGGGACATGAAGTGGCTGCTGCATGTGCTGTTGTTAACTATGCCTGCCTTTATAAAGACATTTACTACCTGCCTAGTGCCTACCTTGGTTAATTTTTTGGTGTTATGGTACTACTACCAGTAAGTTGCCATGGTCCTCCTTCTGAGCTGCTGAACTGACCGCCCGCTTTGTCCTCCTGACTCAGTCGCTACTACACTCTGCGTTCACACTGCCCGGGTCGCCGGGTGCATTTAATTTTTTGGCCAGCACTATGACGCTGTGCTACTACTACTGTGCTGCTGCTGCTGAACTGACCGCCCGCTTTGTCCTCCTGACTCAGTCGCTACTACACTCTGCGTTCACACTGCCCGGGTCGCCGGGTGCATTTAATTTTTTGGCCAGCACTATGACGCTGTGCTACTACTACTGTGCTGCTGCTGCTGAACTGACCGCCCGCTTTGTCCTCCTGACTCAGTCGCTACTACACTCTGCGTTCACACTGCCCGGGTCGCCGGGTGCATTTAATTTTTTGGCCAGCACTATGACGCTGTGCTACTACTACTGTGCTGCTGCTGCTGAACTGACCGCCCGCTTTGTCCTCCTGACTCAGTCGCTACTACACTCTGCGTTCACACTGCCCGGGTCACCGGGTGCATTTAATTTTTTGGCCAGCACTATGACGCTGTGCTGCTACTACTACCACCAGTATGTTGCCGTGGTCCTTCTGTGCTGCTGAACTGACCGCCCGCATAGTCCTTCTCCTGACTCAGTCGCTACCACCACTGCACTCTGCGTTCACACTGCCCGTGTCCACTGACAACTCTGCTGCGATGTCATTGCTAATTGCTGCAAAAAAAACAAAAAAAAAATTACAAAAACCTCTCTGGAGCCTTTTTGCCGTCAGCCACTCATCCTCCTCCAGCGGTATCTTCGCCGCCAAGTGCCATTGGAACTCGCCTTCACCTCTTTGACTGCTTAACGCGTATATCCCTTTTTAAAACCACTTATTACCAATTAATAGCCCCATTTAAAGTGTTGATTTCACTTTAAAATCCATTTTCTCTAGAAAAAAAAAATTTGGGGAATTTTTTATGTTGAAGTTATGTTGCCCCTTATCACCTTGATAATCCATGCTATTTGGGGGACTGTAGCATGTATGGGGGCTTTGTTATTAACGTTAAAAGAAAATCCGCCTCCGGTCGTGAATCCACGCGTGATTACGCCATTCACGGGAAAAAATCCGCGTGGTTGCGTGGACGAAAATCCGCATGCGGCGGGGCCGAATGCGGATTTTTTTTTGCAACCACGCGGATTGCCGAATTCGTGGATGAGGCACATCCGAGCATCTCTGGTTGAAAGGAGGTGACAGGGAGCATGAGACATAGTTCCAACTGTCCTGTGTCCTGATCACACCTCGCAGCTGCACACGCTAGGCTTCAAATATCAAATTCAAAAAAAAAATTGCACCAAAACAGCAGAATGAGAACAACAAAATCAGAAATCCCATCATGCTTTGCACAGCACCAGGGGAAAAACGCCTGGGCAGTTTTACTTCTGTTCAGCTAAAAATGAGTTTTGGATAAGAAAAACAAAGTTCTGATGCTGTGAACCTGTGAAAGAAACACCAAGTCTTTTCAGTGCTGCTGAGTCGATTTTTAGTCTAGAGGTTTGCTTTATCCATAATAAAATGGAGGACCTAGTAAACAGGTCTCACTGGAATAATATCAGTGTAGTTGGTTTACCTCAATCTTACAAGACTTGTATGTTACTTTTGTGCACCAGCTCCTGAGTCTGAAAGATAATTAGAAATCTTAAAGAGTGCACATAGTGCATCTGCCACAAGACCCCCCACTATCAGACCCACCACTATGGTCATGGAAAGATATCTGGATTTTGTTGAAAATTCATCATAATAAATACATTATTACTCAGAGCATACATACCCTAGGACAAGGTATGATGTTTAATGGGAGTTAGATGAGACTTTTTAATGATTGCACTCATAAGGTCTAAAAAAAATTGCCAAGCCTTAAATGTCACTTGAGCAACATAAGTCAGCAAGGAATGGGAATTCAGCTGTTTTTTGCCCAGCAATTACGAGTTACGGCTTCAGTAAAACAGTCTCATGCTTGCACATCCCTGGAGGAGGCCATTAAGTTTTTGCAGAGTACAAAGGCCTTGTCACCATAGCAACTACCACCAAGTTGAGGATGTTTAAGTATGAGGAGATGCTGCAATCAGTTTCAGAGCCTTCTCACAAATACGAACTGCAGGAAGTAAAGGATCAGTTTTGATAGCAACAATGGTGAAAACACTAGAGGGAAGAAGTGAAGTCTTCTTTTGAAAGAAAAGCTTATTATTTTTCTTTGGAACTTTATCTTGACATTTTCCTCCTAATTTTTTCTGAGGCACTGATAGTAATATGTAGCTTCAGCCTACAGAGAATATTGTTTTTGCAATATTTGGTAGAGGACAAGGGGTAGGTTATGAGGTCACGCTCTACTTCTATATATGTACCCGGCCTTGGAATGTGGAGTAGTGTACTTAGAGGTGCCTGATGCTGGATTCTTTGGCTGGCAAGAAAAGAACTTAAAACATGACTTTAATGTGAGCCTTAAGGGAAATGAACAAGTGAGATAAGTAACTGCATATGTAGAACTAATCCTAAATAGACCTTTCCTGGAGTCTTATGTTCTTACTTTTGTTTTGATCAAGGGGTATAGAGACTAGAGATAAGAAGAAGACATTTAGCTAGAAAAGCCCAAAGCTAAAATGGAACTTTAAATTTGGTTTGGAAAGCCAGAATGGAATTTGAAACCAATGGAATTTGAAACCACATGTTAACAATTTCATTCATTTTAAGTAGAGACCTATGACTTTGATTCATAAAGTTGCGCTGCTATAGCAGTGCAAGCTCCATGACAGCAGCGCAATCTAAATCCAGGGCTGCTGTCATGGAGCTTGTGCAGCTTCATGAATCAAGGCCTCGTATGTTTGGGAGTAAGTCATGGGCAACGTTGGCTATCATATCCATGGGGTGTGAGTACTCCACCTCAATTTCATCTCTGAGAGATTAAATGTATGTAATCATTCAAAACAAATCAATAATATATGTAAGGAATATTATAGCTTGGTTCACATCCTTGAAGGGTATCACAAGCAGTAATCAACACTGGTAAAACTGGGTCAAATACTAAACTAAGAGAAGATGATATGAACAACCTTTATGCTGCCATAACTGTTCAGAAAGTATAGACTACAATTAAAAGGCTCTGACACCAGATGGCTTATTATAGGAGTTCTGTGAAATCTACGGTAATTAAACTGGAGATGCCCTAAAACATTTATTTAACAAAATACTTAGCGGTAATAGAGCATACATAAAATTAATTTAATTCAGCATGTCAAAATTTTATCTAAAATAACTCTCTTTCTCTGTCTCGCTCTTTCTCTCCATGTTCAAATTACTCAGAATTAGGTGAGTTTCATAAAAAAATAGATTCAGCAGTATGAAATGTCAGGAAAATTCTAACAGTATTGGATGAAATCAAGACCTATCCAATAATGTGTCAGAAGTATACTAAATAATTATTTGATGCCTAAAAGGCCTTTTATAATGTTATTTGGGTTTGCCTCCTGGGAGAAGTTTAATAAAGAATGCACCATTTGCAATTAACTTTTTTTCTATTGAGCTATCTCCTAGGTGATAATTTTCGTAAATTATTATTATTTTGTTATTTTATTATTATTTTGAGTATATTTTTGCTTGCTAGGGGGTTTAAAGAGACCCTGTAACAAAACCTTACCTCGGGAGGGAGAAGCCTTAGGATCCCAATGAGGCTTCCACTGTCCTCTACAGCCTGGGGGATTTTATGCTGGCTCCAACAAAACTTCCTTGACAATTGCTGACAAGCAACTGTGCAGATACAGCAATATTTACCTACCGCAATTCTGCACAGGTGCAGTAGAGGCCAGTGTTGCTCGGATACCTCATTATCCTATTCGAGTTTGGTCGAATTCGGATAGTAAACTATCCGAATTCACTCGAAGTTCAATATCCGATTTAATCGAATATCCGATTCGACCTTGGATATTCGACGTCACTATCCGAGTCTGTATTCGAGCTGGCCTTAAATAGCTTGTAAAACTTGTATTGGAGGTCAATGATGCATGAAACCACCTTTTTTTATGAAGAAAAACATCAAGTGATTATGTGGTGATGTAGTAGTTATAAAAAAGGTATCAAAAATAGTAAACTAACTTCATGAAAAGTGTTTGCATGAGAAGGTGTGTCCAAAATGGTTGTTGTAACAGTCTTCATTTACGTCTTCATCTTCTTCTTCTATATCTTCTTCTATATCTTTTTCTTCTTCTATATCTTTTTCTTCTTCTATATCTTTTTCTTCTTCTTCCTTTTCTATATCTTCTTCTTCTTCTTCTTCTTCTTCTTCTTCTTCTTCTTCTTCTTCTTCTTCTTCTTCTTCTTCTTCTTCTTCTTCTTCTTCTTCTTCTTCATCTTCTTCTTCATCTTCTTCATCTTCTTCTATATCTTCTTCTTCTATATCTTCATCTTCTTCTTCATCTTCTTCTTCATCTTCTTCTATATCTTCTTCTTCTATATCTTCTTCAACTTCTTCATCTTCTTCTATATTTTCTTCTTCTATATCTTCTTCTTCTTCATCTTCTTCTTCTTCATCTTCTTCTATATCTTCTTCTTCTATATCTTCTTCTTCTATATCTTCTTCTTCCATATCTTCTTCAACTTCTTCATCTTCTTCTATATCTTCTTCTTCTATATCTTCTTCTTCTTCCTCTTCTTCTCTATCATTATATTATGTGTCTTGGTTTTCCTTTCTTTTGTAATCTTTTTTTTTACTTCATTTGTGGAAATATTTTATTTTAATAACACCATAGTTATATTTGTGTTGATGGCATAATAGGTAGGTAGTGGCACATTGCAAGCCACAGCCGAACACGGTAAATCCAGCGCTGGAGACTTGGGCGCAGCAGCGCAGGAGACTTGGGCGCAGCCGGCGCCACCATAGGCCGTAATAGGAACTACGGCTATCGCAGGCACAGGGAGTAACTTCAGCGCCGTCAGAAGACGGACCTGAAGTTGCTTTTAAAACAATAATTCGGATTCCAGCGATTGCTGGAAGCCGAATTATTTCATTCCCCCACTATCCATGTCGGCCTGGAGGGGGAGTAGTAATTAACACGGCCCGGACTTGTGCGGCAGCAGGATCAGCCATATACTGGCTGTGTCCTGCGCCCAAGTCTCCGGCGCCGTTCTCTCTCATACGCGCCACAGCACCTTTTTCTGTGTACCCTGGTGGTGGTAAAACACAGACATCAGCAGGAGGAGGAAGTAGTTGCAGGCTTGTTGCAGCTATTGTAGTGTGGTAATAGCTGTCGGTAGGAGAGTGGGTGGGCAGGTGGCAGCAGAAAATAGTTCTTCTTCTGTTCTCCCTGGCAGTGGTAGCAGCACACAGACAGCAGAAGCTCAATGCAGCTACAGGAGGAGGAGTAGTGTGTGTCAGGCAGTGTGATGTGACTGACATAATAGGCCCTGGTTCCTAGCGGTGGTACCAGGGCTGTAAATACACAGCATGAGGTTCCAGACAGCGGTCGTGAAGCCCACATTGTGTCCAATACACAATTGGGACAGCACAGTTTTCAACCCGGACACCTCTAAAATAATTACAATTTTTTTTTTCAAATTAATGCAGCTATTGTTGAGCGTAATAGCTGGTGGCGCATGGGCAGCAGCACCTTGTAATGTGTTCCCTGGCAGTGGAAACACACAGACAGCAGGAGGAAATATAACAGCAGGCAGCGTGAGGAGGATAAGTGTGTGGCAGACTGGCAGCAGGCAGGAGGGCAGGCAGCGAGACATAGTAGGCCCTGGTTCCTAGCGGTGGTTCCAGGGCTGTAAATACACAGCATGAGGTTCCAGACAGCGGTCGTGAAGCCCACATTGTGTCCAATACACAATTGGGACAGCACAGTTTTCAACCCGGATACCTCTAAAATAATTACAATTTTTTTTTTTTACAAATTAATGCAGCTATTGTTGAGCGTAATAGCTGGTGGCGCATGGGCAGCAGCACCTTGTAATGTGTTCCCTGGCAGTGGAAACACACAGACAGCAGGAGGAAATATAACAGCAGGCAGCGTGAGGAGGATAAGTGTGTGGCAGACTGGCAGCAGGCAGGAGGGCAGGCAGCGAGACATAGTAGGCCCTTGTTCTTAGCGGTGGTTCCAGGGCCGTAAATACACAGCATGAGGTTCCAGACAGCGGTCGTGAAGCCCACTTTGTGTCCAATACACAATTGGGACAGCACAGTTTTCAACCCGGACACCTCTAAAATAATTACAAGGTTTTTTTTTTGTCAAATTAATGCGGCTATTGTTGAGCGTAATAGCTGGTGGCGCATGGACAGCAGCACCTTGTAATGTGTTCCCTGGCAGTGGAGACACACAGACAGTAGGAAGAAATACAGCAGCAGCAGCAGCAGGTGTAATGTGTGTGTGCGCCACTTCATGTCCCCCTCTCGCCGACAACAGGGGCCAGGAATTCGCCTTCCACCCAAGCCTGGTTCATTTTGAGAAACGTCAGTCTGTCCACAGACTCGTGAGACAGACGAGATCGCTTCTCAGTGACGACTCCACCGGCTGCACTGAAGCAACGCTCTGACAGTACACTGGAAGGGGGGCAGGAGAGCACTTCCAGGGCGTACTGTGCAAACTCGCTCCAGATCGGCAGGTGCTTGACCCAATACTCCATGGGATCAACAGGGGCCACGCTGTCAAGCCCGCTGAAGGACCCCATGTAGTCAGCCACCATGCGGGTCATGCACTGCCTGTGACTGGAGAAGGATGCTGCTGCAGGCACCTCCTCTCTAGTCCTTGGCAGCTCTACACTCATGTAGAGCTCTTGGGTCAGAGACAGCAGGTCTGTGGTGCACGTGCGCTTGCTGCTGGTGGATGCAGGCACCTGCTGCTGCCTCTGTGCTGGCTGGACAGTGGGGGTGGATGTCTGAGGGAAGGCTTCCTCCAAGTGCTCAACAAGGGACAGCTGCAAATCCCTCATTTGTTGCGCACGGTCTCCTCCTGTAGGCAGGAACTGGCTGAGCTTCCCCTTCAGACGTGGGTCCAGCATCATGCAGATCCAGATGTCCTCCCTCTGCTTCATCTGGATCACCCTTGGGTCCTTGCGCAGGCACCTCAGCATGTGCACTGCCATTGGGAAGAGTCTGGCCACGTCTGTTGGCACATCATCGGCAGCCCCAGAGCCGACATTGCTGTCCTCCTCTGCCTCCTCCACCTCATCCTCTCTCCACCCCTGCACCAGTCCAGCTGCTCTCTGCTGCTCCCCCTCATCAGCAGCAAGGTCAGGGACCTCCACCAACTCCAAGCCCTCCTCCTCCTCAGAAGTGTCCTGTGAAGCTGCCTGCAGCTCCTGCTGGTCCAAGGCTGCCGCTCCCTCTTCCACCAGTGCATACAGGGCCCTGTCCAGCACACACACCATGGGGACCCACTCGCACACCATTGCATGGTCCCTGCTGACCATGTTGGTGGTCTGCAGGAAGGGTGCCAGGACTGAGCACACCTGCTGCATGTGCCCCCAGTCCTCTGTGGAGATGATGGATGAGAGGTTGGTGGCGGCACGCCCAGTTGCAGTGATGGAGGCAACTGTTGCACGTGCACTGCAAGGTACTGGCTGACAGCCTGCCTCTGTTCAACCAGACGCTCCAACATTGCCAGGGTGGAGTTCCAGCTAGTTGGAACATCGATCATGAGCCGGTGCTGTGGCAGGTGCAGCTCCTTCTGCACCTCTTCCAGGCTCGCTACGGCTGCAGGCGAGAGCCGGAAATGAAGCACGACCTTCCTTGCTACCTCAAGGAGTTGGTCCATCCCCTGGTAGGTCCGCAGGAACTTTTGGACTACCAGGTTCAGGACGTGCGCCAAGCAGGGGATGTGGGTCAGGTCTCCCCTGCTGATGACAGCAACCAGGTTTGCCCCATTGTCAGACACCACCTCTCCGACTCTGAGGCCTCTGGGGGTCAGCCAATTCCTCTCCTGCTCTCGGAGTTTGGCCAGGATGTGGTTCGCCGTCAGTTTGGTCTTCCCCAGGCTGACCAATTCCAGCAGCGCTTGGCAGTGGCGGGGCTTCACGCTGCTCCTGAGGCGGGGTGTTTGGGCTGGTGTGCCGGAGGATGGAAGCGGATCAGAGGAACCTGCTGCTGTTCCGCTGACCCTGCATGGTGGCACCACCCACTGCATTGTTGGTGCTGCTGCTCTGACAGTGCCCGATGCTGCTCCCCCCTCCTCACCCCCCTCCACCAAGCTAACCCAATGCGCGGTGAAGGACAGATAGCGACCTGTCCCAAACCAGCTGCTCCACGAGTCCATGGTGACGTGGACCCGTTGACCCACCGCGTGCTCCAGCCCTCTCCCGACATTGGCCATCACAGAGCGGTGAAGTGCAGGGATGGCCGTGCATGCAAAAAAATGTCGGCTGGGGATTGGCCAATCGGGGGCAGCACACATCAGGAGCGCACAAAGTTTAGGAGGAGCACCACATAGAAAAGCAATTGGTATGCCACGATCCAAGTCTCAGTGTCCAAAGAGACCACCAGCAAGCAATAAATCTGAAGGGATCGGCACCACTCCAATATAGTATTAAATAAGCTCTTTTATTGCATCAAGGTGAAGGCTGTAGCGATGACAGACGCTGTTTCGGGCACTCGCCCTTTATCAAATCACATGAGCCACAAATTACAAACATGCACTAAGTCCTTAAATACCCACCCCCATTAAGATACACGAATGGGCGTCCAGCTGGGTGTGGAGAGTGGCGGACCTGATGGGGAACTAATCACATAGTATGTAAATGCATCAATCCCATTTACCTGTCAGCTGCGCGCTGCAAGATTCAAAACCACCGACATCACATCTCACCAGGCATGTCCCAGCTCTATTGCGTCATCCCCGGCTCCAACCAATCAGGGGCAGCCACGTAGGGAAAGGGAACATACAAGATTGTAGGTGTCCGTCGCACAACAGTGCACGGAACCACCTACGAGGAGGCATTCGTGTATAACAATGCTCTATTCCGCCAGCATGCTTTGTGCTGGTGGCGTTTTATCGATGATATATTTTGCACATGGAGGGGGCCGCAGGCGACCCTGTCGGAGTTCACCCTACAACTCCACACATTATGTCCTTTTATTAAGCTTACTTCACACAGTGACGGGAGGTCGGTTTCCTTTTTGGATACATTGATTATGAGGGTGGAGCACCGTTTGACCTGCTCTGACCTTTTTGTTACACTACAGGAGTTTTCATCCTGTTGGTACCAAGAATAGTATTCCATCAGGACAATTAGGCAGAATTGACAGGATAGTTAGTGATGACTGTACTCGTGTCATACGCAAGGAAGAGATGACCAATAAGTTTCAGAAGAGGGGCTATCCCCCTCACACTTTATTACCCCGTTCTAGAGGTGGACGGAGACCGACTGGCCTGCGATTGCCATTTGTGTCCACCTACAGTGCCTGCAGTGATGCTGTTTCTCGCATGATTAGGAGGCACTGGCGGGTTCTCACTGATGGGTTTCCGCAGGTTCCGGAATTTCGATATCCCCCTCTCATGTCGTTTAAGAGAGCTCCAACAATTCGTGATAAATTGACTCCCCAAAAAATTACTACTGTGGTCGGTAGGCGAACGGGGATGTACCCTTGTTTGGGATGTCACATGTGTAACATGGTGATGAAGGGTGAAAGATTTACCCATCCATTCCGTGGTACTCCGTTTTACCTTAACCGCTTTTATACATGCGACTCGAGTTTTGTTGTCTACATGCTCAAGTGCCCTTGTGGCCTTGCGTATGTAGGCATGACCACCCAACGTTTGAAGGACCGGATTTCATCCCATAAATCGGCCATTAGACATAAGACACAGGGCCAGTCGGTTTCTGAACACTTCGCATTGATGAGACACTCAGTGTCTCAATTGAGGGTTACTATAATAGACTCTGTTCCACCAGACTGGAAAGGGAGTGATAGCAGGGGCGGCGCCAGGGGGGTGCTTGGGGGTGCTCGAGCACCCCCTAGAATTGTCCAAGCACCCCCAAAGCACCCCCTGGAGTGAACTGACTTCAGGCGTCTAAAAGACGCCAAGTCAGTTCACACAGCGGCAGCACGGAGCAGCAGGCAGGGCTACGGTAAGATGGCCGCCCGGAGCCCTGTTCTGCAGACTTCGAGTCTGCAGTGCATGGCTTCGGGCGGCCATTTTCCCGTAGCCCTGCTCTCTGCATGCAGGCAGGAAGTCTCGTCGTGACGTCGGGAAGGAAGAGGATCGTGGGCGCGCGGGCGCTGCGCGCCACAATGAGGTCGGGACTCGGGACAGGAGGTCGGGAAAGAAGGTCTTCTGGCTGTAGGTGAGTAAATGGGTTTTTCTTTTCTTTTTCAGGTGATGCTGATTGTGCATATTGGGGTCATATCTGCTACGGATTGTGCATATTGGGGTCATATCTGCTACGGATTGTGCATATTGGGGTCATATCTGCTACGGATTGTGCATATTGGGGTCATTTCTGCTACCGATTGTGCATATTGGGGTCATTTCTGCTACCGATTGTGCATATTGGGGTCATTTCTGCTACCGATTGTGCATATTGGGGTCATTTCTGCTACCGATTGTGCATATTGGGGTCATTTCTGCTACCGATTATGCATATTGGGGTCATATCTGCTACGGATTGTGCATATTGGAGTCATATCTGCTACCGATTGTGCATATTGGGGTCATATCTGCTACCGATTGTGCATATTGGGGTCATATCTGCTACCGATTGTGCATATTGGAGTCATATCTGCTACCGATTGTGCATATTGGGGTCATATCTGCTACCGATTGTGCATATTGGGACCATATCTGCTACCGATTGTGCATATTGGGACCATATCTGCTACCGATTGTGCATATTGGGGCCATATCTGCTACCGATTGTGCATATTGGGGTCATATCTGCTACCGATTGTGCATATTGGGGTCATATCTGCTACCGATTGTGCATATTGGGGTCATATCTGCTACCGATTGTGCATATTGGGGTCATATCTGCTACCGATTGTGCATATTGGGGTCATATCTGCTACCGATTGTGCATATTGGGGTCATATCTGCTACCGATTGTGCATATTGGAGCCATATCTGCTACCGATTGTGCATATTGGAGCCATATCTGATAACGATTGTGCATATTGGGGTCATTGGACGTGTTTTTTGTTAAAATCTGCTCACATTACGTGTATTTTCTTGAGAAAACCTGCACAATTATGTGAATTTTCTGGGAAAAGGGTCACCAAAACTTGGGCCCTCTGTCTTTGCGTTGCACTTTTAAAGGGAACCCGAGGTGAGAATAATATTGAGGCTGCCATATTTATCTCCCTTTAAGCAATACCAGTTGCCTGGCTGCCGTGCTGGTCCTCTGCCTCTTATTCTTTCAACCATAGACCCTGAACAAGCATGCAGCAGGTCAGGGGTTTCTGACAATATTGTCAGAACTGACAAGATTAGCTGCATGGCTTGTTTCTGGTGTAATTCAGTTCACTACTACAGCCAAATAGATCAGCAGGGCTGCCAGGCAACTAGTATTGTTTAAAAGGAAATAAATATGGCAGCCACCATATCAATCTCACCCTGGGTTCACTTTAAATTACAGTTAGCCCCGCCCTCATCCGGTCATGACCACGCCCATTTTTTCGCCGCGGCGCGCTTCGCGCGCCGCAGGTTGTAGCCACACCCATTTTTTGCCGCGGCGCGCTACACGCGCCGCAGGTCGTCAGCTCCCCCGGAAATTGGTTGTTACACACCATAGATCTTTTTCTGTTACTTTATATTTTTGATTAAAGCGTTTTTTTTATTTGGTCTGGCTGTCTGTGACCCTGGTGTCCAGGAGATGGCGCCCTACATGTGGGAGTCTAACTTTGCACGTATTGTGCATATTTTTTATATATTATCATTTTGGGCTTCCGCCCTTCTGCTGCATGTGGGCACCACATTATCTCCTGGCTCCCGGGGTCACTTGCTGCTCTGACACTCTGATTGTTTATTATTTTTAAGTGCATCGTTTTTGTATGGCTGCCGTGCTTTGTTTACATGGTCGCATGGCAACCAGGCTGACCCACATGACGCTACTTCCGCTTTACCCGGAAGTGGTCTTTGGTGGAACGCAGGTGGTTCCGTGCACTGTTGTGCGATGGACACCTACAATCTTGTATGTTCCCTTTCCCTACGTGGCAGCCCCTTATTGGTTGGAGCCGGGGGATGACGCAATAGAGCTGGGACATGCCTGGTGAGATGTGATGTCGGCGGTTTTGAATCTTGCAGCGCGCGGCTGACAGGTAAATGGGATTGATGCATTTACATACTATGTGATTAGTTCCCCATCAGGTCCGCCACTCTCCACACCCAGCTGGACGCCCATTGGTGTATTTTAATGGGGGTGGGTATTTAAGGACTTAGTGCACGTTTGTAATTTGTGGCTCATGTGATTTGATAAAGGGCGAGTGCCCGAAACAGCGTCTGTCATCGCTAAAGCCTTCACCTTGATGCAATAAAAGAGCTTATTTAATACTATATTGGAGTGGTGCCGATCCCTTGGGATTTATCACATCAGGAGCGCACGCATGTCGCTCCCCTCCTGCACAAGGGAATAAGGCAGGAGTTGGGAGCACATGGCCCGTGCGAGGCCACTGAGGACTGGCTGCCAGAACAGGCCTCAGTGTCGGCGGCAGGAGTTGCAGAGGGAGGAGGAGCAGTGCGTTGCTGACGCACTCCTGCTGGTGCTGCTGGAGGAGGTGGAGGAGGGCGGGAGGCTGCTGCCGACGGCTTCGCAGTGGTGGCGGCTCTGCCACTGCCAGCTTTCTTCAACTTCACGAACTCCTCATGCTCGTGAAAGTGTTTCCCTGCAAGATGGTTGACCAGAGAGGTGGTGCCAAACGCAGAGGGCTCCTTCCCTCTGCTGAGCTGCTTGCGGCACTGGTTGCAGGTGGCATACTTGCACTCCAAATATGGAAGGGTGAAAAAATTCCATATTGGGGAGGTGAAGTTGCCCCTTCGGCTGGAAGGTGCTGCTGCCGCTGGTCTCCCTGTGAGAATCCTAGGCAATCCAATAATTGTCAGAGAGTTAAGCAGAGCACCCTCCTAGTATTGCAGCAAACAATATTCCTGGTTAAACAATGTGATCAGTGTAGTCACCAACTCAGGTACCCCTCATTTAGTCTTCAGCCATACTGTATAAGTGGAGTTCCTCAGAATGTCCATCAAACATACTGTTTACGTGACCATCAACCTTGAAGCCGATTTGTAGTTTAGGATATAGTTAGGAGATCACAGATGTACAGTGTGAAAGTCCGCCAGGGATAGTTCCCTTATGCAGCTCTCCAATCCATTGGGAGGTCACGTGATGGGTGATAAAGCGTGAATATCATGTAAGTTCAAGACATGGGGGTCCCGTGGTGAATGGTATCACAATATATTGCCCTTAGTTATATTTGAAGGGATGTAATAAGGAAGATGGAGTCCATCCCTGTGCAGGGTATTATGGAAAAGTGCATAAGGTGCAAAGAATACTCATCCGTCCTGTGCAGATCAAAACCAAGGGTCCCCCGGGTGGAGCAGAGCTACTGGTGGGCAATGAGCCCTGGTTTGCCGACCGGTTTCCCTGGCAAAGTCGCCAGCATCATCAGGGCAGGCTCATCAAGTGTCCCCATCAGTGCGAGTGCCGGCCTAATAATGGCGTCCGGCGGCCCCAGGACGCCACGCCGTACGGGGATTCGCCCCACGCAGGCGCGTCACATCGCTGCGCGCGCATGCAAGGGGACCAAGTCCCAGCCGGCATAGAAGAGCAGCGCACATCCACACCCCACCGAGGGCGCCATCATGCGGCCTAGATGGAGATTGCCAGCAGCGAGCTGAACCCAGCTTCATGGTATACCGCAAGGCGCGGAGGGGAAAGCGCGCAGCTCTAGGCGACAAGGATCGCCTTCTGTGACGCCCCACGGCCGCCTTGACACCATACCACCAGGATTCCCATCCATCCCAGGTCCAACGCCCGGGGCCCACCACGACCAAACGGGGGGGGGGGCGCATCTCCAGGGAGGCCAGCACGCCCCGGAGGCATAGGTCCATTACATTTTATCTGTTAAAATGTTAGATGAATACAAATATTGTTATATATCGATCACGTATCCCCTAGAACACATGCTCCTATATGAGGGGTATGGACCAAGCATCTCCGGGCGCGCCGCATCCCCGGGGGACCACCCCCACAGCCCAGCCATGCCCGCCCCACACGGCAAACAGGGGAAGGATAACAAGGAATACCCAGGGGGCCATAGCACCAGCACAGAAGGGGATTCACCAAGATCCAATCTGTTCAATAAATAAAGATATAATTTTACTAAGGTCTGAATACATATCACTACATAAAATAAAGTATATAAAAGTCACATCATCACCTGGATACATCAGTAAGCAAAAGCATCCCAACTGATTGTGGGATACAGTTATTATCCATAACTAATAATCAAAGAAAAATTGGTCTCGTTAAGACTAGATCCAGCAGGTCGGTGGGGACTCCCCACACAGGACAAAGCACTACTGGAACACCCCATCAGTCAGGGGCAACACAGCACAGCAGTCAAGGAAGAATGAGTTAAGGAATTGATAACAAATTGGTTAGTCAGATCAACCAGCATATAGCTGAAAGGGAAGATCACCCGGGACAAGGGACACCCCCAGCTCGAGGACCCATGGTGCCTAGATCCTGGCACAAGAGTATTATAAAAAAGGGGCATAGTCAATGCCTTCGTTCAAGCCTGGTGACCGAAAGGCCTTCAGTTTGTATATCCAAAAGGCCTCGCACTGGAGGAGTCTCCCGTCCCAGTCACCCCCCCTTGGGTCACAATGTACCCTATCAAGCCCAAAGAATCGTATCTTGGCTGGATTGGCATTCTGACAACCAGCAAAGTGTCGTGCAACTGGTGTGTCATGGGATTCACTGATCCCATGTGTGTGTTCATAAATGCGTCTCTTGAATGCTCTGCCAGTCTTGCCCACATAAAAGGCTCCACATAGGCAGAGGAGCAGGTAGATGACCCCCTCAGTTTCACAATTAGTATAGTGTCTAGTGGTCAATGTTTTATCTCGAGCCCTTAGAGTGCATTGTTTGCCCACAAGGATATAGCGACACTGGTTGCACGAATGACATGGGTATGTACCCAAAACGGTACATTTACATAGTTTGCCAGTTCCACTCTGGCCTGAGTAATGACTACGTGTCAACTTGTCCCCTATAGTAGGGGCCCGTTTAAAGGTCAACATGGGTGTTTCAGGGACAAGGGCGGCAACTTTAGGGTCCACCGTCAGCAAGGGCCAATGTTTATGAAGTAAAGATCTAATCTGTTGATGTTCACTACAGAACTTTGTAATGAAAGAGAGTCCCCTGGTATTGGAATCCTGTGGGTTAGTCGATTTGTACAACAAGTCTGACCTCTGTGTGTTATTGGCTCTGTGATAAGCCCTTTTAAGGTATCTTTTGGGGTAACCCCTTGCTTGAAGGCGTTGCTGCAAGTCATCAGCCGAAGATTGAAAATCAGAGTCGTCCGAGCAGTTACGCCGCACCCGAAGGTATTGACCTGTCGGAATTCCGCGTATCTGATGGGTAGGGTGAAAACTCCTGGCATGTAGTAGGGAGTTAGCTGCTGTTGGCTTCCTATATAATCGTGTCTGTAACATATCATTCTCATCTATATAAATTGTTACGTCCAAGAACGGAATGCTATGCAAATCCTTAGACATAGTAAATTTTAGGTTGAACAGATTAACACCGAGCAACTCCACCAATTTGGTCAAATCCTGCTCGGTGCCAGTCCAGATCAAGAAAATGTCGTCGATAAAACGATGCCAGGTAAGTACATGTTGTAACAATCCACTCAAGCCCTCATCCGAGAAAATACACCTCTCCCACTCCCCCAGGTACAGGCACGCGTAGGACGGGGAACATGTTGTCCCCATCGCTGTGCCCTGCACCTGGAGGTAGTGGGCGGAGTCAAAGGTAAAAAAATTATTGGTCAAAATGAATCGCAACAGCTTGAGCAGAAAAATGTTATGAGGGATACTGTCAATAGGTAGACTAGTCAATACTGATCTAATGGTTTCCAGGCCCTCTTCATGTGGTATGCTTGAATAAAGGGCCTCGACGTCGAGGGTGACCAGCCAGGCCCCAGGTGGCACCCCCATCCCATCTAGGATGGTCAACAGATGGGATGTGTCTCTCACATATGAGGGGAGTGCTCTCACACGGGGCTGAAGGTGCGTATCCACATAGATACTTGCATTTGCCGTCAGAGAACCACACCCAGATATAATGGGTCTTCCACTAGGATTAGTGGTCGATTTGTGGGTCTTTGGCAATGCATAGAATGTCGGTAATCTTGGATTACGGTTCCATAGGAACCGATAACTCTTCTGGGATATCAATCCCATTGTAAGATTATCATCCAGCAATCTTTTAAATTCACCTGTACTGGCCTCCACCCTCGACGCCGAGACCCTCTCATACCAGTCAGGGTTATTGAGTATCTCATAGCACATTTGCTTGTATCGGCCCTTGGTCATAAGGACCACGTTGCCGCCCTTGTCCGAAGGTTTGATCACCAGGTTGGGAGCCCCCGACAATTCGTCAAGGGCCCTTTGTTGTTCACAAGTCAAATTGGGATGAGATCCACCTCCTAAGGGAAGTGTTTCAAGATCTCGCATTACAGATAAAGCAAACATTTGCAAAGAGGGAACTGTTGATAATGCAGGAAAAAAGTGGGACTTGGGTCTCACCCTGGTTTTGTCTGGCAAATCTATGTCTGATGCAGACGATATCAAACTCATGTCGCTAGAACCACTCATGGGACAACAATCTCTCCACAGGCTCATCAAATTTTGTTGTGCTTGCTGATCCTGTGAAGTGGTCAAAGTCATGGGGTCTCCAGTGTCACCCCCAAACATTACTTTGAGGGCCACACGTCTACAAAAGAGGTGTAAGTCTTGCACTAGTTCAAATTTATCCAAATTTGTGGTAACCGCAAAGCCTAAGCCCAAATTAAGGACTGTAACATGGTCATCATTTAATACAAAGTCAGATAGGTTAATAATTTGTTTTCAAGCAAATTCATCCAAGGTGTCAGTAGTCAATACCGATTTATACACCAATTGTTGATTTACTTGTGCTGGTGACCATGTTTGTCCTTCAATTTGCTTGATTTCTGTGTGCCTCCCCTGTCCCTAAAGTCTGGCCTGCCTACCCCCAAAAAAGACTGTGATGTCACAGAGGACAAGGAGGATTGTGAACTTGAATTAGGAGAAGGTAAAGAATCATTGGGTGACATATTGGATAGGAGTGATTCTAGGGAGGATGCCGAAGGGGCTCCTTTTCTTTTGGGTGAAAAAATATCAAAGTGTGTCTGTGAGACATCTAATTGTGATTTTTTAAATTTTTTTGGGGCTGGGGTCGGACCTCCCAAACCAGGTTCACTCAGTGAGGATATAGATGAGCTAGGTGATTGTTGGTGTATAGGGTTAGGAACTTTGGGATTGATATAAGGTTTATTAGGTCTAGGCTGGGCAGGCCTATGGGGCAAAGAGTGTGTAGGTTGTGGGCGAGGGTTAGGTTTGGGTCTATTCGAATTCCACTTATAGGCTTGGCCCATGGCGTATGCCAGTCTGTCACGTTCAAACTTCCTCTCCTTCATATCAACTATACCCCTATTATAATTCTCCAGATGTTTTTTCAGTTTTTCTGTCCTTTGTTGGAAAAATGGGTGTTCTCTGAAAGGCTCCCATTTTGAATCAAAAACTTTAATCTGTTCATTAACATGGGTGATTTCCACCTCATGTAATTCAATCATCAACGTCATCATAACTTTGGAGCAACCCTCAAAGTTCAACTCCCACCTCTCCTTAAAGGCCGGGGTGAGTTGTTTTGATTGTGGGAATATTTGGACACGCATACCCATTGGAGCAAATTTAGCTTTGATGTATTTATTTAAATAGGTGATGTCCCACCATTTTTTAGACTTGATTTCATAAAGTTTTTGTAGTTTGAAAAAGTAATGAGAAATTTCAACCTCAATTTTACGTGTGGGTTGTGCATTGGTGTTTTCTTCCCTGATTCGCTCTACCATGTCATCCCATCCCAGGGCGGTGGCCATGCCCCCCCCCCAGGCGAAGACACCCCACCGACCCTACCAGACCAGCCAACGAGACCAAATGAGCACATATAAAGATTAATAACGTAATATGAGCAAATATCCACATCTGACCCACCTTTAGAAATGAGGGTGTCCCTTGTCCCGGGTGATCTTCCCTTTCAGCTATATGCTGGTTGATCTGACTAACCAATTTGTTATCAATTCCTTAACTCATTCTTCCTTGACTGCTGTGCTGTGTTGCCCCTGACTGATGGGGGTGTTCCAGTAGTGCTTTGTCCTGTGTGGGGAGTCCCCACCGACCTGCTGGATCTAGTCTTAACGAGACCAATTTTTCTTTGATTATTAGTTATGGATAATAACTGTATCCCACAATCAGTTGGGATGCTTTTGCTTACTGATGTATCCAGGTGATGATGTGACTTTTATATACTTTATTTTATGTAGTGATATGTATTCAGACCTTAGTAAAATTATATCTTTATTTATTGAACAGATTGGATCTTGGTGAATCCCCTTCTGTGCTGGTGCTATGGCCCCCTGGGTATTCCTTGTTATCCTTCCCCTGTTTGCCGTGTGGGGCGAGCATGGCTGGGCTGTGGGGGTGGTCCCCCGGGGATGCGGTGCGCCCGGAGATGCTTGGTCCATACCCCTCATATTTGGTCCATACCCCTCATATAGGAGCATGTGTTCCAGGGGATACGTGATTGATATATAACAATATTTTTATTTATCTAACATATTAACAGATAAAATGTAATGGACCTATGCCTCCGGGGCGTGCTGGCCTCCCTGGAGATGCGCCCCCCCCCCGTTTGGTCGTGGTGGGCCCCGGGCGTTGGACCTGGGATGGATGGGAATCCTGGTGGTATGGTGTCAAGGCGGCCGTGGGGCGTCACAGAAGGCGATCCTTGTCGCCTAGAGCTGCGCGCTTTCCCCTCCCCGCCTTGCGGTATACCATGAAGCTGGGTTCAGCTCGCTGCTGGCAATCTCCATCTAGGCCGCATGATGGCGCCCTCGGTGGGGTGTGGATGTGCGCTGCTCTTCTATGCCGGCTGGGACTTGGTCCCTTTGCATGCGCGCGCAGCGATGTGACGCGCCTGCGTGGGGCGGATCCCCGTACGGCGTGGCGTCCTGGGGCCGCCGGACGCCATTATTAGGCCGGCACTCGCACTGATGGGGACACTTGATGAGCCTGCCCTGATGATGCTGGCGACTTTGCCAGGGAAACCGGTCGGCAAACCAGGGCTCATTGCCCACCAGTAACTCTGCTCCACCCGGGGGACCCTTGGTTTTGATCTGCACAGGACGGATGAGTATTCTTTGCACCTTATGCACTTTTCCATAATACCCTGCACAGGGATGGACTCCATCTTCCTTATTACATCCCTTCAAATATAACTAAGGGCAATATATTGTGATACCATTCACCACGGGACCCCAATGTCTTGAACTTACATGATATTCACGCTTTATCACCCATCACGTGACCTCCCAATGGATTGGAGAGCTGCATAAGGGAACTATCCCTGGCGGACTTTCACACTGTACATCTGTGATCTCCTAACTATATCCTAAACTACAAATCGGCTTCAAGGTTGATGGTCACGTAAACAGTATGTTTGATGGACATTCTGAGGAACTCCACTTATACAGTATGGCTGAAGACTAAATGAGGGGTAACTGAGTTGGTGACTACACTGATCACATTGTTTAACCAGGAATATTGTTTGCTGCAATACTAGGAGGGTGCTCTGCTTAACTCTCTGACAATTATTGGATTGCCTAGGATTCTCTACTTCTGTGCATTTATACTTTGAACTTGAACTGTTTTTGTGGTCCACACCATACAGGCCTATATGTCCTTTTTGCAATGTTGCTGTGAGCTCCAGCATTTAAGTTTTTTGATCAACTTTTGATGTCAATGATTAGATATTGGGCCTATTGGTCGACGATTGTGTCCCTCAGGTTATTGGAGTCAGGGCTCTGGTTTTTATAAAGAAAAGCTGTTTTATATTTTGTGATAAATAAATGATATGTTTTATATGATAATCCTTCTTCCTTTCCATTTAAGTGAGTACCAGACATTGTATATTTTTAATATTATACAAATGAAAAAAAACTTATGTATGTAAAGGCGGGTGGGACAAGTGGGGTACTTGAATGGGGTGGCACTGGTGGTGGTGGGTGTGTGAGGTGACGGACAGGTGTACTCTACAGCAGAGATCAGTGTAGCGCTAACGAGAGAGTGCGCACTGCGCACACAAAGACCCTAGCTGACGCTGACTGACGGTGTCCCTATACACAGACTACAGTACAAGTCAGCAAATACACAATGGAAGTAATAGAAAAAAATAGGACGGGTGTAGCACTAACGAGAGGGTGCGGACAGCGCAGACGTGCACTGCGCACACAAAGACCCTGGGTAACGCGGTGGCGGACGGTACCTATACACAGACTAGAGTACAGTACACTACAGTACTACTAACTAAACAATAGAAGAATCTAGCTAAATAATAGAACAGGTGTGACTAGATTACAGAGAGCAGATACAGCAGGACAGGTATAGCAGTAAAGCTGGGCCTTGCTAACTACAAAATAGTACAAATCTATCTAACACAGAAGTAGTAGTAGTAGTACAGGAGTAGAGTAGGACAGGTGAGAGCACAGGTAAGGTAACTAGAGACTAGAGCACAGAGCAGGGCAGGCTGCCTTGCCTAGGCACAGGGCCTAGCTGCTGGCTGCAGGCCTGCAGCAGCACCAGTGACAGTCTCTCTCCCTCCCTAGTCCCCCTAGTAATCACACAAACTAAACTGCCTAAAATACGATCTATCTACAATACAAAGCAATACAGTTGAATATCAAGTGTTGGAGTGTAAAAACGCTAGGTTTAGAACAATAGCAATGCACTTGCACTCAGACAAAAAGCACTGGAGCAGTCTCTCAGTACTATCAGTCAGTAAGTCGCAAGCAGGACGAGTGAGGCAAGATGGCGTCCAGTATTTATAGAGGGGGGCTTGGCCAGGCTCCCCCACTGTGATTGACTGCAGTCAGAGGGCTGGGAGCCCTCTGATTTGCTTGTGAGGACTCGAGGTGACACCTGTCGTGACGCTATCCGAGCTCGTGACGCTATCCGAGCTCGGATAGCTAGAATATCTCCGGATAGCTGCTTGCTATCCGAGTGCGCTCGGATAGCACAGCCCGGATAGCTAATACTATTCGAGCTCGGTATTCGAGCTCTAATAGTGAAAAAAGAGCTAGGATATCCGAGTAACTCGGATATCCTAGCTCAGATGAGCATCACTGGTAGAGGCTCTTCGTTCGGGTAAGGCGGAAATAGCCGAGCCCGATCGTATACTCTCTACTGCGCAGGCGCATGTCCTTTGCGCCTGCGCAGTAGAGCAGATTTGAAGAGCCACTTCTGAGCCACGTCTGAGCCTGCGCTGGATCACGGTAGGTAAATCTTTACCTTGCCGTTGTTCAAGGGGTTGCAGCGCTGCATTGCCGGGACGGAGGAGGACAGGGCAAGCCCCGTTAGAATCCAGAGGCTTCCCCCTCCCGAGGTAAGTTTTTTTGGGGGTTTAAAATGCATTTTATGACAAGGGGCTTTATTCACTAAACCGTGATAATTCAAATGTCACACCTTATCAAAGATTACACCTTATGAAAAGATATCACACCTAAGGAAAAGATATCACACCTTATCAAAGTTAACACGCCTTATCAGAGTAATGGCAGTATTTGTATAGCGCCTTTCTCCTGTCGGACTCAAAGCACTTGCGAGGCAGCCACTAGAGCGCACTCAGTAGGCAGTAGCAGTGTTAGGGAGTCTTGCCCAATGAACTCCTTACTGAATTACTGGCTTACTGAACAGGCAGAGCCGAGATTCGAACCCAGGTCTCCCATGTCAGAGGCAGAGCCCTTAACCAGTACACCATCCAGCCACTGCTGGAGTAGCATAGCATAGCGAGCGCTACAAAACGTATGCCTACTAATTGGCAATGGCACCCGTCCTGCCCTGAGCCCATGTGGGTTCATAGCGCCCACTATGCTACTCTAATAAGGAGTGTTAACTTTTCATAAGGTGTGATATTTATGATAAGGTGTGATATCTGTTCATAAGGTGTGATTGCTTTTCATAAGGTGTGATATCTTTGATAAGGTGTGATATTAGAGTTATCACGGTTTAGTGAATCAAGCCCAACATGTGAAAATATCACCTAGGCTAGGAGAAAACTCAGGAGAAAAAGGGAATTGCATAAGGGCCAATATGTTTCAAATGGGCTGCTATGAATTGGTTTTGAACCATGTACAGTACTTACAGCCTAAGCCTTACCTCCAAACCTTAAAGGATATCCGAGGCGAGCTATTATCTTTACTATCTTTACTTATCTGGGGCTTCTTCCAGCCTATAGAAGTAATTTGTGTCCCTCACTAGAGATGGCCCGAACCTCCGATTTTGGGTTCCGCAAAAGTTTGGTTCGCGCGAATTTCCGGGAACCGCAATAGACTTCAATGGGGAGGCAAACTTTGAAAACTAGAAACATTTATGCTGGCCACAAAAGTGATGAAAAAGATGTTTCAAGGAGTCTAACACCTGGAGTTTTGCATGGCGGAGTGGGATACACGCCAAAAGTTCACGGGAAAAATCTGGATTTGATGCAAAGCAGCGTTTTAAGGGCAGAAATCACATTGAATGCTAAATTGGAGGCCTAAAGTGCTTTAAAACATCTTGCATGTGTATACATCAATCAGGGAGTGTAATTAGAGTACTGCTTCACACTGACACACCAAACTCACTGTGTAACGCACCGCAAACAGCTGTTTGTGTAGTGATGGCCGTGCTGGACTGGTGCGCACCATGGCGAGAGTGCAGGCCGTGGCAGTTTTCAAGCCCATATGGTCGCCGGGCTGTGGTAGCTCAATGATAGAACAACAGTGAATGTCCAGCTGATCAAATTTGGTCTGTCCACAATGAAGCAACAACCTTATTATCTTGGGTGTGCACCCCCCCCCCCCCCTCCCCCGAGACACTCATATCGCCGTCGGTCATGGCTTCATTAAAATACGCAAGCGCCTGCAGCGCGGCAAGGTAATGATCACACAAGGGAATTGGCAAATGTACATGCCTTTTGTTTTGTTGTTGCTGCTGCAGTGCTGGCAGAATAATTAGGCAGGCATGCACACACACACCGGAAAAATTATTATAGCGACCGCTGCTAGCAGCGGCCTTAAAAATTCAAGAATCTGCCTGGTGTCCTGGACCCTGTAGGTTGTGGCGGAGAAGGCAGTCAAGCGGTCTGCATGCAGAGATGCTGTGTGGGGAGTGACTTAGTCTTGGGGCAGGCAGTCACACGGCGTGCAGGCAGAGATGCTGTGTGTGGGGACTGACTTAGTCTTTGGGCGAGCAGTAGCCCTCTGAGATCCATGCCTCATTCATTTTGATAAAGGTCAGGTACTGAACACTTTTGTGACTTAGGCAACTTCTCTTCTCAGTGACAATGCCCCCAGCTGCGCTGAAGGTCCTTTCTGACAGGACGCTTGAGTCAGGGCAAGACAGAAGTTGGATGACAAATTGTGACAGCTCTAGCTATAGGAAAAATCACGTACAATTATGTGCTTAGCACACCTGGAACATATAGAAATTTGGTGCTCAAACACGGGTTTTTGCTAAAAAACGGGTTTGAGCACCAAATTTCTATAAGCTCTAGCTATAGGTCAAGCCTGTGCACCCAGTAGTCTAAGGGTTCATCGCTGCTCACTGTGTCTACATCCACACTTAAGGCCAGGAAGTTGGCTACCTGCCTGTCTAGGCATTGGTGGAGGGTGGATCCGGAAGCGCTAAGGCGAGGCATTGGACTTAAAAATGTCCGCATGTCCGACATCACCATGAGATCGCTGGAGCGTCCTTTCCTTGCCTGTGTGGACATGGAAGAAGGATTACTGGCAGTGGTATCTTTATTGCGTTGTGCTGTGACAACACATTTAAACACATTGTAAAGCATAGTCGCCAGCTTGTTCTGTAAGTGCTGCATCCTTTCTGCCTTCTGGTGATTTGGAAACATATCCACCACTTTGTGCCTATACCGAGGGTCTAGTAGCGTGGCCACCCAGTACAGGTCATTCCTCTTGAGTTTTTTTATACGGGGGTCCCTCAACAGGCTGGACAGCATGAAAGACACCATCTGCACAAAGTTGGATCCAGACATACTCTCCGTCTCCTCTTGCTCTTCCTCAGTGACGTCAGGTAAGTCCTCCTCCTCCCCTCAGCCACGAACAATACCATGGGAACGTCGAGCAGCACAAGCGACACCTGCTGCGGTTGTTGCTGCCGCCTCCTCCTCCTCCTCCTCCAAAGAAAGACCTTCCTCATCATCCGAGTCTGACTCCTCTTCCCCACACGACTCTTCCTCCTCCTCCTCCTCCTCCTTCCCCCTCTGTGCTGCTGCAGGTGTTGAGGAAACATCTGGTTCAGATGAGAATTGATCCCACAACGCTTCCTTCTGTAACTGTTCCTGTTCACGCTCCTCCACAGCTTGATCCACCACTGTACGCATGGCACGCTCCAGGAAGTAAACGTGCAGGATCAAGTCTTCACTGCGCTCACCAGGTTGGTCACCTCCTCAAACGGCCGCATGAGCCTGCAT
The DNA here is from genome assembly GCF_040937935.1 of Hyperolius riggenbachi. Taxonomy (NCBI): domain Eukaryota; kingdom Metazoa; phylum Chordata; class Amphibia; order Anura; family Hyperoliidae; genus Hyperolius; species Hyperolius riggenbachi. Next base: position 326,015,008 of record NC_090650.1, read on the forward strand.
GCATTTTGCATGAGTGTCCAGTTGTTGGGCCAGAACATCCCCATCTCCCCAGACTGTGTCCTTCTACTGTAGTTGTAGAGGTACTGGGTGATGGCTTTCTCCTATTCTAGCAGGCAAGAGAACATAAGGAGGGTCGAATTCCAGCAAGTCGGGCTATCGCAAATCAGGCGTCTCACCGGCAACTTGTTTCTCCACTGAATATCGGCAAAGCGTGCCATGGCCATGTAAGACCACCTGAAATGCCCACACAACTTCCTGGCCTGCTTCAGGACATCCTCTAAGCCTGGGTACTTTGACACAAATCTTTGAATGACTAGATTCAGCACATGTGCCATGCAGGGTACATGTGTCAGCTTTCCCAAATTCAAAGCCGAAAGGAGATTGTTGCCGTTCTCAACACCACGTTGCCGATCTCCAGCTGGTGCGGGGTCAGCCACTGATCCACCTGTTTGTTAAGAGCAGCCATGAGAGCTGGTCCAGAGTGACTCTCTGCTTTGAGGCAAGACATCTCTAAGATGGCGTGAGACCGTCGTACCTGGCATGTAGAATAGGCCCTGGGGAGCTGGGGCTGTGTAGCTGGAGAGGAGATCGCAGCACCATTAGAGTTGAACTTTTACTCAGCCAAGGTGGAGGAGGATGACGAAAGTGAAGAGGATTTAGCGGGAGGAGAGGAGGTGGCAGGAGGCCTGCCTGCAAGCTGTGGAGGTGTCACAAGTTGGTCCGCTGCACAGCCACGTACTCCCTGCTTGTCAGCGGTCACCAGGTTGACCCAATGGGCTGTTTAAGTAATGTACCTGCCCTGACCATGCTTGGCAGACCAGGCATCTGTGGTCAGGTGGACCCTTGACACAACACTGTGTGCAAGGGATGACACCACTTGACTCTCAATTTCACGGTACAGTTTGGGTATCACCTTTTTAGAGAAATAATTGCGGCCTGGTATCTTCCACTGCGGTGACCCAATGGCCACAAATTTATGGAAGGCCTCAGAGTCCACCAGCTGGTATGGTAACATCTGGCGACCGAAAAGTTCCACCAAGCCAGCTGTCAGACGCCGGGCAAGGGGGTGACTGGAAGAAATTGGCTTCTTCCGCTCAAATATTTCCTTCACAGACACCTGGCTGCTATGGACAGAGGAGCAGGAACCTCTCAAGGTCAGAGGCGGAGTGGAGGAGGGTGGCTGTGAAGGTGCAAGGGAGAGAGCGGCTGAAGATGCTGCACCTGAAGGAGGAAGAGGAGAAGGAGGGTGGCTTTTCTTTTGTGTGCTGCTTTTCCTCTGGTGCTCTTCCCATTGCAGTTTGTGCCTTTTCTGCATGTGCCTTTGTAAGGCAGTTGTTGTCCCTACATGGGTGTTGGCCTTTCCACGGCTCAATTTTTGAACAGAGAGAACAGATGGCATTGCTCTGATCTGAGGCACACACATTAAAACATTTCCAAACTCTGAGCCCCCCTGGGGTGATGGCACTATGAAGGCATCAGCAGCTGACGTTGAAGGGACATGTTGGCTGGCTGTCCATAGGTGGCGATACATGGCGCCGGACACTGCCACCAGCTGTTTCTGACGACGAGCTCCCCATGCTTCTTTCAGCAACTCGTCTCCTCCTACTCCTCTCTGACTACCTCTCTGAACTGTCCCCTTGGTCATCTTGTCTCTTACGAACCCAAGTGGCATCCGTATCATCGTCATCATCATAATTATTCGCTTGCCTCAGACACCTCTAAAACTGCACCAAACAGCAGGTACTTCATCCTACTCCTCCTCACACGTTACGTCCATAGTGTCGCCTAACTCAGACATATGAGGTGGTGTAACTTGCTTAGCGCCTTCGTCTTGTTGTAACAATAATGGCTGTGCATCAGTGATTTCCCCACCAAATAACTCCTGTGAAGTGTCAAATGCTGCAGATGTGGTGCTTGTAGTAGCGCTGGTGGCTGCGGAAGATGAGGTGTTCAGGGTTAAATAGATAACCACGTCCTGACAATCTTGGGAGTTGACGGTACGTGCCTTCTTTTGAGCACTGTACTTTGGTCCAGGACCGCACGAAATCACATCAGCACGACCTCGCACAGACCTGCAGGGGGGCCTTCTTCTGGGTCTGCCTCTACCTCTGCCTCTACCTGTTTTGTCCATTTTGTCCATATCGGGGGGGATGAAGTGAAAAGTATGCACTGACTTGACTAATACAATGTGCAGTCACACTGGTGCAGTTAACAGGTATGCACGGAGTGGTATATCACACTGCGTGCACTCACGTAGGTAGGTGGGTGCACTGAACACAACAGGTAGGTATATGCAGTGATGGGTATTACAAATGTGCACCTGTCACACACACACACACACACACACACACACACACACACACACACGTACCGTGAACAGGTACAGTGACTGGTGGTATTAAATATCACACTGCATGCGCTCACGTAGGTAGGTGGGTGCACTGTGAACAACAGGTAGGTATATGCAGTGATGGGTATTATAATGTGCACCTGCCACACACAGACAGGTACCGGACAGTCACAGTGACACTGCGTGCGCTCACGTAGGTTGGTGGGTGCACTGTGAACAACAGATAGGTATATGCAGTGATGGGTATTACAATGTTCACCTGTCACACACAGACAGGTACCGGACAGGCACAGTGACACTGTGTGCGCTCACGTAGGTAGGTGGGTGCACTGTGAACAACAGGTAGGTATATGCAGTGATGGGTATTATAATGTGCACCTGTCACACACAGACAGGTATCGGACAGGCACAGTGACACTGCGTGCACTCACGTAGGTAGGTGGGTGCACTGAAGTGAACAGCAGGTAGGTATATGCAGTGATGGGTATTACAATGTGCACCTGTCACACACACAGGTAGTCACTGACTGTGCTGGGCCTGGCAGTGGCACAGACAGTAGGAAATACCAAGGCTGTCTATGCAACACAAGTGTCTGTGGGACACACACACACAAAAAAAAAAGATCACAAGAACAAGAATAGCTCTCAAAAGAGCTGTTGAGGGGTGCTTTTTTAGTAATAAGAATCAGCAAGGAGCAACCTAAGAAGCCTACAAGAGCCTAACTAAGCTTTCCCTATAGGTCTCTGCACAGCAGCTCTCCCTTCTCTAATTACTGCAGGCACACGAGTGAGTGAAAAGCCTTACACTGCCTACCTTTTATAAGGGGGGGCTCCAGGAGGGAGTGTAGTCTGATTGGCTACAATGTGCCTGCTGACTGTGATGTAGAGGGTTAAAGTTGACCCTCATGATGCACTATGGGGGCGAATCGAACTTCCAGAAAAGTTTGCGGTTCTCCACGAACGCAAACCACGAAAGTTCGCCGGGAACCGTTCACCGGCAAACCATTTGGGCCATCTCTAGCCCTCACTACAGCGCTGGTCTTCTCCGGGGTCCCGCTGACAGCCTCTAAGGATTGCAAACCCCTGATGGGTCGCCATCTTCTGCACATGCACCCTTGCATGGACGCGTCCATGCCATCGGGAGCAGTACATTCCCAGTGACGTGGGTGCGTTCTCACTCGGGGCAGGCACACACCTGCACATAAGAAACCTAAAGTCAGATGTATATGGAGGTTGCCATATGTATTTCCTTTTAATCAATACCAGTTGCCTACTATGCCTAGGAGTCCCTTTGATCCATTGCCTCTAATATTTTTAGCCATAGACCCTGAACAAGCATGCAGATCAGATATTTCATCCAAAATCTGATTTGCTGCAAGTTTGTTTCAGGTGTGCAATTCAAACACTACTGCAGCCAAAGAGATCAGAATGATGCCAGACAACTGGCATTGTTTAAAAGGAAATTATTATGGCAGCCTTCATATACCTTTCACTTCAGGTTCCCATTAATCGAGCTTCCCTGTTACACAAATTCCAGCCTTTTAGGGTATGAAACAAGGTGCTCATGCTTTCCCCTTTTGTTGAATTTAGTCTTTGAAGCTTGACTATAGCTTTAAATAATACAGTTAGAGGAATAGGATTTTGTGGGCAGCACTACTGATGGTATAAATTCTTTATTTATCTGAAACAATCAATGTAATGAAGTTTTCTTCATAGTATCTAATGCCTAATACACACGGTACGATTTTCTGTGCGATAGATGGATCCGATAGATAAAATTCATCATGTCCGATATTGCTCCCGATTATTACCGCGCTCGATTTCTCATAACGGTGAATGGAAAAAACATAAGGAAAATGGATGAAGATGAGAGGATCAAGAGCAGAATCGAGTGCAGATTCGTGCGGGAAAAGCGACCGGGTCGCAAAATCACACAGAAAACCTTAACGTGTGTACCCAGCTTAAAGGGACATTTAAGTCAAACAAAAAAAAATGAGTTTTACTCACCTGGGGCTTCCAATAGCCCCCTGAAGCTGTCCGGTGCCCTCACCGTCTCCCTCCGATCCTCCTGGCCCCGCCGGCAGCCACTTCCTGTTTCGGTGACAGGAGCTGACAGGCTGGGGACGCGAGTGATTCTTCGCGTTCCTGGCCACAATAGCGCCATCTATGCTGCTATAGCATATATCATATACCATATAGCAGCATAAAGGGTGCTAATGTGTCTGGGAACGCGAAGAATCACTCGCGTCCCCAGCCTGTCAGCTCCTGTCACCGAAACAGGAAATGGCTGCTGGTGGGGCCAGGAAGATCGAAGGGAGACGGCGAGGGCACCGGACAGCTGCAGGGGGCTATTGGAAGCCCCAGGTGAGTAAAACTCATTTTTTTTGTTTGACTTAAGTGTCCCTTTAAGTAAAAAGAGAGTTGAGTTACTTCAAACGAAGCAGATTAAAAAGCACACCAATGTTTATCTCAGGGCTTGCCACTGCCCTCCTTTTTTCAGAATTAGGTATCTGAACATCAAATTGAAAATGAAGTATTTGGAAATAAAAATGGGAATATAACCGTTTTTTTTTGCAAATACTTTAAACTACATCTTCCTGCTCAAATACATAAAAAGATATACAAAGATATACAAAAATATTCCTAAATTGAATGGGGTGGAGCTGCCCTTAATAGGATAATCAGTTTTGATTGGTTTACCTCTATAAACTACTTTCGCTACTGAGGCATAAAGGAAAGGATTTATATGGAGCTCTTTTAAACTTTTGTTGTAGAACCTAGAATAGCTTTGAAGATTTTGCAGCTCCAATAAAGCTGAAGCCTTAACTCAACTGACATAATCAGAGGTTGGGTTCTGAGGGTTTCTGGAACCTTCCAGAGGAGATAGGAAAAAACACACAGAGACACCAGGAGCCCCTTATGATGTAATAGGTTAAGGTAACTTCTTAAAAAGTACAGTAAGTATGTAGAGTGATACTCCCAAATATGGGTTGCAACTCTTGCAGCCACAGTGTAGTAGCCAGTGAGGAAAACCCATCCTTGCTCAGGCGCTCGGGTCCTTCAGCTGGATAAGTCGTGCTCCAAACAATACTGAAGAAAGTTTAAAAAACATAAAAAGTTTGAAAACGTAAAATAGACCACCCTCAGTGGGATGAGGGGCTGTTGAACTAGTAAAGTGGGGTGGAGGAGGCACTCCAAAAATCTTGTACAGTAGTAATCAATAAATAGTAAAAAGGAAGCTTACCTCCAAGTAAGGACAAATGCCTATATATGGAGTAAAAGGTAATTTATAAATTACCTTTCTAGGCGTTTGCCTTTACTTGAGGGTAAACTTAGTTTTGGTCCCTTTCACCATATGATGCAGGGCCGGCCGAGGCAGAGACAAGAGAGGCTCCAGCCTCAGGGCACAGTGTAGGAGAGGGCACAAACTCACTCAGCTATCATTCCCCTATTCTGTTTGAAGCAGAGAGAAATAAGACAAGGGGATACGTGGCAGTGACTGCAAACCAGATAACTAGAGATTACGGTGTTGGGGGCCCTGGGGTGCCACTTAGTCTAATAGCAATCAGTATGTGATGGCTGGGGTGGGAGGGAAGGAGGGGCGCACTTTGGTGTCTCACCCTTGGGTGCTAGAGGACCTTGTCCCGACTCTGATATGATAGCAAAGAAATGAACAGCGCTACTTAAAAACAGATGAGTGCTTACCTGCAAAAAAGTGCACACCCCACTCATGGGATTCAAATACACAATGAGCATACACATGACCTGTCTACCACTTGGAGGATGTTAGTTTCCACTAACAATTTGCAATTTGTTAGGTACTCGTCCCTCCCACTGTCGAAGAAGTCTTTCCTCCATGGGAGGGGACCTAACACTAACTAAATTCTACCTATGCATATGCATAGCCTGGGCGCGCTACCAGTAAAATTGAGAATTGCGCAAAAAAAGTGGGATCAGCGCATCACCAGGCTGCCTCTGAATGGCCTCAGCTCAGAGATGCGCTGAGCCCCCCCAGAAACTGCAAACGCAACTTGAACCCAAACAGAGGCTCTGCATATACACCAAAGGAAAACTATTAAGTGGGAGCAGCTGACCAGAAATAAATCAATCAAACATAGCAAAGAAATGAACAGCGCTACTTAAAAACAGATGAGTGCTTACCTGCAAAAAAGTGCACACCCCACTCATGGGATTCAAATACACAATGAGCATACACATGACCTGTCTACCACTTGGAGGATGTTAGTTTCCACTAACAATTTGCAATTTGTTAGGTACTCGTCCCTCCCACTGTCGAAGAAGTCTTTCCTCCATGGGAGGGGACCTAACACTAACTAAATTCTACCTATGCATATGCATAGCCTGGGCGCGCTACCAGTAAAATTGAGAATTGCGCAAAAAAAGTGGGATCAGCGCATCACCAGGCCGCCTCTGAATGGCCTCAGCTCAGAGATGCGCTGAGCCCCCCCAGAAACTGCAAACGCACCTTGAACCCAAACAGAGGCTCTGCATATACACCAAAGGAAAACTATTAAGTGGGAGCAGCTGACCAGAAATAAATCAATCAAACATAGCAAAGAAATGAACAGCGCTACTTAAAAACAGATGAGTGCTTACCTGCAAAAAAGTGCACACCCCACTCATGGGATTCAAATACACAATGAGCATACACATGACCTGTCTACCACTTGGAGGATGTTAGTTTCCACTAACAATTTGCAATTTGTTAGGTACTCGTCCCTCCCACTGTCACAGATGAGTGCTTACCTGCAAAAAAGTGCACACCCCACTCATGGGATTCAAATACACAATGAGCATACACATGACCTGTCTACCACTTGGAGGATGTTAGTTTCCACTAACAATTTGCAATTTGTTAGGTACTCGTCCCTCCCACTGTCGAAGAAGTCTTTCCTCCATGGGAGGGGACCTAACACTAACTAAATTCTACCTATGCATATGCATAGCCTGGGCGCGCTACCAGTAAAATTGAGAGGCTTTGCATATACACCAAAGGAAAACTATTAAGTGGGAGCAGCTGACCAGAAATAAATCAATCAAACATAGAGGCGGCCTGGTGATGCGCTGATCCCACTTTTTTTGCGCAATTCTCAATTTTACTGGTAGCGCGCCCAGGCTATGCATATGCATAGGTAGAATTTAGTTAGTGTTAGGTCCCCTCCCATGGAGAAAAGACTTCTTCGACAGTGGGAGGGACGAGTACCTAACAAATTGCAAATTGTTAGTGGAAACTAACATCCTCCAAGTGGTAGACAGGTCATGTGTATGCTCATTGTGTATTTGAATCCCATGAGTGGGGTGTGCACTTTTTTGCAGGTAAGCACTCATCTGTTTTTAAGTAGCGCTGTTCATTTCTTTGCTATGTTTGATTGATTTATTTCTGGTCAGCTGCTCCCACTTAATAGTTTTCCTTTGGTGTATATGCAGAGCCTCTGTTTGGGTTCAAGGTGCGTTTGCAGTTTCTGGGGGGGCTCAGCGCATCTCTGAGCTGAGGCCATTCAGAGGCGGCCTGGTGATGCGCTGATCCCACTTTTTTTGCGCGACTCTGATATGATGGATTAATTAACTGGTTTGGAAAGTTTCTAAAACCATTAACTAGAGTCAGCATGGATGGTGCCTTGGTCTCTGAAGGAGATAATGCAGGAGATCATTTGAAATTGCTTTAATTGGTTATAAACATCAGAGAGTAAATAGCAGAGGCTTATATGTTTCTAATCTTGAAGAGTCCTTCCTTAATCATAATTGAGACCTATAAAGGAATTATTGTGGAGACATTGTTTTTTGGGCTGGCTTCCTATCCTTTTAACCTACCCTGTTGGTTGCTGTGGAGGAGGTTGCTTTTCCTAGCACAAGCTTGATTACGCGGCAGGTTAGCTGGAGTGCTGGTGAACCAAGCTTGGTACTTGGTGTACTACAGCTGTTTACATGCCAAACATTCACCCATACTAAAACACTGAAATATTGTACATGAAATCATATTTGCCTGGAGGGAGGTCTGGAAATATTTTGATATCTAAGTGTAAGGGATTGCGGAGATGCCGCCGCATCAGAGAGTGGCATGGCGGCTATCTCCGCGTCTCAGCCGGCGGTTTCCGCCGCGCGGATACATGATGGAAATATGCCTGGGATTGTGGGGAATGAGGAGGAAGCCACCGCAGCGTCGAGTGGTATGGCGGCTGTCCCCGCGTCTCAGCCAGTGGCTTTCTCCGCATGGTCGCATGGTGGAACTTTGCCTGCTCCTTCAGTCGCACATAGACTGAGGTCTACGCACGCGCGCGCGCACAGACAGGATCTTTATGGAAGCAGAAGGGGAGTCAGCTGATCAGCCGGTCAGCTGACTCCAGCACTGATCCTGATTGGCTGAGTGACTGGGGCGGTGTTTAGGAGCGCTCCCAGTATATATAGAACAGGCCTGTCAGTCGTTCCTTGTCTGCTGTTGCATATGCTACATGTTAGCACTCAGACCCATAGTCAGATCCGAAAGTGTGCCTAGAACCAGCAGGAGCTGGGGATCCACACTTAGACAGATTCTGTTGATAGCTTAAAGTACTAATTGAATTGTATTATTTGTTGTGACCCTCTGCTAGCCTTGACTACTCTTCTGTCTTGTGATTCTGTGCCTTTGCCTATCTGATCCAGTTGCCGACTTGGCTATCCCTCACTCTGATTCTGTCTTCCACCTTGTACCGTAATTGTCCGTGTGTTGCCGAACCTGCTTGTCTGACTCTTCTACTCTCACCAGGGAGCTAGTCCTGGTGAGGGGTTCTCAGTTTAGTAATCACCTGCTCCTCAAGTTGATAGCTGCAGTATAGTCTGAATCACCTGCTCCTCAGGTTGAAAGCTGCAGTATAGTCTGAATCACCTGCTCATCAGGTGGATAGCTGCAGTATAGTCTGAATCACCTGCTCCTCAGGTTGATAGCTGCAGTATAGTCTGAGTTACCTGCTCCTCAGGTTGATAGCTGCAGTACAGTCTTAATCACCTGCTCCTCAGGTGACTATCTATAATTATATGCTGTCTGCGTCTCCTGCCCCTCAGGGGATCACCTATTGCAGTACAGTCTGAATCACTCGCTCCTTGAGTGATCTCGCTACATTGTCTTACTGTGCATCACCCGCTCCAGGGGTGAACCTATCATTACTACTCTGAGTCTCCAGCTTGCTGAAATACTGATTACTGTGTTGATTAGAGATACCCCCTTCACCAGCTCCTCTGGACAGTGGGTATCTCCATCTATATTTACTGTTGCACCAAACACCATCTTACATCTTTGTATCCTGTGTGTCTTGCTATACTTGTATTATTGGTGATTCTGCAGATTACCACATAATCAGGTATAACATCTGTATTATTGGTGATACTGCAGATTACCAATAATCAGAAAATCTGTTCTGGCTGACACTGATCGTTACACTAAGTATATGCCATTATGGTGCGTACGTGTTGTACAAGCGCTTGTGAGTTGGGCGCAGGGGAACCAAATGACAGCTCTCCCTGCTGCCGCTGAACTCCCCAGCAGCATAAAACACTATGCAAACACACCCCTTCGCCTCCGCCCTCCCCCCCGCCCGAGTTGTAGCAACTCAGAGGGAGGTTTAATTTGGGGTCTGGTGATCGCCGGAACCCCAAATTACTCTTATGCGCCCCACGACGGAATAGCACTAGTGCTATAGCTGCACCCATCTTCGGAACTTGGCGCTGAGCGTCGGGCACCAATTACCTGATTCGATTACGATGTCATCCAGAATGTATTACATAGAGGTTTACTTTTTTTTTTTTTAGTTCATAATGGAATATGCAGAGTCAGATATGGGTAAAAGAGGATTTTTTCTTTTCTTTGAAGAGGTTAAAAAGGGATATGATACATCAGAACATCAGTTTTTACTATATGCCCAAATATATTCCTACATAAAAAAAAAGAAGCTAAGAGATGTAAGAAGCTAGGAAGTATTAACTTCTTCAAATGGCTTTCATATTTTTATCTCTCCAGGAATTAAAAAGATGTTTTGTCTGATCTGCACATCAGCATCCAAATGCCAAAGGCTGCGAGGCTGGGTGTACATAACATGTCACAGGAGGCAGGGATATAATTGTTCAACATATAGAAGAATTTTACAGGAATATGCCACAGTGCAGAAAATAATAGTAGGGTGTGAAGAGAGTCTCTTTGTTAAATTAATACGGCCAAACAAATATGCATTTAAAGCACACCTGAACTGAAAAAAAATGATGTGGCCATAGATGGGGGTTCTTCCTGCTCCCCATTGTGCACCTGTATGCAGGGCCACCATCACAATTTTCTGGGCCCCATACTTAGCAAAGCTACAGGGCCCCCCTCATGCCAAATAACAATCTGATAGGTAGATTGTGTGGGGGGAGAGCCATGGTATGTGGGATAGATTCAAAGCAACTTGCCTGTAGCCCATAACACCCTCCCCCTGCATTGATGTGTGTTCACCAATAACGCAGCGGGGAAGAGGGAGATGACCACACAACTCCTGTTATGCCATGGTAGAGTTGCCAGCAGAGGCTCGAGTGGCACTGCCACTGTTTGGGCCCCAGACCTTCCAGGGCCCCATACTCCTGTCTCTCTTGTACCCCCTGATGGCTGCCCTGCCTGTATGCCCTCTTTAAAAGCTGCAACTGGGTTCAGTCCCTGCCATGACTCATGCTCTGTCCTGTCTGCATGCCTCCTCTATCGCTTTCCTGAAAGGCTGTGCACAGTAGCCATAACCAGAAGCATCAAGCACATGCATGATTTGGAAACAGTTGTAACCACGCATCCACAGAATGACCAAAATTATGGAGGGCTGGAAAAATCTCTAGGTATGGCCTTTTTTTCTTTTTTATTCCAGTTTAGGTGTACTTTAACATACAGCGGAGAGAGCTACCAACTGACTACAAGCCTTTTTGCCCCATTCGCAATAAAACATATGCTTGTGTTTCAATGGGGTTGATTCATTATCCAACGATAAAAATGATGCGCACTGACTGAGAATAGCATTTTCACTGATACTAACACCACTACAGTAGTGTGCATTGCACAATCAGTGTAACCATCGGTAAATGGGTAATGCATGTATTGCTACGTAAATGTGTGCATAATGTGTGTTACCATAGCAACATGTTTGTCTCCCATGAACGACAGATTGCACTGATAAAGCAACAAGCAACATGCACTGCTGTCTGGACAGTAGTGCTGGTCATTTTTTTTACAGTTATATAGTGAATCGATCCCATTGTGTCTGTAATTGTAAAAGAATTTGAAAACATTGAGGCAAACTAAAAGGGCTCAATTTTTTTTCTTCCTAAAGGTGGCAACACACCATACAATTTTTTAAATATCTGTTCAATTTAAGAATTGCAATACATTTTTCTGACTGAAAGTAACATTTCAAAAATCTGACCAATGTACCACATACGTATGTTAAATTTTTCCCCAATTATGATACAAAAGTTTGGAAACTCTTACAAAATTGCTAGGGTGTGTATATTAATAAACTGACAATCTAACACACACCATACAATCTTTAGAAAGATTGAAGAAAAATATCTGGCTTTCCGGATCGATCAAAATCGAAGAAAACGGAAAATCCGAGCGGATTTTTCAGTCGATTGAAAAAAAAAGCTTTCGAATATTTCGGGAAATCCAATCATTTTTATCGAATTGCCGTAAAATCGGATCATTTTATTGTATCGTGTGGCCACCTTTAGGCAAAGGTGACACTTTCATAACCTTACTTCTGCATGTTACCACATCTAATCTGATGTCTGCAAGGTTTTGTTACCTTGGCTAATATAACATGGTAAATTGAAACGCTTTCCTACATTGTCAGGGCCAGATTTAGGACAAGGCCACCTAGGCCATGGCCAAGGGCACCACAAGAGCAAGGGCACCAAAGCAGCAGGCTAAGTTGGTGCAGCATTTGAAAGCTTGCAAATGCTGCAATGCATGGAGATCAGACGAGCGCCTGACCACAGTACTCTTCTGCTAGCCGCCTGTGCAGCAGCCTCCTTGCTCTTGTGCACGTGGCATTGGGGCCGGCGGCTATGGACTTGGGCAGAATTGAAGACGGAAAGGAAGAGGAAGCTTCTGCACTGGAGACGAGTGGAGGAGTGAGTGACACTGATGGCTGCTGCGGAGTGAAGACGAGCTGGCTACCGATACTGAAAGGGGTGGGTGGAAAAAGGAAGGATTAAGGGAGTCATCTGGCTACCTATACTGGAGGGAAAGGGGGGAGCGGTCATCTGGCTACCTATACTGGGTGGTCAACAGGCTACCTATACTATAGGGAAGGGGGGAGGGGTCACCTGTCTACCTATACTAGAGGGAAGGGGGAAGGGGTCATCTGGCTACCTATACTGGAGGGAAAGGGGGGAGCGGTCATCTGGCTACCTATACTGGAGGAGGGGTCATCAGGTTACCTATACTAGAGGGAAGGAGGAGGGGTCATCTGGCTACCTATACTGGAGGGAAGGGGGAGGGGTCATCTCACTACCTATACTGAAGGGGGGCAGCTGGTGACAGTAGACTTGGGCAGTAAGGAGTACAAATCCGGCCCTGTACATTGTGCATGTACACAAGCATGCACAGTGCTGTCAACAATGGGATTACCAGGCATAGTACTGTGGAGCACTCTAAAATTGATTTGATAAGTGATGCTAAACATCCTTCCTACCAATGTCCGGTAAAGAATCATGAAATATGCATGCATGTGCACTTTTCATTTACATGGAGTCTGTCCAGAGAGGAGCATGGCAGGAGAGAGGACCTTATGTGCAGGAGACCACAGTAATCCCCAGTGTCTGTACGTTGTTGGCAATAGCTATTGTGCAGCACGAGGCAGGTAAAAAATAGTGCATATGGCAAGTACTTAAATGAACGCCACATAGAGCATAATATTATTCATGGCTTTTGTGGTGTCCACAAAAAAATATTCTGCAAAAAATATTTTGCAAAAATTACGTATTTTACGCAGAGGCTTTTTTCATGCATAAATGCCAAAAATCCCATATAGTGTCTAGATTTTTCAAATAAGGGTCTTTAGTATGGCCCTGGTGGTTACCACACCTGACCTGGGTTGTGATCAGGTCAGATTGGCCGTCCTGTCCCACCAGACTTCAGGTTGAAGGTTCAAAGAAAGGCGTATAGGAAAGTATTGGCCGGGTGCGAATTACTTGTACTGTTCACCACTAAGGCGAGCGGGCAAATGGTGACTGTTCGCTGGGAACAGTTTGCCTGGCTATTGACTAGTTTAAAAATTACCCTTACAACAGAACCTTATATTTTCTATAAATACCATTATTGCTCGTTTCTCCTTCAGAAAAAAAATGAAAAATCTTCCAGGAAACGTAACCTTTTTGAAAGACTGCATGTGTTTTTTTTTCATTATAATTGAGCTAAAGTGTTCAAGTTAGACAAGGGTCACCGAAATAACCAAGGCTTTGTCATTCAAGAACCATTCCTTTTATTTGATGGCCAAAATAATATTAATTATCACTTGTGTTTTTGTCCCTTTGTACAGCTCGACTTGAGCTTCCCAGGTATTACACAACATAGAAAAAAATTTTCCTTACTTCCCAGAGGCAAATTTTCAGTTGGAGTGTACGACATCTGATTAAACATTTCAACCACTACAGAGCCAGCTGGAAGATGAAGGACTGGTGTTGCTGCAGGAGAAATCGGAAGAATCAATAGAGGCTCTTACGTTTAAAGCAAGAGGTGAGCTGACAGAGAAACATCCCTTACTATTTTTTTATAATGCAAGAGCAATTTAGATCATTTGGGATAGAAAGCCACTATAGGAAACATTGGTAAGATATTTAGTAGCACCATGGGATTAATCCAATAAACCTTGAGACAATTACAGTATTTATATTTGATATAAATCTCTGATGTCTTTTCTAATACAGACTTTTCAAGGCCACATAGAAATGTCTTTAATGTTTAAATGAGACAATCTCAAAAATATATTGCAATTCATCTTGAAAGTTTAACGGAAACTTTCATCCTGTAAGCAATCAGAGTTGCCAGGTAAACAGCATCAGTGTTATTTAGGAAGCTGTAGACACAACAGTATATTTTCACAAATGTAATTAAAGTGGACCCAAATTAAAAATACAAGATTTCAGAAATAAAATCTATTTTCTAAATTATAATAATAAATAGCAGCCTTTTTTCAGCTGCATGATGAAAAATATAAAATATTTTACATTTATTGGAGGAACCCCTCCCTTCCTTTCAAATTGCCGGGATTTTTCAGGCAAACTAGTGGAGTAGATGGTGTCCGGCAATGGAGGAATTGCTAATGGCTGCCCCCAGTATAACCCTAGCTATGAAAAGAGAAGGGTGAAAAGCATGCACTGAAATGCTCATAGGCTTAAAGGAGTGTTTATTTATCTTTGTATGTGTCAGAGTGCTGCAACTAAATATTTTGAATTAAAAAAATGTTTGGTTTGGGTCCGCTTTAATGGTTTGTGATAAATTCGGGTGAATTAACACTTTACACCTAATCTATTCAGGGGCAAAATTGTGAATACAGTACCTGTATTCATTTTCACTAAATATATCCAGAGATTTTCTTTTTAAGATGTGTTCACATTTGGCAAAATATGTGAATCTCGACAGTGTAGTTTAAACCTCCTAAGCGTTACGCCAGGTTTTGTTAGTTTGTGCCCCCAAGATTAATTCATTTGCTCACATGGCTGTAAAAGCTCAAGTTAGCACTAGGCTAGCTTTGTAAAGGTGTACAGCACGCCCCGATACCCCGATCCAGACAGTTTATACATTACCCAGCCTGGATCCAGCGATCGGCGCAGCCTCCCTGCCCTGGTCTTCACTATAGGGAGGATCGCACATGACGCCATGACCCCATAAAGAGAACGGATCTATGCATGGAGGCTGCGCGATTGCTGGATCCAGGATGGGTAATGTATAAACGGGGGGATCGGGGGTGATTGCAGGTGATCGGGGGGTGCTGGACACCTTTAGTAGCGAGCCTAGTGCTAGCTAAAGCTTTTACAGCAATGTGAGCAAATTAATTAATTCTGGGGGACTCCTGAGGACAGAGAGCGGTATGCCCAACACAGTGTCGGGCATACCGCTAACGACGTTAACCAGTAGCCATGATTGCAGCAGTATATCTACCCCCAGGTCCTCCAGCACCCAAGGCTGAGACAGCAAAGTATGCCCTTCCATCCCTCCCACCCCAGCCATCACACAATTATTGCTATTAGACTAAGGCCCAAGGCACCCAACCCCCTCAACACCTTAATCTCTAGTTATCTGGCTTGAAGTCCCTGCCATGTATCCCCTTTTCTTATTTCTCCCTGCTTTAAACACAATAGGGGAATGATAGCTGAGTGAGTTGTGCGGCCCCTCCTGCACTGAGCCCTTAGGCTGAAGCCTCTCTCGCCTCTGCCTCGGCCTGACCCTGTACGCCCTGCGGGAGTACTGTTCCCATTCCAGGGGCAAAGATACTCATCGCTTGAAGTTTATTAACGGTGTGCATGCATGAGCACGTGCACACGCTTGCCTTCCATGGCAGCAGTTATAAGTCAGATTGGACGAATGGGAACATATGTTACCAAAACCAGTCTAAGTGCCTTATTAACGAATAAGCTCTGCTGTACCAAACAGCAGAGATTATTTATTGAAAGTGTACAAAAAAAATCACTTTCATTTTGTTAATTTTTCATTTCGTTTCACTTTCGTTAGGATTCAGCTTTCTTTGCCAATTCTGTGCCCTCTAGTGGGCAAATTTAAAACTGCACACACGCACACAAAAAAAAAACCTACACACATAAATAAAAATTATTAACGCCTTCCTGTCCCTGCTTCACTTTAATTGCTACCAAAATAAATGATTTGTAAAAAAAAATTACAGTATTTCAAAAAGAATACGTAAACTGTTACTTTAGGGACTTAGCTTTTTATATATGTATGCCATAAGGATATATTATTGATATTTTGCAAATTAGGGATTGTAAATATTAATAAAGAATAATGAGAAAACCAAACCCACAAAATGAAAAAAAATACACTGTTATTGCCCAAAAATATATTTTCGCCATACATTGCACTGGGAACATATTTTCATTGTCATAATAACTGGGGCAAATAAAATGGGTGGGTTTTATCTACAGTAACATTGTATATTTTTAAACTATAAGACGTTAAAACAGGTGTACCATGTGCGCCCGGAACGTCCCACTGTGCGACATTTCGTTTTCAACCGTGCAACGTTTTCATCGCACCTGGTGAGATGTTTTGCGAGCTACGGGCCGCGCTAAACTTTGCGCATGATCAATAAAAGCTTTAGGCGTACTAACTGCTTAGCACCATAGTTAGCATGCCCGAAGCTTTTAGGCATGCTAACTGAGTTAGCACCCTTTTGTGAATCGAGCCCAATGTATAGATCATTTTGATGTGATAAGTAGCTATAAAGTTATTAGCGAAGGAAAGGAGCGTTGAAATATGAAAATTGCTCTGGTCCACAAGGGAAAAAAATCCCTTATTGGTGAAGTGGTTAAGACTCTTGAAGAAGTTCAGCTAGCCCCAAGGAATGTGATCTGCTTTGAACACTCAGGTCACCTACATCTGAGTAATGGAATCTCTAGCCAATCAGAGGGTGGAACAGAAGCACACACTGATTGGTTAATCTAGCTGTGTTTGGTCTGGTGTAATTAATGGAAACAATCCGAAGACATAAAAATTGTGGCCAATGAGATTGTAGCATTCCTGGTTAACACTTCTTTCAAAAAAAACCAAAAAAAACCTTTTACTAAGCATTCACTGAGGGGACCAAGTGACACCCCATTTTGCTATATTAGAAATGAGCTGTCCACCTTTTGGTGTTATCTTTGGACATGACTGGCTCCTCCAGTCACCGCTGATCTTTTAATATAACAGGGTAGAATGATGACCTGAGTGTAGAAGATGAAGCAGGAGCTTGGACACTGAAAGTCATGTGGCTTAAATGGACCAAAGAAAGGTTGGCTTTTCACTGCCTGTCCTTACAAAAGTGCCCTGGCTATAGATGACTGACTAACCAGTCAGTCAGTAGTTGGTGATTTTTTATTTTGTTGTAACTTTTATTTAGCTGATGCAACATAGGACTAAATTACCTATAACCTTGCCAGCTTCTTATAAAAAAATTACTTTTCAGCCCAGCTTATTGACTGGGCATCTCATGCTATATTAACCCCCTTGGCGGTATGAAAAATACCGCCAGGGGGCAGCGCAGCAGTTTTTTTTTAATTATTTTTTTTAAAATCATGTAGCGAGCCGAGGGCTCGCTACATGATAGCCGCTGCTCAGCGGCATCCCCCCAGCCCCGCCGATCGCCTCCGGCGATAGGCGATCAGGAAATCCCGTTCAAAGAACGGGATTTCCTGGAGGGCTTCCCCCGTCGCCATGGCGATGGGGCGGAATGACGTCACCGACGTCAGCGACGTCGGGACGTCATTGGGAGACCCGATCCACCCCTCGGCGCTGCCTGGCACTGATTGGCCAGGCAGCGCTCGGGGTCTGGGGGGGGGGCCGCGCGCCGCACCGGATAGCGGCGATCGGGCGCGCGGCGGCGGCGATCGGGGTGCTGGCGCAGCTAGCAAAGTGCTAGCTGCGTCCAGCAAAAAAAAAGTAAGTAAATCGGCCCAGCAGGGCCTGAGCGGCACCCTCCGGCGGCTTACCCCGTGTCACACACGGGGTTACCGCTAAGGAGGTTAAAAAAGGATATTGACATGAGAACATTCATCAAGAGTAAGTATTAATTGTAAGATAATAATAGTAAAAAGGGGTAAAGAGGCACCCAAGGTGAACAAAATACATTAAAAGCAACTAAAATATAAATAAATGAGGTGGCTTACCTCAATGATGACACACCCATATAGGAATGGATATTTATTAGTAAAAAAAAAAGCACAGGCAATGCGTTTCATGGGAACTGGCCCACTTCCTCAGGCCAAATAAAGTGCCACTAAATGCCAGTAACCGGATTCAAGGCGCCTTTACTAATAAATATCCATTCCTATATGGGTGTGTCATCATTGAGGTAAGCCACCTCATTTATTTATGTTTTAGTTGCTTTTAATGTATTTTATTCACCTTGGGCGCCTCTTTACCCCTTTTTACTGTGTCTCACCCCATCCGTGGGGTGCTCCTACACCTGACCACTGGTGGTCTCTGACACTACCTTGTTTGCCAGTGTATAAGAATTTTTCAAAAGAGCAACCTTCGCCAAGTCTCCTGGTACCCCGAGTGGAGTCGGGTTTGTGCATCTCCACCTGCCTGCAGTGGTCGGTAGCCCTTCTGCAACCCGCCTTTGTGAGTATTATTTCAACACAATTTAATGTATTCATCAATCTCTGTGACATACTGCACCATCTGGGCTCCCGTTGTCTGTTTTTCTTTTCATAGGGTGCATATACTCACCCTCAACCTTCTTTATAAGATTATAAGATAATAAAAGGATTTTCAAAGGTGCCAGTGGGTTTATTTTCTTAATTCTTTGAGGACATAAGTACCCTAGACTTCATTCACTTGAGGAGCTGACATTTGGGAGTTTCCATAGAATCAAAGGGAGCTTCCAGATGATTCCACCACAAGTAAATCCCCTCTGCTGGGTACTAGAAGTACTGAGTACTTTTATTAATGTCCTAATATCCTTGTATAATGTATTTATAATTTCTGTGGAAACATTCTATTTGCATTTCTATGCAAATTTGCATTCACATTTTTTTTGCAGTTCACACAGGTCTGGTTCTATGAGAGTGTGTTGATTTTTTTTCAAAAATTGCAGGCTCAAAATCATGCATGCGGAAAATTGCATGCATTATTTTCAAGCATTAATGTTAATGGCCCCTCAAGAAAAAGGGTAACACAAAAAAAGTGTTTTATTATTGTGCTAATACAGCTTTTTACCTGGTTCCACACGTTATTGATAAGAAAAGATGAGTTCTTTCTTTTTATGATTTTAACTACAGGATCTTCTCAAAAAATTAGCATATTGTGATAAAGTTCATTATTTTCTGTAATGTACTGATAAACATTAGACTTTCATATATTTTAGATTCAAATACACACAACTGAAGTAGTTCAAGCCTTTTATTGTTTTAATATTGATGATTTTGGCATACAGCTCATGAAAACTCCAAATTCCTATCTCAAAAAATTAGCATATTTCATCCGACCAATAAAAGAAAAGAGTTTTTAAAACAAAAAAAGTCAACCTTCAAATAATTATGTTCAGTTATGGACTCAATACTTGGTCGGGAATCCTTTTGCAGAAATGACTGCTTCAATGCGGCATGGCATGGAGGCAATCAGCCTGTGGCACTGCTCAGGTGTTATGGAGGCCCAGGATGCTTCGATAGCGGCCTTAAGCTCATCCAGAGTGTTGGGTCTTGCATCTCTCAACTTTCTCTTCACAACATCCCACAGATTCTCTATGGGGTTCAGGTCAGGAGAGTTGGCAGGCCAATTGAGCACAGTAATACCATGGCCAGTAAACCATTTAGCAGTGGTTTTGGCACTGTGAGCAGGTGCCAGGTCGTGCTGAAAAATGAAATCTTAATCTCCATAAAGCTTTGTGTGTATTTGAATCTAAAATATATGAAAGTCTAATGTTTATCAGTACATTACAGAAAATAATGAACTTTATCACAGTATGCTAATTTTTTGAGAAGATCCTGTATATTATCTTTTTTGCACCCTTCCCTTCCAAAAACTGGTCATGCTTCAAACTATTCACAAGAGTTCAAAAGCAATGGTAGCAATCTTCCTCTGTGCCCGTACAAGTGGTAACTAGAGATGGTTGAATGATAAAAAGATAAAGAGACAAATTTTACGCAGTGTGAAACTATACCATTGCACTCCCTGCAGGCCCTGACAGGGAGCCAGTGGGCTTTCTGCACCTGCGCAGGCCTGGCCACGCGCATCCTTCTTCACGTTCCCATCCTCAATAGTGTCATGCATAGGCGCAGGATGCTAAAGATGATGGGAATGCCAAGAAAAATACACATGGCCAGGCTTGTCGGGCCTGTCAGCAAAAACTAAACTGGCTGGCAGCGGGGGACCTGAGGCTCCGTTAGTGACTGCGAGGGCACGGGACGGCGGGGGGGGGTGGGGGGGGGGGGGGTTAGTTGGGGCGCTGGCAGAAGCCCCAAGAAAGAAAAACTGATTTTTTTATTCCTGGCTTAAGTGTCCCTTTAATTTTATTGCCTCAGTTAGGGATGGTCGGGGATGCCGATTTCTGATCACGCGGAAAATACAATTTCCGCCAATGCCATTTACCAATTCCATGGTTTTGTGATTGATTTGCGAGTTCCGATTTCCAAATAGAATTTTTTGTTTGTTTTTTTTTGCATTCTCTGATTGGCCCAATGCTTCAGAGTTCTGTGATTGGTCTAAAATAATTTCCAAGTTATTTCCGAGATCGGAGTTCCAATCGGAATCCAATCATAAATACAGATTTCTTATCAGAAATGCGGAAATTTCAATTCTGCAAAATCCGAATGAGCATTCCTAGCCTCAATTCCAAGCTGCATACAATTAGCATGAAAATGCGTGGAACCTGACATTATTGGCATCACACTAACCATCTTTAGTAGTAACCTGAATCAACATAGCCATAAAGGACACTCTTTGTAGTATTTTCAGCAGGAACCTTATCTATTGGCAACTAGGAACATAGTATTAATGGGGGTTGGTAACTATTTACACATGACATGGTGTGCATTGCACAATTTGTGTTCTGTAAATAAGGTGTACATTGCTTTTTAACCCACGTTACGTAAGTAGAGAAGTAAGCCTTACCTTAGTAATGTGATTTGGGCTATGTGCGCATGTTACTTGCATAAATTCCAGTAAAATCTGTGCAGAGCAATTTTACCAGCAGTGTGAATCAACCCCTATGTTATATCAGGTTTGCTTTGCCCTCCTATTTTCCTCCATTGATCTCTTCTTGAGCCTTTCTATATGACCAGAATTTGTTGGAGTGCACAAAATAAGTAAAAATAAACATACATATATCCAGGCACATCGCCTCTAGTTAGGACATTAAATAAATTATTAGGGGAAGGGAGGTGCTGAAGGGGGTGTGGCTAGAAACAGAAAAAATCAATTAACCCTTCGCACACTCACATGCAAATGTTCAAACATATGCATTCACATAGGATGTGTGCTCCTAATCCATTGATAGGTTTGATGCAATGAATGTGTTTGCATGTCTGCACTATGCATGTTACAGGGCCAGAGTTAGGACACCTGGGTACTTCTACGCAGTATAGGTGACTAAGCATAAGAATGCATTCTTCTGTGAACTAAAACCCTGGCTTTTAATTTAGCTGTAGGGATAACAGTTGTGCCTGGATGAGTAAATCTGTGAATGCATTTGTTTGAACATTTGCATGTGAGTGTGCGAAGGGTTAATTGATTTTTTCACAAAATAAGTAAGTCAGTTAATTGCTTCCTCTTAGGCATTGATTGTGGGAGGGTTCTTGTTAGGCATCAATAGGGGAGGGTTACTCTTAGGCAAAATTAGGGGAGGATTCATTTGAGAATCAAGGTACAAGTGGGCATAGTAGAATATCAGAATACCATACATACTTGAGTATAAGTCTAAAAATGTAGGTCAATTTCACTTCATAAAAATACAGGGGTTGACTTATACACAAGTCACAGGCAACATTGAGCACATTGAGTAATGTGTGTACTAATAGTGACATTCCCATTTGCAGAAATGTACCTAGTGGTAAGTAGTGTTGGGCGAACAGTGTTCGCCACTGTTCGGGGTTCTGCAGAACATCACCCTGTTCGGGTGATATTCGCGTTCGGCCGAACACCTGATGGTGTTCGGCCTTTTAAGTTCGGGTTCGCCCCGAACTTCTAATGGCCGCCGAACAGGGCCGAACAGGGCCCCTGTTCGGCCGAACAGGGCCCTGTTCGGCCGAATACTGCCCCCCTATGGGGTCGCAGGCATAAGGGGGGAGCATGCCCCGATCGCGGGGGGGGTCGGAAATTCCCCCCACCCCCTCCGCTAGCGCTCCCCCCTCTGCCCGCTTCCCCATTCAAAAGTTTAAGCAAAGTACCTGTAGTGGATGGCCTGGCAGTGGGCGGCACTGTGGAGTGAGGAGGAGGAGTCCGGAGAGTGACGAGTTGAGGGAGGCCGGGCAGCGGGCGTGAGGTCAGAGAAAGGGCGGAAGTACCACAAGGGTACTTCCGCTGAACCGCCCGCTGCCCGGCCTCCCTCAACTCGTCACTCTCCGGACTCCTCCTCCTCACTCCACAGTGCCGCCCACTGCCAGGCCATCCACTACAGGTACTTTGCTTAAACTTTTGAATGGGGAAGCGGGCAGAGGGGGGAGCGCTAGCGGAGGGGGTGGGGGGAATTTCCGACCCCCCCCCCCGCGATCGGGGCATGCTCCCCCCTTATGCCTGCGACCCCATATGGCCCCCAAAAGCTGGATGTTCGGAAAGTTCGGGGTTCGGCCCGAACATGCCGAACATCTCGGCCATGTTCGGCGAACTTTCCCGAACCCGAACATCCAGGTGTTCGCCCATCACTAGTGGTAAGTGATAATAGGGAGGGTTCCTCTTAGGCAAAATTAGTGGAGGATGCATGAGAGAATTACGATACGAATGGGCATAGTAGAATATCAGAATATCCTAATTACCAATATTCTACTATAGCATACTGATATTTCCCTGCATTTCCTATAGCACACCGATTTTTTATTACAATAATGGCTTACAATTTCAATAATGACTATATTACGTGACCTTTTTACCAGTTGCTATTTTTATATGCACGCTGAGGGAGGAGGGGGAAAGGGGGAGAGGAGGGACAATGGCAGAAGACAGCAGGAGCTCGGCTGTACTGGTTGATGGACACTTATTGGCCCGAGGAAGTGGGCAGTGGCCCACAAAATGCATCACCACCAGCGTATATAAACAAAGCAAAAAAGAAAGCACACCCTGAAAGAAAGTCTCCACCGCTAGTATAATTTAATCAAATACAATGCTTTATTAAACATTTTCTGGTACAAATTAAAGCAACACACAAACTAAAAACAATGCTATTCAAATCAGTGCATATAAATGAACCTTCTCATTATTAATCTCGTGTCATCATGAAGGTAAGCCACCTCATCCGTGTTCAATTTGATGTGCATTTAATGCATTTTATTGATTATTGGGCACCTCTTGCCCCCTTGTGCTTCTGCCCTCCATTTGGAGGAAACCCGGTTCCCAGCTTTCTTGCATGCACCTGGTCCCAGATGATCCCTTTTTCAGAGAGTGACCAGCCTTGGCTGCAACTTTCACTTGTGAGTAAGATTTGATCTAATCCACTTCCCCTTCCTGTGACGTACTGTACCATTTTAGGCTCCTGCTGTGTTTTTTGTTTTGTTTTGGTTTTTTTAGAAGGTGCATTGTCATCTTACTTTTCCCTTATTATTATTTAACAGTTCTGCATTTAAAAGTAGCATGCACATTGTGAATAATGAAAATTATTTTTACAGTTGTAACTTCTGGTTTTTAACTAGTTGTATAAAAATAGAATATAAACAACAACATAATGAATCAACACAGTGATAGTTGTATATATATAATTTACTACACATTTATATACATTATAACATGATTATAACATTACGAGATTTCTTTCCAGAGGCTACAAATACCATCCTTATTTTTGCTTGTGCCTAAAGAGCAGGCTGTTTTCTTCTGTGCCATTTTCTCTATTAAGCTTTTCTCCTCCGGCCAAGATAAATGATTACTTTCCTAATGTCTTGCACTAGGCTGTCTTCAACATAATGCTATAAACTTTAAAAGCATGCTACCAGCCTTACTTAATTTTCTGGCTAAGACAACTAAACAAAGCCTTCAGTTCATTTAACTAAAAAAAGTGATTAAAAAAATGTTCTCAAAGTGCATTGTTGAATGTCCCTTATGTTTTTATAAGTTGATCACAGTTTATAAGACAATATATAGAGTAATGCTATGCTTTAAAGTATAGAGAATCATCAATCATTGCCAGACCTTTTTTTTCTGGTTCAGATGAACTCAGCTAAAACTTGCTAAGAAGAAGGTGGCAGCCCCTTCAGGGTCCAGTGGGAGTTGATGACCCCCCCAACACAGAAAGCAGCGAGCCGAAACAGACACCGAATGATCATATTCATACATCCTTTCATTGCCTTTCACCTTTGGTGCATTGTGAGAACATCAGAGAAGTGTCTGCACATCTGCCTCACACAGCAAATATGTTATCATAAAATTATATCTTAACACTAATGATGTCATAATATTCACATTAACATTAACATATGGTTATATTTGTGTATACATAAAGGTGATTTGTCACTCGGCTTTTATCTCTATCTCATGCTATAGTAACTCTAATGTTGTAGATGTAGTGATGCTTCATTCAGAAACAAAAGAATGATTCCACAAATCAACATTATGCAGTTTTTTTTTATTTTCTAATACATGTATTTCCATTTTAATCCCAGTGTGGGATTTTTGCATCCAGTAAGCTGCTATACATTTTGTTAATCATTGTACAATTGTCACTGTAACATGTTATTTTATCTATTACATTAATTATGTACCAATGTCTGAGTTTTTATGTACAGTATACCAATGTCTGTATTTTATGTTCCCATGTTTGTACAATGCCATGGAGGACGATGGCGCAATATAAAAATGAATAATAATTTAATTAATTTGCATGTTTTCTTTTTTAAAATTGTTGTGTTTTTTTTTCTGCAGGCATTTTAGCGCAGGCACAATTTAGAGCAATTTTTTCCCTCCATGATGTAATGTATATACATTAGCTCATGTAAGATTACCCTCACATGTAAGTGGAATTGAAATAATTTATGCACACAGCTAATTAATAAGAAGATATATATATATATATATATATATATATATATATATATATATATATATATATATATATATATATATATATATATATATATATATATATATTTATTTAAAGGGGCACTATGGCTAATCTCTTCATTTTAAGTCCCTTTAACATAAACATTTGTATGTGTAGCACTGTTAATGTCATCTATTGTGACTGATGAAAAGGATTTTTTACACTGCAAGTAAAGATATATAGCTAATGAATGAGTCACGTCGGGCAGATTTACCTTGCTGATGCCAATTCAGCATAAACCATTGTGTAATAGGAGGCATCTGCAACTGCTCTTTGTGATTCTGATTTATCCCCCCCCCCCCTTATGGTCCATTCAGATAGGTTTATTCCAACTTGTAACTGCACAATCGTGCAGTTAGGGCCCTTTTCCACTTGCAATCACTAGCGTTCGCGCTGAACGCTAGTGATTGCGATTCAGCAAATGCCCAAAATTTTGCTGCGATTTTCCGATGTTTGCGATCGCGAATTTTGCTATGTTATGCACTGCATAGCAAAATCGCGGCAATAATCGCTCCGCCGCTCGATTGCGATCGGGTAAAAACGAATCGCGGTAGTGGAAATGACCTACCGCGATTCCTATGTTAAAAGCAAACTGTAGCGATTTGAAAAATCACTAGCGGTTTGCGGTTTTGCGATTCAGCCATCGCAAACGCCGTAGTGGAAAAGGACCCTTACTGTGCTTAATGCAGGCTGCAGCCGTTGTACAGCAAGGACCCCTGATTTGAAGCTGGCACAGCGACGGACACCTATTGTCCCTTGCTGTGGTAACCAGCATTCGGCTTTTCAAGTGCACAAAACAGCGGCAGTGTCAGCTAGCAGACACAAGCGCTATTGCTGTGTCCTGCTTTGTGTGTCTTAGGGCATGGGGAGATCGTTTTTTGTTTACACAGAGTAGTTTTCAGGAAGAAGGAGATAGTTATAAATAAAATTTTGTACATAGGCAGGACACAGCAATAGCGCTTGTGTCTGCTAGCTGCCGCCGCCGCTGTTTTGCGTACTTGAAAAGCCGAATGCTGGTTACCACAGCAATGGACAACAATAGGTGTCCGTCGCTGTGCCAGCTTCAAATCAGGGCTCCTTAGCCAGCAGCGTGGAACGATAGAGCCGTACAGTGCCTTCCTGCGCTGTACGGTGCCTACAGCATGCACAGAGCTCAGTAACTGCACGATTGTGCAGTTACAAGTTGGAATAAACCTATCTGAATGGACCAGAGGGGGGGGGGGGGGATAAATCGGCTACACAAAGAGCAGTTACAGATGCCTCCTATTACACAATGGTTTATGCTGAATCGGAGCGTCAGCAAGGTAAGTCTGCCCAACAGGACTCATTAGCTATATATGTGTACTATATATGTGTACTTGCAGTGTAAAAAATCCTTTTCATCAGTCACAATACATGACTTTAACAATGCTACACATACAAATGTTTATGTTAAAGGGACTTAAAATGAAGAGATTAGCCATAGTGCCCCTTTAATAATATATAACATTTATATAGCGCTTTTCTCCTATCAGACTCAAAGCGCTCAAAAGCTGCAGCCACTGGGACGCGCTCAAGAGGCCACCCTACTGTGTTAGGGAGTCTTGCCTTGAACTGAATAGGTACTGACCCTAGCCAGGATTTGATCCCATGTCTCCCATGTCGAAGGTGGTGCCCTTTACCAGTACACTATCCAGTCACTATTCAAAAGGTTTTAATTGGAACCAAAGTCATAGCATTATTACAGCAATGCAAATATCAGCATAGCACAATAAATGTCCATTGAAATTGCCACATCAACAAATCAGTAAAAATTGTTAGCGCAACCACTAAAATTTCTAACAACTATAATATCAAACAGTTAAATCACTGTAATAATTATAATACTAAACATTCCCCATTTTAAACCCCAACCCCGTCCCTTAACCACCCCCCCCCCCTCTCCCAATGGACTCCAGTACATGCTCTGGAAGGCATCAATGATGCCTAATCCAAAAAAAGAGGTACCGTATTTTTCGGACTATAAGACGCTCCGGACCATAAGACGCACCTGTTTTTAGAGGACAAAATCCAGGGGAAAAAAATATATATATACTAAACCTGGTGCATCTGTAGTGCAGGGGCATCTTATGGCCCTTCCCCCCTCGCCTTATGTGTTCTCTGGTGTCTCCCTGTGTCATTCTTTCTCTGTCCCTGTGTCCTCTGGTGTCCCCATGTCCTCTTATGTCCCCCTGTGTCATTCTCTGTCCCCCTGTGTCATTCTCTGTCCCCCTGCATCATTCTCTGTCCCCCTGTGTCATTCTCTGTCCCCCTGTGTCCCTCCTCCTGTGTCATTCTCTGTCCCTCTGTGTCCCTCCTCCTGTGTCATTCTCTGTCCCCCTGTGTCATTCTCTGTCCCCCTGTGTCCCTCCTCCTGTGTCATTCTCTGTCCCCCTGTGTCCCTCCTCCTGTGTCATTCTCTGTCCCCCTGTGTCCCTCCTCCTGTGTCATTCTCTGTCCCCCTGTGTCCCTCCTCCTGTGTCATTCTCTGTCCCCCTGTGTCATTCTCTGTCCCCCTGTGTCCTCTGGTGTCCCTCCTGTGTCATTCTCGGTCCCCCTGTGTCCTCTGGTGTCCCTCCTGTGTCATTCTCTGTCCCCCTGTGTCATTCTCTGTCCCCCTGTGTCCTCTGGTGTACCCCTGTGTCATTCTCTGTCCCCCTGTGTCCTCTGGTGTACCTCTATGTCATTCACTGCCCCCCTGTGTCCTCTGGTGTACCTCTATGCCATTCACTGCCCCCCTGTGTCCTCTGGTGTACCTCTATGTCATTCACTGCCCCCCTGTGTCCTCTGGTGTACCTCTATGTCATTCACTGCCCCCCTGTGTCCTCTGGTGTACCTCTATGTCATTCACTGCCCCCCTGTGTCCTCTGGTGTACCTCTATGTCCTCCTGTGTCATTCACTGCCCCCCTGGGTCCTTGTGTCCCCTTGTGTGTGTGGTGTCTGCGTTTGCCATTAACCTCAGTGAATGAGGAGACCACCAGATATTAATATAGTGCAGTAATCAGGGCGCTGAACCAGCGGCGAGTGAGATAACAAAAATGTAAAGCACGTGTGTAAGGAAAGATGGCAGATCGCTGCATTAACTGTGCAGAGCTTACCGAAGAGGAAGGAATGCAAGGAATACACCGCAAACGCCACCGCTGCCATGCGGCTTCTCTAGGTTAGATGACAACAAAGCCATTGACCAATCAGGTGGGGGAGCGCTGCCCCAGTCAGCCAATCCCAGCGCATACGGCTACTGCCGGTTTGTTACACCGCCCGATAGTACCGAGGGCGGGATCATGCCCGTCATTGTGGCCAATCACTGCACTCCCTCAGTAGCTGGGAGTGCAGTGATTGGCCGCAATGACGGGCATGATCCCGCCCTCGGGACTATCGGGCGGTGTAACGAACCGGCAGTAGCCGTATGCGCTGGGATTGGCTGACTTGGGCAGCGCTCCCCCACCTGATTGGTCAATGGCTTTGTTGTCATCGATCTAACCTAGTGAAAGCTGCATGGCAGCGGTGGTGTTTGCGCTGTATTCCTTCCTCTTCGGTAAGCATGCACAGTTAATGCAGCGATCTGCCATCTTTCCTTACACACGTGCTTTTAATTCTGATTACTGCATTATATTAATATCTGATGGTCTCCTCATTCAATAACGTTAATGGGACACGCAGACACCGCACAGAGGGGGACACCAGACACGGGGACTAAAAAAAACATAGGCACTGCTACGTACATTTGGACTATAAGACGCACTGACTTTTTCCCCCTACTTTTGGGGGAGAAAAAGTGCGTCTTATAGTCCGAAAAATACGGTAATACATCCCATAGCCACAATCTAAACCAACTGAACATATCATTGCACCTCCCCTTCTGTTGAAGTAAACACCCAATTACCTTCTAGTACCACATGGCATATATCTAGCTAAGATATCTTTTTATTTTTTAAATCCACTTCCCCTTGAAGATGCATAGGCATCTGACAGCTGTACAGTGTAGAGAAACTGCAAATAAATGTAGAATGTTTTTGATCGCTGTGATATTTTGAAGAGGAAGAGTTTTTCTTCCTGATTCCTAATCAGCAAACCAGATAAAGAAAATATCACAGATCAAAAGACAAGAACATCCTTCAGGTAAACAGCTGAAACGCAGCACAAGATGACACTTCACACTCTGGATTGGAAAAAAATGCTTCTTCAAAATAACAAAGCCATCATAAAATTCCTTTGTCTCCTCTTCTTTACAGCTACAATGCTTTAACAAGTGGGTATAGCTAGAAAATAAAAAACAGGTTTTCCTCTTCAAGCATCCCGTGAACTAAAGATAACAGAAAGATGGCTATCCAGATAATTAATATGAGATTTACTGCCATAGTCAAGCAGTTATTGGGGCTCTACCTTTATAGGAAAGTATTGTTAGTGTAGGGAGCTATGAGGCTTGGGAGGATTACTGTTGGTAAGGAAGGAGTATTAGTGATATAGGCTTTGGGGCAGGTTACCCGGAGAGAAGCAGTAGGATATGATTTATGTTTTGGGTTGGAGGAATAAATTAGACTGGGTTAGGATTGCTGAAAAATTGTTAATTAAGGTTTAGCATATTTAAAGAGTTGGGCATGGTGAAAAGTTAGGCTAGGATAATGCATTCCAAATAAAAGAGATTTTTGTTAAACTTAATGTTAACCACTTCAGGACCACAGTCTTTTCGCCCCTTAAAGGAATACTATCGATGTATGCATTTATTTTTAAATGCTGTATGTTGTAGCACACATTAGGACAAGTACTAGGAGCAATTTGATTCCTCACACAGCTGTTCCTCTCAGCTGTAAAATCCTCCGTCAGTTTTGGCCGTCAGTGTTTGATACAAATGTATCTATATGCGGAGGGCTCCCAGAGGGCTAAGCCCATGTCTGCACAGGGGAGATGCTATCAACTCCTCAGTTTATAGTTTAATTATCACCTTGCTGAAAGAATCTTATTGATATGGTGGTAAGGGGTTAAAGATTCTAGCAATGTGTGTTTATTATCTTTGCTTCTCTTGACTGATAAAGATACTAATAATGCTAATTGTAAACAGTGGTCTGCCCCTCTCAGCAGCTTGTAAAGTGGATGCAGCCTGGAGTGAATCACCACAAGCAGGCAGCCAGACTGAGTGTAAACACAGACTATTGTTTATAGCTAGTTATATTCCAGCAATATTCCAGCTCATTTAGTTACCTGTTACCACCTCAGATCAGCCTATTTCTCCTCATGTCTCCTGCATGCTGTGAGTGACACAGTGAAATATATTTGTGAGCTGTGTGACAGAGTAACCAAGCAGCTCAGGGTGACCCAAACTACTATGAGCTGTGTGAGAAATGAATTTTTAAGCAGGGATAGCAAGAGAGAGACCTGGGTGAATAAATAAAGTGCCCCTAGCACTAGTGGTAATGTGTACACTAATATACAGTATTAAAAAAAAAAGTCGTTTCAATCGATAGTACTCCTTTAAGGACCAGAGCCTTTTTCTCCATTCAGACCACTGCAGCTTTCACGGTTTAATGCTCGGTCATACAACCTACCACCTAAGTGAATTTTACCTCCTTTTCTTGTCACTAATACAGCTTTCTTTTGATGCTATTTGATTGCTCCTGCGAGTTTTACTTTTTATTATATTCATCAAAAAAGACATGAATTTTGGCAAAAAAATGATTTTTTTAACTTTCTGTGCTGACATTTTTCAAATAAAGTAAAATTTCTGTATACATGCAGCGCGAAAAATGTGGACAAACATGTTTTTGATAAAAAAAAACCCATTCAGTGTATATTTATTGGTTTGGGTAAAAGTTATAGCGTTTACAAACTATGGTGCCAAAAGTGAATTTTCCCATTTTCAAGCATCTCTGACTTTTCTGCGCACCTGTCAGGTTTCATGAGGGGCTAAAATTCCAGGATAGTACAAATACCCCCCAAATGACCCCATTTTGGAAAGAAGACATCCCAAAGTATTCAGTGAGAGGCATGGTGAGTTCATAGAAGATTTTATTTTTTGTCACAAGTTAGCGGAAAATGACACTTTCTGACAAAAAAAAGAAAAAAAAAAAAGTTTCCATTTCTTCTAACTTGCAACAAAAAAAAATGAAATCTGCCACGGACTCACTATGCTCCTCTCTGAATACCTTGAAGTGTCTACTTTCCAAAATGGGGTCATTTGTGGGGTGTGTTCACTGTCCTGGCATTTTGGGGGGTGCCTAATTGTAAGCACCCCTGTAAAGCCTAAAGATGCTCATTGGACTTTTGGCCCCTTAGCGCAGTTAGGCTGCAAAAAAGTGCCACACATGTGGTTTTGCCGTACTCAGGAGTAGTATAATGTGTTTTGGGGTTTATTTTTACACATACCCATGCTGGGTGGGAGAAATATCTCCATAAATGACAATTGTTTTATTTTTTTTACACACAATTGTCTATTTATAGAGATATTTCTGCCACTCAGCATGGGTATGTGGAAAAATACACCCCAAAACACATTATACTACTTCTCCTGAGTACGGCGATACCACATGTGTGGCACTTTTTTGCACCCTAACTGCGCTAAGGGGCCCAAAGTTCAATGAGTACCTTTAGGATTTCACAGGTCATTTTGAGAAATTTCGTTTCAAGACTACTCCTCGCGGTTTAGGGCCCCTAAAATGCCAGGACAGTATAGGAACCCCACAAATTACCCCATTTTAGAAAGAAGACACCCCAAGGTATTCCGTTAGGAGGATGGTGAGTTCATAGAAGATTTTTTTTTTTTGTCACAAGTTAGCGGAAATTGATTTTAATTGTTTTTTTTCACAAAGTGTCATTTTCCGCTAACTTATGACAAAAAATAAAATCTTCTATGAACTCACCATACTCCTAACGGAATACCTTGGGGTGTCTTCTTTCTAAAATGGGGTCATTTGTGGGGTTCCTATACTGCCCTGACATTTTAGGGGCCCTAAACCGTGAGGAGTAGTCTTGAAACCAAATGTCGCAAAATGACCTGTGAAATCCTAAAGGTACTCATTGGACTTTGGGCCTCTTAGCGCACTTAGGGTGCAAAAAAGTGCCACACATGTGGTACCGCCGTACTCAGAAGAAGTAGTATAATGTGTTTTGGGGTGTATTTTTACACATACCCATGCTGGGTGGGAGAAATATCTCTGTAAATGACAATTGTTTGATTTTTTTTTACACACAATTGTCCTTTTACAGAGAGATTTCTCCCACCCAGCATGGGTATGTGTAAAAATACACCCCAAAACACAATATACTACTTCTTCTGAGTACGGCGATACCACATGTGTGACACTTTTTTGCAACCTAGGTGCGCTAAGGGGCCTAACGTCCTATTCACAGGTCATTTTGAGGCCTTTGGATTCTAGACTACTGCTCACGGTTTAGGGCCCCTTAAATGCCAGGGCAGTATAGGAACCCCACAAGTGACCCCATTTTAGAAAGAAGACACCCCAAGGTATTCTGTTAGGAGTATGGTGAGTTCATAGAAGATTTTTTTTTTGTCACAAGTTAGCGGAAAATGACACTTTGTGAAAAAAAAAACAATACATATCAATTTCCGCTAACTTGTGACAAAAAATAAAATCTTCTATGAACTCATCATACACCTAACAGAATACCTTGGGGTGTCTTCTTTCTAAAATGGGGTCACTTGTGGGGTTCCTATACTGCCCTGGCATTTTACGGGCCCAAAACTGTGAGTAGTCTGGAAACCAAATTTCTCAAAATGACTGATCAGGGGTATAAGCATCTGCAAATTTTGATGACAGGTGGTCTATGAGGGGGCAAATTTTGTGGAACCGGTCATAAGCAGGGTGGCCTCTTAGATGACAGGATGTTTTGGGCCTGATCTGATGGATAGGAGTGCTAGGGGGTGACAGGAGGTGATTGATGGGTGTCTCAGGGGGCGGTTAGAGGGGAAAATAGATGCAATCAATGCACTGGGGAGGTGATCGGAAGGGGGTCTGAGGGGGACCTGAGGGTTTGGCCGAGTGATCAGGAGCCCACACGGGGCAAATTAGGGCCTGATCTGATGGGTAGGTGTGCTAGGGGGTGACAGGAGGTGATTGATGGGTGTCTCAAGGTGTGATTAGAGGGGGGAAATAGATGCAAGCAATGCACTAGCGAGGTGATCAGGGCTGGGGTCTGAGGACGTTCTGAGGTGTGGGCGGGTGATTGGGTGCCCGCAAGGGGCAGATTAGGGTCTAATCTGATGGGTAACCGTGACAGGTGGTGATAGGGGGTGATTTATGGGTAATTAGTGGGTGTTTAGAGGAGAGAATAGATGTAAACAATGGATTTGGGAGGTGATCTGATGTCGGATCTGCGGGCGATCTATTGGTGTGGGTGGGTGATCAGATTGCCCGCAAGGGGCAGGTTAGGGGCTGATTGATGGGTGGCAGTGACAGGGGGTGATTGATGGGTGGCAGTGACAGTGGGTGATTGATAGGTGATTGACAGGAGATCAGTGGGTTATTACAGGGAATAACAGATGTAAATATTGCACTGGCGAATTGATAAAGGGGGGTCTGAGGGCAATCTGAGCGTGTGGGCGGGTGATTGGGTGCCCGCAAGGGGTAGATTAGGGTCTAATCTGATGGGTAACAGTGACAGGTGGTGATTGATAGGTGATTGATGGGTAATTAGTGGGTGTTTAGAGGAGAGAATAGATGTAAACAATGGATTTGGGAGGTGATCTGATGTCGGATCTGCGGGCGATCTATTGGTGTGGGTGGGTGATCAGATTGCCCGCAAGGGGCAGGTTAGGGGCTGATTGATGGGTGGCAGTGACAGGGGGTGATTGATGGGTGGCAGTGACAGGGGGTGATTGATAGGTGATTGACAGGTGATCAGTGGGTTATTACAGGGAATAACAGATGTAAATATTGCACTGGCGAATTGATAAAGGGGGGTCTGAGGGCAATCTGAGCGTGTGGGCGGGTGATTGGGTGCCCGCAAGGGGTAGATTAGGGTCTAATCTGATGGGTAACAGTGACAGGTGGTGATAGGGGGTGATTGATAGGTGATTGATGGGTAATTAGTGGGTGTTTAGAGGAGAGAATAGATGTAAACAATGGATTTGGGAGGTGATCTGATGTCGGATCTGCGGGCGATCTATTGGTGTGGGTGGGTGATCAGATTGCCCGCAAGGGGCAGGTTAGGGGCTGATTGATGGGTAGCAGAGACAGGGGGTGATTGACTGGTGATTGACGGGTGATTGACGGGTGATTGACAGGTGATTGACAGGTGATCAGGGGGGATAGATACATACAGTACACGGGGGGAAGGGTCTGGGGGGGGGGGTCTGGGGAGAATCTGAGGGGTGGGGGGGGGGTGATCAGGAGGGGGCAGTGGGCAGGGGGGGGGGATAAAAAAAAAATAGCGTTGACAGATTGTGACAGGGAGTGATTGATGGGTGATTAGGGGGGTGACTGGGTGCAAACAGTGGTCTGGGGGGTGGGCAGGGGGGGGTCTGAGGGGTGCTGTGGGTGATCAGGGGGCAGGGGGGGGGAAATCAGTGTGCTTGGGTGCAGACTAGGGTGGCTGCAGCCTGCCCTGGTGGTTCCTCGGACACTGGGACCACCAGGGCAGGAGGCAGCCAGTATAATAGGCTTTGTATACATTACAAAGCCTATTATACTATTTCCATGCGGCGATCCGGGTGCTAGTAACCCGCCGGCGCTTCCGAACGGCCGGCGGGTTACTACGAGCGGTGGGCGGAGCCAGTCCCCGGCGGCTGATCGCGTCACGAATGACGCGATCGCCGCATAGCCACCCACGCAGCCGCCCCCGCCGATGGGCGTATTGCGGTCGTTTGGGCCCGGACTTTGCCGCCGCCCATCGGCTGGGGGCGGTCCTCAAGTGGTTAATATGGGTCCAAGCTGTAATTTAAAAAGAAGCAAATAATGTAGCCATTTTTACCCATCCCGGAAATCTTTAAGTCTTTGGGCTTAATTCACTAAACCGTGATAACTCATGTCACGGCCGTTTTCGCGCGCACGATCACGAATCTGTGTGTGCAATTGCAAGTTTTTTTGTACGCAAACGATATCAAATTCACGATCACGCATAAACGCGAAATTGCACGTGAAAACGGCCGTGATATGAGTTATCACGGTTTAGTGAATCAAGACCTTTGTGTTAAATCTTGTTTATTGAAATTGTGCAAATTATACAAATTAAACAGCATCAGATGAGTATCACAGGTAATATTGCAATGATGATAAATAGGAGAAATAATACGATCTTGTGTATTTAGCATGTGTATGAGAGATATCACCAATGGAATTATGCACCAAACAGCAGCATGACACACCTGTGATCTTCAAAAAGAAAACAAAAAAAGATAATAGTCATCTATCGGCTATTCATAACATATTCCTCTTCTTCCCCTCCTCTTCTATGATGAAATGATGTGTAGAGGAAGGCCAGAGGTAGTTTAGATAAAATCCATCCTTTCTCCCAGGTCATATCATTTAATGCATTAGGTAAATCCCTGCTGTCCTTGATATTTTGTAACAAACTTATCTGGTGTTGTCTCTGGAGGCTGCTCTGATAGTGTGGAGCAGCTGGAGGAAGCCTCCTTTTCCTCTTTGGTCAGTTGCACCCCCGGCTCCCCTGTAGACATGAATCATCATGTTTGCATCCCCAGCACCCTTGTAGATGTGGGTCAGCATGTTGTTTCTGGCAGTCTCCCTAGGAGGACGCACGCAGCTGCCTTTATAGGTTAAGGCGGCGTGTCTGAGGTGTGTCAGCTGACTCCTGCGGTCAGCTGACACTTGCTGCAGGGATGTTGCTGATTGGTCTGATTTTCCTGGGGGCTTGGTCTGTGCTCTATTCCTGCTATATAAGCCCTGGGCATTCAGTTACTTGCTGTCCGTTATAGCTATCAGTTCGCTGAAAACTGGACCTTGTCTTGCTACTGTGCCTAGTCAGCTAGTTTTCAGAGCTATATACATATGCAGACACTGTCGATATATATGTACTCTAGTTAGACCAGTTATATGTATATATATATATATATATATATATATATATATATATATATATATTGTGACAAAGTCGATACCCAGGAGGTGATCGATTTGTCCCAGGTTGTGTTGGATGGGAGGTACATTCCACCTGGGATCAGACGCTACATCCAGTAGCAGCTCCGGAATAAAAAGGTTTTGGCTGTCTGTCACATGGACAGAGGTTAAAAACCTTACTTGGGTCCGGAGCTGACCAGATGCAGAGTGGGCGGGCGCATCTGGTCGCCAGATCCTGGGTGGATCGATTGCTCTGTGTATGTGGGCTTCTGCTGGAGAAGGCTCACACAGGGTTAACAGAGCAGCTTTGAAAGGCTGGAGTAGGAGGAGAGAGAGTGGGTGTGACCAGCAAGGTCTGGAAGTCTGCTGAGAAAGACTTCACGTTTGATTCCAGGAAGCTGGTTTGCTCTGGAGAGAAAGTGCAGGCTGCACATGGAGTTTGGTGTGTTCCTGATATTGAAAGCTGAATGTAAGCTGCTGGCCTGGACTGGCCTTTTTGTTTTCATTTGAACTGTACTTTACAAACTGCCAAAAGACTGCTGTTTAAGAAGCCTGCTGTCCAATAAACTATTGTTTGTTTTGGAAAATACACCTGTCTGTGCTGCTATCTCCCGCTGAGTACTCACCATTTGCAGCTGATCCCTCACAATTGGTGCTCGGATGCGGGCAACTTAGCATGCCTACAGCGACAGTGTGTTTGGCGCAAGAGTTAAAAATTTGAACAGCAGCATGGATGAAATGGTGAAGCAGCTGGTGTTGGCGAATGCGGCCTTGCAACAGGCTAATGCTGAGCAGCGGAAAACGAACACAGCCCTGCAACAACATACAGAGGCAGTACAGCAGCAAGCGGTTGCCCTGTGTGAGAGTCTGGCTGCAGCTGCGGAGGCCGATCGTCATACTGCTGAGGCTGACAGGAAAGCAGTGAGTGAGTTGGTGCAACAACTGGTGGCTCGGAACCAAGAGGGACAGCTGCTGGTACCTGGCAGTGGAGGCACCATCCGCGCAAGCCACTTCTTGCAGAAGCTGACTCCTCATGATGACGTCGAGGCGTTCCTCCATACCTTTGAGAGGACAGCGGAGAGGGAAGCCTGGCCTAAAACGCAATGGGCAGGATTGGTAGCGCCATTCCTGACTGGGGATGCTCAAAAGGCCTACTTCGACCTTGCCCTAGAGGATGCTAAAGACTACGACAAGCTGAAGGAGGAGATCCTGCGTAGACTTGGTGTCACCCCGGCGGTGCGAGCCCAGCGAGTTCACCAGTGGTCCTATTCAGCCGGATGCTCTCCAAGGTCCCAGATGCACGATCTAATCCACTTGGTAAAGAAGTGGTTGGAACCTGAGAAGTTAACAGCTCCGGAGGTCGTCGAAAGAGTTACCATTGACCGTTTCTTGCGCTCCCTACCGCCGGCTTTGCGAAGGTGGGTGAGTCATGCAGATCCACAGTCAGCTGATGAACTCATTGCGCTGCTGGAACGTTATCTGGCTGCAGAGGACTCTTTGGCTTGGGCCACAGGACAGCGCTCAGCTACCCGGAGACTGGCAGCACCCCAGGGATCTGGTAAGACAAAAGCTGACTTTGTGGGGGGTGTGGTCAGTGAGCCAAGCTCTGCAGGCCGAGGTCGACCAGGCACAATGGTAA
Organism: Hyperolius riggenbachi; assembly: GCF_040937935.1. Lineage (NCBI taxonomy): Eukaryota > Metazoa > Chordata > Amphibia > Anura > Hyperoliidae > Hyperolius > Hyperolius riggenbachi. Next base: position 326,053,012 of record NC_090650.1, read on the forward strand.
GAAGTCGATCCCCGGTACAATGTTGGCAATGTAAAGAGTGGGGACATATTGCTGCTAACTGTCCTCAGGCAGTTGAACCCATGGAGTGCGATTACACTCGTCGCAGGTCCTTGTTTGCGCGACCTGTGTATATCGCAAGCTGTGACTCTCATTTGGCGGTGGTAAAAATTGCTGGAAAAACTGTCCAGGCTCTCTTAGACTCTGGTAGCTTGGTGACCCTGGTGCATTCCAGTTTAGTGGACCCGGCCTGGCTGGGGAATCGTCGGGTCACAGTACAATGTGTTCATGGGGACTCTAAACAATACCCCACCGCCCTTCTCACCATTGAAACAACTGTGGACCTGCCACTCAGGAAATAGTGGTGAGCCCGAACTTGGCACATAGTGTCATCCTGGGGAGGGACTTTCCACTGTTCTGGAACTTGTGGGAAGGGGATAACTGTGGAGGCTCAAGAGAGCTGGAATCTAAAAATAATACAGAAATTGATGGTAATGAAATGTTTTCTCCCTTGGAGGTGTTTGCTGGGGACTCTGAGTTATCCCCAGAGACCTCTGAGGGCTCGGTCCTACCAGAGCTGGAGGTTTCTCGGGATAACTTTGGGACGGCCCAGCTAAGGGATCCTACGCTGGCAAAAGCGTGGGAAAATGTCAAGGTGTTGAACGGTGAACCCCAAGTGGTCGGGGCTGAGAAAGCATTTCCTCATTTGGCGGTACAATCAGACTTGCTGTACCAGGTTTGTAAAATTCAGGGTGAGGTTGTGGAACAACTCGTAGTGCCTAAGTCGTATCGCACAATGGTCCTAGACCTAGCGCACAAACATGCCCTGGGGGGACATTTGGGTACCGAAAAAAACTAGGGACCGAGTCCTACAGCGATTCTTTTGGCCTGGGGTACATGGAGATGTAAAAGCTTACTGTGAATCCTGTCCCGAATGCCAAAGATGTGCTCCAGCTCCCCATTTTCGAAGTCCGCTCGTCCCCTTGCCCATTATCGAAGTTCCCTTCGAAAGGATAGCCATGGACCTAGTTGGGCCATTGGTTCGATCCGCACGCGGTCACCAATACATTCTGGTGGTAGTGGACTATGCCACTCGTTACCCAGAAGCGGTTCCCCTGAGAAATACGTCGTCTAAAGTGATTGCACGTGAGTTGTTCCACATGTTCACCAGAGTAGGTTTGCCAAAGGAAATTTTGACAGACCAGGGTACCCCATTTATGTCAAAATTGATGAAAGAAGTGTGTAAACTGATGAAGATCGATCAGATTCGTACTTCAGTGTACCACCCTCAAACGGACGGGCTTGTGGAAAGATTCAACAAAACCTTAAAAAATATGTTAAAGAAAGTAGTGGACAAGGATGGCAAAGATTGGGATTGCCTTTTGCCCTACTTAATGTTTGCAATTCGGGAGGTCCCTCAGTCTTCCACAGGTTTTTCGCCGTTTGAGTTGTTGTATGGGCGATGCCCACGGGGAATCTTGGATATAGCCAAAGAAACCTGGGAGCAAGAGGCCACCCCCTACAGAAGTATTGTTGAACATGTGTCTGGCATGCAAGATAGGATTGCAGCAGTGATGCCTTTAGTCAGAGAGCATTTGCAACATGCCCAGGAGGCGCAGTCTCGTGTTTATAATAAGTCAGCAAAGGTGCGAGCTTTCAGTCCTGGGGATCGGGTCCTGGTGTTGGTTCCCACGGTTGAAAGCAAGTTTTTGGCTAAGTGGCAAGGACCATATGAGATTATTGAGAAGGTAGGGGAGGTGAATTACCGAGTTTACCAACCTGGCCGGAGGAAGCCGGAACAGATTTACCATGTGAATTTACTGAAGCCCTGGAAAGAGAGGGTGGCTCTTGCAGCTTCCCAGGTTACTCAAGAATCCACCAAGGGTGGAATAGAGCTGGTACAGGTGGCTGAGGCGCTGTCTGTTTCACAGAAACGGGAGGTCCGAGAGTTCCTCTTACGGAATCGAGAGGTGTTCTCGGAACTTCCGGGTTGTACCCAAGTCATCAGGCATGATATTGTGACTGAGCCCCATGTACAGGTCCGCCTTAAACCTTATCGAATACCTGAAGCTCGCAGACAGGCCATAGCAGGGGAAGTAGAAAGAATGCTGGAACTGGAGGTTATTGAGGAGTCCAACAGCGAATGGAATAGCCCCATAGTTCTAGTTCCGAAGCCTGACGGATCCATTCGTTTCTGTAATGACTTCAGAAAATTGAATGAGGTGTCAAAATTTGATGCCTACCCTATGCCAAGGGTAGATGAGTTAGTCGAAAGGCTGGGCCCCGCAAGATATGTCACCACCTTAGATCTGACCCGGGGATATTGGCAGGTGCCCTTATCTGAATCAGCCAAGGAGAAGACAGCCTTCTCGACTCCCCAAGGGCTGTTTCAGTATGTCAGGATGCCGTTTGGGTTGCAAGGGGCCCCAGCCACCTTTCAAAGGATGATGGACAAGATCCTCAGGCCGCATCAGCGGTATGCTGCGGCTTATTTGGACGACGTTGTCGTCTTCAGTACAGATTGGGAAAGCCACCTTCCAAAAGTCCAGGCGGTCCTGGATGCCATTAGAAAGGCGGGGCTGACAGCGAACCCCAAGAAGTGTGCAGTAGGGTTGGAGGAGGCTCGTTACCTGGGGTACACAATTGGGAGAGGTCTGATTAAGCCCCAAGTGCAGAAAGTGGAGGCCATAAGGGACTGGCCTAGGCCTACCACGAAAAAGCAGGTCAGGACCTTCTTAGGTTTGGTGGGCTATTATAGGAGGTTCATTCCAAATTTTGCCACTTTGGCCACTCCCATTACAAACCTCACAAAAGGGAAAAGTTCCTCCATGGGTGCATGGGGACAGGAGGCTGAAGAAGCCTTTCAAGGTCTTAAGGAGGCATTGTGCAGGGGTCCAGTCTTGATCACGCCTGATTTTAAAAAAGAGTTTCTGGTACAGACAGATGCTTCAGCTGTGGGGTTAGGAGCAGTCCTATCCCAAATCGTCAATGGAGAGGAGCACCCAGTTGTGTATCTGAGTCGAAGGCTGACCGCAGCCGAAGAAAGATATAGTATCGTGGAGCGGGAGTGTCTGGCCATCAAGTGGGCACTCGAGGCTCTGCGGTACTATCTCTTGGGCCGTCGCTTTCGCCTCATTACCGACCATGCTCCTCTCACATGGATGTCTCAAAACAAGGAGAAAAATGCAAGGGTAACGCGCTGGTTTCTGGCATTACAGCCCTTTAATTTTTCTGTGGAGCACAGAGCTGGAAGACTGCATGGCAATGCAGATGCTCTATCAAGGGCATTCTGTCTTGCCGCAGACTGTGTCCGATCCCACGGGATCGAACAGAGGGGGGGAGTATGTGACAAAGTCGATACCCAGGAGGTGATCGATTTGTCCCAGGTTGTGTTGGATGGGAGGTACATTCCACCTGGGATCAGACGCTACATCCAGTAGCAGCTCCGGAATAAAAAGGTTTTGGCTGTCTGTCACATGGACAGAGGTTAAAAACCTTACTTGGGTCCGGAGCTGACCAGATGCAGAGTGGGCGGGCGCATCTGGTCGCCAGATCCTGGGTGGATCGATTGCTCTGTGTATGTGGGCTTCTGCTGGAGAAGGCTCACACAGGGTTAACAGAGCAGCTTTGAAAGGCTGGAGTAGGAGGAGAGAGAGTGGGTGTGACCAGCAAGGTCTGGAAGTCTGCTGAGAAAGACTTCACGTTTGATTCCAGGAAGCTGGTTTGCTCTGGAGAGAAAGTGCAGGCTGCACATGGAGTTTGGTGTGTTCCTGATATTGAAAGCTGAATGTAAGCTGCTGGCCTGGACTGGCCTTTTTGTTTTCATTTGAACTGTACTTTACAAACTGCCAAAAGACTGCTGTTTAAGAAGCCTGCTGTCCAATAAACTATTGTTTGTTTTGGAAAATACACCTGTCTGTGCTGCTATCTCCCGCTGAGTACTCACCATTTGCAGCTGATCCCTCACAATATATATATATATATATATATTTTTTTTTATATATATATATATATATATATATATATATATATATATATATATACATATATATATTGTAATTGTATATTATTCTGATTGTTATTCTGTGTATGACCCGGCTAAACCCTCACTCTGATTCTGTCTCCTCCTTGCCTGTACCTCAGCCATCTGGTCTAAGTGTTTGACCTCAGCCTGTTTAACGTTTTTGTCTCTGTCTCAGCCTTCTGTACTTTAGCCATCTGACCACCTGTGTATGATATCAGCCGGTTATTGACCTAGCCTTGCCTCAGTCCTATTGTACCGCAGTATTTCTGACTACACGTGTATGACTTTAGCTGACGATCTGACCACGATTTATCTATTCAGTGATTACGTCTAATACCCAGCGTCACATATTTGTTTTAGTTTATCTCTCAAAATTGATGCAGGAATAGATCATTATATTATGGTAAATTAGCTGATAAAGACTATATCCCCAAAACTACAGGTCTGCACGGTAAACTGTGTTATTAATAAACCCCTCAAAATAATATACAGTAAAAATCCACTGTATGATCTGTATTCAATTTGAAGTTAGTCTTTTTATATTTTAATACTAGACAGTTTGATTCTGTTTTATATTAATCTGTGTTCGGAAAAGCTATGCCACATCCTTTCTCTGCCAGTCTGACAGGCTTTAGACCAGTCCATCTCCTCAGGGGAGATTCTCAGGGTTTGCTTGCTTTAAGATGTCAGCCGGGCTGCTTACTTGTGTCATGTGCCACTATACTTGCAGTTAGACTGTGCTACTGCCTTCAAGGAAGTGCTTTTAAAAATACATTTTATCGTTTTTGGTAATTTCAAAAAGTCAAAAGTCTGTCTGTAAGGGTGAATTCCCCCTAGTGGCACAATTTAAAGAGGCTTTTCCAGGGCTTGCTGTACTTTAGTATAGGAAGTGCCAGAAGCAGGGAGCGATGTGTGCTGCTGGTGGGCGGAAATCTTCAAACAAGGTCCAGAGGATAGTAGCCTGGGATTATTTCTGAGGATATTATACTGGGATAATTAATTAAAGGTAAGTATTTATGGTTAATTAAGAATAACAAAATATTTTTTTCATGTTTTCATTTCATTTTTACATTTTTGTGGAAATGTTAGTGGTACTTCAGAGCCACTATAATCATTTCACTTGAGAAGGGTGGGAATCTAAGGGTCCCCTTGTTAAAGGCTACCCCTAGATTCCACCATAAGCCCACTAGAACCCCAACCTCCTCATTGGCATGGAAGATGAGGAAATGGTCAAAGGACCATTTTGTATGGACAAAGGCTTTAATGAAGAGAGGGATATGTGACCAAAGTATTTGAGTTTTAACAGTAGTATCAGCCTTTCTAGTGAACACTCTGGCCTTATTTCTTGAAGTATTGACTGTTTAGATCTTCTGGAAGTCCAGGAAACTCTTAGTAGCTTTCTCCACAGAATCTTATTTATAGTTCAACTGTCACAGCCATATATTACTACTGGGAAGGCCATAGCTTTAACATGCCATGGTTTTCCAACCAAGCACGATGCATCTCTTAATCACATGGCTGCAGTCACCATCTGCAGAGATCTTTGATCCCAGGATAAGGAAATTCATTACAACTTCTACTTTTTTACTCATCTATATGCAGATGGTTCTTTGGAGCATTTTAAGTTTTCTTGATGTTAAGCAGTAGACCAGCTTTGGCACTTTCTATTTTTACATTAATAACTAGGCTCTTTATTTCTTCTTTAGTTTCAGTCATCAGAGTGGTATCATTGACAAATCTCAGATTGTTAATAAGCCTGCCTGCTATTTTAAGTCCAGCATGTCACTCAATCTTGTGGCATTACTTTACCAAATGTGAACTAGTCAGTTATTCTATACTATTATAACTGTTGCTTGTTTCTTGGTTTGCATATGGATTCCTCAAAAGGCAAATGAGATTGAATGGTGTACCTATTTCCATGGGAATATGACACAGTCTATGATGATCAACACAGTCAAAAAAATTTGGCTAGTTAACAAAAGCAAAAGTAGACATTCTTCTGGAATTATCTTGCTTTCTCAATTATCCATTGAATGTTGTCAGTATGGTCCCTTGTGCCTTTCCCTCTTCTAAAAAAGGTTGCACATCTGGCAGTTCTCATTTTATATGTTGCTGCAGTCTGCTGCAGCATTGCAGACTGCAGCAAATGTCATTTTACTGAGTTTAAAAAACAAACATGTTTCTAAAAAATTAAAAGGTTTTGTTGATAAAAAAAGTTGACTTTTTGCTCAAGAAGCTCATTTGTTTAACCGACTCCAACTCTTTGTGCACCCCAGATGTCTCTGTCAATCATGGCTTCTTTCATATACACTTGTTGTGCATGCTGCCACTGAATATACATTTTAACCATATTGATAAAATATATAACAGAGGGCAACAACTAGTGAACTAAGTGAAGGTCTGATTGATTCATTTGTAGGGAATCGTTTGCCTCCAGGGAACACTGGTTCCTCTTCAGCAATCGATCTCCTGTAATAGCTGCAGGGAAGGAGCCGCCTGCACGCGGATACGCGTGCACAAGGGCAGCAACACTGCTGGACAGATATATTCATCCAGATTGCCTTTGAGTGGCAATTTTTGGACAAATATATCTGTCCAGATTGGCTTAAGTGGTTAGAGGACAACCGAGGTGACATGTGACATGATGAGATAGACATGTGTATGTACAGTGCCAAGCACACAAATAACTAGACTGTGTTCCTTTTTTTCTTTCTCTGCCTGAAAATTTGTAAACGTAAACATCAGGTAAGCAAGGGACAGTTTCTGCCCGGGTTGGGAATGGGTCGGACTGGGTCAGACTATAGCATAACCCTCACTGATAAGTAATTACAGCCATAAAACACTTCCCTGTCAGTAAATGGCATCTGAGAGCTGGAAAGATATTAGGGTTAAAAAGGGTTAATAATCATAGATTTGAGCTCTAGCGCACTTCAATGAAGGTGTCATTGAGCAGAGACAATGAAACAGTAAAAACTTAAAAACTAGATATAAATATAAAATAAAACAGTGGGATATCTCAAAAAGTCATTTTTAGGAGACTGAGGATAGATACAATATCAGTTTATTTTCACATCGGATATCCTTTAATGCTAAGGATACTTATAATGTTTTAATAGCAACAAACTGATTTTAGTAGGAAAACAAAGCAAAATTAAAAAGTAACTTCTAAAATGTATGTAAGTTTTATACATAGATCACTGTTATAACTAAGCAGACTTGTGTAGTGTGTACTAATTACACATAATCTTTTGAAAATGGATACCATATTTATATTTGCCGATAATAAATACAATAGAAAGCATTAAATGAGCCAAAACGCCAATTTTCATTATCACTCAGTAATAACAGCATACGTTTAAAAAAGTAAAAATGATTTCTGCATTGCTTCAGTCTGCTACAAAACAGGTTCATTTCATATTACAGCTTAAACAATCAGGGCCGGATTTCTGGCAAGGCCACATAGGCCATGGCCTAGGGCACCAGAAGTTTAGGGGCGGCTCAGTGAGGAGCAGTAAAGCTGTTCTTTGCAGCCATCCTATCTACAAAGACAGCTTTAAACTTTGAACTCTCTGTCCTGTACTTGTGTAGGCCCTGCAAGATCTGTAAGCTCTATCCTGCCCGGTATACATCAGCCTAACTCTTATGGTGACACAATGGGTCCATCATTAATGAGATGGCAAACATAACATAAAAGTTCTTAAGCAAAACATAATTTATAATCTATACGCATATTACTAAAATAGTTATTGTCTGTGACATCCAATGATGGAAAGTAAGTAGAATTCTCATGGGGGGCGGGCACGCAGAGATAACAACCATACAGACCGTATAGTTGGCCTTGGGCGGTAAAAAGTACAAATCCGGCCCTGTAAACAATAGACTTTTGTTTTTCATCCAAGTTTCGCTGTCCCTATCAGATATTGGGCAAGATCATTTTGATTGTGGTAATCTGAGTTCCTGGGAATAATACAACTGAAAACAATCCTTAGAAAATTGATCCCAATCATTAACCACTTAGTGCAAACAGAGTTATTCAGTTACCTAGTTAGTTGGGTTAAAAAATGACATGTTCATCGAGATCAACCAGAAAACATGTTACAACACTAGCCCGCACCATCACATATCTCAGTTGATCAAGTAGAAGGGAAAAAAAAAACCTGTCGTCCACTAGAGCACTTTCAGCTGGGCAAAAAGCAGTAAATTGACGCAAATGAAAGGAGGTGAAAATCACAATTGCAGGTCCTGCAGCATTTTTGGAGTAATTGCACTTCAACGCAAAAGATAGGAGGGCTGCAAAATTGCTGAGTTGCTCCCTAGCACAAGAGGACATCATCGCTTCTCTATTTGTGCAAGGGGGTGGGGCCATATGCCGGTGGAAATTAACCTCAAGACAAGAGACTCGATAAGTACAGTATTTTAAACTCTAGCTACGCAGGATACAAGATGACCCCCCCCCCTCCCCCCCTCCCCCGTATTATAATTCTGGATTTTAGGGTCTTTTTAAAAGGTTTCAGACCCTAAAATCAGGAAAAAAATCAATGTGCCAGAACACCAGCAGCAGCCCCTGCTCTCACCTCCCTGGGCTCCAGCTCTGCAATTTTATCTCCGTCCTCCAGGTAACACTTTGGTGAGATCAATGACGGCGATCTCACCAGAGTGATTCAGAGCCTCTGAGGACAGGAAGGAGAATGGCTACCGATGTCTGGCTCCCCCGGGAGGTGAGTAGAAATGCCCTTTGCGTGCTATACTCTGCTAGAGCTCCCGGTGGCTAGCCCAAGCGTAGCTTGGGATTACCACTAGGGAGGTTAAAAAAAATTGCAACTGTAATCGCTGTAGCAAATGCTAGCAAAAACACAGAGGATTGCTACAGTGAATGGTGATCTGTAGTGGGCCCCTGGCTTTACAAGGCTTAAATCAGTTTAGCCCTAGAAGGATTTAAAAAATCCTTCCCGACTCCAAACTACAATTAGATAAAATCTCTGGATCAGCACCCCTGGGTATTATCTAGTAATTTGAGCCATGGATGTCCTTCAATGCAAATTAAGCTTTTTAACCTCATTTAAAAGCAGATATTAAATTTGCCACAATTTGCAATAAATAATTCCTGTGGTAATACATTCCACATTTTAATCGCTCATACTGTATGGTTTAGAGCTGTAAAGATGTCACCACTGAGAATCACAAGCTAGAGTGCATTGAGGGCTGAACCGTAATTTCTGACCAGGTTTGGGGCTACAATGTAACTTCTGACAAAGCATGGAGGACTGTGTGTGACTGCTGACCACAGATGTTGCTGGGATCTCAGGAGGACACAAAGCTCTGCAAGGAGGAAAACTCTATGGGGTTGATTCACTAAACCGTGCTATGACAAATAGCACACCTTATCAGAGATAGCATGCCATATCAGAGATATTTATTTATTTATTGTTTATTTATTGTATTTATAAAGCGCCAACATATTACGCAGCGCTAGCACGCCTTATCAAAGATAATACGCCTTATCAGAGTAGTATAGCAAGCGATATCAACCCGCAGGGGCTCAGGGCAGGTGAAATGCCATTGCCAATTAGCAGGCATAAGTTCGTAACTCAATATGCTACTCTGATAAGGCATGTAAACTTTAATAAAGCATGCTATCTGTGATAAGGCATGCAATCTCTGATAAGGCATGCTATTTATCATAGCATGGTTTAGTGAATCAACCCCTTTGTCACCCTAGTTTGCAAGGCCCTGTCATCCACTGCTGTCAGCTATAACAAAATGGTGTAGAAGTTGGGGAACCCTGATGTTCATGGTATTTCCTTCTGCTTGTTACTAGATTCTATAGGGTGTGGGAGAAAAGTGTTGCAGGGGATCGGGGCTGCTGTTGGCTTGGTAGTGGTGTCACAATCAATTGTTTTATAGCTTTTCATGGAACATGAGCAACATGGAAACTTCCTAAACTATGCTCACTGTGCAAATATGCTCAGGCAGCCAGAAAATAATTTGGTAGTGATTTTTTTTGTGTAACAACTGCCTTCTTTTCATTGGCTGAAAAAAATTCTCCTATTTCTCCACCCCTCCCTTCTCTGGACAAGTCATGTAGATTGGTGGAGCTAAAGCAGTATGCCTGTCAGAGTTTGTAGGTCAGTTTATTGACTGGCCTACTATATACTGTAGACCAGTGAATAGAAAGGCAGGAGGCATGTTGTAAACAATTTAAAAGAGGTACAAAAGACAAAGGAAATAAGAAAAAAGATAAAAGGCTTGATTCACAAAGCGGTGCTAACAGTTAGCATGCTGGTGAAAAGCCCCTTCACACCTAAACTCAGTTTAGGCGTGAGAAGTTTAGGCATGATAAGTTTAGGCATGATAAGTTTAGGCGTGATAAGTTTAAGCACCAACTCGGTTAGCACCGCAGTGCACAGCTGATCAAAAGTTTTGCGCTAGCAAAGTCTGGTGTACTTCGCATACAGTTTAATGGCGCTGCATTGCGCGCGGGACTTTGCGCGTGATCTAAACTTGTCTAAACTTATCACGCCTAAACTTATCACGCCTAAACTTATCACGCTTAAACTGGCTTTTCACCAGCGTGGTGAAATGGATACCACGCCTAAAGTCTTTTACTGGGTTAGCCCCGCTTTGTGAATCAAGCCCTTAGACAGAAAAATGTATAGAAATAAAAAAGAACAACACAGAAGAGAAAGAAAAATACAGAATACATAAGTTGCAGAAGAGTAACAGAAGAACGAGTTTGGCATATTAGAAGAAAGAAGAAAACATCTGAAAAATAAGCATACAGAAGACCACAGATAAAGAACTGGAGAAACAAAAACAATCTTATTTTCAACTTTTGGTTTTGTTTTGTTTTTTTGTATATTTTGCTTATTAGTTAAAAAATATTTTACCATATGGCTGCTTCTAATTTTAGTCCTTTTCTGGTAATATAATAGGCAGGGTGAACAGAAATTACATCTTTTAGCTATATAGAAGTAGTATATAGCATTAGTAGGAGATAATAGAAGATACAGAAGCTTTAAAAACTATTTAAAAATAAGAGAAGTGTTGGACTTAACTCCGAAGCTAAACATCTACAAATAGGCTCAACAAAATGGATGTACTCTATGAAAGTGTGTTTCTGGGTTAACCACCCACTTCTTTAGTAAATAGACAGCATCAAATGGTGGAAACTGATAGGCTAAGTGCCTATCGGAGGCCCCTTCCTTTGTCCTTTGGCTATTTGTGATAGGTGACAATTGAGATGGGTTTTTAATCTCCATATGCTTAGTGTGTGTTTGCATTTTTAGTTGACCCATATTTGTGAGTACTAATTGTCTTATACATTTTCCTTCTAGCATCTAGAAGTTACTACACTTAACTGGCCCTGTTTAATTTCTCTTTAAGATACTTAAGTGAATCTCTTAACTACTTACCTGGGAGATGCAAAATATGTGGGGTCCCCACCATACTAATACTCTCACCGCCTTTTATTCAGCAGAGGCAGGGTTAAAAGGAACCCAAGGTGTGAAACCTATGGAGGCCACCATATTTATTTCCTTTTAAACAATACCAGTTGCTTGCCAGTCCTGCTGATCTTTATGGACCAGTTGGGTCTAAAGCCCACACCTGAAATAAGCATACAACTAATCTTGTGAGATTTGTCATAGACATCTGATATGCATGCTTGTTCAGGGTCTATGACTTCAAATAAAAAATAAACATGTCAGCCTCCATGTCCCTCTCAGCTTGGGTTCTCTTTAAGCCCCTTGTCCAAAATATCAGGACAAAAGAGCTTTGCAAAGCATGAAGTCTTTGTTGTGCCTCTTTTGCAGAGAACCTCAACATATTAAGGACCATTTTAAGGACCATGTGAGATTGTATAGCTCAAGGGGTATTTCCTGAATTTCCTTTGGTGTACCAGCCTGCATGGGGAAGGTGGTCATACTTTTTACATTTAAAAAAGCATGCAATGATGTTTTCTAAACAAATGTATCAGGCTGGTGAGCACAGTAGCCATTATCAGCAGCATAGCAATAGTGAGGAATCACTGGGTTAATTTCTGAATTGCCATTGTGGGTCACATGTACGTGCAGCACATATAGCCTTTTTGTTTAGTAAATGCATGATATCTAGTTTTCAGTGATCAGAGTTTATGTTACTTTGTTAAACACCCACACTGAGATTTGTTCTATATATTCCTCTACTTGCCCTTTAAATAGACACCAAGTAACATTTAATTATGCCGTAAGGTTACTAAATGGAATGCATAACCGTACCATCCCACTTAGGAGACAACACTGCAAACCATCAGCTTGCACAGACTAAAAATGCTGATCATTGTCATTTTAAATATATTACATTGCTCGAAAACTGACACTTTGGAATGAGAACAGGTATAAATAGCCTTTGCACTGGGGAGTCTATACCTACTGCTTGAAAGGGTAATTGAAAGGGTTATGCCTCTAGCCACTAAATGCCTTGCCAGCGGCAGCATTTCTGACTTTATCAGACAGTAAAATGTTGTAAGAAATAAACCTGAGACATGTAAAACCATTCTGAGTAAAATGCAGCGTACTCAAAAATGATCAAATAAGTGTATAATGGTGCCTTTTTATTTAAGCAATTTTTGTTACTGCAGATGACTTGTTGAGCTATCACGCCCGAATCTGGACCAACAGTTGACACAACTGTGGGTCCTTGACAAGAAAATTGCATTAATAATGAATATGTATTCCAGGAAAGAACAGAACAATGTAATCTATAATTAAAAATGCTAATAACTGCAAAAAATGTATTTAATGCACTCAGACTGCAGACAGGCATCGGAAAGTGAACTCTGAGGTCGCAAAGCAGATAATTCACACAGAGGATTTATGACGTGTTTGAAAACCATGCAACTTAGAATTTCAAAAGCTCACATTAGAGTTTTATGCAGCATAGTTTAAATATATAATATGTTTCATCTATTTTTTTGCTTGTAGTATAGACCTTAAAAAGACTGTAATGACTCTCACTCCACATTCTTAACACGGCTTCAGTCCAAATTTCCTGGCGCCCTTTTTGCAAGTATGTGTTCCCCTCACCTCTACTAGGAATTGAAAGGCCAATTCCTGTTGCCCAGCAGGGATTGGTGCTGAATCCCTCGGGTGACAGATTGTGCATTATCTGTATTTATGGAAAAATTATTTATAAAATAAACATAATTATAATTTCTCATGAACAAGGGGATTAGAAGGTAGGACAGCGGATGGGGTTTTTAACGGTCTGGGGCAGGGCTTCCAAAATCACTGATTTACAAAGTGGGGAGTACTAGGCAACAGTGGACAATGTAAGGACATCCTAGGTAAGAGATTCAATTTACCTTTCAATGCAAAAAGAAGGAATAACTGTCTTTGATGGCCTTCAAAAGTTGTAAAGTTGGTAGTATTAGAGACACTCTAACTGGCTTAAAGTATACCTCCAATGTTCACTGAGCCCTCTTCTCCTATAAGTATATATATTCGCACCTCCCCCTCCCTCCCCCCACCCCCCGCCACCCCACTGAAAAATGCCATGTTGTTCTCTGTACTTGAGATAGGGGAAATAGATGGTGTTTTTTAGCAGGGTGGTGGGGCTACTTGCTGCAAGTCGGTAGACACGCATCTCCTTCGGTGAGTTACAAGAGGAAAACATGGCAGGTAATTATAACTTTATAGGAGAAGAGGATCCAATGAATATGTAATATAGTAAAAAGAAAATCAGCGCCAATGGGAAGCAATGAGCGACGCAGCTAAGAGAGAACAGTGTCCAGAGTTCAAAACAGTATATGTAAGCAAATCAGCACAGGTCAAAAACAGGCAGTTAACTTCCATTGTGCTTGGTTAACTAAGTTTCCACAATCACAGGTATATCCCATCACCAATCAAAGGAATAAGGCTTACCAAACATATATTACCCACATTATAAGGTTGTCAGAAAAGCTTTAGTGCCACAGATAATAATGCATTTCCTCTAAGCCCAAAGTTATGATGTCATCCTCCAGTCAACATCAGACGGTGTAGAAGATATAGCCTACAGTCACCCAGTGCTCAAAAAAGGGTACATAGTGTCCACCACCATGGGACAAACAATATGCCAGGCTTAGTAGGTTTGCAGGGTTAAGATTGTATTGCACAATCATTAAAGTTAAAACAAAACAACTTACATTGTGGGTCCATGCACACAGGACCCAACTGCATACAATTCGCCTATAAGGTTTTTGCACTGCATTACATCAAAGTGCACCTTATCACATATGTAGGTAGTATGTTCAGAGATAGCCCGTCTCTCCTTCCCTACCAGCATTGAGCTGAAACCTGTTAGCCCGTCTCTCCTTCCCTAACAGGTTTCAGCTCAATGCTGGTAGGGAAGGAGAGACGGGCTATCTCTGAACATACTACCTACATATGTGATAAGGTGCACTTTGATGTAATTCAGTGCAAAAACCTTATAGGCGAATTGTATGCAGTTGGGTCCAGTGTGCATGGACCCACAATGTAAGTTGTTTTGTTTTAACTTTGATGATTGTGGAATAAAATCTTAACCCTTTGTGGCAATCCTACTAAGCCTGGCATATTGTTTGTCCCATGGTGGTGGACACTATGTACCCTTTTTGAGCACTGGTTGATTGCAGGCTATAGCAACAGGATTGGAGGGACTACAGCGCTGAGGAATATATACACAGTCTTTGCAGTTCCATTTTTGGATTGGAATCTACCTCTGGCAGCTAACTTTCTCCACTTGTGTGAAGCGCTTGATAATCCTTTTTGCAACATAGACGGTGTAGAAGATATGACATTAAAAAATAGCAATATTAAGTGTAGACTGCTTTTATTCTAAGAAATTATATCCCAACAGATAAAGAGCACTTACATACGGGGCCCAAACCATGGGTACCCCAAAAATCAAATTGCACATGTGTGCTGGCCAGCAACAGCTTAAAAGGATAAAAGGTGTTGCCTGTCTCTTTCCTGAGAAGAAGATGAGCAACAACTTTTATCCTTTCACTCTGTTAACAAGACTAGTATATGGCTGGTAGTGTTGGGCGAACATCTAGATGTTCGGGTTCGGGCCGAACAGGCCGAACATGGCCGCGATGTTTGGGTGTTCGACCCGAACTCCGAACATAATGGAAGTCAATGGGGACCCGAACTTTTGTGGTTTGTAAAGCCTCCTTACATGCTACATACCCCAAATTTACAGGGTATGTGCACCTTGGGAGTGGGTACAAGAGGGAAAAAAAATTTAGCAAAAAGAGCTTATAGTTTTTGAGAAAATCGATTTTAAAGTTTCAAAGGGAAAACTGTCTTTTAAATGCGGGAAATGTCTGTTTTCTTTGCACAGGTAACATGCTTTTTGTCGGCATGCAGTCATAAATGTAATACATATAAGAGGTTCCAGGAAAAGGGACCGGTAATGCTAACCCAGCAGCAGCACACGTGATGGAACAGGAGGAGGGTGGCGCAGGAGGAGAAGGCCACGCTTTGAGACACAACAACCCAGGCCTTGCATGAGGACAAGAAGCGTGCGGATAGCATGCTTTGTACCACCATGCAGTCATAAATGTAATAAAGATAAGTGGTTCAATAAACAGGGACCACGCGGCAACGCTAACCCAGCAGCAGCACACGTGATGGAACAGGAGGAGGCGCAGGAGGAGAAGGCCACGCTTTGTGAGACACAACAACCCAGGCCTTGCATGAGGACAAAAAGCGTGCGGATAGCATGCTTTGTACCGCCATGTAGTCATAAATGTAATAAAGATAAGAGGTTCAATAAACAGGGACCACGCGGCAACGCTAACCCAGCAGCAGCAGCAGCAGCAGCACACGTGATGGAACAGGAGGAGGCGCAGGAGGAGAAGGCCACGCTTTGTGAGACACAACAACCCAGGCCTTGCATGAGGACAAAAAGCGTGCGGATAGCATGCTTTGTACCGCCATGTAGTCATAAATGTAATAAAGATAAGAGGTTCCATAAACAGGGACCGGCAACGGTAACCCAGCAGCAGCAGCAGCAGCAGCAGCACACGTGATGGAACAGGAGGAGGCGCAGGAGGAGAAGGCCACGCTTTGTGAGACACAACAACCCAGGCCTTGCATGAGGACAAAAAGCGTGCGGATATAGCAGCAATGCTTTTTGCCGCCATGCAGTCATAAATGTAATACAGATGAGAGGTTCAATAAACAGGGACCGGAAACGCTAAACCATCCCAGATGTTCATCGGTCATGTTACTTGGTTGGGGTCCAGGAGTGTTGCGTAGTCGTTTCCAATCCAGGATTGATTCATTTTAATTTGAGTCAGACGGTCTGCATTTTCTGTGGAGAGGCGGATACGCCGATCTGTGATGATGCCTCCGGCAGCACTGAAACAGCGTTCCGACATAACGCTGGCTGCCGGGCAAGCCAGCACCTCTATTGCGTACATTGCCAGTTCGTGACAGGTGTCTAGCTTCATGCCCGGTTTCAGGTCCAGCGGTGCCAGCCACAAATCCGTCTGTTCCTTTATTCCCCTCCAAATTTCCTCCCCTGTGTGCTGCTTATCCCCAAGGCAGATCAGCTTCAGCAACGCTTGCTGACGCATGCCAACAGCTGTGCTGCACTGCTTCCACGATCCTACTGCTGCTGGTGCTGGGTTAGCATTTCCGGATGAGGTACAGCTTTGAGATGCGTTGGAGGAGAAGGAGTCAGAGAGGTAGGTGCTGCTGTTGTTATCCAGCTGTTTGCGGCGTGGGCAACACCCGCGCCGTAGCAGGTGAGGAATCGCTGCCAGGCTCCACAAGGTTCACCCAGTGCGCGGTAAGGGAGATGTATCGACCCTGGCCGAACGCACTCGTCCAGGTGTCAGTGGTGAGGTGAACCTTGCAGGCAACGGCATTCTTCAAGCTTCGGGTTATTTAGCTGACCACGTGCTCATGCAACTCAGGCACTGCAGAGCGCGCAAAGTGGTAGCGGCTGGGAACCACGTAACGTGGGATGGCCACTGACATCATGCCCTTGAAGCTGTTTGTCTCCACCACTCGATATGGCAGCATTTCGCAGGCCAGAAGCTTGGCTATGCTGGCTGGCTGTTACTGCCACGGCCCGGGGGTCATTTGCTGGCAATTTCCTCTTGTGCTCAAACATCTCAGAGACAGACAACTCAACCGTAGCGCTGCACACCGAAGGGCTGTTGGTTGTTGTGTTTGATGAACACTGGGAGACCTCAAGAGCACTAGTCCGGAAAGTGACAGTGTCAGCATCGTCTGATGTTTGTGAATGTTGTGAACCACGCAATGGCTGGGCTACTGCTGCTGCTGAGGCGGGTCTGGTGGTGAGTCTGGTGAACCCAAGGGAGGCAGTGTTGCTGGTGGTACCCTGTCCTGCCGCGTTTGCCCACAGAGTGGGATGTTTGGATAGAATG
This sequence comes from Hyperolius riggenbachi, assembly GCF_040937935.1. Classification (NCBI taxonomy): domain Eukaryota; kingdom Metazoa; phylum Chordata; class Amphibia; order Anura; family Hyperoliidae; genus Hyperolius; species Hyperolius riggenbachi. The sequence goes on from NC_090650.1 coordinate 326,070,432, forward strand.
TGGCGGCTCATGCTGGTGGTGGAGAGGTTGTTAATACTTTTCCCCCTGCTCAGGCGGGTCTTGCACACCTTGCAAATCGCCATGGTAACATCCTCAGTGCAGTCTTCAAAGAAAGCCCAGACTTTAACTGGCTGAGGACTCGGACCTCGTGCGTGATGTGCTGGTGCTGCTTAACCCACTGCTGGACGCTTGAGAGGTCATCCAAGTAATTATCTGGTCCTGTTCTTTTGGATCTGTGAGGGTTGTTGTCCTGGACAACATGGGCAGTATTGAGTGGGTTTTCTTGGGTGCTCCCCTGTGGCCTGTACGTGAACCGTCAGGGGAAACACCTCTTCCCTTGCCCCTCCCTCTTTCACCGGATTTCTTCCTCATTTCACTTATCCTTAAAGTACACGCTGACTGGCAGCAGTACAGTGGCAGTACAGAAATGCTATACAGTGGTGGGTGAGCGGTGTACCACTATTGTCAGCAGTGACACAGAGCACAATGCTATACAGTGGCGGGTGAGCGGTGTACTACTGTTCCCAGCAGACACAGAGTGGAAGTAAACACAATGCTATATAGTGTGGCTGAGCCGTGTACACAGAGTGGCATTAAACACAATGCTATATAGTCTGCTATATAGTCACCCCGAACAGGGTGATGTTCTGCAGAACCCGAACAGTGGCAAACACTGTTCGCCCAACACTACTGGGAGGGAACGCAGATTTTAGTACCTAAACACACGATACAACATGTTTTCCGGGGTCGGACTCTGAGGCACATACAGATGGTCCCGATCATCATCCTCATCATACAACTCTTCTCCTGAGTCTGACCCACCCACCACCTCTGCCACCCCAACATCCCCAGACACAGACCCCTCATCGTCCTCAACATTAACTTGGGATGCTGGCCTGAGCCAGACCTCCTCCTCCACATCAGGCCCCATCATCTCCTCAATGGCAGCCCTCATTAATCGCTCTGGCGACGGACTGATGGACACAACGTTCTCCTCCGGGGAGGGCTGCTGCTGACCACTGGCTGCTGGGGTGGATGTTATAGCTTGCGTGGGGCGTTGGCTGTTGCTGTTGTTGGGAGTGCTGCTCACAGCGGAGGTCTCTGGGGAACTCATGTTGAGCTCATATAGTGGTTGACGGTGAGTGGAGTATTACTGATCCCAGCAATATACACACTGACTGGCAGAGTACGCAATGCTATATAGTGTGGCTGAGCGGTGTACACAGAGTGGCAGTAAACACAATGCTATATAGTCTGGCTGAGCGAGCGGTGTACTACTGTTCCCAGCAGAATCAGAGTGGCAGTAAACAATGGTATATAGTCTGGCTGAGCGGTGTACACAGAGTGTCAGTAAACAATGGTATATAGTCTGGCTGAGCGAGCGGTGTACTACTGTTCCCAGCAGAATCAGAGTGGCAGTAAACAATGGTATATAGTCTGGCTGAGCGGTGTACACAGAGTGTCAGTAAACAATGGTATATAGTCTGGCTGAGCGGTGTACACACAATGCTATATAGTCTGCTATATAGTGTCAGTAAACAATGGTATATAGTCTGGCTGAGCGAGCGGTGTACTACTGTTCCCAGCAGAATCAGAGTGGCAGTAAACAATGGTATATAGTCTGGCTGAGCGGTGTACACAGAGTTTCAGTAAACAATGGTATATAGTCTGGCTGAGCGGTGTACACAGAGTGTCAGTAAACAATGGTATATAGTCTGGCTGAGCGGTGTACACAGAGTGGCAGTAAACACAATGCTATATAGTCTGGCTGAGCGAGCGGTGTACTACTGTTCCCAGCAGAATCAGAGTGGCAGTAAACAATGGTATATAGTCTGGCTGAGCGGTGTACACAGAGTGTCAGTAAACAATGGTATATAGTCTGGCTGAGCGGTGTACACAGAGTGTCAGTAAACAATGGTATATAGTCTGGCTGAGCGGTGTACACAGAGTGGCAGTAAACACAATGCTATATACTCTGGCTGAGCGAGCGGTGTACTACTGTTCCCAGCAGACACAGAACAGTAAACAGAATGCTATATAGTGTGGCTGAGCGAGCGGTGTACCACTATTCCCAGCAGACACAGAACAGTAAACAGAATGCTATATAGTGTGGCTGAGCGAGCGGTGTACCACTATTCCCAGCAGACACAGAACAGTAAACAGAATGCTATATAGTGTGGCTGAGCGAGCGGTGTACCACTATTCCCAGCAGACACAGAACAGTGAACAGAATGCTATATAGTGTGGCTGAGCGAGCGGTGTACCACTATTCCCAGCAGACACAGAACAGTGAACAGAATGCTATATAGTGTGGCTGAGCGAGCGGTGTACCACTATTCCCAGCAGACACAGAACAGTGAACAGAATGCTATATAGTGTGGATGAGCGAGCGGTGTACCACTATTCCCAGCAGACACAGAACAGTAAACAGAATGCTATATAGTGTGGCTGAGCGAGCGGTGTACCACTATTCCCAGCAGACACAGAACAGTGAACAGAATGCTATATAGTGTGGCTGAGCGAGCGGTGTACCACTATTCCCAGCAGACACAGAACAGTGAACAGAATGCTATATAGTGTGGCTGAGCGAGCGGTGTACCACTATTCCCAGCAGACACAGAACAGTAAACAGAATGCTATATAGTGTGGCTGAGCGAGCGGTGTACCACTATTCCCAGCAGACACAGAACAGTAAACAGAATGCTATATAGTGTGGCTGAGCGAGCGGTGTACCACTATTCCAAGCAGACACAGAACAGTGAACAGAATGCTATATAGTGTGGCTGAGCGAGCGGTGTACCACTATTCCCAGCAGACACAGAGTGGCAGTAAACAGAATGCTATATAGTGTGGCTGAGCGAGGTACACAGAGTGGCAGTAAACAGAATGCTATATAGTGTGGCTGAGCAAGCGGTGTACTACTATTCCCAGCAGACACAGAGTGGCAGTAAACAGAATGCTATATAGTGTGGCTGAGCGAGGTACACAGAGTGGCAGTAAACAGAATGCTATATAGTGTGGCTGAGCAAGCGGTGTACTACTGTTCCCAGCAGTGACACAATGACAGGGGGGACCCTGGCTAGCGTGGCTGGAGCGCGAACTACCCTGCCTGCCTACCCAAAGCTAAACCCACAGACAAATGGCGGAGATATGACGTGGTTCGGGTATTTATTTACCCGAACCACGTGACCGTTCGGCCAATCAGAGCGCGTTCGGGTCCGAACCACGTGACCCGTTCGGCCAATCACAGCGCTAGCCGAACGTTCGGGGAACGTTCGGCCATGCGCTCTTAGTTCGGCCATATGGCCGAACGGTTTGGCCGAGCACCGTCAGGTGTTCGGCCGAACTCGAACATCACCCGAACAGGGTGATGTTCTGCAGAACCCGAACAGTGGCGAACACTGTTCGCCCAACACTAATGGCTGGTACGTAAGCCTTATTCCTTTGATTGGTGTTGGGATGTACAGGTGCGTACACAAGCACTACTAAAGAGAATGACGGGTCCATCAAACCCTCCTGCTGGGCGGTCGTTCTCCCGACAGTAGTGTGTGTGTGCAGTCTATCTGCAGACTGATAAAGCTGTTTCTGAACGATCCGCTCAGCAGATCGTTCAGAAACAGCCTTATCAGTCTGCAGACAGACTATACACACGCACTAGTACATAGCAAGGAAATGAGCAGCGCTACTTAAAAACAGACTAGTGCCTACCTGCAAAAGAGTGCAAGCCCCACTTGTGGGGTCGAATACACACCGAGCATACACATGACCCGTCTACCACTAGAGGAGGATGTTGGTTTCCATTAACAGCTTGCATGCAACCTATTAAGTACTCGTCCCTCCCACTGCGAAGAAGTCAATCCTCCATGGGAGGGGCCTAACACTAACTAAATCCTAACCTATGTATATGCATAGCCTGGGTGCGGCTAATCAAATAAAATCGAAAATTGAAAATTGCGCAAAAGGTGGATCAGCGCAACACCAGGCCGCCTCCGAATGGCCTCCATCAGAGATGCGCTGAGCCCCCCCAGTAACTACAAACGCACCTTGAACCCAAACAGAAGCTCTGCATATACACCAAAAGCATGGCTGTTAAGTGGGAGCAGCTGACCAAAAACGAATTACATTAGTACATAGCAAGGAAATGAGCAGCGCTACTTAAAAACAGACTAGTGCCTACCTGCAAAAGAGTGCAAGCCCCACTTGTGGGGTCGAATACACACCGAGCATACACATGACCCGTCTACCACTAGAGGAGGATGTTGGTTTCCATTAACAGCTTGCATGCAACCTATTAAGTACTCGTCCCTCCCACTGTGAAGAAGTCAATCCTCCATGGGAGGGGCCTAACACTAACTCAATCCTAACCTATGTATATGCATAGCCTGGGTGCGGCTAATCAAATAAAATCGAAAATTGAAAATTGCGCAAAAGGTGGATCAGCGCAACACCAGGCCGCCTCCGAATGGCCTCCATCAGAGATGCGCTGAGCCCCCCCAGGAACTACAAACGCACCTTGAACCCAAACAGAAGCTCTACATATACACCATTTTGCGCCAAGTAATGGTGTATATGCAGAGCTTCTGTTTGGGTTCAAGGTGCGTTTGTAGTTCCTGGGGGGGGCTCAGCGCATCTCTGATGGAGGCCATTCGGAGGCGGCCTGGTGTTGCGCTGATCCACCTTTTGCGCAATTTTCAATTTTCGATTTTATTTGATTAGCCGCACCCAGGCTATGCATATACATAGGTTAGGATTTAGTTAGTGTTAGGCCCCTCCCATGGAGGATTGACTTCTTCGCAGTGGGAGGGACGAGTACTTAATAGGTTGCATGCAAGCTGTTAATGGAAACCAACATCCTCCTCTAGTGGTAGACGGGTCATGTGTATGCTCGGTGTGTATTCGACCCCACAAGTGGGGCTTGCACTCTTTTGCAGGTAGGCACTAGTCTGTTTTTAAGTAGCGCTGCTCATTTCCTTGCTATGTACTAATGTAATTCGTTTTTGGTCAGCTGCTCCCACTTAACAGCCATGCTTTTGGTGTATATGCAGAGCTTCTGTTTGGGTTCAAGGTGCGTTTGTAGTTCCTGGGGGGGCTCAGCGCATCTCTGATGGAGGCCATTCGGAGGCGGTCTGGTGTTGCGCTGATCCACCTTTTGCGCAATATACACACGCACTACTGTTGGGAGAACGACCGCCCAGCAGGAGGGTCTGACGGACCCGTCGTTCTCTTTAGTAGTGCGTGTGTACGCACCTTAAATGTGATTGTGGAAACTCCAGTTAACCAAGCACGGTGGATGTTACCTGCCTGTTTCTGACCTGTGCTGATTTGCTTATGAATATGTGATAAGCACTGGAGGTCCACTTTAACATCACTGGGTATAAAATTCATGGGTCCATTTCTTTTTAACAGCTCATATATTTCTATCTTCCTCTATGTTATGAAGAAGGGAAATAAACCTAGCATATATATACTTAGTATTTGCTGGAGTCCCTGCATATTACTAGTAAATTACAAGTAAATGCAAGCCGGGAGAGGTGTAGAAAACACATTATAGGTACTTGGGAAAGTCATTATTTTCATTAAGATTCTAAGCCTTTTTGCTATAAAAGCTAATAACATACTTAGCTCCATGTTTTCAGTGAAGTCCTGCCTTCTGCATTACTAAATGGTAGCTGAGCTAAAAATGTAACTATTTGTTACACTGCATATGACCTTATTATATATATCACTGCATGCTATTTTCTTATTTTGCATTATTTAAACTCTGATAGGTCGATTGTGCTGCCCTCCATTGTTCTTGCTGACAGGAAACAAGCATTGTAAAAGAAATAAAACCCTGTGCAACTGAAATTTTATTTCCTTAATATCTGTATTTCTGACAGGCTTTCAAAAAGTATGTATATTGAATGACAGCAGCAGCAGAACTGTTTTTGAAGCTTTATTGTATTTAAAGAGTGTTTTGGCAAAGCTGAATATTCTGCCTAGAACACTACCTAGAGCTATGTGTTGTCAAAACAGAAAGCTGGCTTTAAGAGTGAAGCAGAAGGCACTTTTCTTTTGCATCACAGTTTATGTTTATTTATTGTCAAACTGACTGTCATTATTATTGTTATTTAACTTGTATCCCCCCCCCCATCCCCCTCCCTCCCTAGAGACAACTTTGCAGTCCTCCAAGCATCCAGTTTCTCTAACTACACTATAAACAAAAGAAGACACTTCAGGATCAGCCAAACGCATCTACAAGTGAACTGAATGCTATCAAATTTAGAATTTGGTACTAACATACACTGGTTGCCTATATCAGACAACTACTAAATTTGCTTTAGGGGAATATCTTCTATTGCCTCCTACTATTTTTTTTTTTATTGAACTCTGCAGACACAGTAAGGAGAGGACACATCTGCCCTTGCCCCCAAGAGTAGTCCAATTGTCACCTGAAATGTCCCCGCCGCTGGCCACGGATGGGCTTCCCTGAGAGGCACTGATGAGGGAATCTCTATCCAACCCCGCTGGGGTGTTATATGAATTTCAATCATCAATCTTTTAAGTGTGATTTTATGTCTTTTTGAAGCGATTAAAGAAGTTAATGTACCAGACAGTGCTCTTTTGTCTCTCTATCAGATTTCTCACTCGCCCAGAAGTGCTAGAGCTGGCTGAGGTGATGCGTTACAAATACTTGTTAGAACATTGTATTCTCAATCCAGTATACTTTGTACAGTGCCATGGAATTTGTTGGCATTTTATAAATGAATAATAATAATGATATGGAAGATGTCTTCTGTATATGGAGACTATACATGGAAGAAGGAAATGGTTGTATGTGATGGATTAGGGGAGAGGGGATATTTGATTTGGAAAAGTGAGTTTAATTTAAATAGGAAGCAGAACAATTCAATTTAAGAAAAAAAACAACAACAACCCTATGTGTAATGTAAATGAAAATAGAATGTGGTGTTTCACAAATCATCTAAATCACGTAAACCCTGCATAGCAGATTTGCAAGCTGAGAAATAGCATTGCTTATGTGCAGCAACACATTTCAAAAATGTTGTAGCGGGGCCAAAATTACCAATGTGTTGCATTGCCTCATCTTTTCATAAAGCTATAAATACTCTGAGACTGAGAAGACTAATTGCTGTACTTATGAGAGAGACATTCTTGTCTGATATAAAATATCAGCTGATCAGCAGTCACTCTGTTATAATATTTTAGAATTATTATTGTGCCAAATAATTTGAATAGGTGGCAAATCTGTTCTGAAATTCAGTTTAGCACACTTTTACTACTAAGTCATGCTTTTGTATAGTGATGGTCATGTCTACAACTCATGGGGAAGAATGTGATCAGTTTAGTCAGGTGAGAGATATGTAATTATCTGATTTGCTAGTCATGATCATGTGTTAAAGCATGAAGTGATCACAGCAAATCAGAGCTTTGCAAATCGATCTGCTGATCAAACAAATCACATGCTCCTCCATAAGTTGTCCTAGACATGACCATCACTGCTATTGTGATAAATGCAGAATGTGGTTTTGCATTATTTTACCAGAGAAAGTTGAGTCTTATCTGAAAAGACACCAGGTGAATGGAAACATGGAGTATGTTGGTCCAAAATGTGGATGCCATGTTTTGAATTGAACACTGATAACTAGCCAGATGGCCCTTGCTTTGGAAAATCATAGTGCATTGTCTCATTTTGCCTCAGTCCATCTTTAATGAGCTTAGGCCCAGAGAAGGTGGTAGTGCTTCATGTTTATATGGCTTGCTCTTTGCATGGTGGTCCCAGCAATTAACTGGGTACACAGACAATAGTTTTTGTAAGTGTTCTTGAGCCCATAAAGAGATTTTTGTTAACCTCCTTAGTGGTAATCACGAGTTCAACTTGGGGTCGAAAAAACAAGTCAAGAGCGGTAACCCCAAGCTGAACTCATGGTAGCTGCCGGGAGGTCTTTGCAGAGCAATGCGGCGCAGCAGGCATTTAAACTCAACTCCCGGGGGATCCTGACATTGGCCGCCATTCTTTTTCCTCTCCTCCGATGCTCTGCTTCCCCCTGGCGAGATCACCATCTGTCATCATGACAACAGCCGGCAATCTCACTATAGGGTTACAGCACCACCCGGAGGATGGAGGGAAAACTGCAGTGTTGGATCCCAGGGAGGTGAGTGAGTGCTGGGCTGCTGCAGAACTCCCTAACAGCATGTTTTTTTCAGGTTTTAGGATCTAAAAGCATGAAACAAAATTGCACTGCTTTTAGATCCTACAATCCGGAAAGAATCATAATGCCAAGGGGGTTAATATTTTTTTATGTTTTCAATGCAGTTATTAAAGCAGTGCCACCCAACAGCATAAAGACCACAGCCATGCAATATTGGCTTTCAGCCTTGTCTTTATATACAGAGATTTCTCACCCTACAAAATTATTTTTAATGTTATATTAACTATTGTTCTGCCAATCTCTCACACATTATAGACAAAAACAAAACAGTATGCTTCCTGAAGTCAGAGAATTTGTAGAATTAAAATAAATGTTCACCACTTTACTATGTCACATAATCAATGCTTCCTTATTTATTAAATGATTGTATAAAAACCCTCTAACATTTTTACCAGTGATTACAGGAACAAACAGTGTCTCCAATATCCCTGCTAAATACAAAATATGAGTTTGTGCCTAGTTAACCTTTACTTATAAGAGACTCAGCCTCTCTGGGGCATACATTGAACAATGGCGTGGGCAAATTTGGACACAGGGTGAAGCTGATCGTAGAGGGCTCACTCTGCTCTAGCCAAACTCCTGCCTGCACTAAATACTATTTCCACTCCGAGTTGTAGAAACTTGGGGGAACACACAATTTAGTAGTGGTTATTATCTTGCCGTTTTGCCAATTTAAGCTCTGGCTATTGCCGGCATTCAAATTAGTCACAGAGCATCATTATAGCCGTCATTCACCTTACAGCCTATGACAGCACCCAAATCATCGGTGCAGTACTGCACAAGCATTAGCTGTCTCATATCTGGGATGCTTTTTTCATACACAATCATGCTACTGACATAATGGCAACTAATCTATTTAAGATGTTCCACCATTTTGTTCTTGCATTTTCGGGCACAGAAGAGTACTGATTTATGAGCACAGAATATACTCTATATACTGGAGAACATTTTATGCCCTCATTAAATTAAGAAAATATAGGCAAAACAGAAGGGGCAGCACCTCCCTTTTTTAGTGCATGAAAACCCCAGAAGGGATAACTTAAAGCAAATCTGATGCAAAAATAAACTTATGAGATAAAGAATTGTATTGTTTGGGTAGCGCGGTGGCATAGTGGTTAGCGCTCTTGCCTTGCAGCGCTGGGTCCCCGATTCTAATCCCAGCCAGGTCAACATCTGCAAGGAGTTTGTATGCTATCCCCATGTCTGGCTATCCATCTGATCCTCTGCATCTAATCCTTTTAGCCATAGACCCTGAACAAGCATGCATCAGATCAGGTGTTTCTGACATTGTTGTCAAATCTGACAAGATTAGCTGCATGCTTGTCTCCGGTGAGAGTCAGACACTACTCCAGTCAAATAGATCAGCAGGGTGGCCAGGCAACTGGTATTGTTTAAAAGGAAATTAATATGTTAGCCTCTATATCTCTCTCACTTCAGCTGTCCTTTAACACTTCAATCCTTAAAATAACTACAGAATTCTAAAGGTAAAGACTGCATGTGAAAAGCTAAAGACTGCATGCGAAAATAGTATAGAGGAGGTAACTTAAGGACAGAAATGATAGGATATTGACTCTCTCACTGTGAAAACGTATCTCTACACCTTAACCTCCTTGCCGGTTCAATTCACGCCGGCAAGGAGGCAGCGCAGAACTTTTTTTTTTTTAAATCATGTAGCGAGCCCAGGGCTCGCTACATGATAGCCGATGAGCGGCGGCATCCCCCCACCCATTCCGATCGCCTTCGGCGATCAGAGTAAGCAGGAAATCCCGTTCAGAACGGGATTTCCTGCAGGTCTTCCCTGGTCGCCATGGCGATGGGGCGGGATGACGTCAATGACGTCGGGACATCATAGGGAATCCCGATCCACCCCTCAGCGCTGCCTGGCACTGATTGGCCAGGCTGCGCAGGGGTCTGGGGCGGGGGGGGGGGCTGCTCGGCACGACGGGTAGCAGTGAATCGGCGGGTGGTGGCGGCTATTGCATACCACACGCAGCTAGCAAAGTGCTAGCTGCGTGTAGGGAAAAAGATTATGCAAATCGGCCCAGCTGGGCCTGAGAAATCCTCCTGCGCAGGTTACCTCGAGCTGAGCTCAGGATAACCGGCAAGGAGGTTAATAAGGCAAGCTTCTTTAGTGAATTAACACTGAAAATACCGATTGATGTGTGGTGGTAAGTTTTCTCTTGCCTTATTATCTCCAGCATGATCTGAGTGAATTAAGGCCATTATATACTCTGTACAGCGCTGTGTAATATGTCGGAGCTATATAAATACTTAAATAAATAAATACAAGTATGTGTAGTACAGATAACAGATAGAATATTAGTAGCAAAAAAAAAAAAAAAAAAAAAGAGTCTCATATTTTTATTTTCAGTTATTAAGCTTATTGCACAAGCCTTAAAATGAACCGAGCCAAAGGGCAGAGATACTTACCATGAATTCAGGAGCCTCAGGATCCCTCTGTTGTTGGAAGTCCCCCTAACCCCCGTTGCTGAGCGCGGCACCCCTCCGTTTTGGGACTGCGCGGCTTCTCTTCCACATTCATAGCTGTGCATTAGAAGCCCGAACCTGCCCACACATGCACAGTAGCACGGAGCCTGTGGCTCTGTGCTACTGCGTGTGCAAACTCGATTGTCTACTACGCGGCCATGAATGAGGAGTTGCAAAGCCCGATAGGATAAGAAACAATGCATTGTCACTAATCTTCGGTGGTGCCACGCTCAGCGTCGGGAAATAGCAGACCACCGAGGGCCTTCAATAGGAACCTGAGGCTTCCCTCTCTTTAGGTAATTATCTGAAGTCGTACGCAGGCTTTGGTCTGGGTACACTTTACTTTATACAGCAGCGGACCAGCATCATGAGTTGGCCGGGGCTTGCGCCTTAAAGGTGAAACACCAGGAAATGCTGGATTTAATGCCAGAAATAGCGGGTTTTCCCTGATAACATAAGAGGGTTTTTCAACTTAAAGTTCCTCTTCAAGGACTGGAGTGATAAGACAACACTCTCACTGTAAAAAATGAGGGCAGGTTTTTGGTGAACTAATATTTACAGTGCAAATTGAAGTTTTCACTTGCCTTATTTACCACCAGTATGGTGTTAGTGAATTGTGGCCATTGTTCAATGGCTCAGCAGCTGATAACATTTAAAGCTAATGGAAACCGATTTAGAAATAAAAAAGTCAGTTACTCACCTAAGGAGAAGGAAGGCTCGGTTCTAATGAGACTTCCCTCTCCTCTCCCGGTGCCCGGTCCCGCTCAGGATCCCCCGTAGCAGTATTTGACCAGTTCGGTCAAATACTGCCACTTCCGCTGCCGAATGGAGGTTTCGGAAGTCTTCAGGAGCCCTCGGGCTCCAGAAGACGGGCCGCTCCATACTGCGCATGTGCGAGCGCCCTCCATGATGCACTCACGCGTGTCTATGACGCACTCGCGCATGCGCAGTATGGAGCCGCCTGTCTTCGGGAGGACTCGGATCCTGAGGGCACCGGGAGAGGAGAGGGAAGGCTCATTAGGACTCAGAGCCTTCCCTCTCCTTAGGTGAGTATCTGACTTTTTTTCTTTAGGAGAAGTAACATTAGCTTTAAAATACATAAACACATAAACAAGTGGTATAATTGTTATTCTTTTTGAATGTCTTTTTTAGGGAGACTCTGTTTACTATTTAAGATAATTACATCAGCTTATAAAAGATTTCATAGAGAATAGATTAAACTGCCCATTTAGTGGAGAAGAGTTATTTAATCTGAAAATCAAGCATTACAAATAAAATTGTCTTTTTCTAAAAGCACTATGTGAATTGTGCTGCTCCTGATATATAAATAGAAGCCTTTACAAAATATACTAGTTATCTCTAGAAATACAACATAAGACATAAAACTGATTTGACTAGGTACTTACTAAAAAACATAAGGAATTGTTTGGACAATATTATAGCAATTAGGGCGTACAACAAATGATGGACGCAAGCCAAAAACTGGTTGTTTAGCTAATTCCCACCAGAGGGAACTGTCAGGCGTTCTTTTTTTTATTTCTCAGGGTGTGTTCGAATTAATGAAATGGAAAACCTCATTGCTATACTGCTGTTCACTTAGTCGACATTGCTCTGATAAAATCACACTGTGTAATCTTGATGCCGTTATTTTGATGAAACCGATGAAAAAGCAAATATTCTATTCTCAGTATTGCTTTCTATAGCATCCCACCTCCAAGTGCCAGATAAAGATATTTAATTATAAATCTGTAATTAAATTCAACTCAGGGCATATTTTTAAGCCTAAAATACCATTTAATGACCTTCTGACTAGAAGTGTTTTTGTTCACCAGTTATGTTACTGATTATCATAGAACTGGATTTATTTCTGGGCCTCAGAAACTTTTTATTCAAAAGAGAAACAGAAAAGGCAGTTCACCTTATGAAAGCACACTACATGTTTAATAAGTTATAAACTGGAACAACAAAAATCAATGAGTATCTGAGTTCTATGTACCGAATGCTTAGGGCATATCTATCTGATGATGTTTAGAAGTGGTGCTCACTGCCCTTACACTTTAGTGATTGTACTGATCATTGGCAATGCTCATCTTCAAGGACTTTGCCGAGAGGGCAAAAATTGGGATGCATCAATGAAGTCTTTTAACACTAACAAACCTCCCTGGGAATGTGAGTTTACAAGCATTTTTTAAAGTTTTGTGTTGAATATGAATAAGATTAAAGATATATATATATATATATATATATATATATACCAGCCTCTCAAAAAGTGAAACATGTCATCTAATTCCTGATGTTCTATAGTGCCAGGGCGCTTTATTATCTCGTAATTTCATTATAATAATACTGATACTTTTATAGGTTAAGAAGGTTATAACAGGTTTGGTTTAAGCAATGTTTGTGTTACGCTTTCTATTAGTATTAGAACTAAATTAGCATAAGTGTGGGGATCTTGGTTGGGGTTAGGTAGTAGAATTAAGGTAAAGTTATGATAGTTTAGCTTATTGTTTAGAGTTGGGGATCAATTCGAAGGTTATTGCTAAGGTTAGACATAAAGGATATACCAGGGGCTTCTTCCAGCCCCAGTAGTCTTGGAGGTCCCTTGCTGTACTCCTGGTTCGTTTACTTGTTGTGCAGACCAGTAGTCCAGATTTAGCTAAGTTGTGCACAACTGCATATGTGCAGACATGGTGGTATGCCTTCTTGATCAGGAGCATTCTGTGCACGAGCAGTTACGAGTCTTAATAAACTACAATTACGCAGAGTGTGCCCAGTCACAGGGGCACAATCAAATAGTCATGCTGCTGAGCCTTCATATGTGCAGTAGTGTGACTTACCTTAGTTGCTGACTTCTGCACAGTGAATCAAGGAAGGGGACCAGGAGGACAGGGAAGGGTCTTCAAGACTACAGGGGCTGGAAGAAGACTCAGCTAAGTAAAAGGACTGCGATGTAAAATAGCTTGTCTAGGTGTTCCTAAGTACTGCTGTAAATGTTTCTCGGCTTATCTCTTCTGTTCATGTTATAAAAGTGTCTCAGTGAGAGATGTTAGGGAGTGGTGTTGGATGTGTGAATTATGAGGGGGAGGGGAATCCCTCTCCCTACACCTATGAACCCTGTGTGTACTTTCTAGCTTTTGCAAGTGACAGGTTTCACTAGCTGTTGTTTTTCTCCCTCTGAATGAGTTGTCCAGATAATAACATGTGGGGCTTTCACGGATAGCTAAAGTGTCTGAGGAGAAATGATGTGCAGCAGGAAGAAATATCTAATCTGCTCCACAGAGTAAACATTCTGTACTAATTGTGTGTGAAACCTGACTCTAATGCAGGATTTTCGCACAATTTTTTTCTGTCAAAGAAAAATAGTCTTGTAAGGCCTGGCAACCTATCCACCCACTAATCAGCCTCAATGTCCCAATCTACCTCCGCCATCTTCACCTTGTGTGGCGCGTCCCCGCTTGAACGGGAGGTGAGAGACAACACCTACCCGACTTCGGTTACACCGAGGCCTTTAGGGCGCAAGATATTGAGGCTGAAGGCAGGGTGGGTATAGATAGATCACCAACACCAAACACAAGAAACAAAAGCAGAGTCCAATAACAATCCGGTGTCATACACAGGTATCCGAGATTCGCAGTACAGAAGGAGCAGGCAAGAGAGTAGTCGAGAGTTTCCGGGGTCAGTTCAGGCAGCGAGCAAGGAAGGTCCAAAATCAGGTAGAGGTCAAAAATCCAAGTAATCCAATAAAGAATAGTTTTCCAACCAGGATACATGCACCCAGCAGCTAGACTAGCTAGCGCTATCACGAGCAATGACAGGAAACACTCAGCAGACTTATATACTACATGCAACCAATCAGTGGCCGGCCATATGCACACAACAGCCAATCACACGCAGGCATAAATCAGCTGACAGTGAGATCAGTTGAAACAGATGACCACAACAGGTCAGCTGACCCACCCAATGCTGACCAGCAAAGCTTTCTGAGAGTATTAACCATAGCACAGTGGTCAAGCTCACCACCTCTGATGTGGGAGACCAGGGTTCAATCCCAGGCAGGGTCAGAAACTATAATTTTATATTATTAAAATAAACCCCTGCTAAGTGTCAGCTGACTACCTCAATCGTCGCCTCAGACCATACTGCGGCCGAGAGGAGCGGATCCTTACAGTACCCCTCCCCTGAGGAGTGGTCTCCGAACACTCCAACCTTGGTTTATCTGGAAACTTCAAATGAAATTGATGGATTAATTCTTTAGCATGTACCTGACGTGTCGGGACCCAACATGTTTCTTCTGGGCCATAGCCCTTCCAGTCAACAAGGTATTGTAAAGAATTACGTACTTTATGAGAATCCAGAATTTTTTCAATTTCATATTCTGGTTCTCCATCAACAATAACCGGAGGTGGTGGAGAGTCAGATATCATGGTATTAACTGCCAGTTTCAGCAGAGAAACATGAAATGAATTGACTCCCCGCATGGATTGAGGCAAGGAAATCCTGTAGGTGACGTTATTGATTTTTTTCTGTTACAGGGTAAGGACCTATATCTGGGACCCAGTTTGGAAGAAGGCTGCCGTAAAGAAAGGTTACGGGTGGAGACTCAGACTAAATCACCAGGTGAAAAGGAAAATTCCTGAGAACGATGTTTATCAGCAAATTTTTTCTGCTGTTTGACTGCCACCTCTAAATTTCTTTTAACCTGGTCCCATAACGAAACCATATGTGACAGCCAATCCTCCAACACTGGAAACCCAGAAGACGTACCGGATAGGGAAGCAAACTTAGGATTTAAACCTGTGACAATCTGAAATGGGGACATTTTAGTAGAGGTACTGGCAAGGTTGTTAAAAGCAAACTCTGCATACGGTAGAACTTCAGACCATTGGTCCTGACAATCAGATACAAAACACCGGAGATATTGCTCCAAAGACTGGTTTGTTCTCTCGGTTTGTCCATTAGTCTCAGGATGAAATCCCGAGGAAAATGACAATGATATACCAATACGAGAACAAAATGCTCGCCAAAACTGCGAGACGAATTGTACTCCTCTGTCAGAGACAATGTTTTCAGGGATACCATGCAGATGGAAAACATGGACAATTCTTTTGCAGAGGGTAACTTACTCAAGGGAACAAAGTGAGCCATTTTACTAAATCTGTCAACCACTACCCATATAACAGTATTCCCCTGAGAGCAAGGTAAATCTACAATAAAATCCATCAATACATGAGTCCAAGGCCTATCAGGGATGGGAAGTGGTTGCAGATTACCTCTGGGTGCAAGATGAGAAGTCTTATTTCGAGCACAGACTGGACATGCCTTAACAAAGGCCTTACAATCCACCCTGAGCGATGGTCACCAGACATGACGAGTCAATAAATCTACAGTCTTTTTTTCACCAGGATGACCCACTAATTTGGAATCATGAAATTGCTGTAGAACCTGTAACCGAAGAGTTAATGGAACAAATAACAGACCTGGTGGTTTCTCGGCAGGTGCATCATTCTGACAGGAAGGCAGTAACAATGAAAGATCAGGTGATAACTGAGAGGTGGACAGCGCATTGATAATACAATGTTTGGGAACAATGAATTCTGAACTTACAGGTTGATTAGTTTCAGGTTCAAAACAACGTGATAATGCATCTAACTTAATGTTTTTGGACCCAGGCTTATAAGTAATTGTAAAGTTGAAATGGGCAAAGAACAATGCCCACCGGGCCTGTCTAGGATTGAGTCTCTTGGCACTTTCAATATATTCTAGGTTCTTGTGGTCAGTAAACACAGTGACTGGGTGCAAAGCTCCCTCCAACCAATGTCTCCACTCCTCGAATGCCATCTTAACTGCCAACAGCTCTCTATTCCCTATGTCGTAATTTCTTTCAGCAGAAGAAAACTTGCGAGAGAAGAAGGCACAAGAGTGGAGACATTCTGGAGAACCTGAGTATTGTGAAAGAACTGCTCCTACGCCAATTTTGGAAGCATCAACTTCAGTGATAAAAGGTTTAAGGATATCTAGATGAGCCAGTACAGGGGCAGTACAAAAAGCCCTTTTCAATACCTCAAAAGGCATGACAGGCCTGAGGGGGCCAATGAGTGAGATCAGCTTCTTTTTTAGTCAGGTCAGTCAAAGGAGCGACCAAAGTGGAAAATCCCTTAATAAACTTGCGATAAAAATTCGCAAAACCCAGGAAACGCTGTAGAGCCTTGAGCCCGGAAGGCTGGGGCCAATCTAGGACTGCGGACAATTTAACAGGGTCCATGGCGAGACCAGAATATGAAATAATATACCCCAGGAACGAGATTTGATTGGTCTCAAAAACACACTTTTCCAATTTGGCGTAAAGAGAGTTCTCTCTCAATTTCTGCAGTACAGTCTTGACATGAAATCTATGTTCAGAAAGTGAAGCAGAATAGATCAAATTATCATCTAAGTAAATGACCATAAACCGCCCCAAGAATTCTCTAAAGATGTAATTTACAAAGTCTTGGAAGACAGCTGGAGCATTACAAAGGCCAAATGGCATCACCAAATATTCATAATGCCCATCCTTTGTATTGAAAGCTGTCTTCCACTCGTCACCTTGACGAATTCTGATCAAATTGTACGCTCCTCTTAAATCAAGTTTGGTAAAGATCCGAGCTCCTGTGACCTGGGCAAACAAATCGTCAATGAGAGGTAATGGGTATTTATTCTTAACAGTAATCTTATTCAGACCTCTATAATCAATACAGGGCCGCAATCCGCCATCCTTCTCCACGAAGAAAAACCTTGCTCCTGCGGGAGATGTGGATGGACGAATGAAACCCTTACTGAGATTTTCCTTGATATACTCCCTCATAGCCCGATCTTCAGGACCAGAGAGATTGTAAAGACGTCCTCGAGGAGGCATAGTACCAGGAAGAAGATCAATAGGGCAATCGTAAGATATATGGGGTGGGAGCTTGTCAGCAGCCTAAGGAGAAAATGCGTCAACAAATTCTCTGTAACAAATAGGTAATGTATCAAAAGCTATCTCAACCCCATGCAAAGGAACAAGTTTCAAACAATGTTTATGGCAAAAGGAGGGCCAGCTAGTAAGTTGCCCAGAAGTCCAATCGATCTACGGATTGTGCTTCTGCAACCATGGCAACCCCAACACCATAGAACAAGTAGGCATTTTCAGTATATAAAATGACTGAGACTCAATATGCAATGCACCAACTTTAAATGAGATTTCCGGAGTGATTGCTATCGGACAATTCTCCTGTAGAGGGGAAACCATCTATTGCAGTCACGAAGATCCTGTCCTGTAATTCCAAGGCAGGAATACCCAATTTAGTGGCCAGTGAACAATCAATGAAATTACCTGCAGCACCACAATCAAGAAATGCTTCACATGAATGACACTTGTCACCCCAAAAAATGCTTACAGGTAATAAAATGCGTTTTAATTCAAGAGGAAGTACCTGCTCGCCTAGGTGAGTTTCCTCGGACCCACCTAGGCGCTGGAGTTTTCCGGCCTCTTTTTTACAGGACAATCCTTGGCCATATGTCCCTTCCATGCGCAATAGAGACACAGACCCTCAGAACGTCTCCTTAATTTCTCAGTAGGAGTCAGCTTAGAGAAACCAAGTTGCATCAGTTCTTCAGGGGGCAAAGTGACTTGAGGGACAGAAGTGACGGTAGGAAAGAAAGTTCTCCCCTGCCGTCTCTGCCGGACTCTCCGGTTCACCCGAATGACAAGGGTAATAGCATCCTCAAGCGTTTCAGGAACTGGATGACTGACCAATATGTCTTTTACAGTCTCCGACAGACCAAGCAAGAACTGATCAAGTAAGGCAGGATCATTCCAGTTGGTAGAGACTGACCACCTGCGGAATTCTGCAGCGTATTCCTCAGCAGGTCTGCGGCCTTGTCTCAATTCTCTTAACTTCTGAACGGCTGTAGTGGAGAGATCAGGATCTGAGTATAATACTGCCATGGCCTTAAAAAATTCATCAACAGAAGAAAGGGCCACATGTCCATGTGGAAGGCCAAAGGTCCAAGATTGGGGATCCCCTTGGAGCAGTGAAATGATAAGAGCCACACGTTGAGTTTCGGAACCAGAAGCAATTGTTCTGACACGAAAATACATTTGACAAGAGTTCATAAAGTTACTAAACTGACTCCTGGTACCTGAAAATTTCTCTGGAAGTGGTAGCTTTGGTTCCGCAGACGTCCCCGAGACCGAAGCAGGAAGAGACCCTGCGTTGTCCACAGGTTGAGACGGCAGATTAGCTTGCTGGTTTTGTAGAGTATTAACCCATTCTGTAAGCTGGTTAACGGCTCCACTAAGTAGCAATATCTGGCGTTGGAGCTTCTCCATGATAATAATAGTAGTTGAGGCCCGTGATAATGTAAGGCCTGGCAACCTATCCACCCACGAATCAGCCTCAATGTCCCAATCTACCTCCGCCATCTTCACCTTGTGTGGCGCGTCCCCGCTTGAACGGGAGGTGAGAGACAACACCTACCCGACTTCGGTTACACCCAGGCCTTTAGGGCGCAAGATATTAAGGCTGAATGCAGGGTGGGTATAGATAGATCACCAACACCAAACACAAGAAACAAAAGCAGAGTCCAATAACAATCCGGTGTCATACACAGGTATCCGAGATTCGCAGTACAGAAGGAGCAGGCAAGAGAGTAGTCGAGAGTTTCCGGGGTCAGTTCAGGCAGCGAGCAAGGAAGGTCCAAAATCAGGTAGAGGTCAAAAATCCAAGTAATCCAATAAGGAATAGTTTTCCAACCAGGATACATGCACCCAGCAGCTAGACTAGCTAACACTATCACAGGCAATGACAGGAAACACTCAGCAGACTTATATACTAAATGCAACCAATCAGTGGCCGGCCACATGCACACAACAGCCAATCACACGCAGGCATAAATCAGCTGACAGTGAGATCAGTTAAAACAGATGACCACAACAGGTCAGCTGACCCACCCAATGCTGACCAGCAAAGCTTTCTGAGACTGTTAACCATAGCACAGTGGTCAAGCTCACCACCTCTGACATGGGAGACCAGGGTTCAATCCCAGGCAGTGTCAGAAACTATAATTTTATACTGTATTATTAAAATAAACCCCTGCTAAGTGTCAGCTGACTACCTCAATCGTCGCCTCAGACCATACTGTGGCCGAGAGGAGCGGATCCTTACAAGTCTGTAGTCTTCTGAGAGTTGCAGTGGCTGTTGTGTCACATTTCAAATAAAAAAGAATCACCTCTGCTAATGGATGCAGCTAAAACCTACACAAACCAAAGTACAGCGTCTGGTTTCAAATTTTAACAGAAAAGTAGGAACATGCTTACATAGCTATTAAATATTACTTAGACATAATATGTACATTGTAGTTTTATAACACCTGTTTATTGATAGATGGCCCGAACTGTTTGCCGGTGGACAGTATTCTACGAACCTCCACTGTTCACATGTGTGGTGAACAGCAAACATTTGGCGTGTTCAACCCACCTCCTATATATCACCATTGAGCTAAACTTTGGCCCCTTACTTCGCAGTCAGCAAATACATGGCAGCCAATCAGCTAACACCCCCTCCTGGACCCCGCCCCCATCAAAAATCAATTGCAGTGGCCATATTGATATTCATTCTCTGCTGGCTGCTGACTATTAGTGAAAGCAGGGTAAGACTTGCTGCAGATAGATAGGGAAAGCATTAGCTAGGCCTGTGTTCTTGTTCCTCACTTGCACCCCAAACAGCCCTTTTAAGGGCGAGCACATTGGTTTCCTGTGTTTTTTTTGTGTGTGACACTCCACAGACCACTGACATCCAGAACTGTGTGCACACTACTGATGTTGCTACATTAAGTTGCACGCACAGTACCACTCCAGTGCATTATTATTTCACTGTATTCTGATAGTACTGTTGTATTTCTCTGTATCTGACACTTCACCGCCCACTGACACCCAGAGCTGGGTAGCAGGAGAAAAGGGTACCAGTGGCTAGTGGATGAAAAGGGCGCCGCCATAGACTTTAATACAATTATCGTTAATACGGCAAGAAAAGCAGAAAAAAAGTGTCCGATAAACATCATTAACAACATTAGAACATTAACGTTTTTTTTTTTCAAACAATCTTTATTTCAAGAGGAAAGAAACATATAAAAAGGTATAGCGGCCATAGAAAAAGCCACTATGAACAAGCATACAGTTTTTAAGACAATAGCATAACATGTTTAGCCTGATGACTTAAAGTTGCACTTATATCAAATTAAAGGAACATGTACATTATAATGGATGCAAATAAATTTGAGCATAATCAGTTTTTAAGGATATAATTTTTAGTTTAGTCGAGGAATGATCATTATTATATCAAGAGGGAGAAAAGGATAAGTATAAGTACAGGCCCATAACCACAGATCAGCTATCTGATATTTTAGTTTTACTAAGCTCCAGCTCTTTAATAAGATCCACATCAACCTGTTTATCTCATCATGATAAATCCGGAGTCTGCCAACATCAGTTGATATATATCTAAGGACCTTAGATAAATAAGGAGAAGAAAGATGGTCGTGGCGTGTTAGCCGAAGCTGAGCGGTAAGTATCAGAGTCTTGAAAAACGTACCACTGTGACCACATAATAATAAATTTTTCAGAGATTTCTTCACTCGTATGTATCAGCTCTTCCATCTTGGCTATTTGGTCTATTTTTTGAAACCAGAAGGAGATGGAGGGTGGCTCCAATGATTTCCACTTTAGCTGGATACAAGCTTTCGCTGCGTTAAGTAAATGTTTGACTAACGACTTCTTGTAAGATCGTACCGTATCTCTAGTTAAATGTAATAGAAAAACTTCCGGTTTCCACTCAAGTTTTTCACTTGCAATTTCTTCAATCAGAGTTTGAACCCGTCTCCAAAAAGGGATAATTTTAGGACAGCTCCACCAAATGTGGATCAAGTTTCCCCTTGCATTCTCACACCTCCAACATTAACGTTTTTGATGTCATCATTTTAGAAGCTTGCAACATTATAGTTTTTGTCATATTATTTCATTTGTATGTACAGATTTTACTTTATCAAATATATTATCATTTCTTTGTGTAAAAGGTTGTTTCTGTAAGAGGAGTGATTAGGTTTAGGTACCACCAGGGTTAGGGTTAGGCGCCACGGGGGGGGGGGGGGGGGGGCGGTTAGGGCTAGGTAACACGGGGGGGGGTTAGGGTTAAGCACCACCAAGGGGGTGGTTAGGGTTAGGCACCACTAGGGGGTTAAGGTTAGGCACCACCGAAAAGGTTGTTAGGGTTAGGCCCCACCAAGGGGGTGGTTAGGGTTAGGCACCACTGGGGGAGTGGTTAGTTTTAGGCACCACCAGGGGAGGGTTCTGTGTGAGAGCAGGGTTGGGTTAAGCTGTATTGTTGAATTATGTAATGATTTTAAGCGTTAATATATTTTCATTATCAATTCCCATCTGTTTTAAAACTGAATATATCGTTTACCAATTTTGTTAACAATGTTTATCGTTATTGAGATTTTGTTATCCATCAGCGCCAGCTGGGGCCTTTTTCCTGGTGCCCTTTTTCATGCACGCCAGAGCTGTGCATAATGTGATTTCTGCCCTTTAGGGACTAAAATCCAGACTTTGCGTCAACTTCGTTCGGGACTTTTGCCATAGATCCCCCTCTGGCATGCCACAGTCCAGGTGTTACACCCCTTAAAACAAATTTTCCATCACTTTTGTGGCCAGAAAAAGTATTTGTAGGTTTAAAATTTGCCTGTCCATTGAAGTCCATGGCGGTTCGCCAAGTTCGCATGTTTGCGAACATTTGTGGAAGTTTGCGTTCGCCGTTTGTGAACATAAAATTTGATGTTCGCGACATCTCTACCTTTAAGTGCAAAACTCAGAAGAGTAGGTGTTAGTAGTATAGTAAAACTGCTGTTGAGCAGCAGATAATTTGGAAGATTAGGATATGAAAAACGATGAAATAAGTTTAAACTCTGAGTAAGTTAAAGCTTAAAGTCAAGTTAAGTCTAGAGATGGCCCAAACGGTTTGACCGCGAACTTATTCGTGCGAACTTCGGTGGTTCGCATTTGCGGTGAACCGTAAACTTTATGCGCGTTCGACCCGCCCCCTATACTACATCATTAGGCTCAACTTTGACCCTCTACCTCACAGTCAGCAGACACAGGGCAGCCGATCAGGCTACACTCCCTCCTGAACCCCCCCTTATATAAGGCAGCTGCATCGGCCATTATCTCACTCGGTGTGGCTGCAGTAATTAGAGAAGGGAGAGAAACCTGCTGTAGACATAGGGAAAGCTTAGTTAGGCTCTTGTTAGCCTTGTTAGCTTGCTCCTTGCTGATAATTATTGCTAAGAAGCACCCCAAAACAGCTCTTTTGAGAGCTAATGTTCTTTTGATATTTTTTTTTTTTTGTTTGGCCCACTGACACTTGCATATACAGCCCTGCCAGTCGCAGCTGGCCCTTGGTAATTGGTATACTGTGCAAGGCCCAGCACATTCAGTGACTACCTTTTCACTGCACCGGTGTGGGACAGCTCCACATTTGTAATACCAGTCACTGCATACCTGTTCATGTTTACTGCACCTGCGCGACAGCAGCACACAGTGTTATATATAACAGTCACTGCATACCTGTTCATGGTACCTGTGTGTGTGAAAGCTGCACATTTGTAATACCAGTCACTGCATACCTGTTCATGTTTACTGCACCTGCATGACAGCAGCACGCAGTGTTATATATACCAGTCACTGCATACCTGTTCATGGTACCTGTGTGTGTGAGAGCTGCATATTTTTAATACCAGTCACTGCATACCTGTTCATGGTACCTGTGCGTGTGACAGTTGCACATTGTATTGATACCAGTCAATGAATACCTTTTACTGCATCTCTGACTGCACATTGTACAGGGTGGGCCATTTATATGGATACATCTTAATAAAATTGGAATGGTTGGTGATATTAACTTCCTGTTTGTGTCACATTAGTATAAGTGAAGGGGGAAACTTTTCAAGATGGGTGGTGACCATGGCAGCCATTTTGAAGTTGGCCATTTTGAATCCAACTTTTTTTTTTTCAATAGGAAGAGGGTCATATGACACATCAAACGTATTGAGAATTTCACAAGAAAAACAATGGTGTGCTTGGTTTTAACATAACCTTATTCTTTCATGAGTAATTTACAAGTTTCTGAGCACTTATAAAATGTGTTCAATGTGCTGCCTATTGTGTTGGATTGCAACCCTCTTCTCCCACTCTTCACACACTAATAGTAACAACGCAGGAGAAATGCTAGCATAGGCTTCCAGTATCCGTAGTTTCAGGTGCTGCACATCTCCTATCTTCACAGCATAGCCAGTTGTATTCAGATGACCCCAAAGATAAAAGTCTGAGGGGGTCAGACCGGGAGACCTTGGGGGCCATTCAACTGGCCCACGACAACCAATCCACTTTCCTGGAAACTGTTCATCTAGGAATCCTCGGACCTGACACCCATAATGTGGCGGTGCACCATCATGCTGGAAAAGATCAGGGAATGTGCCAGCTTCAGTGCATAAAGAGGGAAACACATCATCATGTAACAATTTTGGTGGTCCCCAAGGTCTCCCGATTATTAAGGTGTATCCATATAAATGGCCCACCCTGTATTATACCTGGGACTAGTCAATGCATACCTTTCACTTGAATGGATGGCAGACTTGCCCTCCATAACAGATTCCCATTAAAGGCAAGTGGTGTCATTTCTGGCACACAGCGTTGGGTGAAGGATCCATCTGACTACAGATGCCTGGTCTGTAAAGCACGGTAAGGGCAGGTACATTACTTATACATCACATTGTGTTCTTCCTTGAATGTGTGGTGGTAGCCATTTCTCAGGCTTCCACTCCGGACTGGAATCGAACCTTGATTTCCCGGCCGTACGCTTTCTTTAGCAATGGTAGAGAAAGAACCATTGACAGTCTGAGCAGTGAAGAAAGTCCTGGACTACTTATTTATTAATTTTTCTGGTGCGTGTACATGCCTGCCTAATTTTTCTGGGTGCACTGGGGCTGCAACAACAAAACAAAAGGCATGTACATGTGTCAATTCCCCTTCGTGATCATTACCTTGCCACGGTGAAGGGGCTTGCGTATCACAATGAAGCAATGAACACCGGCTATATGAAAGTGTTGGGGGGCACACCCAAGATAATAAGGTCGTTGCTTCATTGTGGACAGACCAAATTCAATCAGCTGGACAGTCACTCTTGTTCTATCATTGAGCTACCACAGCCCGGCAACCATAGGGGTTTGAAAACCGCCATGGCCTGCACTCTCGCCATGGTGCGCACCAGTCCAGCACGGCCGTCACTACACAAACAGCTGTTAGTGGTGCGTTACACAGTGAGTTTGGTCTGTCAGTGTGAAGCAGTACTCTAATTACACTCCCTGATTGATGTATACACATGCAAGATGTTTTAAAGCACTTTATGCCTCCAATTTAGCATTGCAATGTGATTTCTGCCCTTAAAATGCTGCTGTGCGTCAAATCCAGTTTTTCCCCGGGACTTTTGGCATGTATCCCACTCCGCCATGCAAAACTCCAGGTGTTAGACCCCTTGAAACATCTTTTCCATCACCTTTGTGGCCAGCATAAATGTTTGTCGTTTTCAAATTTCGCCTCCCCATTGAAGTCTATTGCGGTTCGCGAACTTCGTGCGAACTTGAACATTTGCGGAAGTTCACGTTCGAGGTTCGTGAACCTAAAATCGAAGTTTTGAGCCATCTCTAGTTAAGTCAAGCATGGGTTGAACTTGTAAGATACTGACCTTGAATTGTATCCCCAATACCTTGCACTCAAAAGATGCGAGTCCATAAGCAATTAACTTTTTCTCTAAAGTTTTATCCTAAGTGATATGTGCACACCTTGTCAATAAAATGCCTTGAAGAGAAACCGTGACCAAGTATTGAACTTCATCCCAATCAGTAGCTGATACCCCCTTTTACATGAGAAATCTATTCCTTTTCATGAATGAATCATCAGGGGGCTCTGTATGGCTGATATTGTGGTGAAACCTCTCCCACAGTGTGAAGTCAGGACCATGGTTCTGACTTCACACTGTGGGAGCTTTGTTGCATAATGGGAAATAACAGCTGTTTACAGCTGTTTCCAAGTGCCAAAACAGCAAGCAGCATCTCTTTGCACTGACATCACCTGCCAGCAGTAAAAATGTCACCATGTGATAAATGTCAGAATGTACATCAGGGAAAGGAAAGCTTTTACAATGGGCAAACACTGACTACATCATTTATACATTAATATTGTAAAAATGAAGCAATTTTTTATTACATTATTTTCACTGGAGTTCCTCTTTAAACCCCCAGCAAGCAGGAAATTAAAAGGTTTAAAAGGTGGTGGTTTAGAGTCTAAATGATTATGACAGCACTTTTTGCCTACTTTTTGCAGCTTTTTCAGTTGTAAAGTGCTGAAAATCTATGTTAACCACTTCCCGACCGCCGTATAGACAAATGGCGGCCGGGAAGTGGACGCCGCAAGGACCGCCGTATTGACAAAATGTGGCGGTCCTTGTATGGGCATGGGCGGAGCGATCGCGTCATCCGTGACGCGATCCTCCGCCGGGAGTCGGAAGCCCGGCATTTTGCCACTTAGCAGAGCCGGCGAGCGGAGGAATCCGATACAATAGCCAATCGGAATGTATAAGGCACTTTGTTAGGTAAACAAAGTGCCTTATACGTGCTTCCTCCTCGCCTCGTGGTCTCATTGTTGCAGAGACCACTAGCGAGGAGGAAGCACTTCGTAAGTAGCCAGCACACAACTTTTTTTGCCTAACAGCCCCCCTGATCACCCACTCCAGGCCTCATACCCCCCCTGATCACCCCAGAAGACCCCTGCCTAGCACCCTTGCACCCCTGCAAAAACCCCACCCCCCACCTGCCACTAACTAGCGACGCTGCCCCTTAGTTTAGGTCCCTAACTGCCTCCTAGTCACCCCTGATCCCCCCCCTACCTTTAGATCACCCCCAGACCCCATCCCAGACTACCCCCCTGTATACTGTATACATCTGTATACAGCTACCTTACCCCCTGATCCCCCTCTGATCACCTGACTATCACCTGTCCATCACCCCTCAGCACCCCCACCCATCAGAGCAGACCCTAACTGCCCCGCGGGGGTAACCGATCACCTGCCCAGGCCCTCGATTGCCCTCATAACCCCCTTCTGATTACATCCCCTGCTCTTTGTTTACATCTGTCCTCCCCAGCAATCACTAACTGATCTGCGATCAGTAACCCCCTGTGTCTGCCTCTCATCAGATCAGGACTCAGTCTGCCCCGTGCAGGCTCCTGATCAACCCCCCACCCCCTCAAATCACCCTCAGACCCCCCCCCCCTAATCACCGTCCAAGTGCATTGTATTTGACTGTGCTGCGCTTGTATTCGATTGTGCTGCGCTTGTATTTGATTGTGCTGCGATTGTATTTGATTGTCCCGTGATCTGCTTCGATTGTCCCGTGATTGTTTGATTGCCTGAGACCCCACTTCCCACCACACCCAACCCCACCCTCCCCCCCCCCAACCACACCCAACCCCACCCTCCCCCCCACCACCTCCAACCACCACCTTCCGAGTGCATCAGATTTGCTTGTGCTGTGATTGGAGTTGATTGTGCTGTAATTGTATTTGATTGTCCCGTGATCGACTTCGATTGCCCCGTGATTGTTTGATTGCCTGAGACCCCACTTCCCGCCACACCCAATCCCACCCTCCCCCCATCACCTTCCGAGTGCATCAGATTTGATTGGGCTGTGATTGGATTCGATTGTGCTGTAATTGTATTTGATTGTCCCGTGATCGGCTTCGATTGCCCCGTGATTGTTTGATTGCCTGAGACCCCACTTCCCGCCACACCCAATCCCACCCTCCCCCCATCACCTTCCGAGTGCATCAGATTTGATTGGGCTGTGATTGGATTCGATTGTGCTGTAATTGTATTTGATTGTCCCGTGATCGGCTTCGATTGCCCCGTGATTGTTTGATTGCCCGAGACCCCACTTCCCGCCACACCCAATCCCACCCTCCCCCCATAACCTTCCAAGTGCATCAGATTTGATTGGGCTGTGATTGGATTCGATTGTGCTGTAATTGTATTTGATTGTCCCATGATCGGCTTCGATTGCCCCGTGATTGTTTGATTGCCTGAGACCCCACTTCCCGCCACACCCAATCCCACCCTCCCCCCATCACCTTCCGAGTGCATCAGATTTGATTGTGCTGTGATTGGAGTCAATTGTGCTGTAATTGTATTTGATTGTCCCGTGATTGTTTGATTGCCTCTGAGACCCCACTTCCAACCAACCCCAATACCTCTCAAATACTCCCTTTTTGCTAGGTAGGTGCTCTTTTTTTCTGAGTAGTCTCGGAGGAAAACCCCATAAATTTAGCAATCCAAAATGGCAAGAAGGGGGCTTTCCGATGACGAGGTATACAGGTACATGGACCAGTCGGATGAGTTCTTTTGGGAAGAATCATCCGTCGAATCTTCCGGGTCCGAATTTGAACCTGTAGAAAGCAGTGGTTCCCTGACTGAAAGTGATGACGAGGCTATGGTCCCGGCTAGAGCCAGGCGTACCAGACCCCAAGTCGTTAGACCGCAGGTGGCGCAGGATCCGCCTCAAGGGCAGCAGGGTGGTGCTAGCGCTGTTGATAGTTTTCTTGGTGAGGCAGGCACCAGCAGCGCAGCATCTCCTGGACTTGGTACCAGTACTTCTGTAGACCCTGGCGAAGTGGTGAGCGTCAGCATGGAAGTCGAAACTGGTACGGTGGCAAGTGCAGTAGTACCCCCGTCGCAGCCACCAAGAAGAAGACGGGCCCGTAGTACCCATAGACTCCCAGAGGTGCTGGCACAACCAGATTGGCAATCCCCTGATTCCGCCGCACCCGTAGTGCCCCCTTTCACCGCCCAGTCTGGAGTCCAGGTGGCGACAGCTCATCTAGGAACGGCCCTAGACTTTTTGCAGCTGTTCATCACCCAGGTTCTCTTGGACTTAATTGTGGTTGAGACCAACCGTAAAACCACACAATTCATCACCGAGCACCCGGAGAGCATGTATGCCCAGCCTTTCAGGTGGAAACCAGTCCAAGTTTCCGACATTAAAATCTTTTTGGCCCTTATCCTTCACTTGGGACTAATGAAACAGAATGTATTGCGGTCGTATTGGTCTACGAACCCAGCACATCATGTTCCCTTGTACCCTGCTGCCATGTCCAGGACACGATTTGAGTCCATCCTGCGCTTCCTGCACTTCAACGACGACGAAACCTGTCATGAAAGGGGAGACCCTGCTTATGACCGGCTCCACAAAATTCGGCCCCTCATAGACCACCTGTCCTCAACATTTGCAGATGCTTATATCCCTGAACAGAACATCTGCGTAGACGAGTCCCTCTTACGCTTTACCGGGCGCCTTGGCATCAAACAGTACATCCCAAGCAAGCGCGCCCGGTATGGGGTGAAACTGTATAAGCTCTGTGAAAGGGCCACAGGCTATACATGTCGTTTTAGGGTCTATGAGGGAAAAGACTCAAAATTGGAGCCGGTCGGATGCCCTGACTACCTGGGGAGCAGTGGAAAGGTTGTGTGGGACTTGGTGTCACCCTTGTTCCAGAAGGGGTACCATCTTTTTGTGGACAATTATTACACAAGTGTGGCCCTCTTTCAGCACTTAAAGTTAGAAGGAATCCGATGCTGTGGCACTGCGCGGCCTAGTCGCCAGGGCTTCCCCCAACGGCTCATTACCACCAGACTTGAACGGGGGCAGAGGGCCGCCTTGCGTACTGAAGACCTGCTCGCGGTGAAATGGAGGGACAAGAGGGACGTTTACTTTCTGTCCACCATTCACACAGACACGACAGTCCAAATTCAACGGGCAACTAAGGTCATTGTAAAGCCCCTTGTCGTCCACGAATATAATGTCAACATGGGAGGGGTGGACTTCAATGACCAGAGGTTAGCGCCCTATTTAATTACCCGGAAAACAAAACGCTGGTATAAGAAAGTGTCTTTTTATCTGATTCAATTGGCAGTTTACAACAGCTTTGTTCTCTACAGTAAGGCTGGGAGAACTGGATCTTTCCTTCAATTTCAGGAACAGATCATTCTGGACATCCTGTATCCAGGAGGTGCCAGCCCCCCCCCCCCCCCCCCCCCCACACAGATGCAACTAGCCGACTGCATGGTAGGCATTACGCCTATCAGATTCCGTGTGCCCCAGGTCAACGCATCCGAAGAAAACGTTGTCGTGTCTGCAGCAGGACTGGAAGAAGGAATGACACCAGTTTTTATTGTCCCCGCTGTCCTGACCAGCCTGGCCTATGCGTAGGGCCGTGTTTTGAGAGGTACCACGAGCAGGTACACTATTAGAACCTAGGGAACTCCAGACACAGGAGTAGGCACACACTCAGTGGTCTTTTGCACATTGTCGCAGGGAGAGGAGAGGTAAGCTTGAAAACCAAACGGGTAAGCATAAAAGTGGCAAGAAGGATCGGTTTCCATGTTTGATATTGCTGATCTGTCCTGGGTTGGCGATATAAGACGGCATGTTTGAATTTCCCTTGAGTGTTGACACCCCCGGTTTATATGTGATTTGGGCCTATGATGATGCTTTAATGCCACACAGAGTCATCTCTATTGGCAGGCATATTGCTGTATCCTACAGGCATAATGCTGTATACTAAAGTTCTGAGGCCCAGTCACATAAGTTGGTGGCTCACCCTGAGTGCAGGGTGGCACGGGGTGTCTCTCTCCTGAGGTTATCACT
Organism: Hyperolius riggenbachi; assembly: GCF_040937935.1. NCBI lineage: Eukaryota > Metazoa > Chordata > Amphibia > Anura > Hyperoliidae > Hyperolius > Hyperolius riggenbachi. The sequence goes on from NC_090650.1 coordinate 326,100,953, forward strand.
GCCATTGATGTGGAGGAAGATCTGCCATTGATGTGGAGCAAGGTATGTTTGCCGTTCATTTTTCCTTTCAGCCCAGAGTGCATTATTTGTATACCCAATATAAGGAGTATAGCAGAAACTCCTAATACTGGCCATATATGTAATGATTGCAGAGACCCTAAAATGCCAGGACAGACTCCACAAATGACCCCATTTTGGAAAGAGGACACCCTAAAGTATTATGTGAGGTGCACGGTGAGTTCATAAAAGATTTTAGTTTTTGTCACAAGTTAGCAGAATTTTTTTTTTTTTTTTAACAAAGTGTCATTTTCCGTTTACTTGTGACAAAAAATAAAATGTTCAATGACCTCACCATTACCCTCATGGAATACCTTGTTGTGTATTCTTTCCAAAATGGGGTCATTTGTGGGGTTTGTTAACTGTCCTGGCAAGTGGGCGGGGTGCTAAATTGTGAGCACCCCTGTAAAGCCTAAAGGTACTCATTGGACTCTGGGCCCCTTAGCGCAGTTAGGGTGCAAAAAAGTGCCACACATGTGGTATCGCCATACTCGGGAGAAGTAGTATAATGTGTTTTGGGGTGTATTTTTACACATACCCATGCTGGGTGGGAGAAATACCTCTGTAAATGACAATCTTTTGATTTTTTTACACACAATTGTCCATTTACAGAGTTATTTCTCCCACCCAGCATGGGTATGTGTAAAAATACACCCCAAAACACATTGTACTACTTCTCCCAAGTACGGCAATACCACATGTGTGGCACTTTTTTGCACCCTAACTGCGCTAAAGGGCCCAAAGTCCAATGAGTACCTTTAGGATTTCACAGGTCATTTTGCGGAATTTGATTTCCAGACTACTCCTCACGGTTTAGGGCCCCTAAAATGCCAGGGCAGTATAGGAACCCCACAAATGACCCCATTTTAGAAAGAAGACACCCCAAGGTATTCCGTTAGGAGAATGGTGAGTTCATAGAAGATTTTATTTTTCATCACAAGTTAGTGGAAAATGACACTTTGTGAAAAAAACAATAAAAATCAATTTTCCGCTAACTTTTGTCAAAAAATAAAATCTTCTATGAACTCACCATACTCCTAACGGAATACCTTGGGGTGTCTTCTTTCTAAAATGGGGTAATTTGTGGGGTTCCTATACTGCCCTGGCATTTTAGGGGCCCTAAACCGTGAGGAGTAGTCTGGAAATCAAATTCCGCAAAATGACCTGTGAAATCCTAAAGGTACTCATTGGACTTTGGGCCCCTTAGCGTACTTGGGGTGTAAAAAAGTGCCACACATGTGGTACCGCCGTACTCGGGAGAAGTAGTATAATGTGTTTTGGGGTGTATTTTTACACATACCCATGCTGGGTGGGAGAAATAACTCTGTAAATGGACAATTGTGTGTAAAAAAAATTAAAAAATTGTCATTTGCAGAGATATTTCTCCCACCCAGCATGGGTATGTGTAAAAATACACCCCAAAACACATTATACTACTTCTCCTGAGTACGACAATACCACATGTGTGGCACTTTTTTGCAGCCTAACTGTGGTAAGGAGTCCAAAGTCCAATGAGCACCTTTAGGCTTTACAGGGGTGCTTACAATTTAGCACCCCCCAAAATGTCAGGACAGTAAACACACCCCACAAATGACTCCATTTTGGAAAGTAGACCCTTCAAGGTATTCAGAGAGGGGCATGGTGAGTCCGTGGCAGATTTCATTTTTTTTTGTCGCAAGTTAGAAGAAATGGAAACTTTTTTTTTTTTTTCACAAAGTGTCATTTTCCGCTTACTTGTAACAAAAAATAATATCTTCTATGAACTCACTATGCCTCTCAGTGAATACTTTGGGATGTCTTCTTTCCAAAATGGGGTCATTTGGGAGGTATTTATACTATCCTGGAATTCTAGCCCCTCATGAAACATGACAGGGGGTCAGAAAAGTCATAGATGCTTGAAAATGGGAAAATTCACTTTTTGCACCATAGTTTGTAAACGCTATAACTTTTACCCAAACCAATAAATATACGCTGAATGGTGTTTTTTTTTATCAAAAACATGTTTTTCCACATTTTTCGCGCTGCATGTATACAGAAATTTTACTTTATTTGAAAACTGTCAGCACAGAAAGTTAAAAAAATCATTTTTTTGCCAAAATTCATGTCTTTTTTGCTGAATATAATAAAAAGTAAAAATCGCAGGAGCAATCAAATAGCACCAAAAGAAAGCTTTATTAGTGACAAGAAAAGGAGCCAAAATTCATTTAGGTGGTAGGTTGTATGAGCGAGCAATAAACCGTGAAAGCTGCAGTGGTCTGAATGGAAAAAAAGTGGCCGGTCCTTAAGGGGTAGAAAGCCCTAGGTCCTCAAGTGGTTAAAGAGAAGATGAAGCGTTATCTCCTAGGAGAAAAATCAGGAGAAAACATTTGCTTACGGGCCAAGGTTCCAGTAATTTGACAACAAGAGCTATGTATCAGCAGAAATTGTTGTAATCTAACTGCTCATTCCAGCTTGACACTGGGTCGTTCCATGCTCAAGAGGAACCATGTTGCATTTAAAGAGGAACTCCAGTGAAAATGATATAAAAAAGTGCTTCATTTTTACAATAATTATGTATAAATGATTTAGTCAGTGTTTGCCCATTGTAAACATGTTTCCTCTCCCTGATTTACATTCTGACATTTATCACATGGTGACATTTTTACTGCTGACAGGTGATGTCAGATATTTCCCACAATGCAACACGGCACTCATAGTGTGATGTCAGAGCCATGGCCTGACATCACACTGTGGGAGAGGTTTTACCACAGTATCAGCCATACAGAGCCCCTGATGATCTGTTTGTGAAAAGGAAAAGATTTCTCATGGGAAAGGTGGTATCAGCTAGTGATTGGGATGAAGTTCAATTTTTGGTTATGGTTTCTCTTTAAGTCTAATGTTGCATGCCCTATAGTGCCTTAGAGAAATAAACATGTCTTGGAATGATAAGAAGCTAATAGGACCTAGCTGTCCTAGACCAGCAGGAAAACCTATCAACAGTCATATGAGTTTTGTTCTGGCTGGACAGTAAATACATTAAATACTGGCTGGACAGTAAATACATCACAACTTTTTTTTTTTTACAGTTGCTCTGCTTTCTTTATACTGCATTGAAAGTGAATTTGCCTCTCTCTCTCTTTCTTTTTTATTATTTCCCAGAAGTCCGCTCCTAAGACAATGGCTTCTTGGGTCAGACTACTAAATGGATGATCACTGTGACCAGAGAAAATATATTTTTACACTGGATCGGGAATTAAGACTTTTCTTAGATGCATTCTGTCTATTCTCCTGAATCTTTTTACTATATCTTTGTACATAAAAATACCTGTTTTAATGGATTTCTTATTCATTCCTTAGATGGATTAGTAAATTACATGTTCAAACCTTGCTAGCTTTGATCATTTTTACATTTTATCAAATAATTCAAAGAGACGTGATTATCTAAAGAAAAGCCACCATACTTGGCTTTCTGGACATTCAAAAACAATTGTGGTAAAATGTGCATAGATAGTTATTATTATCTATTATTATCTATTATTTATAAAGAGATAACATATTATGCAATATTGTACAAACAATAAAAAAAATTAGAAAAAAAACCTTAAAAGTTGTGTATCATGAATACGAGTCAACCACAAGGAAAAAAAAAAACACCTTGCTAGTTAAAATTGCAATTTTCCCAGTTATTGATTTGTTTAATACTGTCACAGTTTTAAGTTACTACTTGTGTTGTTTTTTAATGTTATAGTATGGTTTAATAGTTTTAGTCGCATTTCATCAATGGGGGTGTTCATTGAATTTTCTCTATGATTTTATCACCCAGCCAGTTCTTTACACCCTATTCTACTCCCCTTTTTATGCTGCCAAGAGTGATGCTGCCCTTCAAACATGAGTGTTAGCTTACTGCCCTAATCCTTTCTGCCAATAACGTCTTGCTGCACCCCCTCCTTTCGTGTCACCAACCCCTCCCTCTAGATTGTAAGCCTTTGACAGGGCCCTCTTCCCTTGGGTATCATACTTGACTGTGTGCACTTTACCCAGAATTTGGAACTTGTAATTTTTACCACTACCACTCCAGTTTCTGATCTGGCATTGTACTACTATCTGCATTGTGTTACTATCTTATTGCTATTACCTGTATTGTTGTATCTATTGTCTATTACCTGTATTGTTCTGTCACCCCTGTTATCATTGTCTGTAATCCTATTTATTGTACAGCGCTGCGTAATATGTTGGCGCTATATAAATCTAATAAATAATAATAATAGCTTAAAGGGCAACTATCGATTAACATGTTTTTTGAACTGGGATGGGAATACCTTGTCATAGTTTTCCTAAGCACTGCTGTATATCTTACCCTGCTTATCTGTTCCTTTCATGTTAGGAAATTCTTTTTACAATTCACTGATGGGCGGAGGGTCTCGGACCAGTTAAACATATGGGGGGGGGGGAATCCCTCTCCTTTCATCTGTTTACCCTGTGTATGCTTGATATCTTTTGCAGATGACAGGTCTCATTAGCTTACATTGCAGCTGCTTGTTATGGCTCTCTGAATGAGCTGCCCAGATAAGATGCCCTGGCTTTCAGGCATGGCTTTCTGAGGAGAATAATGCATTGACATGCAGAACTAGCAGCAGGAAATGAATCTGTTATCTGCTGCATAAGTAAACATTGTCTCTTGTGTGTTTATGTTGTGTGTGTAACCTGACACCAAGGCAGGATTTTCACTTTACGTTTTTTGCTGTCAAAGAAAAGAAGTCTGAGAGATGCGGAGAGTAAGGATGCTCACCGCGTTCCGCGGAATTCCGTTTTCCGCGATTCCAGACGGAATTTGGTGATTCCGTTCCATCGCATTGTAACGGAATTGCCATAGCGCTATAGCGGAAATTCCGCGGAACGATGCGTCATTCCGACGGAATGCAGAATTTTGTTAGCCAATCACAAGGAAGCCCCTAGAAGAAGTTTAAAGTGAAAACAACAGGCTTTCTGCATGAAAATCGGAATTATTTCAGCACTAATTACAGTGTTAACAAAAACCAATCAATCCTATGTTAGCAACCAGCTCCCTAGCTATCTCACTTATCCCACCATTTTGTATAGGTCCCAAAGCTTACGCAACACCTCCTGCAGTGCAAAAACCACCACCATGGAACCACTGCCAGGTCCCAAAGCTTACGCGACACCTCCTGCGGCGCAAAAACCACCGCCATGGGACCACTGCCAGGTCCCAAAGCTTACGCGACACCTCCTGTGGCGCCAAAACCGACCACCGCCAGGTCCCAAAGCTTGCGCGACACCTCCTGCGGTGCCAAAATGACCGCCATGGGACCACCGCCAGGTCCCATAGCTTAAGCGACACCTCCTGCGGCACCAAAATGACCGCCATGGAACCACCGCCAGGTCCCATAGCTTACGCGACACCTCCTGCGGCGCTAAAATGACCTCCATGGAATCACCGCAAGGTCTCATGGCAAAAGCGACACCTCCTGTGGAACCAAAGCGACCGCCTTGGGACCACCGCTAGGTCCCATGGTTTAAGCGACACCTCCTGCGGTGCCAAAATGACTACCATGGGACGACCGCTAGGTCCCATGACAAAAGCGACACCTCCTGCGGTGCCAAGACGACCGCCATGGGACTACCGCTAGGTTCCATGGCTTATGCGACACCTCCTGTGGTGCCAAAATCTTCCGGAAGTGCAGCTGGGCACCCCCAGTCCTGTTGCTAGTTGCTACCTGTGTCACCATTCTTCCCCAGTATTTTATTGCTCTGAAACATGGGCAGCCCTGGCAAGGCATCTATGAAACTCCTACCTTGGACTTCCCATTGGTCCAAGGTCTGGACCAATGAAAAGCCTCCTTGAGGAGTATTTTTATTGGTATATTAAACTGATCAATGAAAATCTTCCTCAGGACTGTGGACCAATGGTGAGTCCAGCCGGATCTTCAAAGATGCTTCAAAGATGGAGCCCCATCAAGGAGTGATGGCAGATCACACAAATGTGGGGGAAAGTGTGATCTTAGCTTTGACTGTGAAATAACTGTTGTATGACTGAATTGTTTCTGTTTTCCTGAAACAGCTGATCTCCTGCTCCTGGTGAAAAATAAAACATGCCCATTGATCAGCAGTTCTATAAGTGGAAATGCCTTCTTATTAAGAGAAGTCAGATGCAAATGGCAGAACATTGAATAGTCATGGTAACTCTTTAAAGCTGTGTTAAGTAAAAAACATGTCAGAATGCACAACATGTTGAACCATGGTGGGTTTCACTCCTGGTGACCAAGAACAAGAAGCTGAGGCTACAGTGGGAACAAGCGCAAACGCTGAACATTTGTACCCTGGAAAAAATGGAAGTGCAGGCTAATGAATTTCAGTGTTGCTTGAAAATTTTCACCAAAGTTCATTTCTGCATTAAAAATGCTATTTTTGATTTCGAGAAAATATTTGCGAAAATACATTGTTTTTTTTGCAAAATATTAAACGGAAACAAATTTGTTAAAAAATTCGAGAATCGCTACTTTTAATGCAAAAATTAGTGAAAACGCCCAGGAGCCAATGAAAAAAAAAAAGGATCCACAAAGTGTTGTCTAAAATAGAACACTTTATTCTGCCATTTCAGGAACACCACAACCAGATGACCTGTTTCAAAGAAATCAGCTGGTTGTGGTTGTCATTAGCCCTTAATCTAAATTATGTATAACTGCAGCTGAAAACCACCGCTGTAGATTTTTTTTTCGTTTATAACACCACCAGTCATCATGTAATATACAAAATATGTTATGGATATATGCCCTTTTTATGATCCCATAATTATTAGAGACGACTCTGCTAGTAAGAGGACCAAAATCAAAATAAGCCAAATTTAATTGATAATTTCTGAAATACAGTAGAGTCCTTTTTATTTTTTCATGATAATATGAACATTGTCATTAGTGGATTTAAAATAGCTGTCATTGCTAAAATCTCAGTGGCCAGTGAACTCCAAAACGCTTAAGGCTTTGGGCATTTGGGGCCAGTCACCTACATATCAAGATAAAGACTGGATGAAATTCATTCTGACCGCAGTGTTAGTAGTAAGGTCATTCATCCCTTTTGGAAAACTGACACTCTGCTCTTTTGTTAAAACAGCAATAATTCCACACATCTTAAATGTTTCTTTGAATTGATATTATCTGGATTCAGTCACCAGATGGCAATGTACATATATTGAATGCAAAGATCTGAAACCTTCATTTTGGCTTTTTATTTAAAATCCTCATAGTTCATTTCTGCTGACTGGAAAATGCGGGTTGCATAGCAAAGTAAGCTTTCATTGTTTCATTGTGTAGACAAGTTTTTTTCTAAATAAAAATCAGAACACTGAGAGCCCAATTAAGTGTAGTATGTATTGGAATACGTTGGAGAATTAAGTATGAGAATGAGATACTCACACTGTATTTCCAGGTAACCACTATATATGCAGGTGAGGAGATTAGACCTGTCCTCACTCAAGATTAAGAAGTCGCTCTCTGTAGATAGGAAAGAAAGGGGTAGGTCACCCCTCCACCAGGGGTGGACACAGTATAATCGCTAGAGAACAGAGGCGCCAGCAGGATAAAAAGATCTAAACACTTTAAAATTGCTAGGGACTCAGGTAGTAGAGATGGCCTGAACGGTTCGCCGGAGAACGGTTCGCAGCGAACTTCCAGGTGGTTCGCGATCATGGAGAACCGCAAACTTTTCCGGAAGTTCGTTTCACCCCCATAATGCACCATTAGGGTCAACTTTGACCCTCTACATCACAGTTAGCAGGCATATTGGAGTCAATCAGGTTACACTTCCTCCTGGAACCACCCCCCCCCCCCCCCTTATAAAAGGCAGGCACCGCCGGTCATTATACTCACTCGTGTGCCTGCAGTAAATAGAGAAGGGACAGTTGTTGCTGCAGACCCTCATAGGGAAAGATTAGTTAGGCTCTTGTAGGCTTGTTAGCTTGCTCCTTGCTGATTCTTATTGCTAAAATAGCACCCCACAACAGCTCTTTTGAGAGCTATTCTCGTTCTTGTGATCTATTTTTGTTCTGTGTGTCCCACTGACACTTGTGTTGCATAACACCCTTGATAATTCATACTGTGTGTGTGCCACTGCCAGACCAAACACATTCAGTGACTACCTGTGTGTGCGACAGGTGCACATTGTAATACCCAGTACTGCATATACCTACCTACCTGTTGTTCACAGTGTACCCACCTACCTACGTGAGCTGAGCGCATGCAGTGTCACTGTGCCTGTCCGCTAACTGTGTGTGACAGGTGCACTTTGTAATACCCAGTACTGCATATACCTACCTACCTGTTGTTCATAGTGCACCCACCTACCTACGTGAGCTGAGCGCACGCAGTGTCACTGTGCCCGTCCGCTACCTGTCTGTGTGTGACAGGTGCACATTGTAATACCCATTACTGCATACACCTACCTACCTGTTGTTCACAGTGCACCCACCTACCTACGTGAGTTGAGCGCACGCAGTGTCACTGTGCATGTCCGCTACCTGTCTGTGTGTGACAGGTGCACATTGTAATACCCATCACTGCATATACCTACCTGTTTTGTTCAGTGCACCCACCTACCTACGTGAGTGCATGCACTCTGATATACCACTCCGTGCATACCTGTTAACTGCACCTGTGTGACTGCACATTGCATTAGTCAAGTCAGTGCATACCTTTCACTTCACCCCCTGATATGGAGACAACAGACAAAACAGGCAGAGGTAGAGGCAGACCCATAGGGGAGGCCAACCGGCAGGTCTGTGCGAGGTCGTGTTGATGTGATTTTGTGCGGCCCTCGACCAAAGAACAGTGCTCAGAAGAAGGCACGTCCCATCAACTCCCAAGATTGTCAGCACACCTCATCTTCTGCAGAACACCTCATCTTCTGCAGCCACCAGCGCTACTACAAGCACCACATCTGTTGCATTTGACACTTTGCAGGAGTTAATTGGTGGGGAATTAACTTATTCACAGCCATTATTGTTACAACCAGATGAAGGCGCTAAGTAAGTTACACCACTTCATATGTCTAACTTTGGCGGCAACACTATGGACGTAACGTGTGAAGATGATGAAGTACCTACTGTTGGTGCAGTTTTGGAGGTGTCTGAGGCAAGCGAAGCTGGGCAGATGATTATGATGATGACGATGATACGGATCCCACGGATGTTCCCAATAGAGGAGATGAACAGGGGGACAGTTCAGAGGGGGAGTCAGAGAGGAGTAGGAGGAGACGAGTTGCTGAAAGAAGCAGGGGGAGCTCATCGTCAGAAACAGCTGGTGGCAGTGTCCGGCGGCATGTATCACCACCTATATACAGCCAACCAACATGCCCTTCAACGTCAGCTGCTGATGCCACCATAGTGCCATCACCCCAGGGGGGCTCAGCGGTTTGGACATTTTTAATGTGTCTGCCTCAGATGCCATCTGTTATCTCTGCCTCCAAAAATTGAGCCGTGGAAAGGCCAACGCTCACCTTACGAAGGCACATGGAGAAAAGACACAAACTGCAATGGAAAGAGCACATGAGCAAAAGCAGCACACAAAAGAAAAGCCACCCTCCTTCTTCTCTTCCTCCTTCAGGTGCAGCATCTTCAGCCGCTTTCTCCCTTGCACCTTCACAGCCACCCTCCTCCACTCCGCCTTTGCCCTTGAGTGGTTCCTGCTCCTCTGCCCACAGCAGCCAGGTGTCCGTGAAGGAAATCTTTGAGCGGAAGAAGACAATTTCTGCCAGTCACCCCCTTGCACGGCATCTGACAGCTGGTGTGGCAGAACTGTTAGCTCACCAGCTGTTACCATACCAGCTGGTGGACTCTGAGGCCTTCCCTAAATTTGTGGCCATTGGGACACCGCAGTGGAAGATACCAGGCAGCAATTATTTCACTAAAAAGGCGATACCCAAACTGTACCGTGAAGTTGAGAGGCAAGTGGTGTCATCTCTGGCTCCAGATTTGGTTCAAGGGTCCACCGGACCACGGATGCCTGGTCTGCCAAGCCTCTACATTACTTACACAGCCCATTGGGTCAACCTGGTGACCGATGGCAAGCAGGGAGTACGTGGCTGTGCAGCAAACCAACTTGTGACACCTCCACGGCTTGCAGGCAGGCCTCCTGCCACCTCCTCTCCTCCTGCTACATCCTCTTCGCTGTCGTTCTCTCCTCCTCGTTGGCTGAGTGTCAGTTCAACTCTACTGGTGCTGCGATCTCCTCTCCAGCTACACAGACCCAGCTCCCCAGGGCCTCTGCATGCCTGGTACAACGGTGTCACGCCATCTTGCAGACATGTCTTGCCTCAAAGCGAAGAGTCACACTGGACCAGTTCCTCGGGACATTTGGCGTGTATCCCCCTCCGCCATGCCCCCCCCCCCTCCAGGTGTTAGACCACTTGGAACATCTTTTCCATCACTTTTGTGGCCAGCATAAATTTTTCTAGTTTTCAAAGTTCGCCTCCCCATTGAAGTCTATTGCGGTTCGCGAAAGTTCGCACAAACCAAACTTTCGTGGGAGGTTCGTGAACCCGGTTTGTGAACCTAAAATCGGAGGTTCGGGCCATCTCTACTAGGGCGGCAGTGGAGGACTTACCTCCAAAAGCATACACAATAACTGTTATGTTTATACAGAGGCTCTTTCCGTGTTACATACAAGCTATTGTTTGTCCTCTATTTATTGCCTGATGAAGCAGGCCTACGCCTGCGAAACGCTTTGCATCATATAAGGAAATATACAATAAATTCATTTATTTGATTCTGACAGTTATCATGTCTGCTTTTGGAGGTAAGTCCCTCACTGCCTCCCTATCAATTTTAAGGTTTTTAGATCTTTTTATCCTGCTGGTTATACCTTATAGATATATTTTGTGTATACCATTGTCTGTATTATTTTGCACCCCATGTTTGTTTCTTACTTTGTACAGTGCCACAGAATATATTGGGGCTTTATAAATCAATAATAATAATTTACACATTATGAATGTTTATAGTTTTCTAAAGATTTGCTTCTTTTGTGGACACTGAATGACTTGTGATAAATGTCAAAATACTGCAAAAGATTACCATAATCTTGCCAATATAGCAAAACCATGTATTAAAAAATAAAGTACCTCATCACTAAACACAAAACCATATAAAATACTGACAAGGAATGGCAGGGTCGTGTCACAACTAGAGACGAGCGAAATCATTGCTGGCAGGTTCACAAGATTTTCGGGAAAACTTCAGAGAATCTCATGAATCATTTTTACAAAACTGGCATAATAGCCCAACGCATTTGCACTGCTTTAACAGAATGAGCGCAGTGTGCTGCATGTGAACAATACATTGTTCTATGTTTTTATAGCACTTGCATCTTCCACAGCACTTTTATATAGGGTACATGGCAATGTCACCAACAATTCCATGGGGAGCTCACAATGTAATGCCTATCCCATAGTCGGAGGGTGGGTTATATCATTAGACATATTTGTATATATTTATGTCAAACTCAATGACATAAGGGGCCAAAATCTAAAACACAATCTAAGCCACGGGCCAAATTGTTTATTACTGGGGGTATGGATCCCAGGAGGGGGATGCAGCACTGCATTAGTGGAAGTAAGGAAGATGGGGGGAGCCTCTTATACAGAGGCTTTCATCCACTTGGGTAAGTATCTAATGTTTGCTTTGTTTTCCTCACCAGCATTAATATGTATTATTAACAATCATACAGCTGTGACTATACGTGACATTGCTTTGCAATGATACATATATTGTAGTAACAGGTGTACTCTGAAGCGTTAATAATCCACTATTACGGTATAGATTTTGTATATTACTTTTGTTTATACATTTTCTATCATCATGACAAATTTTGAATTTATTATTTTCTCTTGTTCAAAAAGAGTAGTAATTTAACCTGGTATATTGAACAAACTAAAGGTTCCTGGGAACTTAAAAAAAAAAAGACTATCCTACATACACTATACACTACATTGAATGAATTACTACAGAAAATGTATTACAGACCAAGATAACAGTTTAAAGTCTTCTTTTATCTTGTAAAGTAATTAAAATATCCTATTATAGTCTTCTGTCTTCATTCATTTTACCTTGTCTTAAAGCAGCATTATGCTGTGCAAGGCTGGCCCATTTAACATGAAAAGTGGAATACTGCCATAATGAACAATGTCTCACACTGAAGTTCAAAAATCATCTTACTAAATTCGCAATGAGCTGATGGGATGTGTTGATTATAACAAAGGCAGGAGAGAGTCTTTGATCATATGAATGCTGCACTAAGATATTTCATGTGCTTTCCATTGCATTTCAACAGCATAAATATTCAGTGTAGGTGCACTATATTTTACTATCAAATTACTTTACTGTGTACACTCAAACATCCTTGCTTCATTGCTAAGTGCCAGACTAGAAAAGCAGCAGTGAGGAGGGAATGGCTGAGGTACATGGTACAACTAAATATTTCAGAGTTATGAAGAATGTCATTGTGTTTTTGGTGTTATAGCATGTATGGTGAAAAATGTCACAGGGACCTGCATTATGATCATCAGTGTTAGTGTCTGGCTGAGAGCTGGATAAAGTGGCTAATCATCCTTCAAACTTATTTTAACCACTTAAATTGGATCCAAGATAAACTTTTACTCAATGCATAATTGTGTTCCTTTCCTATTGTTTATAGGGCATTCCTCAAGCCAAATACTTTTTTGTTTTTGTTTTAATACTCTAATTCCCTATAAACTAAACAAGCCTCGTCCACAGCTTTTCAGAGAGCCTTGGCATTTTCAGACAGTAGCAAGGGCTCATGGGAGCTCAGTCTGGGCAGGAGTAGTGTTGGGCGAACACCTAGATGTTCGGGTTCGCGAACGTTCGCCGAACATCGCCGCGATGTTCGGGTGTTCGCGCCGAACTCCGAACATAATGGAAGTCAATGGGGACCCGAACTTTTGTGCTTTGTAAAGCTTCCTTACATGCTACATACCCCAAATTTGCAGGGTATATGCACCTTGGGAGTGGGTACAAGAGGAAAAAAAATATTTGAAAAAGAGCTTATAGTTTTTGAGAAAATTGATTGTAAAGTTTCAAAGGAAAAACTGTCTTTTAAATGTGGAAAATGTCATGTTTCTTTGCACAGGTAACATGCTTTTTGTCGCCATGCAGTCATAAATGTAATACAGAGAAGAGGTTCCAGGAAAAGGGACCGGTAACGCTAACCCAGCACAAGCAGCAGAACACGTGATGGAACAGGAGGAGGCGCAGGAGGAGAAGATCACGCTTTTTGAGACACAACATCCCAGGCCTTGCATGAGGACAAATAAAGTGCGGATATAGCAATGCTTTTTGCCGCCATGCAGTCATAAATGTAATAAAGATGAGAGGTTCAATAAACAGGGACCAGAAACGTTAACCCAGCAGCAGCAGCACACGTGATGGAACAGGAGGAGGCGCAGGAGGAGAAGGCCACGCTTTTTGAGACACAACATCCCAGGCCTTGCATGAGGACAAAAAGCGTGCGGATATAGCAATGCTTTTTGCCGCCATGCAGTCATAAATGTAATAAAGATGAGAGGTTCAATAAACAGGGACTGGAAACGCTAACCCAGCAGCAGCACACGTGATGGAACAGGAGGAGGCGCAGGAGGAGAAGGCCACGCTTTTTGAGACACAACATCCCAGGCCTTGCATGAGGACAAATAGCGTGCGGATATAGCGATGCTTTTTGCCGCCATGCAGTCATAAATGTAATAAAGATGAGAGGTTCAATAAACAGGGACTGGAAACGCTAACCCAGCAGCAGCACACGTGATGGAACAGGAAGAGGCGCAGGAGGAGAAGGCCACGCTTTTTGAGACACAACATCCCAGGCCTTGCATAAGGACAAATAGCGTGCGGATATAGCAATGCTTTTTGCCGCTATGCAGTCATAAATGTAATAAAGATGAGAGGTTCAATATACAGGGACCGGCAACGCTAACCCAGCAGCAGCAGCAGCAGCACACGTGATGGAACAGGAGGAGGCGCAGGAGGAGAAGGCCACGCTTTTTGAGACGCAACCCAGGCCTTGCATGAGGACAAAAAGCGTGCGGATATAGCAATGCTTTTTGCCGCCATGCAGTCATAAATTTAATAAAGATGAGAGGTTCAATAAACAGGGACTGGAAACGTTAACCCAGCAGCAGCACATGTGATGGAACAGGAGGAGGCGCAGGAGGAGAAGGCCATGCTTTTTGAGACGCAACCCAGGCCTTGCATGAGGACAAAAAGCGTGCGGATATAGCATTGCTCTTTGCCGCCATGCAGTCATAAATGTAATAAAGATGAGAGGTTCAATAAACAGGGACTGGAAACGCTAACCCAGCAGCAGCACACGTGATGGAACGGGAGGAGGCGCAGGAGGAGAAGGCCACGCTTTTTGAGACACAACATCCCAGGCCTTGCATGAGGACAAAAAGCGTGCGGATATAGCAATGCTTTTTGCCGCCATGCAGTCATAAATGTAATAAAGATGAGAGGTTCAATAAACAGGGACCGGCAACGCTAACCCATCACAGATGGTCATTGTTCATGTTACTTGGTTGGGGTCCAGGAGTGTTGCATAGTCGTTTCCAATCCAGGATTGCTTCATTTTAATTTGAGTCATTTTCTGTGGAGAGGCGGATACGCCGATCTGTGACGATGCCTCTGGCAGCACTGAAACAGCGTTCCGACATAACGCTGGCTGCTGGGCAAGCCAGCACCTCTATTGCGTACATTGCCAGTTCGTGCCAGGTGTCTAGCTTTGATACCCAATAGTTGAAGGGTGCAGATGGATTGTTCAACACAACTACGCCATCTGACATGTAGTCCTTGACCATCTTCTCCAGGCGATCGGTGTTGGAGGTGGATCTGCACGCTTGCTGTTCTGTGAGCTGCTGCTGCATGAGTGTCAGAAAATGTTCCCACTCCAAGGACACTGCCGATACCATTCCCTTTTGGGCACTAGCTGCGGCTTGTGTTGTTTGCTGCCCTCCTGGTCGTCCTGGGTTTGCGGAAGTCAGTCTGTCGGCGTACAACTGGCTAGAGGAGGGGGAGGATGTCAATCTCCTCTCTAAAGTCTCCACAAGGGCCTGCTGGTATTCTTCCATTTTGACCTGTCTGACTCTTTCTTCAAGCAGTTTTGGAACATTGTGTTTGTACCGTGGATCCAGAAGGGTATAAACCCAGTAATTGGTGTTGTCCAGAATGCGCACAATGCGTGGGTCACGTTCAATGCAGTCTAGCATGAATTGAGCCATGTGTGCCAGAGTCCTGCCAGAATCCTCATCATCCTCTTGTGAGCGTTGTGATAGTTGTTGTGATGCATCATAGTCATCACCTTCTTCCTGGTCTGCTTCTGCTGACTATTCGCGCTGAATTGTGGAAGTCCAACGTGCACCGCTCTGGCCCTCGTCAGTGGTGGCAGGAAATTCCTGCTCCAACTCCAGCTGTTCCTCCTCCTCTTCTTCATCATAGCTGCTGGGGCCAGCGTTTCCTGAGGTGGATGGCCTGATGTTGGTACCATCACGCTGATCGTTTTCTCCTTCAGATTCCCCCAGTTGCATCATGACAGCTGTTTCCTTGATTTTCAACATTGACCTCTTCAGTAAACACAGCAGTGGTATGGTAATGCTGACTGAAGAGTTGTCACTGCTCACAAGCAACGTGGATTGCTCAAAATTTTGGAGGACTTGGCAGAGGTCCAACATGTTGGCCCAATCGGATCCACAGAAGCTTGGCAGCTGTCCAGATGCGCCTCGGTACTGCGCCGTCATGTACTGGACCACTGCACTCTTCTGCTCGCAAAAGCGGGCTAGCATGTGCAGCGTAGAATTCCAGCGCGTAGGGACATCACACAGCAAGCGATGGTGGGGGAGATTGAAGTGCTCCTGCATCTTGGCGAGTGCCCTCGAAGCAGTACTGGAATTTCTACAATGTTTGGCCCCTCGTCGCACCTTCAACAGAAGATCGGCCACGCCTGGGTATGTCCTCAGGAACCGCTGAACTACTAGGTTCATCACGTGCGCCAGGCAAGGGATGTGTGTCAGCTTAGCCAACCTTAAAGCGTGAATGAGATTACTCCCATTATCACACACAACCATGCCCGGTTTCAGGTCCAGCGGTGCCAGCCACAAATCCGTCTGTTCCTTTATTCCCCTCCAAATTTCCTCCCCTGTGCGCTGCTTATCCCCAAGGCAGATCAGCTTCAGCAACGCTTGCTGACGCATGCCAACAGCTGTGCTGCACTGCTTCCACGATCCTACTGCTGCTGGGTTAGCGTTTCCGGATGAGGTACAGCTTTGAGATGCGTTGGAGGAGAAGGAGTCAGAGAGGTAGGTGCTGCTGTTGTTATCCAGTGGGAGGGACGGCGGTGCAGCTGTTTGCGGCGTGGGCAACACCCGCGCCGTAGCAGGTGAGGAATCGCTGCCAGGCTCCACAAGGTTCACCCAGTGCGCGGTAAGGGAGATGTATCGACCCTGGCCGAACGCACTTGTCCAGGTGTCAGTGGTGAGGTGAACCTTGCAGGCAACTGCATGCTTCAAGCTTCGGGTTATTTTGCTGACCACGTGCTCATGCAACTCAGGCACTGCAGAGCACGCAATGTGGTAGCGGCTGGGAACCACGTAACGTGGGATGGCCACTGACATCATGCCCTTGAAGCTGTTTGTCTCCACCACTCGATATGGCAGCATTTCGCAGGCCAGAAGCTTGGCTATGCTGGCTGTTACTGCCACGACCCGGGGGTCATTTGCTGGCAATTTCCTCTTGCGCTCAAACATCTCCGAGACAGACAACTGAACCGTAGGGCTGCACACTGAAGGGCTGTTGGTTGTTGTGTTTGATGAACACTGGGAGACCTCAAGAGCACTACTCCGGAAAGTGACAGTGTCAGCGTCGTCTGATGTTTGTGAATGTTGTGAACCACGCAATGGCTGGGCTACTGCTGCTGCTGAGGCGGGTCTGGTGGTGAGTCTGGTGACCCCAAGGGAGGCAGTGTTGCTGGTACCCTGTCCTGCCGCGTTTGCCCACAGAGTGGGATGTTTGGATAGCATGTGGCGGCTCATGCTGGTGGTGGAGAGGTTGTTAATACTTTTCCCCCTGCTCAGGCGGGTCTTGCACACCTTGCAAATCGCCATAGTACCATCCTCAGTGCAGTCTTCAAAGAAAGCCCAGACTTTGGAGCACCTGCCTTGCTGGCGATTTCTGTTTGCGCCTCTTTTGCCTCTCACTTGAACTTCCACGCTTGTGGTGCCTGAAATTGCGCGCCGCCTACCTTGTGGCACAAGGCGAACTCGTGCAGCAGTGACTTCTTCAACAGACTCATCTGTGCTGCTGCTACGACGGCGATGTTCTCGTTCACAAACAAAATCTGGGTCTATGTCCACATTGTCCATACCCTCCTCTTCCATCTCCTGAAACTCGTCATATGTCATTGTGGGGGCCGCCGCCGTGGAGTAGAGCTCCCCAGAACAACCTCTGCGCAGCTCACTCCAACGTCGTCTTCCAGATCTTGTCGGCCGACCTCCTGCAATTGCAACCCATCCTGCCCAACTTGCTCTGGGATTTGGGTTTCAAAGTCCTCGGACTCGCCTTGTATTTCAGTGCGCGGTGCATTTCCCACAGTTAATGGTTGTGAATCCGGGCACAACATTTCTGGCTGTTCCTCCATTGACCTTTCAAAGGTGGAAGTTTGTTGGGCTGGGAATAGCTCCTGCGAATACCCCATTGTGTCCTGAGGTAATTCATCGGACTGGTTATCTGACAGTTGTGTGCGTGGTGTCGCTGCCGGTTGTGTCAGCTTTGTGCCCACTGGCTCCTTGTAACTGGCTGAGGACTCGGACCTCGTGCGTGATGTGCTGGTGCTGCTTAACCCACTGCTGGACGCTTGAGAGGTCATCCAAGTAATTATCTGGTCCTGTTCTTTTGGATTTGTGAGGGTTGTTGTCCTGGACAACATGGGCGGTATTGAGTGGGTCTTCTTGGGTGCTCCCCTGTGGCCTGTACGTGAACCGTCAGGGGAAACACCTCTTCCCTTGCCCCTCCCTCTTTCACCGGATTTCTTCCTCATTTCACTTATCCTTAAAGTACACGCTGACTGGCAGCAGTACAGTGGCAGTACAGAAATGCTATACAGTGGTGGGTGAGCGGTGTACCACTATTCCCAGCAGCGACACAGAGCACAATGCTATACAGTGGTGGGTGAGCGGTGTACCACTATTCCCAGCAGCGACACAAAGCACAATGCTATACAGTGGCGGGTGAGCGGTGTACTACTGTTCCCAGCAGACACAGAGTGGCAGTAAACACAATAATGCTATATAGTGCTGGGTGAGCGGTGTACACAGAGTGGCAGTAAACACAATGCTATATAGTGTGGCTGAATGAGCGGTGTACTACTGTTCCCAGCAGACACAGAGTGGCAGTAAACACAATGCTATATAGTGTGGCTGAGCGAGCGGTGTACTACTGTTCCCAGCAGACACAAAGTGGCAGTAAACACAATGCTATATAGTGTGGCTGAGCGAGGTACACAGAGTGGCAGTAAACACAATGCTATATAGTGTGGCTGAGCGAGCAGTGTACTACTGTTCCCAGCAGACACAGAGTGGCAGTAAACACAATGCTATATAGTGTGGCTGAGCGAGGTACACAGAGTGGCAGTAAACACAATGCTATATAGTGTGGCTGAGCGAGCAGTGTACTACTGTTCCCAGCAGACACAGAGTGGCAGTAAACACAATGCTATATAGTGTGGCTGAGCGAGGTACACAGAGTGGCAGTAAACACAATGCTATATAGTGTGGCTGAGCGAGCGGTGTACTACTGTTCCCAGCAGACACAGAGTGGCAGAAACCCCAATGCTATATAGTGTGGCTGAGCGAGGTACACAGAGTGGCAGTAAACACAATGCTATATAGTGTGGCTGAGCGAGCGGTGTACTACTGTTCCCAGCAGCGGCACACAATGACTGGGGGGACCCTGGCTAGCGTGGCTGGAGCGCGAACTACCCTGCCTGCCTACCCAAAGCTAAACCCACAGACAAATGGCGGAGATATGACGTGGTTCGGGTATTTATTTACCCGAACCACGTGACAGTTCGGCCAATCAGAGCGCGTTCGGGTCCGAACCACGTGACCCGCTCGGCCAATCACAGCGCTAGCCGAACGTTCGAGGAACGTTCGGCCATGCGCTCTTAGTTCGGCCATGTGGCCGAACTCGAACATCACCCGAACAGTGGCGAACACTGTTCGCCCAACACTAGGCAGGAGGAGGAGGAGGTGTTACTAGCCAGAGATTTCAGAGGCAGAAGGGAGGAGGGAGGAGGAGGGGAATTAGTTTTTTTCACAGGCTGGGTGCTGAAGATGCAGATAAGCTTGCCTGTGTGTAATGTTTGTAAACAACATGGCTACTGTCATTGTATCACAGGAAAAAATAATCATATTCTATTAACCCTCCTGGCGGTCTATTAAAAACCGTCAGGGGGCAGCGCAGCAGTTTATTTTTTATTTAATTTTTTAAAAATCTTGTAGCGAGCCTAGGGCTCGCTACATGACAGCCGCTGTGCAGCGGCATCCCCCCACCCTCTTCGATCGCCTCCGGCAATTAAGCCCATCCGGAAATCCCGTTCTGAATGGGATTTCTATTAGGGCTTCCACCGTCGCCATGGCGATGGGCGGGATGATGTCACCGACGTCATCGACGTCGTGACATCAAAGGGAGTCCCGATCCACCCCTCAGCACTGCCAGGCACTGATTGGTCAGGCAGCGCACGGGGTCTGAGGGGGGGGGGGGGGCGGCGCGGCGAGCGGCGGCTAATCGGGATTACCGCCGGGAGGGTTAAAGCTGTTTGCAGCTAGATTTGCTGTGTAAACTATCTAATCTTTAGATAAGATATATAGACAAGTTTCTTGTTATAGTTAGTTTTTCATCTCGGATCCGCTTTAAGCTCGTGGGTTGTTATCACCTTATGGATGCAAGCAATTTTCACAATTTAGAGCTCCTTCCCATTCAATCACCAATAACTTTATCACTACTTACCACATCTGAATTATCTATATCTTGTTTTTTGGCCACAGATTAGGCTTTTTAGAGGTGATATTTTTTTCAGTAATTATTTTAACCACTTTGTCCTCCTTGACGTATAAAAATGTCAAGGTGGACATGCGCGCTCCCGTGCGCTCCCTCGGCCGATCTCGCACTCCCGACCGTGGATTTGGTAGCCCAGGAATCAATGTATCGGGCTATGGTGCCCGATCACTGATTCCTCTCCCCCGCTGAAAAAGCGACAGCTTCTCTCGGGAGCTACGCTTTTTCTGAAGCTATGTCCCTCTAAGCGTACATTGTACGCTTAGAGTGACGTCATGTAAACAAACTCAAGATTGCCATCTTGTGGCCAAAAAGTAAAACTACATGTAAAAGTAAAAAAACATTACAATACACAAATATTTCCCCAAATAAAACACTATTTATATCCCACCCTCCTAAAAATGCCCACATAAAATGTTTAATAAAAAAAAAAAAAACATTACTATAAAAAAACTCATAAATATTTACCTAAGGGTCTAAACTTTTTAAATATCTATGTAAAGATGAAATATTTCTCTCTATTTTTTTTTTATAAGCTTGTAAATAGTGATGGATGCAAAACAGAAAAAATGCTCTTTTATTTCCAAATAAGTAGTAGCAGTAGGGTATTGTACCGTGTTAGCCATCAGTAAAAGCAAGAAGTTTTAAATCAGGATGATACCATTTATTGGCTAACTACAAATGAATAAGAATAAACAAGCTTTCGGCCTTGCAGCCTTCGTCAGGTTTACATCCTGTTCGTTTGCAAGCTGGTGGTACAGACAGCTTATATACATGCAACATCAAAAGAGAAAACAGATATTTTTTTCAAATATTCTCGCGATACATTGTGATAGGGACATAATTTAAATGGTGAAATAACCGTGACAAATGGGCAAATACAATACGTGGGTTTTAATTATGGAGGCATATATTATTTTAAAACTATTATGGCAGAAAACTGACAATTAATGAATTTTTTCATTTTTTTTTCTTATTCTTACTGTTAAAATGCATTTACAGTAAGGTAGCTCTTAGCAAAATGTACCCCCCCCCCAAAGAAAGCCTAATTGGTGGTGGAAAAAACAAGATATAGATCAGTTCATTGTGATAAGTAGTGATAAAGTTATAGGCTAATGAATGGGAGGTGAACATTGCTCGGATGCATAAAGTGAAAATGACTGAGAGTTTAAGTGGTTAATATTAATGCATTTTAAAAGGAATCAAGAGAAAAAAAGTAACAAACAATGCTACCATAGATAAAACCTACACATTTTATTTGTCCATTTATCCTAGTTATGCCAACATTTAAATTATGCCCATAGTGCAATATATGGGGATAACATATTATTTGGAAATTAAGGTGTATTTTTTACTATATTGGGATTTTCATTCTCTCATTGTACTCTAGCAATAATTGCAAGCTTTTATTTGCTAAAATAACAGTAATATACTTCTGGAATTTCAGACTTTAAAGTCTGAAAACCACTGCGCCTGCGTTGCCGTGTCCTCGATCCCGCTGATGTCATCAAGAGCGCACAGTGCAGGCCCAGTATGGTCTGTGTCTGCGCAGTACACTCCTGGTGACATCAGCGGGAGCGAGAACACGGCAACGCAGGCGCAGTGGTTTTCTGACTTTAAAGTCAGAAATTCCAGAAGTGAACTGGAGGCGGGGCCGGAGCATCGGTGAGTGGCTGCGCCAACACAGGATGTCTGCAGGGGACCATTAGAAGCCCCGGGTAAGTTCAGCTCATTTTCCCCCGACCCCCCTACAGTATCCCTTTAAGGGGCACTAAGTTCAGATAAGGCACACTAACCTCAGATACGGCACACTAACCTCAGATAAGGCACACTAACCTCAGATAAGGCACATTAACCTCAGATAAGGCACACTAACCCGCTTAGCCCTGGTTTGTGAATCAAGGCCCATATATGAAAATAAACATTTAATTGCTTTTGTCACAGTTTGTCACTAAAAAGAATTCACAAGACGTAGGCCTCAACCCTAGAACACCTTTAAATCTATTCTACAACTT
Organism: Hyperolius riggenbachi; assembly: GCF_040937935.1. Classification (NCBI taxonomy): domain Eukaryota; kingdom Metazoa; phylum Chordata; class Amphibia; order Anura; family Hyperoliidae; genus Hyperolius; species Hyperolius riggenbachi. Next base: position 326,123,126 of record NC_090650.1, read on the forward strand.
ACCACTGTTAAAATACTAATACCACATATTACTCAGTTGATGTCTATTTGGGCATCTAGCAGGCCATTAACTCTGAAATGTGCAAGTGACTTTGTACAGGTTAATTTTGTATTTTTATTTTAGCGCTACACATTTTGTTTGCATGGCCCCAGAAGAATCTGAAGAGCAGAAAAAGTCCACATATGTCACCATTATGGAAAGCTAACAACCAGGGCTGTTAAATGTATGTGTCTTGTAAGCTACTGACTCATGTAGTTTGCTGTAACGTTCTCATAAATTTAAAAATGGAACTTTTTTTCATGACGGATTGAGTTTGCCCCTCCCTATTTCTTATGTGACAGGGGTATAAGCCACATAAAAATTAATTCTACAAATCATGGTTAAAATTAAGTCCCATATACATAATTTGATAGCAAAATTTATGCACAGCAGTTCATTAGTCTTAAGGTGCTTTTTTTTTTTTTTTTTTTGAATTTGCACTGATTGTTACAGAGCCACTCTTTGTTTGCATAGCACCAGAGTCAGGACATCAGAAAAGTGCCATAAATGTTACCATCATGAAAAGTTAACAACCAGGACTAATCAAAATTGGGTTTTTAGTGAGTTACCACTTCTGTCAGATTTTACTTCTTTTTTCACTGTAGTGGTCCTTTAAGTAGCAGCAAATAATCCACCCTAGTAAATTTTTTGTTTCTATACCGGATCAACAATGATAACCGTTAAAATGAAAAAACAAATTAACATCCATCCTTGGATAAAGAAAGGTATAATGCACTTAAATTATATATTTCACAACACTACAATTAAACTGTTTAACCTCCTTGGCATTATGATTCTTTCTGGATTTTAGGGTCTAAACGTGGAGTTCTGCAGCAGCTCAGCTCTCACTCACCTCCTGGGATCCAGCGCTGAAGTTTTCCCTCTGTCCTCTGGGTGGCGCTGTAACCCTATAGTGAGATTGCCAGCTGTTGTTATGACAACGGACTACAATCTCACCAAGGGGCAGCAGAGCCTCGGGGAAGAGGAAGTAGAATAGCGGCCGACGCCAGGATCCCCCGGGAGGTGAGTTAAAACGCCTGCTGCACGCATTGCTCTGCACAGACCTCCCGACGGCTACTACGAGTTCAGCTCAGGGATACAGCTCCTAGGATGTTTTTCCTGCCCCGAGCTGAACTCGTGATTACTGCTAAGGTGGTTAAGGAGCTATGCTTCCATTATGGGATCCCTTCCACGCATATCTACAAATTCACCACTGTGTCAAACAACACCAAGTATCATTTCCTAAAATGTCTAAAAGCTATATATATCCCTCAAAACCCATCTACTCATAAAAAAGGGTATATCATTATGGTACAATGAACTACTACAAGGCTAAGACAAGAGTTTATATAAATATGTAGAATTATGGTCTTCCTAGACTGGTATCTAACCTCAGCCAAACTGACTACATTCTCAGCTTCTGTTATGTTGGAGATGCACAAAAGACCAAGGCACTCTAACTCACATTCTATGTGAATTTCCCTCTATATCCTAATATTGGGCCTATGTCCAGCTCATGTTAAAAAAATACCAATCAAGCCCTGATCCTTTAACACTTAGTCTAGCAATCTTATACCTAGATATTACAGAAATACCACAAATCTCTGGTTCAGAACTTCTCATATCTAATGTGCAGCGAGTCAGCTATTGTTATCTTATTGGGGCTCTACAAAATATCCTACCACATCTGAACTGTTCTATGCAGTCAATTACACTATGCAATATGAAGACCTGATAAAGAATAAGTATATATATCAAAAATAGCTCAATAACATATACTATACCGTTATCAAGGGGATCATGGACTCACTGAAACACAAAATACCTAAACCTTCGTCTAAGACCCTTATATATTTTTCTTTAATTACTTTCTCGATGTTATTGGTGATTTAACAGTTTTGTTATATGTTCAAGGTTACTCTGTTTATAACCATACTATTAGAGGTTTGACAACTATACCTTGTGCTGCAAATTTACTAGTATCAGACTGCCATTGTCAAATAATTACCATGATCTGCCAACTTACCGTATATCTTCAAGAGGATCAAGAGACTTACAATTTTCTCTATAAGATCCCTAACTTACTTGATCCCATCCCCCACAAAATCCCTCCTTAAATTATTAGCAGAAGCACCTTCCCATACTGGGGAACAGTGCACATATTAATAGATGACTGGATTCAATTCATTATTCATTCTTCTAGGTAGATGGCTTTGCCCCTAGAAGAAGCTAATATACCCCTATATGATTCTGCATTACACCCTATTTTACAGTCATATCTCTCTCCTCGTTTAGACAATTTATTGGGAGACTGATAAAGTAAAACTGCAACCAAAGATGGAACAAGTCTCATAGGCTCATTGTAATATAACTAATTTGTCTGATTGTACCCCACTATGGACAAATTTGTATTGCACTGTATTCTTTCAATAAAACTTAAAAACATGAAAAAACAACAACAGTGTTTACTACTGTGTATAGTCTGTTTCTCAATCAAAATGTTTGTTTCATTTAAGAGCTGAAGTTTGATTGGTGTCTTTGATCAGCTACTACATTTATGCTACAAATTAGTTTGCAGCTGTTTTGATAAATCAGCAAAACATGTGCTCCATAGTGAGTCCAGTGGGAAATAGATCGATTTTTTTCTCTCTGCACTTAGTAGAATACACATTCTCAATAGCTGACCCCTCAGTCTAGTGGGAATATATACAGCAAAATCTTCTGGATCTCCCTGACAAAATCCCCTAATTTGTCCGCATGTGTAATTTACTATAGATAAAGGTCATTTTGGTATTTTCTTCTTGTACATCGACTGTAGCATCAGTAATATCTCAGTATATGACAGAAGCTGTGCTAAATTCTAATAATACAAAGCAGTTAAAATGTTAGAGAGGCCAGAGTGGTGTGTTATTTCCTAATAATTTTATTCAATTCTTTGGAGACCTATAATAATTTATCTCTCAGGGACATGAACAGCAAATAACTGACTTCCAATTTGTGCACTGAAGTAACTGCTGGAAAGCTCAACATTACAAAAAGGCAATCAATAGTACACAAAAGAATAATAAAAATGACAACTGTGCCCATTTTCAGTGTGAACAGAAAACTGATAAGATTATGGTCTTTGATGCAATTGCTCTTGATATTCTTTTATTTCAATAATTTAAGCTAACGTGAACAATTTATCCCTCTATTGTGAAAATCCAATTTTGGGTTTTACACTCTCAAGACATCAGTTATTGCTTTTGTCTCATTTTTCCTGATTGTATGTTATAATATCCAAATAACCACCAGCTCTTATGCACATTTAAATGAAAAATATCCATCTTGAGTGAGAGATTAAAGAGATAAGTAACAGGAAGTAGTAAAAAAAATTACACTTACTGTAAATGTAGCTTACCTAGTCTTCATAATGGTGTCCAAACATAGTATAAAAAAACCAGGGAGGCTCCAATGTACCCAAATTCAATTTGAGTACATTCAAATTCGGGTCCGGGTCAAATTCGGATTCGGGCCGGTACGAATGGACTCGAATTCGATTCAGATGGATTCGAATCTGGGTCAGGGGAAAATTTGGCCGTGATCACAAATTCGTGATTCAAAACCCGCTGACTTGAAGGGTTAATTGCAAAGCCCCCTTAAATGCCAGAAACACCAAATTTGCAGGTTATGTTAAAAAGAAACGTGGGAGCAAGGGGAACATTTTTTTTCAAAAAGACCTTATACTTTTTTGAGAAAATCGATTTTAAAAGTTCAAAGAAAAAAACGATACATTTAAATGCAGGTCAATGACAGATCGTGGGAATTAATTTCCAGCAGTTAATAGCAAAGGCCCCTTACATCCCAGCAACACCAAATTTGTAGGATATGTTAAAAAGATAGTGGGGAACAATATTTACAAAAACATTTTTTTTTATTTTTGCTGAATGTTCTGAGTGTGGGAATTCTGAAAAAAATGATGTGGGGTCTCCCCTCCTGAGCCTCTGTAACCCCTTGTCCCCATGCAGGCTGGGATATCCAGAATGCAGAGCCCCGGCTGACTGGGCCTTCGCACCCTGAGCTATACCAGCCCACATGGTCCATGGTATGGGGCGGCCAGGCCTTACCTTCTCCCCCTGAGCCCTCGTCCAATCCATTGACAAGGGGCTCTTCCCCACCTCTGGTGCCCCAGGAGGAGGTGGAGGCGACGACTCCCTGGGGGGGTTCATGGTGGCATCTGGGAGTCCCCTTTAAGAAGGGGACCCCAGATGCCCACCCCCCTCCCAGGAGAAATGAGTATAGGGTTACAAAGTAGTGTTGATCGAACATCCAGATATTCAGGTTTGGTTCGGCCAACATGGTCCAGATATTCGGCATATTCGTGCCGAATCCCGAACATAATGGAAGTCAATAGGGACCTGAATATTCCTGCAAAAGGAAAACCACAAAAAATGAGGGAAACTTCTGCAAAATAGCTTGGAAATAGTCGGGGGGAGGGGCAAATGAGATCCTGAAAAGCTGTTGTAGTACCAATGGGACCGGCAACGCTAACCCAGCACACAGGATGGAAGAGGAGGTACAGGAGAGCAAGGCCACGCTTTGAGACACAACCCAGGCCTGGCCTGAGGACAAAATGCGTGCGTAAAGCAATGCATTTTGTCGCCATGTAGTGATAAATGTAATAGAAATGAGATATTCCTGAAAATGGGACCGGCAACGCTAACCCAGCACACAGGATGGAAGAGGAGGTACAGGAGAGCAAGGCCACACTTTGAGACACAACCCAGGCCTGGCCTGAGGACAAAATGCATGCGTAAAGCAATGCATTTTGTCACCATGCAGTGATAAATGTAATGGAAAAAAGATATATTTCTGAAAATGGGACCGGCAACGCTAACCCAGCACACAAGATGGAAGAGGAGGTACAGGAGAGCAAGGCCACACTTTGAGACACAACCCAGGCCTGGCCTGAGGACAAAATGCATGTGTACAGCAATGCATTTTGTCGCCATGCAGTGATAAATGTAGTAGAAATTAGATATTCCTGAAAATGGGACCGGCAACGCTAACCCAGCACACAAGATGGAAGAGGAGGTACAGGAGAGCAAGACCACGCTTTGAGACACAACCCAGGCCTTGCATGAGGACGAAATGCATGCTTAAGTGAACCCGAGGTGAGAGTGACATGGAGGCTGCCATATTTATTTCCTTTTAAGCAACACCAGTTGCCTGGTTGTCCTGCAGATCCTCTGCCTCTAATATGTTCAGGCATAGACCCTGAACAAGCATGCAGCAGATCAGGTGTTTCTGACAATAATGTCCGACCTGGCAAGATTACCTGCATACTTCTTTCTGGTTTAATTCACACACCACTGCGTCCAAATAGATCATTATGGCTGCCAGGTAACTGGTATAGTCTAAAAGGAAATAAATACGGCAACCTCCATCTCATTCTCCTCAGGTTCACTTCAAACCAATGCATTTTGCCACCATGCATTGATAAATATTATACTGTACAAAGGAGATATTCCTGAAAAGCAGTCCTATTCCTATCTGGGATCGGCAACGCTAACCCAGCACAGATGTTCATGGTGCTTGGTCGGGGGTGTTGCAAAATCGGTTCCAATCCACGATTTATTTATTTGTATTTGTGTCAGATGGTCTGCATTTGCTGTGGACAGGCAGATACGCCTATCTGTAATGATGCCTCCGGCAGCACTGAAACAACGTTCGGACATAACGCAGGTGGCAGGGCAAGCCAGCACCTCTATTGCGTACATTGCCAGTTCGTGCCAGGTGTCTAGCTTAGAGACCCAATAATTAAAGGGGACTGATGATCGTTCAACACGGCTACGCCATCTGACATGTAGTCCTTGACCATCCTTTGCAGGCGAGCGGTGTTGAAGGTGGAACTGCGTGAACGCTGTTCTCTGGACTGATGCCTGGGTGTCAGAAAACTTTGCCACTCCTTGTACACTGCCGATACCATTCCCTTGTGGGCACTAGCTGCAGCTTGTGTTGTTCTTTGCTCCCCTACTAGTTCTGGGTTAGCGGAAGTCAGTCTGACCGAGGCTGACTGCCTCGGTACTGCTCCATCAGGTACTGGACAACTGCACTCTTCTGCTGGCAAAGGCGTGCTAACATGTGCAGCGTTGAATTCCAGTGCATGGGGACATCACACACCAAGCGATGGTTGGGTAGACTGAATCACTGCTGCAACTTGGTGAGTGCGGCCGAAGCAGTACTGGATTTGAGAAAATGCTTTGCCACTTGTCACACCTTCTGCAGAAGATCCGCCACATCTGGGTATGTTCTCAGGAACCGCTGAACCACTAGGTTCAGAACGTGGGCCAGGCAAGGGATGTGTCTCAGCTTTGCCAACTGTAACGCACTAATGAGATTGCTCCCATTATCCCACACAACCAGGCCTGGTTCCAGTCAGGCCCCGCAGTGCCAGCCACAACTGGGTCTGTTCCTGTATTCCCTTCCAAATTTCAGCACCTGTGTGCTGCTTATCTCCAAGGCAGATCAGCTTTAATAAGGCCTGCTGACGCATGGCAACAGCTGTGCTGCACTGCTTCCACGCACGACGCACCTATTGCTGAGTTAGCGCTGCCGGATGAGGTAGAGTTTGGAGAGGCGGTGGAGGAGAAGGTGCCAGAGAGGTAGGTGCTTGATAGTGCTGCCCAAAAAATTATATGCATCAGTGGACCCTGGCAGTAGGAATGCAGATTTTAGTACCTAAACACACGATACAACATGTTTTCCGGGGGCTGAGGCACATACAGATGGTCACGATCATCATTGAGGGACACAACGCTCTCGTCCGGGGAGGGCTGCTGCTGACCACTGGCTGCTGGGGTAGATGTTATAACTTGCATGGGGCGTTGGCTCACAGTGGAGGTCTGTGAGAAACTCATGATGGGCTCATGAAACGTGGTGAACGAACTGCAGTGGCAGTCTGACTGTCTGTAAGTAGTAGCTGAAATGTATGACTGGCTAGCTGAATACAAGTGAGAACCAGCCTGCCTGCACTAAACACACTAATCACGTACTGCTTTTTTATACAACACTAAGCAAGAGTAATATGCAATAAAGTGTCTTTTTTATGGGCACAACTGATCCCAGCTGACACTGAAAGTACTTAAGAAAAAAAAACACTAAGACAAAATTAATTGCAATAAAGTGGGTTTTTTTTTGGAGACAACTGATCCCAGCTGCCACTGACAGTACTGTCTTTTGGTTCAACACTAAGACAAAATTAATTGCAATACAGTGTGTTTTTTTGGAGACAACTGATCCCACCTGCCACTGACAGTACTGTCTTTTGGTGCAACACTGCTGCTGGCAGTGCCTGCTGGCAGTGGTGAGTCAGAGGCCCTGTGGGTGCTGTCAGCAGTGAGAAAAGGGCCCTGTGGCTGGCCTGGCTGGCAGTGGTGAGGCAGGGGCTCTGTGGGTGGCTGGGTGCTGCTGTCAGCGGTGAGGCAGAGGCTCTGTCCTCTGTGGCTGCAGCAGTGCTGTGTGAGGCAGAGGCCCTGTGGGTGCTACTGTCAGCGGTGAGGCTGGGGGCCAGGGACCTGTGGCTGGCCTGGCTGGAAGAGCGCTACACTGACGCTCCCACCTACCTACCCAAAGCTAAACCCCAAAGCAAATGGCGTCGATAACGCGCGTTCGTGTATTTATAGTCCCGAACCACGTGACCCGCTCGGCCAATCACAGTGCGAACCGTGCGTTCGGGTGACCGCTCGGCCAAGTTCGGTGCACGCTAGGCTAAGTTCGGTGCACGCTCGGCCAATCACAGTAGGGGGGAGGAGTTCAAGCAGTGTGGCCGAGCATCATCACGAACACCATGCGGTGTTCGGCTGTGTTCGACTCGAACCCAAACGGCCCATTATTCAGGGAATAACGAATAGTGTTGAGCACTGTTCGATTAACACTAGTACAAAGTACCCCTTGCCCATTTCCACAAAGGGTTAAACGAAATAAAAACACAACTACGAGAAAAGTATTTTATTATTCTAAATTAACCATAAATACTTACCTGTACCCTTAAAAAAATGTTACAACGCCCATATCCTTGGAAATGATCCAACGTATACAGTATCCTTCAATTAAGTTGATTGAAGATCTCCCGTGGAAATTACCTATACTATACTTTAGAATGCGTCCTGCCGACACATAGCGCCGTCTCCCGCTTTCCTCCCCCCCTCTTCACCTGTCACCCTAACCTAGCCTGGCACCCGGTGCACCCATGGGTGCCAGCGTAGGTGAGCGGTGACAGGTGCAGGCAGGTGGGGAGAGACAGCGGGAGCTGGCAGCTATACGTCCGCAAAGCCCGCATTCTAAGGTATAGTAACCGGCTCATCAATGAGCCGGTTCTTTTTCTTTTGAATGAATTGAATCGGTTCAGTTCCCTTGTCCCCCATGTAGGCTATCCCAGCCTGTATGGGGGACAAGGGGTTACAGAGGCTCAGGAGGGGGGACCCCACATCATTTTTTTTTCCAATTTCCCACACTCAGAACATTCCCCAAAAATAAAAAAAAATGTAAGGTCTTTTTTCCCCCTTGCTCCCTCTTTTCTTCTTAACATAACCTGCAAATTTGGTGATTCTGGCATTTAAGGGGGCTTTGCTATTAACCCTTAACCACTTAAGGACCGCAGGCTTTACCCCCCTTAAGGACCAGGCACTTTTTTTCCATTCAGATCAGACCACTACAGCTGTCACGGTTTATTGCTCGCTCATACAACCTACCACCTAAATGAATTTTGGCTCCTTTTCTTGTCACTGATAAAGCTTTCTTTTGGTGCTATTTGATTGCTGCTGCAATTTTTACTTTTTATTATATTCATCAAAAAATACATGAATTTGTAAAAAAAATGATTTTTTTAACTTTCTGTGCTGACATTTTTCAAATAAAGAAAAATTTCTGTATACATGCAGCACGAAAAATGTGGACAAACATGTTTTTGATAAAAAAAACCCATTCAGTCTATATTTATTGGTTTGGGTAAAAGTTATAGCGTTTACAAACTATGGTGCAAAAAAGTGAATTTTCCCATTTTCCAGCATCTCTGACTTTTCTGACCCCCTGACATGTTTCATGAGGGGCTAGAATTCCAGGATAGTATAAATACCCCCCAAATGACCCCATTTTGGAAAGAAGACATCCCAAAGTATTCACTGAGAGGCATAGTGAGTTCATAGAAGATATTATTTTTTGTCACAAGTAAGCGGAAAATGAAACTTTGTGACAAAAAAAAAAAGTTTCCATTTCTTCTAACTTGCGACAAAAAAAAATGAAATCTGCCACGGACTCACCATGCCCCTCTCGAATACCTTGAAGTGTCTACTTTCCAAAATGGGGTCCTTTGTGTGGTGTGTTTACTGTCCTGACGTTTTGGGGGGTGCTAAATTGTAAGCACCCCTGTAAAGCCTAAAGGTACTCATTGGACTTTGGGCCCCTTAGCGCAGTTAGGCTGCAAAAAAGTGCCACACATGTGGTATTACCGTACTCAGGAGAAGTAGTATAATGTGTTTTGGGGTGTATTTTTACACATACCCATGCTGGGTGGGAGAAATATCTCTATAAATGACAATTGTTTGATTTTTTTTTTACACACAATTGTCCATTTACAGAGATATTTCTCCCACTCAGCATGGGTATGTGTAAAAGTACACCTCAAAACACATTATACTACTTCTCCTGAGTACGGCGATACCACACGTGTGGCACTTTTTTGCACCCTAACTGCGCTAAGAGGCCCAAAGTCCAATGAGTACCTTTAGGATTTCACAGGTCATTTTTGTTTCAAGACTACTCCTCACGGTTTACGGCCCCTAAAATGCCATGGCAGTATAGGAACCCCACTAATGACCCCATTTTAGAAAGAAGACACCCCAAGGTATTCCGTTAAAAGCATGGCGAGTTCATAGAAGATTTTATTTTTTGTCGCAAGTTAGCGGAAATTGATTTTAATTGGTTTTTTTCACAAAGTGTCATTTTCCGCTAACTTGTGACAAAAAATAAAATCTTCTATGAACTCACCATACTCCTAATGGAATACCTTTGGGTGTCTTCTTTCTAGAATGGGGTCATTTGTGAGGTTCCTATACTGCCCTGGCATTTTAGGGGCCCTAAACCGTGAGGAGTAGTCTTGAAACCAAATGTCGCAAAATGACCTGTGAAATCCTAAAGGTACTCATTGGACTTTGGGCCCCTTAGCGTACTTAGGGTGTAAAAAAGTGCCACACATGTGGTACCGCCGTACTCAGGAGAAGTAGTATAATGTGTTTTAGGGTGTATTTTTACACATACCCATGCTGGGTGGGAGAAATATCTCTGTAAATGACAATTGTTTGATTTTTTTTACACACAATTGTCCATTTACAGAGAGATTTCTCCCACCCAGCATGGGTATGTGTAAAAATACACCCCAAAACACATTATACTACTTTTACTGAGTACTGCGGTACCACATATGTGATACTTTTTTGCGGCCTAGGTGCGCTAAGGGGCCCAACGTCCTATTCACAGGTCATTTTGAGGCATTTCTTTTCTAGACTACTCCTCACGGTTTAGGGCCCCTAAAATGCCAGGGCAGTATAGGAACCCCACAAGTGACCCCATTTTAGAAAGAAGACACCCCAAGGTATTCCGTTAGGTGTATGGCGAGTTCATAGAAGATTTTATTTTTTGTCACAAGTTGGTAAAAATGACACTTTGTGAAAAAAAATAAAATATAAAAATCAATTTCCGCTAACTTTTGACAAAAAATAAAATCTTCTATGAACTTGTCATACACCTAACAGAATACCTTGGGGTGTCTTTTTTTCTAAAATGGGGTCACTTGTGGGGTTCCTATACAGCCCTGGCATTTTACGGGCCCAAAACCGTGAGTAGTCTGGAAACCAAATGTCTCAAAATGACTGTTCAGGGGTATAAGCATCTGCAAATTTTGATGACAGGTGGTCTATGAGGGAGCGAATTTTGTGGAACCGGTCATAAGCAGGGTGGCCTTTTAGATGACAGGTTGTATTGGGCCTGATCTGATGGATAGGAGTGCTAGGGGGGTGACAGGAGGTGATTGATGGGTGTCTCAGGGGGTGGTTAGAGGGGAAAATAGATGCAATCAATGCACTAGGGAATTGATCGAAAGGGGGTCTGAGGGGGATCTGAGGGTTTGGCCGAGTGATCAGGAGCCCACACGGGGCAAATTAGGGCCTGATCTGATGGGTAGGTGTGCTAGGTGGTGACAGGAGGTGATTGCTGGGTGTCTCATGGTGTGATTAGAGGGGGGAATAGATGCAAGCAATGCACTGGCGAGGTGATCAGGGCTGGGGTCTGAGGGCATTCTGAGGGTGTGGGTGGGTGATTGAGTGCCCTAGGGGCAGATAGGGGTCTAATCTGATAGGTAGCAGTGACAGGGGGTGATTGATGGGTAATTAGTGGGTGTTCAGGGTAGAGAACAGATGTAAACAATGCACTTGGAAGGTGATCGTATGTCGGAACTGCGGGCGATCTATTGGTGTGGGTGGGTGATCAGATTGCCCGCAAGGGGCAGGTTAGGGGCTGATTGATGGGTGGCAGTGACAGGGGGTGATTGATGGGTGGCAGTGAAAGGGGGTGATTGATGGGTGATTGACAGGTGATTGACAGGTGATCAGTGGGTTATTACAGGGAAGAACAGATGTAAATATTGCACTGGCGAATTGATAAGGGGGGGGGGGTCTGAGGGCAATCTGAGCGTGTAGGCGGGTGATTGGGTGCCCGGAAGGGGCAGATTAGGGTCTGATCTGATGGGTCACAGTGACAGGTGGTGATAGGGGGTGATTGATGGGTGATTGATGGGTAATTAGTGGGTGTTTAGGGTAGAGAACAGATGTAAACACTGCACTTGGGAGGTGATCTGACGTCGGATCTGCGGGCGATCTATTGGTGTGGGTGGGTGATCAGATTGCCCGCAAGGGGCAGGTTAGGGGCTGATTGATGGGTGGCAGTGACAGGGGGTGATTGATGGGTGATTTATGGGTGATTGACAGGTGATTGATAGGTGATTGACAGGTGATTGACAGGTGATCAGAGGGATAGATGCATACAGTACACAGGGGGGGAGGTCTGGGGGGGGGGGTCTGGGGATAATCTGAGGGGTGGGGGGTGATCAGGAGGGAGCAGGGGGCAGTTTAGGGAATAAAAAAAAATAGCATTGACAGATAGTGACAGGGAGTGATTGATGGGTGATTAGGGGGGTGATTGGCTGCAAACTGAGGTCTGGGGGTGGGCAGGGGGGGGTCTGAGGGGTCCTGTGGGCGATCAGGGGGTGGGGGGGGAAATCAGTGTGCTTGGGTGCAGACTAGGGTGGCTGCAGCCTGCCCTGGTAGTCCCTCGGACACTGGGACCACCAGGGCAGGAGGCAGCCTGTATAATACACTTTGTATACATTACAAAGTGTATTATACACTTTGTATGCGGCGATCCGGGTGCTCGTAACCCACCGGCGCTTCCGAATGGCCGGCGGGTTACAGCGCGAGGGGGGCGGAGCCAGTCCCCGGCGGAGGATCGCGTCACGGATGACGCAATCGCTCCGCTCATGCCCCTACAAGGACCGCCGCCTCTGGGCATGAGCTGGTCCTAGCGGGATCCACTTTCCGGCACGCCCCTGTGCAGTGGGTGGTCGGTAAGTGGTTAAAGTTGGCGGGTTTTGGGCGACGGTAGCTGAATCCGAATTCCTGATCACGGGTTTAACACCCGTGATCACGGCCAAATTCGAGAGTAAAATTCTGATACAATCGAATTTGAATTTGTGATCGGTATCGATCTTCGAATTCGACTTCTGGATTCATAAAAAACTACCCGTGATCACGGGTAAATTCGAATTCACGAATTCTGAGAGCAACCTTGATTAAAACGACTAAGTATCTTGCTGAATTTATTTTCATGCAATACAACTACACTTTGTTATACACTCAAAACCACAGTGATAAATGAGCATAAAGTACTAAAGTCTTCTACACATGCTAGATAGATGGTTTTAGGTGGCCAGTAAATGCTGCCTCTGCTGAGACTCTAGCATGTACAGTAGTCCCCAGTACCCCCTGATGCATTGGTAATAGATTAGCTTGGGGATGATTTCAGCCAAGGGCATTTTTCTCCTATTCCTATCGATAAACTCAGATTGATAAACAACAAACAGCAATCATACATGATCGAATAGAGTCTTCTGATCTGGCCTGCCTGACTGAAAACTGGCTTTCTGAACCCGTGGGCCCCACCCTGGAGGCTGCCGTGCCAATCAACTATTGCCTGATACACTGCAACAGGAAAGAACGCCAAGGGTGGAGGGGTTGTACTTACTGTAGGACCTACCAACTCATTTGAATGCTTGGGCGCATCTTTCAGCTGAGAAAAACAAACATATTGCTGATCTACTGCCCACCAGGAGAGAACTCTGCCTTCTTTAAGGAACTGGTAGAACTCATATGCAACCTAATACTGGAACACCCCAGATGGATTATAATATTTTACTAAAACAGCGCTCCTCTTCTTCTGTTATGACACCTATAAAATCAAATAGAAAAATCTAGACATAGTGCATTACTGCTATAACAACAAGGTCATCCAAACACCCAAAGTGTTAAAGTGCTTCACTCGTGCTCCACTTGTGAACATCCACGTAATCCCCTTAAAAATTGCAGGCTCACCAGATATGCACCACCTCAAATCCAGGTTGGTCTAAAGCATAGGTAAATCAGCCAATGAGTCTGTAGTAGCAGATGTCCACATGCTTTTAATCCAGTTCCTCATAAAATACAATAAAATTGAACATAGCATAACATCTTTTAGAATTCCAATAATGCCCTGCGCTGAGTGTGCACTCACATAATCCAGTTGAATTCTGCGCGTATCGGACTCAATAGCCCAGCGGTGTCACCTCCACTGCGGTCGCACGTTCCCGTTCCCACTATGGTGTCCCTGCGCCTGTTTCAAATTGTCCTCCCGATCGGTGTTCCGCCAAACTCCCTGTGACGTCAGACACTCCTGGCTCCGCCTTACGTGTTTCGTCCGTATGGACTCATCAGAGGCTGACATCACAGGAGCGGCCAACGTCCTTTTTACTCAGTACTTCCGGGTATTGACACGCAACCTGTCGCGGCCATGTTGATGCGTGAATCGCATCACATGACCCCGGACATGCGCACTCCAGTTGTTTACATCAATGCAACCTTAACGTCCTAGCCGTTCTTTTGCATTAGCTTATTGGTCCTTAGCCATACCTAAGATCGTACGCCCCCTTCTGGGGATTGGTATATCGTCCCACTAAGGTAATGCACATAAATACACATTTAGGACAAATTATAATTAACTTGCAATCATTAAAATAATTAAAATAAAATAATAATACAGCCTAGTCTCCCAATAATGTCATTACAATCTATACTTTGGTGAATAAACCCACAGTGAATATTTTATTATTGATACTTAATGCTACCCCCCCCCCCCAACCAAAAACCAATAAGCCTATGCAAATGCATAATTGCGTTTACATATAAAGACACAGCTGGCTATTGGCCTGTCATGCATTTCATATTCATCAATGGGACCCCTCCTCCCGTCACATGATCTGGTCCCATCGATCACTTAGATTCAATAATATTTACAGTTATATTTACAGTGTGTATATTCTTACGTGTCCCCATTGGCCTTCATTTACAATGTTACTCCCTAATTGGGACATACTACAGTGGGAGAATCCTGTGAGCCAAGTATAGTAACCTGTGTACCCTTAGGGCCCTCTCCGTGCCCCTATGTGTTCCCATTTATTACTGGGGCGTGATTCCCCTAAATAGTAGGCTAAATTAGCTCCAGGATTCTCAACACATGCTTTATTGAATCATGGATTGACCCTAAACCCAAAATAATCATACCTAATCGTGTGTGAATTATTTGGTGATTCTACCTTCTGTCTTAAAGGGAACTGAGCACATTCTCTTTCATTGGAATCTCTCCTGGCATAGAAGCTGCCATGTCCCCCCCCCCCCTCCTTCTCACATTCCTTATTTACAGAAGTCAGAGATGCTATCTTGACACTTTGACACACACAATGTCTTTGAAGAAACAGACCTAATTACTCACCCCCTTTGTTAATGAAAAGGTATTGTTTACGTCTTGGTAATTAGCTCAATAAAACAATTAGCTTCCTGAAGTCTCTGTGGTTGGGGACGGTCGGGCAGGCCTGGTGAAACAGGCTAATAAAACTACTTTGAATGTAAAATACAAGGTAAAATGAAAGTTTATTTTAATAATGGAACAGATTGTTGGCATGCATTTTTCATGTGCTATAGAAATGTTCTGAGTGCTAAGAAAAGGTGACCCTATATATTCCTCATCCTGAATTTGTCTTCCTCAGAGGTCATTGGTAATATAGCAGTTGAGGTCGAATTCCACATTAAGCCCTGCCGGGGTTAATGTTTTGAGGTTGAATATCCATCTCCCTTCTGCTTGTGAGATGTCCCTAACAAGGCTTGACCCTCTCCATTTCTTCACATGAGCCTCTATGCCTATGAATGTCATCCCACTGGGGTCACTGTTATGGACCAATCGAAAGTGGTTGGATACATATGTGTCGCCAAACCTTTTATGATGTTGGCCTCATGTTCTCTGATCCTTTCATGTAGTTTACGAGTGGTCCGGCCCACATATTCCAGGTTGCACGGGCATTTCAGCAGATATATCACCCCTTTGGTGTTACATGTAATACATTGTCTTATTGTAATTTGCTGTCCAGTATTATTTGATGTAAAGTTGCTCCCCCTTTGGGGTTGTGCCTCTCTGCTTCCCCTGCAGCCTCGGCACGGAAAAAAACCTTTTTGGTCTAATATATCCCCTGTTCTTGTTTGGAGGGGATCTATAAAACTTGACACAAGTCTTGATTTCAAATTGGGGGCTCTTTTATACACAAACCCAGGTTTTTCCGACACTACATTTTTTAAAATGCCGTCAAGTTGTAAGATGTTCCAATGTTTCTTAACAATATGTTTTATATCCTTATATTGACCGTTATAGTCCAATAGGATATCAAAGTCCCTGTTTTTTTGTTGTATGATTTTTGTCTTATTCTCCAGTAATTGGGTTCTATTCATTGCTGACACCTTATTTGCCTGTGTTTTTAAAGTTTCCTCCTTATAACCTTTTTCTAAAAATCTTTGTACCAGGACCCTGCTTTGTTTTTTAAAATCTTCCACCTTGGAGCAATTCCATCTGATTCGCATTAATTGGCCTTTGGGGATGTCTTCAAGCCATTTCTTATGGTGACAGCTCCCTAATGGAATATACCCATTTTTGTCTGTGGGCTTAAAAAACGTTATTGTGTTTAATGTGTCACCCTCCTTCTTAATCACCAGGTCTAAAACGTCTACCTGTTCTGAGGACTTATTGAAGGAGATTTTTATTGGGGTCCATTGGTTATTTGCCTTTCTGCAGAATTTTTCCAAAGCTTCTTCTGGTCCCCTCCATATAAAAAACAGATCATCAATAAATCTGTTTCAAGTTATTACATTCTCTGATCCTTCTGTCACTAATAATTCTTGTTTCCATTTGGCCATATATATATATATATTCGCCACCGATGGTGCAAAATTTGCCCCCATGGCGCAGCCTGTTTGTTGTACATAGAACTCCTTATTATACCAGAAATAGTTATGTGTTAATGCGTATTCCAATAGCTCCATGATAAATTCTAATTGTCTGGTTTTTAGATCCCCCAATTGTGTGAGGGCTTCTTTAACTGCTGGCATCTCCTCCTGATGTGGCATAACAGTGTAAAGAGATGTTACATCCCCAGTTATTAGGATATCTGTAACGATTGGTGTAGCAACACAGATGTCTGAATATTGTGTGATCTGCAGTATCACCAATAATACAGACACTATACCTGATTATGTGATGATCTGCAGAATCACCAATAATACAAGTATAGCTAACAGATATACTGAGTGTTTAGTGCTTGGTGCAACAGTACTGAATAGTTTTACAAGACCTCACCAGAGGAGCTGGTGGGTACTATCAGAAACACCTCACCAGGGCTCACTGGTGAGTAGAGTGGTCAGGCAGGCTAGGATCGGTAACAGGCAGGTAGAGACGGTACAAAATCGGCAGGCAAGAGGGTAGTGATATACAGGCAGAGTCAGCAACAGAATCAGATGGGCAGAAGTACAAAATCGATAAGCAAGAGCAAAGGTCAAAGCAGAGCCAGAGTCATACACAGAATATCAACTAATAAACAATAGTCCAATAATCCTAGTCTTGTGTGAAATCCCTGGTTTCCTCCCAGATCAAAGCACACCGGATACTGTCTAAGGTCTGAGCGCTCACACAAAGTATTCGCAACAGCAGACAGATTGCAAGTGAGTCCCCAAGGCTTAAGAAGCAGAGGAGACCCCACGGCCGCGCCCACTCCAATCAGCCAATCAGGAGCGCCGTGAGTCTCCTCTGACATCAGCCGACCGGCCGGTCAGCTGACGCACCTCCTCCCAGCATAAAGGTCCTGTCTGTGTGCGCACCCGCGCGATACAGCAACCCTATGAGCAACTGACAATCCCGTCCTCGGCGCGCTACATGCCAGAGGAACGGGTGAAGCACCCGCCACAGAATCCGAGGCAGCTGCGGAAGCACCCTGCGTGCCCGCAGCTGCATCTTCCAGGGATATTACAATATCGTTCTCTTCCACTTTTATATTCTGTATTTGTTGTAATAAGTGTTTTGTATCTTTTAGTAAGTGTGATAACTGCCCCACAACAACCTGTAGAAAAAAAATCAATATATTCTCATATTCTTTGCGTGAGTGAGCCCACTCCGCTCACAATGGGCTTGATTCACTAACCGGCGCTAAGCCGGTTAGTGTGCCTTATCTGAGGTTAGTGTGTCTTATCTGAGTTAGTGTGCCTTATCTGAGGTTAGTGTGCCTTATCTGAGTTAGTATGCCTCATCTGAGTTAGTGTGCCTTATCTGAGTTAGTGTGCCTTATCTGAGGTTAGTGTGTCTTATCTGAACTTAGTGCCCTTTAAGTAGCTTTGTGCACATTAAAAGATGCACAAAGCTACATCACGCACTGCACAATAACATCGCACCCGCTATACTGTACATGATGCAACCTTAAGGTTGCACAGGATGCAACCTAAACGGCGCATCAGTGCACCGTTATCGTCGCATCCTATGCGACCTTATGGTAGCATCATATACAGTATAGAAGGTGCGACGTTATCGTCGCACCACGTGCAAAGATCAACGCATTACGCTGTGCGCGGTGCAGTGCGCGATGTAGCTTTGTGCATCTTAAGTGTGCACAAAGCTACTTAAGAGGCACTAAGTTCAGATAAGGCACACTAACCTCAGATAATGCACACTAACCTCAGATAAGGCATACTAACTCAGATAAGGCACACTAATCTCAGATAAGGCACACTAACCTCAGATAAGGTTAGCGCTGTAGTTTGTGCCCACTAAGTGATAAAGCACACTAACCGGCTTAATGCCGGTTAGTGAATCAAGGCCAATGGGTTTTCCTGGGGGGTTCTATATATTTTTATGAATTTTGGGGTTACAATATATAATGATAGTTTCATAATGATAGTTTCCCTTTCACCCTGTATTAGGGTATATATCCACTTTAAAAAAAAAAATTAGATTAGAATTAGCACATAATTTGCATCTGTTTTGTATTCAAGGCATGTATTTAGTTCTAGAGGGACTCTGCATTGCTTCTGTAGGCTTGCAATTCAGGTGCATCCTTGAGTGCTGTCACTTTTTTTTCTGTTTGTTTTAAGAAATGTATATACCATTTATTTGATAAGCAGCACGAGGATTATTATGTTTTTATCGTTAGATTAGTGTTAGGTCTTCCCCGAGGGGGTACATCACCGCCGTGGGGAAGTCTATTAGGTCATAATTTGTGCACACATTATCACTGAAGCTAACACTCCCCTTTGCCTGTAGTGAGTGCTAGTTGTGTAATATAGTCCAGTTATTGGAGCTCTGCACATCAATGCAGATAAATCATTCAGGTATAAGTTGTGTTTGAAAGCGCTGCCTTGTCTACCACTGTGCAAATTAAATGTAAGTATACTTGTGGCTAGCTGCATTCACTGCTTCACATCCACTTTCAAAAAAAAAAAATTGATTAGAATTAGCACATAATTTGCATCCGTTTTGTATTCAAGGCATGTATTTAGTTCTAGAGGGGCTCTGCATTGCCTCTGTAGGCTTGCAATTCCGGTGCATCCTTGAACACTGTCACTTTTTTGTCTGTTTGTTTTAAGAAATGTGTATACCATTTATTTGATAAATTTATCAAGATCCGCACCATCAAATGTATCTTTATTAAATTACAAAATTAAAACATGATAAAACAGCGTGGGTCATAGATGGATTATGATGCACAGGCATTTGGACTTTCACAGTCCTTTTTTAAATCTTTCTAGACCCATAATTTGTGCACACATTATCAATGAAGCTAACACCCTCTTTGCCTGTAGTGAGTGCTACTGTAGTTGTGTAATATAGTCCAGCTATTATAGCTCTGCACATCAATGCAGATAAATCATTCAGGTATAAGTTTTGTTTGAAAGCGCTGCCTTGTCTCCCACTGTGCAAATTGAAAATAAATGGAAACATATAGGGGCATGGAGAGGGCCCTAAGGGTACAGGGGTTACTATACTTGGCTCACAAGATTCTCCCCCTGTAGTATATCACAATTAGGGAGTAACATTGTAAACAGGGGCCAATGGGGACACGTAAGAATATTCACACTGTAAATATAACTGTAAATATTATTGTATCTAAGTGATCGATGGGGCCAGATCATGTGACGGGAGGAGGGGTCCCATTGATGAATATGAAATGCACGACAGGCCAATAGCCAGCTGTGTCTTTATATGTAAACGCAATTATGCATTTGCATAGGCTTATTGGTTTTTGGTTTTGGGAGGGGGGGGGGGTAGCATTAAGTATCAATAATATAATATTCACTGTGGGTGTAATCACCAAAGTATCGGTTGTAATGACATTATTGGGAGACTAGGTTGTATTATTATTTTGTTTTAATTATTTTAATGATTGCAAGTTAATTTTAATTTGTCCTAAATGTGTATTTATGTGCATTACCTTAGTGGGACAATATACCAATCCCGAGAAGGGGGCATACGATGTTAGGTATCTCTAAGGACCAATAAGAAAATGCAAAAGAACGGCTAGGGGTTCTTACATGCGACGTTAAGGTTGCATTGATGTAAACAACTGGAGTGCGCATGTACAGGGTCATGTGATGCGATTCACATGTCAACAGGGCCGCGACGGGTGGCATGTCAATACCCGGAAGTACTGAGTATAAAGACGTCGGCCGCTCCTGTGATGTCAGCCTCCTTTAAACTATCTGTGACCTGGATCCTTGTCCAACACAGTTTATGTTGAAATGCCCCGACCTGTTCTAAAAATTCTATAAAATGTAAACTGTTTCTTACAAACGGGGAAGGGAAGCAATCATCAGGCCTCTCCTCCCTGGACCCAGATGCAATGACCAGCTACAGACCTGTCTCTAACCTTCCATTTCCGGGGAAAGTAATTGAAAAGGCCGTATACCTCTAGCTAGAAGCCAAAATCTTACAAAACAACATCTATGACCCATTCCAGTCTGACTCAGGAAACATTACAGCACTGAAACTGCCCTCATTCAAATCTGCAACCATCTGCTTTTGGTAAGAGACAGAGGTGAGTGTGCTATCCACATACTGCTAGGCCTTTCTGCAGCCTTTGATACTGTTGACCATGACATCTTGATAAACAGGCTACAGGAATACTGCGGCATTAATGGCATAGTTCTTCAGTGGTTCCAATCCTTCTTGAGTGGCAGAACCCAAAACATGTCTATGGGGCCCATCCTGTCCACTTTTGTACCACTTAAATATGGGGTGCCCCAGGGCTCAATCTTTTCTCCCCTGCTTTTCACAATAGAGATGTTATGGCTAGAGTTGGGCCGAACGGTTCGCCGGCGAACCTGGTTCGCGCGAACCTAGGTGGTTCGCGTGCGGGTACCGCACGCGAACTTTATTGCGGAAAAGTTCGCCCCATTGCGGTTCGCCCCATAATGCACTGAGGGTCAACTTTGACCCTCTACATCACAGTCAGCAGGCCCAGTGTAGCCAATTAGGCTACACTAGCCCCTGGAGCCCCACCCCCCCTTATATAGGCAGGCAGCGGCGGCCGTGGCCACTCGTGTGCCTGCATTAGTTAGAGTAGGGCGAGCTACTGCAGTCTCTCATAGGGAAAGATTAGTTAGCCTTAGCTTGTCCCTGGCTGCATACCTGTTCATTGATCCTGCCACTGCATACCTGTTCATTGATCCTGCCACTGCATACCTGTTCATTGATCCTGCCACTGCATACCTGTTCAGTGATCCTGCCACTGCATACCTGTTCATTGATCCTGCCACTGCATACCTGTTCATTGATCCTGCCACTGCATACCTGTTCATTGATCCTGCCACTGCATACCTGTTCATTGATCCTGCCACTGCATACCTGTTCAGTGATCCTGCCACTGCATACCTGTTCATTGATCCTGCCACTGCATACCTGTTCATTGATCCTGCCACTGCATACCTGTTCATTGATCCTGCCACTGCATACCTGTTCAGTGATCCTGCCACTGCATACCTGTTCATTGATCCTGCCACTGCATACCTGTTCATTGATCCTGCCACTGCATACCTGTTCATTGATCCTGCCACTGCATACCTGTTCAGTGATCCTGCCACTGCATACCTGTTCATTGATCCTGCCACTGCATACCTGTTCTGTGAACCCACCACTGCATACCTGTTCTGTTCAGTGGACCCGCCACTGTATACCTGTTTAGTGAACCCGCCACTGCATACCTGTTCTGTTCAGTGGACCCGCCACTGTATACCTGTTCAGTGGACCCGCCACTGCATACCTGTTCTGTTCAGTGAACCCGCCACTGCATACCTGTTCTGTTCAGTGGACCCGCCACTGTATACCTGTTTAGTGAACCCGCCACTGCATACCTGTTCTGTTCAGTGGACCCGCCACTGTATACCTGTTCAGTGGACCCGCCACTGCATACCTGTTCTGTTCAGTGAACCCGCCACTGCATACCTGTTCTGTTCAGTGGAGTTTGGTGTGTCAGTGTGAAGCAGTACCTTAATTACACTCCCTGATTGATGTATACACATGCAAGATGTTTTAAAGCACTTTAGGCCTGTCATTTAGCATTCAATGTGATTTCTGCCCTTAAAACGCTGCTTTGCGTCAAATCCAGATTTTTCCCGGTGACTTTTGGCGTGTATCCCACTCCGCCATGCCCCCCTCCAGGTGTTAGACCCCTTGAAACATCTTTTCCATCACTTTTGTGGCCAGCATAATTTTTTTTTTTTTCAAAGTTCGCATCCCCATTGAAGTCTATTGCGGTTCGCGAACTTTAACGCGAACCGAACCTTCCGCGAAAGTTCGCGAACCCGGTTCGCGAACCTAAAATCGGAGGTTCGGCCCAACTCTAGTTATGGCTTGGAAAACGAATCCAAAAACAGAATGTGGGACAACATGATTATTCTCATAGTCCTAAGTGAACTATTTAGCATTCTGCTGATCCGATATTTAAAACTGATATTTATGGAAAATACATTGTGCAGTTTTAAGATGTCCTTCTATCATTTTTGGATATAACGCTCCACAAACATATTGCATATATTATAGATGATTGGACTGCTAAATAGAGATGGCCCGAACCTCCGATTTTCGGTTCGCGAACCTCCCGCCAAAAGTTCGGCTTACGCGAACTTTCGCGAACCGCATTAGACTTCAATGGGGAGGCGAACTTGGAAAACTAGAAAAATGTATGCTGGCCACAAAAATGATGGAAAAGATGTTTCAACGGGTCTAACATCTGAGTTTTGCATGGATGAGTGGAATAGACGCCAAAAGTCCCGGGGAAAAATCTGGATTTGACACAAAGCAGCGTTTTAAGGGCAGAAATCACATTGAATGCTAAATTGCAGGCCTAAAGTGCTTTAAAACATCTTGCATGTGTATACATCAATCAGGGAGTGTAATTAGAGTACTGCTTCACACTGACACACCAAACTTACTGTGTGTAAAGCACTGCAAACAGCTGTTTTCGTAGTATAAACCGTGCTGGACTGGTGTGCACCATGGCGAGAGTGCAGGCCGTGGCAGTTTTCAAGCCCATATGGTCCCCGGGCTGTGGTAGCTCAATGATAGAACAACAGTGACTGTCCAGCTGATCAAATTTGGTCTGTCCACAATGAAGCAGCAACCTTATTATCTTTGGTGTGACACCCCCAAGACACTCATATAGCCGGCGGTCATTGCTTCATTGTGATACGCAAGCCCCTTCACGCAGCAAGGTAATGATCACGAAGGGGAATGGGCACATGTGCATGCCTTTTGTTTTGTTGTTGCAGCTGCAGTGCAGCCAGAAAAATTAGGCAGGCATGTACACGCACCAGAAAAATTTGTATAGCGGCCACTGCTAGCAGTGGCATTAAAACTTCAGGAATCAGCCTGGAGTCCTGGACCCTGTTGGTGGTGGCAGAGAAGGCAAGCAGGCTGCTGGCAGAGACGCTGTGTAGGGAGCGACTTAGTCTTGGGGCAGGCAGCCAGTCACACAGCGTGCAGGCAGAGATGCTGTGTGTGGGGACTGACTTAGTCTTCGGGCAGGCAGTAGCCCTCCAGGATCCACTGATCCCCCTGTTTGTTAAGAGCAGCCAGGAGAGCTGGTCCAGTGTGACTCTCTGCTTTGAGGCAAGACATGTCTAAGATGGCGTGACACCGTTGTACCTGGCATGCAGCATAGGCCCTGGGGAGATGGGACTGTGTAGCTGGAGAGGAGATTGCAGCACCAGTAGAGTTGAAATGCCACTCAGCCAAGGAGGAGGAGGACGACGACAGTGAAGAGGATGTAGCAAGAGGAGAGGAGGTGGCAGGAGGCCTGCCTGCAAGCCGTGGAGGTGTCACAACAAGTTGGACTACTGCACAGCCACGTACTCCCTGCTTGCCATCGGTCACCAGGTTGTGTGAGTAATGTACCTGCCCTGACTGTGCTTGGCAGACCAGGCATCCGTGGTCAGGTGGACCCTTGACCCAACTCTGTGTGCCAGAGATGACACTTGCCTCTCTACTTCATGGTAAAGTTTGGGTATCGCCTTTTTAGAGAAATAATTGTGGCCTGGCATCTTCCACTGCGGTGTCCCAATGGCCACACATTTACGGAAGGCCTCAGAGTCCACCAGCTGGTATGGTAACAGCTGGCGAGCTAACAGTTCCGCCATGCCAGCTGTCAGATGCCGGGCAAGGGGATGACTGGCAGAGATTGTCTTCTTCCGCTCAAAGATTTCCTTCATGGACACCTGACTGCTGTGGGCAGAGGAGCAGGAACCGCTCAAGGGCAGAGGCAGAGTGGAGGAGGGTGGCTGTGAAGGTGCATGGGAGAAAGCAGCTGAAGATGCTGCACCTGAAGGAGGAAGAGGAGAAGGAGGGTGGCTTTTCTTTTGTGTGCTGCTTTTGCTAAGGTGCTCTTCCCATCGCAGTTTGTGCCTTTTCTCCATGTGCCTTCGTAAGGCACTTGTCCCTACGTGAGTGTTTGGCCTTTCCACAGCTCAATTTTTAGAGGCAGAGACAACAGATGGCATTGCTCCAATCTGAGGGAGACACATTAAAAAATTTCCAAACCGCTGAGCCCCCTGGGGTGATGGCACTATGGTGGCATCAGCAGCTGACGTTGAAGGACATGTTGGCTGGCTGTCCATAGGTGGTGATACATGGCACCAGACACTGCCACCAGCTGTTTCTGACAATGAGCTCCCCCTGCTTCTTTCAGCAACTCGTCTCCTCCTACTCCTCTCTGACTCCCCCTGTGAACTGTCCCCCTGTTCATCTCCTCTATTGGGAACATACGTGGGATCCGTATCATCGTCATCATCATAATCATCCTGCCCAGCTTCGCTTGCCTCAGACACCTTTAAAACTGCACCAACAGCAGATGGGTATTACAATGTGCACCTGTCACACACAGACAGGTAGCGGACAGGCACAGTGACACTGCGTGCTCTCAACTCACGTTGGTGGGTGGGTGCACTGTGAACAACAGGTAGGTAGGTATATGCAGCAATGGGTATTACAATGTGCACCTGTCACACACACACAGACAGGCAGCGGACAGGCACAGTGACACTGCGTGCTCTCAACTCACGTAGGTGGGTGGGTGCACTGTTAACAACAGGTAGGTAGGTATACGCAGTACTGGGTATTACAATGTGCACCTGTCACACACAAACAGGTAGTGGACAAACACAGTGACACTGTGTGCACTCAACTCACGTAGTTAGGTGGGTGGGTGCACTGTGAACAACAGGTAGGTAGGTATATGCAGTAATGGGTATTACAATGTGCACCTGTTACACACACAGGTAGTCACTGAATGTTCTGGGCCTGGCAGTGGCACACACACAGTATGGATTATCAAGGCTGTCTATGCAAGACAAGTGCTGCGTAATATGTTGGCGCTTTATAAATACAATAAATAATAATAATAATAAAGTGTCAGTGGGACACACAGAAAAAAAAACAGATCACAAGAACAAGATTAGCTCTCAAAAGAGCTTTTGTTGGGTGCTATTTTAGCAATAAGAATTAGCAAGGAGCAAGCTAAAAAGCCTACAAGAGCCTAACTAATCTTTCCCTATGAGAGAGTCTGCAGCAGATGTCCCTTCTCTATTTACTGCAGGCACACGAGTGAGTATAATGGCCGGCGGGGTCTGCCTTTTATAAGGGGGGGGGGGTGGCTCCAAGAGGGAGTGTAGCATGATTGGCTACAGTGTGCCTGCTGACTGTGATGTAGAGGGTCAAAGTTGACCCTAATGGTGCACTATGGGGTCGAACCAAACTTCCAGAAAAGTTCTTCCACCGGAAGTTCATCGGGAACCATTCGCCGGCGAACCGTTCAGGCCATCTCTACTGCCAAAGTGTGCAATCAAGAAACAATTGGAATAAATAAAGCAAAAGTATGGCTTTAAAGAAAAAAAATCAGTTTAAAGACTAGTAGAATTAAGTCAAGATAATTCAATAATCATAACAAACACTTCCTTTGAGCATCATAAAAAATACTTCATATATGAAACTTGGCTGAGGCCGGTTGGACAGATTACTGTGAGCCAATCACAGTAATTACAAGGCACAATAGAGAAAGGACAGGCCTGGTCCCTAAAGGATTAAACACCTTTATGTTATGATGACACTCCAACAAAAAATGAACCATGACTTAGTAGTTATTAGCAAAGCCTCCATAGCATGCTAGTCACCAAACGGGACAGGGATGTTAAGGAGAAGAGTGGAAGCAAGGAGGGGTTTGAGAAAATCGATTTTACTCTTACCGCACCCCGGGTGGCCAGGGTGTCACAGGGCAGGGTGCTGTAGTGTCCTGTGTGACTAACGATGCAGCAGCAGGGGAGAAGTGCAGAGAGTAGCAGCTGCCGCTGTTCTGAGCTTGCTATCCTAAGTATAGCAAGCCTAAAGCAGCTTTGAATTTTCCTCCAGCACCCCCTATTGGTCCTATAACAGACCAATGGGAATCCTCAGGAATCCTTTTTTTTTCTTTTTGTTGCCATTGTTCTCCTTAACATACCCTGCAACGTTGATGATTGTAGTATGTATGGGGGCTTTGCTATTAACCACTAAAGTCGGCAGCCATTGACATTTCATTTTAGGGAAAAAAAGCATTAAACTAGCGTTTACGTAAAATTCATATTTTTGGTGACTATTTTGCTATTGAGTCCCCTCCACCTTGCCACTGTCTGGGTTTTTGTACATTGTGCACACTTTTTTTAAAGAGCTTATGATTACACAGGTGTCATGAAGGTTTTAAAATTTCATCTGGCATTAAACAATTGACAAATTGAGCGAGTTTTCACGATAAAATTTTGTACGCGTTCCTGAACACAAACTCGTGATGTTGCCCATCACTAGTGACGTAGTTAAACTTAGTAAATTCTTCAGGATGCTTATTTTTCCCTTAATTAATCTGATTTCAGCTTCAGTGAGTGGCTTCATGTATTTTTGTATATTGCTGTATTGGTATATAACCTTGTACTATCAGTAATGTTTAACTCAACCTAGATAATAATGTTGTGCAAGCTTCTCACCCAGAGCACTCTGGGAGATCAGGTGATGTTCCATCTCACTTCAGAGGGGCAAAATCCATAATGATAAACCTTGCCAGCAGTGAAGATTCCAGCATACCACGATAAAGTGTGTAAATAAAGGTGAGGTTAGAGTTTGCATTGGGGTACATTAACCACTTCCCGACCGCCGCATGTACAAATGGCGGCCGGGAAGTGGACCCCGCAAGGACCGCCGCATGTACAAATGACGGCGGTCCTTGTACGGGCATAGGCGGAGTGATCGTGGCATCCATGCCGCGATCCTCCGCCGGGGACTGGCTCCGCCCCCTCGTGCTGTAACCCGCCAGCTGTTCGGAAGCGCCGGCGGGTTACTAGCACCCGGATCGCCGCATACAAAGTGTATAATACACTTTGTAATGTATACAAAGTGTATTATACAGGCTACCTCCTGCCCTGGTGGTCCCAGTGTCCGAGGGACCACCAGGGCAGGCTGCAGCCACCCTAGTCTGCACCCAAGCACACTGATTCCCCCCCCTGCCCCCTGATCGCCCACAGCACCCCTCAGACCCCCCATGCCCACTCCCCAGACCACTGTTTGCCCCCAATCACCCCCCTAATCACCCATCAATCACTCCCTGTCACTATCTGTCAACACTATTTTTTTTTATGCCCTAAACTGCCCCCTGCTCCCTCCTGATCACCCCCCCACCTCTCAGATTCTCCACAGACCCCCCCCCCCCCCTGTGTACTGTATGCATCTATCCCCCTGATCACCTGTCAATCACCTGTCAGTCACCCATCAATCACCCATCAATCACCCCCTGTCACTGCCACCCATCAATCAGCCCCTAACCTGCCCCTTGCGGGCAATCTGATCACCCACCCACACCAATAGATCGCCCGCAGTTCCGACGTCAGATCACCTCCCAAGTGCAGTGTTTACATCTGTTCTCTACCCTAACCACCCATAATTACCCATCAATCACCCATCAATCACCCCCTATCACCACCTGTCACTGTTACCCATCAGATCAGACCCTAATCTGCCCCTTGTGGGCACCAAATCACCCGCCTACACGCTCAGATTGCCCTCAGACCCTCCCTTATCAATTCTCCAGTGTAATATTTACATCTGTTCTTCCCTGTAATAACCCACTGATCACCTGTCAATCACCTGTCAATCACCCATCAATCACCCCCTGTCACTGCCACCCATCAATCACCCCCTGTCACTGCCACCCATCAATCAGCCCCTAACCTGCACCTTGCGGGCAATCTGATCACCCACCCACACCAATAGATCGCCCGCAGATCCGACGTCAGATCACCTCCCAAGTGCAGTGTTTACATCTGTTCTCTACCCTAAACACCCACTAATTACCCATCAATCACCCATCAATCACCCCCTATCACCACCTGTCACTGTTACCCATCAGATCAGACCCTAATCTGCCCCTTGCGGGCACCCAATCACCCGCCTACGCGCTCAGATTGCCCTCAGGCCCCCTCTTATCAATTCGCCAGTGCAATATTTACATATGTTCTTCCCTGTAATAACCCACTGATCACCTGTCAATCACCTGTCAATTACCTATCAATCACCCCCTGTCACTGCCACCCATCAATCACCCCCTGTCACTGCCACCCATCAATCAGCCCCTAACCTGCCCCTTGCGGGCAATCTGATCACCCACCCACACCAATAGATCGCCCGCAGATCCGACGTCAGATCACCTCCCAAGTGCATTGTTTACATATGTTCTCTACCCTAAACACCCATTAATTACCCATCAATCACCCCCTGTCACTGCTACCTATCAGACTAGACCCCTATCTGCCCCTAGGGCACTCAATCACCCACCCACACCCTCAGAACGCCCTCAGACCCCAGCCCTGATCACCTCGCCAGTGCATTGCTTGCATCTATTCCCCCCTCTAATCACACCTTGAGACACCCATCAATCACCTCCTGTCACCCCCTAGCACACCTACCCATAAGATCAGGCCCTAATTTGCCCCGTGTGGGCTCCTGATCACTTGGCCAAACCCTCAGATCCCCCTCAGACCCCCTTCCGATCACCTCCCCAGTGCATTGATTGCATCTATTTTCCCCTCTAACCACCCCCTGAGACACCCATCAATCACCTCCTGTCACCCCCCTAGCACTCCTATCCATCAGATCAGGCCCAATACAACCTGTCATCTAAAAGGCCACCCTGCTTATTACCGGTTCCACAAAATTCGCCCCCTCATAGACCACCTGTCATCAAAATTTGCAGATGCTTATACCCCTGAACAGTCATTTTGAGACATTTGGTTTCCAGACTACTCACGGTTTTGGGCCCGTAAAATGCCAGGGCGGTATAGGAACCCCACAAGTGACCCCATTTTAGAAAAAAGACACCCCAAGGTATTCTGTTAGGTGTATGACGAGTTCATAGAAGATTTTATTTTTTGTCAAAAGTTAGCGGAAATTGATTTTTATTGTTTTTTTTCACAAAGTGTCATTTTTCACTGACTTGTGACAAAAAATAAAATATTCTATGAACTCGCCATACTCCTAACAGAATACCTTGGGGTGTCTTCTTTCTAAAATGGGGTCACTTGTGGGGTTCCTATACTGCCCTGGCATTTTAGGAGCCCTAAACCGTGAGGAGTAGTCTAGAAAACAAATGCCTCAAAATGACCTGTGAATAGGACATTGGGCCCCTTAGCGCACCTAGGCTGCAAAAAAGTGTCACACATGTGGTATCGCCGTACTCAGGAGAAGAAGTATTATGTGTTTTGGGGTGTATTTTTACACATACCCATGCTGGGTGGGAGAAATCTCTCTGTAAATGGACAATTGTGTGTAAAAAAAATCAAACAATTGTCATTTACAGAGATATTTCTCCCACCCAGCATGGGTATGTGTAAAAATACACCCCAAAACACATTATACTACTTCTCCTGAGTACGGCGGTACCACATGTGTGGCACTTTTTTACGCCCAAAGTCCAATGAGTACCTTTAGGATTTCACAGGTCATTTTGCGACATTTGGTTTCAAGACTACTCCTCATGGTTTAGGGCAACTAAAATGCCAGGGCAGTATAGGAACCCCACAAATGACCCCATTCTAGAAAGAAGACACCCAAAGGTATTCCGTTAGGAGTATGGTGAGTTCATAGAAGATTTTATTTTTTGTCACAAAAAAACAATTAAAATCAATTTCCGCTAACTTGTGTTAAGAAATAAAATCTTCTATAATAATAATCCGAACATTTGTA
Source organism: Hyperolius riggenbachi (assembly GCF_040937935.1). Lineage (NCBI taxonomy): Eukaryota > Metazoa > Chordata > Amphibia > Anura > Hyperoliidae > Hyperolius > Hyperolius riggenbachi. The sequence goes on from NC_090650.1 coordinate 326,153,618, forward strand.
TAGCGCTTTTCTCCTGTCGGACTCAAATCGCTCAACAGCTGCAGCCACTGGGATGCGCTCAAGAGGCCAACCTGCAGTGTTAGGGAGTCTTGCCTTGAACTCCTTACTGAATAGGTACTTGACCTAGCCAGGATTCGAACCCTGGTCTCCCATGTCAAAGGCAGAGCCCTTAACCAGTACACTATCCAGTCACTTCTATGAACTCACCATACTCCTAACAGAATACCTTGGGGTGTCTTCTTTCTAAAATGGAGTCATTAGTGGGGTTCCTATACTGCCCTGGCATTTTAGGGGCCCTAAACCGTGAGGAGTAGTCTTGAAACAAAAATGACCTGTGAAATCCTAAAGGTACTCATTGGACTTTGGGCCCCTTGGGCTCCCGTACTCAGGAGAAGTAGTATAATGTGTTTTGGGGTGTATTTTTACACATACCCTTGCTGAGTGGGAGAAATATCTCTGTAAATGGACAATTGTGTGTAAAAAAAATCAAACAATTGTCATTTACAGAGATATTTCTCCCACCCAGCATGGGTATGTGTAAAAATACACCCCAAAACACATTATACTACTTCTCCTGAGTTCGGCAATACCACATGTGTGGCACTTTTTTGCAGCCTAACTGCGCTAAGGGGCCCAAAGTCCAATGAGCACCTTTAGGCTTCACAGGGGTGCTTACAATTAGGCACCCCCCAAAATGCCAGGACAGTAAACACACCCCACAAATTACCCCATTTTGGAAAGTAGACACTTCAAGGTATTCAGAGAGGAGCATAGTGAGTCCGTGGCAGATTTCATTTTTTTTTTGGTCGCAAGTTAGCAGAAATGGAAACTTTTTTTTTCTTTTTTGTCACAAAGTGTCATTTTCCGCTAACTTGTGACAAAAAATAAAATTTTCTATGAACTCACCATGCCTCTCAGTGAATACTTTGGGATGTCTTCTTTCCAAAATGGGGTAATTTGGGGGGTATTTATACTATCCTGGAAATCTAGCCCCTCATAAAACATGACAAGTGGTCAGAAAAGTCATAGATGCTTCAAAATGGGAAAAATCACTTTTTGCACCATAGTTTGTAAACGCTATAACTTTTACCCAAACCAATCAATATAGGCTGAATGGGTTTTTTTTTTATTAAAAACATTTTTGTCCACATTTTTCGTGCTGCATGTATATAGAAATTTTACTTTATTTGAAAAATGTCAGCACAGAAAGTTAAAAAAATCATTTTTTTTACAAAATTCATGTCTTTTTTGATGAATATAATAAAAAGTAAAAATCGCAGCAGCAATCAAATAGCACCAAAAGAAAGCTTTATTAGTGACAAGAAAAGGAGCCAAAATTCACTTAGGTGGTAGATTGTATGAGCGAGCAATAAACCGTGAAAGCTGCAGTGGTCTGAATGGAAAAAAAGGGTCTGGTCCTTAAGGGGTGTAAAGCCCACGGTCCTCAAGTGGTTAAAGAGAATCTGTACTGTCCGATTTGTACAATAAAAAACATACCAATCAAGTCACTGTTATCTCCTGGATCCCTCTTGGCCATTTCTGCCGCTCCCCACTGCGCAGCCCCTCTGTATTTGTATATTTCTTATGGAGTCTGGGGACCTCCAGTGCTGCGTGCATGCTTTGCATAGAATTGCATACAATTTGGTTTGTGCTGCTCATCCCTTGGTATTTATTTATAATTTTCCCCTGTGAGCCTGCATAACCACGCCCACCTCCAGCACAGTTAAGCATATAAATGAGTGGATTGCTCAGAGAGTTCATTTGGTAGCTAGTGAAAGGTGAGGTGTTTTTAATTTCCTTTTATCCCATTTAGTTGACTCTTGGGTTTTTGGATTAGTTCCCACTAGACTGCTTATAAAAACTGGCATTTTGCATGGTAGAGTAGGACTCACCAGATTGGGGACACTTTGGCGCAGTTGGTGAGCTTAAGCGCGTTAAAGCGTAACCAAGAGCCCCTGTCACTGTTTTCCTGTTGTGTGCTGCAGCCCCTCTGTATTTGTGTATATATATATATATATATCTCATGTTACAGTATACTACAAGTTTTAATACATAGTAAATTATCTTATTATCAGTCTGAGATTCCCACAGTTTCTCAGCATGTGACAGGCAGCTCCCTTCCCCCTCAGCCTCACAAACTGCACAGACAAGCTGAAACTGCTCGCTGTCTGTGAGAAACAGAGCACACAGAACCTGGAGGGGGCATGCATAACTTGTCCCTATTACAGCAGAGGCAGCCCATTCCTCCCTGGGTCAACAAAGCTTGACAAAAAAAAGAAGATTAGATATATTACAGGGGCAGTGCAACTAGAAAAGGCTGCAGTAATCCTGATCACATTAGAACAGGTATAGGACCTTATAGGATAGAAGAAATAAGGCTGAACATTTTGTTACAGAATCTCTTTAAATTAAATAATTTATAAATGTATATTATAAAAATGTATTTTATTAATTAAGTTATGTACAATATAGTTCCTTTTTAAGTAGCATGCTTAAAAGGAACCTGAAATGAGAAGCGTCTCAGGATCCATAAAGGGGGGGGGGGGGGGGGGTTGGAGCTGTCGCCCTAAACGAAAAAAAAAAAACAGAGAGACCAAGGGAGCCCAAATGGTACAGTACGCCACACTCAATAGATGAAATAAGAAAATAAGAAATAGTATGCGGAAGTTACACACAATTGGAGGTTGCAATTTGGCAACCAACCACTACAGGCAGGTGGAGATCAATAAACCAGACTCCACTTGGTTGTCCTGATCAACCGGAAATGGTAGCACCTTTCCTGAATTGCCGGGGACTGGAGCCATCCAGGGAGACAGCAAATGCCATAAGGGGGCTTAAGGAAGCCCCTGGTAAGTATGGTACCTAAGACGATTCTCGTCTCAGGTACACTTTAACTCTACTTTCAAGCTAAGATAGAAAGCTATCATGTCTACTTATTTTTCATGCTGTCTGCAGTGCAGACAGATAAAAGCCATACTACTATTATACCTCAGACAGGTGAGGGGAGGAGAGCAATCTAAGAAAATATGGGGATCCAAGCACCAAAATGGCAATGCAACAAAAATCATACAGAATCAGCTGAGCGCAATGACAGTCAAACAAAAGCATTCAGGACAAGACTTGTGTAGATGACAAAGAGTGCAGAATGACTAATAGCATTTCATTAAACAGTTACTGATGGCATTAAACAGTGAGGTAAAGGCACATCATTGCAGTTCTAGTTTGAAATCTCACTGCACAATCGTCGTTTTATTATATTCATGAACTTCTTTGTGTTTATAAGAATGGTTTTCAAGTTGTAGTCTTTGACCGTGACTATCAGTTCTCTGACGTCTGCTGGTGATCTGGATGACTGATGAAGGACAGAGAAGTAAAGTTAATTGGATTTTGTTATGACACCAAGATCATGCATATATAACACATATTTTAATCCATACAATGAATCTTTAAAATATTGGCATTGGAAAAGTCAATATGATAATGACCATATCAAACGAAGAAGAAAAATTATTTGAATACTTTTTCCTAAAAATAAATAAATACAGTTACTAGTTTTGCATTTGCCATGAATATAAAACAAACTATTGCTGAGAAGGAAACAGTAATAAAGGGCGCCGGCTGAGGGTGGACGAAAAGGGCGCCACCATAGACTCTAATGCAATTATCATTAATATGGCAAAAAAGCAGGAAAAAGGGTGCAACATTAGAACACTACAGTTTTTGAAGTATGTTACCGTTTTAGAAGCTTGAAACATTATAGTTTTTGTCATATTATTTTCTTTCTATGTACAGTTTTTACGTTATCAAAGATATTTTCGTTTCTATGTGTAAAAGGGTGTTTCTGCAGAGGGAGTGGTTAGGGTTAGGCATCACCAGGGGCAGTGGTTAGGGTTAGGCACCACCTGGGCAACGGTTAGTTTTAGGCAACACCGGGGGGTTGTTATGGTTAGTCACCACGGGGGGGGGGAGGATGGTTAGGCACCACCAGGGGGGAGGTTACGGTTAGGCGCCACCAGGGGAGTGGTTAGTTTTAGGCAGCACCAGGGGAAGGTTCTGTGTGAGAGTAGGGTTGGGTTAAGCAGTATTGTTGAATTACGTAACGATTTTTAACCTTAATATCTTTTCGTTATTATTTCCGGTCTGTTTTACAATGGTATTTATCGTTAATGATAAATGGTATTTATCATTTGACAACCATGTTTTTTGTTATCAGATTTCGTTATCCACTGGCGCCATTTCGTTACCTAGCCGAGCTCTTTTTTCACGACGTCTTTTTTTCATGCACATGCTGAGAATTATTTACAGACTAAAAACGCGTTAGTGTTGTTGGTGAGAGATTGGTTCCCATCAATGTTTATCTTCAGGCCAGTTCTACACTTGATTTTCACATTGTAACGGGGATGCGATGCTCCCACCGCTTCCCATAGCAATGCAAAAAATGACAATCATACGACTATGCGGCAAAGTGCACCGACAGGCTCATATGCATAGCACCGCCCCCTTTTGTTAAGTGATGTACTCCTGGCTGGGCAGGAAGTACGTCACTGGGAGTCCCATCAGTCTGCGCATGCATGCCGCACTGCACCGCGCTCCAATGTTTACACTTACTGCATCACCCATAAACTTCCATCATGGTGCTTGTGGTAATGCACTGCAGCCCTTGCATTAGATTGGATACTTCCGTAACAGACCGCAATAGGTGTAAAAGTCTTCATAGACTTTCATTGAGTTTGCTGTCCCTTGCGGTAAAATAGGGTGATGCAACATAGGTTTAACCTGCAAAGGTAAAAGGGCGTCACAGGAACTCTTCTTTTTCTTCTGCTGCTCCATAGTTCAGAATGGATTTGAATGCTGCCAGAACCTTTCTAGAATATTTATAAAAAGTAACTTCTGCAAAGTGCCGTACAGCAGTGGAGGACCAGCTTGGAGAACCTACCTGCCACACAGCAGGGGTGGTGATCTGAGACTGAGTTTGGGAAAGGATTAATAGTGGAACTCCAAGATCTCTTCAAAGAGATGTCAGTTGACCATCTTGCACAAGCCACACCCTAACTAATTTAAATAGCTTGGCTGACAGATCCAATGATTATATAGTTACATTGGAGAAGATCTGAGTTTGCTCGGAAGAGCTTATCTTTGTTAGCACAGCAAGTATAGGAATGCCTTCTTGCAGAACATTTAATACTGTGAGCAAGATTCACTTACTGCTGTTTAGGGGCAGATAAAACATATTTAAAGCAAACCTGAAGTGGGGAGAGAGGAAAAATGTAGATGCTTAACTCCATAGCTGTTAGGTTCTTCTGACTGCACTCTCAGCTATGCATCCGGACAGGGCATGCTAGAGGAAACTGCATGCATGCCTAGCAGAACAAAGCCACTCATGCATGACTTTTTTTCTCTGTGCACAAGTGCTTCACTCTACTGAGCATTCATTGGCCAGTCTGGATGCACTTGCCCACAGAAGAAACCTATTCAATAAATCTAGTCAAACTAGGTTGTGGCATGTGCACCATCCTGTCCCATGTACCTGCCATCCAATCAGCTCTGCGGTCAATTGTGGCCAATCAGAGTGGGGCGGAAGGCATGTATGTGGGGAGTGGTTGGACACAGCACAGTGGCTAATCAAAGCAGGGTGGGACAGGAGGGGGCATTTGCAGGGCCGAAGAACACAAATACACACATCGGCCAGCTTTAAAATGATTATTCTAGATAAGTATAAAGGGATCCTGTGCTGGAATGATAGACTGTAGGAGGATCGGGGAAGCCTCTATCCAGAGGATCCCCACTACTTCAGAATGGATCTATTTTTCAGTTCAGGTTTCCTTTAAAGGGAACCTAAACCGAGTAAAATTATTTAAAATAAACAAATTATGTACTTGAAGATGAATATTACATAGCTTGCCATCAGTTCCTATCAGAAGCTTACCATGTTCTTCTTAAAACAGTTCCTTCCAGTTCTGACAAGTTTTTGTCAGAACTGAAATATATCAGTTGCTGTCAGTTATATATCAGTTGCTGTCAGTTATAACTTAAAGGACAACTGATGAGCAAGGTAATATCCATGTTTCCCTATGGCTCAAGTGGGAGAAACTACAGTTTAACAATGTGCTGACCAAGAAGCTGTTATGGGGTAATGGATTGGCCATTTCCAAAATGAAGGATGGAGAATTCCTTTGATCACAGGGGACAAACAGGACATGGGAGAGGAGGAAGAGATTGATGAATAGACTATGCGGTAGGTAAATATGACGTGTGCAATAGAAAAGGTGGTCACTATAGGGATACCACAGTCACCTGTATGACAAGGAGAGACCAGGAGCCAAATGGTGCAGTATTGTAGGGTATTAGATGTTAGATTGTAGTACAAGAATATTTATACTCACAAAGGTGGGTTGCAGACCCTGCAACCACCATATATATCGCCAACCGGGAAATAACCGTCCCTGCTTGGTATTTCAGGTCCTACTGGAACTGAATGGTTGCACTCCTGGTTTGTCCTTCTTGGTTGCAGAAAACACCACACCCAGAAGGTGATGAACACCTCCAAAGGAGATGTAATGTATTGTACTGAGGGTGGAGGCATCCAAAAATAGGTAATGTAATGAAACAAAAATAAAATATGGTGTAGGGAGGTGTCTTTACCACTCCAGATGGAAGAACCCAAACCGTTTCAAGGGTCTCAGCCTGCTTCTTCAGGTCATTGCACGTGCCTTTAAAATATGGTCAAAAGCATGGACGCCAGAATTTCATTTTCTGGCCTCCATGCTTGTGACCATATTTTAAAGGCACTTGTATTGACCTGAAGAAGCGAGCAGAGACCCGTCAAACGCATGTCCTTTTAATCATGCTGAATAAATAATTTAATCTTTGTACATTAACCTTGTGGTTTGGGTTCTTCCATCTGGAGTGATAAAGACAACACCCTTCATCGTATTTTTTTTGTTTGTTTTGTTTCATGACATTACCTATTTTTGAGTGCCTCCACCTCCTGTACTATGACGTATGTATGTTTATCTTGACTTTTATTTTTCAGTTCAGGTTTGCTTTAAATGGTTGTAAGCAAAGGGAAATTGTGTTTACAAATGAATTACAAATAAATTATTAGATAAAATGGTTTAGGGAATGTTTTTATTTCATGTTGTGTGCAATTCCTATTTAAAGGACTCAGAAGGGGAACTGCGAGCCGGGGGGTAAGTAGTCTCACTAGAGAAAAAAATGGGGACTTGTATACTACTAATTTAAACAGAAACATTGTTCATCATCAACCATTTAATTTTGCAATTGACAATCTAAAATAATATTGCAATGACTGAAAATAGATACAAAAAACTGTGTCACTATAACAAACTAAATAGTAGATGTGTTTTTCAGAAAATGTGTCTTGCGGTTTTCTGTAGGCTTTGGAACAAACCTATTTCTCTTCTTATTTCATGCTATTCATTTTAGAAATATGTTGCTTAGAAAATTAGTGGATCCAATTAAAATGATGCCGTAAGCCCCCTAACTTGCAAGTTACAGCACACCTTCAAAGAGCTCCGTTAAGTACAAGATATCCCATCCTTATTCAATCAAGACATTAGAAAATGGACAGGTGTCTGAACGCTATGATAATGCTCCAACCTCATCTTTACTAAATCTCAGGTCACAACTTTGCATCGCAGACCTTCAGCAAACTTTGCTACAGCCTAAATTTCCATGACAATTAGATCTGCAATATGTTGATTGAGAGGTTGATTGAATTTGCTACAGCTGGGAAAAATAAAATGTTGAACATGTGTCTAGACATATTTTCATGCAGCTTGATTTTCGGCTTCCACCAAATAACCACATTCCTGTACATTTGATTACTGCTATTAATTCAGGCCAAAAATATACACAGCACTCCAGGGTATCATTTCATTGAAAACAAATATTTTAGTTTTTAAAGATGTATATATATATATATATATATATATATATATATATATATACATATATATATATATATATATATATATATATATATATATATATATATATATATACATATATATATATATATATATATATATATATATATATATATGTTTTGTATGCTTTGCACTCTTGCATTGTTATGTTTATTAACCACTTAAGCCAATCTGGACGGATATATTTGTCCACAAATCGCCACTCAAAGGCAATCTGGATGAATATATCCATCCAGCAGTGTTGCAGCCATTGCGCATGCATATCCGCATGCAGGCGGGCCGTTCCCCGCCGCTATTGCAGGGGATCGATTGCGGAAGGGGAACGAGTGTTCCCCCGAGGTAAAAGATCCCCTGTGAATGAATCAAGATGCTTCCAATGAGGAGGCATCTTTATTCATGAAAAGCCGTGTCACGAAATGTAAAAAAAAAAAAGATCTCGCACTTCCTGGTGTCTTCCAGGAGACTGCTTAGCACCACCTAGTGGCCAAAAAGTAAAATTAAAGTAGAAATGAAAAAAATAAAAAACAATACACACTAAATAAAAACTGATTGACTCCCCACCCTGCCCATTAACTAAAAAAAAAAAAAATACACATTTAAAAAAAAATCCTTAGGGACTTAACTTTTTAATATGTATGTTGTGAAGGTATATTACTATATACCTTATTACCTTGAGCCTATATGGGCTGGTAATTAGTGATGGACGCAAAACTGAAAAAATGCCCCATTATTTCTAAATAAAATATTTGCACCATACATTGTACTAGGGAAATATTTTGAATGTTGCAATAATCAGGACAAATGGGCAAATAAAATGTGTGGATTGTATCCACATTAGAACATTTTATTTTAAAACGATAATGGCCGAATACTGAGAAGTAGAGATGTGACGAACATCTCTAAATCCATGGGCCTCTTACTACTTCCGGGTCGCAATGACCCGGAGTAGTATGCCTGCGCTGCCCGGCGGAGCGCGTCCTAGATCGCGCTCCTGTTGCCGGGCACTCTCTGCGCATGTGCGTGACATCATGAGTGACGTCACGCTCATGCGCAGAGAGTGCCCGGCAACAGGAGCGCGATCTATGACGCGCTCCACCGGGCAGCGCAGGCATACTACTCCGGGTCATTGCGACTCGGAAGTAGTAAGAGGCCCAGAGAGGTTCGCCAGGCGAACTGTTCGGCCCATCACTACTGAGAAGTAATGCTTTTTTTCCATTTTTTTTCTTATTATTCCTGTTAAAATGAATTTAGAATAAAGTAATTCGTAGCACAATGTACCACCCAAAGAAAGCCTAATTAGTGGCAAAAAAACAAGATATATCTCATTTAGGTGTGATAAGTAATGATAAAATTATTGGCGAATGAATGGAAGGAGCGATGACAGGGGAAAATTGCCTTCAGCCTGAAGGTGAAAACACCTGCGGGCTGAAGTGGTTAAAGAAAACCTGAAGCGAAAAAAAAACGTATGATATAATGAATTGTATCTGCAGTATAGGTAGAATGCATAATGAATAGAACATTAGTAGCAAAGAAAAGAGTCTCATATTTTTATTTTCAGTTATACAACTTTTTAATAACATTTCATTATTCTGTCATATTTCCAGTTTACAAACCACACTCTGTGTTTTAAACTATAAAACAGAGCAGAGCTCTGAGATGCTTTTCTTTGCTACTAATGTTCTATTCCTTAGCTGTACTACGCAAACAATTCATCATCTCATAAGTTAATTTTCGCTCCAGGTTTGCTTTAAGTTAATAGTCATACATGCACACCTATTACACTTCTTAAATGTATTATGCAAATCGGCTAAGCAGACGGCGTAGGAGAAACAGCGGTAGTTAAAAGAATGAAAGGTATTTAGATCAGTACATTTCTGCATTGCAATTTAATATTCACATCAAAGCATCCCAGAAAACACATCCTATTAAGATGCATGTGAAAACCCCCTGCTCTTCCTATACTTTTGTTTCAGCTCTTCAGACAAAAAACTAAACAAGACAAGTGTGCATTGATTTTGCAGAGCGAATTCTTCTCCTTGCAGCTGCAGCAGTTTCAGATAAAAGGAGCTTACTTTTTTTTTATTTTCCCGAAAGCATAGCTAATTCTCCAGAAAGCCCCTTCAATATACCAATTTTTTCCAACCTGGCAGTTTTGGATTGCATCTGCCGATTACTTAGATATGGAAGTAGCTATTTCCCATAAAATTGTTCCCTTGTTCATAGTAGCGAATCCTCTCAGATACCTTCTTAAAATGCTAGTTGTGAGATGCATTATTTTAATGCTGCTTTCAGTGCATGTATAAAAGAACAATCTTGTACAGCCAGAGTCTATTTAGATAAAAATTGGATCTTATTCTTTCTATATAGTGGGCTGCTTTGGTAAAATAACAAGTTTTGAATATAGTAATGTAAAGCAAAAATTTTACCATATTACTGAACATGTGAAATATGCTCTAATGGAATGATATACGTTTGCTGAATGGGACAATTTGCATAAAGCAAAAATGTAAATCACTGCAGTCTGTATCACCATTTTTATTTTAATGACTTGGCTGTTCAAAAAAAATAAAGGTATTTTTAAGATCTGATGTTCCAAAATGGTGCTGTTCCCCACCCCCAGTGGTGTTTGCAGCTGTGTGCAAAATACTTCCTCTGGAAGAAAATACATATGCTTAGAATAAAGCAATGCGTGGTAATGCGTGTGTCTGATAGCTTCACCCCCACAAAGTCTACAATCAAAGGACCACTATTGCGGAAAAAAAAGTAGGCAGCTAAAATCTGACAGTACCGACAGGTTTTTGGCCAGTACATCTCCTCATGGGGGATTCTCAGGGTTTTCTTTGTTTTCAACAGCTTTTCCTGAACAGCAGTTTAACTGCCAAAATAGTAAGATACCAACCAGTCTCACTACTCACTTGCAAACTATTTTGTCAGTTAGACTTTACAACTGCTGTTCAGGAAATGCTGTTGAAGACAAAGAAAACCCCGAGAATCCCCCATGAGGAGATGGACTGGCCTAAAACCTGTCGGTTCTGTTAGATTTTAACTGCCTACGTTTTTTGCGATAGTGGTCCTTTAAAGATATATGAACCTTTAATCAACTGTATTATAATAAGGGGCACTGGATAACTAACTACCTTAATTAGTCCTTAAAGTGGTAAAAAAGTAATCTAAAAAAGTCTGACATACAGTACAGCTGATTAGGGATGCGCATTTGGAAATAACATTTCTGCATTGCCAATCGGAAATCGAAAAATCAGAGAATGCAGAATTTTTCAGCAAAAATCAGATCACTGCAGTAAATTTAGACCTTCCGTTTTTCCGCTTTCCATTTTTCAGATTTTTTTTTTCAGTTTTTGCATTCTCTGATAATAAAATACTCATAAAAATTCGTAAATCGGAAAAAACGGAAATAAAAAAAACAGGAAATCAGAAAACCAGAAATCAAAAAAACGGAAAAACAGAAATTGGCATTGGCGGAAATCGGAATTCACGCAGAATCAGAAATGGGCATTTCTGACCATCCCTACAGCTGATACATACATAAGTATAATGGGGGAGATAGGGTACTAGGGTATGTCAGCTTACAAAAATGTACTCAAGCTCCTCCTCTTAAATGTCTAGAGCTTGCTGCTCCTACTTCCAGTCACTGGGGATTCAGGGTTCCTAATTAATCATCCCTCACTAACTACACCTACATAAACACAAACATAACACCCCTATGAATCCTGTATCCATGGGTAAGTATGGGAGTATTATTTATGTGTGAGCCTTTTTAAATGATTAGCATTTTTTCCAATCCAAGTACTAATTAGGGCAGTCTGCTGTTCAGTGTCTGAATTTATACTGATCCCTACTGTGTGTTATCTATAATTCTGGTGCTCAGTGTTGGATTGGGTTGTTATAAAACTGAGGAAATGCACCTGCTGGCCAAGCAGCAGAAACCCTGTGTTATCATTCCCAATGGAAACCTGTCTTCATTGTGGACAGCAACACATGATTACTGCTACTTGGCCAGGGCAGGAAGTAGATTTCCTCAGCTTTACAACAACCCAGTCCAACACAGCGGGTGCAAAAAATTTAGTGCACTGATTGAAGGTCACTGTAAATGAACGAATGTGTGTGTGTGTGGGGTGGGGGGACTTGGAGGGTCACAGGCAGGAGTTTAAAAGCACACCCAGATTTACAATCTAGGAATCTATAACAGAACATCTGTTTTTTTTGCATTGCCAAGGTATTTGTGTGTGTGCGTGTGTGTGTGTGTGCGCGTGCGTCCATGCGTGCGTGTGTGTGTGTGTGTCTTTCTGTGTATGTGACTGTGTGTGTGTGTGGGACTGTGTGTGTGCGTGCGTGCGTGTGTGTGCGTGCGTGTGTGTGCGTGCGTGTGTGCGCGTGTGTGTGTGTGCATGTGCGTGTGTGTGCGTGTGTGTGTGACTGTGTGTGTGTGTGTGTGTGTGCGTGTGTGTGTGTGTGCGTGTGTGTGTGCATGTGTGTGTGCATGTGTGTGTGCGTGTGTGTGTGCTTGTGTGCGTGTGTGTGTGTGTGTGTGTGCATGTGTGTGTGCGTGTGTGTGCGTGTGTGTGTCTGTGTGTGTGACTGTGTGTGCGTGTGTGTGTGTGTGTGTGTGTGCGTGCGTGTGTGTGTGTGTGTGTGCGTGTGTGTGTGTGTGCGTGTGTGTGCGTGCATGTGTGCATGTGTGTGTGCATGTGTGTGTGTGCGTGTGTGTGTGCGTGTGTGTGCGCGTGTGTGCGCGCGTGTGTGCGCGTGTGTGTGTGTGTGTGTGTGTGTGTGTGTGTGTGTGTGTGTGTGTGTGTGTGTGTGTGTGTGTGAAGAATTACAAAGAAAAACAGGCACATTGAATGTCACAGTTAGGGATGATTAAGGAGATGCAAATATTCATGCAGAATTAGGTAAAATTTGATGCAAGTAAAGTGTGGTCCGGTGTTAGTCGAGGAGCAGAAATGCAGACATCAAACCAACAAACGTTGATTTTGGTCATTAAAGGTATCACCAGAATCAATGTTGGTTGGTTTGATGTCCGTAAAATTTGATGCAAATATATGCAGCTTGAAAACAGACCAATCAATTTAAACCTGATATTATCTTCGGCCTTAAGTCTTCGGACACTGTTTACCCTCCCACTGATGGAAGAGGGGTTACCCAGTAGTGGAATCTAAGAGACCACGGGTCTTCACCCACACCCCTTTGAGGGGAGTGCAGGTCTTCGCTGCCTAGTGCCCACCAGGTCACTACTGAGATAACCTCAGCTAGTGGTTGGGAGAACAGCTACGCTAATGTGTGAGGAGATGAAGACGTGGTCAAACAGTTAGCCAGAGGTCCAGGGTAGGCGGCAGACAGCATAAACAGGTCACAAGCCAAAGATCGGGGCAGGCGGCAAACAGGCAGAGTCAGGTCACAATCCAAGAGTCGGGGCAGGCGGCGATCAGCGAAGGTCGGGGTCACAAGCCAAGGGTCAAACCAGAAATCAATCAAAGTATCAGCAGGAAGCAAAGTCTCCACGGGGCTTACGCCAAGCTGTCAGAATGAGCAGCACTGTAGTAGTGGGCAGTGCTGCTTTTATACAGAGTTTTGGCACTGAAATTAGCACCCTGCAAATGTGCAGAATGCGCACAATCATTTGTGCATGCGCGCGCACATGCATCGCTTTGCGCATGCGCGCACAATTGTCCGCGCTCGCAACAGTCTGCGCGCATGCATACCGCGTAGCGCCCTGCGCACGCGCACACAATAGTTTACCGCGCAATGCCATACGCCGCCGGACAGGAAATAAACATAGACGTTCAAGAGACCCCCACACGTGTGCACACGGGAACGGACTTGGGGATGCCGCCGGAGCCTGGTGTGGTGAGTGTGACACCTAAGTGGAACTTGATTGGTCCATTTTCAAGCTGCATATATTTACATAAAAATGTACATAATCCTGCATGAAGTTGGAAATATTTGCATCACAATGATCATCCCTAGTCACAGTGTCCCTTTTCAAATGGAGGATGCAACCTATTTGACTTATATGAAAATGATGAAATAAAAAAAAAAGTATAAACATCTTGTTTCAACAGAAATAGTAGGTGAAATAGGCTACCAGAAGCAATGTTGCAATCTCACCTTGTAACTTGAGGAATACAAATAAGTAGTTCATTATTTTTGTTTGCATGTTTTGAGTTGTGCAATAGAATGCTAGGAATATACTGCTAACTACTCAAACCTTTAACATTATTTTATTAAATTCCAGCATTGTAATCTGCATCTATTTTTCAAATATTTTTTTCAAATATAGGTACTTCTTTTCATCATCTGTGTTCCTGTTGAACTGCTGTACGCACTGAACACAATCCCCACTGCAACAGGTCAACAACCTTGGCATAAGGATATCTAAATTCTCTGACAAGGCTTCCCATTGGTCCAGACCCCAGTGGCAAATTCATTAAAATTTTAATCTACTATTACTTTCGGCTTGCACCGATATTTAATAAGCATTTTCCTTGACAAAAAAAATATTTTTAAAGACCAGCATCATCACCTGGATCATAAAGCTCTGTGGAGATCTTCAGGAATCACTTAAAGGGAACCTGAACTGAGTAAAATTATTTAAAATAAACACATGATGTACCTGCAAATGAATATTACATACTTACCTCACCGTCAGTTCCTCTCAGAAGCTCACCATTTTCTTCTTACAGTGATCCCTTCCAGTTCTGACAATATTTTGTCAGAACTGAAATATACCAGTTGCTGTCAGTTATATATCAGCTGCTGTCAGTTACAACTGAATGTGCAAGGTAATGTCCATGCTTCCCTATGGCTCAAGTGGGTAATATTACAGTTTAACAGTGTGCTGACCAGGAAGCTGTTATGGGGTAACAGCCATTTTAAAAATAGAGGACCGTGAATTCCATCGATCACAGTGGACAAACAGGACGCAGGAGAGGAGAAAGAGATTGCTGAGTAAACTACACAGCAGGCAAGTATGACCTGTGTATATTTATTATGGCTTTTAATTTTCAGTTCAGGTTCTCTTGAACTAAAGTTGTGAAATGTCATTATCAGTTGTGCACTAGAGATGGCCTGAATGGTTCGCCGGCTAACGGTTCCCAGCAAACTTTCAGGGGTTAGCGATCGCGGAGAACCGCGAACTTTACTGGAAGTTCAGTTTGCCCCCATATTGTACCATTAGGGTCAACTTTGACCCTCTACATCAAAGTCAGCAGGCACATTGTAGCCAAGCAGGCTACACTCCCTCCTGGAGCCACTCCCCCCTTATAAAAGGCAGGCATCTCATAGGGAAAGATTAGTTAGGCTCTTGTAGGCTTCTTAGCTTGCTCCTTGCTGATTCCTGTTGCTAAAATAGCACCCCACAACAGCTCTTTTGAGAGCTAATCTTGTTCTTGTGATCTATTTTTTTTTCTGTGTGTCCCACTGACACTTGTGTTGCATAGACAGCCTTGATAATTCATACTGAGTGTGTGCCACTGCCAGCCCCAGCACATTCAGTTACTACCTGTGTGTGTGTGACAGGTGCACATTGTAATACCCAGTACTGCATATACCTACCTACCTGTTGTTCACAGTGCACCCACCTACTTACGTGAGTTGAGCGCATGCAGTGTCACTGTTCCTGTCCGCTACCTGTCTGTGTGTGACAGGTGCACATTGTAATACCCATCACTGCATATACCTACCTACCTGTTGTTCACAGTGCACCCACCTACCTACGTGAGTTGAGCGCATGCAGTGTCACTGTGCCTGTCCGCTACCTGTCTGTGTGTGACAGGTGCACATTGTAATACCCATTACTGCATTACCTACCTACCTGTTGTTCACAGTGCACCCACCTACCTACGTGAGTTGAGCGCACGCAGTGTCACTGCGCCTGGCCGCTACCTGTCTGTGTGTGAAAGGTGCACATTGTAATACCCATCACGGCATATATCTACCTACCTGTTGTTCACAGTGCACCCACCTACCTACGTGAGTTGAGCGCATGCAGTGTCACTGTGCCTGTCCGCTACCTGTCTGTGTGTGACAGGTGCACGTTGTAATACCCATTACTGCATTACCTACCTACCTGTTGTTCACAGTGCACCCACCTACCTACGTGAGTTGAGCGCACGCAGTGTCACTGTGCCTGTCCGCTACCTGTCTGTGTGTGAAAGGTGCACATTGTAATACCCATCACGGCATATATCTACCTACCTGTTGTTCACAGTGCACCCACCTACCTACGTGAGTAAAGTGCACGCAGTGTCACTGTTCCTGTCCGCTACCTGTCAGTGTGTGACAGGTGCACATTGTAATACCCATCACTGCATATACCTACCTACCTGTTGTTCACAGTGCACCCACCTACCTACGTGAGTTGAGCGCACGCAGTGTCACTGTGCCTGTCCGCTACCTGTCTGTGTGTGACAGGTGCACGTTGTAATACCCATTACTGCATTACCTACCTACCTGTTGTTCACAGTGCACCCACCTACCTACGTGAGTTGAGCGCACGCAGTGTCACTGTGCCTGTCTGCTTCCTGTCTGTGTGTGAAAAGTGCACATTGTA
This sequence comes from Hyperolius riggenbachi, assembly GCF_040937935.1. Taxonomy (NCBI): domain Eukaryota; kingdom Metazoa; phylum Chordata; class Amphibia; order Anura; family Hyperoliidae; genus Hyperolius; species Hyperolius riggenbachi. Next base: position 326,170,136 of record NC_090650.1, read on the forward strand.
ATACCCATCACGGCATATATCTACCTACCTGTTGTTCACAGTTCACCCACCCACCTACCTACGTGAGTTGAGCGCACGCAGTGTCACTGTGCCTGTCCGCTACCTTTCTGTATGTGACAGGTGCACATTGTAATACCCATTACTGCATATACCTCCCTACCCGTTGTTCACAGTGCACCCACCTGCCTACGTGAGTTGAGCGCATGCAGTGTCACTGTGCCTGTCTGCTACCTGTCTGTGTGTGACAGGTGCACATTGTAATACCCATCACTGCATATATCTACCTACCTGTTGTTCACAGTGCACCCACCTACCTACGTGAGTTGAGCGCATGCAGTGTCACTGTGCCTGTCCGCTACCTGTCTGTGTGTGACAGGTGCACGTTGTAATACCCATTATGCACTGCGTGCATGAGTGCACGCAGTGTGATATACCACTCCGTGCATACCTGTTAACTGCACCTGTGTGACTGCAAATTGTATTAGTCAAGTCAGTGCACACCTTTCACTTCATCCCCCTCTCCCGATATGGACACAACGGACAAAACAGGTAGAGGCAGAGGAAGAGGCAGACCCAGAGGAAAGCCAGCCGGCAGGTCTGTGTGAGATCGTGTTGATGTGATTTCGTGCGGCCCTGGCCCAAAGTACAGTGCTCAGAAGAAGGCACGTCCCATCAACTCCCAAGATTGTCAGGACATGGTTGACTATTTAACACAGAACACCTCATCTTCCTCAGCCACCATCGCTACTACAAGCACCACATCCGCTGCATTTGATACTTTGCAGGACTTAATTGGTGGGGAATTAACTGATTCACGGCCATTATTGTTACAACCAGATGAGGGTGCTAAGCAAGTTACACCACCTCATATGTCTGAGTTAGGCGGCGACACTATGGACGTAATGTGTGAGGAGGAGGATGATGAAGTACATGCTGTTGGTGCATTTTTGGAGGTGTCTGAGGCAAGTGAAGCTGGGCAGGATGATTATGATGATTATGATGTTACGGATCCCACATGGGTTCCTAAAAGACAAGATGACCAAGGGGACAGTTCAGAGGGGGGGTCAGAAAGGAGTAGGAGGAGACGAGTTCCTGAAATAAGCAGGGGGAGCTCGTTGTCAGAAACAGCTGGTGACAGTGTCCGGCGCCATGTATCACCACCTATGTACAGCCAGCCAACATGTCCTTCAACGTCAGCTGTTGATGCCACCATAGTGCCATCACCCTAGGGGGGCTCAGCGGTTTGGAAATGTTTTAACGTGTCTGCCTCAGATTGGAGCAATGCCATCTGTTCTCTCTGCCTCCAAAAATTGAGCCGTGGAAAGGCCAACACTCATGTAGGGACAAGGGCCTTACGAAGGCACATGGAGAAAAGGCACAAACTGCAATGGGAAGAGCACCAAAGCACACAAAGCAGTACACAAAAGAAAATCCACCCTCCTTCTTCTCTTCCTCCTTGAGGTGCAGCATCTTTAGCCGCTTTCTCCCTTGCACCTTCACAGCCACCCTCCTCCACTCCGCCTGTGCCCTTGAGCAGTTCCTGCTCCTTTGCCCACAGCAGCCAGGTGTCTGTGAAGGAAATTTTTGAGCAGAAGAAGTCAATTTCTGCCAGTCACCCCCTCGCCCAGCGTCTGACAGCTGGCGTGGCGGAACTGTTAGCTGGCCAGCTGTTACCACACCAGCTGGTGGCCTTCTGTAAATTTGTGGCCAATGGGACACTGCAGTGGAAGATACTAGGTTGCAATTATTTCTCTAAAAAGGCGATACACAAACTGTACCGTAAAGTGGAGAGGCAAGTGGTGTCATCTCTGGCACACAGCTTTGGGTCAAGGGTCCACCTGACCACGGATGCCTGATCTGCCAAGCATGGTCAGCGCCGCTACATTACTTACACAGCCCAGTGGGTCAACCTGGTGACCGATGGCAAGCAGGGAGTACGTGGCTGTGCAGCAGACCAACTTGTGACACCTCCACGGCTTGCAGGTAGGCCTCCTGCCACCTCCTCTCCTCCTGCTATGCTGTCGTTCTCCTCCTCCTCCTTGGCTGAGTGTCAGTTCAACTCTACTGGTGCTGCAATCTCCTCTCCAGCTACACAGACCCATCTCCCCAGGGCCTATGCTGCATTCCAGGTACGACGGTGTCACACCATCTTAGACATTTCTTGCCTCAAAATGGATAGTCACACTGGACCAGCTCTCCTGGCTGCTTTTAACAAACAGGTGGATCAGTGGCTGACCCCGCGCCAGCTGGAGATCGGCAACGTGGTGTGTGACAACGGCAGCAATTTCCTTTCTGCATTGAATTTGGGAAAGCTGACACATGTACCCTGCATGGCACGTGTGCTCAACTTAGTCATTCAAAGATTTGTGTTAAAGTACCCAGGCTTAGAGGACGTCCTGATGCAGGCCAGGAAGTTGTGTGGGCATTTCAGGCGGTCTTACAAAGCCATAGCACGCTTTGCGGACATTCAGCGGAGAAACAACTTGTCGGTGAGACGCTTGATATGTGATAGCCCAACTAGCTGGAATTCGACCCCGCTCATGTTCTCTCGCCTGCTAGAACAGGAGAAAGCCGTCACCCAGTACCTGTACAATTACAGTGAAAGGACGCAATTTGGGGAGATGGGGATGTTCTGGCCCAACAACTGGACACTGATGCGAAATGCATGCAGGCTCATGCGGCCATTTGAGGAGGTGACCAACCTGGTGATTCACAGTGAAGGCACCATCAGTGCCTTGATCCCATACGCTTACTTCCTGGAGCGTGCCGTGCGTAGAGTGGTGGATCAAGCTGTGGAGGAGCGTGATCAGAAACAGTTACGGCAGGAACAGTTGTGGGAGCAATTTTCATCAGAATCAGATGTTTCCTCAACACCTGCGGCAGCACAGAGGGGGGAAGAGGAGGAAAAGTCGTGTGGGGAAGAAGAGTCAGACTCGGATGATGAGGAAGGTGTTTCTTTGGAGGAGGCGGCATCAGAAGAACAACAGCAGGCGTTGGAGGGGGCTTGTGCTGCTCGACGTTCCCGTGGTATTGTTCGTGGCTGGGGGGAGGAGGAGGACTTACCTGACGTCACTGAGGAAGAGCAAGAGGAGATGGATAGTACGTCTGGATCTAACTTTGTGCAGATGGTGTCTTTCATGCTGTCCAGCCTGTTGAGGGACCCCCATATAAAAAAACTCAAGGGGAATGGGCTGTACTGGGTGGCTAGACCCTCGGTATAGGCACAAAGTGGCGGACATGTTACCAACTCACCAGAAGGCAGAAAGGATGCAGCACATGCAGAACAACCTGGCAACTATGCTTTGCAATGCGTTTAAGGGTGATGTCACAGCACAATGCAATTAAGGTACCACTGCCAGTAATCCTTCTCCCATGTCCACGCAGGCAAGGGCAGGACACTCCAGCGATCTCATAGTGATGTCGGACATATGGACATTCTTTAGTCCAACGTCTCGCCTTAGTGCTTCCGGATCCACCCTCCACCAAGGCCTGGATCGGCAGGTAGCCAACTACTTGGCCTTAAGTGTGGATGTAGACACTGTGAGCAGCGATGAACCCTTGGACTACTGGGTGCGCAGGCTTGACCTGTGGCCAGAGCTGTCCCAATTTGCCATCCAACTTCTGTCTTGCTCTGCCTCAAGCGTCCTGTCAGAAAGGACCTTCAGCGCAGCTGGAGGCATTGTCACTGAGAAGAGAAGTCGCCTAAGTCACAAAAGTGTTCAGTACCTCACCTTTATCAAAATGAATGAGGCATGGATCCCGGAGGGCTACTGCCCGCCTGAAGACTAAGTCAGTCCCCACACACAGCATCTCTGCCTGCATGCCATGGGACTGGCTGCCTGCCCCAAGACTAAGTCGCTCCCCACACAGCATCTCTGCCTGCAGGCCGCTTGACTGCCTTTTCCGCCACCACCAACAGGGTCCAGGACTTCAGGCGGATTCCTGAATTTTTAAGGCCGCTGTTAGCAGCGGCCACTATAATAATTGTTCTGGTGCGTGTACATGCCTGCCTAATTTTTCTGGCGTCAGTGCAGCTGCAACAACAAAACAAAAGGCATGTACATGTGCCCATTCCCCTTTGTGATCATTACCTTGCCAGTGAAGGGGCTTGCGTATCACAATGAAGCAATGATTGACGGCTATATGAGTGTCTCGGGGGGTGGCATACCAAAGATAATAAGGTCGTTGCTTCATTCACCACTGCCTGCACTCTGGCCATGGTGCGCACCAGTCCAGCACGGCCGTCACTACACAAACAGCTGTTTGCGGTGCATTACACAGTGAGTTTGGTGTGTCAGTGTGAAGCAGTACTCTAATTACACTCCCTGATTGATGTATACACATGCAAGATGTTTTAAAGCACTTTAGTCCTGCAATTTAGCATTCAATGTGATTTCTGCCCATAAAATGCTGCTTTTCCGTCAAATCCAGATTTTTCCCTGGGACTTTTGGTGTCTATCCCACTCCGCCATGCCCCCCTCCAGGTGTTAGACCCCTTGAAACATATTTTCCATCATTTTTCTGGCCAGCATACATTTTTCTAGTTTTCAAAGTTCGCCTCCCCATTGAAGTCTATTGTGGTTCGTGAAAGTTTGTGCGAACCGAACTTTCGCGGAAGTTCGTGAATCAGTTTTGCGAACCGAAAATCAGAGGTTCGGGCCATCTCTATTGTGCACATGTCCTACTCCATAATTCTAAATGTACAGTACTGATCAAGTTCATTGTCACTCTACATGGCAATAGTACACCACGCCTACTGCCTTCAGAAAATGATATACGTAAACGAGTTAAAATAATTTTTTTGTTGCTGTTTCAATAATAATAACAGAAAACAACAATAAAGAAAAAAAAAGTCACAGTGTAATTTTGTAAGATGGGGATGCGGTATATTTTTTTAATAAAATATTTACTCATAACTGGTTTCAACAGTGATAGCACACACAAAAAAACCCCAAAAAACAAAAAAAAACAGGCAACATCACAGAGACACAATGTTCTCATAAAAATATACAAATATACAAATTGTTTTATATTTCTAAGACTGGGAAAAAAATAACAACCACAAGTAATGTCTAAGGCTCCCTGCACACTGCAAATCCGATTTATGATTCTGATTCTGCTTTTCAAAATCCAATTCCGATTTTGCCTGAATGCTATCAACAGAAAAATGCAGAAAAAAATGCAGCATGCAGTAACGATTAAAAATCAGAAATCGGAATCGGATGCAGTGTGCAGGGAGCCTCACTGTTGCTTTGCACCTGGAAGAAACAGTGGCTTACTAAATGTATGATCAAGATATGGACTGTGTTTGTGTGACCCACAATGACTCTGTCTGTGCATTGATGTTCAATAAACATAAAACCAAAATTCCATACCTAAAACATACCTTCAGGCCCCTTTCACACTAGGCCACTTTCTTTGCATTGCTTTCCCTTTCTGCACACAGGGTAATGAAACAGCAAAGAAAGTCTTTAGGGCCTAGTACACTAACTCCGTCACGTCACATTGCACTGGAAGTTCCTCACCTGCTGCAAAGTCAACAGCCTATTACACAGTGGCAGTGGAATGCATTGAAGTCATTGGGATTTAGTGACAATATCCTTTGATGCCTGTGAACTGCCTTCAGTTGGACAGGACACCATCTTGTGAGGACATGACTTCTTCAAAAATATCTATGGCATTGGTGTTGGCTCACGTGGGAGCAATCTGAAAGGTTTCAATTGGGTCTTGCTTGATAGTGTGAGCCCAGTTATCAGAAGCTGGATTTTGAATAACTCTATAATTTTATGGTACATTGTTTTTATTTTTTTTGTTTTTGCCCTCTCCCTTTAAAATGTAGTACTTGATTAGTTTATTACTACTATTGTTACATTATTACTGTTCTTTAGTGGATATTAGTTTAGGTGGTGTCATCAGAACAGTTTCAAGTACCCAGTTTCACTTGACAATTACCATATGGTGTTTAGAATCAATGTTCTTTATGTACATCCAATGATATCCAACTAGGTGGAGCTGCAGCAAGTGCCATTATGTCCCTTTTGTAGCTACCTGTCAAGGCAGACACTCAATGCTAGAGCTTTCTCCTGGCAAGGTAAGTAAAACTAATTGCTTACAATGTAATAAAAGAATGATCTGTTGTAAGATCAAACTGTCCAGCACTTTGGAAATGAAGAGCTATTCAAAGAAAATGACGGCCATTCAATCCAGGATACAGCAAAATATCTAGTCACACACAATGGAAGCAGAACCTCTTCAAACACATACAAGGAGCAGCACTCAGACGCTCATCATAAAACAAACGTAATATTTTGTCATTTGTCAAGAGTTTTTGAGACGTATCTCAATGATCTATTTAGTTTTTACTTATTCATGTTCTTATACTGTTCTTGGCATTACAAACCTTAATCAAGTACTGGTATTTGCACCATATGGTACAAGTACCATACAAATAAATTCAAGGACACATTTTTACAAAACAGGGGTTAAATGTAAGAAATACATTATATTTAACCACTTGCCGACCGCGCACTCATAACGCGCGTCGGCAAAGTGGCAGCTGCAGGACCAGCAGGACCTGCAGGACCAGGCTGATTAATCAAGAAGCAGCCGCTCGCGCGAGCGGCTGCTTCCTGTCAATTCACGGCGGGGGGCTCCGTGAATAGCCTGCGGGCCGCCGATGGCGGCTCGCAGGCTAAATGTAAACACAAGCGGAAATAATCCGCTTTGTTTACATTGTACGGCGGCGCTGGTAAGGCAGATCGGCGATCCCCGGCCAATCAGCTGCCGGGGATCGCCGCCATGTGACAGGGGACAGCCTGTCACTGGCTGCACAGGACGGATAGCGTCCTGTGCAGCCCCGATCTCTGAGGGGGGAGCAGGTAGGAGAGGGAGGGGGGAATTTCGCCGCGGAGGGGGGCTTTGAGGTGCCCCCCCCCGCCAGCCACACGCAGGCAGGAGAGATCGGACCCCCCCAGCACATCATCCCCCTAGTGGGGAAAAAAGGGGGGCAATCTGACCTCTCTGCCTGCTACCTGATCTGTGCTGGGGGCTGCAGAGCCCACCCAGCACAGATCACTAAACACAGCGCTGGTCCTCAAGGGGGGGTAAAGGGTGGGTCATCAAGTGGTTAAGATATATGTGTTTGTACTAAAATGATCTGTACATATATGTCACAGTGGGCCTGATGCATAAAAGAATGGTAAAATTACTATGCACTTGCTGTGGGGAGGCTAACCTTAAAACCACCTCCCCACAGCTTACCTTAACCCCCACCCCCACCCATGACTAACCTTAACCACCATGCCTTATGGTTTTTAATTATTATTTGAGCTTAAATACTCGTAGTATCAGGAGTGATCCATTAGGGATCTAGGCTGTGAGGAAACTTGACGATAGTAAAATATCGGTAATAGATACCAATATTTTACTACAGCTAAACTTAACCTTACTCACACACTGAACTCTACCGCTACCAGATGCCCAACCTTAACCACCCCCACATGGTGCTAACCTTATCTACCCCCACAGCTAACTTTGACCAAAAACCCCACGGCTAAACTTAACCACCTCCCCACATCTAACCTTAACCACTCCCCCATGGCTAACCTTAACCACCACGCCTTATGGCTAACCTTATCCATTCCTCCTGCCAATCTGCCGACAAAAAAAGCACACATTTTGGCTGCCACCTTAGGCGCCCATAAAAATATCGACAATGGAGGGAAATTTGGGTGCCAGCAGTTCCCGACAGCCGGCAATGTAAAATACCACCACAGATAAATGCAACAGTATTTTGCATTGCAGGCAGTCCAAATTTCCCTTATTGCTGACATTTTCTGGGTGTCTATGGCCACACCCAAACTTCTAACACCCAATTTTCCTGTTTTCCATCCATCCTGATTCCTGTACAAAACATCCCATGAACATCATGACATCAATTTTAACACCCACTTGTAAGTTGCCAAGGTTGGCACGAGGGAGGAGAAAATGGTGGTAAGGTAGGTCAAAAGGGCAGTTTCCAACTGATACACTTCTAATCTATAGGTTGTTCCATCTATACCATTTTCTACTGTCCTAGTGTCCTCCTGAGTATCTTTTAAAGAATAAAATCTTTGTTGGGTGCAAAAGGCTCACAATCTCTCCAAACCATTCTCAAATTCACGTACCATCTTGCCCAGTGCCAATATTTCTGATCTTATCTCTTTGACCGTGCCAAAGTAAGTGGACTTAAGACGTTTCTTGAGGTTCTGAAATAACCCCTGCATGTTGGATTTAGTGGCAATATTCTTGGAGGCCTGTAGTCTGCCTTCAGTCGGACAGGATTCAGCTTGGTCTGAGACATTTGTGTGAGGATAGGAATTCTTCAAAAATATCTCTGGAATTGGTGTTGGCTCACTTGGGAGCAATCTGAAAGGTTTCATTTGGGTCATGCTTGATAGTAAGAGCCCAGTTATCAGGAGCTGAAGGGGGTTAGAGGGGATTTTAGGGTTGAACTAAGCCGTAATGCATCCACTCAGGTTTGAGTCAGTGCTACCTATTTCCCCTACTTCTGTATACTTCACTCACCACACCACAGATGTGTGTTGACATCATGGGCACCCAGTCAGCAAGGACTTCAAGGCTGTTGGTAACCTGTATTTCACCTGCTGTATTAATGCTTACAACAGGTGCACAATCATACAGGTAGTATCAATAAAGAGGGTGGGTTACAGTTAACCATCAATGTTAGGCATTAGTTAATGGAATTAGAGTTGTCCATATGGCAGAATACAAGGTTAGTTTAGGGTACTTAGGAGATTAAGGGAGATCATATAGAGACCAACCCCCCCAAAAAATATTGAGATTGGGCTTACACAATTATGTTTTGAAGTAGGCTAGCAACAGTTCATCATTAGACCAACAAAGGTGTAAATTCTGTAAATATTAAAGGGAATCTGAAGTGAAAATAAACTTATGATATAATGAACTGTATGTGTAGTACAGCTAAGAAATAGAACAATAGTAGAAGAAAAAAAGAGTCTCATATTGTTTACAGTACAGGTAGAGTTAAGAAACTTCAGTTGTTATCGATGCAAAAGAGCTTCTCTGAGCTCTCCGACCCAACTTGGGTCGGAGACAGTCCTATTTTATGAGGCACTTATACATCAAAGAAACAGTAAGTGGCAGCTTCAGGTAAGGTTTTACTACAGGGAGTTCAAAGGGTCATTAGCCGTGCTCTGTATCATAGTTTTAAATACAGAGGGCTTGATTCACTAAACCGTGATAACTCAAATATTACACCTTATCAAAGATATCGCTCCTTATCAAAGATATCACACCTTATCAAAGTTAACGCACCTTATCAGAGTAGCTTAGCGAGCGCTAGGAACTTATGCCTGCTAATTGGCAATGGCACTCATCCTGCCCTGAGCCCCTGCCGATTCGTAGCGCTCGCTTTGCTACTCTGATAAGGTGCGTTAACGTTGATAAGGTGTGATATCTTTGATAAGGTGTGATATATTTGATAAGGTGTGATATTTGAGTTATCACGGTTTAGTGAATCAAGCCCAGAGTGTGGTTACAATTGCAAATATGACAGAATGATGCAATGTTATTAAAAAACGATATAACTGAAAGTAATAATATGAGACTCTTTTCTTTGTGTTCTATTAATTATCCGTACTACACATACAATTTATTAAATCATAAGAGTTTTTTTCGCTTCAGTGCCACTTTAAATGTTCTCCATGGAGCTGGGGAAAGGTTAGAATCTCTGTCATGTTATTGTTGTATAGTCCTCAGTAGGAGGATCTTATCCCTTAACCCTCCTGGCGGTTTGTCAAAATCCGCCAGGGGGCAGCAAATACGTTTTAATTTTTTTTTTTTCATGTAGCGAGACAAGGTCTCGCTACATGATTGCCGCTTAGCGGCATCCCCCCAGCCTCTCCGATTGCCGCCGGCGATCGGAGATCAGGAGATCCCGTTCAAAGAACGGGATCTCCTGGAGGGCTTCCCCCGTCGCCATGGCGACGGGGCGGGATGACGTCACCGATGTCATGACATCAAAGGGGACTCCGATCCACCCCACAGCGCTGCCTGGCACTGATTGGCCAGGCAGCGCACGGGGTCTGGGGGGGGGCGGATGCGGCGACGCGTATAGCGGCGGATCGGCTGGTAGCGGCGGCGATCGGGCACTGCACCCAGCTAGCAAAGTGCTAGCTGCGTGCAGCAAAAAAAAATTATGCAAATCGGCCCAGCGGGGCCTGAGCGGTGCCTCCCGGCGGCATAGCCCGTGCTCAGCACGGGCTTACCGCCAGGGAGGTTATTGTCCTAATGACAGTATCATCAATAACAGAAAGTCAGTTGAATGTACTCACCGAGGACAGGAACAGCAAAGAAACCTTCAGCCCCCTTTCCCACTGCTGAGTTGCGTTACCCTGTTTTGGCACAGAGTAAAGCTACACCAATGTAAGTGTATGAGGCATTTCATACCTGGCATGGTGCGATGCGAAAGATGTCACAAATTTGACACACGGCAACAGTGTTTTGTCGAGCAACATGCGTGGTGATGTGCGGGGACCCAAAGTCATGTAAGTCTATGGCTCCGCAGGACCCCTTTCATACAATTCAAATTTCGGCCCCAGGAAGTGAGCTTCACTTCCTGATTTGTCTGCAGCCAGAAGGGAGATTACCACACATGCCCACAGCAGTCCCCGAAGGCTATTTTTTAGCATTGCGGTGCTATATGATCATCGCACCGCAGCACAGCTACAACACCAGTTTCCAGTGTGAAACCACTAAAATCCATTTTGACTGGAGTTACACTTTAAAGGGATCCACATCCTCTTTTTCTTCTTTTACATTTTTATAGATGACTATAATTTAGCATTACCAATTGAGAGTATTTTGCAAGCACACATTTTGAATGTGGAAACACAATCCATTTACATGTTCTAGTCTAGTGTTTATTTCATTTTAATATGGTGCTGTGTGAAATTATTGCTATATTGTCTATAGCGTGACCAAGAAATGCTTAAAATGATTCTACTTACGCAGCTGTTATTCATCAATAATGTATGTTTTTAGTCCCTAATTTCCTGCTTTTAAAGAAATATGTATTGCAAACAGGGCCGAGAACAGTACTGGATGGTGCGAATCAACAATAAAAACATGTGGGGATGTAATGCAATTTAAAAGTAGTTTTCAATATAGTTATAGAATTGCTTCGGTAAAGAAGTCATTTCTCCAAAGGTTCTGAAATGGAGACTATGCAATTTCAATTACATGGTAGAACTCAGCTGCTTCTCTAGCTGTATAAGCAAGTAATTTAATGTGATCGCCGTTGCTACTGCATTTTGTTAACTGCTCGGAGACTACAGATCTAAGAGACTTGCAGTTGTACCGTTAAAGAGGAATCCCCAGCCTAGAAAGTAGCCAAAAAGCACAGCAAAGAACTACACCTTGTGATCTCATCAACAGCCGTTCCAATTACAATTAAAATTGCACATACATGTATACTTAACTATTTCTATTTAGAGAAGGCCCAAACGGTTCGACCGCGAACTTATTCGCGCAAACTTCGGAGGGTTGTGTTTGCGGTGAACCGTGAACTATATGCGAGTTCAACCCGCCCCAATACTACATCATTAGGGTCAACTTTGACCATCTACATCACAGTCAGCAGACACAGGGTAGCCAATCAGGCTACACTCCCTCCTGGAGCCTCCCCCCTTATAAAACGCAGGCAGCGTCAGCCATTTCACTCACTCATGTGGCTGCAGTAATTAGAAAAGGAAGAGAACCTGGCTGCTGGCATAGGGAAAGCTTAGTCAGGCTCTTGTGTTAGGCTTGTTAGGTTGCTACTTCTTGCTGATCTTATTGCTAAAAAGCACTCCTCATCCTCACAACTCTTTTGAGAGCTAATGTTGTTCTTCTGATCTATTTTTTTTTTTTGTGTGTGTCCCACAGACACTCGTGTTGCATATACAGCCCAGTCAGTCAGTTGCAGCTGCTGGTTGGACCGTGGCCCCTTGGTAATTCCTACTGTGCCACTGCCAAGCCCAGCACATTCAGTGACTTCACGCATGCAGTGTCACTGCACCTGTTCATGGTACCTGTGTGTGTGTGACAGCTGCACATTTGTAATACCAATCACTGCATACCCACCTGTTCAGTGCACCTACCTACCTACATGAGCGCACACAGTGTCTCTGCACCTGTGCCCGGTACCTGTGTGTGTGTGTGACAGCTGCACATTTGTAATACCAATCATTGCATACCCACCTGTTCAGTGCACCTACCTACCTACGTGAGCGCATGCAGTGTTATATACCAGTCAGTAGCTGCACCTGTTCACGGTACCTGTGTGTGTGACAGCTGCACATTGTATTGATACCATTCACTGCATACCTGTTCACCACACCTGTGTGACTGCACATTGTATTAGGCAAGTCAGTGCATTACTTTCACTTCATCCCCCCTCCCCCCCAATATGGGCAAAACAGGCAGAGGCAGGCCACCCAGCAGGTCTGTTCGAGGTCATGCTGTCATGATTTCGTGCGGCCCTGGACCAAAGTACAATGTTCAGAATCAGAAGACGTGTGCCATCAACGCCCAAGATTGTCAGGACGTAGTTGACTATTTAACACAGAACACCTCATCTTCCTCAGCTTCCGCACGGAACCGTGACATATCTTCCTCCTCCTGCTGTGATTCTGGCACCCTACTTAACACTCAGTCGGCCGCCACCACCAAAGTGCCATCACCCCAGGGCTCAGCGGTGTGGAAATTTTTTTGTGTGTCTGCCTCAGATGAGAGCAATGCCATCTGTACTCTCTACCACCAAAAATTGAGCCGTGGAAAGTCCAAGACCCGCGTAGGGACAACTTCCTTACGAAGGCACATGATAACAATGCACAAGGTGCAATGGGATGACCACCTGAGGAAAATCAGCACACAAAAGCAAAGCTACAAACCGCAGTGGAAGATACCAGGCCGCAATTTTTTCTCAAAAAGGTGATACCCAAACTGTGCCGTGATGTTGAAAGGCAAGTGGTGTCAACTCTGGCACACAGCGTTGGGTCAAGGGTCCATCTGACCACGTGATCAGGCCTGCACGAAGACTAAGTCAGTCCTCACACAAAGGATCTCTGCCTGCATGCCGTGTGACTGCCTTCCCCAATACTAAGTCGCTCCCCACATAGCATCTCTGTCTGCAGGCCGCTTGACTGCCTTCTCTGCCACCATCAACAGGGTCCAGGACTCTAGGCAGATTCCTGAATTTTTAAGGCCGCTGCTAGCAGCGGCCGCTATGATAGTATCTCTGGTGCATGTACATGCCTGCCTAATTTTTCTGGCTGCACTGCAGCTGCAACAACAAAACAAAAGGCATGTACATGTGTCAATTCCCCTTCGTGATCGTTACCTTGCCGCAGTGAAGGGGCTTGCGTATCACAATGAAGCAATGACCGACGTCTATATGACCGACGTCACACCCAAGATAATAAGGTCATTGCTTTATTGTGGACTGACCAAATTCGACCAGCTGGACAGTCACTGTTCTGTCCGGCGACCATATGACCTGGAAAGCCGCCCTCACCTGCACTCTCGTCATGGTGCGCACCAGTCCAGCACGGCCGTCAATACACAAACAGCTGTTTGCAGTCACTGCATACCTTTCACTGCATCTGTGACTGCACATTGTATTATACCTGGCAGTCAGTGCATACCTTTCACTTGAATGGATGGAAGACTTGCCCTCCATAGCAGATTCTCATTAAATGATTTAAAGTTTATTCATTTCATATACAGCAGGGCCTCGAAAGTCCTCCTGTATTGTTATTTCTCGTCAATACCTCCCTGAGTCGGGACTTGCATGCCATACCTGTTGCCTTCCTTGGATGTGTGGTGTAGTCGTTCCTGCTCCTTTGCCTACAGCGTGCCTGCTGCCTTCCTTGGACATGTGGTGGTAGCCATTTCTCAGGCTCCCACTCTGGACCGGAATCGAACCCTAATTCCCCGGCCATTACCCGTGGTCAACATGGTACTGAGAAAGTAATATGGAAACTTGTTTATTAGTAACACAGTTGAATGAATGGCAGACTTGCCCTCCATAACAGATTCTCGTTAAAGGTACTGAACAGCAAGAAGAACAAGTATTTAAAAAATAGATGTAAGCTTTAACAATGGTAGAGAGAGAACCATCGAAAGTTGATAAGGCAGTCAGACATTACCTGACATCACTAAGTGAGGAAGAGCAACCTCGCCATGATGTGCAGAAGTCCAGCACGGCCGTCACTACACAAACAGTTGTTTGCGGTGCATTACACAGTGAGTTTGGTGTGTCAGTGTGAAGCAGTACACTAATTACACTCCCTGATTGATGTATACACATGCAAAATGTTTTAAACCACTTTGGGCCTGCAATTTAGCATGCAATGTGATTTCTACCCTTAAAACGCTGCTGTGCATCAAATACAGATTTTTTCCCGGGACTTTTGGCGTATATCCCACTCCGCCATACAAAAACTCAGATGTTAACCACTTGAGGACCCACCCTTTACCCCCCCTTAAGGACCAACGCTGTTTTAGCTGATCTGTGCTGGGTGAGCTCTGCAGCCCCCAGCACAGATCAGGGTGCAGGCAGAGCGACCAGATCGCCCCCCTTTTTTCCCTTTTTTCCCCACTAGGGGGATGATGTGCTGGGGGGGTCTGATCGCTCCTGCCTGCCGGGTGTTGCGGGGGGGGGGGGCACCTCAAAGCCCCCCTCCGCGGCGAAATCCTCCCCCTCCCTCTCCTACCTGGCCCCCCCTGGTGAACCGGGCTGCACAGGACGCTATCCGTCCTGTGCAGCCAGTGACAGGCTGTCCCCTGTCACATGGCGGCGATCCCCGGCCGCTGATAGGCCGGGGATCGCCGATCTGCCTTACGGCGCTGCTGCGCAGCAGTGCCGTACAATGTAAACAAAGCGGATTATTTCCGCTTGTGTTTACATTTAGCCTGCGAGCCGCCATCGGCGGCCCGCAGGCTATTCACAGAGCCCCCCGCCGTGAATTGACAGGAAGCAGCCGCTCGCGCGAGCGGCTGCTTCCTGATTAATCAGCCTGCAGCTGGCGACGCAATACTGCGTCGCTGGTCCTGCAGCTGCCACTTTGCCGACGCACGGTATAAGCGTGCGGTCGGCAAGTGGTTAAACCACTTGAAACATCTTTTACATCACTTTTGTGGCCATAAATGTTTCTAATTTTCGAAGTTCGCCTCCCCATTGAAGTCTATTGCGGTTCGCGAAAGTTCATGAGAACTAAACTTTTTGCGGAGGTTCGCGTTTGAGGTTCGCAAACCAAAAATCGGAGATTCAAGCCATCTCTGTTTCTATTCCCCATTACATTAATGCAACTTGAAACAACTACAGTATTTACAGTGCAAAATCAAGGTTGTGCAAATGGGTTAGGCCTGTTTCAACTGTACGCGATGCGGCTACATAGCTATAACCAATGCACGGCAATGGAATAGTTTTCATTGTTGTGCAGAGCGATCTGAAAATCTGCAGCATGCTGCAGATTCTCGCATGCCCGCATCCATGTCCCGTCTCCTCCAATACATTTCTGCATCGGAAGATGCGGAAGTAACGCGAATGGGAGTGGAAGTGATGAGTAGCCGCATTGGTTCCCATTTGCAAATGGAAACAGGCTCTAAAGCCTTTTTACAAACATTAGACTTTTGTTCCCAAAGCACACATTTTTTTTTTATCTGATCGCATGAAAAAAGTAAGTCTGTAGAGGCTTTTGCATTCTACTACAGCTATCCCTGTTCAGGGGAATACGACACACTTCACTCTTATGCCAATTGCTATTGCATTTCTGAGAGAAACCTCTTCTTTTATCTCTACCCACTCCATAGTAAAACATATTCTGTGCATGTCTGTGCAGGGGTTACTTGGTCCACTTTAAATAGTGCAATTATTATTAACCCCCATGCCGTTCCAATTATTGCGGCAAGGAGGCAGCGCAGCACTTTTTTTTTATTTTATTTTTTTAAAATCATGTAGCTTGCCTAGCGCTAGCTACATGATAGCCGCTGAGCGGCAGCATCCCCCACCCACTCCGATCGCCTCCGGCGATCTGCGCAAGCAGGAAATCCCGTTCAGAACGGGATTTCCTGCAAGGCTTCCCCCGTCGCCATGGCGATGGGGCGGGATGACGTCACCGACATCATGGACGCCGGGACGTCAGAGGGAATCCCGATCCACCCCTCAGCGCTGCCTGGCACTGATTGGCCAGGCTGCG
This sequence comes from Hyperolius riggenbachi, assembly GCF_040937935.1. Classification (NCBI taxonomy): domain Eukaryota; kingdom Metazoa; phylum Chordata; class Amphibia; order Anura; family Hyperoliidae; genus Hyperolius; species Hyperolius riggenbachi. Next base: position 326,186,398 of record NC_090650.1, read on the forward strand.
CAGGGGTCGGGGGCGGCTCGGTGCGGCGGGTAGCAGCGGCGATTGCGTGCTACACGCAGCTAGCAAAGTGCTAGCTGCGTGTAGGAAAAAAAATTGCAAAAATCGGCCCAGCAGGGCCAGAGCAATCCTCCTGAGCGAGTTACCCCGAGCTCAGCTCGGGATAACCGTCAAGGAGGTTAAAGGAGACAACATGCCTACTGTGCTAGAACAAGAAATGGCACCACATATATCAGGTCTCGGGTTCCACCTCGGCTTTTAGTGAATAGTAAATATATCTGTTTTTGTGTTATCAATATTATAATGCCCAGACATTATTGTCTGTTATTTGCCTTTTGTGTTTTTGAGTTTCTTAGAGCAGTGATAACTTCCTTTATTGTAAGTGATCTGCTAGATGCACTATAAAGATTTAATGTTGGCAACTTTTGCTGTAATATTGCTGATTAGATAGTAGAAGTATGATGCTTTCCATTACCTAATATCTAATGTGTGAACAAAGCTTAAAGCCTCATACAGACATGGAATAACCCTTAGACGGGGTGTTTGTTTTGAATTGTTTCAGTCAAGAATCTAGCATTTGTACCGCTACACTCAGTCTCATTTAAGAATTCACCATGGCAGAGCACTAAATCATGAAAAATAAATTAGCAGTGTTATTTTGTCTTGACTTTATGTACTGATCAGTGTTGATCGGATACCTCATTATCCTATTCGAGTTTGGTCGAATTCGGATAGTAAACTATCCGAATTCACTCGAAGTTCGATATTCGAGTTAATCGAATATCCGATTCGACCTCGGATATCCGACGTCACTATCCGAGTCTGTATTCGAGTAAAATATTCGGGCTGGCCTTAAATAGCTTTTAAAACTTGTATTGGAGGTCAATGATGCATGAAACCACCTTTTTTATGAAGAAAAACATCAAGTGATTATGTGGTGATGTATAAGTTATAAAAAAGGTATCAAAAATAGTAAATTAATTTTATGAAAAGTGTTTGCATGAGAAGGTATGTCCAAAATGGTTGTAAGTCCTCCTCCTCCTCCTCCTCCTCCTCCTCCTCCTCCTCCTCCTTCTTCTTCTTCTCATTATATTATGTGTCTTGGTTTTCCTTTCTTTTGTAATATTTTTTTTTTACTTCATTTGTGGAAATATTTTATTTTAATAACACCATAGTTATATTTGTGTTGATGGCATAATAGGTACTAGTGGCACATTGCAAGCCACAGCGCCTTTTTCTGTGTACCCTGCCGGTGGTAAAACACAGACATCAGCAGGAGGAGGAAGTAGTTGCAGGCAGCTATTGTAGTGTGGTAATAGCAGGAAGGAGAGTGGGTGGCAGCAGAAAATAGTTCTTCTTCTGTTCTCCCTGGCAGTGGTAGCAGCACACAGACAGCACAAGCTCAATGCAGCTACAGGAGGAGGAATAGTGTGTGTCAGGCAGTGTGATGTGACTGCTGACATAATAGGCCCTGGTTCCTAGCGGTGGTACCAGGGCCGTAAATGAACATCATGAGGTTCCAGACAGCGGTCGTGAAGCCCACATTGGGACAGCACAGTTTTCAACCTGGACACCTCTAAAATAATTTAATTTTTTTCAAAATAATGCAACTATTTGTGAGCGTAAATAGCTGGTGGCGCATGGGCAGCAGCACCTTGTAATGTGTTCCCTGGCAGTGGAAACATACAGACAGCAGGAGGAAATACAGCAGCAAGCAGCGTGAGGAGGTTGAGTGTGTGGCAGTGGCAGCAGGCAGGCGGGCAGCGAGACATAGCTGGTGGCGCATGGGCAGCAGCACCTTGTAATGTGTTCCCTGGCAGTGGAGACACAGACAGCAGGAGGAAATACAACAGCAGGCAGCGTGAGGAGGATCAGTGTGTGGCAGTGGCAGCAGGCAGACGGGCAGCGAGACATAGCTGGTGGCGCATGGGCAGCAGCACCTTGTAATGTGTTCCCTGGCAGTGGAGACACAGACAGCAGGAGGAAATACAACAGCAGGCAGCGTGAGGAGGATGAGTGTGTGGCAGACTGGCAGCAGGCAGCAGGAGGGCAGGCAGCGAGACATAATAGGCCCTGGTTCCTAGCGGTGGTACCAGGGCTGTAAATAAACACTATGAGGTTCCAGACAGTGGTCGTGAAGCCCACATTGTGTCCAATACACAATTGGGACAGCACAGTTTTCAACCCGGACACCTCTAAAATAATAACACAAAATTATTACATTTTTTTTCAGAAATGCAGCTATTTTTGAGTGTAAATAGCTGGTGGCGCATGGGCAGCAGCACCTTTTAATGTGTTCCCTGGCAGTGGAGACACAGACAGCAGGAGGAAATACAGCAGCAGGCAGCGTGAGGAGGATGAGTGTGTGGCAGACTGGCAGCAGGCAGCAGGAGGGCAGGCAGCGAGACATAATAGGCCCTGGTTCCTAGCGGTGGTACCAGGGTCGTAAATAAACACCATGAGGTTCCAGACAGTGGCCGTGAAGCCCACATTGTTTCCAATACACAATTGGGACAGCACAGTTTTCAACCCGGACACCTCTAAAATAATTTAATTTTTTTTTTCAAAATAATGCAGCTATTTGTGAGCGTAAATAGCTGGTGGCGCATGGGCAGCAGCACCTTGTAATGTGTTCCCTGGCAGTGGAAACATACAGAAAGCAGGAGGAAATACAGCAGCAGGCAGCGTGAGGAGGTTGAGTGTGTGGCAGTGGCAGCAGGCAGGCAGGCAGCGAGACATAGCTGGTGGTGCATGGGCAGTAGCACCTTGTAATGTGTTCCCTGGCATTGGAGACACAGACAGCAGGAGGAAATACAACAGCAGGCAGCGTGAGGAGGATGAGTGTGTGGCAGTGGTAGCAGGCAGGCAGGCAGCAAGACATACCTGGTGGCGCATGGGCAGCAGCACCTTGTAATGTGTTCCCTGGCAGTGGAGACACAGACAGCAGGAGGAAATACAACAGCAGGCAGTGTGAGGAGGATGAGTGTGTGGCAGACTGGCAGCAGGCAGCAGGAGGGCAGGCAGCGAGACATAATAGGCCCTTGTTCCTAGCGGTGGAACCAGGGCCGTAAATAAACACCATGAGGTTCCAGACAGTGGTCGTGAAGCCCACATTGTGTCCAATACACAATTGGGACAGCACAGTTTTCAACCCGGACACCTCTAAAATAATAACACAAAATTATTACTTTTTTTCAGAAATGCAGCTATCTTTGAGCGTAAATAGCTGGTGGCGCATGGGCAGCAGCACCTTGTAATGTATTCCCTGGCAGTGGAGACACAGACAGCAGGAGGAAATACAACAGCAAGCAGCGTGAGGAGGATGAGTGTGTGGCAGACTGGCAGCAGGAGGGCAGGCAGCGAGACATAATAGGCCCTGGTTCCTAGCGGTTGTACCAGGGCCATAAATAAACACCATGAGGTTCCAGACAGCGGTCGTGAAGCCCACATTGTGTCCAATACACGATTGGGACAGAACAGTTTTCAACCCGGACACCTCTAAAATAATAACACAAAATTATTACATTTTTTTTTCAGAAATGCAGCTATTTTTGAGTGTAAATAGCTGGTGGTGCATGCGCAGCAGCACCTTGTAATGTGTTCCCTGGCAGTGGAAACATACAGAAAGCAGGAGGAAATACAGCAGCAAACAGCGTGAGGAGGTTGAGTGTGTGGCAGTGGCAGCAGGCAGGCGGGCAGCGAGACATAGCTGGTGGCGCATGGGCAGCAGCACCTTGTAATGTGTTCCCTGGCAGTGGAGACACAGACAGCAGGAGGAAATACAACAGCAGGCAGTGTGAGGAGGATGAGTGTGTGGCAGACTGGCAGCAGGCAGCAGGAGGGCAGGCAGCGAGACATAATAGGCCCTGGTTCCTAGCGGTGGTACCAGGGCCGTAAATAAACACTATGAGGTTCCAGACAGTGGTCGTGAAGCCCACATTGTGTCCAATACACAATTGGGACAGCACAGTTTTCAACCCGGACACCTCTAAAATAATAACACAAAATTATTACATTTTTTTTTTCAGAAATGCAGCTATTTTTGAGTGTAAATAGCTGGTGGCGCATGGGCAGCAGCACCTTTTAATGTGTTCCCTGGCAGTGGAGACACAGACAGCAGGAGGAAATACAGCAGCAGGCAGTGTGAGGAGGATGAGTGTGTGGCAGACTGGCAGCAGGCAGCAGGAGGGCAGGCAGCGAGACATAATAGGCCCTGGTTCCTAGCGGTGGTACCAGGGTCGTAAATAAACACCATGAGGTTCCAGACAGTGGTCATGAAGCCCACATTGTTTCCAATACACAATTGGGACAGCACAGTTTTCAACCCGGACACCTCTAAAATATTTTTTTTTCAAAATAATGCAGCTATTTGTGAGCGTAAATAGCTGGTGGCGCATGGGCAGCAGCACCTTGTAATGTGTTCCCTGGCAGTGGAAACATACAGAAAGCAGGAGGAAATACAGCAGCAGGCAGCGTGAGGAGGTTGAGTGTGTGGCAGTGGCAGCAGGCAGGCGGGCAGCGAGACATAGCTGGTGGTGCATGGGCAGCAGCACCTTGTAATGTGTTCCCTGGCAGTGGAGACACAGACAGCAGGAGGAAATACAACAGCAGGCAGCGTGAGGAGGATGAGTGTGTGGCAGTGGCAGCAGGCAGGCAGGCAGCAAGACATACCTGGTGGCGCATGGGCAGCAGCACCTTGTAATGTGTTCCCTGGCAGTGGAGACACAGACAGCAGGAGGAAATACAACAGCAAGCAGCGTGAGGAGGATGAGTGTGTGGCAGACTGGCAGCAGGAGGGCAGGCAGCGAGACATAATAGGCCCTGGTTCCTAGTGGTTGTACCAGAGCCATAAATAAACACCATGAGGTTCCAGACAGCGGTCGTGAAGCCCACATTGTGTCCAATACACGATTGGGACAGCACAGTTTTCAACCCGGACACCTCTAAAATAATAACACAAAATTATTACATTTTTTTTTTCAGAAATGCAGCTATTTTTGAGTGTAAATAGCTGGTGGCGCATGGGCAGCAGCACCTTTTAATGTGTTCCCTGGCAGTGGAGACACAGACAGCAGGAGGAAATACAGCAGCAGGCAGCGTGAGGAGGATGAGTGTGTGGCAGACTGGCAGCAGGCAGCAGGAGGGCAGGCAGGGAGACATAATAGGCCCTGGTTCCTAGCGGTGGTACCAGGGTCGTAAATAAACACCATGAGGTTCCAGACAGTGGTCGTGAAGCCCACATTGTTTCCAATACACAATTGGGACAGCACAGTTTTCAACCCGGACACCTCTAAAATAATTTAATTTTTTTTTCAAAATAATGCAGCTATTTGTGAGCGTAAATAGCTGGTGGCACATGGGCAGAAGCACCTTGTAATGTGTTCCCTGGCAGTGGAAACATACAGAAAGCAGGAGGAAATACAGCAGCAGGCAGCGTGAGGAGGTTGAGTGTGTGGCAGTGGCAGCAGGCAGGCGGGCAGCGAGACATAGCTGGTGGTGCATGGGCAGCAGCACCTTGTAATGTGTTCCCTGGCAGTGGAGACACAGACAGCAGGAGGAAATACAACAGCAGGCAGCGTGAGGAGGATGAGTGTGTGGCAGTGGCAGCAGGCAGGCAGGCAGCAAGACATACCTGGTGGCGCATTGGGCAGCAGCACCTTGTAATGTGTTACCTGGCAGCGGAGACACAGACAGCAGGAGGAAATACAACAGCAGGCAGTATGAGGAGGATGAGTGTGTGGCAGACTGGCAGCAGGCAGCAGGAGGGCAGGCAGCGAGACATAATAGGCCCTGGTTCCTAGCGGTGGTACCAGGGCCGTAAATAAACACCATGAGGTTCCAGACAGTGGTCGTGAAGCCCACATTGTGTCCAATACACAATTGGGACAGCACAGTTTTCAACCCGGACACCTCTAAAATAATAACACTAAATTATTACTTTTTTTCAGAAATGCAGCTATTTTTGAGCATAAATAGCTAGTGGCGCATGGGCAGCAGCACCTTGTAATGTATTCCCTGGCAGTGGAGACACAGACAGCAGGAGGAAATACAACAGCAAGCAGCGTGAGGAGGATGAGTGTGTGGCAGACTGACAGCAGGAGGGCAGGCAGTGAGACATAATAGGCCCTGGTTCCTAGCGGTTGTACCAGGGCCATAAATAAACACCATGAGGTTTCAGACAGCGGTCGTGAAGCCCACATTGTGTCCAATACACGATTGGGACAGCACAGTTTTCAACCCGGACACCTCTAAAATAATAACACAAAATTATTACATTTTTTTTCAGAAATGCAGCTATTTTTGAGCGTAAATGGCTGGTGGCACATGGGCAGCAGCACCTTTTAATGTGTTCCCTGGCAGTGGAGACACAGACAGCAGGAGGAAATATAGCAGCAGGCAGCGTGAGGAGGATGAGTGTGTGGCAGACTGGCAGCAGGAGGGCAGGCAGCGAGACATAATAGGCCCTGGTTCCTAGCGGTGGTACCAGGGCCATAAATAAACACTATGAGGTTCCAGACAGCGGTCGTGAAGCCCACATTGTGTCCAATACACAATTGGGACAGCACAGTTTTCAACCCGGACACCTCTAAAATAATAACACAAAATTATTACTTTTTTTTTTCAGAAATGCAGCTATTTTTGAGCGGAAATGGCTGGTGGCGCATGGGCAGCAGCACCTTTTAATGTGTTCCCTGGCAGTGGAGACACAGACAGCAGGAGGAAATACAGCAGCAGGCAGCGTGAGGAGGATGAGTGTGTGGCAGACTGGCAGCAGGAGGGCAGGCAGCGAGACATAATAGGCCCTGGTTCCTAGCGGTGGTACCAGGGCCATAAAAAAGTAGTGAGACACAGACAGCAGGAAGAAATTCAGCAGCAGTAGCAGGTGTAATGTGTGTGTGCCACTTCATGTCCCCCTCTCGCTGACAACAGGGGCCAGGAATTCGCCTTCCACCCAAGTCTGGTTCATTTTGAGAAACATCAGTCTGTCACAGACTTGTGAGACAGACGATATCGCTTCTAAGTGACGACTCCACCGGCTGCACTGAAGCAACGCTCTGACAGTACGCCGGAAGAGGGGCAGGAGAGCACTTCCAGGGCGTACTGTGCAAGCTCGCTCCAGATCGGCAGGTGCTTGACCCAATATTCCATGGAATCAACAGGGGCAATGCTGTCAAGCCCGCTGAAGGACCCCATGTAGTCAGCCACCATGCGGGTCAAACGCTGTCTGTGACTGGAGAAGGATGCTGCTGCAGGCACCTCCTCTCTAGTCCCTGGCAGCTTTACACTCATGTAGAGCTTGTTGGTCAGAGACAGCAGGTCTGTGGTGTGCGTGCCTCTGTGCTGGCTTGACAGTGGGGGTGGATGGCTGAGGGAAGGCTTCCTCCAAGCGCTCAACAAGGGACAGCTGCAAATCCCTAATTTGTTGCGCACGGTCTCCTCCTGCAGGCAGGAACTGGCTGAGCTTCCCCTTCAGATGTGGGTCCAGCATCATGCAGATCCAGATGTCCTCCCTCTGCTTCATCTGGATTACCCTTGGGTCCTTGCGCAGGCACCTCAGCATGTGCGCTGCCATTGGGAAGAGTCTGGCCACGTCTGCTGGCACATCATAGGCAGCCCCAGAGCCGACAGTGCTGTCCTCCTCATCCTCTGCCTCCTCCACCTCATCCTCTATCCACCCCTGCACCAGTCCAGCTGCGCTCTGCTGCTCCCCCTCATCAGCAGCAAGGTCAGAGACCTCCACCAACTCCAAGCCCTCCTCCTCAGAGGTGGCCTGTGAAGCTGCCTGCAGCTCCTGCTGGTCCAAGGCTGCCGCTGCCTCTTCCAGCAGTGCATACAGGGCCCTGTCCAGCACACACACCAAGGGGACCCACTTGCACACCATTGCATGGTCCCTGCTTACCATGTTGGTGGCCTGCAGGAAGGGTGCCAGCACTGAGCACACCTGCTGCATGTGCCCCCAGTCCTCCGTGGAGATGATGGACGGGAGGTTGGTGGCGGCACGCCCAGTTGCAGTGATGGCGGCAACTGTTGCTCGTGCAAGGTACTGGCTGACAGCCTGCCTCTGTTCAACCAGACGCTCCAACATCGCCAGGGTGGAGTTCCAGCGAGTTGGAACATCGATCATGAGCCGGTGCTGTGGCAAGTGCAGCTCTTTCTGCACCTCTTCCAGGCTCTCAACGGCTGCAGGCAAGTGCCGGAAATGACGCACAACCTTTCTTGCCGCCTCAAGGAGTCGGTCCATCCCCTGGTAGGTCCGCAGGAACTTTTAGACTACCAGGTTCAGGACGTGCGCCAGGCAGGGGATGTGGGTCAGGTCTCCCCTGCTGATTGCAGCAACCAGGTTTGCCCCATTGTCGGACACCACCTCTCCGATTCTGAGGTCTCTGGGGGTCAGCCAATTCCTCTCCTGCTCTCGGAGTTTTGCCAGGACATGGTTCGCCGTCAGTTTGGTCTTCCCCAGGCTGACCAATTCCAGCAGCGCTTGGCAGTGGAGGGGCTTCACGCTGCTGCTGAGGGGGGGGGGTTTGGGCTGGTGTGCCGAAGGATGGAAGCGGATCAGAGGAGCCTGCTGCAATTCCGCTGACCCTGCATGGTGGCACCACCCACTGCGTTGTTGGTGCTGCTGCTGCTCTGACAGTGCCCGATGCTGCTCCCCCCTCCTTACCCCCTTCCACCAAGCTGACCCAATGCAAGGTGAAGGACAGATTGCGGCCTGTCCCAAACCGGCTGCTCCACGAGTCCATGGTGACGTGGATCCGTTGACCCACCGCGTGATCCAGCCTTCTCCCGACATTGGCCATCACAGAGCAGTGAAGTGCAGGGATGGCCGTGCGTGCAAAAAAATGTCGGCTGGGGATTGGCCAATCGGGGGCTGCACACATCAGGAGCGCACGCATGTCGCTCCCCCCTGCACAAAGGAATAAGGCAGGAGTTGGGAGCACATGGCCCGTGCCAGCAAGCCATTCAGCTGATGCACGCGACGGCTGCTGGGAGGCAAAACCCTGACCACCCCCTGGAAGGTGTCGCTGAGCAGGGTCTGTCGACACCTGTTGCTGGCATGGGAATCACTGGAGGGAGCAGAGGAGGCCACTAAGGACTGGCTGCCAGAACAGGCCTCAGTGTCGGCGGCAGGAGTTGCAGAGGGAGGAGGAGCAGTGCGTTTCTGACGCACTCCTGCTGGTGCTGCTGGAGGAGGTGGAGGATGGCGGGTGGCTGCTGCCGACGGCTTCGCAGTGGTGGCGGGTCTGCAACTGCCACTGCCAGCTTCCTTCAACTTCATGAACTCCTCATGCTCATGAAAGTGTTTCCCTGCCAGATGGTTCACCAGAGAGGTGGTGCCGTACGCAGAGGGCTCCTTCCCTCTGCTGAGCTGCTGGCGGCACCGGTTGCAGGTGGCATACTTGCACTCCACATATGGCAGGGTGAAAAAATTCCAAATTGGGGAGGTGAAGTTGCCCCTTCGGCTGGAAGGTGCTGCTGTCGCTGGTCTCTCTGTGGTGGTTGGGGGGCGGGGGGAGAATTCTTGGTGTGGCTGGTGGCAATGGCAGAACTCTCCGCCTCCGGATCAGCACGCTGTGTGGCCTGCATACCACACCCACTTCTGATCCTGCCTATGTCTGCGATGCTGATCCTTCTAGCAAGGCCCGCAGATGCATCCTCCTCCTCAGAGCTGATGACATCCCCAGGATCTGCCACCCAGTCTCTGTCCTTTACCCTGTCATCATCATCCTCCCCCTCCGCAAACATGTCCTGCTGGGATGACCCCACAAACTCCCCTTCTGCATGCATGGGCTGATGGACACTCACCACTGTCTGACTGTCCAAAGCATCATCCCCCAAAGTGCCCATCAGCATTTCTTCCTCCTCCATTGCCAATTCTGACGCAACAGCACTCCATAGCCCCACTGTGCTTGGGGATAAGAAGGTGCTGAGTGACAGGGTGCTGGTGTTGCCCGCTGGGGCTGGAGAACTGCACTCCTCCCCCCCAGGCAGTGCTGGGCGGCTGCTGCTGCTCTTGCAAACAGGAGTGGTGGCGGGGTTGGAGGACTCGGTTCCAGAGCTAATGGTGGCCTGCTCATCCACTATCAGTTCCACCACAGAGTCTGCATCCTTCTCCTCAATAGGACGGCTACGACCTGGCGGTGGGAGGAACATCTGCGCCACACACTGCTGCTGCTGCTGTGTCTCTGCAGCGTGACTCCCAGCTGTTAGGCGGCCAAGGTGTCCACGGGCAGTGGCTAATGGCGGAATAGCCACTGGTGCAGACGCAGAACTGCGCATGGTGGTGGTGGTGGTGCGGCTGCCACGACCTCCTCTCTTGCCTATGCCCTTGCTGCCCCTGCCCAAACCGCGGCTGCCAGTGCCAGACATCGTATATTTTTAATATTATACAAATTAAAAAAAAGTTATGTATGTAAAGGCGGGTGGGACAAGTGGGGTACTTTAATGGGGTTGGACTGGTGGTGGTGGTGGGTGTGTGAGGTGACGGACAGGTGTACTCTACAGCAGAGATCGGTGTAGGGCTAACGAGAGAGTGCGCAGTGCGCACACAAAGACCCTAGCTGACGCTGACTGACGGTGTCCCTATACACAGACTACAGTACAGTACAATTCAGCGAATACACAATACAAGTAATATAAACAATAGGACGGGTGTAGCACTAACGAGAGTGTGCGGACAGCGCAGACGTGCACTACGCACACAAAGACCCTAGGTAACGCGGTGACGGACGGTCCCTATACACAGACTAGAGTACACTACAGTACTAACTAAACAATAGAAGAATCTAGCTAAACAATAGAACAGGTGTGACTAGATTACAGAGAGCAGATACAGGACAGGTATAGCAGTAAAGCTGGGCCTTGCTAACTACAAAATAGTACAATAATCTATCTAACACAGAAGTAGTACAGTAGAGTAGGACAGGTGAGAGCACAGGTAACTAGAGACTAGAGCACAGAGCAGGGCAGGCTGCCTTGCCTAGGCACAGGGCCTAGCTGCTGCAGCTGCAGCAGCACCAGTGTCAGTCTCCCTCCCTAGTCCTAATCACACAAACTAAACTGCCTAAAATACAATCTATCTACAATACAAAGCAATACAGGTGAATATCAAGTGTTGGAGTGTAAAAACGCTAGGTGTTTTGAGCAATAAATGCACTTGCACAGACAAAAAGCACTGGAGCAGTCTCTCAGTACAGTCAGTCAGTAAGTTGCAAGCAGGACGAGTGAGGCAACATGGCGCCCGCTATTTATAGAGGGGGGCTTGGCCAGGCTCCCCCTCTGTGATTGGCTGCAGTCAGAGGGCTGGGAGCCCTCTGATTCGCTTGTGAGGACTCGAGGTGACGTCTGACATGACGCTATCCGAGCTGATGATGCTATCCGAGTGCGCTCGGATAGCACAGCCCGGATAGCTAATACTATTCGAGCTCGGTATTCGAGCTCGAATAGTGAAAAAAGAGCTAGGATATCCGAGTATCTCGGATATCCTAGCTCGGATGAGCATCACTGGTACTGATAAGTGTGATAACACTTCATTGAAAATGATTCATTGTTTATGGTTTTTTTATTTGCATGTGTGTTTATGCCGTTGTCATGACGATCATTATGTCACTTCTTGTAGGAGGGTTATTTAAATGATCAAGTATTCACTAGCCAGTTGGCTTGACGAAGAGCAGGGAAGCCTGAAACTGTTACTTGCTCATTTTGTCTGCTGAGTTCAAATAAAGAGCATATATGACATGATAAATTCAATGTACAGTATAACAAATTGCAGAACACAAAATTAATAACAAAATTCCAAGATACAAAAGGGTGAGAGAGCCCTACCCTTGCGAGCTTACAGTCTAAGGAAAGGGGCGGTGGGGGAGGGAGGACAAGAAGTGGGGTATTATAACAAAATAAGCATACCTAGAGTGAGTGGATTTTTTTTTGTATATCTATAATGGAATTCAACTTAGCCAGAGGCCAAAGGGTGAATGGCCTAAGTTAATATGTATACTTGTCAGAAAAAGTGAGTTTTGAGGGAACATTTAAAAATTTCAAAGGTTTGAGAGTGACAGATGTGTTGTTGAAGGGGATTCTAGAGTAGGGGTGAAACACGTGAGAAATCTTGTATATGTGAATGTGAGAAGGTGATTCTAGGGAAGGTTGTGTGCAGTTCTGAGATTGTGGTTGGGTTGGTATCTGTAAACTAGTGAGGAAATGTACAGGTGGAGAGCAATTATGTTGAGTTTTATAGATTAGGGTTAAGAGTTTGAACTGGATGCTTTGGTTAATTGGCAGCCAATGACGAAATTGACAGAGAGGAGCAGCAGTGTAATAGTTTGTAATGCATCACATTGTTTATGTTTGCAGTTGTGTTAATATGGCATCCTCAGTAGAGTCCTTTAGTCCTACAAGTTATTTCAGTCTGACATGGGAGACCATGGTACCTTATTTCCCTGCAAGCAACAGATTAACAGATTCTTTACTAGACCATCTTTACTATTCTGAGGCTTTTCATCCTGAAAGTTCATTTGGAAATGATACTATCACAGCTTCGCTTAGGCAGTGCTTTGTGTTGTGAGATCTCCTTCTGCTGACATTGCAGTAGGCTTTCAGAGCAATGTAGTCAAAATACATGACTTCTCTTAGTAAGCTTCACTCTGATACCTATCCCATGGACTGTGCTTGCATCTCCCGCAGATAAAGTTTTCAATTAGCTTCTTATCCATAGAATCACATAGTATAGTGCATAGTGTGCAAATACTGTAGCTGTATTTTTCTATGCAGTTAACATGTTGTGTTATAATAAGATTGTATTATCATGTCCAATAATCACATTCTTTCCCAGGATTCAATGTACATCCTGAGGCCATTGCTCTATTCAATGTTCAGACTTTAATCCATTTATTAGCTGTAGCTTTTTCTTGTAATTCAGTTATAATGAAACCACTTGTATGCCAGCTTTAAAGCTGCCAGTTACATGCAGTGGTTCTATATGGCTTCACAAACCCTGGCTTTGGCATAAGTATAGTTCATGCTAATTTCTTAATTAATTTGTGTTTTTAATACACTGTTTTGTGTACTATGTTGTGTTTTATTTTCAAGGAAGTGTCCTAATTTTTTTTTTGTAATCAAGTAAATTCATCATAAGGGTTCAAATGTAGAAAGAGAATAACTGAGTAGCTATTCAATATTACATTTGTCACTAGTGACTGGTTATATAGATCTACAGTAAATGGCACACATATGTTTTAAACAGACAAGCGAAAGTGTGTAGCCACTTTTAGCAATATACTAAAAGGAATTTATTCAAGGGAGTAACTATGAAAATACACAGAAAAATTATTGTGTGTGGAGCAAAATACCCAGATAGCGCATCGTGACCCAGATCCACTGGACAAGTATAAAGGGCTAAAAGAGACCAAAAAGTTTTCTTACTGAAAAACAACTATGGGTATAATTTGAGTTCTTTGAACAAAAGGTATTTGCGATAATTCAGCTGTAAAAGACCACTATCACGAAAAAAATTGTAAAATGTAAAATTCATGTAAACACATACAAATAAAAAGTAGGTTTCTTTCACAGTAAAATGAGGCATACATTACTTTTCTCTTGGATGTCATAGGTCGGTATGGTGTCAGCACCCCCACTTGATTGGTCACGTGCCAAAGCTTTCCCTCTGACTGGCACTGGTGATCCCTCACCGGTGATGGGGTTTTATCGTAGCATGCCCTATGATGTCATAGGGAAGGGCAGCAGATGTCACTGGTCGAATTAGGATTGAGATTTGGGGATGCATGGATGAGGAGCTTAGTGTGTGTTTCAGGAAGGTGGGCAGGAGAGTGGAGAGGAGGCAGGCACCAGGTGGTCCAAACTGTTTGTCCAAACTCCGCCCCTTAGATTTTGCTGCCTGAATCACGTGATTAAGGTGGCTTAATGGTAGGTCCGCCCCTGTGTCCAATCCTTGTAGCTCTGCTAAGGACCGTGGACTCATTCATCCACATCAGGAAGAAGTTAATCATTGCCTCTCTCCTGGTGTATAATACAGAATAATAAAAAAACAACCTTATGGTTTATTTCCTGGTCACATATATCATGTTTTCCAATGCAGAATAGACTTAGATTTAATTTTATGAAAAGAAAAATCAAATAATACCTCTTAATCAAACTCCCACTGCTGAAATACATAAACAATGTAGCTCTCTGCTATCTATTAAGAAACATTGTGCCCCATTGGCACATTAGTGTATGTCAATAGTGAAGGGATTTGGTTAACAGATGCCATAAATAATATAGTATACCAACAGGAAAGGAAGGTTGCTATGGTAATATAATATTGATCTTCCCTGAAAAATGTGTTTATGACACTGTCACATTTATATTCACTCTTTGTTTAGGCACAATGTTTTTGTTTGTTTGTTTGTTTTGTTAATGCTACAGCTCTGTACAAATTAAGTTGTTTCTTAATGGCATTAATGCTTACAACAGTTACAGGTATATGACTCTGTTGAAGCCAAAACATTGACAGACATCTATTTTTATTTAGAATGAGAATACCAATTGTAGCTTTCGTTGTCTCTAAGGATATTTTTGCGTTAGCATAATATTTTTGGAAATATCACATTTATATAAGGGAATATGAACATAGATTCTCTTAAAAGTTATACCTTTTCTGATGAAAAGGCTATTCCCTGTGTTTTTTTAAGAGTACAAATCTCTATTTTCCATGTATACAGTATATTAATAGAGTGTGTGTAAATTTTAAAGTCAGCTGCAATAGGATTATTTTAACTGATCTTGAAGGACAACTATAGTGAAAATTCTCAAAGTAATATAGATAGTATAGTTGAAAAAAGACATCCATCCATCAAATTCAACCAAAAAAAAAAAACCACCATCCTGAACCCGTACATAAAAAAACGTACAAGTTGGAAAAATGCTTTACCATCTCCAAATGGCAGTCAGATAAATCCCTAGATCAACTCTCCTGGGAATTACCTAGAAATTAAAGTGACACTTAAGCCAGAAAAAAAATGAGTTTTACTCACCTGGGGCTTCTACCAGCCCCCTGCAGCAGTCCTGTGCCCTCGCAGCCACTCACTAATCCTCTGGTCCTCCGCTGCCAGCTGGTTTCGTTTTTGCCGACAGGCCCATCAGGACTGGCCACGCGTAGCTTTTTCCACATTCCCGACTGTAATTAGCGCTATTGCGGGCCGCAACGCATACAAAAATACGCGTTGCCGCATTACAAACGCATAGATATGCGGCAACACGTAATTTTGTACGTTGCAACCCGCAATAGCGCTGATTGCAGTCGGGAATGCAGAAAAAGCTACGCGTGGCCAGTCCTGACGGGCCTGTCGGCAAAAATGGAACCAGCTGGCAGCGGAGGACCAGAGGATTAGTGAGTGGCTGCGAGGGCACAGGACTGCTGCAGGGGGCTGGTAGAAGCCCCAGGTAAGTAAAACTCATTTTTTTTTCTGGCTTAAGGTTCACTTTAAAGCTGAGGATGCCCTTCAATATGAGGAAATCATCCAAGCCCTCTTGAAATGCATAAATAGAGTTTGTCATAACTACTTCCTGAGGTAAGATATTACAGATACCACTCTCACTGTAAAGGACCCCTTTCTGAATAGATGGAGCCATCTTTTTTCTCCACATGCACATCATATCCCCTTGTCCGTTATACAACCCTAGGAACAAAAAGTTAATCTGCCAAGCTTTTGTATTGCCCTCTGATGTATTTATATACATTAAACAAGTCACCTCTCAATCACCTTTTTTATAACCTAAATAAGCCCAGTTTGTCCAACCTTTCTTGGTAAGTAAGATCTTCCATTACAATGATTATTTAGCTGCCTGATTGTTTACCCATTCTAGAAGGTCAATGTCCTTTCTATGGTGTGGTGTGCTGCCCAAAACTGTATTCCATACTCCAGATGTGACCTCATAAGTAATTTACACAGAGGGATTAGTAGAATAGCATCACAAGATTTTATTTCCCGTTTTATGCATCCAGAATTTTATTTGCTTTATCTACTGCTTTTT
Organism: Hyperolius riggenbachi; assembly: GCF_040937935.1. NCBI lineage: Eukaryota > Metazoa > Chordata > Amphibia > Anura > Hyperoliidae > Hyperolius > Hyperolius riggenbachi. The sequence goes on from NC_090650.1 coordinate 326,202,427, forward strand.
GATGTTGTATATAATTACTTAACTTGCTATCAACCAGTATTCCCAAGTCCTTCTCCAAGTCTCATGTTTCCAACTGTATGCCATTTATTTTATATGGTGCTCTACCATTGTTACATCCAAGGTATCTGACTTAATAATAATAATCCTAACATTTGTATAGCACTTTTCTCCGGTTGGACTCAAAGCGCTTAAGAGTTGCAGCCACTAAGGGCACGCTCAAGGGACCACTCTGCAGTGTTAGGAAGTCTTGCTAAAGGATTTCTTACTGAATAGGTACTGACCCTAGGCAGGATTCAAACCCTGTTCTCCCATGTCAAAGGTAAAGCCCTTAACCACCAGTACACTGTCCAGCCACTCTACACTATCCAGCTGTTACATTTTCCCAACATTAAATTTCATCTGCCATGTGCCTGCCCATGTTTATGACCATGTTGTCAACATCCTGTTATAAAATGTTATCATCTGTTTTAGTGTTGATCATTCTGCATAGTTTTGTATCCTCTGCAAAGGTGGTTACATTACTTTGTATTCTGTCTACTAAATCATTAATAAATATATTGAAAATAATTAGACCAAGTATTGATCCCTGTGGTACCCCACTGCTAACAGTTTCCCATTTTGAGTATGTTCCATTTACACCACTCTTTGAGGTTACTAAGCTGTGCTGCTTCAGCAGCACAGCTTAATGACAGCAAATAGTGTTATAATCCCCTGTGCATGCTATGCAGCCATAGTGTGCGCAGATAAATTATGCTTGGCTCGGGTAGTTTAAAGAGTGCTTCATTATACTTAACGAGTGCTCCACTGAACCTGCCCAGAGCCTGGCGGGTCCAGTAACTTTGAAGTATGATATTCCTGCACTTTGATCAGCCCAATAGCCTGACTGTAACTTAAAGAACAAGCGACACCCATGCTAACCTAGAAATAAAAAACACATATATAAGTAAATAAATACTAACTCTACTTACATAACAGATGTATTGTGCTATCCACATAATGATTCCTGTGAATTTTACAAAGGAAAAGCAGAAAATCCTACTCTAGGCAGTGGCCATCTTGCCAAACTAATGCTGACATCATATCCTCCCTGACTCTTGTTTCCCCCCTCCTTTCTCTTGCTCATTGTGTATTCATTAGCTGCCCTCCTCCCAGAGTCTTTTTTTTTTATTTACACATCCAATCACTGAGTCACCTCAGCCTTGCTTGTAAACACAAGTGATCAGCTAGGCAGGGAAATAAATGGAAGAGGAGGAATATATTATAGATAAAAAGAACTCCCAGCATTCAAAAGAACTCTCAGCATTCAACTTTTTGGCACTGTTTGGCACTACGGCCAGTGCTCCTATAGTATGTAATAACTCCAAACCATAACAGCAGAAAAAAGTTTTGAATGCAGGATTAGCATCTTTATCACTTAACACACTCAGACCAGTTGCTGTTGAAATTTGATTTTTATGGTGACAATACCGCTTTAACAGGCAGCCTACAGGGCCAATCACAGTGCAGGAATATCGTACTTTGAATCTACCGATCCTGCCTGGCTCTGGGCGGGTTCAGAGGAGCCCTTGTTAAGTATAACAAAGCGCTCTTTAAAGTACCTGAGTCGCGCGTAATTTATCTGCACACACTATGGCTGCATAGCATGTGCAGGGGATTATAACAATCTCTGCTGTCATTTAGCTGCTCTGCTGTAGCAGTGCAGCTTAATGAATCAACCTCTTTGCCTTCTATCCCTTAACCAGTTCTCTATCAATATAAACACATTTCAGCTTTTGTGCCAGGCTGTTGTGGGGAACAGTGTCAAAAGACTTTGCAAAGTCCACATATACTACATCTATTGCTGCCCCCAAATCTAAATGTTCATTCACCACTGTATAAAAGCTGAGCATGGTGGTGAGACAGGACCTGTTTTTAGTAATCCATGCTGTCAAACAGAAATAAGATTATTCTGAGCTACATAATTTTGTGTAGCTGTAGGATACCAATTTACACACCACTGATGTTAAGCTTTTAGGTCTATGGTTTCTAGTTTCTATTTTTTTCCCTTCTTGAATAAGGGGAAATTATCAGCTGTATGCCAATCATAAAGAACTGACCCACTCAACTCCTTTAATACTCGGGGGTGAATGCCATCTGGGTCAGGTGTCTTATCTATCTTGATCTTATTTAAATATGCCTGTACAAACTTCTGTCCGATCGGACCTGACCTATAACGTACTAAAAAGTGACAAAAGTCCAGTCACCCTCAGTCACCTGTCGTTAATACACGACTTCAGGCGAGTGAGTAATGTTTGGAAACTAAAAAAGTACTGACACCATGAGAGGCCAGATGAGCAGTGTTGTGGTTATGGTCAATAGTGGGAAAACCACATTCAAAACTCTGCCAGTCAATGGTCGGTTTATGTGTACTCCGTTTCTGGGAGGTCTTTGCTGATCCCCCCTGTCACCTGGTTCACACTATTGACTATGTGAATTCTATACTATACAATTGCAGACCACTAGTACGATTGTGGATCATTGCAGCGTATATATTGTCTATATATTTTGCCAACCAAGGTTTTCTATTGTGCGCCCTAACCTAATGGGAATAGCTACACCTTGTACCAGGTTTAACATAGTCAATAGTGTGAACCAGGTGACAGGGGAGATCAGCAAAACCTCCCAGAAACGGAGCACACATATACTGACCATTGACTGGCAGAGTTTTGAATGTGGTTTTCCCACTATTGACCATAACCACAACACTGCTCATCTGGCCTCTCATGGTGTCAGTACTTTTTTAGTTTCCAAACATTACTCACTCGCCTGAAGTCGTGTATTAACGACAGATGACTGAGGGTGACTGGACTTTTGTCACTTTTTAGTACATTATAGGTCAGGTCTGACCGGACAGAAGTTTGTAATGTAATTTACCTGTACTGTACTCGGTCGAGTGTTTCTTAAATATGCCTCTGCCTGCACACCTTCCTGTGTTAGGCAATTCATGCTGAATGAGGTAGGCTGGGAAAAAACCCAGGACTATATTATTATGAGCTAAAGGCATCATCTTGGTAAAGACAGAAGCAAATTAAGCATTTAAAAAGTCTGCTTTAGCTCGGTCTTCCACAATCAAGATCTTGGAAAAGTCTTCTCTACCTTTTTTCTTTTTCAGTTTACATTTTTCTAAAACTTATTTGGATTTGACTTTATATCCCTTTAATTCTTTAGTGCAGATGCAGTCCCCTCATTATTTAGGGTACTAAAGGCATTCCTTTTACACTTAATGATGTCTAAACACTATTATTTATCCATGCTGGTTTTTTAGATCTAGAATTTGTATTTTTGTAAGGTATGTACATTATTATTATTTTTTATTTATATAGCACCAGCATATTCCTGCAGCGCTTTACAAAACACAATAAGACGACATTCTACAATAGTCATTAAGAATCTGTATAAAAGTTTGCCATCTACCTAAGACCTCGCTTTTACTTGCAGCTTGTTCATTCTGCTTGAATAATTGTGCTTCCCCAGTGGCATAGTTCAGGAGCTATGGGCCCCGTGCAAGTTTTACATGGGAACCCCCAAAACACTCTATACATAACAATTTATACGGCGCACCAAAACCTGCCAATTGCAACTACAGTGTCAGAGGTGCAAGAAGGGGATGGGGAGTAGTGTGTTAAGGATTACTACTATTCAAAGCATCTATAGAAGTGATTATTACAAGCATAGGACCAATAGAGAGCTAATACTGTGATAGAGGGTGGACCCTTCGGGGCCCCTCTGGCCCAAGGACCCCAATGCGGTTGCTACCTCTGCACCCCCTATTGCTACGCCACTGTGCTCCCCATGTCATTTATGTGTGGAGGTATATAACAAACCCGAATAAGCTATTTCCAGCTCTTACTCCCAGCATGAAAACCCACCAGATTTTATGCTGTCACAAAGCTCAGCCATGTCTTCCATCAAAATTTTAGATAAAGAAGTTTTCAAAAACATACAGACCCCCCCCACACACACACACACACAATCACCTACACACACACACACACACACACACACACACACACACACACACACACACACACACACACACACACACACACACACACACACACACACACACACACACACTTTCCCTCCCTTTATTTGATCTATATTTTTGTAAACAACCTGCTATCTTCCAAATTTACTATGCAATCATGGCTAGCATCCATCCATGTTTCTGTTATGCCTACAATATCACATTCTTTATCTCTCATTAGCAACTCTAGTTCATCAATCTAATTTGGCTTCTAGCATCGGTTATCATGCAATTTTTAAATTGTTATTAAAGGAAACCTGTAATGACTTAAAAAAAATAGTTTCACTTACCTGGGGCTTAGGCCAGCCCCCTGCAGCCGTCCTGTGCCCGCACCAGTACTCAGCGATCCTCTGGTCCCCCGCTGTGGCTCAGTTCCACTTTCATCGACTTGTAAGTCGATGGCCACTGCGCCTGCACGTGTACGTGCACATTCTCACTCCCTTCGCCGGATGCATCCTGTGCAGTCGCAGTACAAGCCAAAGCCCCAGGTAAGTGAAACTCTTTTTAAGGCCTCTTGCACACTGCATGCATTTCAGATTCCGATTCCGCTTTTTAATCTGTTTTTACATCCGATTCCGATTCAGATTTTTAATCTTAACTGCATGCTGCGTTTTTTGATCCGTTTTTCTGTTGAATGTATTCAAGGAAAATCGGAAACGGAATCGGAATCGGAATCGGAAACGGAATCGGAATCGGAATCGGAAAACGGATTTGCAGTGTGCAGGGAGCCTAAGTCATTACAAGTTTCCTTTAATACGTGAGGCTGAAGGGTAGCTTCACACAGAGGTTGCTAGAATTGTGTTACTATTTACTGTGCAGTTGAAGGCTGTGATATACAGAGTATATACTTACAGTGAAATACCTGGGCGTTCTATGAAGTAGCATTGGAATTATAATTTATATTGTGTTTATTTCTCTTTTAAAGTAACTATAAAATAATACAAATGACTCACATTTTACTCCATTGTATGCTTTGGTTGTATTCCTTTCAAGCTCATATTATGTTGAATTATTATGTTGAATTAAGATAAATAAGCCCTCAAGCTTTCTGGGGGGGTGTTACGCTTTTTGACAAGTCATTACATGCAATATGCAATCATACATATTTTGTTTCTAAATTATATTGCTTTTTCATGAGATAAATGCTTTGGTCTTTATCTCAGAACTAGAAAAAGGATAATTTACCTAGCCTTGCAGGTGACATTACATGAGCAATGTTATGGTACAGTTACATAACAAAACACTACTTTATGAGGACACTGCGATTAACTTTCTGCAGATGAAGGGAGGAATAAAGTCAGAAAATAAACTACACAATCTATATTAGTATAGGTGAATACTTATGGTTTGCTGCACTAAGGTAAGAGTAGTTGCTCGAACTCTAAAGTACCCACACATGCTTATGCAATTATGCACACTCTTGGGCACTTATGGCCATGTATTTAAAGCACAGTCCACAGATAATAGAGTAGCATAAATACATGTTTGAAAACTGATCTTTTGTGGCAGAAGATAAAGGATTTGTTGTTTAACCATTTCAGCCCGCAGGGATTTTTCACCTTATGCATCAGAGCAATTTTCACCTCCCATTCATTCGCTAATAACTTTATCACTACTTATCACAATTTATTGATCTATATCTTGTTTTTTCCGCCACTAATTAGGCTTTCTTTGGGTGGTACATTTTGCTAAAAATTATTTTTTTTATAAATGCATTTTAACAGGATTCACGCTACCATAATTAAAACCTATGTATTGTATTTGCCCTTTTGTCTCAGTTATGACACCATTTAAATTTTGTCCCTATCACAATGTATGGCGCCAAAATTTTATTTGGAAATAAAGGTGCATTTTTTCCATTTTGCGTCTATCACTATTTACAAGCTTATAATTTAAAAAATGTTTGTAGTATACCCCATCAAATGCATATTTAAAAAGTTCAGACCCTTAGGTAACTATTTTTGTATTTGGGTAATATTTTGGTGTGGGAAATAAACAGTTAATTTTTAATGTTAATATATGTGTAAATTGTAATGTAAAAAATATGTAAATGTAATGTTTTTTCTCCTTGTGCTTCTCGCTAAGCGGAAGCACAAGGGGGACGTGGAAAATTTTACGTGCAGAAAGACTGAAGCCTCTAGTAAGAGTGCTTTGGTTTTTCTGCTGGGGACACAGATCGGTGATCAGGAACCATGTTCCCGTTCACCGATCCCAGGGCTACCGGGGGACAGCACGGGGGCGTGCCTGCGATCGCGCTGGAGTACGCCGAAGCGCGGCACTACAGCAGAGCAGCCGCCTGGACATGAGCGTCACGTCCGGGCGGCAGAAATGGTTAACCACACTCCTTCATGAAACTGCTATGGCATTTTCTGCCCTTCCAAAGGCTTCCAAAAAGATTGTGCCATAATAGGCCAGTAGGTAGGTCCTAGAACAGCCCAGTTGTGTCATGTGCTACTGAGCCAGTCAATTAAAGGAATGGAGGGGTAAAGAGAAAATAATTGTGCTGCTAACTACAGTACAGTATTCACAGATAAAGATGTACTATGATGTGTACCATCACTGCTACAGTACTTCCCACCTGCTTAGAGGAACATTTAAGTCATGCAAAAAAAATTAGTTTTACTCACCTGGGGCTTCCACCAGCCCCCTGCAGCTGTCCGGTGCCCACGCAGTCTCCATCAGATGCTCCTGCCCCCCGCCGGCAGCTACTTCCGTTTTCGGCGACAGGCACCGACAGGCTGGGAACTCGAGTGATTCTTTGCATTCCTGGCCGCAATAGCACCCTCTATACTGCTATTGCAGCCAGGAACGTGAAGAATCACTCGCGTTCCCAGCCTGTCGGCACCTGTCGCCGAAAACAGAAGTGGCTGCCGGCGGGGGACAGGAGCATCTGATGGAGATTGCATTGGCACCGGACAGCTGCAGGGGGCTGGTGGAAGCCCCAGGAGAGTAAAACTATTTTTTTTTGCATGACTTAAGTGTCCCTTTAAAGAGGAATTGTAGTGAAAAGAATGCAATGAATGAAATTGCATTTTTTGTCCACAATATTCATCTATAAATTATTTAGTCAGTGTTTGTCCAATGTAAAATCGTTCCTCTCTGTGATTTACTTTCTGAAATTAATCTCAAGTGGCAACATCTTAATTACTAGCAGTTGATTTCTGCAGAATTTTTTTTTAATTTTACTGGGATTGGAGTATAAACCAAGCCATCCATTTTTACCTGAAAGAACAGATGAAAATGGTTGACTTCACTATAAACTGTGGGGACCTTTATTTCCCCACTGTTACTTTGTTGGTCTGTTCACAGCCCCCCTCACTAGGCCACTGCCACTAGTGCCCCCATACTGCAATAGCACTAGTAATAGCCAGAAGGAGGATTTTGCCCGAGCTAAGGAACAGTCACTTGGTGGGCTGTGGCAGGTGTTTGACTGTTTCATTGCTGAAATCTGTTTTGAGGCAAAAGGTCTATGTACAAATGAGATCCACAGAATATTCTCTAATTTTGAAAATATAGCTCTGCTAACCAATACCAGGTTGGGGTCCTCAGTACACAACCAAATAGGGTGAGTAAGTGGTGCAAGCCACAATCCGAAGCAGTAACATATTATGGACATGGCAGGAGGTCAGCAAAAGATAATCAGCAATCGGAGGAAAGTGTAATCTGAACAAAGCAGGAGGTTAACAAAATAGCTACATAGAACTCAGGAAAGGTTTCAAGGTTCACAGAATATATCAAATTACACTCAGGAAGGACAGACTCATGGTTGCGCTAGCGCTATAACGTGCCTAATGATTTTCGCGCACAAACGAGAATTTGTGCACAAAACCATGGCCGTTTTGTGCGCAAATTCGTGTTTGCGCATGAAAATTGTTACACAAAAACGCTAGTGCAACCGTAATAAGAGTTATCATGGCTTTGTGAACCAAGCCCTTAGTATGCATTCTTTGGGTAGTACTTTAGTTGGCATACATGTAAAAAGGGCACACGGTGAAAAGGTGGAAAGTAGCCACTACTAGTAAAATATTGGTTAAATTACCTAATTCTAAGACTCTCCTGTTGGTGCCTACCCTTTAACCCCCCCAGGCATTCCTAAACTTAAACCACCACCCCACCGGTGGGGGCTTACCCTAAGACCCTCTTGGTTGTGCCCAACCTTAACCCTATATGCCAATCCTGGCGCCTCTGGTTTCAGGCATCTTTGGTGCCAACATTACCACTTAGCTGCTGCTATTCATGGCTTTTAACATTGCCACCTATGCAGTGCAGTTTCTAGGCTAAAATGCACCCAGGGCGAGGGTGTACAAATTGCGCCCCCCCCTCCCCGGGAGCAAGGTATGGGTGCCCGCAGTATAGGTTGGCCAGGTCTAGTTGCACTTAGTATAGGTCCCCACAGTATAGGTAGCCAAGAATAGGTACCCCAGTATAGGTAGCCAGCTATAGGTCCCCCCAGTATGGGTAGCCAGGCATAGGTGAACCAGTATAGTTGGCCCTGTTATAGGTTAGCCAGGTAGGTGCCTCCAGTATAGGTAGCTAGTATAGGTGCCCCCAGCCCAGTATAGGTTAGATAGGCAGGCACCCCGGTATAAGTTAGATAGGTAGGTGCCCCACTACAGGTTAGCTAGGTGGGTGCCTCTAATATAGGTAGCCAGAATAGTTGTTCACATAATTGCCGCGCCAGTTATCCGTGTTTTCTCTTGCAATCCAAAGCCCTTAAAAATAAGAACACAATGGCCAAATCCTTCTCATAGTGAGTATTGCCTCATCAGTGACACCCTTGTGCATAAACACACACTGCGTGAGGGAGTAAATGGCTATCACCGGGATTGACTGGGGATCACACACCCCCCTTGCTTTCACATAACAGCCGCGCCAGTTATCCGTGTTTTCTCTTGCAATACAAAGCCCTTAAAAATAAGAACACAACGGCCAAATCCTTCTCATAGCCAGAATAGTTGCCCCCAGCATAGGTTAGATAGGTAGGTGCCCCCAGTATAGGTTAGTTAGGTAGGTGCCTCCAATATAGGTAGCCAGTATAATTGCCACCTGTATAGGCTAGCTAGGTAGGCAGGTGCCCCAATACAGGTTAGATAAGTAAGTGCCCCCAGTATAGGTTAGATAGGTAGCTGCCCCCCAGTATAGGTTAGATAGGTTTAGATAGGTAGCTGCCCCCCAGTATAGGTTAGATTAGGTAGCTGCCCCCCAGTATAGGTTAGATAGGTAGCTGCCTCCCAGTATAGGTTAGATAGGTAGGTGCTCCCCAGTATAGGTTAGATTAGGTAGCTGCCCCCAGTAAAGGCTAGATTAGATAGGTGCCCCCATTATAGATTAGATTAGGTAGGTGCCCCCAGTATTGGTTAGATAGGTAGCTGCCCCCCAGTATAGGTTAGATAGGTAGCTGCCCCCAGTATAGGTTAGATAGGTAGCTGCCCCCCAGTATAGGTTAGATTAGGTAGGTGCCCCCCAGTATAGGTTAGATTAGGTAGGTGCTCCCCAGTATAGGTTAGATTAGGTAGCTGCCCCCCAGTATAGGCTAGATTAGATAGGTGCCCCCCAGTATATGTTAGATCAGGTAGGTGCCCCCTAGTATAGGTTAGATTAGGTAGGTGCTCCCCAGTATAGGTTAGATTAGGTAGCTGCCCCCCAGTATAGGCTAGATTAGATAGGTGCCCCCCAGGATATGTTAGATCAGGTAGGTGCCCCCTAGTATAGGTTAGATTAGGTAGGTGCTCCCCAGTATAGGTTAGATTAGGTAGCTGCCCCCCAGTATAGGCTAGATTAGATAGGTGCCCCCCAGTATAGGTTAGATTAGGTAGCTGCCCCAGTATAGGTTAGATAGGTAGCTGCCCCCCAGTATAGGTTAGATAGGTAGCTGCCCCCCAGTATAGGTTAGATAGGTAGCTGCCCCCATAATGGAGGGGGGAGCCGGAGCCGTGGGGAGGGCAGCCCGACCTCTCCCTCCCTTCCTCTCCCGGGCCGCCCTCCGTGCTTCCCCCTCAGATGCAGAGTGAGCAGGAAGCGCTGTATACAACTCACCTCCCTGCGTTCCAATCACTGCTCTCTCGCCACCAGTCTTTTCCTTTCTGCATACACGCTGATACACATGCTGCTTCCGGCTAAACAGGAAGCAGTGTGTGTATCAGCGTGTATGCAGAGAGGAGACTGGCGGTGAGAGAGCAGCGGTTGGAACGCAGGGAGGTATGTTGTATACAGCATTTCTTGCTCACTCTGCATCTGAGGGGGGAGCACAGAGGGCGGCCCGGCAGAGGAAGGGAGGGAGAGGTCGGGATGCCCTCCCCGCAGCTCCGGCTCCCCCCTCCATTACAGTGCCCCCCTCTCAACAGCGCTCAGGGCGGCGGCATGCCCTGCACGGCCCTAGAAACGGGCATGCACCTATGCTGGTACCATTTTAAACATGGTGCCTCAGGCACCCTTTTGACCTTAAGCTTAACCTTTCTACGACCGTGTTACACCGGTGGGTATGATCGCGGCAGCAGCCCCGGGACTGCCTAATGTCAATTGGCGTCAAGTACTGGGGCAGGGTTTTGCATTTACTACGTGCTTTTAAAAATAAAGAAAACCCTTAGAGTCCCCCTATGAGAAGATGGGCTAGTCCAAATTTTGTTGGTAATGTCAGATTTCTACTACTTACGGTAAGTGACAGCAACATAGGAGGAAAGTAATTCATGGCTCATTTTACTCTGGGAGAAATGTACGGTACTTCTTATTTGTATGTGTTTTAAATTTTAAGATTTTCGCGACAGTTCCTTTTTAAGTGGTTAAGTATGTTTTAAGATTAAAAAAAAAGATCAAATATGTATTAACAAGCCTGAATAAATATGTATGGTTAATTCAAGGCTTTGAGACATTTTTGAAAAGCATTTACACAAGTTCATAGGATGGATTATTCTCCCAACTATATCTATGTCAAGGGATACGTGACATATTATTCCCATGGGGGGTTCCTGGTCAATGCAGCTATTAATAAATAGGTACCAGCTTTTACAGCACTGAGAATCACTGTCTTAAATGACTAAAGTCACAGAGTGATTAGCATTAAAATATGTCTACTTAACAAATAATAGATCCGTATGTTTTTTTATTATCCAATTAAAAATCAGATAAAAGTTAAACATCACTACAAAAGCGTCTCTATTTGTGAATTCTTTGTTTTTCTAGTTCAAAGTGGATGTAACAAGGCATGAAAAATACATTTTCTTCTAAGGTAATTTGTTCTGAATACTTTCAGAATTTTTGCAAACCATCTTATGCTTTGTTATGAAATATGAACTTCCTGACCCAGTGTCTAAGACTATTTTCCCGTTTGTGAAACATATCTAGATTCATATTTCTAGCTAAAAACTAGACGGTGGATCACCTGCTCCAAGATTTTGCTCCAAGGGTCAGTGATAAAAGTTTATAGTATTGTAATTATAAGTTTCTCTTGTTTCTGCCAGGTACACAACAGTTATTTTGAATGCAGCAAACCACCTTATCCATACCCCTAAGGAAGCACTTCCTTTTCTCCAGCTGTGTATTTAGGAAATACTGTTACCATCACAGTATTTAATGTCCCTAGTTTACATGCCTAGCTACACAGGAAAACATTTATTTTTATACTGAAAGTTATGTGAAAAAAGTAAAACATATGTGTTTTGAATAATACATCGGAAAATATGGCCCCTCATTTAGAGGCATAAAATGTATGTCAAATGTTCTGACTGCTTCAAAGCAAAGCTAAAGCTTCTAAACTCATCCACTAAGCAGTTTAAAATTATTCCCCCAAAACGGAATCCCTGTGCCCACTATTGATACAATCTTGATTGTATAATCTTACCACTTCTATGTAATAGTGGAATTTGTCTTGACTTGGCTGACCCCTATCAGGGTCTTTTTTTATTTTTGGCAGTTTGGGTGCCCAGCAGTGCACAATTCCGCACCCGATAATAATTTTATGTGGGGTTTAGGCATCAGGAAGGGGGTTTGCGCATGGGGGCAGTAGGTTTAGGTGTCAGAAAGGGTGTTTGTGCACGGGGTGGTGGTTAGGGTTAGGCATCAGGAAGGGGGTTTGTGCAGGGGGTGGTGGTTAGGGTTAGAAGGGTGTTTGTAAAGGGGGCGGTTAGGTTTAGGCATTAATAGGGGGGTGGTTAGAGTTTGGCATTGGGGAGGGTTCTGAGTGAAAGTAGGGTTAGGTTTAGCTATAGTCAAATATCAGTAACATTACCGATATTTTACTATCGAAAAGCAACATTTTAAATAGTAGAATATTGGAATATCTGCCGCTATTCTACTATCAGCAATTTCCCTGCACTCGATTTTTCTTGTCACCCTATTTTACGGATGTATACAAACACCTTCTCATGCTGGCTGTCTGTTGGTATACCACAAGGTTCTGTTCTTGAACCTCATTCTCTGCAATCATGGATAGGCACAATTCATATACTACATTTTATAAAAAAAAATCTGAGATAAAAGTGTAACCTGTTTATTTGTGTCTAGTCTCAAATCAGACATTATAAAGAAACATCCAGAATATCTTTTAAAACTTTATTCTCACTGTAAATCCTATGGGGTGATGGATTAGAGGTTACTAGGGAATAGTCCCACTTTCTTTTACTTCCTTTCATCCTTCCTTCCTTCCTTCCTTCCTTCCCTCCTCCCTTCTTTCTTTCTTTCTTGATATGAGGTCACTATGGCACAGCCCATCCACTACCAGCATCCTAAAAGGTCACTCACTGCAACCACACACAGGCTCCACACACATACTGCCAACACTGCTATACAAACACATATAAAACATGGGTCTAGTCTGTGTAAGCTTTGCACATGCAATACACATGCCAGTACATCACAATTACATATTCTCACAACTTCCCATACTTCAGGAACTAACACCCATATAGCACATACCCAAATAATGTTAACATCTTATACTCTGAAATGCAAGATTTAAAAATAAAAACATGTATAAGACGCCAGCCGAACATTTAATATAAAATAACACTTAAGAGCAAGCATATATTTGCTGGTGATCATCAGCAAATAAAATAAAGAAAGGTAAGTCCCTTATAAAAGAAAAAAGTTTTACTGTGGTGACAAAGTTTTTGAGAAAAAAGATCCCCCAAAAACATACTTCTAATACTTTTGTTGAAAGATACCTTCTTGTGATCTGATATTAATTATAATTATTTTCCCACTGTGAATAGTACACTACCTTTGATACACTTGTATTATAGCTCTTCGTCTGACCTATTCTTTTCTGCAGTAAAAATAATTTAGTTTCAAGTCAGAGCTTGCAAAAAAAAAAGGTTTGTGCATAATCTATTATTTTGGGTTTACGTGGGGTTGGGAGTCGGGACTAGTGACACAACTTTGCCTGATTCACTGTGGGAAAGCATAGGCTGGCACAGCGGTGGACAGGGGTGGCTTGCAAGGCAGCAGAGTGGAGTTAGACAAAAGTCAATCGGTCACAAGCTTCTTTTCACAAAACAGTTTTCAGACATCCATGCTAGGAGAACTGATCCAATCTAGGTCACATTCTGATTAGCTCATCTCTACAGAATACTTGCTTTATTTTATAGCTTGCACTAAAACCAATAGAATGGTTCTTCTAAATATATATTTCCAGCTGTTTAAAAATGAGATAGGAAATACAGACGGGGTTCATTGTAATAAATGCCTCCTAGGTGTCTGCTTTTTTGCTGGGAGGCATTTATTCCAAAATAGATATCCTGAGAAAAATTATCATTTAGCAACAGGGACACATAGTAAAGGGAATAGCTAGAATAATTGCTCTGATAGCAAAAGAAAAAACAACAATAAATGCCTGAATTCTGATACTCGATGTGATCTGTTTAATAATTTCAAACACCACATTACTGAACATGGTTTGTCTTTGCAGAGGGGGTAGGTTTAACTACAATTCGTTTTTCTTCGTTTTGGCTTGTTGCTTTTTATCAGCAGTCATAGGAGTACATAGACAGAAAAATGTGGTAACAGTAGTGTTAAAGTGTTCCTGAGATGAGAGGAAAACATTATACATACCTTGGGTTTCCTCCAGCCCACTTCAAGCGAATCCCAGCCCAATCTTCAAGCGAATCCCAGCCGAATCTCCAGCCCACTTCAAGGGAATAGCTAGAATAATTGCTCTGATAGCAAAAGAAAAAACAACAATAAATGCCTGAATTCTGATACTCGATGTGATCTGTTTAATAATTTCAAACACCACATTACTGAACATGGTTTGTCTTTGCAGAGGGGGTAGGTTTAACTACAATTCGTTTTTCTTCGTTTTGGCTTGTTGCTTTTTATCAGCAGTCATAGGAGTACATAGACAGAAAAATGTGGTAACAGTAGTGTTAAAGTGTTCCTGAGATGAGAGGAAAACATTATACATACCTTGGGTTTCCTCCAGCCCACTTCAAGCGAATCGGTCCCATACCCTCTTCCCAGGCCACCTGGATCCTCCGCTAGGTGGCCTGGTAATTACGCCAGTCGGGATCAGTTGGAGCAGGTGCAGACCAGCCGCAAGTGCTCCACCATTGCACTCCTGCGGCCAAGAGAATTCTGCATCTGTCGCACGTGCACAGTACACCCTAGTTTGTAGAGTTAATGGGGCATCCAGCAGAAGATCCAGGTGGCCTGGAAGGACGACAAGGGGCCAATCAGCTGGAAGGGGGCTGGAGTAAGCCCCAGGTATGTATACATTTTATTTTATTTTATTTGGTCTTAGGTTTACTTTAAGGGTGTTATTAGTAGGAAAACCCACAACCTGAAATTAATAAAGGTTGTTTAAGAAATCCCATTAAAAAGAATATTGCAACTGGTAATGTTTAGAACCTGACACTTGGAAATATCTGTGTTTACTTAATACATAGCTTTTTTATAACAAACTGCAGGTGTTTTTCTACCTTATTTTGTCTATTTAGAGATGACATTGAAACTGTTCTGTAGAGTTTGAATAAATCCAATCTACAAACATATTGCCAGTGTTTTTCAACACTATTTAATCAATTTTAATTTAACTTAATTGTCCCTTCATCGGTTTCTTCACTTCCAACTTATTTTTCTTTTTTTGTTTGTTTTCAATTCTTTTCTTAGTAGAAATTAAAACGTGTTTCTTTGTCATACTGTAAACATCAGAATTGGGATAGAAAAATTGTTAAATCAAATGTCTTAAAGGTAGCGGCCTTACCTAAGATCTTGTATCTTTTTCACTCACTCCCTACCAGAATATCATTGCCGAGCCTCAAAAAGTTCCAATCCCACTTCACAAGCTAGAAGTAGAAATGACTGTATTGTTAAATGTCGAAACATGAAACAGACACACAATATAAAACCAATTAAAATGATTGAAGAGTCTCTCTTTATGAACAGGGACTTGCTCCCAGAGTGCAAGATCCCCTGCTGGAGTAATTGGTGGTCTCAGAACAATTAAGCTGTTGGAACTAGTCTACAAAGGAAAGGCTCTCCCTTGACTCCATTTAAGGGACAAATATGACCTCCAATCTCATAACTTCTTCAGGTCCATTTTTTTATTCAGAGTATTCTAAGGGAAGGTCTGGACACCTCACCAGCTTCCAGCATGAAGGAATTTAATTTGTATTCTCATATGCTAGGCCTAATTTTCCTTCTGTAGTGCAAGATCTGGTATCCACGTTTACAAGCAATAGACCCAGCTGTGCCTAAGTGGCAGTGTTATGATACTTGAACACCTGAGGAATTGGACTATATATTTTTGGTCCTAGATAAATCCTGCATCATTAGTTTGACAAGAGAAAGAGGGTATAGAATATTATCCGTACAGGACCCTCTCCATCCTCTTTATAACAGGTCATGTGCCTTCTGGCCATTGTTTTAGGGGCTGTGGTGCTGCTGTAGATCAGGTACAGTGCTGGTGGTCCTGCCTCCCAGTACAGAAGTTTTGGAAAGAATGCTTCCAGTTAGCTTCCACGGTCTTGGATGCCCATGTCTCCCCAAATCCTTGGACGCAGTGGTGCTCACCGCCAGGTCGTGATCACGCTTACGCGTGGATTCACGACCATTTTGACGCATTCCGCCTCGGACACGAAAATCCGTGAATAGATTTTCAACCACGAAAATCTACTTCGGCTTCGCGTGAATGCGGACAGAAATCCGCATTCACGCTCGTGAAACCCGGGGCTGAAGTCGTGGTTTGCGGAAATGCGTCAAACTATGCGGAAGTGACACATTGCAGGCCAATCAGAGTGCCCCAGCCAGGCCCTAGCAACCAATCACAGGAGGGGAGCTATGCCCTCCCCTCCTGAATATAAAGCGGTGGCCATGATGAAAAAGCTCTGTCCTTGCTACTAGACTGTGGTGCTGAGAGGATTATCTCCAGGCCATTGTTGTTTGAGCAAGTGCATTTATTGTGTTAAAAACAAAGCGTTTTTTTTGCTAACACTGCTCTTATACTGTACACAGTTAGCTAGTCAGTGAGTGATTGCTGTAGTTAGTTGTAGTCAGTGTAGTGTAGTGGGAGTGTGGGAGTCTAGTGATTATTTAACTGTGTGTAGTGCTGTGCAGGCAGGTTCAGTGCTGCAGTGTAGTGGGAGTGGGGATTATCTGTGTGTAGAGTGCAGGCAGGCAGGTTAGTGCAGCTGCAGTGTTCACTTGTATATTCCAGTGACAGTTATACACTTGTACTATTTGCAGGCAGCCAGTCACACCGCCGGCGCCGCCACTCTCTGCCAGCGCTGTTCATTCATTCTGTCAGTGACCTTGTGCCGTGCCCAGTGCCCACTGCTCGCTCGCTCGCTGGCATATGAGCATCTCATTACACAGTGTGACATCCTTGTGTGCCCACTGCATCCTTCAGTGACCTAGTTGTATATCCAGTGCCCACTGCTGTGCCCACTGCATCCTTCAGTGACCTTGTACTGTGGCCACTGCATCCTTCAGTGACCTTGTACTGTGCCCACTGCATCCTTCAGTGACCTTGTACTGTGCCCACTGCATCCTTCAGTGACCTAGTTGTATATCCAGTGCCCACTGCTGTGCCCACTGCATCCTTCAGTGACCTTGTACTGTGGCCACTGCATCCTTCAGTGACCTAGTTGTATATCCAGTGCCCACTGCTGTGCCCACTAAATCCTTCAGTGACCTTGTACTGTGCCCACTGCATCCTTCAGTGACCTTGTACTGTGCCCACTGCATCCTTCAGTGACCTTGTACTGTGCCCACTGCATCCTTCAGTGACCTAGTTGTATATCCAGTGCCCACTGCTGTGCCCACTGCATCCTTCAGTGACCTTGTACTGTGGCCACTGCATCCTTCAGTGACCTAGTTGTATATCCAGTGCCCACTGCTGTGCCCACTGCATCCTTCAGTGACCTTGTACTGTGGCCACTGCATCCTTCAGTGACCTTGTGCTGTGCCCACTGCATCCTTCAGTGACCTTGTACTGTGCCCACTGCATCCAGTGATTCATTACTAGCAACATGTCTGGCAGGGTTTCGCGGGGTGAGAGGAAAGGGAGTTCAATTGCCTCAGCCACTTCTGGGACTGCTCCACGTCCAGGGAGAGGACGCCCAGCTGTACGTGGTCGTGATGCAGCAGAAAAGGGGGCAGCAAAGCCTGGGCCGAGTCAGCGGACGCCATTGTCCAAATATTTTAAAGTTTCTGTTCCCCGTGTGGTGGTTGAGCAAATGGAACCTGACGTACTCATGGACATCATGACTTCCTCCCAGACCTCTACTGTGAGCACCACTCCAAGCAGTAGCAGCAGCAGCCAACATCCCACGCTTGTTGTGACATCCACCCCAGCACCCACTGGTCAGCAGCCCTCCCAGGATGACAGCGTTCTGTCCCTCAGTCCGGCATCTGGGAACCTGCTGATGCAAGAAGCACAGGACTTACTGGGGACTGATGTGGCAGAGATTGAGATCGGGCCACAATCACAAGCGTTGTTGAGTTCTGGTGATGAAGAAGAGGGGTCTGTGTCTGGGGATGTAGGGACAGAAGAGGAGGCGGGGGAGTCAGAGGAAGAGCTGGATTATGATGATGCTGCTGATGATGACGTTGTGGACCCTAACTATGTGCAGCCTGCTGAGTCCGTGGAAGAATGGTCAGAGCAGGATGACGAGTCACCTCGGCCTAGGCAAGGATATCGCCATATGTCAGGCAGGGGCAGGGGCATCGGCAGCAGTGGGCGTGGAGGAAGTAGACAGGACACTGCTTCAGCCGGCACCACCACCATGCAACCCCCGGCAACTACTACTACACATTGCTCCGCTGCACCCTCTGCTAGTGGGGGCCGCAGTAAATTAAAGTCACCAGTGTGGGATTGCTTTGAGGAATGTACTGATGACAAAAGGTATGCGGTGTGCAGGTTATGCAGCAAAAGATTGAGCCGTGGGAAAAGTCTGAGCAAGATGGGTACCTCATCCCTCCAGGGCCACCTGAGAAGCCACCACTGCCGCGAGTATGCGGACTTTAAGAGGAAGCAGGCACTGCTGGCAGGGGTTCCTGAGAGCAGAAGGCCCACCAGCGCAGCAGCATCCTCCCTCCCTCAGGGTCGTGAATCCCCCACAGCAGCAGCAGTAGTAGCACGCAAGCGCTCTTCCACCTCGGCTGCTCAGGACACAGACATTGAGGCTGGCAGCCAGTGTTCGTCTCTCTCCTCTGCCTCCCCTGCATCCCAGCGTCGTCAGACCCTGCTGAGCGACACCTTTCAGGGTCTGACCAAGCCTCTGCCTCCAAGCCACAGGCGGATCCGCAAACTAAATGGCTTGCTGGCCCGGGCCATGGCATCACAGCTGCTTCCCTACTCCCTGGTGCAGGAGGGGAGCGCCATGCGGACGCTGCTCCAATTTGGCATCCCCGAGTGGCAAGTCCCCAGTCGCCACTATTTCAGCAGGAGCGCGATCCCAGCACTCCACAAGTTTGCGGTGGAAAACGTGGCCCGTTCCCTGGACTACTCTGTGGGCAAGCGTGTCCACGTGACCATGGACTCATGGAGTAGCAGATTTGGGACAGGTCACTACCTGTCCTTTACGGCCCACTGGGTGACACTGATGGAAGGGAGGGAGGACAAGAGCGCATCAGCCCAGCTAGTGGTGCCACCACGCGGGATCAGGGGGGATGCAGAAGGGTCCTGTCACGACACTCCCTCAGCACCCGGAAAGCAAGCCCGCCTCGGCAGCAGCAGCGCCAAGCCTCGGCACTGCCAAGCCCTTTTAAAATTGGTGACCCTGGGGAAGGAGAGGCTTACGGCCACCAACGTCCTGGCCGCCCTCAGGAAGCAGGAGCGGAGGTGGCTGACCCCCAGAGGCCTGGAAGTGGGGTATGTGGCAGCCGATAACGGGGCCAACCTGGTGGCAGCAGTGCAGCAGGGAAACCTCCAGCACATCCCCTGCTTGGCCCACGTGCTCAATCTTGTGGTGCAGCGCTTCTTGCGCACCTACCAGGGGATGAGCGAGCTGCTGCAGGATGCCCGGGCGGTGGTACGCTTTTTCCGCCTGTCAGCCACTGCCTCTGCACTCTTGTTCACCTTACAGCAGCAGTATGGAAGGCCACAACACCGGATGATCATCGACATGCCAGTTCGCTGGAATTCGACTCTGGCCATGTTGGAGCGGCTGTGTCAGCACAGGCTGGCTCTTAGGGCCTACATGCTAGACCCAAGTGTCCCCAGCAACCAGCAAGTCCCCATGATTACTGCCACTCAGTGGACACTGATGCAGCAAGTATGCCTGGTGCTGAGTCCCTTCCTGGAGGCAACCAAGATGGTCAGTGAGGAGCGGGCCTCTGTGTGCCAGTGGGTGCCCTTGGTTTGTCTACTGGAGCAGGCAATGGACAATTTAATTGAGCGTGGGGATGAAGCCCTGAGGCAGTTGGAAGAACAGGAGCAGATGGCAGCACAGTCCAGCTCAGAGGAGGGCTCACAGCAGGTAGTGGAAGAGTTGGAGGTCCCTAACCTGAATGAGGAGGAGGAGGAGGAGCAGAGTGCAGCAGGCGTTGTACGTGGATGGCGGTTTGAGGAAGACAACGACATGGCACAGGAAGAGGACAGGCATGCATTATGGGACAATGGCGAGGATGAGGAAGATCTTGCTGGCAGGGCCCACTTGTTTCCCATGGCTGTGCACATGTTGCGCTGCCTTCGCAGGGACCCCCGGGTGATCCAGATGCGTTCAAGGGAGGACATCTGGATTAACTTGATGCTTGATCCCCGTCTGAAGGGGAAGCTGGGAGACTTAATGACGCCATCCACCACCGAGCAACGCACAAGGGAGTTGAAGGAGGCCCTTGTGCGCAGACTACTGGAAGCATTCCCCCAGCATTCCACCCCCACTGTAACTGCTCTGCCAAGCCAGCAAGAGGTGCCTGCCATTGCCACTAGCAGCACAACAACAACCACCAGCAGCAGCAGCAGCAACTGGCGCCCCGGAGACCTGAAGAGCCTAAGCAAGAGCCTGTATGCAGTGCAGCAGCCCAGAACAGAGGTGCCCGCCACAGCATCCACCACCAACCAGCACAAGCAACGACTGACCACCATGGTGTCTGACTATATGGGGTCATCCAGCGGGCTCAATGACACCGACAGCCCCGTGGACCCCTTGGAGTACTGGGTCAAGAGACTGGACATCTGGAGCGAGCTTTCCCAGTACGCCCTGGAACTCCTATCCTGCCCTCCTTCCAGTGTCCTCTCAGAGAGATGCTTTAGTGCGGCCGGTGGCGTGGTCACAGAGAAGCGCTCTCGGCTCTCCCACGCCTCTGTGGACAAACTCACCTTCCTGAAAATCAACCAGGCTTGGGTGAAAGGTGAGTTCCTGGCCCCTATTGTCAGACACAGGGGGACATGAAGTGGCTGCTGCATGTGCTGTTGTTAACTATGCCTGCCTTTATAAAGACATTTACTACCTGCCTAGTGCCTACCTTGGTTAATTTTTTGGTGTTATGGTACTACTACCAGTAAGTTGCCATGGTCTTCCTTCTGAGCTGCTGAACTGACCGCCCGCTTTGTCCTCCTGACTCAGTCGCTACTACACTCTGCGTTCACACTGCCCAGGTCGCCGGGTGCATTTAATTTTTTGGCCAGCACTATGACGCTGTGCTACTTCTACTGTGCTGCTGCTGCTGAACTGACCGCCCGCTTTGTCCTCCTGACTCAGTCGCTACTACACTCTGCGTTCACACTGCCCGGGTCACCGGGTGCATTTAATTTTTTGGCCAGCACTATGACGCTGTGCTACTACTACTGTGCTGCTGCTGCTGAACTGACCGCCCGCTTTGTCCTCCTGACTCAGTCGCTACTACACTCTGCGTTCACACTGCCCGGGTCGCCGGGTGCATTTAATTTTTTGGCCAGCACTATGACGCTGTGCTACTACTACTGTGCTGCTGCTGCTGAACTGACCGCCCGCTTTGTCCTCCTGACTCAGTCGCTACTACACTCTGCGTTCACACTGCCCGGGTCGCCGGGTGCATTTAATTTTTTGGCCAGCACTATGACGCTGTGCTACTACTACTGTGCTGCTGCTGCTGAACTGACCGCCCGCTTTGTCCTCCTGACTCAGTCGCTACTACACTCTGCGTTCACACTGCCCGGGTCGCCGGGTGCATTTAATTTTTTGGCCAGCACTATGACGCTGTGCTACTACTACTGTGCTGCTGCTGCTGAACTGACCGCCCGCTTTGTCCTCCTGACTCAGTCGCTACTACACTCTGCGTTCACACTGACCGGGTCGCCGGGTGCATTTAATTTTTTGGCCAGCACTATGACGCTGTGCTACTACTACTGTGCTGCTGCTGCTGAACTGACCGCCCGCTTTGTCCTCCTGACTCAGTCGCTACTACACTCTGCGTTCACACTGCCCGGGTCGCCGGGTGCATTTAATTTTTTGGCCAGCACTATGACGCTGTGCTACTACTACTGTGCTGCTGCTGCTGAACTGACCGCCCGCTTTGTCCTCCTGACTCAGTCGCTACTACACTCTGCGTTCACACTGCCCGGGTCGCCGGGTGCATTTAATTTTTTGGCCAGCACTATGACGCTGTGCTACTACTACTGTGCTGCTGCTGCTGAACTGACCACCCGCTTTGTCCTCCTGACTCAGTCGCTACTACACTCTGCGTTCACACTGCCCGGGTCGCCGGGTGCATTTAATTTTTTGGCCAGCACTATGACGCTGTGCTACTACTACTGTGCTGCTGCTGCTGAACTGACCGCCCGCTTTGTCCTCCTGACTCAGTCGCTACTACACTCTGCGTTCACACTGCCCGGGTCGCCGGGTGCATTTAATTTTTTGGCCAGCACTATGACGCTGTGCTACTACTACTGTGCTGCTGCTGCTGAACTGACCGCCCGCTTTGTCCTCCTGACTCAGTCGCTACTACACTCTGCGTTCACACTGCCCGGGTCGCCGGGTGCATTTAATTTTTTGGCCAGCACTATGACGCTGTGCTACTACTACTGTGCTGCTGCTGCTGAACTGACCGCCCGCTTTGTCCTCCTGACTCAGTCGCTACTACACTCTGCGTTCACACTGACCGGGTCGCCGGGTGCATTTAATTTTTTGGCCAGCACTATGACGCTGTGCTACTACTACTGTGCTGCTGCTGCTGAACTGACCGCCCGCTTTGTCCTCCTGACTCAGTCGCTACTACACTCTGCGTTCACACTGCCCGGGTCGCCGGGTGCATTTAATTTTTTGGCCAGCACTATGACGCTGTGCTACTACTACTGTGCTGCTGCTGCTGAACTGACCGCCCGCTTTGTCCTCCTGACTCAGTCGCTACTACACTCTGCGTTCACACTGCCCGGGTCACCGGGTGCATTTATTTTTTGGCCAGCACTATGACGCTGTGCTGCTACTACTACCACCAGTATGTTGCCGTGGTCCTTCTGTGCTGCTGAACTGACCGCCCGCATAGTCCTTCTCCTGACTCAGTCGCTACCAGCACTGCACTCTGCGTTCACACTGCCCGTGTCCACTGACAATTCTGCTGCGATGTCATTGCTAATTGCTGCAAAAAAAACAAAAAAAAAATTACAAAAACCTCTCTGGAGCCTTTTTGCTGTCAGCCACTCATCCTCCTCCAGCGGTACCTTCGCCGCCAAGTGCCATTGGAACTCGCCTTCACCTCTTTGACTGCTTAACGCGTATATCCCTTTTTAAAACCACTTATTACCAATTAATAGCCCCATTTAAAGTGTTGATTTCACTTTAAAATCCATTTTCTCTAGAAAAAAATTTTTGGGGGGGAATTTTTTATGTTGAAGTTATGTTGCCCCTTATCACCTCGATAATCCATGCTATTTGGGGGACTGTAGCATGTATGGGGGCTTTGTTATTAACGTTAAAAGAAAATCCGCCTCCGGGCGTGAATCCGCGCGTGATTACGCCATTCACGGGAAAAAATCCGCGTGGTTGCGTGGACGCGGACGAAAATCCGCATGCGGCGGGGCCGAATGCGGATTTTTTTTTGCAACCACGCGGATTTCCGAATTCGTGGATGAGGCACATCCGAGCATCCCTGCTTGGACGGCTTTGTTTAGCAAAAAGGTTGATGGTACGCTTCTGTAATGCAGTCAAAGCTATAATAGCTAAGGGATGGAGTTCTTATACTGTCACTTCCATTGCTTTAACCCACAACATGAATGAATACTTCTGGATTTAAAAAAATGGCCTCTTCACTGCACCATCAGAAAAAGCAGTTTGCTTAGAACTGGTCTCCCTGGTCTTTGTGGTGTTCTTCCAGTTAATTGCCCCTTATGAACCTAAGTTTAATAAAGTATTGGCTAGCCTTGGGTATGCACCATTCACTTTTCTGCAGTGGTCTTTGGGATTACATTATGTATATTTCACAATATTTGTTATTGCACATTGTAGATTAGCACATTTTTACTTCTCTCCTTTTATTTTTTGTTGAAAAATACTTATATTATTTTGTGTTTCTGCACAAAGAATAGACTCACAGATCAGAGTATTACTATTATCCTCTCTACAAGCTCCCTATTCATTCTATGCACTGTAATGTCTCTTATTCAAAATTCTATGTCTTCTAACTATAGCAACACACATTTGAAGCGTAGTCCTCATTCTATGTGCAGCAGAGGGCTTCCATGTGTTACCTACTATGTGCAGCATTGTCATCTCATAACAAGCATGCACTCCTTTTTAAAAATAACTCATGGATAAGAATCAAGAATATAAATTTGACACAGAATATGTAACCAAAGAGGCATTGCAAACTATCTTGAAAATTAACCACTTCCGGGTTTCGGGTGATTTGGCTGATCTGTGCTGCGGGGGCTCTTCAGCCCACAGCACAGATCAGATAGCAGGCAGGGCAATCAGACTTCCCCCCTTTTTTCCTCACTAGGGGGATGTCCTGCTGGGGGGGTCTGATCGCCGCCGCTCTGCTGTGCCTTGCGGGGGGGGGGCTCCTCAAAGCCCCTCTCCGCAGCGCTATTCCTCCCTCTGCCTCCTTCTCTCCCATCCCTCTTCACTATGGGCTGCGCAGGACGGAAATCCGTCCTGCGCCACCTCAGATAGGCTTCAGCCTATCAGATGCCGGCAATCCCCGGCCAATCAGAGGCTGGGGATCGCCGATCTCCTCTATGGCGCTGCTGCGCAGCAGCGCCGTATGTATGTAAACAGCGGGGAAGATCTTCCCCGCGTGTTTACATTTACCCTGCGAGCCGCGATCGGAGGCTCGCAGGGTGTTCACGGAGACACCCTCCGTGAACTGACATGGAACGGCCGCTCGTACGAGCGGCCGTTTCCATGGAAACCGCTTCAGGATTCAGGGGCGTACTTATGCATACGCAGAATCCTGAAGTGGTTAATAGAAAAAAACAAACAAACAAAAAAACAGTAAATTACTATGTTGGCTTTTTGGGTCCAAGTGGGAGAAAAGTCAAAGAGAAGAAAAGAGTGGTTTACTTAACTTCTGGGGTTATAAACCATACATTTGCAAGAAAATATTCAGGTATATTCTGAATTAACATCTGCATTGTGCATCTAATGGTGTTAGCAGTCAGTCTATCTCATTTTAATGCCAAGGATAGGTGTTGAAATTAATATCAACATCCTTATGTTTTGATAAAAAACATGTGCAGCGCTGCGTAATATGTTGGCGCTTTATAAATACAACAAATAAATAAATAAAAAAATAAAATGTGCAAATTATCTAGAATTCATAGTCATGAGCAAAATATTACTAGTAATAAATAGAAGTATAATGTTCATGAAAAATGAAAAATACTGCAGCTGTAAACCATAGTTTAATGTTACTGTGATGTATGTATGAGTAGTTGGTGCTTGATCGCGGACTGCCCTGCTATCTTGAATTTTGGAGAGCTGGAACTTGCCTATTTATTTTTATTACTAATTAATATGGACCTACCATATTAATGAAATGAAAAGTTCCAATTTGTACTAATTAATCTACTACTGATAACATTTAATAGACTGTGCATGCAGAATAATTTTGTAGAAATATTTAGCTTTTGTAAAGTAAAATAATCACTTTTTGGAGCGGATTATCAGTGAACAATCTGCAGCTTCCTTGCAGTTTTTCCACCCAGCTTCTCCTCACCAGGGTTTGGGACCAGGCCCCAGCAGATCATATACAGTAGCTGCATGCATGCCCGTTTCTAGGGCCGTGCGGGGTGTGCCGCCACCCTGGGCGCTGTTGGGAGGGGGCACTGTAATGGAGGGGGGAGCCGGAGCCGCGGGGAGGGCAGCCCGACCTCTCCCTCTCTCTCCTCTCCTGGGCTGCCCTTCGTGCTCCCCCCTCAGATGCATAGTGAGCAGGCAGGAAGCGCTGTTTACAACTCCCCTCCCTGGCTCCAAGCGCTGATCTCTTGCCGCCGGTCTCCTCTCTGTATACACGCTTATACACACGCTGCTTCCTGTTTAGCCGGAAGCAGCGTGTGTATCAGCGGGTAGGCAGAGAGGAAAAGACCGGCGGCGAGAGAGCGGCGATTGGAACGCAGGTAGGTATGTTGTATACAGCGCTTCCTGCCTGCTCGCTCTGCATCTGAGGGGGTAGCACGGAGAGCGGCCCAGGAGAGGAGAGGGAGGGAGAGGTCGGGCTGCACTCCCCGCGGCTCCCCCCTCCATTATGGGGGACAGCTACCTATGTAACCTATACTGGGGGGCACCTACCTAATCTAACCTACTCCGGGGGGCAGCTACCTAATCTAACCTATACTGGGGGGCACCTACCTAATCTAACCTACACTGGGGGTCAGCTACCTAATCTAACCTACACTGGGGGCAGCTACCTATCTAACCTATACTGGGGGGGCACCTACCTAATCTAACCTACACTGGGGGCAGCTACCTATCTAACCTATACTGGGGTGCACCTACTTAATCTAACCTACACTGGGGGGCAGCTACCTATCTAACCTACACTGGGGGGCAGCTACCTATCTAACCTATACTGGGGGTTAGCTACCTAACTTATACTGGGGGGCAGCTACCTATCTAACATATACTGGGGGGCACCTACCTAACCTATACTGGGGGGCAGCTACCTAATCTAACCTATACTGGGGGGCACCTACCTATCTAACCTATACTGGGGGGGGGGGGCAGCAACCTAATCTAACCTATACTGGGGGGCACCTGTCTAATCTAGCCTATACTGGGGGGCAGCTACCTAATCTAACCTATACTGAGGGGCACCTACCTATCTAACCTATACTGGGGGGCAGCTACCTATCTAAACTATACTGGGGGGCAGCTACTTATCTAACCTATACTGGGGGGGGGGGGGCAGCCACCTATCTAACCTATACTGGGAGCACTTATCTAACCTGTATTGGGTGCACCTACCTACCTAGCTAGCCTATACAGGTGGCAAGTATACTGGCTACCTATATTAGAGGCACCCACCTAGCTACCCTGTACTGGGGCACCTACCTATCTAACTTATACCGGGGGCGCCTGCCTATCTAACCTATACTGGGGGCAACTATACTGGCTACCTATACTGGAGGCACCTACCTGGCTAACCTATAGCGGGGGCAACTATACTGGCTCACCTATGCCTGGCTACCTATACTGGGGGGGACCTATACTAAGAGCAACTAGACCTGGCTAACCTATACTGCGGGCACCAATACCTTGCTCCGGGGGGGGGGCGCAATTTTTACACCCTCGCCCTGGGTGCATTTTAGCCTAGAAACTGCACTGACTGCATGCACCCCAGCACAACCGTTACCCCCTAGTATGTGACAGGTGATGAATGGACTGTGGTGGGGGTTACACCCAGACTTTATGACATGGATCGTCTCACCATAGTTATTGTGTATCTGAGGGCTACAGACCTGATAGGGAACAACACTACATCTGTCTCTCCAAATCTTCAACACATGCAGCACATAGCAAGTCACATAAGGGTGTATCCATAACTGCAGTAAAATTGCCATGCAAAGGCAGCAATGGGAATTTGTAGGGCGTGTTGTGCAACTCCCGTTACCTAGGTAATACGTGTATTGCTAGTGTACCATGCATTACTTAAGTAATGTGAATTGTGCTATTTGCACAATGCATGGTACATAGCTTACGTGAGTACAGGTAAAATTCCATGTGCTGTCCAATCAGATACATCTAGCCACACATTAAAAATAAATGTTACAATTATTAGTCATGATCATAATCTGCTAATTATGATTGCACAAACTTTCACATACATTTTCACAATTATGGCCATAAATAATATAAATAATATTTTGAAATTCAACTAATTTTGTGTAATCCATTAGTCATTTTGTGTCATTTTCAAATAATGTCACGCTGAATTTTGCAGTTAACCTCCCTGGCGGTACAAAAAATCCGCCAGGGGGCAGCGCAGCACCTTTTTAAATTTTTTTTTTTTTAAAGCATGTAGCTAGCCTAGCGCTAGCTACATGCTTCCCCCCTCCCTTCGCTATCCCTCCCACCCCTCCGATCGCCGCCGGCGCTTTTGCCCTGCAGGGAATCCCGTTCTGAACGGGATTCCCTGTATGGGCTTCCCCGTCGCCACGGCAACGATCGCGATGACGTCACTGACGTCATCGATGTCGTGACGTCGGCGGGTGCTCCGATCCACCCCTCAGCGCTGCCTGGCACTGATTGGCCAGGCAGCGCAAGGGTTCTGGGGGGGGCGACGCGGCGCGGCAGATAGCGGTGAATCGGCGGCGGGCGGCGGCGATCAGACCAAACACACAGCTAGCAAAGTGCTAGCTGCGTGTTTGAAAAAAAAATTATGTAAATCGGCCCAGCAGGGCCTGAGCGGCACCCTCCGGCGGCTTACCCCGTGTCCAGCATGGGGTTACCGCTAGAGAGGTTAATAGCAAAGCCCACCATACATGCTATCATCACCAAATTGCTACATATGTTAAGAGAATACTGGGAACAAGTTAAAAAAATATTTCTCAAAAAAACCTTGTAGTTTTTGAGAAAACGACATGTAAACATGCACAGAAAAATAACAGTTTAAAAACTACTTTTCCTTTGCTTATTGAAAATCAATTTTCTTGAAAACTACAAGGGTCTTTTTGAAAAATTATTTTTTGCCTTGTTTCCACTATTACCCTTAACAAACCTAGCAATTTTGGTGACATGTGTAGGGGCCTCACTATTAACTGCTAACGTCAGCACAAAACTACAGGTAAATGCAAAATGATGGTTACAAATAAAATTAATTATAATTTTTCCCCAAATTTTGCAGTTCAATTTTGCATCGTAATTGTTTGTGAATTACAATGCAAAATTACAGTTATGCAAAATTTGTGCTCATCACTAATCATTTCCCATAAATCTTTTTAATGGAAAAGAGGGTGCTAAAGGGAGTGTTGCAGTTTGTTGCTTCATGGAGACAAGAGATTAATTTATGTGCATTGACTGGTTTAATTGTCTGCCACAAATCTATTTGAACAAGCATTCAAGGAGGATACTGTACACCCACTATATTACCCAAAATAGCAGGTCCCACAGGAAAACAGGAAAACTGATGCTATACTTACAACACTTGTCCTGCTGTCTTTTTTTTTGTTTGTTTGTTTTTTGTTTAATTGGAGCTTAAGTTATTTTAGGCACACTTACACATAATTGCAATAACACTTTCAATTTGTTTTTGAAATACAATTGTATGTAAAAATAAAAAAAGTGATTGGTCCTTATAACAAAATTGACAATATTAGCAATTGTATCATTCAGGATATTATTTAGGTAGGTCAAATAAGAGTCTAAAACAGGTAGAAAGCAACTTTTCCTTCCCGAGGGAAATGTTGCAAGAAATATCCTAAGTTATTAACTAACTCACACTCGGCTGAACACAGCAGTGAGAACCACATTAGAAATGTGTATCAGTGGAACATTTCTAAAAACTTATTTTTATTATTTCTCTGGGCAACAGTCCCTACACATAACCATTAACCAATCAAATATCAACAAATAATTAATAATAAATGTTACTGTAACATTTTAGCTGTGTTATTAGCATAAACGTGCTAAAGAATTAAAATTGTACTAAAAATGGTATATCATTTTGCTATAATCTGTATTCATTCTGTCTCTCTGAGACTCTTCACTTGAATGATATCTTTAGAATGAGGGCTTGTAGTTTTCTAAATTATTTACCGCATACATTTATTTGTGTGACACCAGTTTATATTTTCATGGCAAAGACAAGACAGCTTTTTATTTAGGATACAAAATCAATGTTAGATTCACATTAAAATTCTTCCATTTACTTATTTTGCTTAAAGAGACTCTGTAACAAAATTTTGAGACTTATTTCTTCTATCCTATATCCTCCTATAGCTGTTCTAATGTGCTCTGTCTTACTGCAGCCTTTCCTATTTGCACAGTGGCTGTATTATCTCTGTTGTATGATCTAATCTTCTCTCCTCTGTCGGCTCTGTCGAGCTGAGGCAGCCAGGCTGGAATGTGCTGTGCTGCTTGTGATTGGATAGAAGCTATACACACCCTCTCCAGGTCCCCTGCACACTCTGTATGACTCACACACTGAGCTACTCTCAGCCTATCACTTAGTGACGGATGCAAAAAAAAATACACCTCTATTTCCAAATAAAATATTGTCACCATACATTGTACTAGGGACATAATTTAAATAGTCAAATAAAATATGTGGATTTTATTCACAATAACACATTTTATTTTAAAACTGTAGTTGCCAAAAACTGAGAAATAAGGATTTTTTTTAATGTTTTTATTATTATTCCTGTAAAAATGCATTTCGAATTAAATTATTAACATAATGTACCACCCAAAGAAAGCCTAATTGGTGGGGAAAAAAACAAGATATAGATAATTTCATTGTGTCAAGTAGTAATTAAGATATTGGCTGACAGGTCAAAATTGCTCTGGTTCGTTAAGGTAAAAACCCCTTGGGGGTGAAGTGGTTAAGGCCAATTTGATCAAACTACTCGTATTCATTCTTAGTTTTATTTACAAACTCTGAGCCGATCTGCCGTCTATCTCTGCAGCTCTGCCCCCCTGATGACGCAGTTAACTAAGCAGCTGCTCCTCACTGGCTTATTACACAGCGGCTCATTAAGCTGCACATCATCAGGTGGGCAGAGCCGCGGCTAAAGATGGCAGACCGGCTCATTATGCCGGCAGACCAGCTCATTACGCCAGCAGACCAGCTCATTACGCCGACAGACTAGCTCATTATGCCGCACGTCATCACTGGCAGACCCGCAGGCGAAATGATGGAGAGCAGCTCATTGCGGTGCAGACTTTGCGCTGACAGCTGCCTCCCTCAAAGCCTGCGGGATGCCTGAGTGCGGGAGTCCTTCACTGTAACGGCTCATGATGGAGGGAAGACTGGCAACAGGTGATCTTGTGCAGTACAGTTTTGTCAGTTGGGAAAGCAGGGCTAAACCATCAGTCTTTTTTTTCCCAAAACCTGACAAAGCTCCCCCTGCTATGTTTTTTTAGTTACAAAAGTCCGTCAGCGTTATGTCAGGGACTGACGGACCCAGAATACAATGAGATATGTAAAATTAAAGGGCCATCACAAAAAAAAAAAGACGCAGCGAGGCTTCTATATACTTGTTATATCTTAAAAAATTAAATGATTCGTTGTAGTGGTCCTTTGAATGTAGCTTATGGTGGGCTAGATTACCTTCTCTTGAGTATTCAAATGCTGCTCATTGTTGGAGCCCCTGCCATTCCTGTCCTCGGTCCTCTAAGTCTTTGACTGAGATACTGTTAAAGGGACACTTAAGTCAGAACAAAAAAATGAGTTTTACTCACCTGGGGCTTCCAATAGCCCCCTGCAGCTGTCCGGTGCCCTCGCCGTCTCCCTCCAATCCTCCTGGCCCAGCCGGCAGCCACTTCCTGTTTCGGTGACAGGAGCTGACAGGCTGGGGACGCAAGTGATTCTTCGTGTTCCTGGCCACAATAGCGCCATCTATGCTGCTATAGCATATATCATATACCATATAGCAGCAAAGAGGGTGCTAATGTGTCTGAGAATGCGAAGAATCACTCGCGTCCCCAGCCTGTCAGCTCCTGTCACCGAAACAGGAAGTGGCTGCCGGTGGGGCCAGGAGGAGCGGAGGGAGACGGCGAGGGTACCGGACAGCTGCAGGGGGCCATTGGAAGCCCTAGGTGAGTAAAACTCATTTTTTTTGTTTGACTTAAGTGTCCCTTTAAATACTTTTCAGTAAATTCCTCCAAGCAGTGGCTCACAATTCAGAACTTCATAGACATGAGTTCTGAACTGCCCATGCACTGTGAAAGAAAGCACTCCTTCACTGCCCGTGTGCAGTTCAAAGCTCACGAGTGGGCAGTTCCAGATTGCTCTGAACCATTAAGATGAACTTCCCAAAGGCTAGGGAGCTATGGTAAAAGGATTGGGCTTATCGAACGGGAGGGACCTCAAGGACAATGAACGCCATTTGGAGACTCAGAAGGTGGTAATCTGGCCAACCATAGGCTTCATTCAGTAATTTGTTTGACTGATTTAGGGTTACTTTAAATGGGTGTGGAATATCTAAAAAGTGCATTTGCAGTTCTCACAAGGTTTAAAACATTTTGCAAATGTTCTCCACAAACATATATAAATGGGGCCTACCAGAGTCATTGGTCTTGAATTAAAACATAAAAGTTGTTTACATGAATATCATGACCTTTATGAAACAACAACAGTTACGTTCATCAGGAGTGAAGCTGTTTCAGACGAAAAGGTATATATGTACCTTTTAAGTTAACAGGAAGAAAAAAATATTGATAACTGTGTGATCAATGGGAAAAGTGTGTCATCTACTAGCCCAAACTAAAGAAATCCGTTACACATACAAAATACTAAAGATAAAAAAGATGGAAATAGTTAAAATTATCAAAAATATTGTGCCACATTTGCTGAAACAAGAGAAGGGTGTAACGGAAAAGAAAGAGTTATGTAAACACCTTGGAAATGCAGAACATTTAAAAGTGAACAGCTAGAAGAATATTTGTAGATACATTTACCCATATGTGTACAATTGCAGAACCTTAGAGGTGAGTGCAGAATGATCTAACAATAAAGAAGGGAAGAAAAAAATCCAAGATTTGGTGCACATAAAGCATACATTGATGTGTGAATCAAAAAATTTGACAATAGGAAAATTGGTGAGAAACAGACATCACTGGCAGTATTAATTCTGGTAAAATACTTACAAAATGCAAACTGTTTAATCAAAGGGGAGTGGGCAAACTCATTATTATGTAGAATACACCTGCCTAAATTGACAGCTTAATCAACTGAAAACAAAAACACATTAAAGCAAAATAAAAATAAAAGAGAAATGATTAATTTAGTCACTTAAAAGGGTTTATTTCATATGGGACAAGCACCATGATCTGGTTCCCTAGGCAAAGGAAATCTATCATAATGTCTGTCATAAGTTCACCCAAAAATGTAATTATTGTAAAAATGTCTTCAAGAATACAATCGTAATTGACTCACTGTAAAAGACACTTTGTCAGGTGTGATTCAGAATAGGTTTAAAAGGGTGACAGTATTGCCAAAACTGGGCGCTGCTATAGTTCAAGTACTATAGTACGTGCCCTGTGCAACAGTAATTTGTGGATCTGTTGATCTCCGGACTCCGACTTACTTCTCCAACTGAGAATAGCATTAAACGATCCACCAGGAATTTGAGCGCCAGCAGAGTCGCAATTCCATGCTATTTTGTATGGATTTTATGATATCCTATTATGATTTCCCATATTGTCTAATGTGAATAAAGTTTAAGCAGTTTAACTATGGGCCAGGGGCAGACTGATCATTTGGCACTCGGACATGGGCCGAGGGCCCATGGTCAGTAGGGGTTCCCCTCCAATCCAGAGGTTTAGATGCCGTGCTGCTTGATTTGGGCACTGGCTATGGTGCCACCGGGCCCCCCACACACCCTGCAGAGTTGCAAGTGGAGCTAATTGGCACAGATACTTTAAGTACTTATGTGCTCCAGGCTCTAGCACCACCCCTCTCACTGCTCTCTCTGCCTCTGGCATCCTGTCCCCATGGTTTCGGCGGTGCCTCCTATGATGTCATAGGAGGCGCCGCTGGCCGGAACATAGGATGCTAGTGGCGAACATAGAGCAGTCAGTGCCACACTGCCGCTGCTTCCTGGAGCCTGCCCTGGAACATGTAAGTATCTGTGACAAGCCAACTAGTCCGTTCTCAACCAGTGATGCTCGGATACCCCCAATCACGGTTTTGAGTAAATCCGGCCACTGCAGAATCAAAATCCGGATACACCGTGATCGTTATCTGGATTTGAATCAAAGCTCCGAATCTGACTCGGATTTTAGCCGTGATTACATATGATCACGTATTTTACTTTAATGTTAATAGCAAAGCCCCCATACATGCTACAATCACCAAAATTGAATGGTGTAATGATCTGCTCTGCTGTCTGCACAGGCAGGCAGCTTTTTGACCATTTTTCAGGTCTACATGCTGCAGGTCCCTGGAAAGGAGACCTGTTTTCACTCTGCAAGTTTCAGACTTGCTGTTCTGGTGAGGGATTTGCATTCACTAATCTGGTTATTGATAGCTCTGCCTCTTTTGAAGGCTTGCAGTATAAATGCCATTTCCTCCCAGAATTCCCTGCTGGTCATAAAGGTTTGTTTCTGCTGGACTTACCTTGAGTTTCAGCCTCTCTGCTAACTGTTTGCTAATATTGTTTTAGAGTAGTTATCCTTGGGAGTGCACTAGCATTACTTCTAGTGCAGTTAGATTGTTTAGTATCTGTATAGCCTAGTTCTGTCTTGACTTATCTGTTGCGATTGCACTTTCTCCAACGGTGGCTGATAGTGATTTGCTTTGTCTGTTTGGATCGCATTCACCCTAGCGGTAGAGGCGGTGGATCCTTCTGACCTATGTTCCTGGAGTGTGGGCCTGAGCCTTTGTCTGGTGTGAACGCTTGCTGTTGTCTGGTGTTAGGCAACCGATTAGCAAAGCGTTCTCGCCATCTGTTTGTCTTTTTGTTCTGTGTTCAATAGTTAGTTAGGGTTGATACGCTTTGTCGCTGTTGTGCTTAACGTGCAGCGACCGTGCCTGGAACGAGCTTTGACGCTATTGCGCTTAACGTGTGGTGACTGCGTTTAGCTAGTCCTGTCAGTTTCTTCGTGTTGAATTGCAGTTTGCTAATTGGTTCTGTCTTCATTCATTCTATATTCTATCTTTACTCCGTCTTGTGTCTCTGCTAGCAATCGCCATTCTTGTGATTGCTTTCTCACTTTGGTCTTTACTGTTGTATGTCAACCGTAGCTGGGTGGCGACTAGATTGGTGGACATACATACATTCTGTCTCTGTGCTCACTCTCTCTCGAGAGGCTATCTTGCCTTTTATCGCTTCACTTCGTACAATTTCTATCTGGCATCTGTGGCTGTGCAGAGGGTTTATTCCTCTGCACTCCACAGCTCCATCTGCCGGTTGGAATTCCTCTCTACAGGTGCATTTGCATCTAAGCTGGGTTCCTCTATCCAAACGCTTGTGGAGGGTTTCCGCAGTGTCAGCGCACATGTGGTGCGCTGACCACGGAGATAATTCCGCAAACAATACACATGGGTTATAAAGGTGATCAGTGGCTAAAACGTACAAAAATTTGTTTCAAAAAGACCTTATAGTTTTTGAAACTCGAATTTTAAGTTTCAAATGAAAAAAGTATTCATGATTAAAAACCGCCAAAAACTTTAGTGGTTAATAGCAAAGCCCCTTTATAGAACCACCAAATTTGTAGGATATGTTAAGTGGAACAGTGGGAACAAGAGGAAAAACTTTTCAAAAAGGCCTTAATAGTTGAAAAAAATTGATTTTAAAGTTTCAAAGGAAAAAAGTACACATGTAAATGCGGTAAATACATTAACTGTCATTTACCGCATTTAAATGTATACTATTTTCCTTTGAAATTTTAAAATCTATTTTCTCAAAAACGATAAGGTCTTTTTTTCCCTTGTTTCCACTGTTCTACTTAACACATCCTGCAAATTTGGTGTTTATATCATGTACGGGGGCTTTGCTATTAAACACTAAAGTTGACGGGTTTTCAGATTATAATCACAGCCGGGATCACGAGCCGGATTTGGACCACAATCGCGAGTGCATTCGGAAACTGAATCCGTGATCGAGAGGCGATCACAAATTCGGAATTCGGGTTACCCATGATCACGAGGCCATGGAGAACAACACTGCTCACAACTCTGCAGGCCCGGAGGCACCACAGCCAGCACCCAAACCTCCCACCCAAAGCAAGCAGCACCCAAAACTCCCACTCAAAGCAAGCAGCACTCAAAGCAAGCAGCACCCAAAACTCCCACCCAAAGCAAGCAGCACCCAAAGCAAGCAGCACCCAAACCACCCTACCAGCACCCAAACCACCCACCCAGCACTTAAACTACCCAAAGGATTTCATGTGTTGGAGCTAAAGGCTCTTGCATTTCATGTGTCGAAAGAAATGTTTGTTGCATTTCATGTATTTAAGGTTTATAACAAGTGTGGGTTATGTGGGGGGGCTGTGTGTGGGTGGGGCTTGAGGATTGGTGGTGTGACTTGCAAGTGTACAGGGTCCCATAATCTCCTATTTCCTGGGGGCCCCATGAGTAGTCAGTCCACCCCTGCTATGGGCAAATGACCTCCATTTACATTAAATTATTTTTCCCCATTAAAAATAAAACGCTACCTAGCCTTAACATTCCTACACAATTAAGGGGTGTGGGAAACAAATTCAAATGTATACTTTTCAATCCATTAGATGGGAGTTACACACTTGGATTCACAGATTTGTTTCACATATGTTTCACATATTTACCCTATGCCTAACCACAATGGCCCACCCAGGTTTTACAGTAGAGATTTTTGTTGTAGAGAATAGAGATTAGCGAGAATGCCATTTTCCCAAAAATTTGGATTGTTCCACAATTTATTTATTTTTAGCGGTTTATAGCAAAGCCCCTATACATGCTATCACCAAATGTGGTTGGTATGCTGAGTAGTCTAGAAGAAAAAAGTAATTTTTTAGAAAATCGATGTTAAAGTCACGATTGGAAAAATGTTTTTTTAATGCAGTCATATGACAGATGATGTAGAAAAACAATACATACGGAAAACACAACCCATATCAAATGTATTATCAAATGACCCTTAAAATAAAATCTGCAAGTAATCCACCACTTTCAATCAATTTCAAGCTTTTTGGCCATACTGATTACATACTGATTAGGAGCTTTCAGATATAATATGAAGTGCACTTTATAGATGTTCACTTTACATTAGTAACAATTCTCTTTGGGCCCGAGTGGCAGGAATCGCTAGTTGCGGAGGGGGGTGGATGGGCCATTGGCAGGTGTCAGGGTGCTGCAGGTGCCATTGAGGAAGTGCTACTGGTGCCACAGGGAGGTATAGGAGGTGCTGGTGTGGGGAGTGTAGCCCAAGCCAAGAATTAATGCAAGGTCATGGCTTACTATATTATTGAATAGCAAGCCCCCAAATTAAGCATCTTCAAAATGTGCATACAAATCTACACTGGGCATGCTCAAGAAGGCTTGAAGACCTTGGGCTATATCCTATTCAAGGTGATAAGTAGCTTGCATATGCGAGCTACTTATCGCCTTGACATCGCACGAGGATTACCGGGCCGGCAAATCCTATTGCCAGTTTCACTCATGTGGTGGCCGATCGTTACGGAGCATTGCTCATGTAAAACATGGTAATAAAATTCACATTAGTGTAATTTTCCTGCTCCTGCATACTGTACGTCATCAATTTTTTTCTTTCCATCTCACCCACCTCCATTGCTAAATCCTGTGTGAGTGAATTTTATTACCACGTTTTGTAGGGAGTCCTCTATTCTACGTGATATGGCCCAGAGGTTGTGGTTGGTGGTGGAGGCAGATCCAAGATTTGTATACAAAAAGGGTAAATCAATCAAAGATAATTTGGTGAGGGCAGATATAGGTAGATTGAATCCAGCTAAACAGTTGTTTCTGGGCTGTGCTGTCAACACTGTAATGCAATTATAAAAGGCCCAAATGTTTTTCATACCAGATCAGTTACGCCCATTCCCGAGAGATTTTGCCACCTGTGATACTAAGGGGGTTGTCTATCTTATTAAATGCCTGAGTGGCCTGTCATAAAAATAATAAAAGTACATATAAAAGTAAAGCATAAATGTAATAAACGCAATCCAGAATCACTCAAAAAAAACTTCAATTCTTGGAGGAATATTCGCACATGATTGGTTGAGCATGGTACCTTGCTTTGTTTGTGCAAAGTCCCTCTAGCACAAGGCCACACACTTTTAGTTGGTCATGACCACTAAATTAAGTCCCTTATAGAATGGCATATAAGTTAGGATGCTATACATTAAAAAATGTAAGGCCTTCTGAAGCAAAAATGTAAAGCCTTCTGAAGTTCTAAGTGTCACGAATGGGGCAGTTGCGGCGAACAGCGCTACCGCAGCTGCCTCCACGCCGCCATCCGTCCTCCCAGCGTCTAGGACGCCGAGGACGGAACGTACATTTTGTAGGGGGGTCACCGTCTCGCACAGATGGGACCTTTATGCTGGGAGGAAGCCAGTCAGCTGACCTGCTGTTCAGCTGATCGCAGAGGAGACCCACGGCGCCCAGGATTGGCTGTGCGCAGGGGGGCGTGCCAGTGAGGTCTCCTCTGCTTCTTAAGCCTCCGGGCTTCATTCAGAGGTTGTCTGTTGTCGTGAATACCTTGCGTGTTAGTGCTCATACTTAGACTAGATCCCAGGTGTTGATATCAAGGACTTCACACCTAGACTAGGATATTGTTATATTGTACTGATTACCTGTGTATGACTCTTGGCTAAACTCTGACTCTGATCTCGCTTTCTGATTCTGTACTTCTGCCTATCTGCCTTATTAGTTGCTGAACCTCTGCCTGATTACCGATTACTCTCTTGCCTCACGATTCTGTACCGATACTTACCTCTCTGTTGCTAAACCTTTGCCTGATTACCGATTACTCTCCTGCTTCACGATTCTGTACCGATACTTACCTCT
Organism: Hyperolius riggenbachi; assembly: GCF_040937935.1. Taxonomy (NCBI): domain Eukaryota; kingdom Metazoa; phylum Chordata; class Amphibia; order Anura; family Hyperoliidae; genus Hyperolius; species Hyperolius riggenbachi. The sequence continues at coordinate 326,241,005 of NC_090650.1, forward strand.
CTGTTGCCGAACCTTGCCTGTCAGACTATTCTACTCACCAGTGGGCCCTCGCCACTGGTGAGGTACTAGCTTCACCAGCTCATCTGGTGAAGTTATTCTTTAGTACAGTACTGTTTGCGTTTTCTGCTCCTAGGCTGCATTACAGTCTGAATCACCTGCTTCTCAGGCGATCATTAGTGCAGTACTGTTTGTATCCCCTGCTCCTAGGCTGCAGTGCAGTCTGAGTCACCCGCTTCTCGGGTGATCACTCGGCCGCAGTACACTCTGAATCACCCACTCCTCGGGAGATTCGGTCTCTTCAGTATTTTATCTCCAGCTTGCGGTCAGTCAGTGTACCAATAGTACCTCACCAGCACCTCTGGTGAGGTCTCATAAAACGATTAAAGTTACGGTTGCACCAAACACTACACTCAGCTCTTTGTGTTGCTATACTGGTATTATTGGTGATTCTGCAGATCACACATAATCAGGTATAGCGTCTGCATTATTGGTGATTCTGAAGATCACCAAATAATCAGACATCTGAGTTGCGACACCCAACCATTACACTAAGTTTCTAGGGATAGGGTTGAGCTTAAATTTTTGTCAAAGTCATTTTGATAGTCTAATTAACATTTTCATCTGATGGTTTTTTGCAAGAAACAATTTTTAAAAAAATTAAAACTTACTAATGGTTCATAAACTGTAGAAATATTATTGAATATTGAAAGGTTCATGTTGATTGTACTGATTGTACTTTTCTGCGGTATGTCCCAACATACACTGACTGCCTTTTATCATGCTAAATAATAAACAATGTATAAGGGCAAAAAACAATATTTTATGCAAGTGGGCAAACAAATTCAAGATATACTATGAGGTTAGTGAGTGTCTGTATTATTCATGGAATGACAGTCTTCTTCTGACCCCTGTCACAGCTGTCAGTTCAGAAAGCTCTGTGTCACACATGGAATGGACTGGGTTCTACGACAAAGGACTTGGCTGTGCTTTTGTGAGGGGACACCACCTATGGATATTAAATGTAAAGCTCTCACTAACTAGATGTCAGATCTTTCCAACCTAATTCTAGTGATGAGTTCTCTGGCATGTATCTGTTTACAGCATTAAGCTACGTACACACATGCGACAACGATTGTTCGTTGTCAGCGACGAACGAACTTTTAGTTGATTAAAGAATGACCTAAGTAAAGATAGTTTTAAAAGGTGTGTAACGAGCAGATCGTTAGAACGAACGTTACATCACGTAAAAGTAACTATTGCGCCTGCGCATAAAAATGAAAAGTTCCATGGAGAAATAGTGAAATGTGCATGTCAAGCCTAGTACGAACGATCGTTTCCAACGATGTACTACTTTTGCAAACTATCGTCGTTGGGAAAAATCCGCCAAGCTAGATCATTTGTTTTGAACGATCTAGCTCGTCCGTCGTTACACTTCATGGTCGTTGGCTGCTTTTTTTCAAACGATCGTCGTTTGAAAGGATCAGGGAATGATCGTTTCAAACGACTATAGTCGCATGTGTGTACGCACCTTTACTTGGATAATGGGCACTTTATATAGCATTGTTTTGCAAACTTTTGCACATGTATTGTATTTTCATGTATTTCACTTTTTCTAACAAAGTACTGCATTAAAGTGAACCTCCGGACTAAAAATCGACTCAGCAGCACTGAAAAGGCCTGGTGTTTCTTTAACAGTTTCACAGCATCAGAACTTTGTTTCTCTTATACAAGCCTCATTTTTAGCTGCACATAAGAAAACTGCCCGGGCTTTTTTCCCCTGATGCTGTGCAAAGCATGGTGGGATTTCTGATGTTGTTCTCGTTCTGCTGTTTTGGTGCAATTTTTTTTTTGTTGAGATTTTGAATTTGACATTTGAAGCCTAGCATGTGCAGCTGGGAGGGGTAATCAGGACACAGGACAGTTGGAGTGTGTCTCCTGCTCCTTGTCACCTCCTTTCAACCAAAAAGATGGCTGCCCCCATGACAAAGATGGCTGCCCCCATGAAATCACAAACATTTGCCTGTTCTTTTAAAACAGGGTGGGTTAGAGATTATATTACCTATCTATTCTAATTAACATAACTAATGTAACTTGATGACAGTATCTTTGTTTAGGCTGAAGTTCCCCTTTAAGCATTTATCAGCACTTTACTGATCCCGGGTTCTACCACCTGGGGGCTCAGGTACTGAGCCCTTAGTGCTGGCTGTGTTATTACTGTGTGCTGTTACAGGACAATTATGCATATTATTGGCATTGAGTTTTATGAGAATTATGTTTTTGTTTTTAATTTCTTGAATACTCATGAAGTGCAATGTTTTCTGAGATTTTTATTAATCACATATAATAAAGATCATATGTAAATAATTTTTTTAAATCATATATTTGGCTCGATTCACTAAAGTGTGATAACTGCTATCACAGCAGTTATCACGCCCAGTGATGAGCGAAAATGCAAATATTCTTTTCGCCGAATTTTCGCGAAAATAAGTACTATTTTCGTTTCGAAAGGCGAAAATTCGCATTTTCGCATTAATTTTCGTCTAAAGTCCGTTTTTTCGCGTTTAATATCTAAGCCCCCTTACAAATTAGAATCACCAAATTTTCAGGGTATATTAAGGAGATATGTGGGTACAAGAGGAAAAGAAAATTTGCAAAAAGACCTTATAGTTTTTGAGAAAATTCATTTTAAAGTTTCAAAGGAAAAAAGTATACATTTAAATGCAGTAAATGACAGTTACTGTAGCAAACCTAGCGGTAGTGTAATTTTACTAATATCAAATGAAAGGGCCAAGTGCAAAGGGCCAAGTGTCAAATGTAAAGTGCCAAGTGCCAAGTGCAAAGTGTTAAATGCAAAGTGCCAAGTGCAAAGTGTCAAATGCAAAGTGCCAAGTGCAAAATGTTAAATGCAAAGTTCCAAGTGCCAAGTGTCAAATGCAAAGTGCCAAGTGCCAAGTGTTAAATGCAAAGTGCACTTTGCACTTTGCATGGCACTTTGCACTTGGCACTTTGCACTTTGCATGGCCCTTTGCACTTTGCATGGCCCTTTGCACTTTGCATGGCCCTTTGCACTTAGCCCTTTGCACTTGGCCCTTTGCACTTGGCGCTTGCACTTGGCACTTTGCGCTTGTGCTTGGCACTTGGTCCTTTGCGCTTGCACTTGGCCCTTTGCGCTTGCACTTGGCCTTTGTGCTTGCACATGGCACTTGGCCCTTTGCGCTTGCACTTGGCACTTGGCCCTTTGCGCTTGCACTTGGCACTTGGCCCTTTGCGCTTGCACCTGGCACTTGGCTCTTGGCCCCTTGCGCTGGCACTTGGCCCTTTGCGCTGGCACTTGGCCCTTTGCGCTGGCACTTGGCCCTTTGCCCTTTGCACTTGGCAGTTTGCACTTGGCCTATGGCACTTGCACTTGGCCCTTTGCACTTGGCCCTTTAGTTTGATATTAGTAAATTTACACTACCGCTAGGTTTTCTACAGTAACTGTCATTTACTGCATTTAAATGTAAACTTTTTTCCTTTGAAACTTTAAAATCAATTTTCTCAAAAACCATAAGGTCTTTTTGCAAAATGGCCCTTTGCACTTTGCATGGCCCTTTGCACTTAATCCTTTGCACTTAGCCCTTTGCACTTGGCCCTTTGTGCTTGCACTTGGCCCTTTGCGCTTGCACTTTGCCCTTTGCGCTGGCACTTGGCCCTTGCACTTTGCCCTTTGCGCTGGCACTTGGCCCTTTGCGCTGGCACTTGGCCCTTTGCGCTGGTACTTGGCCCTTTGCACTTGGCCCTTGCGCTTGCACTTTGCCCTTTGCGCTGGCACTTGGCCCTTTGCGCTGGCACTTGGCCCTTGGCCCTTTGCATTTGGCAGTTTGCACTTGGCCCATGGCACTTGCACTTGGCCTTTTGCACTTGACCCTTTATTTTGATATTAATAAATTTACACTACCTCTAGGTTTGCTACAGTAACTGGCATTTACTACATTGAAATGTAAACTTTTTCCTTTGAAATTTTAAAATCGATTTTCTCAAAAACGATAAGGTCTTTTTGCTAATTTTTTTTTCCTCTTGTACCCACATATCTCTTTAATATACCTTGCAAATTTGGTGATTCTAGCTTCTAAGGGGCTTAGATATTTAACGCGAAAAAACGGACTTTAGGCGAAAATTTATGTGAAACTACTCAGACGAATTTTTGCCTTTTGAAACGAAAATAGTACTTATTTTCGCGAAAATTCGGTGAAATCGAAAATGGGATTTTCGATGCGAAAATGACTTTGGCGAAAATTCGCAAGCAACACTGATCACGCCAGCTGGCGCGTGCAAATGTTAGCATGCGAACAGCATTACTTTACATGGTAAGCGAAGGTTTGCACGCGATCACATGCGCTTTTCACGTGATAAGGGCACATGATTGCACGCAAAACTTCGCTTATCACGCGAAATAAGGCTGTTCGCGCGCTAACCTTTGCATGCGGCAGCTCGCATGATAACTGCCATTTTGGGGGGCAGGAGTGTTGCAACATGAGGGGAAAGCATTGTCCACACATCGGCAGGGAAGGGGGACACTCGGGCTCCCCACTCAGAGCTCCCCCTCCAGCATCAATCAGTGGCAGCAGGAGGGGGGGGCAGAAAGGAACACATACCTTCATGCGTTCCTTGCGCCGGAGGTTCCGCTCTCTAAGTATCTGATGGTACTTCCTGTTTAAATAGGAAGTAGCATGAGGCACTTAGAGATTGGACCTCCGTGGTGGATGAAGGTATGTGTTTCTGCCCACCGCCTGCTGCCACTGATTGATGCTGGAGGGGGAGCGCTGAGGGGAGAGCCCAAGGTCAAGGAATGCCCCCCTCACCGCCAATGTGTGTCCAATACTTTCCCCTGATGCTTCTACCCCTCCTGCCCCTAAAATGGCTGTGAGCATCCACATTTTTGCAGGGGGACTTCTAGTTACGCCCCTGTCTGGAAGGCTGGATCTCTAGCACATCAGGGATCATTCAGACATGCTAGAGCAGAGGTGTCCACAATTTTTCAGCCTGCGAGCTACTTTAAAAGTCAGGAATTGAAAATCAGCTACCAGATAGAATCTATCTACAGATGCTTTTGTGAGCCACAACTGCAGCACATGCACAGCAGCACTCCATCAGTGATTATCACAGGCCACCAGTATATTAGATGCATATCATAAAGTCCTCCTCAGTAAGCCGAATAGAACAGTCCGTAAAAAGTTGCAGTATCATGCTTACAATATCAGTTATGCTTAGTGTCTGGCAGAATTATAATCAGCAGTAGCACATAATGCTTCTAAAAGTATGGCTCCACACCTTGCAACATCATAATCATCTAAACTTTAGGACAGCATATTACACTAGTCAAGTCAATGTAACAGAGTATGATCTGTACATCATTCAGGTGGGCGGTGTGGGATATACCCAGATGTCCATTACAATCTAAACACAATCTACCCAATGGGCACCCTTGTGCTATTGTATCCCTATTGTACCAATCAATAGCAATAAGTACACTACCACTTTAAATGTATTTTTAGATAAAGTTTCATTTCAAGCAGACCTGGACTCAGAACTTCCTCTCTGCTCTAAAAGATAAGTAGCAGCATAATAACATTTAAAGAAAAACATTTCTTTGCTACAGCTAATATAATTCCTGCAATAAATCTGCATTGTGTCGACTTCCTTCTTTAATGGAAGCAGACATTGGGCTTGATTCACAAAGCCATGCAAACTGTTTAGCACGGGTGTGCTAAACAGTTAGCACGTGAAGTGCCGTTCGCGGACTTTTGCGCGCGCAAAGTGCCACAATTCGCGCGATCGCGGACTTTTGCGCGCAATTTACCGCGATTTGCGCAAATTGAGCGCGCATAAGTCTGTGATCGCGCGAATCGCGGCACTTTGCGCACGCAGAAGTCCGCGAACGGCACTTCACGTGCTGACTGTTTAGCACACCCGTGCTAAACAGTTTGCACGGCTTTGTGAATCAAGCCCATAGAGTTAACATCCTGTGTCTATAAATTAGCTGACACAGCTGAGAGATCAAATTACAGTTGTGATTAGTCACACATGAGGTTACACATTAGTCACACTAGACAAGCTAAACTCTCTAAATATATACAGGGTGCATTTCTCTTTGTTTTCCTTCTACCCTATGCAAGAGTTCAGGTCCAGTTTAAAGAATACCTTAAGGGCCCGTTTCCACTTGTGCGGTGGGAATAGCCGTGGTAAAAATTTGCATGCGGATGCGAATTTTGCATGCCGTTATGTGCAAATTTTCATGCGAATTTGCATACGATTTTGCATGGATGATGATGTATGCGAATTTAACCATGGCAGTGTCTGTGTGCTTTTCCATTGATTCCATATGAAATCGTATGCAATTCGCAAGAAAATTCGTATACCAATACCGCATGCGAATTCCCTATTAAATACATTGTATGCGAATATTTGAATTCTGATGGCTTGATGCCATGCAGATTTTTTTCTGCACAGAAAAGCGCAAAGGAATCCTGACAAGTGGAAACAGTCCCATCCACTTGTATTGGCTATGCGAATTCGCATACGGCAAACGCATGCAAATTTGCGATAGTGGAAACAGCCCTAACTGAGAGGGATATGGATGTTTTCTTTTAAGCAATACCAGTTGCCTGGCAGCCCTGCTGATATCTTTAGCTGCAGTAGTAGCTGAATCACACACCTGAAACAAGCATGCAGCTAATCCAGTCTGACTTCAGTCAGAGCACCTGATCTGCATGCTTGTTGAGGGGCTGTGGCTAAAAGTATTAGAGACACAGGATCAGCAGGAGAGTCAAGCAACTGCTATTATTTTAAAAGGAAAAACCCATATCCTTCTCAGTTTAGGTTCCCTTTAAAATATATATTTTTGGTGTCTGTGGAAAACTACACTGCAGGAAGCTGTACTGTTTGACTTATTTAATTAGCTCAAGTAGAAGTCTAAGAAAAATAAATAGCAAGCTTTCCTTTCCAAGTGATAAGTTGCAAGTAATATCCTAAGTTATTGGAAAATGTTATCTTCATCCAAGGCTGAACACAGCATTGAGACCATTATTGGAAAAGTGGAAAGCTTCTAAACAAGTGAACAGGTATTGTATTGTGATTTTTTTTTTACTATAATACTTACAAATTAGCATTATAAATGTAACTCTTACGTGTTAGCTTCCTAATTGGTTAAGAAAATTAAAAAAGATTAAGGTTGTTCTCAAAAATGTATGTCATATTGATATATGTTCTGCATTCATTCAGACTGTTTAAGACTCTTTGCTTAATATCATATTTTTAGAATTGGGATTTGTAGCACTTAAAATTATTTACCACATATATTTATATACGTGAAAAGACATGAACACTTTTTGATTTGTTATCAACATTTATTGTATTTATAAAGCACCAACATATTACGCAGCGCTGGACAATAAATACATACAATTACACAAAGGATGAGAGACATAATGTAACAAAGTTATACAACATAGGACAAAGTATAGTATACAAAATCAACACAAGTTTTAGTTTAAAATTTGTTCACTTATTTTGAATTAGAAAACCAATGTGCTAATTCCCTGTGCCTTGTTTCTTTTACAAATGACATTGAACCAATCACACCTCACCATTTGCATTTCTAAAGAATCCATACATCAGTTACTTAGTTATGTCAGCTTCTCTAAAGTCAGTTTGATCAGACTCCAATCAAGCTACATCAAGGCAGTGTGTACCAATTATGGAGTCCAGAAATTTGTTACAGCAACTTGTAGCTGCTGATTTTTTTTCAGTTTCTCAGGACATGGACTTTGGAATAGGAGGGAAGGAACCGGGAGGGCCTTACCACTCACCCAGGTACACACCTGGCTTTGACCCAGGCAGGAAGTCTAGATAAGAAGCAGCACAGATTTAAGGCTAAATGAATGGTGTGCATACAGCCAGGGGCGTCGCTAGCCCTATTTTGGGGTGGCACGCGCCCCCAATCTGTCCTGGGGTGCCACGTATTTCAAGCGGCTCCCTCCAGCCGCCGCCGCCGCGTCACTCAGACCTCAGGATCAGGCGGTGAGCCGGCGACCAATCGTGCGGGCGCTAGGACCCAGCGCCCGCACTGATATGCGGAAGTGACATCACTTCCGCATATAGAGCGGGTGCGTCCGGCGCCCGCTCGTACTACTGGTCGGGTCGCCGCGGATCCTGAGGTCTGACTACACTGCCAGGTGAGGGGGGAGCGGCGGAGGTGGCTAGAGGGGGGGCCTCCCTGGCACTCACTCACTACCTAAAGGGGCTCCCTGGCACTCACTCACTACCTAAAGGGGCTCCCTGGCACTCACTCACTACCTAAAGGGGCTCCCTGGCACTCACTCACTACCTAAAGGGGCTCCCTGGCACTCACTCACTACCTAAAGGGGCGCCCTGTCACTCACTCACTCCCTAAAAGGGCTCCCTGTCACTTACTCACTGCCTAAAGGGGCTCCCTGGCACTCACTCACTACCTAAAGGGTCTCCCTGGCACTCACTCACTGCCTGAAGGGGCTCCCTGGCACTCACTCACTACCTAAAGGGGCTCCCTGTCACTCACTCACTCACTACCTAAAGGGGCTCCCTGTCACTCACTCACTGCCTAAAAGGGCTCCCTGGCACTCACTCACTACCTAAAGGGGCTCCCTGGCACTCACTCACTGCCTGAAGGGGCTCCCTGTCACTCACTCACTGCCTAAAGGGGCTCCCTGGCACTCACTTACTACCTAAAGGGTCTCCCTGGCACTCACTCACTGCCTGAAGGGGCTCCCTGGCACTCACTCACTACCTGAAGGGGCTCCATGGCACTCACTCACTGCCTAAAGGGGCTCCCTGGCACTCACTCACTACCTAAAGGGGCTCCCTGGCACTCACTCACTGCCTAAAGGGCCTCCCTGGCATGCACTCACTACCTAAAGGGGCTTCCTGGCACTCACTCACTATCTAAAGGGGCTCCCTGTCACTCACTCACTACCTAAAGGGGCTCCCTGGCACTCACTCACTACCTAAAGGGGCTCCCTGGCAGGCTGGCACTCACTCACTACCTAAAAGGCCTCCCTGGCACTCACTCACTACCTAAAGGGTCTCCCTGGGGGCTACCATATTAAGGGGGCATGCTGCCTATTTATGTGAAATGCTGTCTATTTATGTGCCTCATGACTGCTGAATTTGTCTTGTTGGGAGCCTCATGATTTGTTGGGGGCCTCATGATTGCTGAATTTGTCTTGTTGGGGGCCTCATGATTTGTTGGGGGCCTCATGATTGCTGAATTTGTCTTGTTGGGGGCCTCATGATTTGTTGGAGGCCTCATGATTGCTGAATTTGTCTTGTTAAGGGCCTCATTATTTGTTGGGGGCCTCATGATTGCTGAATTTGTCTTGTTGGGGGTCACATGATTGCTAACTGCGAGACTGTGGAAAAAGCTGAATCCTTATCATATGAGACAATAAGCTCTATTCTCAAAGAGCCAAAAGTACCGCAAAATTTTACCGCTAAATTCCCGCCAGCGGTAAACTCCGCATTTTTTCAGCATTCACTAACATTTTCCGCATGTTTGCCGCATGCGGGAAAAAAGATGCGGAAACAGCCATTATTCATGCGGGAATGATGCGATAAAAAGGTCGCATGAAAAAGTGTTTAAAAAAAAAAAAGTTAAAGTCCAGCAAGCACAGCCCTTAAGCCTCCACACTTCATTAAAGTCAATGGGATGCGGAATATATCACCTACTACTTGTAGGTGATAAAAAATCGGTAATTAACGACAAAATGATGCGCCTGCACAATTTTGAGAATTGATCTTTTATTGCGGAAAATACCGACTTTTGCGGAAAGTTTTCCGCATGAATCCCGCACTTTTATCACACTTTTTCCACATGCGGAAAAAACATGCGGAACATTTTGAGAATTCCAACTTGACGGAATTTTGGGTGCAAACTTTCCGCATGTACTTTACCGCATGCGGGAAGTCTTTGAGAATAGAGCCCAATAGCATTAAACCTACTTTTTTAGCTTTTTAAAACAGAAAATAAAACTGGGAGGTTCTAAAAAATTTAATACATTTTCAGGAGTAGGATGGATGAAATTGTTTATCTTCACAGTTTATTTTCAACTTGGATTTTCCATAATGTTCATGTATGAGTTAAAACGTTTGTACAGTATTTAGTTTAAATTGCTGTTGCCACTTTGCGATAGATGGAAAAAGAAGGGAAAAGAAAGCCCATAACAACAGCACCACTCAAAGATAAACAAAATGTATTGATACATAATTGCAATATAATAGGACATTTATTGAATATTCAATTGAATAAAAACACTAAAAACAGACCACATGTTCCCATTCTTAACAGCTGCAAACAATCCTGCCAAATAAATAAATAAATGACCTAGACAATAGGGTGCATACATGTATTAAACCACTAGATCACATATGTGTGTAAGTCAGGTCTAAATTAATTATTACTAAATATACCTTTGTGGGCATCAATGAGAGCCCATCAATGGTTGAACCCGGGTTCAGTAAAGTGCAATAGTGAAAAACATATATACAAGAATGAATAACATGAACTACATGTGCCACATAGTGAAATGCAAACCGCAAGGGACAATATGAAAAATGGCTGCAAAACAAAACCACATATATATATATATATATATATATATAGAGCAGCCTATATCTAAAGTGCATGAGAGGAAAGTGCGCAAGGAAGATACTTAGCCCAGGGATCGATGAAGGAGAGACCAGGCAGTGCAGCTGAAGGTGGGAAAAGGGTCCCCTCAGAACATTCCCAGCAGCTCCGCGGGCGTCACCCCGCTTTGAAAGGAGGAGAGGACCTGTGAAGTGTGCAACGCCAGATCGGCGTTTAAATGCAGCTGGAGGGCGGGCAGCAGCCCAGAAAACGTCGTGCGCCAGACGGAAGTGACGTCACAGAGGCGGAAGTGATGCGACTAAGCGTATAGGAGGACAACCAGAAGACCAGGAAGTGAGCACCACGCTGGAGCGCATAGAGAAGAACCAATAGGTGAGTGAGCGCGGCAGGGAATAATTGTGCATGCAGAGACAAAAAGGAGGGAGGGGAAAGAGACAAGAAACGCCTCAATCTACAAACCCTCGCATACCTAAAAGAGCAAAATAGCAAACAAAAATGGATTCCAATTGAATTAAAGGGCCACAGTTCAGGCAAAAGGGCAGTCCATAGGCATATTCCATCCTTAAAGGGTCCCTGTCCAATTTTTAGCGTTTTTATTCAATTGAATATTCAATAAATGTCCTATTATATTGCAATTATGTATCAATAAATTTTGTTTATCTTTGAGTGGTGCTGTTGTTATGGGCTTTCTTTTCCCTTCTTTTTCCATATTATCTTTTGGGCCCTAGCACGCTCACTATCATCATATTGCCTAGTGTTGCGGACATTATCTCACTTTGCGATAGATAAGTGACTTTTGGGTTGCAGTTTGGGCACTTGGCCTCCAAAAGGTTCACCACCACTGTCATAATCTAATGTCCCACCATTGCTAGGTTCATGTAAATTTGTCTTCACCCGTTACCACACCTATATTCTGGTCCATGGCCCACCCATTTTTCGGTGCGGCGCGATAAGCACGCCGCACAACGTGATCCTCATATTTTTGGCACGCTAGCTGCAGTGTGCTGAATTCTGCTGCCTACAGTATGTACAGTATACGCTGTTCTTTCGTGCCTGCACTGTGTGCTGATTTACCTCCAGTGTGTACAGTGTAAGGTGTTACTCTGTACCTTTACTGATTGTAAACCAGCTATATTGTATGCTGATCCCTGCTACTTTCAGTATGTACAGTATTAGCTGTAAAGCCTGGTACACACATACAATTTTGATTAGCCAATTTTAGCTCTGTTCATAAAATTCATTGTCTGTTGGCCCACTTACTGCACGGGGGTGGTAAAATTGGGGGTCAGTGATTGACCACTCAAAATTGTTTGTGCGTATACATCTTTGATCTATGCCTATACTGATTGTAAATTATCTAAATAAAGGACAGGGGGCTCCATCCAATATTTCGATGGGCAGGCCCGTTATCTGTAGCTTACACCGCTGCTAAGTTCATGTACATCTGGCCCCACCCACGGCCATGCCCACTCACCTCATGGCCACGCCCATTTTTTTGCACGGCGCATATACCTCCCCACCTGGTGCCCACAGGTGCCCCCGATCTCCAAGGACCCTAGAAACGCCCCTGCATACAGCAATTGAGCTTCAAGCTAATGGTCTCAATTCACTTAGCAGTTTAGACTAGTCTACAGATGGTTTTTAGTCTACTAGTGGTTCGGTGTAATGTTTTAGACCTGTTTTTGGACCTGGTCTAACATTCAGTAATTACACAAATCACAAAAGCAAACAAGGAGTAACCACGCCCACTTTTTCTGACAGAGATTAGACCAGCTGTTTTCTGTTGGTAAAGTAATTCTGTGAGGTAGTTTAGATGTGACGATAGAACCAATTAAATTAATTATGCAGGAGTTTAATTGTATGCAGAGGAGAGTTCATCAAATGAGAAGGATGTCAGTCATAGTTACTCATTTGTGAATTGCATCTTTTGATAATTTCCCCTGCTTTACCGACCTAATTACCAAATGTTTTAGACCAGGTCTAAAAACAGATCTAAAACATTTGGTAATAGTGAATTCCCCTTTGATGCAACTGACCAAACCATCAGTAGACTACAAACCATCTGTAGACTAGTTTAAACTGCTTAGTGAATTGAGGCCTATGTGTGCTGTGAACACTGAGCTGTGTGGAAAGGAGCAACTTTGCTGAGCTCAAAGACAGAACTAGTGCCTCTGAATAGCAGAAGCATTATTTCTGGCTTTGAGCTCATCAAAGTTGTTACTTTTTTTGGCTGAAGAAGAAAGTCAAAGCCTGCAAAACACGATACTTGTTTGGAGCTTTTTGATTAAATTATGATTTATGCTGAATCTCGTCTTTCTAAGACTTTGTTGTGGGAGGTAAGTCCACCTCTACCTACTATTTTAAATCGTTTTTAGTATATTTTATTCTGTTATGGTGCCTTTGTTTCCAGCTGCTTAGTTATGAGAAATAAGGACTCTGATTTATCCATGAGGTGAAGTAAGCTACTGCCTTTTGTTGTTGATTATTTTGCTTGCTGAAAAGAAGCTGTTTAAGTTGTCTCACAAATAAGCAAACCTGTTTCATATAGACTGTGTCCTGCATGCTGGCTGAAACTACACCACAGTACCATACTAAATATACCTTAGATAATCGTAAAATCAATGCAGGCATCCCATAGGCTTACTTTCACTATGAAATGTCCAAAGACTGCACTTCACATAAATATTCTCACTGAACTCCCAGCAGTGGAGCGCTTCTACCATAGACAAACCAAGTCCAAAAATAGTTAATGTTCCTTCTGTAGTTGCTCTTACTGATTATATATTCAAGAGCTGTGCCTCTTCGGACTGAGAACACCTTAAAATCAATACAACAAACACAATAGTGTAGACTGTTTTGATAAAACAGCATCCAGTGACTTTCTAGTCACTTTCTAGGGAGAGAGGAGGGGATAACCACTACCACAGTCTTGAGCTTTCCCCATATATCTCCTTGTTCACTGCAATAGGTCTTTAAAGTGTACCAAAGGTGATGATGAAATAAACTTGTGTATGTATAGTGTGTATGTATAGTACAAAACCTATTAATAACCAGGCTGTTTTACTTGTTTTATGTTGCTGCCTGAAAGAGTTAATTTCTAGGCATGGAAGTGACAGCTTCTGTCTTGTCGGAACCTTTTTGGGAATATAGTAAATATCATTGATAAGCAAATTACAGCCATAAAAGTTTTCCTGGCAGAATACAACTTCTGAGGGCAGGGAGAGATAAAACACATGAACTATTTACCTTTTTTCTAACTCTAGCATACTTATTAGGCTACCACTGATTAGAGGTTGTAAAATATTGAACCTACTTTTTAAAGTTTAAATATAAAAAAAATCCTGGGACACTTAAAAAAAATAGTCATTTTTGGGAATAGGGGGATAAATATAATTGTTTATCTCATCAGTTTATTTTTACTTCAGGTTCACTTTAAATTCTGCTTGGAGTCACTGGTGCAACCACCGATTCCTGGAGCTTCGCTCTGTATCAACCTCAAACAAGATGCAATATGTGTAAAACTTACTTTTAATGCAAATATTAAAATAGTAACGCCAGTACATGTTTTTTAACTTATTAAGGATTATATATTTATTTATAGGGGAATAAATTAATACAATTGGGTGAGGGGGGTTTAATCACTATTTACACATGGAGTAATTAATATAATTTTCGCATTCAACACTGTTGTATTATATAAAGCTGGAAACCTATATGTCAGATAGGATGGGGTAGATGCAAAAAGAAGAATGGAAAAGGTGAGGAGGCAAATATGTCTTTAAAGGAACACTATTGATTAACATGTTTTTTAACCTAGGATTGAGAGAGTTCCTGAAATGCTGGTAAATAAGGATGTATACATTTCACTTGCTTATTTCTATTACTTACTGTATCAAATTCCTTTTGCTCTTAACTGATGGAAAATCTGCTTAAATCTGACAGCTGAGTGTACCATGAGGGGAGGGGGGAATTCCCTCAAAGTACATCTGTTAACCCTGTGTGGAAAGAAAGCTCTCAGCTACAGCTGCCTGTGTCTTGTGTCTCTGACTGAGAGCAGAGGAAATGTAACGTGTTATAAACAAACATTTGTTATTGTCTGTGAAACCTGGCACCAAAGATTTTCATACTTTTTTTTCGTTTGCTTCCAGAGAAAAATACTCTGTAGTCTGATATGCAAAAAAAGAAAAAAAGAGAACAACACTGGCTGTGCATTGAAGCAAACACCCTTTTTGCAAATGATTTGTTTCAATAGAGCTAAATCCTACACACAATAAATTAAAGTTTTTGCCTCTGATATTTAACATGAAAAGTAGGAAAATGTTTACATAGCTACTTAAACAGTATTAGTACATTGTCATTTTAGAACACTTGGGTATTGATAGTGTTCCTTTAAGGATCTATTGTAATACATTATTGCAAGATATACCACACACAACTATGGGGTTTATTCCCAGTGGGTCATGGTTGATACAAGCATAGCAGTCAAACACTGCAGTCACCCCTCACAAGATACTGTATAACAAGGTCAATTAAAAAGAGGTGTAAACTGAGATAATTCTTAAAAGGGCAGTAGCGGCAACTGATTCGCCAAGCAGTCTAACTGTGATTTTCCAAACTGAAAGTGTTTCTTTGATAGTTGTCTTTTAAAATAAGGAATTAATAACATTCAATTGAGTAACTCAACTGACACAGATGGATTTGGTATTTATTACTATTTTATATAAGTATACATTTTGGTTTTCACTTTAAAAGATACATTAAATATGCTTCCAAAAACATCCCTAGAGGCATATATTATGTTAATGTATAAAGGAAAAATTGAACTAAGTGACAGTCATCATCACATTCCTATCCTCAATGTCAACTTTTAATCTGTATCCAAATGTAAAAAACTGTTGTGTTTGATATCAAATTTTATAAATTAAGAATATAAAAAAATGATGATGTTTGAACATTTTACAACTCTAAAATATAAAGCAGGCTTTGTGTACATTACACTATAACACAGTTTAACATTGGCATAAAGATAAATATGAAAATAATAATATGTGTTGGCTGTAGAGATGGCCCAAACCTCCGATTTTCGTTTCGCGAACTGTGTTTGCGAACCTCCCACGAAAGTTTGGTTCGCGCAAACTTTCGCGAACCACAATAGACTTCAATGGTGAGGCGAACTTTGAAAACTAGAAAAATTTATGCTGGCCCCAAAAGTGATGGAAAAGATGTTTCAAGGGGTCTAACACCTGGAGGGGGCATGGTAGAGTGGGATAGATGCCAAAAGTCTCGGGGAAAAATCTGGATTGGACGCAAAGCAGCATATTAAGGGCAGAAATCACATTGAATGCTAAATTGCAGGCCTAAAGTGCGTTAAAACTTCTTGCATGTGTATACATCAATCAGGGAGTGTAATTAGAGTACTGTTTCACACTGACACACCAAACTCACTGTGTAACGCACCGCAAACAGCTGTTTGCTTAGTGACGGCTGTGCTGGACTGGTGCGCCATGGCCAGAGTGCAGGCCGTGGCGGTTTTCAAGCCCATATGGTCGCCGGGCTGTGGTAGCTCAATGATAGAACAACAGTGACTGTCCAGCTGATCAAATTTGGTATGTCCACAATGAAGCAATTACCTTATTATCTTTGGTGTGCCACCCCCCGAGACACTCATTGCTTCATTGTGATATGCAGGCCCCTTCACCGCGGCAAGGTAATGATCATGAAGGGGAATGGGCACATGTACATGCCTTTTGTTTTGTTGTTGCAGCCGCAGTGCAACCAGAAAAATTAGGAAGGCATGTACACACACCAGAAAAACTAATATAGCGGCCGTTGCTAGCAGCAGCCTAAAAAATTCAGGAATCCGCCTGGAGTCCTGGACCCTGTTGGTGGTGGCGTAGAAGGCAGTCAAGCGGCCTACAGGCAGAGGTGCTGTGTGGGGAGTGACTTAGTCTTGGGGCAGGCAGCCAGTCACACGGCATGCAGGCAGAGATGCTGTGTGTGCGGACTGACTTAGTCTTCGGGCGGGCAGTAGCCCTCCGGGATCCATGCCTCATTCATTTTGATAAAGGTGAGGTACTGAACACTTTTGTGATTTAGTCGACATCTCTTCTCAATGACAATGCCTCCAGCTGCGCTGAAGGTCCTTTCATCCATCACCATGAGATCGCTGGAGCGTCCTGTCCTTGCCTGCGTGGACATGGGAGGAGGATTACTGGCAGTGGTACCTTTATTGCGTTGTGCTGTGACATCACCCTTAAATGCATTGTAAAGCATAGTTGCCAGCTTGTTCTGCATGTGCTGCATTCTTTCTGCCTTCTGGTGAGTTAGTAATATGTCCGCCACTTTGTGCCTATACCGAGGGTCTAGTAGCGTGGCCTCCCAGTACAGCTCATTCCCCTTGAGTTTTTTTATACGGGGGTCCCTCAACAGGCTGGACAGCATGAAAGATGCCATCTGCACAAAGTTGGATGCAGACGTACTATCCATCTACTCTTGCTCTTCCTCAGTAACGTCAGGTAAGTCCTCCTCCTTCCCCAGCCACAAACAATACCACAGGAACGTCGAACAGCACAAGCCCCCTGCGGTGCCTGCTGTGGTTGTTCTTCTGCTGCCGCCTCCTCCTCCAAAGAAACACCTTCCTCATCATCCGAGTCTGACTCCTCTTCCCCACATGACTCTTCCTCCTCCTACTTCCTCGGTGCTGCCGCAGGTGTTGAGCAAACATCTGATTCTGATGAAAATTGCTCCCACAACTGTTCCTGCCATAACTGTTCCTCTTCACGCTCCTCCACAGCTTGATCCACCACTCTACGCACGGCACGCTCCAGGAAGTAAGCGTACGGGATCAAGTCACTGATGGTGCCTTCACTGCGACTCTCTAGGTTGGTCACCTCCTCAAACGGCCGCATGAGCCTGCAAGCATTTCACATCAGTGTCCAGTTTGGGAGCCAGAACATCCCCATCTCCCCAGATTGTGTCCTTCTACTGAAATTGTAGAGGTACTGGGTGACGGCTTTCTCCTGTTCTAGCAGACGAGAGAACATGACCAGGGTCGAATTCCAGCAGGTCGGGCTATCACATATCAAGTGTCTCACCGGCAAGTTGTTTCTCCGCTGAATGTCTGCAAAGCATGCCATGGCCGTGTAAGACCGCCTGAAATGCCCACACAACTTCCTGGCCTGCTTCAGGATGTCCTCTAAGCCTGGGAACTTTGACACAAATCTTTGAATGACTAGATTAAGCACATGTGTCATGCAGGGTACATGTGTCAGCTTTCCCAAATTCAAAGCGGAAAGGAGATTGCTGCCATTGTCACACACCATGTTGCCGATCTCCAGCTGGTGCGGGGTCAGCCAGTGATCCACCTGTTTGTTAAGAGCAGCCAGGAGAGCTGGTCCAGTGTGACTCTCCGCTTTGAGGCAAGACATGTCTAAGATGGTGTGACACCGTCATACCTGGCATGTAGCATAGGCCCTGGGGAGCTGGGTCTCTGTAGCTGGAGAGGAGATCACAGCACCAGTAGAGTTGAACTGCCACTCAGCCAAGGAGGAGGAGGACGATGACAGTGAAGAGGATGTATCAGGAGGAGAGGAGGTGTCAGGAGGCCTGCCTGCAAGCCATGGAGTGTCACAAGTTGGTCCGCTGCACAGCCACGTACTCCCTGCTTGCCATCAGTCACCAGGTTGACCCAATGGGCTGTGTAAGTAATGTAGTGGCCCTGACCGTGCTTGGCAGACCAGGCATCCGTGGTCAGGTGGACCCTTGACCCAACGCTGTGTGCCAGAGATGAAACCACTTGCCTCTCAACTTTATGGTACAGTTTGGGTACTGCCTTTTTAGAGAAAGAATTGTGGCCTGGTATCTTCCACTGCAGTGTCCCAATGGCCACAAATTTACGGAAGGCCTCAGAATCCACCAGCTTGTATGGTAACAGGTGGCGAGCTAACATTTCCACCACGCCAGCTGTCAGACGCCGGACAAGGGGGTGACTGGCAGAAATTGGCTTCTTCTGCTCAAAGATTTCCCTCATGGACACCTGGCTGCTGTGGGCCGAAAAGAGAAGGAACCACTCAAGGTCAGAGGCGGAGTGGAGGAGGGTGGCTGTGAAGGTGCGAGGGAGAAAGTGGCTGAAGATGCTGCACCTGAAGGAGGAAGGAAGGAGGGTGGCTTTTCTTTTGTGTGCTGCTTTTGCTCAGGTGCTCTTCCCATTGCAGTTTGTGCCTTTTCTCCATGTGCCTTCATAAGGCACTTGTCCATACGTGAGTGTTGGCCTTTCCACAGCTCAATTTTTGGAGGCAGAGGCAGCAGATGGCATTGTTCCGATCAGAGGCAGACACATTAAAAAATTTCCAAACCGCTGAGCCCCCCTGGGGTGATGGCACTATGGTGGCATCAGCAGCTGACATTGAAGGCAATGTTGGCTGGCTGTATATAGGTGGCGATACATGGCACCGGACAGTGCCACCAGCTGTTTCTGACGATGAGCTCCTCCTGCTTCTTTCAGCAACTCATCTCCTCCTACTCCTCTCTGACTCCCCCTCTGAACTGTCCCCCTGTTCATCTCCTCTATTGGGAACATACGTGGGATCCGTATCATCGTTATCATCATAATCATCCTGCCCAGCTTCGCTTGCCTCAGACACCTCCAAAACTGCACCAACAGCAGGTACTTCATCCTCCTCCTCCTCACACATTACATCCATAGTGTCACCGCCTAACTCAGACATATGAGGTGGTAACTTGCTTAGCGCCTTCATCTGGTTGTAACAATAATGGCTGTGAATCAGTTAATTCCCCATCAATTAACTCCTGCAAAGTGTCAAATGCAATGGAAGTGGTGCTTGTAGTAGCGCTGGTGGCTGCGGAAGATGAGGTGTTCTGTGTTAAATAGTCAACCACGTCCTGAAAATCTTGAGAGTTGATGGGACGTGCCGTCTTCTGAGCACTGTACTTTGGTCGAGGGCCGCATGAAATCACATCAACACGACCTCGCACAGACCTGCTGGGTGGCTTTCTTCTGGGTCTGCCTCTACTTCTGCCTGTTTTGTCCGTTGTGTCCATATCGGGGGGATGAAGTGAAAGGTATGCACTAACTTGACTAATACAATGTGCAGTCACACATGTGCAGTTAACAGGTATGCACGGAGTGGTATATCACACTGCGTGCACTCACATAGATAGGTGGGTGCACTGAACACAACAGGTAGGTATATGCAGTGATGAGGTAGGTGCACTGAACACAACAGGTAGGTATATGCAGTGATGGGTATTACAATGTGCACCTGCCACACACAGACAGGTAGCGGACAGGCACAGTGGCACTGCGTTTGCTCACGTAGATAGGTAGGTGCACTGTGAACAACATGTAGGTAGGTATATGCAGTAATGGGTATTACAATGTGCACCTGTCACACACAGACAGGTAGCGGACAGGCACAGTGGCACTGCGTGAGCTCACGTAGATAGGTAGGTGCACTGTGAACAACATGTAGGTAGGTAGGTATATGCAATGTGCACCTGTCACACACAGACAGGTAGCGGACAGGCACAGTGACACTGCATGCGCTTAAGTCACGTAGGTAGGTGGGTGCACTGTGAACAACAGGTAGGTAGGTATATGCAGTAATTGGTATTACAATGTGCACCTGTCACACACACAGGTAGTCACTGAATGTGCTGGGCCTGGCAGTGGCACACACACAGTATGAATTATCAAGGGTGTCTATGCAACACAAGTGTCAGTGGGACACACAGAAAAAAAAATAGATCACAAGAACAAGATTAGCTCTCAAAAGAGCTGTTGTGGGGTGCTATTTTAGCAATAAGAATCAGCAAGGAGCAAGCTAACAAGCCTACAAGAGCAGCTATCCCTTCACTAATTACTGCAGGCACACAAGTGAGTATAATGACTGGTGGTGCCTGCCTTTTATAAGGGAGGGAGTGCCTCCAGGAGGTAGTGTAGCCTGACTGGCTACAATGTGCCTGCTGACTGTGATGTAGAGGGTCAAAGTTATAAAGAAATCCCTAAATGTGTCAAACATGAACATCAATCATTTTTTGTAGTGGCGTTTTTATCAGAGACATGATTTGTGATATCAGATCAACTGCCAGATATGTTATCAAATAACAGCTTAACCACTTGAGGACCCACCCTTTACCCCCCCTTAAGGACCAGCGCTGTTTTAGCTGATCTGTGCTGGGTGGGCTGTGCAGCCCCCAGCACAGATCAAACACCAGGCAGAGCGACCAGATCGCCCCCCTTTTTTCCCCACTAGGGGGATGATGTGCTGGGGGGGGTCTGATCGCTCCTGCCTGCCTGGGTGTTGCGGGGGGGCACCTCAAAGCCCCCCTCCGCGGCGAAATTCCCCCCTCCCTCTCCTCCCTCCCTTCCCCGGAGATCCGAGGCTGCACAGGAACGGATCTGTCCTGTGCAGCCTCTAACAGGCTCCTGCCTGTCATGTGACAGCGATCCCCGGCCGCTGATTGGCCGGGGATCGCTGATCTGGTACAACGCTGCTACTGCTAGCAGCGTTGTAAAAATGTAAACAAAGCGGATTATTTCCGCTTGTGTTTACATTTAGCCTGCGAGCTGCGATCGGCGGCCCGCAGGCTATTCACGGAGTCCCCCCGCCGTGAATTGACAGGAAGCAGCCGCTCGCGCAAGCGGCTGCTTCCTGATTAATTAGCCTGCAGCCGCGACGCAGAACTGCGTCGCTGGTCCTGCAGCTGCCACTTTGCCGACGCGCGGTATGAGTGCGTGGTCGGCAAGTGGTTAATCAAAGTTAGATGACAGTGCTGAGGTAAAGCCCATCTAAAGTAAAAAAAATGCATATACCTTTAGGCTGTGTTCATTTATGTTATTAAAGCGGACCAAAACTCAGAGCTTCCTCTCTGTTCTAAAAGATAAGTTACAGCATCTAGATTTTTCCCCAGGACTTTTGCCGTGTATCCCACTCCTCCATGCAAAAACTCAGATGTTAGACCCTTTGAAACATCTTTTCCATCACTTTTGTGGCCAGCATAAATGTTTCTAATTTTTAAAGTTCGCCTCCCCATTGAAGACTATTGTGGTTCGCGGAAGTTTGCGCGAACCAAACTTTTTGCGGAGGTTCGCGTTCGAGGTTTGCGAACCGAAAATTGGAGGTTTGAGCTATCTCTAAATACAAGCACCTAATAATAATACCTACCTATGCTGCATTTTTCTTCTGGTATCAGAACAATCTAGGAGGAATGTTACATGGGCTACAGAGAGCAGAGATCTGATGCAGAGTTGTTGCTGTGTTTGCTGCCTTACTAGATTGTGTCATTAAAAACGGCAAGTAAACGGTTCTAGCACAGAATACAAATGGGCAATGTCTCCTGCTCATGGCTATTTTGCTGGCACAAAACAATAATAAGCAGAGGAAAATGAATGTTTCAATCACAGGTTTCTAAAAAAAAGAGGCCAACACAGTGATTGTGGCTTTTTAATAAATGGGTTTGTCCTAAAAGAGGGAGTGACTTTAATGATCAATAGTAAATGGTATGATAGGACACTCATAAAGACTTGGGCCACATTATACAAAAAATATTGTAGGTTCCCACTTTAAATGTTGTCATTCTGTCCCCTTTAACTGTTTCCGGTCTTACTCATTACAATCTCATTGGCTCACATTGATTACAGGGTCAGGAGCCAAGGAATTTGGCTCCTGACCAGCTCATAGAGCTCTGCTATATAGCGGTGGCAGAGCGAGTAGGCTTCAGTGACAGGTGAACAGTGCGAACAGCGAGAGAGGCTGTCAGGCTCTGCCTCTGCTGCTGACATCTGTGTGAATGTGCTTCATGAACTTCACCAGCAGATGTCACTATGAACTAACCTTGAAGCATGTTGTTACCCTGCCTGCCAGCAGAGGGCTCACTCTTCCAGAACTTGTTCTCCACAGACTATTGTTGGGAGGAGATTTGGATGATCACCTGATGTCTCTGCACAAGGATAAAAAGTCTGAGCACTACTCTGGTGCTAGCTCATTGTATCTGTGTTCTGGCCCTCCTAGCCTGAGTCACTGGCCCTTGTATCTTGTATCCTGTTATCCTGTGTTCTTGCTATTCTGTGTATGATCTCTAGCCTTGCACTCGACGATTCTTTGCCTAGCGACTACATTGTATGGTTTGTGATCCTGGTTCATGTTTTGCCTGTATGACTGCCCGTTAGCTTGCTCCTTCTGTACTGCGAATTATCTCTTGTATAGATTTGTAAATATCTACTGTGTATATATAAACCAGGTTCCGGGGTCTGTGTGCACACAATATATATATATATATATATATATATATATATATATATATATATATATATACACTGGGTTGCTCTGCATTACTCCTTATGCAGGGAGATCTATTTGTATATACTCCGGGTTGCATGTATATGTCAGTCTCAATACAATTTCCTGCAGAGTTATTCTTGTGTTTGTGTGAGATTATCATTGCATATTATTGTCATTGCTGTGCATGAGGTAAATGTACATTGCTGGCCATGTTCCTTTTTGTTCTTTTAATAAACGAATAAACTCTCATTATTCATTTACGCATTGTCTCAGTATTTCAGTCATTTCCTGAACAGTGACAGTTTCATTTGGTTGCAGCATTCATGCATTGCTCATAAAGTGTCTCATGCTGGATGTGCAATGCATGATCATTGATTTGTATGCAACCCTTACAGTGGCGGGTCCGTGTGGCGAGATGCTGGAAAACCATGTTTTTTGGGTCCAGCAGTGGCTGATCCTTAAGGTGCCAGAGACTGCTGGTGCACAAGTGGTTAAGAAAAGCTGTCATTAAGTTCCCTATATAATATAGGGTCAGTTAATTATTTATTTGTATCCCAGTGATCTATTTAACTATATCAAAAATACATTTTACACAATGTCTATGGCCCAGTGCACACCGAGCGGTTTTTGGAGCGATCCGCCGGCCGCATCCGCCTCTAAAAACGCTTGTCTAATGTATTGCAATGGGATGGTGCACACCGGCGGTTTGCGTTTTTTGCCAAGCCGCAAACGCGCCTCCTGCTGCGCGTTTGCGGTTTTCGGAAGCGTTTCGTCCTCAATGTAAAGTATAGGAAAACCACAAACCGCTCTGAAAAACGCTAGTTCAGAGCGGTTTGCCAGGCATTTTTGTTACAGTAGCTGTTCTGTAACAGCTTTTACTGTAACAATATGTGTAATCTGCTACACAAAAACGCACGCAAAACCGCTAGGTATGTTTAGAAAACCTCTCTAAACATACCTAGAATCGCTCTGAAATCAGCTCCCAAAACCGCTAGCGTATTGCGGATCTGCTAGCGGTTTTGGTGTGCACTGGGCCTAAGACAGGTATTTAAAGAGGAACTCCAGTGAAAATAACGTAATAAAAAAGTGCTTCATTTTTACAATAATTATGTATAAATAATTTAGTCAGTGTTTGCCCATTGTAAAATCTTTTAAATCCCTGATTTACATTCTGACTTTTATTACATGGTGACATTTTTACTGTTGGCAGGTGATGTAGCTGCTGCTTGCTTTCTTGGCAGTTGGAAACAGCTGTAAACAGCTATTTCTCACAAAGCAACAAGGTTCACAGACAGGAAACTGCCAGGAGTACCACAGTACTCAGAGCTTCTTGTGGGAGGGGTTTCACCACAATATCAGTCATGCAGTGCCCCCTGATGATCTGTTTGTGAAAAGAAATAGATTTCTCATGTAAAAGGGGGTATCAGCTACTGATTGGGATAAAGTTCTTGGTCAGAGTTTCTCTTTAAGATTCAAAAGGGCTTACAGGTTTTTAGGCACCACTATAGATTAACAGAAGTTTGAAGGCATAGTGAATGCTTTAAGGACTTCCTGCTGCAATGTGGTAAGAGATGTGTCACTGGAATACTGGCAGCCAAGTGAAATAGTCCTAAAATGTAAATAGCAGCATTTTCCAGAAATGGATTTTGCTCCAGTTATCCTGACAGTGAAATCATTCTGTTGATGCATCTCTGTGATGAGCAGCCCCACTAACACCGAGCCTCCAGATGCAGAAAGGTTTAAGCGAAGCACACAAGAAAGATTGCTATGTGCACAGGAGGACCCAAGATTTCAGGGAGGCTCCAAGGATGCTGTCATATCAAACTACCGCTACATGTGTGGCAATATCACATAACAAAATAAAAAAAAATGTATATAAGCAGCAGAGAACTGTTAGGGAGTGAGTTTTTCCCTTTGTGTGTTTGGCAATATCACATAATGTCTACTATTATCAGCATAGTTTTGTTTTATACACAAAATGTGTAATGAAAATCAGTCTCATGGAGGAGAGAAACATTGTGGAAGGTAATACCTACAGTAGGTTGCAAAAGTCGGCCCCCTTGAAGTTTTCCATATTACTGCCACAAACATGAATCAATTTTATTGCAATTCCACATGAAAGACCAACACAAAGTGGTGTACACATGAGAAGTAGAATGAAAATCATACATGATTCCAAACATTTTTTACAAATGCATAACTGGAAAGTGGTGTGTGCATAATTATTCGGCCCCCTTTGAACTGAGTGCAGTCAGTTGCCTATAGACATTGCCTGATGAGTGCTTATGACTAATCAGAGTACACCTGTGTGTGATCTAATGTCAGTACAAATACAGGTGCTCTGTGAGGGCCTCAGGGGTTGTCTAAGAGAATATTGGGAGCAACAACACCATGAAGTCCAAAGAACACACAAGACAGGTCAGGGATCATGTTATTGAGAAATGTAAAGCAGGCTTAGGCTACAAAAAGATTTCCAAAGCCTTGAACATCCCACGGAGCACTGTTCAAGCGATCATTCAGAAATGGAAGGAGTATGGCACAACTGTAAACCTACCAAGACAAGGCCATCCACCTAAACTCACAGGCCGAACAAGGAGAGCGCTGATCAGAAATGCAGTCAAGAGACCCATGGTGACTCTGGACGAGCTGCAGAGATCTACAGCTCAGGTGGCAGACTCTGTCCTTAGGACAACTATTAGTCATGCACTGTACAAAGTTGGCCTTTATGGAAGAGTGGCAAGAAGAAAGGCATTGTTTACAGAAAGCATAAGAAGTCCCGGTTGCAGTTTTCCACAAGCCATGTGGGGGACACAGCAACTATGTGGAAGAAGGTGCTCTGGTCAGATGAGACCAAAATGGAACTTTTTGGCCAAAATGCAAAACGCTATGTGTGGCAGAAAACTAACACTGCACATCACTCAGAACACACCATCCCCACTGTCAAATATGGTGGTGGCAGCATCATGCTCGGGTGTGCATCTCTTCAGCAGGGACAGGGAAGCTGGTCAGAGTTGATTGGAAAATGGATGGAGCCAAATACAGGGCAAACGTGGAAGAAAACCTCTTGGAGACTGCAAAAGACTTGAGACTGGGGCGGAGGTTCACCTTCCAGCAGGACAATGACTCTAAACATAAAGCCAGGGCAACAATGGAATGGTTTAAAACAAAACATATCTATGTGTTAGAATGGCCCAGTCAAAGTCCAGATCTAAATCCAATCGAGAATCTGTGGCAAGATCTGAAAACTGCTGTCCATCTAATCTGACTGAGCTGGAGCTGTTTTGCAAAGAAGAATGGGCAAGGATTTCAGTCTCTAGATGTGCAAAGCTGGTAGAGACATACCCTAAAAGACTGGCAGCTGTAATTGCAGCAAAAGGTGGTTCTACAAAGTATTGACTCGGGGGCCGAATAATTACGCACACCCCACTTTGCAGTTATTTATTTGTAAAAAATGTTTGGAATGATGTATGATTTTCGATCCACTTCTCATGTGTACAGCACTTTGTATTGGTCTTTCACGTGGAACTCCAATAAAATTAATGCATGTTTGTGGCAGTAATGTGTCAAAATGTGGAAAACTTCAAGGGGTCCGAATACTTTTGCAACCCACTGTAATTGTTATAAGCAAGGTTTAAAGGACTTACGAGGCCAAAATGACTAAAAAAGCCAAGTACCTGCAAGATGTTTAAATGCACGGAGGACGCCGTCCGTGTCCTCCGTACAGTTCCGCCGGGTCCCCTTTTCTGAGATCGCCCCCCGTGTCGATCGCGACCCCACAGGCCGGGTCGGGCTCTTGTGCTACTCCCAATATGGCCGCTTCCTCTGGCCGCAGCTGCGCAGTCCGCCTGGCCGCAAGTGCGGCTGCGCAGCTCTAGGGCCAACCCTCCGAACCACGCACTGTAGCGTTCTATGGAACGTCTCCTGTCAGCCTGTTTCTTCTGGTTCTGAAAAGCCCTCCCCAAATTTGCTTTAACCATTCCCCAAATTTGCTTTAACCATTCCCCAAATTTGCTTTAAAGACTTCTGCCAATTCTCCAGGGCTGGAAACGGAGTAGAAGCCACTGTCAATGGGGCAAACTTAGGTGACCTTCCCGTCACCACCTGAAATGGGGAAAATCCTGAAGAGGAACTTTTCAGATTGTTGTGTGCAAATTCTGCAAACGGCAAGAATTTTACCCAGTCGGTTTGTGCATCTGCAACATAACATCTCAGAAACTGTTCCAGGGACTGATTGACTCTTTTGGTCTGGCCATTGGTCTGTGGGTGGTAGCCTGATGAAAAAGAAAGATCCATGTCTAACTGATGGCAGAATGCCCTCCAGAACTTAGATACAAATTGGACTCCCCGATCTGACACTATATTTTCCGGAATGCCATGCAGCCGGAAAATGTGCTGGATGAAGAGATCAGCCAATTCCTGGGCCGAGGGGAGTCCTTTTCAGGGGGACAAAATGAGCCATCTTACTGAATCGATCGACTACCACCCAAATGACCGTCATGCCCTCAGACCTGGGGAGTTTGCCCACAAAATCCATGGACAAATGGGTCCAAGGTTCACTCGGAACTGGTAAAGGCTGCAATGTTCCAACAGGTGCCTGATGAGAGGGTTTACTCCTAGCACACACTGCACACTCTCTTACATACTCCTTACAGTCTGTTGCCAATGACGGCCACCAAGCACATCTAGCAATTAGATCCGGAGTTCTGGTGGCCCCCGGATGCCCAGCATTCTTGTAAGAATGAAACAGCTGCAACAGTTGTAGGCAAAAAGGCAAAGGCACAAACATGACCCCCTCAGGCTTCCCCTCTGGAACATCCTGTTGAAATGGACTCAGAGTGACAGTCCAGTCTTTCCAGGTCTCAGTGGCTGCCAGGACCACCTTCTGAGGTATAATGGTCTCAGGGTCTGAGGGCTGTGCTGTCTCGGGCTCAAAACACCTGGATAAGGCATCAGCCTTGATGTTCTTACTACCAGGGGTATACGTGATTACAAATCTGAATCTTGAGAAAATAACGACCACCGGGCCTGTCGGGGGCTAAGTCTCTCTTAGCGCCCTCAATGTGCTCTAAATTTTTGTGGTCAGTGTAAACTTTAATGGTGTGTTCTGCCCCTTCTAGCCAATGTCGCCATTCCTCAAAGGCCAACTTGATGGCTAGAAGTTCCCGATTGCCTATATCGTAGTTTTTCTCTGCGGGTGAAAACCTACGGGAAAAATAGGCACAAGGATGCAGTTTTCCCTGTAAACCAGAATGCTGAGACAGCACAGCCCCTACCCCTACCTCTGAGGCATCTACCTCCACGATAAAGGGAAAGGTGACGTCTACATGTCTCAATATCGGTGCAGAACAGAACAATTTCTTCAAAGTCGAGAAAGCAGCATGGGCCTCTGGGGACCAGTGGTGAGTATCTGCCCCTTTTTTGGTGAGACTGGTGAGAGGCGAGATCACCGTAGAGTACCCTTTTATGAACCTCCTGTAGTAGTTGGCAAACCCCAGGAATCTCTGGAGAGCTTTCAGTCCTACAGGCTCAGGCCATTCAAAGACAGCTGAAACCTTTCCAGGGTTCATAGAGAGGCCAGAGGTCGAGATTATGTACCCCAGAAAGGCGTCAGAAGTCACTTCGAAAATGCATTTTTCCAATTTTGCATACAGCATATTCTGTCTCAACTTCCGTAACACAAACCCAACATGTTCCCTGTGTTCTGAGAGATTGGATGAGAAAATCAGTATATCGTCTAAGTACACCCAGGGCCGGATTTGTACTTTCCAGCGCCCTAGGCCGGCTGTCACCAACCCCCCCCCCCCCCCATTCTGTCCAGCTCTGACTAGTGTTCACTGGGTTACATGGGCTCCTGTCTGTTTTGCTGCTTTGCCCCCCCCCCCCCCCCCTGTTCAAAGAAGCAGTGCATGCTCTGTCCACTCCATATAATTTTGCACTCCAGCCTGGATGCACAGCAGCCGATAGTGTTCAGGGCTTGCCTAATTCAGAAATGATGTTCATATATGAGCAACACTTGTCAAGTACACATACCCATAACACTCCAAGCCTCGGCTGCTGTGCACCAGCATACAAGAGTACGTAATTACAAGAAGCCT
This sequence comes from Hyperolius riggenbachi, assembly GCF_040937935.1. NCBI lineage: Eukaryota > Metazoa > Chordata > Amphibia > Anura > Hyperoliidae > Hyperolius > Hyperolius riggenbachi. The sequence goes on from NC_090650.1 coordinate 326,270,062, forward strand.
GAGAGGACAGAAAATGCACTGCTTCTTTGTCCTTTGTGCGACTTGATTCAGTCAGAGTCACAAACAGGTGATGGTGCAGCACAAAGGAGAGAAACCCATCCAAACCAGAGAACAGGTAAGTAGAAGGATCCAACACTACACACGCTGGCATAGATGTAGTGTAATGCTAGGTACACACGATGCAATTCTGACAGATTTACTGTCAGATTGATTATTTCCATCATGTCTGATCTAATATCCGATCAATTTTTCAATCGATTTTCCGTTCATTTCTATGAAAACAATCATTCAGAAAATCTATCGGATAGCAGATCGGACATGTTGGAAATAGTAGCTCTGACAGTAAATCTGTCAGAAAATTGCATCATGTGTATCTAGCATAAGCTCTGGTATACTTTACACAGGGACAATTTAGCACTTGGGGCAAGTTAAGACAGATCTTAATCAGTCAGCAGGAAGTTTTTAAGTTTTGTAATAGAATGATAATATTTATTGGCTAACCAAAAGAAAATAGTGAGCCTTTGGCTAATGAGCCATCTTCAGACTTTGTTCCTGTATACAAGCTGTTAGGACATACAGTTATATATACAGTCAGCAGGAGATGTATACATTGTTTTGTAAATATAAATAAATGTAACACAGTTGTCATTCTGTTTCAAAACATCCTGCTTCCACTGATGGCTAACACAGAACAATGCTTTGCTGCTTCTAAAAATGTTAGGAAAGAGTTAAACTGTAGCACACAGAGAATGTTGATGTAAGAACAAACCATAAATCTAACAGGTCTCCAGTCTTTAACAGCTCTGACCAAGTAATAAAACATCAGTCTGGGGGAGAGGAGAGCTGATAATTACTATCCTTGAATGCGTGCATAAAGAAACTAATCCGAACTCAAAAGTTCTACTACTTGAGCCCATATATTTTTTTTCTCACAGCAGCTTGTATGTCCCCACTCATTATACTGGACGAGATCTTCAGATGACAACAGATGCTGACTGTCATCACACACACTCTGCAGTGAGAGAGATGCAGGGATCTCTGGAATTCAGGCAGAATAGAGCAAAGCAGAAGTGATTTACTTTGACATGTGACCTCTTATCTCTCCAAGTCCTGCGCCCTGCTCAATTTTATCGCCCTAGGCCTTGACCTTTGTGGCCTTTCCAGAAATCCGGCCCTGAGTACACCAAGACGAATTTGCCCAACACCTCTCTGAACACCTCGTTAATCAGCTCTTGGAAGACGGCCGGGGCGTTACACAACCCGAAGGGCATCACTAGGTACTCGTAATGCCCGTCGGGTGTGTTAAATGCTGTCTTCCATTCATCACCGTCCCTGATACGCACAAGGTTGTATGCACCCCTTAAATCCAGCTTCGAGAAAATCTTAGCATTGGTGACCTGGGTAAACAAATCGTCAATTAAAGGCAAAGGGTAACAATGTTTTACTGTAATCTTATTTAAGCCCCGATAATCAATGCATGGACGGAGGCCTCCATCCTTCTTTTTCACAAAAAAGAATCCTGCCCCTGCTGGTGACCGAGAGGGATGAATAAAGCCTTTAGCTAAGTTTTCTCGAATGTATTCTTGCATAGCTAATTTCTCTGGCACAGATAAATTATAGAGATGACCTCTAGGGGGCATACAACCAGACCTGAGATCAATAAGACAATCAAAAGGACGGTGAGGGGCAAGTTTATCTGCTGACTTGGGACTAAACACGTCCGCAAATTCTGCATACTGGCTTGGCAAACCTTCCACCTGAATCCTGGTGTTACCCAAGGTTACCTTCGCTAAACAATGATGATGACAATGGGTAGACCAGCTCGTTAGCTGACCTGAAGCCCAATTGATCTGAGGAGAGTGAAGTTGTAACCATGGCATACCAAGAATGATCGTGGAAGTCGTCATCCGCAAGACCAGAAACTGTAGATTCTCTTTATGCAACACCCCCACCGTCACCCTTAACTCTGGGGTCTGAAACAGAGGGTATTTACTCTGCATAGGAGAGTCGTCCACTGCAGTGACCAGAATCCGTTGATTCAAAGGGGAAATAGGAATCCCCAATTTCTTACCAAATTCGTAATCCATAAAATTGGCTGCTGAGCCAGAGTCGATGAAGGCCTCAGTGGCCTCTGTTTGATCTTCCCAAGATATAGTACAAGGGAGGAGCAAACGTTTATCGTCTAGAGGTAAAGACTGCGCGCCTAGGGTATTACCTCCGACTACACCTAGGCGGCAGCGTTTCCCGACTTCTTGGGACAATTCTGCACTCTATGACCCTCCTCTGCACAGTATAGACAGAGCTGTTCTGTTTTTCTGCGATTCTGCTCCACCTGGGACAATTTTGACCGACCAATCTGCATTGGTTCTGGTGGAGGTGAAACGGGTGGAGGAGAGGCGTAGGAAACATATCTCACATTGTTCCTACTCCGAGTCTGTTTTTGGTAACGTAGGTGACGATCAACCCTGACTGCCAATGAAATGGCCTCATCAACAGACTTCGGCTCAGGATGACCCAGCATTAGGTCAGATACCGCATCTGACAACCCTGACAAGAAACAGTCCAGAAGTGTGAATGACCCCCATCTAGCCGAAACTACCCATTTTCTGAACTCAGTTGCGTAAACTTCAACCGGATCTCTGCCCTGCCGCAAAGTCTTGAGCTTCCGCTCAGTGGTAGAGGCAATGTCCGGATCATCATACATTATAGCCATAGCTTTAAAAAATTCCTCAACCGAGGCTAGGGCCTCATTCCCTGTCTGGAGACTATATGCCCAGGTCTGGGAATCCCCTGACAACAGAGTCTTAATGAACGTAATTCTCTGTGCCACGGTTCCTGATGAATTAGGTCTCAAGTCAAAGTACGATAACACTCGATTTCTAAAGTTCTGAAAGTCAGATCTGTGACCAGAAAACTTTTTCGGGCACAGGCATACGTAAGTCTGTACCTGGAGGAGATCGCACTATATTCACAGCCATCTGTAGGACTTGTGCAGACCCAGACAAAGCGTTGATCTGGGTCTGATGACAGTCCAGCACTTGGATGAAATTTTCCACCGAGGTGGTGAGTGCATCCAGACGGCTGTTAAGTGCGTCCATTTGGCTTTGGTCTGCCGTTCTGTAACGATCGGTGTCAGCACACAGAGAGAATCTGATTATTGGTGATCTGCAGTATCACCAAGAATACAGATATATACCCGATTATTGATGATCTGCAGAATCACCGAAAATCCAAGTATAACTAACCTCTGGACACCTGTATAGTGTGAGTGTTTGGTGCAACAGTAATGACTTTGAGTAAGACCATCCGAGGAGCAGGTGGTCTTTGGCAGTATGGGCGATACTGCCTTCTGAGAAGTGCAAAAACCTTCCAGCAGCCTGAGAACTCCAAAGGGGTGGAGTCCCAGGCTGAAAGTAGGAAGGACCTGTGAGTGAGTGACACCTGAAGGTGGGTGTCACTAGCAGGTCAGGAGACTATCTCTTAAGGAGAGAGAGAGCTCTCAAGGTCGGGCAAGCCAGGTCGGCAACACACGGACAGACAAGGTACAGAGACAGAAGGCTGATTCGGTATCCAAAGGCAGGCAGGGTTGGCAACAGATAATCAGATATGCGTAGGTACCGAATCAGAAAGCAGAAGGATAGTCAGAAAAGCAGTAGGTCATAACAGATATCAAACAATGCCTAAATCAATTAACCCTTCGCACACTCACATGCAAATGTTCAAACAAATGCATTCACAGATTTACTCATCCAGGCACAACTGTTATCCCTACAGCTAAATTAAAAGCCAGGGTTTTAGTTCACAGAAGAATGCATTCTTATGCTTAGTCACCTATACTGCGTAGAAGTACCCAGGTAAACATAGGTGTCCTAACTCTGGCCCTGTAACATGCATAGTGCAGACATGCAAACACATTCATTGCATCAAACCTATCAATGGATTAGGAGCACACATCCTAACTTCCTCTCCTGGGAAAGACAGTGCATCTTACCAATCGCACAAGGGAGCTAATGTTATGTGTCCATGTGCACCATGCGCATACACCAGCATAAGCTGTCTGCATGCTGACAAACATACAGGGGAAGGGGGGAGTGCACCGAATTGGACCCTAGCCACAGGGGTCAATGATAAGAATAAACATACATATATCCAGGCACATCGCCTCTAGTTAGGACATTAAATAAATTATTAGGGAAAGGGAGGTGCTGAAGGGGGTGTGGCTAGAAACAGCAAAAATCAATTAACCCTTCGCACACTCACATGCAAATGTTCAAACAAATGCATTCACAGATTTACTCATCCAGGCACAACTGTTATCCCTACAGCTAAATTAAAAGCCAGGGTTTTAGTTCACAGAAGAATGCATTCTTATGCTTAGTCACCTATACTGCGTAGAAGTACCCAGGTAAACATAGGTGTCCTAACTCTGGCCCTGTAACATGCATGGTGCACATGGACACATAACATTAGCTCCCTTGTGCGATTGGTAAGATGCACTGTCTTTCCCAGGAGAGGAAGTTAGGATGTGTGCTCCTAATCCATTGATAGGTTTGATGCAATGAATGTGTTTGCATGTCTGCACTATGCATGTTACAGGGCCAGTGTTAGGACACCTATGTTTACCTGAGTACTTCTACGCAGTATAGGTGACTAAGCATAAGAATGCATTCTTCTGTGAACTAAAACCCTGGCTTTTAATTTAGCTGTAGGGATAACAGTTGTGCCTGGATGAGTAAATCTGTGAATGCATTTGTTTGAACATTTGCATGTGAGTGTGCGAAGGGTTAATTTATTTTTGCTGTTTCTAGCCACACCCCCTTCAGCACCTCCCTTTCCCTAATAATTTATTTATGTCCTAACTAGAGTGCCTGGATATATGTATGTTTATCAAACAATGCCTAGTCTTGGGTGTGAGGTCCGTGGTCTTTACACCCTGGAACTAGTCTGGAGTATAATATGATGGTACACCGTATCCCTAGTCTTGGGTGTGAGGTCCGTGGTCTCGACACCCTGGAACTGGTCTGAAGTATAACACAATGATAACACAAAGTCCCTAATCTTGGGTGTGAGGTCCGTGGTCTCGACACCCTGGAACTAGTCTGAAGTATAACACAATGATAAACAGAAGTAATCTGGCTCAGTGTGAATTCCCAGGTCCTCCTGGTTCTAACACACTGTAGGATCTGACTAAGGTGTGAGTGCTGCCACGTAAGTGTTCGCAACGGCAGACAACCTGAGACTGACCAGCAGTAACTATATATAGAGCAGCGCTCTCCGGCGCCACCCATCAGTGATTGACCAATAGTCACTTGCTCTGAGGTCAGCTGACGCACCTGGTCAGCTGATCCCTCCTTGGCTGTCATAAAGGTTCTGTCTCTCAGCGCGCGCACGCGTATTTCTCAATCTGTGTGAACTAACAGACCCAGCCACACCAGACGCACGCTGCTGCGTGCAAACCGCCGCGCTGGGCGTGGAATCAGCCGACTTGCTGTCAGTACACGCGGTGGCTTTTCCGCGTTCCATTACAGGGCACAGGAGAAAATAAGGAATAGAATGGTATGCTTTTTATTGTAAGAATATTTGAGTACAGATTCTCTTTAATATCCTCAGTAATTCATTAGTTATTCTCAAATTTGGCTGAACACAAGTAAGGATATTATCAGAAGCTTCTACTGTATCAGTAAACAGCTTTTTTGTTTCTTTTTCTTTTTTTCTCTCTAGACAATTTTTCAGATAAAAAAAAGCATTGACCGTTCAAATGTTAACAAGTATTTGATAAATATTGTTGTTTTTACATTTCAACTGCAATATTAGTATGGAAAAGCAAAAGAATTGGGATTGGCCTCAAAAATGTTTATTATGTTGATATGTTCTGCATTCATTCTGTCTCTGTGAGACTCTTCCCTTGAAAGGTATCTTAAGAATGGGAACTTTTAATGTGTTTACTCATTTATTTATGTGACACTAGTTTGTTTTTTTCTGGAAAAGATTTGACAGATTTGTTATTTAAAATACAAAATCAGTTTTAGCTTCACATTAAAATTCTTGCATTTATTTATTTTGAAAGAGGAAAGAAAGGGAAAACGTGCTCATTTTCTCTGCTTTGTTTCTTTGCAAACTACTCATACATAATCACATCTTTCCAGTCCCCTTCAAAAGAATCCTTGCAGCAGTTATAAAGATACACATACTCGGAGGTCAATTTGATCAGACTCCATTTAAGCTACTAATGTTTATTATTTTTTTATTTGCAAACTGTGCACAAACTAGCAACAGTGTAGATTCTTGAGAGTACATATACTTTAGATAATCCCCAAATCCAAAGTATATTGTTCCAGCGAGCACTAAATTTATTATTTTAAACACATATCTTCCTGAAAAAAGTTCATTTTAAGGCCACATTAACTTAAAGGAACATTATCAAACCAAGTGTTCTAAAATGGCAATTTGCGCAGGCTTGACCTGTGGCCAGAGCTGTCACAATTTGCCATCCAACTTCTACCTTGCCCTGCCACAAGCGTCCTGTCAGAAAGGACCTTCAGCGCAGCTGGAGGCATTGTCACTGAGAAGAGAAGGCGCCTGCGCAGTAGAGCGGACCCGACAGAGATCGGCTATTTTTGCCTATATCTGTGCGGAGAGTCGCAACAGTGCCCTCTCTGGAGCCAAGAAAGGTAAATAAAACAGTGCTTGTCAGGCTTGATAAGGGAGGATTTTAGGGGAGCCAGCGCTGGACTGCCTGCAGCTACAAGGGAGAGGAAGCCTCAATGGGACCCTGAGGCTTCCCCGTCCAGAGGTGAGTACCCCCCAAGGGGACCTTTTTTTTTGTTACGGGTTCTCTTTAGGCACAAACACTAGGCTTACAGGTAAGTGCTTTTTTACTTTGTTACATACATTGTGTTCTTTACCAAGGAGCTTACAAGTATGATTGCATCATATAGATTCAGAGACCTTGACCTAAATTGTATTATCCTTACTTAGTTTGTCTTGTTTATTTAATGTGCTAGATTCTGCATACAATACAAATGTACTATGCTTGTGAGTCTCATTACAGATACTTTTCCTTGTACAGAGTAATGTATGTTTAGTTACAATTTAGTGAAATCAAGAGACATATGTTGTACCTGTGCAGTATGTTGTGCATATGACACAGAGGATGTATTTTAACATAGAAATGGGTATTTTGCAAAACAGAATTAGAAAACATTGAATACAAATATTGCATAAGAGAAAATAATAAAGAGAATGCAATAAAGCCCATGCAAATTAGATGGAGTGGCTGCATAACGATATCATTTCATTAGTTAAATAGGATTAGTTAATGAAAAATTATTTTGTCATTAAATAATGAAAGCTGTTAGAGAGTAGTTAATAAAATATGTCTAATTTTGTCTAATTTATTGAATGTTATGATACTGGTAATTGAATAATATGATTAAAATTGACTGTTACAAATGATGGTGTAATCCTAAAGAAAAAACAAAATTGCAACTAATAATAATGTTTGTATGCGTTAATGGTTGTATGCTATGTAACTTTGCTTTAGTCTTCCATTTTGTCATTTAAAATGTGTCTTAAATCTGGATGTTGTTTTTTTTTTTATTATTATTATTTAAAGGTAACCTAAACTGAGAAGGATATGGATTTTTCCTTTTAAGTTGCTTGACCAGTTGCTTGACTCTCCTGTTGATCCTGTGTCTCTAATACTTTCGTGGCCACAGCCCCTAAGCAAGCACGCAAATCAAGTGCTCTGACCGAAGTCACACTGGATTAGCTGTATGCGTGATTCAAGTGTGTGATTCAGCCACTACTGCAGCCAAAGACATAAGCAGGACTGCCAAGCAACTGGTATTGTTTAAAAGGAAATATCCATATCCCTCTCAGTTAAGGTTCCCTTTAAAAATTAATCAGTTAAAATGAGCACCCGCTAGTAACTGCTAAATTAGGCACCAGTTACAGAGCCAACGTAACAACGGGAGACAGGGTGCTCGGTCCAGATTAGAGATGACCCGAACGGTTCGCCGGCAAACGGTTCCCGGCGAACTTCCGGGGTTCGCGATCGTGGAGAACCGCAAACTTTTCTGGAAGTTCGGTTTGCCCCCCCATAGTGCATCATGAGGGTCAACTTTGACTCTCTACATCACAGTCAGCAGGCACATTGTAGCCAATCAGGCTACACTCCCTCCTGGAGCCACTCTCCCTTATAAAAGGCAGGCAGCGTCAGGTTTTTCACTCACTCGTGTGCCTGCATTAATTAGAGAAGGGAAATCAGCTGCAGACTCTCATAGGGAAAGCTTAGTTAGGCTCTTGTAGGCTTCTTAGCTTGCTCCTTGCTGATTCTTATTGCTAAAAAAGCATCCCTCAACAGCTCTTTTGAGAGCTAATCTTGTTCTTGTGATCTATATTTTTGTTTTGTGTGACCCACTGACACTTGTGTTGCATAGACAGTCTTGGTAATTCCTACTGTGTGTGCCACTGCCAGGCCCAGCACATTCAGTGAGTACCTGTGCGTGTGCCAGATGCACATCGTAATACCCATCACTGCATATACCTACCTGTTGTTCACTGTGCACCCACCTACCTACGTGAGCACCCGTAGTGTCACTGTGCCTGTCCGGTACCTGTCTGTGTGTGACAGGTGCACATTGTAATACCCATCACTGCATATACCTACTACCTGTTGTTCACTTCAGTGCACCCACCTACCTATGTGAGCGCACGCAGTGTAACTGTGCCTGTCCGGTACCTGTGTGTGTGACAGGTGCACATTGTAATACCCATCACTGCATATACCTACTACCTGTTGTTCATTTCAGTGCACCCACCTACCTATGTAAGCGCACACAGTGTCACTGTGCCTGTCTGGTACCTGTGTGTGTGTGACAGGTGCACATTGTAATACCCATCACTGCATATACGTACTACCTGTTGTTCACTTCAGTGCACCCACCTACCTATGTGAGCGCACGCAGCGTCACTGTGCCTGTCCGGTACCTGTCTGTGTGTGACAGGTGCACATTTGTAATACCAGTCATTGCATAATTGTTCACAGTACCTGTGTGACCACACACTGTGTAATATACCACTCCGAGCATACCTGTTAACTGCACCTGTGTGACAGCTGCACATTGTATTGTAATACCAGTCACTGCATACCTTTCACTGCATCTGTGACTGCACATTGTATTATACCTGGCAGTCAGTGCATACCTTTCACTTGAATGGATGGCAGACTTGCCCTCCATAACAGATTCTCATTGAAGGTAGTAGTAAAGTCGATTAGTGGTGTCATATACAGCAGGGCCTCGAAAGTCCTCCTGTATTGTTATTTTTTGTCACTACCTCGGAACTTGCATGTCATGCCTGCTGCCTTCCTTGGATGTGTAGTGGTAGCAGTTTCTCAGGCTCCAACTCCGGACCGGAATCGAACCCTGACTCCCCGGCCGTGCGCTTTCTTTAAGAATGGTAGAGAAAGAACCATCAACAGTATGAGCAGTGATGGACTACTGTGTGCGCAGGCTTGATCTGTGGCCAGAGCTGTCACAATTTGCCATCCAACTTCTGTCTTGCCCTGCCTCAAGCGTCCTGTCAGAAAGAACTTTCAGCGCAGTTGGAGGCATGGTCACTGAGAAGAGAAGTTGCCTAAGTCACAAAAGTGTTCAGTACCTCACCTTTATCAAAATGAGTGAGGCATGGATCCTGGGGGGCTACTGCTCGCACCAAGATTAAGTCAGTCCCCACACACAGCATCTCTGCCCGCAGGATGGTTGACTCCTTCTCCGCAACCGCCAACAGGGTCCAGGACTCGAGGTGGATTCCTGAAATTTTTAGGCCGCTGCTAGCAGCGGCCGCTATAATAATTTTTCTGGTGCGTGTACATACCTCCCTAATTTTTCTGGCTGCACTGCAGCTGCAACAACAAAACAAAAGGCATGTACATGTACCAATTCCCCTTCGTGATCATTACCTTGCCGCGGTGAAGGGGCTTGTGTATCACAATGACCGCAGGCTATATGAGTGTCTTGGGGGTCGGGGGGGCCACACCCACCACAATAATAAGGTTGTTGCTTCATTGTGGACAGACCAAATTTGATCAGCTGGACAGTCACTGTTCTGTCATTCATATGGGCTGGAAAGCCGCCATCACATGCACTCTCGTCATGGTGCGCACCAGTCCAGCACAGCCGTCACTACACAAACAGCTGTTTGCAGTCACTGCCTACCTTTCACTGCATCTTTGACTGCACATTGTATAATACTTGGCAGTCAGTGCATACCTTTCACTTGAATGGATGGCAGACTTGCCCTCCATAACAGATTCTAGTTAAAGGATTTAAAGTTGATTAATCTCATATACAGCTGGGCCTCGAAAGTCCTCCTGTATTGTTATTTTTGGTCACTACCTCGGGACATGCATGCCCTGCCTGCTGCCTTCCTTGGATGGGTGGTAGCCGTTCCTGCTCCTTTGCCCACAGCGTGCCTGCTGCCTTCCTTGGATGTGTGGTGGTGGTAGCCATTTCTTAGGCTCCCACTCCGGTACGGAATCGAACTAGGATTCCCCTGTCATTACCCATGGTCACCATGCTAATGAGAACGTACCATTGAAAGTTTCACACAGTTGAATGAATGGCAGACTTGCCCTCCATAACACATTCTCGTTATAGGCAAGTAGTGTCATCTCTGGCACACAGCGCTGGGTCAAGGGTCCATCTGACCACAGATGCCTAATCTGCAAACCACGGTCAGGGCAGGTACATTACTTATACAGCAAATGGGTCCTTGGATGTGTGGTGGTGGTAGCCACTTCTCAGGCTCCCACTCCAGACCGGAATCGAACCCTGATTCCCCGGCCATTACCCGTGGTCACTCACAATGGCAGACTTGCCCTCCATAACAGATTCTCGTTACAGGTACTGAACAGCAAGCAGAAAATGTAATTTAAAAAAAAAAGATGTAAGCTTTAACAATGGTAAAGAAAGAACTATCGAAAGTTGATAAGGCAGTCAGACATTACCTGATATCTAATAACCAACAAAGATGAATCCTATTAAGACCGCACCACACAAAAAATATATCCAAAATATATAAGCTTTATTGTAATATATAATTGCACAAAAACGATAAAAACAACAATAGACCCCAGGTTAACACAATAAATAAATCAATCAATACAAGTCAATTGCTATAATGATGAATGATAAATAATTAATAAATAATAAAGCCCAACCCTCCACTCAATCCACAATAAACAATCGGTACAACCATAGATGAGAAAGTGACAAGTGCAAAACTCATGGAAACCACTCCTAAACGTGTACATGAACAGGAATAGTAACAAGGTGCTCACAGTGCAAGAGGTAGTAGAAAATAGCAAGACACCCATACCGGGTGAATAAGAATGAAGTGAAAAGGTAAGTGAAAAGAGAGAGATATATGTGGTCCAGTGGGACCAATGAACAGAGTGCGCCAAAAGGATCTCACCAATATGATGGAGCTGGAGGAGGAAGGGCTGTGTCAGCCTGGGAGGTCTGCCTTCGCGATTCGCCGCATCCAGCGGCTTCTACCGGGCATAATGAACGCCTAAGCGTCCCCCGTATAAATAGGAAGTGCGTCACCGGAAGGGGCGGGTCATGACAGTCAGAGTGTACGTGGACACGCACACAGAGACGTAAAGGCCGCGCTCACTTGGAGCGCAGCAATCCGTCCCATAGCACAACAGTCAGGTCGGGGGGCGTAGTAATGGCAACTATAAACAACAACATAAATATAAGACGCGCTAGTGCGCTGAATGCATATGAGAAAAACTGGAGGGATTGGAAAGCAATGGCAAATTGTGGCACATGATTATATAGATCAAAGAATACACATAATCCCCAATTATCAAACATATCTACTAAGATTATAACAACGAGACATAAAGATATATACAGTATATATGTATATACATCTGTAGATAGTATACTGAGGACATCTAGTGGCACACTTACAAATAACATGATCAATGCAGACAGAAAAATTACATACACATGAAAAAAGATTTTCTGTATATATGAATAATACAATACATAAACACATAATCAAGTGGTCCATCAAGTCTCATAATTTGAATCCAGATGATAGTAAGAAGAATCCCAACTATCAATCATTGACCCAGAAGTCCAGATGTAATATTACTTGAAAAGAAATCAAAAACAGGCAAGTATAAAAAAAAGGGGGGTATTAATACCAATGAGTAAGCACTAAAGGATTAGCACCCTAGAATAACATTGGATATATCTCCACCTAATATTATCGTATAATATGCTATAACAAATTATAACCAAAGGTGCCCAGAAAAACAACACTATACACAGGGTGCTCCTGGGGGTCAACTCACTAAACCCCCAATGTAGCACATATATATTACCATTGAAGTGTCATGCCCATAAGACACACGCTCACACATGTAAACACATGAATGTGTCAACTCACAAAACACATCCATATGTAAACAAAGCATGCCCCAAACAAACTCAGATCAGAAGAGAGTGAGGAATCGGATACACTGTGATAGGAACTGTGGAAGATGGAAATATACCATAACCCAGCAACTAGGGGTGAGAGAAAAACACACTGCATATCAGTGAAGATATCCTAAAAATGTAAAGTCATCATTTAAACCCACCGGTATTCTGGTGTCTAGTTCATAGATCCAATGAGTTTCTTGTCGTAGCAGTACTTGAGTAATATCTCCACCCCTAGAAGATAAAGTGACATGGGTTAATCCACAGACCTTCCAACCCTCAGTCGTTCCCCGTGTACCCTAAGAGCATGTTCTGCCACCGTGGTAAGTACCTTGCCATCAGCAGCATCTCTTTGGGCTAGACGAATAGTAGACATGTGTTTTTGTATTCTTGTTTTCAAGGCGTTTCTGGTCTGTCCAACATGCCATTTATCACAAGGGCACCATAATAGATACACAACACCCATAGTTTGACAATTGATGTAATCCTTAATATGTTGTTTAAACCCATTCCGTGGACCAATAATATATTTTTTTGGTTGCATCATCCTGCAAATATTACAACGTCCACACGGGTAACTCCCGCAGACAATTGGTCGTTTCAAGCCAGTTCTTTGAAAGTGACTTCTACAAAGACGGTCCTTGAGGTTAGTTGCCCGTTTGGTGGTAATTGAAGGCCTAGGGGTCAAATATTGTGTTTGAATTGGGTCCGTTTTCAGCACCGCCCAATGTCTAGATAAGATAGAACGTAATCCCTGCCAACTATTATTGTACGGAGTACAAAATCTTACCACATCCTGTTGCTCTCTAGTCTTCTTGCCATATATATATTACCTCATATCACTAAGGAAGAGCAATCTCGCCATGGTGCGCACCAGTCCAGCACGGCCGTCACTACACAAACTGCTGTTTGCGGTGCGTTATACAGTGAGTTTGGTGTGTCAGTGTGAAGCAGTACTCTAATTACACTCTCTGATTGATGTATACACATGCAAGATGTTTTAAAGCACTTTAGGCCTGCAATTTAGCATTCAATGTGATTTCTGCCCTTAAAACGCTGCTTTGCGTCAAATCCAGATTTTTCCCCGGGACTTTTGGCGTCTATCCCACTCCGCCATGCCAGGTGTTAGACCCCTTGAAACAACTTTTCCATCACTTTTATGGCCAGCATAAGTGTTTCTAGTTTTCTAGTCCTCCCCATTGAAGTTTCTAGTCCTTCCCATTGAAGTCTATTGTTGTTCGCGAAAGTTCGCGCAAACCGAACTTTTGCGGAAGTTCTCGAAACCGGTTTGCAAACTGAAAATCGGAGGTTCCGGCCATCTCTAGTCCAGATACTGAATTCAGGTAGTTGAAGTGGCAGTGGGGCTACCATATAGTTGACTCTGGATACTGGCACCGGGGCTCAGCGGTTACAGATTCAAAGTCCGGATATTATGTAGCCAAACGTCCTATATCAGTTGTAGGTATTTCAAGGGTATGTATATACTGTAGCTGAGCTCCAGATAGTGCACTAGTGTTTCAGATTAAGGTTAGGATTAGTTTTAGGTGGGTAGAGGAACATGGAGTTAATGGGAGGGGGGACACCAAGAGCCCAATAGTGTGATATTGTACAGATCATAATTAATAATGAGTAATATAACAATTTAATACTCACAAACCAGGGTTACCATTAGGCAACCACTGTGAAGGCAGGTGGGGAGATTAACCTGACCCCACTCAGGATTAAAAGTCGCTCTCTGTAGATGGGAAGAAGATGGGTACAACCCTCCACCAAGGGTGGACTTAGCAATATGTAGAAGCTTTCCAGAGGCGCCAATAGAATAAATGTCACCTCTGTGAGGCACTCAGTGTGGTTTTGATGCTGTTAAGCTGTATGCTCCTTTTTGATTGGCCTGATGAAGCGGGATTGAGCCCGTGAAACACGTTGCCTATTTTTACTGTGGAGTATAAATAAAATTGTTGTTTGACTGTTGATGCGACAGTCCTTCCTTTGTTTTGTCTGCATGGATGGGATAGGCCCACCACTGCTCCATCGGTTTTAAGCTCGTTTAAGTGACTTTTATTCTATTGGCGCCTCTGGAAAGCTTCTACATATATGGAGTTAATAGACATCAAAGGGAGGTTAGGATTAAGCATTTAGTAAAATGGTTGCTTTCGATTGGAGTTATGGTTAGGCATTAAAGGGACTCCGAGCACCTCTCATGGGCATGCCTTTAAGCCAGACGACTTCCAACAAAGTAGTGCTATGACCCCTCTGGAGGAGCCTCTTGCAATGGCCCCGCATGTCACTTCCTCGTCCTGCTTTATTCAGTGATGCACTTCTCTAACAGAGAAGACAGGGGTGACAGAAGTTATAACAATAGCCAAGATGGCAGCCACGATTTTTAAATTGAAATCGAACAAAAACTATGTGGTGTAGAATGGTGATTCAGGCATCAAATTAAAGAGGAGAGCACATGCTACAGAAAGGTATGCATCTTTAAGTACTTTGCAGTACTGGTCGGAGTCTTAAAGGCATATCCATGAGAGGTGCTCAGAGTCCCTTTAAAAAAAGGGGCTAATTTTGGGATGTGGAGTTAGGTGTCAGGCAAGCTGATAGCTGAACATTAGTAACAGAACATTATCAATATTTTACCTATTGGCAAACTCACTGCCCAATTAACACATGGCTATGATACAATTACACATGCAAATGGGGAAATTAGCTGTTTACAGTCAAAAAGAGAGTGTCAGATGCAGCAAATGTAATTTCCAGAATTGGCAGAGAGCAAGATGTCAGCTTGCATGACACAGAAACAATACATTCTGCAGCTCTAGGCAGCAAGATGAGATGACCTATGATGCATTAGTAAAACAGTGTTAAGTAGGTTTTGTACAAAGTGGCAGATACAATTAAGTGAAGGCAAGTTTTGTCCTGGTTTACTTTAAATGTGTGCAAGTTGCATAAATATGTCCTCCAGGTATTGGTATAGTATATCTCAGTTTTATTGTTTATTTTTTCCCCAAAAAACATTTTCTGACACATCGTCATAGGGGGAGCAATAGGAAGATGATATTACATACACATATATAACAGAGGAGCAGGAGGTCCCCTGGAGGTACATAGTTGCATATGTTCCTCTGAAAAAATAGGGTGGCCTAGAAAGACAAAAAATGGACTGAATTCCTCTGAGATAAATTCATACAGGACAAGAATTTTGTGCTGGATGGTGTAAAATTGGTAAGGTAAGAAAAATAAAAATTAAAAGGTGAGATAGTATTGCTAGAAAAAGGAATGTAGTTAGCAGTTAGTACATAGCATGAAAGAATATAAGAAGTAAGTGTGGCCACCTCCATAAAAGTAGTGGTTTGGGCAGTTTGCTAATCTGAAGAATTCAAGTTTGAGTTACAAATGATCATTAGCAATGATCTTGGAGAAGTAATTGTTGCTGCAGATTAATCTGGGAGGGGTTATGAGGCCATATCCAAACATTCATCAAGTCCATCAAGATTTTTCTCAAATGGAAAAAATCAAAACATTGTTCTCTCTAAGTCACACAGGTGTCAAACTCCAGGCCTGGAGGGCCAGATCCATGGCAATGTTTAGGATGGACTGAGAAAGAGAGGACTGGGTTATACCTGATGGACCACACCTTTCTTGATTCAGACCCATCAATAAGTTTGAACTGTGTCAATAATGTGTGAGGACTTCAGCAGTCAAAGGACCGGTTTGACATCCCTACTTTAAAAAAACAAAAGTCAGCACAGTTTAGCGCACACAAAGTTGTAGCCGAATAATCCTCAAGACATTTGGAATACTGTTCTTGAACAGGTGTTTGGTCATTTGAGGAAAACCACACAGCACATCAGCCAAAATGTCTTGTGCCAACTTTCAGGCCCAGTGGTGAAAGGGTGGTGATTTGAGTTTGTTTTGCAAACATAGGACCTGGGCTCCTTGCAGTAATTGAGTCAACTATGAACTCTGTATACCAGAGGAATCTAGAGTTAAAGGAAACCTGTAATGGCCCACCCAAAAGAGTTTTACTTACCAGGGGCTTCTGCCAGCCCCCTGCAGCCACCCTGTGCCTGTGCTATCTCTGAACGGTCCTCCGGTCTCCGCCACGGCTCAGTTTTATTACCCCAAGTCGATGGCCACTGTGCCTGAGCGACTCTGGCCACATGCATCACGCATGTTTCAGAACTGGATCAGAAACACACCTGAATAAGAAACTTAAAATTTTGAAAAACCTTACAAGGAAATCTTGTATAGTTGGTCATTAAAGGTATCACCTAAACAATGTTTGCTGATGTCTTCGGATTCTCTCCATGAGATGTCTTCGGATTCTCTCCACAGCGCGGTGCGTGCGCAACGTTGCATCGCGGTGCGACAAAAACGGCACACCTGATGCGCCTATAAGGTCGCATTGGGTGCAACTTTAACGTCACATAGTGCGACGTTAAAGTTGCACCCAATGCTACCTTATAGGCGCATCGGCTGCGCCATTTTTTTTTTTTGCACCGCGATGCGACGTTTCGCACGCAATGTGAATTTGTCACGCCTAAACTAACTTTAGGCATGACATAGGGCTTTTCACAGGCGTGCTAACACTTAGCACGGTTTACTGAATCGAGCCCGATGTCTTCTACAGTATTAGCACAGGAAAGATTGAATGTGCAGTAAATGTCCCTTGCTATTTAGCAAAGGATGTTATTCTCTAGACCTGATTTCTCTTTATTCTTTAGTTATGTGAATGAATTGCAGTCATCATTTGATTTCATGTTCTTAAGTTATGCTTTTTATTTATGGGAGTGTTTATATTTGGCCAAGTGATCAGGAACAGATGCCTGTGAGGAGTGAATGTTTATAGCTTCTAAATGCTGGGTGACTGCTGGTGCAATTTGCATATTTTATTTTTTACTGAAAATGTCCATTAGTTTGCCATCTGCATGTCGATCCACTGGCCCCCGGCAGGCATTTAGCCTTTGGTTAAAAATGACATGACTTGTTTTGGAAATTATTTGATGAGCCTTAAATCTTGGAAGTGAATATATTGGAAAAAAATGTTTTCATTCATCTCTCCAGAAGCAAATATTCAACATTCTCTTTGACTGGAAAGTGTGACCACAGGTAAAGCTGTAACTGTCAATCAAAAAACAAGAAGTTCATAAAACCTAAGAAAATTTAAAACAGTATATATAAAGTTAAAGCAGTAGAACTTAACTGAGTTCACTGAATCTCTGTCTCTCTTGAGAGCTTTGGAGAACATAGGTGATTCAGCAAAACTTGCATGGATTTTTTTTTCAATTGTCTCTTGTCAGGTGTATGATGTTTCAGTTATGTTGTCATTCATGCTGGAGCATAATGAGTTTTGCTCCTTAAAAGTCTATAAGGGCCTGTTTCCACTACACGCGGTGCAATGCGGCTACATAGCCGTATCGCACCACAGCCGAACTGAAACCAATCTATGGCAATGGAACACTTTCCATTGCTTGCTGGTTATGCGGAGCAGTGTGGAGCGATCTGAGAATCTGTAACATGCTGCAGATTCTCGCACAGCCGCATACGCCCACATCTGCGTCCTGTCTCCTCCATTCACTTCCACATCAGGAGATGAGGGAGTAACGTGAATGCAAGTGGAAGTGATGCGGTGCGGCGAGGTAGCTGCATTTGCATCACTTTGCAAATGGAAAAGGGCCCTCATAGCAAAAACTTATTTTAATAATTTGAAGTAGTTCTGGATTTTTGAAAATAAGTTTTTGCAGTGAGAGTGTTCATGCTATTAAATACAAACACTTAAAGGAAACCTGAGACAGGGGAATGTAAAAAAAAAATATACATACCTGAGTCTTCCTCCAGCACCCTTCAGGCTGATCACTCCCTTCAGGTCCTCCTGCACCACCTGGATCCTCCCCTATTCGGTCTTTAAAGTCCTTCAGTCTTGGACGCTCTGTGTATGCGCCCCCATTGGGCTCCTGTAACACCTGCAGGCACAGAATGCTCCCAGTGATGGGATCTCAATGGGGGGAGTACACAGCCACACTGCACATGCTCTGACAGGCTTCAAGTGAAGGAGTGTACAGTTCATATAGCTGAAGATCCCGGTGGTGCATGAGGAGGGCAAGGAAGCGAACAGACTGAAGAGGGCTGGAGGAAGCCTCAGGTATGTACAATTTTTTATATCCCGTCTCAGGTACACTTTAAGCTAGATCCCCACTATGCTCAATGGGCAATGTGGAAAATCCCAGCAGATGTGATGTGCTGTGGCCATTCACTATAGTTTTGTATACAAGTCAATGAAATTGATAACAGTTTTGCGCCAGAGGTAGAGATATTTCAAACAGCTGCTACCTTAAAATAGCAGTTCCCCTTTGCCACAGATCAATTCCAATAAAATATACTTATAGGGTGCGCTAATAAATTAAATTGTAAAGATAAACAGGTATCTGGGCACCAGTTGAGTTGCAAAGCACACCACACTTTATTTCATCCCACCAATACAGACACAGCTACAGCAAATGGCGGCCTGGCAGCCATTTCGCAGGAACACTTGCTTCCTCAGAGACCAGGCTTGGTCTTTGAGGAAGCAAGTGTTCTTGCAAAACGGCTGCCAGGCCGCCATTTGCTGTAGCTGTGTCTGTTTTGGCTTGGTCTCTGAGGAAGCAAGTGTTCTTGCAAAACGGCTGTCAGGCCGTCATTTGCTGTAGCTGTGTCTGTTTTGGTGGGATGAAATAAAGTGTGGTGTGCTTTGCAATTCAACTGGTGCCTGGATAGCCCTGTTTCTCCTTACAATTGAACGTGACTACTACTCCGGAGGCACAGTGAGTGACCATATAACCCCCTCCCCCCCCCCCCCCCCCCGAAGGTCTGCCTGGCATCTTGTGCCAATTTACTACTTTCTTTACAGCACTAATAAATTAGTATGACCATAAATAATAGTATAAAAAGTTTTACTACGATTGGAAATAAGCAAGTATATATTTAATAAAGTAGACAAATAATCACAGGATCCTGTTTCCACTCATCCACACAGTCACGTACATACAGCTGAACTACAGCACGCTAGCAGAGGTTAGGCTTATACACTGAGAGTGAACAAGGCTTCTGCTGCCATTGCTGCTGCCACTGCCACTGCTGAAAAGTAGGACGTACTTTTCAGCATGTGGTATTAAGCTGCCTTTGTGCTGTTTCTTCTTGGGTAAAGCACGGATTGGAGGACGTAGGAGATAAAGGTGTTCCACTGCTCCCCTGTGATCCAGCTCTGACAAAGGAAGCCGCTTAGCTTCTGAAATGCGTAAGCGATTGGCAGAGAGGAGTGACATCACCACCAATCTGATTCCAGGGGCCGGACTTCCGGTCTTCTGACGTGGAGCGCGGAAATCTGCATTCCAAGACCGGGTCAGTGCATCTACCATCACACTCTACGAGCCCTTAGACTCTCCCTCTACCGGCCGGGGCTATCGGGATTGAGCGGTCCTAGATAACTCCGCCGGCGTAAAAGTCTACAAGAGGATGTGATAAGCTCCACATGTTCTATCAACTTACGGCAATAGACGCTTGAACATTTTATTCATTTATTTCTGATTAATATCACCGTGTGGATTCATTGGAGGAATCAGTAATCAGTATACCAGGAACTGTTTTTCCCTCCAGCCAAAGTGACGCAATTTGACTGATCGTTTGGGCTAAAGTGATCAGTGTTTTACAGTTTATATTGCAGTGGCAGCAAAAGCCTTGTTCACTCTCAGTGTATAAGCCTAACCTCTGCTAGCGTGCTGTAGTTCAGCTGTATGTATGTGACTGTGTAGATGAGTGGAAACAGGATCCTGTTATTATTTGTCTATTTTATTGAATATACTTGCTTATTTTCAAGTGTATTAAAACGTTTTATACTATTATTTATGGTCATACTAATCCATTAGCACACCCTATAAGTATATTTTATATTTTGGTATACATTGGTGAAATTTTCTGTGCAAGATAGGTTTTTGCATTCAATGGAAACATTAAAAACTGGCATGTCTGAATGAATGGAATCTATCAACACAGGATCTGTCAACTTGTCTGTTTATCCATTGCTCTGCATTGTGGAACATGGTCTAATTTTGTGTCTAGTGTGCCTTGCCTAATTCCCTATACTTTCAACAATCCTCACAAGCTCAAAAGCATCTTATTGAATCAGTACCTAAAAGCAACAAGAACATTTTTAGTTTTGTGTAATGCTTGCTTTTCCTTAATTATTTTACAAGTAGTCTTACATCTTGCCAATTATGAACACAGTTATGATCATACATAAAAGGCAACAGAGGCACCAAGTGGGCCTACTTAAAAAAAAAGATGAGAGGAGATGTTTTTATCACCACATTTAGAAACATAATTGCTGGTTTTATACGGTCAGATTTATGAAAGTGTGAACATGTTTTGTTACCTAGTGATCAAGCTTCAAAAGGTGGAGATTAGAGGTCAAATTATACCTCACCAAAAGCTCCAATGACTTCCATCAGAAGTGTTGAATGGTCAATTTACAATTAGCAACTTTTAGCTATAGTTGCAGCCATTATTTGAGAAGTAACAGTAGAGGGCCAAGTAACTTTTGTTGCTTCTGCATAACACACCACCGGGGATCTGTGGCAAATGTGGAAAACATGGTGTTTAAAACACATCCACTAGTCTATATTGTTCCCGGAGATGTTCGACACATGACAACAGTAAACACCATGTATTCCCTATGAAGAAGCAATCAAGCCTGATCACCACTTTATCATTGTTGGCAGAGAAGTGCCATTAAATAAAGGTTGTGATCTTGCTGAAAAGAAGAGATTTTCTCAGCTGATTGCTCTTTTCATAAGTATGGCAAATTGAAAAATTGATTAATTTTAGTAAGAAAAAGATAAAAATATAATTCTGGATTTTTAAACAGTCTGTTTGGCTTTTATAAAATAGGCCTGAAAGATTTTTCACCCTTAGACTTCTATCACTGTGATTCTGGCCACAAAATGTCATCTTGATCTGGACAATACCTGTGCGATCAGTAGAATTTACCAACATTGCAGGTGATGATCACTGAAGCAACTGTATCACTGTTAGAACATAAAACATGCCATCCTGTGCAACAAACATCCTATGTTTCTCAGTACCTTACATTGGCGTTTTATCATTGGGCATTTGCTTCAGAGACCAGCTGCACTGTTGGTACATTTCGTGGATCTTATAAAAATGGATTCTTAAAGCAAAGAAGGAATTCTATGGACTCAGGGGAGACAGACTATAAACAGTGTGGCAAACAGCAAATGTGCTCACAGTATGAAGCTTGGCAAACTTTGGGGAAGATTTGTATACAAAAGACAAACAAGAGACCAGACACCATCCAAGGCTGGCTTTATTATAAAGCTGCTGGTGATACAAAAAATATTGATACTTCTGTGGTATGTGACAAAAGCAGGTGGGGCTAGTGAGCTCAAATTTGGCAGCTGATCAACAGGAAGAAGAAAAATTGCTACTGGACAGCTGTGTATGGATGTGGCTGCAGGCTGCTTTCAGGTTATCAACATCTCAACAACTCTCTGTTTTACATACGTTTTTCATTAATTATAAGGTTACTGTTTAGGTATGGTTTCCACTGTTTCATAAAATTGTTATTTCATCCAGATAAATATGAATTTGCCTTAAAGTGAACCTGAGAGGCATATGGTAGCTGACATATTTATTTCATTTTAAACAATACCAGTTGATTGAAATGCTGCTGTAAATATGTACAGCGGTAATAATGATAGTAAAACATTGGTAAATGTAACCAGTATTTTACAACAACTAACCCTAACCCTACTCTCACACAGAACCCTCCCCCCTCGATGCCTAACCTTAAAGGGGCACTACAGCGAAAAACTGTAAAATTTAACATATGTGCAAACATATACAAATAAGAAGTACACTTTTTCTAGAGTAAAATGAGCCATAAATTACTTTTTTCCTATGTTGCTGTCACTTACAGTAGGCAGTAGAAATCTGACAGAAGTGACAGGTTTTGGACTAGTCCATCTCTTTATAGGGGATTCTCAGGGATATATTTATTTTCAAAAGCACTTAATGAATGTCAGTTGCTCTGTCCAACTGCCACAAAACTGTTTAGCGAGCAGGGAAGCTGGCCAGCATCATTGTTTGAATCCTTTTTAGGGAATATCTTTATAAAGAATAAAAGCTTGCTGAGAATCCCCTATGAAGAGATGGACTAGTCCAAAACCTGTCACTTCTGTCAGATTTCTACTGCCTACTGTAAGTGACAGCATTATAGGAGAAAAGTAATTTATGGCTCATTTTACTCTGGAAGAAACGTACTTCTTATTTGTATATGTTTGCACATATTTTAAATTTTACAGTTTTTCGCTGTAGTGCCCTTTTTAAACCCCCACCTCCTTATGCCTAACCCTAAACCCCCCTTCCTGATACCTAACCCTAAAACACCCCTACCTGGCACCTAACCCTAGGACTCCCCTTCCTGACGCCTAACCTTAAAATCCCCTCCTGACACCTAAACCTAAAATCATCCTTCCTAACCATAACATTTTTGAAGCTGTATACTTCAAAATTATCATTTTTTAAAAACGAAAAATATTTAAAACTCTATAACTTTCTAATTTACAAAATGATAAAAAAAAAATCAAAATCTATAATGTTAACAATTTTTAAAACAATATTTATCGGGTGCCCAAATTTCTGATTTCAGTGCCCAATGCCCAATATTTGCATTAGCCTCTATGGCAGGGCCCAAATTGTCCATTAGCCACGGGTGCCCAAATTTCTTGACTTCTTGACTCCATAGCCCTCTCACTTCAGGTGTCCTTTAGGCAGACAAATTCAAATAGAGCCTTGCTTTTTTAGCCTTGCTTTTTGATCCCTTTATGCCCCCTTATATTTTCCCAATAGTTCACCATGAGCTATCATAAGTCACCATTAAGTATCTGGGTGCTATCTGGGTACACTGTAACATCTCATTCAGGTAGTGAACCATAAACACAAAGGATATATTGGAGAAATGTGTGTGTAATTCATTTTAACATAATTTATGCTGCTGAATTTAATACAAACTGTTCAAGTTGTGTTTCACACACATCCCACAGAATGATAATATCTGCTTGCCCTAATTCAGTGGTGCTCAACCTTTTTTGGCCCGAGGGCCGAACTTCAAATCAAGAAAAATTTCGAGGGCCGGAACACATGCATACAAAATTTCGATGTAAAACTTTTAACGTTTTTCTAGTAACAGTTAACATGGTGTTGGAAATGGAAAGAAAACGACAATATAAGAATTGTTGTACTCACCATTTGATGCACATTTTCTTAATGAGAAGTTTGCGGCTGTTTTTCAGAAACCAATTTCTGGATATTTGGCTCCAAATTGTGGGGCTGAGGGGGCTGTCGGCTCTGTGTGGGGCTGAGGGGGCTGTCGGCTCTGTGTGGGGCTGAGGGGGCTGTCGGCTCTGTGTGGGGCTGAGGGGGCTGCCAGCTCTGTGTGGTGCTGAGGGGGCTGCCGGCTCTGTGTGGTGCTGAGGGGGCTGCCGGCTCTGTGTGGGGCTGAGGGGGCTGTCGGATCTGTGTGGGGCTGAGGGGGCTGTCGGCTCTGTGTGGTGCTGAGGGGGCTGCCAGCTCTGTGTGGTGCTGAGGGGGCTGCCGGCTCTGTGTGGGGCTGAGGGGGCTGCCGGCTCTGTGTGGGGCTGAGGAGGCTGCCCGCGGTGTCCTGCAGGGGGGAGAGGATAGGGTGGTATTGCGCAGCACTAACTTATCGACTGAGGCTGCCCGCGGTGTCCTGCGGAGGAGAGGAGAGGATCGGGTGGTATTGTAGTGTCGCACTCGGCAGGTATTGCGTAGTCCTGCGCATACACCAGCGTGAGCTCCGTATTCAGCCCCGGGTAGCGCTGGGATAGTTATAAAGCCTTGCTCATTGGTTACTGCAGGAACCTTCCTCCAATAGGAATCAGGCTGATTCCTATTGGAGGAAGGTTCCTGCAGTAACCAATGAGCGAGGCTTTCTAACTATCCCAGCGCTACCCAGGGCTGAATACGAGCACACGCGGGTGTATGCGCGAGACTACGCAATACCTGCCGAGTGCCGATACTTATAACTGTAACAATACCACCCGATCCTCTCCTCTCCGCAGGACACCGCCGCGCGGGCCACAGAAACTGGCCTCGCGGGCCAAAAATGGCCCGCGGGCCGTAGGTTGGGCACAGCTGCCCTAATTCATTTGTGTTTCCCAACACAGGCCTTCTTACAGGTCAGATTAAACTGAAAATCTCTGTGGAGGAAAATGAAAATTAAGGTTGTAGTAGTAGTAGTAGTAGTAGTAGTAGTAGTAGTAGTAGTAGTAGTAGTAGTAGTAGTAGTAGTAGTAGTAGTAGTAGTAGTAGTAGTAGTAGTAGTAGTAGTAGTAGTAGTAGTAGTAGTAGTAGTAGTAGTAGTAGTAGTAGTAGTAGTAGTAGCAGCAGCATTATTATTATTATTATTATTGTTTTAGTTGTTGTTGTTGTTACTAATATTTTGTATAACACCATATAATATGGCCAGCATGGTGGCGTAGTGGTTAGCGCTCTCGCCTTGCAGTGCTGGGTACCTGGTTTGAATCCCAGCCAGGTCAACATCTGCAAGGAGTTTGTATGTTCTCCCCGTGTCTGTGTGGTTTTCCTCCGGGCACTCTGGTTTCCTACCACGTCCCAAAAACATACAAATAAGTTAATTGGCTTCTCCCTAAATTACACTCCATACATGCACTCCAGGATATAGAAATATGACTATGATAGGGACTAGATTGTGAGCTCCTCCGAGGGACAGTTAGTGAAAAGAAAATATACTCTGTACAGCACTGCAGAAAATGTCGGTGCTATATACATACTAAATAAGAATAATAATCTTTTGTAGGTACATTTTGCCTTCTGTTTGGGATTTTTTTTAAGCTGATCTTGTTCCAAAAAAGAGAACATTTTCAAGCAAGACAACAGAATGAAAACACAGACATCAATACTATTGTTAACCACTTTACCCCCGCCCGTACGGATTTCTCCGTCCCTTTTTCCATCCTTTAACCCCCAGGGACGGAGAAATCCGTACTTTGCGCACTCCCGCCGCTGCCCGCGCTCCCGCTCGTAAACACGCCGCCCGCCGCTAGTAAACACGCCGCCGCCCGCTCGCCCGGAGATCAATGAACAGGAAAATCCATTCCCGTTCGTTGATCTTAGCCCCGCAATGATCCGCTGCTCTCCGATGGGCAGCGAGATCATTGTGAAACGATACAAACGTACCCAGCCTCCAAGTACTTCCTCCAAGCTTCCGGAAGGACGCTTGGAGGTCGCATTAAAGCAAAAAGTTACTGTGGCCATCTTGTGGCCAAATAGTAAACTACACCCTACACATTTTTTACATACAAATAAATTACTTTTACACAAAAAATTAACTCATTACCTCCCACACTCCCAATTTTTTTTTTTTAATAAAAAAAAATTAAAAAATGTACAATAAAAAAAAATACATAAATAGTTACCTTAGGGACTGAACTTTTTAAATATTTATGTCAGGAGGGTACAACACTGTTACTTTATAAACTATGGGCTTGTAATTAGGGATGGACGCAAAACTGAAAAAAATGCACCTTTATTTCCAAATAAAATATTGGCGCCAAACATTGTGATAGGGACATAATTTAAATGGTTTTATAACCGGGACAAAAGGGCAAATACATTTCATGGGTTTTAATTACAGTAGCATGCATTATTTAAAAACTATAATGGCAGAAAACTGAAAAAGAATTATTTTTTTTCCCACATTTTTCCTATTTTCCCATTAAAACACATTTAGAATAAAATAATTCTTGGCATAATGTCTCACCTAAAGAAAGCCTAATTGGTGGTGGAAAAAACAAGATATAGATCGTTTAATTGTGATAAGTAATGATAAAGTTATAGACGAATGAATGGAAGGAGCGCTGAAAGGTGAAAATTGCTCTGGTGGTCAGGGGGTAAACCCCCTCAGTGGTGAAGTGGTTAATGAAGGTTCTGTGCGGAGCAACTATTTTCTGTTTACATTAAATTCACTGAGGATGGTCTGAAACTTTCCTTTTACCAACATAATAGTGGCAGAAAATAACATTCATAGGTAATTGAAATTATAGGCTAGGATAACTATGTACAGCTAGCTAAAAAAAAGTGACTTCTCCACATTCTGTGCATTGTGAGAAATTACTAGCTGACAACTCCCATGCAGGCAAGTAGAGGCAGGCAGAAGGAATTATCTATGGGAAAAAGCAATGGCGGAAGCAAAAAGGGGCATAGCTACAAATCATGAAGCGTCCCGTGCAAATGTCATGAGGCACCCCTCTTAAGATACTAGCCTCCCATCTCATGCTGCCTCATGGGCCATAATGCTAGTGCAGCCCTCATAGCCTTAACAAAAGTGGCTACCTTAACTCCTCTTCTCCCTTCAGAGCTTCTCAAAGCTCCTGTGGTGGACAACCAATGTCCACATGCCCATACTATAGCGTGTGGCCATCACAACCCTCTACATCCACCCCTGGCAGTACCTGCCATCTACCATCCCAGAACATATTTTGCCAGCCTAACTCTCCTCCCCCAAGCAGGGCCGGTTTAAGCAACAATGGGGCCCCAGGGCAAAATAAACCTGGGGGGCCCCCCCAACATATACCCCGGAACAAAATCGGCATTAGGGGACCTTTTTTGCAGCTGGTATAGTCAGGGTGTGAAGTCCCAATCGGTCAGAGCTCCACATTCTGGCTATCCCAGACTGCATGGAGGACAAGGGGTTAAAAAGTTTCAGGAGGGGGGACCCCACATAATTTTTTAAAAAAAAAAATTCCCACACTCTAAACATAAAAAAATTTGGGAAAATAGGAAAAAATACCAGGGATCTTCATACAGCCATATTGCGGCTGTATAGCGATCCCTGGCCAAAGCGATGCGGCTGCGTATAGACCCCCTGGAAACCCTGTCAGAAAATGTATTGCGCTTTCGTTTGATGCATGTAAAATTACACTACCGGTAGGCTTGCTACTAAAAGTTATATTTACCGCATTTAAAACTATACTTTTTTCCTTCTAAACTTTAAAATCGATTTTCTCAAAAACTATAAGGTCTTTTTGAAAAATTGTTTTTTCCTCTTATTCCTAATGATCTCCTTAACCTCCTTGCCGGTCTAAAAAATCCGGCAAGGAGGCAGCGGCGCACATTTTTTTAATTTTTTTTTTTTTTAAATCATGTAGCGAGCCAAGGGCTCGCTACATGATAGCCGCTAAGCGGCGGCATCCCCCCACCCACTCCGATCGCCTTCGGCGATCAGAGTATGCAGGGAATCCCGTTGAGAACGGGATTTCCTGCAGGGCTTCCCCGGTCGCCATGGCGACGGGGCGGGATGACGTCACCGACGTCATGGACGTCGGGACGTCATAGGGAATCCCGATCCGCCCCTCAACGCTGCCTGGCACTGATTGGCCAGGCAGCGCAGGGCTCTGGGGCGGGGGGGAGCGACTCGGCGCGGCGGATTGCGGCGGATCGGCGGCGAGCGGCGGCGATCGGAAGTTACAAGCAGCTAGCAAAGTGCTAGCTGCTTGTAACAAAAAAAAAATTATGCAAATCGGCCCAGCGGGGCCTGAGATATCCTCCTGCGCAGGTTACCCCGAGCTGAGCTCGGGATAACCGGCAAGGAGGTTAACATATCCTGCAAATTTAGGGTTTTTAGCATTTAAGGTGGATTTGCTATTAACCATTAAAGTCGGCACGTTTTTAAATGTTTTTTTTTCCTTTGAAACTTTAAAATCGATTTTCTCAAAAACTATAAGGCCGATTTGAAAAAATTTTTTTCCTCTTGTAGCCACTGGGGGCCCCTACAAGCTCTGGGGCCCTGGGGCAGCTGCCTACTTTTCCTTAATGGTAGCGCCGGCCCTGCCCCCAAGACAAGTATTTGCAGCTAGAGATGCTTCTACCCTTCCCCCAGTTAATAACAGTGTAACTTTAGTCTCCCTTCAATGTGTGACCAAATGCCCCTAACCATAAAGGGTTCAGTCATCTTCCCAACTACCCAGCAGGAGGGAGAGGCCGAAAATCTTCTCCTGTGATCTCCTGGCAGCTGCCTCTCATCATGCTTAACCCATTGGTAGAGAAGCTCAGCAGCAATGCTGGAATCTTACCTCCTCCATGTAAGGCTTGGTGGTGTATTCTCCACAGTCAGCATGCAACGCATGAGCTGACGTGGAGGAGGTACACACACTAGCACAAGAAAACAGGCCTAGTATAGTGGAGGGGAGGACTGACTCCAATAGGAGATTGTGGCGCACAGAGCCGGTGCAGATCCGACAGCCACAAACAATACTTTCACTATAACGTCTCAGCGCAAAGTAGCGCTGAGCGCATAAACCAGAACTGAGGAGATCAGGACAGGTAGACAGAATGAACGCTTGCTAGCTAGCTGCTACTTAGTGACAGCAAGCGTCCAAAACAAGACAGGCTGGAATGAGGCAGCCAATGCGTTTTCAGCGATGGCGTGCCTCACAAAGACAGGACAGTATAGTCAGGAAATAGCAGGATCAAGATAGATGAACGTAACACAGACAAAAATACAATAAGTATGTTTTCCTAGCGTATTACAATTACAGCTATCAATGAAACTATTTGTAACGTCTGACTAACATATGTATATATCGGCAATGAACCGATATATGACATAAGCTGGAACACTGACTAGGACTGGAGTAATACAGGGAACAGGACTCAGAAGGATTCGCTATCTCTTCGCAGAGATGAACGCAATCCACAAACGGTAACAGAACAGGATACAGAAGGATTCGTTATCTCTTCGCAGAGATGAACGCAATCCACAAACAGTAACAGAACAGGATTCAGAAGGATTCGTTATCTCTTCGCAGAGATGAACGCAATCCACAAACAGAACCAGGAGCAGGGAAACTAACTCAGCACGGGTGATCACGATACGCGCAACCTACCAAAACGTGCTGGAAAGCTGACTAACTGCACACAGGATATAAACAGTTCGTGTACGTATACATCAGCGACACTGATGTATCAACGTAACACGAATACAAGGAAAATAATAAACGTGCTGGTATGCATATATATTGGCAATGAACCAATATATGATGCAAAGACCAGCAAAGTATCTTTAGAACAAGAAACACGATCGGGGGCTGAAGCAACAGCAAGACAGGCTTAAACTGAAGCTATGAAAACCCGAGGAGTCCTGCAGGAAGCAGATCTTTATACTGAGGTCATCCAATGGGAGCAGACATGCAGATTCCCACACAGGTGAATGATAATCAGTCACAAGCTGACAGCAGGGAAAGGCAGACAAAGCTATGCAGCTTGCATGGAAAGAGATCAGAACTGCCTGAGCTGCAGCACTACTACTTCCAGCAATACCTGCTGCAGCAGCGATCATGACACTCCAGCACTGGATCTGCCATCTTCCTCCTCTGTTGCATACACTCGCTCTCTTCTGGCTCTACCTTGATCCTCTGTATGTCACACAACATGCAGAAAGACTCAGGACCAGATGGTTGAGGAGAATCAGGTGGCTGCAATGTAGGAGGTCAGCAGACCCAGTGCAGGACATACGTATTGGTAATAATGTCTGTCACTTCAGGATGTAAACTGATATTCACATTTATGTGAAACATGCACCAAGTAAAGGTTTACTACAGCTTGAAGTCCAAGGATTAAAGAGAACCTGAACTGAAAATAAAAAATCAAAATAAACATAAACACGTCATACTTACCTCCTGTGTAGTCTACTACTCAATCTCTTTTTCCTCTGTTGTGTCTTGTTTGTCCACTGTGATCAATAGAATTCTCTGTCCTCCATTTTGAAAATGGCCAGTACCCTATATCAGCTTCCTGGTCAGCACACTGTTAAACTATAATATCGTCAACTTGAGCCATAGGGAAACATGGACATTACCTTGCACAATCAGTTGTAACTGACAGCAGCTGATATATAACTGACAGCAACTGGTATGTATCAGTTCTGACAAAATATTGTTAGAACTGGAAGGGATCGCTATAAGAAGAAAATGGTGAGCTTCTGAGAGAAACTGACGGTGAAGTAAGTATGTACTATTAATTTGCAGCTACATCATGTTTATTTTAAATAATTTTACTCAGTCCAGGTTCCCTTTAAATATCATGGAACTTGCTGTCACTTTACAATAGTCAATGTACATTTCATACTGTGACCTGCCCATTTTCTCTCTACTACACCATTCTTCACTCAGCAGTACATCGGTTACTTTGGAAATTCTGTATACAAAGAGCATCACTGTTCAAAAGTGTGTGCAGCAGAAAAGTAATAATAATATATAGCTTCTGCTAAAGAGTGTTAACATAACAAATATTGCAATGCAATTGGGAAAAAAGGGTGCATGCCAACGTTTTCTAGTAGTGATGTGAAAAGTATGAACCATTGCACTGACCTCTAATCAGATAATCAGAAACATTCTGCTTTGCGATATGTGTTCTTGCCTGTTCAAATATAGTAAAGCCTACATGAGTGAACTCTGACAGCAATTCTTTGTTCACACCAACTGCACCATAACTGTACCTGTTACTATAGAAATAGTGATTATTTTTAATGCTGTACATGTCAGCTGGGAATACTGCCAGCCTGTTATGCCAAGAGATCCTGACATTGGGGTTGTTTATAACAGAAGTAAAAAAAATAAGCTGTTTTTAGTTTTAGAATGCACCTAGACACAATGATGACAAATAGTATTCTCGGTATATAAATTTCTACTGCTCTGTTACAAATGAATGTTCAACAAACTGAAGAATTAGAATTGATATACATGAATTCAAATAATTAGCCCGTTTTGTTTTTCTACAGCTGTCATAAAGACAACTATAACCTTTTATGTTTTTTTTTCCTTTATTTACACATGCATATGCGATCAATTTAATGTACTCATCTTATTATTGTATGCTGATGGATTTGAAACATTATTTCTATGTACAATTTGTCATAATATAGTTATACAGAGGAAAGTCACATTTCCTCACTAAATGTACTGTGCCTGATTCTTCTTCATCATTGTAGTTTACTGTGTGCAAAAATATACCAGGGGCGTAAGAATAGACCCTGCAAGGGATGCAGCCGCAGGGGGGCCCAGAAGCAGCAGGGGGCTCTATGGAGGGAGAAGTTTATTTTCCCTTTCCTGAGAGACTGACAACTAAGGGCACGGAGAGAAAAAGCTTTCTGCTCTATGCGCAATTGTTCTAATTACTGCATCTGCTCAGCCACTGATAAGGAATCATATATAGTTTTGTAGACAAAGATTTGTAGACAATCCCTATTCAGTGTGCAGCTGCTCTTGTGTACAGCACTAAGCCCCCAACCTCTCTACCCTCCGCAAGTGCTGTGTACTGTAGTGATGCTGGAGGAGTCTGCAGAGCCAATTCTGCTCTATTAGAAATGGACAGAGTGAGTGTAATTAGCGGAGGCTGAGAGCACACTCATCTGTCAGTTTTCTGTATGTGTTTTCTGCACACCACACAAAGATGTACAAAGTGTACCAAAACCCAAGAAGTGGCATGGTGGAAGGGAATCAAGGGCGAAATGTTCTGCAAAAAAATGCATATTTTACACAGAGGCTTTTTTTCATGCGTAAATGCCAAAAATCACATATAGTTACTAGATTTTCCAAATAAAGTCTTTAGAATGCCTGCTGCGGTTAACTGCCTAAAAATTGTTATGTTCAACCACTTTAGCAGTGACCAGAAATGTTACCAATGATGCCACTTTACACCCACATCATCCTTTCTGCCAGACTGAAGAGAACACCAGTCGTCAAATAGCCCTGAAATACTATATGTGGTATTGCTAATTTATCTATTTTTAAACATTTTGGGCATTCAACATTTTACATTTCAAAAATGTTGTGTCAACCATTGTTAGGGGTGTACAGAATGGCGCCCTAGGCTGGAGCTCTTCATTTTTAAGCACTACACTAGACCTGAAGAAGCGGCTCACGCTGCAAAATGTGTTGTCTTTTTTAGCAAGTGCCCAATAAAAAAAATGTTTATGTAGAACTAAAGGCTACTGAATTCTTAAGGTAGGACCTTTTTCTTATTATTCATTATACATCATTATATAGCTGTTTAGTCAGCAAATGATAAGATGCACCATATGTGTTGAAGTGCTCTGGGCGCATCATCTCCCATGCTAGGGGCGTACAACTGCATCCACTGTATGAAAGGCCTGAAATATCAAGAATTGTACATTAAAGTTTTACATTTTTACTAATTTTAAAATTAAAACTGTCATGTGCCAGGCAAATAATTTGTCAGAATACAGTTCAAGTAGGACCAAATGCCATACTTGGTGCTGAAGGTGGTGCAGGATAGCTGTCCCTCTGGCCAGGGTGGGCATGAGGCCTGGTTAAAATTTTGAATACTCTACTACAATTTTTTATTTTTTTTATTTTTTTATAAAGAAATATCACAACTTTACTGAAAGGACGACACAAAAACAATTTACATAAGAGGTCAACTGAGCTCAGCTTCCCGCATTAGTATGGAGACTAGTGTAATCTGAAAATTTCAACATTATTTATCGTAACTATGATGTTTCAAACAACAATCACTAAAGGTATTCATATAGTGAAGAGTAAAAAAAATATGTACAAATTAAACAAGATATCATTAAATAATCAAACATCGCTTCTTGCAAAACAAAATAAGTAATGCGTTTCTCACTGGGGTATGCAGAAACACAACCTTTTACAAGAAAAAAAAATATGCAAAGTTAAAGGATACCCAAATGGTGTAATGTGACAGTGGCGAGGCTGGTTTGTTAGCAATCTGGCAGCAGCATTCTGCACTAATTGCAGGCGACGCAGGTCCTTTTTGGGGAGGCCAGCATAAAGGGCATTGCAGTAGTCCAGCCGTGATGTGATGAAGGCGTGTACTAGGATTGGAAGATCCTCTGGGGGAATCAGATGTTTAATCTTTGCAATGTTCTTCAGATGAAAGTAGGAAGATTTAACTACAGATGAAATTTGGTTTCTGAAACTCAATTCCCCATCGATTAGTACGCCAAGGCTGCGCACAAGGTTGGAGCTATTTATGTCTGAATTCCCAATCCTGATTGGTGTTGCTTTAGGATAGAGCTGTTTTGATGGCGAGTGCTGGCTTTGGACAAACAGGACCTCAGTTTTGTCAGCATTCAGTTTCAACCAGTTCTCATTCATCCATGCCTGTAGCTCAGCTAAGCAAGAGTTTATTTTTGGAGTAGGGTTTGTCCCCCCAGGTTTGAAGGACAGGTATAGCTGTGTGTCATCGGCGTAGCAGTGGTACGTCAGGCCATGACGATGGATAAGTGTACCGAGTGGCAGCATGTAGATTGCAAACAGCAGAGAAGATAAGATTGATCCTTGTGGCACTCCGAATTGTAGAGGTGCAGGTTTGGACATTATAGGACCTGGGGATACTCTCTGTGTTCTTTCAGTCAGGAATGATCTGAACCACTGGAGGACTGATCCACTGATGCCACAGTACTCCTGCAGTCTGTTAAGCAGGATTTCGTGGTCAACTGTATCAAAAGCCGCTGAGAGATCCAACAGGATTAGGATGGAGCATTCCCCTCTGTCCCTTGTCATGAGCAGATTGTTGCAGACTTGGATAAGGGCTGTTTCACAGCTGTGGTATTTCTTAAAGCCAGCTTGTAGAGGGTCCAGGATGTTGTTTACTGACAGCCTGGTTTCAAGTTGCAGATAGACAGCCTTTTCAATAACTTTACCTAAGAAGGGGAGGTTGGAGACAGGTCTGTAGCTGCTCATAGCATCTGGATCCATGGAAGGTTTTTTAAGAAGGGGCTTGATGATTCCTTCTTTTAGAGAGGTAGGAAACCTCCCTGCTTGCAGAGAGCAATTTACTATTTTGTGAAATGCTGGACCAAGCAGGTCAGGGCATTTCAGCATATGTTTAGTTGGTCCAGGGTCCAAGTCGCAGGTTGTCTGGCGGAGACGACAGAGGATGTCTGAGATCTCTTCCTCACTGATACTTTTGAAGTCAGTCCAGGGTGTTAGGTTGTTTTTGCAACTATTTCCAGGAGTTGAATAAGTCTTAAGTGCTGTGGACTCAATGAGAGACCGAATAGAGGATACTTTGTCAGCAAAGTAGCAAGCACATTTCTCGCATAGCTCCTTTGAGGGAGTTATAGTAGGTTTTAGACTGTGCGAAATAGTTGGGCTGGCCTGTTGGTGGCCTTTGCGATCTCCTGTGATAGGTATGAGGATTTTTTCTTGGTGATCGCATTTTGGTAGCTTTCCAGGTGAGAGACAAGGGTGTGTTTATCTTTTGAATTTTGAGATTTTCGGCACTTCCTTTCTAGTCTGCGCACTTCTTTTTTTAGGTCCTTTAGTGAGCTGTCAAACCACCGTGCATGGTGAAGTGGTGTAGACCGTTTAATGCGAACTGGAGCAAGGGCGTCATAGGCAGATGACACTGCATGGTTGTACATCAGGACCATGGAGTCTGGGTCTGCACAATGATTGGTTAATGCGCTGAAGTTGAGGGTATTCTAAACATGCTGGGGTGAGACATCTTTCAGAGAACGGTATTTTATGAGTTCTTTCCTTCTGTGTTTTATCGCTGGCGCTGTCAGAGAGAAGTGGATGGTGTGGTGGTCTGACCATACCACTGGGTTTATATCCATGTGTGACATTAAAAGTCCGGAATGAAATATAAGATCCAGGGTGTGCCCTTTCTTGTGGGTGGGGAGGTTGACAGCCTGAGAGAAACCCAGTTCACTCATTATGAGAAGTAGTTCACGTCCTAGGTGGGAGTCGTGATTTTCCACCTATGCATTAAAATCTCCCAGGATGATCCATCTGGGGTGTTCCACTGTTAGGCAGGATAAGAGTTCAGATATTTCCTTAAGAAAGGCAGGACCATTTTCTGGGGGGCGGTATATGAGCAATATGTTGATGTTTGTCTCTGCTGACAGTTGGGCTGCAAGACATTCAAAGGTTTCAGTGGGGCCTATGGGCAGGGGCCTTATGTTCAACAAGGATCTGAAACATATGGCGACCCTCCCACCCTTGCGGACTTGTCTCTCACAGTGCAAGACTGAATAATTGGTCGGCACGGTTGCTTTCAAGAGTTGGGCCTGCATGTTTCCCAAGCCAGGTCTCTGTCAAAAAGGTCAAATCAGAGAGCTCTATTAGGTCATGTATAGTTGCAGTCTTATTATTTATCGATCTGGCATTGCAGAGTGTGGCTGTGATTAGGGATGAGCGTAATGACCTAATTACGAATTTCCGAAATTTCGCGAAATTACTACAATTACGATTTTAGCAGTAATCGAAATTTCGTAATTTTCGCAAATTACGCAAATTTTCGTAATTACGATTACGAAATTTAGTATTTTAAAGTTTGCAAAGGTTTCTATCCCTCTAGATGCCTAAAATGAATAACCAACCCTCCTCCTCCTCCTCCTCCTCCTCCTCCTCCTCCTCCTCCTCCTCCTCCTCCTCCTCCTCCTCCTCCTCCTCCTCCTCCTCCTCCTCTCTCTCTCTCTCTCTCTCTCTCTCTCTCTCTCTCTCTCTCTCTCTCTCTCTCTCTCTCTCTCTCTCCAGAGATCTGTAGTATTTCAAAACCATACTCACATTCATGACATGTCCAGGGATCAAACCCAGGCCAACCACATGGAAGACAGCTATGCTCACCACCATACCACCAAACACACACTAAATAGACTGCTAACCTAAATCTTACTTGTAGACAGTCATATGAGACACATGCTGGGTGCAGGGCTTTGTGATTGGACCATGGACCATGCGATAGAGTGAGGTGCAAAAATGAAATCATGCCTAGCAGAGGATGGTTTCACAATGCTAAATGCTAGGCTGGCTGTGGTGCAATTGGTTAGTGCGTCTGGCTGGTAACAGCAAGGTTACAGGTTCGATTCCATCCAGGCATGTCTTTTCCTTTTGCGTTCAACAGTTGTCCAAACAGAGCCAACAAAGCCCCAGATAGCCATGTAGAGTTAGGTCACAGCTAGCCTGGCTGTGGTGCAATCGGTTAGTGTGTCTGGCTGGTAACAGCAAGGTTACAGGTTTGATTCCATCCAGGCATGTCTTTTCCTTTTGCGTGCGCGCGCTGCGCCATTGAACCCCATGGGGTATTTTGCGTGCGTAAAACTTTACGCATGCAAAACTTTGTGCTCGGTGTTTGGACAACTGTTGAACTCAAAAGGAAAAGACATGCCTGGATGGAATCGAACCTGTAACCTTGCTGTTACCAGCCAGACACACTAACCGATTGCACCACAGCCAGGCTAGCTGTGACCTAACTCTACATGGCTATCTGGGGCTCTGTTGGCTCTGTTTGGACAACTGTTGAACGCAAAAGGAAAAGACATGCCTGGATAGAATCGAACCTGTAACCTTGCTGTTACCAGCCAGACGCACTAACCAATTGCACCACAGCCAGCCTAGCATTTAGCATTGTGAAACCATCCTCTGCTAGGCATGATTTCATTTTTGCACCTCACTCTATCGCATGGTCCATGGTCCAATCACAAAGCCCTGCACCCAGCATGTGTCTCATATGACTGTCTACAAGTAAGATTTAGGTTAGCAGTCTATTTAGTGTGTGTTTGGTGGTATGGTGGTGAGCATAGCTGTCTTCCATGTGGTTGGCCTGGGTTTGATCCCTGGACATGTCATGAATGTGAGTATGGTTTTGAAATACTACAGATCTCTGGAGAGAGAGAGAGAGAGAGAGAGAGAGAGAGAGAGAGAGAGAGAGAGAGAGAGAGAGAGAGAGAGAGAGAGAGAGAGAGAGAAGGAGGTGGCTGGCTGGCTGTGCTATTCATTTTAGGCATCTAGAGGGATAGAAACCCTTACAAACCTGAAAAAGTAAAATTTCGGTTGGAGACACGAAATTCGTCATTACGGGAGTGAAATTTCGATTACGAAATTGTAAATTACGATTTGAACATTAATTACGAAATTACGAATTTGGGTCGTAATGTTAAATTTCGCATTCGTAATAAAAGCAGTTCGAAATTTCGAAAATTTCGGCTCATCTGTGATTGACCTTTCCTTCGGACAGCTATGTTTTTTAGACTTGGATCCACTACCTCTCCGCCCCCTTCTGCATTTCCTGAGTATCCCAAAGGATTTAAGAGGAGAGCTAGTGAGGTGTGAATTTGTCATTGTTTCTTGGGAGGGCAGGCAGAGAGAAGATCCTTTGATGAGTATTTGTATGTTGACATTAGAGACAATAGACTTGTTTAGATAGCTTTTACTTCTCGAATCCTGCTGAGATCAAAGGGGATCTGTGCAAAGTGCAAACTCCTTTCATTCCTACACAGAGTTGGATCATAGATTTATTTTAAGTAAAGTTCCTTGTTTTAGAGTTAGATGATAAATGATAAAATAAATGTGGAAAATAATCACTTGGTGCATACGCCTTGGATAATGGATAAAGGATTACTCACAGGGTGGAGTGAGGGCAATCAGAGGCAATCAGGTCTTCAGAGAGGTTGAAGGTCTTGTTTCAGGTCAGCTGTTAGAAGGCTTGATGTGTTCAGCAGTGGTAAGCTTCATGGAGGATTTCAATCCAGTTTAAATCTCTGCCATCCAAAGTAATCCGATTGTTCTGTTTGGTTGTAGTTGTAGCCTTAGTCGTGGTGGCTGGAATTCCTCTGTATTTTGGGTCCAGTTTCAGCACAAATAGGTTTAAAGGTGTAGAAATCTGAGACAAGGTCTGGAGCAGCTTGAGAGAGCTGCAGCCCGGCTGGGCGCGCTCAGCACCACGATGAGATAGACATGTGTATGTACAGTGCCTAGCACACAAATGACTATGCTATGTTCCTTTTTTTCTTTCTCTGTCTGAAAGAGTTAAATATCAGGTATGTAAGTGGCTGACTCAGTCCTGAATCAGACAGGAAGTGACTGCAGTGTGACCCTCACTGATAAGAAATTCCCCTTTGTACCCCTTTCTTGCTCTCAGAAGCCATTTTCTGCTAGGAAAGTGTTTTATAGTTGGAATTTATTATCAATGAGGGTCACACTGTAGTCACTTCCTGTCTGAGTCAGGACTGAGTCAGCCACTTACATACCTGATATTTAGCTCTTTCAGGCAGAGAAAGAAAAAAAGGAACACAGCATAGTTATTTGTGTGCTAGGCGCATGTCTATCTCATCATGTCACATGTCACTTCGGGTATCCTTTAACCACTTGAGGACCTAGGGCTTTCTACCCCTTAAGGACCGGCCACTTTTTTTCCATTCAGACCACTGCAGCTTTCACGGTTTATTGCTCGCTCATACAACCTACCACCTAAATGAATTTTGGCTCCTTTTCTTGTCACTAATAAAGCTTTCTTTTGGTGCGATTTGATTGCTCCTGCGATTTTTACTTTTTATTATATTCAGCAAAAAAGACATGAATTTTGGCAAAAAAATGATTTTTTTAACTTTCTGTGCTGACAGTTTTCAAATAAAGTAAAATTTCTGTATACATGCAGCGCGAAAAATGTGGACAAACATGTTTTTGATAAAAAAAACCCATTCAGCGTATATTTATTGGTTTGGGTAAAAGTTATAGCGTTTACAAACTATGGTGCCAAAAGTGAATTTTCCCATTTTCAAGCATCTATGACTTTTCTGACCCCCTGTCATGTTTCATGAGGGGCTAGAATTCCAGGATAGTATAAATACCCCCCAAATGACCCCATTTTGGAAAGAAGACATCCCAAAGTATTCACTGAGAGGCATAGTGAGTTCATAGAAGATATTATTTTTTGTCACAAGTAAGCGGAAAATGACACTTTGTGACAAAAAAAAAAAAAAAAAAAAAGTTTCCATTTCTTCTAACTTGCGACAAAAAAAAATGAAATCTGCCACGGACTCACCATGCCCCTCTCTGAATACCTTGAAGGGTCTACTTTCCAAAATGGGGTCATTTGTGGGGTGTGTTTACTGTCCTGACATTTTGGGGGGTGCTAAATTGTAAGCACCCCTGTAAAGCCTAAAGGTGCTCATTGGACTTTGGGCCCCTTAGCGCAGTTAGGCTGCAAAAAAGTGCCACACATGTGGTATTGCCGTACTCAGGAGAAGTAGTATAATGTGTTTTGGGGTGTATTTTTACACATACCCATGCTGGGTGGGAGAAATATCTCTGTAAATGACAATGTTTTGATTTTTTTTACACACAATTGTCCATTTACAGAGTTATTTCTCCCACCCAGCATGGGTATGTGTAAAAATACACCCCAAAACACATTATACTACTTCTCCCGAGTACGGCGGTACCACATGTGTGGCACTTTTTTGCACCCCAAGTACGCTAAGGGGCCCAAAGTCCAATGAGTACCTTTAGGATTTCACAGGTCATTTTGCGGAATTTGATTTCCAGACTACTCCTCACGGTTTAGGGCCCCTAAAATGCCAGGGCAGTATAGGAACCCCACAAATGACCCCATTTTAGAAAGAAGACACCCCAAGGTATTCCGTTAGGAGTATGGTGAGTTCATAGAAGATTTTATTTTTTGTCACAAGTTAGTGGAAAATGACACTTTGTGAAAAAAACATTAAAAATCTATTTTCCGCTAACTTTCGACAAAAAATAAAATCTTCTATGAACTCACCATACTCCTAACGGAATACCTTGGGGTGTCTTCTTTCTAAAATGGGGTCATTTGTGGGGTTCCTATACTGCCCTGGCATTTTAGGGGCCCTAAGCCGTGAGGAGGAGTCTGGAAATCAAATTCCGCAAAATGACCTGTGAAATCCTAAAGGTGCTCATTGGACTTTGGGCCCTTTAGCGCAGTTAGGGTGCAAAAAAGTGCCACACATGTGGTATCGCCGTACTCGGGAGAAGTAGTACAATGTGTTTTGGGGTGTATTTTTACACATACCCATGCTGGGTGGGAGAAATACCTCTGTAAATGACAATCTTTTGATTTTTTTACACACAATTGTCCATTTACAGAGATATTTCTCCCACCCAGCATGGGTATGTGTAAAAATTCACCCCAAAACACATTGTACTACTTCTCCCGAGTACGGCGATACCACATGTGTGGCACTTTTTTGCACCCTAACTGCGCTAAAGGGCCCAAAGTCCAATGAGCACCTTTAGGCTTTCACAGGTCATTTTGCGGAATTTGATTTCCAGACTACTCCTCACGGTTTAGGGCCCCTAAAATGCCAGGGCAGTATAGGAACCCCACAAATGACCCCATTTTAGAAAGAAGACACCCCAAGGTATTCCGTTAGGAGTATGGTGAGTTCATAGAAGATTTTATTTTTTGTCACAAGTTAGTGGAAAATGACACTTTGTGAAAAAAACATTAAAAATCTATTTTCCGCTAACTTTCGACAAAAAATAAAATCTTCTATGAACTCACCATACTCCTAACGGAATACCTTGGGGTGTCTTCTTTCTAAAATGGGGTCATTTGTGGGGTTCCTATACTGCCCTGGCATTTTAGGGGCCCTAAGCCGTGAGGAGGAGTCTGGAAATCAAATTCCGCAAAATGACCTGTGAAATCCTAAAGGTGCTCATTGGACTTTGGGCCCTTTAGCGCAGTTAGGGTGCAAAAAAGTGCCACACATGTGGTATCGCCGTACTCGGGAGAAGTAGTACAATGTGTTTTGGGGTGTATTTTTACACATACCCATGCTGGGTGGGAGAAATAACTCTGTAAATGGACAATTGTGCGTAAAAAAATCAAAAGATTGTCATTTACAGAGGTATTTCTCCCACCTAGCATGGGTATGTGTAAAAATACACCCCAAAACACATTGTACTACTTCTCCCGAGTACGGCAATACCACGTGTGGCACTTTTTTGCACCCTAACTGCTCTAAGGGGCCCAGAGTCCAATGAGTACCTTTAGGCTTTACAGGGGTGCTCACAATTTAGCACCCCGCCCACTTGCCAGGACAGTTAACAAACCCCACAAATGACCCCATTTTGGAAAGAATACACAACAAGGTATTCCATGAGGGTAATGGTGAGGTCATTGAAAATTTTATTTTTTGTCACAAGTTAACGGAAAATGACACTTTGTTAAAAAAAAATAAAAAAAAAAATTCTGCTAACTTGTGACAAAAATTAAAATCTTTTATGAACTCACTGTGCACCTCACATAATACTTTAGGGTGTCCTCTTTCCAAAATGGGGTCATTTGTGGAGTCTGTCCTGGCATTTTAGGGTCTCTGCAATCATTACATGTATGGCCAGTATTAGGAGTTTCTGCTATACTCCTTATATTGGGTATACAAGTAATGCACTCTGGGCTGAAAGGAAAAATGAACGGCAAACATACCTTGCTCCCCATCAATGGCAGATCTTCCTCCACATCAATGGCAGTGATAACCTCAGGAGAGAGACACCCCGTGCCACCCTGCACTCAGGGTGAGCCACCAACTTATGTGACTGGGCCTCAGAACTTTAGTATACAGCATTATGCCTGTAGGATACAGCAATATGCCTGCCAATAGAGATGACTCTGTGTGGCATTAAAGCATCATCATCGGCCCAAATCACATATAAACCGGGGGTGTCCACACTCAAGGGAAATTCAAACATGCCGTCTTATATCGCCAATCCAGGACAGATCAGCAATATCAAGCATGGAAACCGATCCTTCTTCCCACTTTTATGCTTACCCGTTTGGTCTTCAAGCTTACCTCTCCTCTCCCTGCGACAATGTGCAAAAGACCACTGAGTGTGTGCCTACTCCTGTGTCTGGAGTTCCCTAGGTTCTAATAGTGTACCTGCTCGTGGTACCTCTCAAAACACGGCCCTACGCATAGGCCAGGCTGGTCAGGACAGCGGGGACAATAAAAACTGGTGTCATTCCTTCTTCCAGTCCTGCTGCAGACACGACAACGTTTTCTTCGGATGCGTTGACCTGGGGCACACGGAATCTG
The DNA here is from genome assembly GCF_040937935.1 of Hyperolius riggenbachi. Lineage (NCBI taxonomy): Eukaryota > Metazoa > Chordata > Amphibia > Anura > Hyperoliidae > Hyperolius > Hyperolius riggenbachi. The sequence continues at coordinate 326,312,494 of NC_090650.1, forward strand.
ATAGGCGTAATGCCTACCATGCAGTCGGCTAGTTGCATCTGGGGGGGGGGCCTGGCACCTCCTGGATACAGGATGTCCAGAATGATCTGTTCCTGAAATTGGAGGAAAGATCCAGTTCTCCCAGCCTTACTGTAGAGAACAAAGCTGTTGTAAACTGCCAATTGAATCAGATAAAAAGACACTTTCTTATACCAGCGTCTTGTTTTCCGGGTAACTAAATAGGGCGCTAACCTCTTGTCATTGAAGTCCACCCCTCCCATGTTGACATTATATTCGTGGACGACAAGGGGCTTTTCAATGACCTTAGTTGCCCGTTGAATTTGGACAGTCGTGTCTGTGTGAATGGTGGACAGAAAGTAAACGTCCCTCTTGTCCTTCCATTTCACCGCGAGCAGGTCTTCAGTACGCAAGGCGGCCCTCTGCCCCTGTTGAAGTCTGGTGGTAACGAGCCGTTGGGGGAAGCCCTGGCGACTAGGCCGCGCAGTGCCACAGCATCGGATTCCTTCTAACTTTAAGTGCTGAAAGAGGGCCACACTTGTGTAATAATTGTCCACAAAAAGATGGTACCCCTTCCGGAACAAGGGTGACACCAAGTCCCACACAACCTTTCCACTGCTCCCCAGGTAGTCAGGGCATCCGACCGGCTCCAATTTTGAGTCTTTTCCCTCATAGACCCTAAAACGACATGTATAGCCTGTGGCCCTTTCACAGAGCTTATACAGTTTCACCCCATACCGGGCGCGCTTGCTTGGGATGTACTGTTTGATGCCAAGGCGCCCGGTAAAGCGTAAGAGGGACTCGTCTACGCAGATGTTCTGTTCAGGGATATAAGCATCTGCAAATGTTGAGGACAGGTGGTCTATGAGGGGCCGAATTTTGTGGAGCCGGTCATAAGCAGGGTCTCCCCTTTCAAGACAGGTTTCGTCGTCGTTGAAGTGCAGGAAGCGCAGGATGGACTCAAATCGTGTCCTGGACATGGCAGCAGGGTACAAGGGAACATGATGTACTGGGTTCGTAGACCAATACGACCGCAATACATTTTGTTTCATTAGTCCCAAGTGAAGGATAAGGGCCAAAAAGATTTTAATGTCGGAAACTTGGACTGGTTTCCACCCGAAAGGCTGGGCATACATGCTCTCCGGGTGCTCGGTGATGAATTGTGTGGCTTTACGATTGGTCTCAACCACAATTAAGTCCAGGAGAACCTGGGTGATGAACAGCTGCAAAAAGTCTAGGGCCGTTCCTAGATGAGCTGTCGCCACCTGGACTCCAGACTGGGCGGTGAAAGGGGGCACTACGGGTGCGGCGGAATCAGGGGATTGCCAATCTGGTTGTGCCAGCACCTCTGGGAGTCTATGGGTACTACGGGCCCGTCTTCTTCTTGGTGGCTGCGACGGGGGTACTACTGCACTTGCCACCGTACCAGTTTCCACTTCCATGCTGACGCTCACCACTTCGTCAGGGTCTACGGAAGCACTGGCACTAAGTCCAGGAGATGCTGCGCTGCTGGTGCCTGCCTCACCAAGAAAACTATCAACAGTGCTAGCACCACCCTGCTGCCCTTGAGGCGGATCCTGCGCCACCTGCTGTCTAACGACTTGGGGTCTGGTACGCCTGGCTGTAGCCGGGACCATAGCCTCGTCATCAGTATCGGTCAGGGAACCACTGCTTTCTACAGGTTCAAAATTGGACCCGGAAGATTCGACGGATGATTCTTCCCAAAAGAACTCATCCGACTGGTCCATATACCTGTATACCTCGTCATCGGAAAGCCCCCTTCTTGCCATTTTGGATTGCTAAATTTATGGGGTTTTCCTCCGAGACTACCCAGAAAAAAAGAGCACCTACCTAGCAAAAAGGGAGTATTTGAGAGGTATTGGGGTTGGTGGGAAGTGGGGTCTCAGAGGCAATCAAACAATCACGGGACAATCAAATCCAATTACAGCACAATCGACTCCAATCACAGCACAAGCAGATCTGATGCACTCGGAAGGTGATGGGGGGAGGGTGGGATTGGGTGTGGCGGGAAGTGGGGTCTCAGGCAATCAAACAATCACGGGGCAATCGAAGCCGATCACGGGACAATCAAATACAATTACAGCACAATCGACTCCAATCACAGCCCAATCAAATCTGATGCACTCGGAAGGTGATGGGGGGAGGGTGGGATTGGGTGTGGCGGGAAGTGGGGTCTCAGGCAATCAAACAATCACGGGGCAATCGAAGCCGATCACGGGACAATCAAATACAATTACAGCACAATCGACTCCAATCACAGCACAAGCAAATCTGATGCACTCGGAAGGTGGTGGTTGGAGGTGGTGGGGGGAGGGTGGGGTTGGGTGTGGTGGGGGGGGGGAGGGTGGGGTTGGGTGTGGTGGGAAGTGGGGTCTCAGGCAATCAAACAATCACGGGACAATCGAAGCAGATCACGGGACAATCAAATACAATCGCAGCCCAATCAAATACAAGCGCAGCACAATCGAATACAAGCGCAGCACAGTCAAAAACAATGCACTTGGACGGTGATTAGGGGGGGGGTCTGAGGGCGATTTGAGGGAGTGGGGGGTTGATCAGGAGCCTGCACGGGGCAAACTGATTCCTGATCTGATGAGAGGCAGACACAGGGGGTTACTGATCGCAGATCAGTTAGTGATTGCTGGGGAGGACAGATGTAAACAAAGAGCAGGGGATGTAATCAGAAGGGGGGTATGAGGGCAATCGAGGGCCTGGGCAGGTGATCGGTTACCCCCGCGGGGCAGTTAGGGTCTGCTCTGATGGGTGGGGGTGCCAAGGGGTGATGGACAGGTGATAGACAGGTGATCAGAGGGGGATCAGAGGGGGATCAGATTGTAAGGTAGCTGTATACAGATGTATACAGTATACAGGGGGGTAGTCTGGGATGGAGTCTGGGGGTGATCTAAAGGTAGGGGGGGGGGATCAGGGGTGACTAGGAGGCAGTTAGGGACCTAACGCAGGGGATAGCGTTTAAAGTTAGTGATAGGTGGGGGGGTTGGGGTTTTTAAAGGGGTGCAAGGGTGCTGGCAGGGGTCTGCTGGGGTGATCAGGGGGGGTATGAGGCCTGGGGTGGGAGATCAGGGGGGCTGTAGGCAAAAAAAAACGTGTGTGCTGTAATACTCACAAAGTGCTTCCTCCTCGCTAGTGGTCTCTGCAACAATGAGACCACGAGGCGAGGAGGAAGCACGTATAAGGCACTTTGTTTACTTAACAAAGTGCCTTATACATTCTGATTGGCCATTGTTACGGATTCCTCCGCTCGCCGGCTCTGCTAAGTGGCCGGCGAGCAGAGGCAAAATGCCAGGCTTCCGACTCCCGGCGGAGGATCGCGTCACGGATGACGCGATCGCTCCGCCCACGCCCATACAAGGACCGCCGCATTTTGTCTATACGGCGGTCCTTGCGGCGTCAGCTTCCCGGCCGCCATTTGTCTATACGGCGGTCGGGAAGTAGTTAAGTGAAGATTCTATGGGCTCGATTCACAAAGCGGTGCTAACCCAGTTAAAGACTTTAGGCGTGATAACCATTTTTATCATGCCTAAACTCAGTTTAGGCATGATAAGTTTAGGCATGATAAGTTTAGGCATGATAAGTTTAGGTGTGATAAGTTTAGGCATGCTAAGTTTAGATAAGTGTATTACGCGCGCAAAGTCCCGCACACAAAGCGCCATTAAACTCTATGCAAAGTGCACCAGACTTTGCTAGCGCAAAACTTTTGATCAGCTGTGCACTGCGGTGCTAACCCAGTTGGTGCTTAAACTTATCACGCCTAAAAACTTATCACACCTAAACTTATCATGCCTAAACTTATCACACTATACTTATCACACCTAAACTTATCATGCCTAAACAGAGTTTAGGCGTGATAAAGGGCTTTTCACCACGGTGCTAACTGTTAGCACCGCTTTGTGAATTAGGCCCCAGGGGCTCGATTCACAAAGCGGTGCTAACCCAGTTAGCACGCCTAAAAGACTTTAGGCATGATAACCATTGCACCATGCTGGTGAAAAGCCAGTTTAGGCGTGATAAGTTTAGGTGTGATAAGTTTAGGTGTGATAAGTTTAGGCATGCTAAGTTTAGATAAGTTTAGATCGCTTGCAAAGTCCCGCACGCAAAGCAGCGCCATTAAACTTTATACAAAGTGCACCAGACTTTGCTAGCGTAAAGCTTTTGATCAGCTGTGCACTGCGGTGCTAACGCAGTTGGTGCTTAAACTTATCATGCCTAAACTTATCACACCTAAACTTATCATGCCTAAACTTATCACACCTAAACTTATCACACCTAAACTTATCATGCCTAAACTGAGTTTAGGCATGATAAAGGGCTTTTCACCAGCGTGCTAACTGTTAGCACCGCTTTGTGAATCAAGCCCCAGGTGTGTGTACAAGAGATAATGATGCCCTTAGATGTCCGGGGCTGCACATGTGCTACACTGAATGGACCAGGTGTAACAGGCCAATAACGAATGAGACTCCCCCATGCTAACCACCAGTTACGCATCCATTCAGCCACGTAAGATCATGCAATAACAAGTCTGGGATGTCCGAGGCTGCATGTGCACTACACTGAATGGACCAGGTGCAACAGGCCACATTTTTTAAAATTATTTAATTTATGACATTTACCATAGGCACACAATGTGGCAGACGTCTTCTACATTCTGGGAACTAGAATAGCTTTCTTTTGCAGAAGATCACATATGCCATAACTGCGGGATGACTCACCACCAAGATCCCTAGTACCTCTTATAGCAGCCCCACTAGGCAATGCCTAAAAAAATGATTAATTTACTGCCGAAACATTTGAAAAAGCAGCCACACTAGGTGAGGCCAAAAAAATTGAACAGATACCTGCTGAATAAATATTTGACTTACAGCCTCTGTATGACACAGAGGCCATACAAATTTGGCAATTACCTAAAATTTCAACATTTCAATGTGGAATTAAAGGAGGCTTTCTTGTGCTTTAAGTGCTTCTACCTTTAAGGGCTTCATGCCACAGGTCCTTGTGATGGGACTCTAGGTGCTTTCTCAGCATAGTTGTTCCTACATGTGTACAGGTCTACCCATGACTAATTTTCTCTTGACACAAAATGAACATGGTGTCAGTTCTGTCAGCAGCAAACACACAGAAATATTCCCATACTAAAAAGTTTTATTAAGCTTGTCTAGTACTGGTAGAAGTGCCCAGGTGGGTTGTCTGCCTGACCCTAGGTGACAAGATAAATGGAAATAAGGGAGAGGAGGAGAGGTGGAGGCAGAAGGTGGAACCAGGGGCGCGCCTCCCATGATGCCAGGTGAAACTAGTTTATCAGGCGGCATTGACGCTGGATCGGCATCCCACCCGCCCCCTCCCTCCCTGTGGCCGCTTCTCATCTTACCTTCTGAGCTTCCTCTAGGATATTCCTCAGCCTTCTCGTCTACGTCCTAGACCTCAGAACAGCACAACTCACAGAGCTGCTGTGGAGGGGAAGCAGGAGAACGGCTCCCTGTAGCAACGCATATACAGGAAGTAGATACTTCCTGTATATGTGTCATTACCAGTGGAACCGCTCTCCTGCTACCTCTTCACAGCAGCACTGCGGGTCACGCTGATCTAAGGTGTATGATGGAGGTGAGGGGGGCAGGGACTATCTTAGAGGAAGCAGTAGCTGGCTCAGAAGGTAAGATGAGCAGTGGCCATGGGAAGGCATGGGGGAGCAGGCTGGCCACCTACCTGGCTGATCTATACTGGAGACATCTACCTGGCTAACCTATATTGGGGGCAACTATACTAGCTACCTATCCTGGGACAACTATAATACCTAAACTGGGAATAAACTATACTAGCTACCTATACTTGGGGAACCATACTACCTATACTGGGGCAATTAAACCAGCTTGGGCAACTATACTGGCTACCTATACAAGGGGCAAAATATTGGCTACCTATACTGGGGGCAACTATACTAGCTAACTATACTGGCTAACCTATAATGGAGGCAACAATATTGGCTAACTATACTGGCAACCTATACTAGCTACCTATACTGGGGCAACCATACTGGCTACCTATACTGGGGCAACTATACCTGGCTAACCTTTACAGGGGGCACCTATACCTGGCTACCTACCTACCTATACTGAGGGTGTTTTTCTCTTGGTCGCACCACAGTTATAACGTGCGGTGAAACTTTTGAGTGCAGTCACTGCAGTGCGATCATTCCAAATCTGGAGGGGGGCGCATCCTCACAAGTTTGCCTCAGGATGTAAACAAGACAGGATGTAAACAAAATGTGCGTTTCGTATGATGCATTACCTTGGCCAACCACTGCATCTATGGTATTCAATGTTGCCCATTTCTTGTTCCTCTACAAAAAAGCTTGAACAGGATATCATAAAATCCCATCTTCTTTCAAATCCTTGTCTGGGATTGACCATTCTGATATTTTAACTATGTTGTGTCTTGCTTGTGTGCTTGGTTTTGCCATGATATAATATCTGTCATGTGAAACTGCCTTCCACAACTTCACATTGGTAGTAGAGTTTGTTCCGCATCAACTTTTAGTTTCAGTTAATTATTTTGTTTCAACCTACATATGAAAATGAGGATCATTAGGATGTAAGTGATGTAATGTGTTAGAGCTAGTCCACACTAGGTCCGGAAACGTATCCGTGGCTGCGTTTTTCAAACCGGATGAAAAACGGAGTCCCGGATACTAATGTTCAAAGTAGCAGCCAGCCTCACCCAAGTAAAAAACGGATCCGTCTGCGTTTGCGGGGACCCGTTTTCAAAACCTGAACGGAAGGTCCGGATCTGCTGCATTTTCACGCAACGGATCAGGACCACGGATACACGCAGGGGTAGTGAAAAGCAATGAGAAAACGCATCTCCAGCTCCACAGGCAAAAAACTGATGTGAAAACGGATAGCCTGAGCTTTATGATTGGCCCAAAAAATCCTCCCACTCCTTCCTAATGATAGAGACGTTTTCTGTCAGGGAAAAACTTGAACGGAAACTGATGCAAAACTGATGCACTTTCATCAGTTTACAGTACGGTGGGTACTTCCCCTAATCTTCCCCGGATCCGGACTGCAGTGTCCGTCCTGCAACTGTGTCTAGTGTGGACCTAGCCTAAATCATACACCTGAATATATCATTACAAAATCCCTGACTTTGCACTTTGTTGAGCCTTGTGTTCAACATAAGGAAATAAATAAGAGGCCTGCTTAAAGACCCCTGTATTCCTTACTTTCATTGAGGGTGCTTGTCTGATAATTCTTGTTAATTCTATTATTGAGGTGAATGGGTAACACCCTAAGCCGTAACCACCTCTTTACTTGCTAGTTCACTGGGTTAGGATTTGTCCAGTGAGCAAACTCCTATGCCCACCAGCAATACAGTAGACAAGGAGCTCAGTGGAAGCCTTTGGATCCACCAGCCACCCCCATTCCTCACAACCATTACTAGTTTATTAGTTAGTTAGTTAATTAGTTAGTATTAATAATAATTAGTAACTAGTATACCTAAACTGGACAAATGTGGATTTTAAATTTTACTTTTACAAATGCACAGTTGTCCTTTATCAGATAATAAAATGTACTTATTATGGCAGTGCACCATTACAGTGCTTGTAACACTGAAAAAAACAAACAAACATCAAAACTGTTGTCTGGAACTCTTATTTTAACTTTGTTTTTATTTGAACTTTGGTTTATTTTACATGATCACAATTGTTATTTATTATTGCTTTCATGCTATCCTGAATAATGTAAGCCCTGTGGGGAGTGCACCTTATATAACATATTGGAATTCATTATCAGTGAATAACTACTTGAGCCTACTCTTAAGTTCATCCAGGCATATATGACAGTTGACATGAATTATGCATTAAGTGACATAATTTATTCACAGTTTTAGTTACTTTCATTAATGTAAGCTCATTATCAAGCTTTTCTCTGGGGTGTTTAATATTGGTTAATCTTCATGAAATCTTAAACAAAAATATTTAAAAAATACATAAAATGGGTATTAAAAGGAATCTTTGGTGCAGTAGACACTATGATTCCAAATCCTTTATCCCATTTGTTATGTTCCTACTTATACTCCCTTTTAGCTTCTTTGCTTCTTTTAGCTTTATTTTTCTTGACATCTTACAGTTTATCTTTTATTTGATATATTTTTCACAGTTTAAACTGCAATAAATAATGGCTTGTATTTATGTACTGTACAAAAATGTCATAACTTTATTAAACTATTATTGACACATTCATCAGGTTAAAGTAAAACACTTGCAATTTTAAATAATGCCTGTAATGAAACTGTGCTGCTGCTGGAGTGTCATATAGATATAAAAATTATGTAATTAAGGTTGTAGACACCTTTTAATTATCTGTAAATTGATGGAGGCTTGTCAAAAATTAAGATGTATGAATCACAGCACGGGGAAGTGTTGTCAGCCTACACCTTATAAATAGTGTGAGGATGATTAGTAGCTTACGTACTGTGGAGGTAAAAATTTGATGGACATTCTTTGAATAAGTAATTTTAGAGATATGTGTTCAGTAAAATGTATCACCTAAAAATAACATATGTAAACTAAGAAACTTTTTCTTTGTCTCCCCGATAGTAAACGTACACTCTAGCCTCTGAGATATTCCCCATCAAGCTTAGTCTTTTAATTGATATACATATGACTGAAATGTTCAATGCACTGAACTAGCTGGGAAAATATGTTTATGTTAAGTCTGACTATTGGATAAAACTATTATTATTTCAGCTACAGGAAAAAATATTTTTGTACATTAGCAAACGTCACTAAACTCATCTCACAATTTAACCTTCTGCCGCCCGCGTCACGCCAGTAGGCGTGGCCGCGGCGGCAGCCCCAGGACCGCCTAACGCCAATTGGCGTAAAGTCCTGGGGCTCTGTTTTGCATGAGATCGCGCGCATGGTGCGCGCGCATCTCATGCTCGGAGGGCGGAGCTCCGCCCCGCCTTCAGTCTCCGAGCGGCTATCGCCGCTCGGGAGACTGTTAGACGGCGATCACACCGTCTATTTACTAGGTGCAGCGCTGCGATGAGCAGCAGCGCTGCACTGGGGACAGCCGTGTGACACGGTTGTCCCCATGGGGGACAAGAGAGCGATCGGCTCTCATAGGCAGAAGCCTATGACAGCCGATCGCCGTAATTGGCCGGCTGTGGGGAGGGAGGGAGCGAGGGAGGGAAGGGATTTAAAGGAAGAGGGTTTTTTTTTTAAAAAGTGACAACACAAATATTTATAAAAAAATAAATAAACATGGGGGGAGCGATCAGACCCCACCAACAGAGAGCTCTGTTGGTGGGGAGAAAAGGGGGGGGGGGAATCACTTGTGTGCTGAGTTGTGCGGCCCTGCAGCTTGGCCTTAAAGCTGCAGTGGCCAATTTTGCTAAAAATGACCTGGTCACTAGGGGGGTTTAGCCCTGCAGTCCTCAAGTGGTTAAAAAGTGTACCATTTTTACTTTTTGCATCTGCACTCTTAAAAAAATATTTCCACCATACTCCTAGATGGGAGTCCAGTGGCATGTCAATTAAAGTGATATTAAATACTGCATTGATTAAAAGCTATATAAATCATGGGAAGTGCAGGTGACACCCAGATTAATTGAAAGCACATTTAAACAAACATATCATAATACTAAACAAAAGAAAGATTACTTGTTGGCATACAAAATTGTCCATGGATAGTTTATTGATTAACACAAAAGTTTTAACATTAGGAAAAAAATACCAAAATTGCAAACCATTGCCCGGTACTGACAGTCAAATGCTATACAAAACTTTAATAAACTGTTCCTTAACCATCGGGGTTGACTTAAACAGGCCTGGCACCCGCTAATCTTTAGAAACTACCATAATTATTGTGGGAGAAGGCATTTTAAAGTGGTAAAGTTACTGCTTACTACAAAAGATTAAAACTCTATTTTTACACCTTCCAATGTCAACGGTGACTAGATGATCTAGTAAAATAAGAGGTAAGGGCTAGATTAAACAGATGGGACTCCAAATTGGACCATCGCAGGCCTCATTCCCCAGCCCAATAAACTTGAAAGCTATCCCCATCAAGGCCACAATTCTCCAAACTAACAACTCTGAGAAGCTCGCTGTCATGCCCAACATACATAGGAGTAACCTACAATCCACATTGTGTTGCTACGTCTATACTGATAGTATCTTGTAGTTATGGTAATATTTATCTCCACTCAGTGTTTTTCTTATACATTGAGGTGTACTGCTGATGTAATATTGACTGATAACTGATTTTAGTTATGCTAGGCTGATATGTGAATACTTATAATTATACATATTTTATATATTTACTTAAATGACTACTGTAGGGTGGTAGGGGAAAAAAAGAGTTGAACTTACCCGGGGCTTCTAATGGTCCCCCGGAGACGTCTTGTGCCCGCACAGCCACTTACCAATGCTCCGGTTGCCGCCTCCGGTATACTTCTGGCATTTCTGACTTTAAAGTTGGAAAACCATTTGCGCCTGTGCAGCCTGAGCCATGTCCTTGCTCCCACTGACGTCACCAGGAGTGACTGCGCAGGTGCAGACCATATTGGGCCTGCGCAATACACTCCTGGTGACGTCAGTGGGAGCTAGCAGTGGCGTAGCAATAGGGGGTGCAGAGGTAGCGCCCGCATCGGGGCCCTTGGGCCAGGGGGGCCCTAAGCGGCCCTCCCTCAAGCACAATATTAGCTCTCTATTGGTCCTGTACTGGTAACAATCCTTTATATAGATGCTTGAAATAGTAGTAATCATTTATAAACTGTTTCCTATCCCCTCCTTGCACCTCTGACACTGTGGAAATCCTTGGAAGGTTTTGGTGCGCCATATCAATTGTTATATATAGAGTGCTTGGGGGGCCCCATGTAAAACTTGCACTGGGGCCCATAGCTCCGTAGCTACGCCACTGGGAGCTAGGGTGCGGACGTGCAGGCGCAGTTGTTTTCTGACTTTAAAGTCAGAAATTCCAGAAGTGAGGTGGGACCAGAGCATCGGTGAGTGGCTGCGCGGGCACAGGATGTCTGTGGGGGACCATTAGAAGCCCCTGGTAAGTTCAACTCTTTTTTCCCCTACCCCCCTACAGTACTCCTGTAAATTGTAAGCTTATTAAGTCATGCAAGCTTTATGTGATTCTCTGGGAACGTTCTAAAAACCTTCTACAGAAATGGTAATGTGACTCTACATTTTGGTCATCTTATACAATGTTGTCTGTTCCTGGATATCTTATGTTTTTGTTATTTGCATTCTTTAAAATTGAATAAGAAGTATTGAGGCAAAAAAAAAAAAAAAAAACAGAGAAAATTGGAAGGGGGGAGGGATGTGGGCTGTTTTTTGTACATGGAGATGGACCACTCCATCCATTTGCAGGGATGATCAATTTAGACAAACATATTCAAATGTTAAAAGCAAAAGTGGTTGCAATTCTTAAAAAAAAAATACATTCTCCAACTGAATCCTGCACTTTGTTATGAGTTGTCATAGTTACGGCATATTTTGGTGAATACACTATAGTCGTTCTGGATTGGTCAGGGAATTCACCCAACTTTAATCTTCCTTTTGTGGGGAATTATTAAGTAAAGGATGCACAAAAGAATGAAAAGAAATAATGTTCACCGGTTTTCTGTAGTTAAGGATCACATTTTATGCTGAATGAAAGATTTTGTATTTGTTTCCACTGCTTGATTACTATGAGCCTAAAACTGTCTGTGCTCACTTCATAGAATACAGTAGTTTTCCTATAGATGAAAGTGACTGTGAGTAAAATCAAGGAATACGAGCTCGAAGTCCCTGTTGGTGCCTGTTAAAGGCTGCGCAGTTATTGACAAACCCCTTAGCATATATTAATGGCAGGAGGTGACATAAAGAAGGTATTTGCCTTCACTTCTCATATGTCAGCAACTGCGTGAGAACTGTGTTCAAACCTGTATCATGAGGCAAGAATCTAATGGGATTCACTTTCTGGTAGTTAAATAAATACCATCTGAAGTGAAAGGATAGATTCCTGAAAGAAACTATCCTACAAAACAAATCTGAAGCCCAGAAAGATCGGAAAGTGTTCTACTGTATACATAACAGTAAAATACTCTCTCTACACATTCCGAATCCTCATATCCTTCACATAAAAAGATTTAGACTGATTTGCTAATATTAGAGATGAGTGAAGAATACTGAAGAACACAACCCACCCAACAAAAATATGTTTATTTTTTATTGTTTGTTAGATGAAATGAATTTGCAACGTTAACGAGAACATAGTGGGGTTGTTGAAAGAATTATTGTATTTTATTTATTTATTATTTATTTATTTGTTGTATTTATAAAGCGCCAACATATTACGCAGCGCCTGACAATAAATAGGGATACATACAATATTTAGGGGTGACATACAGCAAAATGACAATACCTGAATACAATAAAACATCAGATCATGCAGCACAGTATGAGTACAAGGTAATGCTTAGTCAGTTACTGGATGGAGCATGGAGATTAGGCAAGTTAGGTTCACTCAGATGCCTAGCATGGGTTCACAGTAATGGAAGTGCATGATCAGGTTGGACACAAAAGGAGGAGGACCCTGCCCAAAGGCTTACAATCTAAAGGGAGAGGTAGGGACACGAGAGGTAGGAGACCAGAGTTCAGCTGTGGGTTTAGAGCACTTGTGAGGGGTAGTAAGCCAGAGTGAAAAGGTGAGTTTTGAGGGCTTTCTTGAAGATGTTGAAGGAGGGGGCTGCCCTAATGGGTGGAGGTAGGGAGTTCCATAGTGTTGGAGCAGCTCTTGAGAAGTCCTGGAGGCGTGCATGGGACTGGGTGATGCAGGGACAGTTAGGCGAAGTTCATTGGAAGAGCGGAGTGAGCGGCTAGGTGTGTACCTCTGAGTAAGATCGCAAATGTAGGTTGGACAGGTTTTGTGGACAGATTTGTAGGTCAGACACAGTATCTTGAATCTGATTCTGGACTGTCACTGGATAGGAAGCCAGTGGAGGGATTCAAGGAGGGGATCCGCCATGGTGGAGCGATGGGAGCAGTGGATAATTCTGGCTGCTGCATTCATGATGGACTGCAGTGGGGCTGTTCGGGTCATAGGGAGACCAGACAGCAGGGCATTGCAGTAGTCAAGGCGGGAAATTATGAGGGCATGGATGAGGAGTTTGGTGGTGGCAGAGGTCAGGAAAGGGCGAATCTTACAGATGTTACGAAGGTGGAAGTTGCAGGACTTTGTGAGGTTTTGGATGTGGGGAGTGAAGGAGAGTGCGGAGTCCAGGGTGACACCCAGACAGCGGGCTTGAGAGGTAGGGTGAATTATAGTGTGGTTAACAGTGACATGCACATCTGGGAGGTTTATGGATGTCCGGGTGGGAAGATCATAAATTCCGTTTTGTCTAGGTTTAGTTTCAGGAACCTAGCGGACATCCAGGAGGAGATGGCTGATAGACAGGAGGAGACCTTGTCCATGATAGTGGTGGATATGTCAGGGGTGTGGAGGTAGATCTGGGTGTCATCTGCATACAGATGATAGTTAAAACCCATGGAGGAGATAACCTTGCCAATGGAGGATGTGTATAGGGTGAACAGTATTGTATTGGAGTTATATTGCAGTTTCATCCATACAATGACCCACAGCAAAAATATATCTATGATTATTTCTTGTGCAGTCTTAAAAAGACTGCTGTAATGCTGGGGGGTCATACTTTCTGAGCACCCAGCGCAACAAAGAGCTGGATAATGGAAGAGGTTACACAGGCTGCCCAGAGCAACTGCAGCTCTGGGCTTCTGATATCGCTACAAATAAAACACAATGGCAGCGCAGTTCGATGTTGCGCTTCCTTAGTTTGCATTGTGCTGCCTTAGCGATAGCAAGCATTCAGACAGGTACAAGACAGGACTATAGATTGGAGCATAGCTAGTAACAACCGCAGCTCACAGTCACGTCCACAGAAGCAGAGCAAGCAGACTAACAGTCACCAGCAAGCATCCGCCCAGGCAAGACTACAGGATAGAACGTAACTAATAGCAACTGCAGCCTATAGTTAGGTTCCCAGAAACTACAGTAGCAGGAATACTACCAGTCACCAACGTGGTGATGGCAGAATCCAAGCTATCTGGATAATGGACTTCACTGACCCACCACGGATGCAGCGAACGTCCATCAAGCATGGAACTAGGCAATACACAATAAAAAGAAAAACAACAAAGGGCTTAACTAACAGATAAATATATATTAGCAAGTCTGCATATATATTTATCAAGAACTAGCTAAAGCACAAGAAATAAGGTTGCATAGAACTACAATATCAGAACTATACAGAGTAACAAGGTGCACAGGAGATCAGCGTACTGACCACTATGACGGGCGGGATATGAAATAGGAGGCAGACTTTTATGCTGGCATCAGCCAATGGATGCAGGTATGCAAATCTCAACACAGCTGAATGGTAATCACTCAATCCTGAGCTGGCTTGATTACCATTTGCTAGCTGGCTGTGAATGCAAAGGATTCCCATAAGAAATACATGCAGTATTATGTAACAACATGCATGCAGGAAATCCAGGGCTATCTAGCCGCAGCTTAGCTGCAATAAGCAATTGGTGGAATTATGACAGCATCCTGAGCTGCCCAGAACGGCAGAGTGATTGCAAATGACAATGAGACCATTGCAAACGCATAACCGAATGCAAGCTGATAATCCAGAACAGTCCGTTTGCAGCTCCACTGCAATGGACAGAATACGTTACAGGAGGGATCCTTACAACAACATATATGAAGAAGACATAAAACAAACTAGGATGTCTGGTGTCATATATAGGTCATCCCCAGGTAAAGGATGAGATAGGGACTAGTGTTGGGTGAACACCTGGATGTTCGGGTTCGCGAACGTTCACCGAACATGGCCGCGATGTTCGGGTGTTCGCACCGAACTCCGAACACAATGGAAGTAAATGGGGACCCGAACTTTCGTGCTTTGTAAAGCTTCCTTACATGCTACATACCCTAAATTTCCAGGGTATGTGCACCTTGGGAGTGGGTACAAGAGGAAAAAAAATATTTGAAAAAGAGCTTATAGTTTTTGAGAAAATTGATTGTAAAGTTTAAAAGGAAAAAATGTCTTTTAAATGCGGAAAATGTCATTTTTCTTTGAATCAGAATCAGAATCACTTTATTTCGCCAAGTACAACAGTGAGTTGTACCCGGAATTATTTTTGGCACAATCAGGGTCGGTGATGGTACAGTAAACACATGTTATGCATTACACAAGTTAATAAAACAATACAGTAGACACACATTAAGCATTCCTCAGAGCATACCTTACATAGAACACATTGCACATAGAACACATTGACAAGAGAAAGACAAGAAAGACCAGAGGGGTCTGTCCAAGAGCTATGTCGAGTGGAGCTGCCAGCCACAATCTGAGCGGCGCTCTCTGCCCTGCAGCCCTCCAGACCCCCCACATATAGTGAGAGATAGACATAGAGACCCTTCGTCCCCATGGTTGTTAAACAGTCCACATGGTCCTTAACAGTCCCAGCCCCACAGCTCCCGAAGCAGATTTGCAAAAATTAGCCCCTGGCCTGCGCCCCCCCATCCCCCTCAGCAGATGATCCGAAGGGGGCTGATGATGAATGTGATTGTCCGCTGCTATGCTTCCCTACAGCCCCCCTGACCCGGCAGATGTGTCCCGGCAGGGTGACAGCGGCAGCCTGGACCACCTGTTTGCGGCTCCCAGACCCGTTACCTGTTTTGGAGGCAGCAGCGGCTCCCGCGGAAGGCTCAGCAGCGGCTGCCTCCTCCATGGCTGCCCAAGCGGAGCGGCTCCCACTGGGGAGTGGAGTATGGAGGGGAGGCGATCCAAAACGAGCAGCCCCTCGTGGTCGCTGGCGCCTGGCCTGCCGGTGTTGCTGGCAGCGGCGGTGGCTCGCTGGAGGGAGGAGCAGGAGCGGCGTGCACAGGGGTCCGCGGCCAGCCACGTGGATCAGACCGAGCGGCTTCCCATGACCGGCTTCAGGTGTTCGAATCCCGGCCTGCCTGTGTCCCAGTCGTGGTAGCTGGGCGTCCTGGTTTTCTGGCAGCGGCGGCTGCTGCTGGAGAGAGGGGCAGGAGATGGGCATCATGGGGATCCGCGGCCAGCCACGTGGGTGGCGGCCCTATCTTAAAACGAGCGGCTGCTCGTGACTGCTGGAGCCTGGCATGCCTGTGTCCCCTGGTGGAGAGGAATCCATCCTCCGTGCAGCGGGCTCCCATCCTCCCCTGTATCTGTCCTCCTCTGCGCCTGGCCTGCCGGTGTCGCTGGCAGCGGCGGTGGCTCGCTGGAGGGAGGAGCAGGAGCGGCGTGCACAGGGTGGCGGCCCGATCTCAGACCGAGCGGCTTCCCGTGACCGGCTTCAGGTGTTCGGCTCCCGGCCTGCCTGTGTCCCAGTCATGGTAGCTGGGCGTCCTGGTTTGCTGGCAGCGGCGGCTGCTGCTGGAGAGAGGGGCAGGAGATGGGCATCATGGGGATCCGCGGCCAGCCACGTGGGTGGCGGCCTTATCTTAAAACGAGCGGCTGCTCGTGACTGCTGGCGCCTGGCATGCCTGTGTCCCCTGGTGGAGAGGGATCCATCCCGCCCAGAAAGACGAGTGGATAACGGGGGAGAAGGGCAGTAGAAGAAAAAGAGCCGGAGCCCTGTGTGCCGCGGCGTCTTGCTACAGCGCCATCTTGCACAGGTAACATGCTTTTTGTCGCCATGCAGTCATAAATGTAATACAGATAAGAGGTTCCAGGAAAAGGGACCGGTAACGCTAACCCAGCAGCAGCACACGTGATGGAACAGGAGGAGGGCGGCGCAGGAGGAGAAGGCCACGCTTTGAGACACAACAACCCAGGCCTTGCATGAGGACAAGGAGCGTGCGGATAGCAATGCATTTTGTCGCCATGCAGTCATAAATGTAATACAGATGAGAGGTTCAATAAACAGGGACCGGAAATGCTAACCCATCACAGATGTTCATTGTTCATGTTACTTGGTTGGGGTCCGGGAGTGTTGCGTAGTCGTTTCCAATCCAGGATTGATTCATTTTAATTTGAGTCAGACGGTCTGCATTTTCTGTGGAGAGGCGGATACGCCGATCTGTGACGATGCCTCCGGTAGCACTGAAACAGCGTTCCGACATAACGCTTGGCAGCTGTCCGGATGCACCTCGGTAGTGCGCCGTCATGTACTGGACCACTGCACTCTTCTGCTCGTAAAAGCGGGCTAGCATGTGCAGCGTAGAATTCCAGCGCGTAGGGACATCACACAGCAAGCGATGGTGGGGGAGATTGAAGCGCTCCTGCATCTTGGCAAATGCCCCCGAAGCAGTACTGAAATTTCTACAATGTTTGGCCACTCGTCGCACCTTCAACAGAAGATTGGCCACACCTGGGTATGTCCTCAGGAACCGCTAAACTACTAGGTTCATCACGTGCGCCAGGCAAGGGATGTGTCAGCTTAGCCAACCTTAAAGCGCGAATGAGATTACTCCCATTATCACACACAACCATGCCCGGTTTCAGGTCCAGCGGTGCCAGCCACAAATCCGTCTGTTTCTTTATTCCCCTTCGGGTTATTTTGCTGACCACATGCTCATGCAACTCAGGCACTGCAGAGCGCGCAAAGTGGTAGCGGCTGGGAACCACGTAACGTGGGATGGCCACTGACATCATGCCCTTGAAGCTGTTTGTCTCCACCACTCGATATGGCAGCATTTCGCAGGCCAGAAGCTTGGCTATGCTGGCTGTTACTGCCACGGCCCGGGGGTCATTTGCTGGCAATTTCCTCTTGCGCTCAAACATCCCCGAGACAGACAACTGAACCGTAGGGCTGCACACTGAAGGGCTGTTGGTTGTTGTGTTTGATGAAGACTGGGAGACCTCAAGAGCACTATTCCAGAAAGTGACAGTGTCAGCGTCGTCTGATGTTTGTGAATGTTGTTGTGAACCACGCAATGGCTGGGCTACTGCTGCTGCTGAGGAGGGTCTTATGGTGAGTCTGGTGACCCCAAGGGAGGCAGTGTTGCTGGTACCCTGTCCTGCTGCGTTTGCCCACAGAGTGGGATGTTTGGATACCATGTGGCGGGTCATGCTGGTGGTGGAGAGGTTGTTAATATTTTTCCCCCTGCTCAGGCGGGTCTTGCACACCTTGCAAATCACCATGGTACCATCCTCACTGCAGTCTTCAAAGAAAGGCCAGACTTTGGAGCACCTGCCTTGCTGGCGATTTCTGTTTGCTCCTCTTTTGCGTCTCACTTGAACTTCCACGCTTGTGGTGCCTGAAATTTCGCGCCGCCTACCTTGTGGCACAAGGCGAACTCGTGCAGCAGTGGGTTCTTCAACAGACTCATCTGTGCTGCTGCTACAACGGCGATGTTCTCCTTCACATACAAAATCTGGGTCTCTGTCAAAATTGTCCAAACCCTCATCTTCCATCTCCTCAAACTCGTCATATGTGATTGTGGGCCGCCGCCGTGGAGTAAAGCTCCCCAGAACAACCTCTGCGCAGCTCACTCCAACGTCATCTTCCAGATCTTCTCGGCCGACCTCCTGCAATTGAAACCCCTCCTGCCCAACTTGCTCTGGGATTTGGGTTTCAAAGTCCTCGGACTCGCCTTGCATTTCAGTGCGCGGTGCATTTCGCACAGTAAATGGTTGTGAATCCGGGCACAACATTTCTGGCTGTTCCATTGACCTTTGAAGGGTGGAAGTTTGTTGGGCTGGGAATAGCTCCTGCGAATACCCCATTGTGTCCTGAGGAAATTCTTCAGACTGGTTATTTGGCAGTTGTGTGCGTGGCGTCACTGCCGGTTGTGTCAGCTTTGTGCCCACTGGCTCCTTGTAACTGGCTGAGTACTCGGACCTCGTGCGTGATGTGCTGGTGCTGCTTAACCCACTGCTGGACGCTTGAGAGGTCATCCAATTAAATATCTGGTCCTGTTCTTTTGGATTTGTGAGAGTTGATTTCCTGGACAACATGGGCGGTATTGAGTGGGTTTTCTTCGGTGCTCCACTGTGACCTGTACGTGAACCGTCAGGGAAAACACCTCTTCCCTTGCCCCTCCCTCTTTCACAGGATTTCTTCTTCATTTCACTTATCCTTAAAGTACACGCTGACTGGCAGCAGTACAGTGGCAGTACAGAAATACTATATAGTGGTGGGTGAGCAGTGTACTACTATTCCCAGCAGCGACAAAGAGCACAATGCTATACAGTGGTGGGTGAGCGGTGTACTACTATTCCCAGCAGTGACACAGAGCACAATGCTATACAGTGGTGGGTGAGCGGTGTACTACTATTCCCAGCAGCGACACAGAGCACAATGCTATACAGTGGTGGGTGAGCGGTGTACTACTATTCCCAGCAGCGACACAGAGCACAATGCTATACAGTGGTGGGTGAGCGGTGTACTACTATTCCCAGCAGCGACACAGAGCACAATGCTATACAGTGGTGGGTGAGCGGTGTACTACTGTTCCCAGCAGCGACACAGAGCACAATGCTATACAGTGGTGGGTGAGCGGTGTACTACTATTCCCAGCAGCGACACAGAACACAATGCTATACAGTGGTGGGTGAGCGGTGTACTACTGTTCCCAGCAGCGACACAGAGCACAATGCTATACAGTGGTGGGTGAGCGGTGTACTACTATTCCCAGCAGAGACACAGAGCACAATGCTATACAGTGGTGAGTGAGCGGTGTACTACTGTTCCCAGCAGCGACACAGAGCACAATGCTATACAGTGGTGGGTGAGCGGTGTACTACTATTCCCAGCAGCGACACAGAGCACAATGCTATACAGTGGTGGGTGAGCGGTGTACTACTATTCCCAGCAGCGACACAGAGCACAATGCTATACAGTGGTGGGTGAGCGGTGTACTACTATTCCCAGCAGCGACACAGAGCACAATGCTATACAGTGGTGGGTGAGCGGTGTACTACTATTCCCAGCAGCGACACAGAGCACAATGCTATACAGTGGTGGGTGAACGGTGTACTACTGTTCCCAGCAGCGACACAGAGCACAATGCTATACAGTGGTGGGTGACCGGTGTACTACTGTTCCCAGCAGCGACAGAGAGCACAATGCTATACAGTGGTGGGTGAGCGGTGTACTACTATTCCCAGCAGCGACACAGAGCACAATGCTATACAGTGGTGGGTGAGCGGTGTACTACTATTCCCAGCAGCGACACAGAGCACAATGCTATACAGTGATGGGTGAGCGGTGTACTACTATTCCCAGCAGCGGCATAGAGCACAATGCTATACAGTGGTGGGTGAGCGGTGTACTACTATTCCCAGCAGCGACACAGAGCACAATGCTATACAGTGGTGGGTGAGCGGTGTACTACTGTTCCCAGCAGCGACACAGAGCACAATGCTGTACAGTGGTGGGTGAGCGGTGTACTGCTATTCCCAGCAGCGACACAGAGCACAATGCTATACAGTGGTGGGTGAGCGGTGTACTACTATTCCCAGCAGCGACACAGAGCACAATGCTATACAGTGGTAGGTGAGCGGTGTACTACTATTCCCAGCAGCGACACAGAGCACAATGCTATACAGTGGTGGGTGAGCGGTGTACTACTATTCCCAGCAGCGACACAGAGCACAATGCTATACAGTGGTGGGTGAGCGGTGTACTACTATTCCCAGCAGCGACACAGAGCACAATGCTATACAGTGGTGGGTGAGCGGTGTACTACTATTCCCAGCAGCGACACAGAGCACAATGCTATACAGTGGTGGGTGAGCGGTGTACTACTGTTCCCAGCAGCGACACAGAGCACAATGCTATACAGTGGTGGGTGAGCGGTGTACTACTATTCCCAGCAGCGACACAGAACACAATGCTATACAGTGGTGGGTTAGCGGTGTACTACTGTTCCCAGCAGCGACACAGAGCACAATGCTATACAGTGGTGGGTGAGCGGTGTACTACTATTCCCAGCAGCGACACAGAGCACAATGCTATACAGTGGTGAGTGAGCGGTGAACTACTGTTCCCAGCAGCGACACAGAGCACAATGCTATACAGTGGTGGGTGAGCGGTGTACTACTATTCCCAGCAGCGACACAGAGCACAATGCTATACAGTGGTGGGTGAGCGGTGTACTACTATTCCCAGCAGCGACACAGAGCACAATGCTATACAGTGGTGGGTGAGCGGTGTACTACTATTCCCAGCAGCGACACAGAGCACAATGCTATACAGTGGTGGGTGAGCGGTGTACTACTATTCCCAGCAGCGACACAGAGCACAATGCTATACAGTGGTGGGTGAGCGGTGTACTACTGTTCCCAGCAGCGACACAGAGCACAATGCTATACAGTGGTGGGTGAGCGGTGTACTACTATTCCCAGCAGCGACACAGAGCACAATGCTATACAGTGGTGGGTGAGCGGTGTACTACTATTCCCAGCAGCGACACAGAGCACAATGCTATACAGTGGTGGGTGAGCGGTGTACTACTATTCCCAGCAGCGGCATAGAGCACAATGCTATACAGTGGTGGGTGAGCGGTGTACTACTATTCCCAGCAGCGACACAGAGCACAATGCTATACAGTGGTGGGTGAGCGGTGTACTACTGTTCCCAGCAGCGACACAGAGCACAATGCTATACAGTGGTGGGTGAGCGGTGTACTGCTATTCCCAGCAGCGACACAGAGCACAATGCTATACAGTGGTGGGTGGGTGAGCGGTGTACTACTGTTCCCAGCAGCGACACAGAGCACAATGCTATACAGTGGTGGGTGAGCGGTGTCCTGCTATTCCCAGCAGCGACACAGAGCACAATGCTATACAGTGGTGGGTGAGCGGTGTACTACTATTCCCAGCAGCGACACAGAGCACAATGCTATACAGTGGTGGGTGAGCGGTGTACTACTATTCCCAGCAGCGACACAGAGCACAATGCTATACAGTGGTGGGTGAGCGGTGTACTACTATTCCCAGCAGCGACACAGAGCACAATGCTATACAGTGGTGGGTGAGCGGTGTACTACTGTTCCCAGCAGCGACACAGAGCACAATGCTATACAGTGGTGGGTGAGCGGTGTACTGCTATTCCCAGCAGCGACACAGAGCACAATGCTATACAGTGGTGGATGAGCGGTGTACTACTATTCCCAGCAGCGTCACAGAGCACAATGCTATACAGTGGTAAGTGAGCGGTGTACTACTATTCCCAGCAGCGACACAGAGCACAATGCTATACAGTGGTGGGTGAGCGGTGTACTACTATTCCCAGCAGCGGCATAGAGCACAATGCTATACAGTGGTGGGTGAGCGGTGTACTACTGTTCCCAACAGAGACACAGAGTGGCAGTAAACACAATGCTATACAGTGGTAGGTAAGCGGTGTACACAGAGTGGCAGTAAACACAATGCTATATAGTGTGGGTGAGCGGTGTACTACTGTTCCCAGCAGCGACACAATGACTGGGGGGACCCTGGCTAGCCTGGCTGGAGAGAGAACTACCCTGCCTGCCTACCCAAAGCTAAACCTTGTTTATATATCTTTAAATGGACTATAGCAACTAGTGCAATCTCAAAAAGGCAACAGAAAAAAATCTCTGAAAAAACTTTATTCACACGAGTAAAAAACATCCAAAAACATGGTTCTTCAATATCACAATGGTGGGTCTTGGGAGTACAATAAATTGATTTTAAATCAGTTAATGGTTATAGCTTTGCGGGTATAAGCTTCAAGGCAACGACACATGTTCGTTTCGGGCTTTTTATGTAGAGTAAAGTATGCCCTTCATCAGGCCGTGATACCCAGCTCTGCGTAGCCAAACCAACAAGGAAGACCGGTCAAGAAAGAGAAGCCATGTATTGGGGGGCGTCTGAACTCACCAGACGCACACAACTTTCCCAACGGCAGGAGGTAGGTGCTGCAAAAGGTTGTGTGCGTCTGGTGAGTTCAGACGCCCCCCAATACATGGCTTTTCTTTCTTGACCGGTCTTCCTTGTTGGTTTGGCTACGCAGAGCTGGGTATCACGGCCTGATGAAGGGCATACTTTACTCTACATAAAAAGCCCGAAACCAACATGTGTCGTTGCCTTGAAGCTTATACCCGCAAAGCTATAACCATTAACTGATTTAAAATCAATTTATTGTACTCCCAAGACCCACCATTGTGATATTGAAGAACCATGTTTTTGGATGTTTTTTACTCGTGTGAATAAAGTTTTTTTCAGAGATTTTTTCTGTTGCCTTTTTGAGATTGCACTAGTTGCTATAGTCCTTTTAAAGATATATAAACAAGTGTTACTGGGCAAGGTGGACTGCCCTGAAAAAGGACTGTGTTTTGATCCTTTACACATTTAAAGGACAGTATCCTGAATTTCTCTTCTTACCCAAAGCTAAACCCACAGACAAATGGCGGAGAAATGACGTGGATCGGGTATTTATTTACCCGAACCATGTGACCCGTTCGGCCAATCAGAGCGCAGTCGGGTCCGAACCACGTGACCCGTTCGGCCAATCACAGCGCTAGCCGAACGTTCGGTGAACGTTCAGCCATGCGCTCTTAGTTCAGCCATATGGCCGAACGGTTTGGCCGAACACCATCAGGTGTTCGGTCGAACTCGAACGTCACCCGAACAGGGTGATGTTCTGCAGAACCCGAACAGTGGCGAACACTGTTCGCCCAACACTAATAGGGACTGTAGGATCTGTCTTAACCTAAATTTGTATGTAAGTCATATTTGTACGTAAGAACACTATGTCACCTCTTTACCCTGTGCCTCTAGTTTCCCCTTCCTTGCCACCTTTGTACCCCTGTGCCCCCTTTGTGCTTACTCTTGTCATTCTGGAATCTCTCTTTGTCTCCTCTGCCTCCTTCCATCACCTTTCCACCTGTGTGTTTCCATCCATCCCTGTTCCACTTTCTGTTCTCCTGTGAATACTTCTGTTCCTCTGTGCCTCTATTGTTTCCCCTCTGTACCACTATCTGTACCCCTGTGCCTCCTTCTGCTCACTTGTGACTCCTTCTGTCCCTTTTTGCCTTCTTCTGTTCCCCTGTTCCTCCTTCCACCCCCCTTTGCCCTCTTCTGTTCACCTGTACATCTTTTCATCCCACTCTGAGTCTCCGTCCATCCCGCTATGTTTCCTCCTGTTCCCATGGGCCTCCTTCCATCCCCGTGTGCCTCCTTCTATGCCCCATGTCTCCTTCTGCACCCCCCACCCCATGCCTCCATCCATCCCCCTGTGCATTTTTATCGGAGGTGAGAAGAGAGCACAGGAAGATGGAACAATGCACAAGAGGATGTATGGAGGCACAGAGGGGGACAAAAGGCACAGGGGAACTCCTCTGCTCCCCTCCGATATTGACTATTTGCACAGGAGGCTCACTGTAGTCTCTGTACCTACTGCATCCATCATGGAAGTGATGACATGGGCCTGGCACTAGGTTTGGAATGGTGGTTAATTTGTGAAGTGGACGCTTGTAAAGCAAGATTACCTGTATGTGTAATCGGGAGAAATTATGAAATTATCACGATGTATTTGTACACTGCATGTTGCTGAAATAAATGTACCACTTGTGAGCTGGTGGGAATACTAAAACTCTCCCCTCTCCACTGATGGACATGGTCACTATTTTTTCCTAGATACGTCAGGTAAGGTAAGCCTGACTGTCCTATTACATCTCCTTGAAGAGGTGAGGGTTGGAACAAGCATACACCACTCTGCACATTAAATCTCAAGACATGGTTCTCAAATAATATACATTGGGGTACATTCATTAAGCCCTGTAAACATAACTTATATAATAATCCTTGTCCGTTACACAGGCAATGTAGGTGTTGCATATATAACGTGAGTTAAGGAAATTACATCAGACTTATGAAATTTGCATGAATCCAATTTAATTTAATGGGCCTGATCCAATTCACTTTTTCTCCTACGTTTTCTCCTAGGTGATATTTTTAGATCTTCTCAAAATACCTTTTCAGCCACCAGCAAGCAAGAAAATACTCAGAATAATTTTGACAGAACTTTTATTAGTGTCACCAGCAATGTTTTTTCTAGATCCCTTACAGTGAGCTGTCTGTTTTATAGGAGTGGCAAAAGGAAGAGCTAGTACACTGCATTTAATTAGCTCATCATTTTAACAGTCTGGCCACATCTTACACCATTCATTTCTACAATTCATCATAAATGAACACACAGACTAGATTTATTAAAAATAAAAATAAAATTATTCTTTAAAAAAACTTACTAAAATCTCACTTGACCAAAAAAAAAATTCAGCTGCCAACATTAAAGCGGACCCAAACCAAACATTTTTTGTTTGCTTTATGGAGATGAAGATTTCATTTTTCAGCACGACCTGGCACCTGCTCACAGTGCCAAAACCACTGATAAATCTTTTACTGACCATGGTATTACTGTGCTCAATTGGCCTGCCAACTCTCCTGACCTGAACCCCATAGAGAATCTGTGGGATATTGTGAAGAGAAAGTTGAGAGATGCAAGATCCAACACTCTGGATGAGCTTAAAGCCGCTATCGAAGCATCCTGGGCCTCCATAACACCTGAGTAGTGCCACAGGCTGATTGCCTCCATGCCACGCCACATTGAAGCAGTCATTTCTGCAAAAGGATTCCCGGCCAAGTATTGAGTGCATAACTGAACAAAATTATTTGAAGGTTGACGTTTTTTGTTTTAAAAACACTTTTCTTTTATTGGTCGGATGAAATATGCTAATTTTTTGAGATAGGAATTTTGGGTTTTCATGAGCTGTATGCCAAAATCATCAATATTAAAACAATAAAAGGCTTGAACTACTTCAGTTGTGTGTAATGAATCTAAAATATATGAAAGTCTAATGTTTATCAGTACTTTACAGAAAATAATGAACTTTATCACAATATGCTAATTTTTTGAGAAGATCCTGTATATATATATATATATATATATATATATATATATATATATATATATATATATATATATATACTGTGTATATATATATGTATATATACTATGTGTGTGTGTGTGTGTGTGTGTGTGTGTGTGTGTGTGTGTATATATATATATATATATATATATATATATATATATATATATATATATATATATATATATATATATATATATATATATATACACATGTAGGTATCTGTATGTATATGCTTGGACTTGCATACGTATGTGTGTGTATGTATGTATGTACGTACATTATTATTATTATTATTATTATTATTATTATTATTGATTTATAAAGCGCCAACATATTCCGCCATACAAAGTAAGAAACAAACATGGGGTACATAATACAGACAATGGTGTACACTAATATACAAGATACATAATTAGTGACAAAATACAAAAAAATGATACAGCATACAGAATACAAAATACAGAAGTGGTAATGACAGTGATAAAAATAACATGATGAATAAAATGCATAATGATTTCCAAGACACAAAAGGGGGAGAGAGCCCTGCCCTTGCGAGCTTACAATCTAAAGGGAATGGGGGGAAACAAGAGGAGGGGTAGTATACGATAAAATATATAAAGGCAGTGTGTTTTAGGATACCTAGTAGGAGTGCAATTTGATCTTAGGACTAAGGGAAGTGGCTTAAGGTAGCGCATATGCTTGTCGGAACAAATTCGTTTTTAGAGAGCGTTTAAAAGTAACAAAGGTTGGCGAGTGACGGATGTGTTGTGGGAGGGGATTCCAGAGAATTGGTGAAGCGCGTGCAAAATCTTGTAAGCGTGAATGCGAAGAGGTGATTCTAGAGGAGGACAACAGAAGATCGTGTGCAGATCTGAGATTGCGTTTGGGTTTGTATCTGGAAATTAGTGAGGATATGTACCGGGGAGAGAGATTGTGAAGAGCTTTGTAGATTAGGGTTAGGAGTTTGAACTGGATACTCTGGTTAATTGGCAGGAAGTGAAGAGCTTGACAGAGAGGGTCAGCAGAGGAAGATCAAGAAAAAAGATGAATGAGACGAGCAGCTGAGTTCAGTACCGACTGGAGCGGGGCCAGTTTGTTAGAAGGTAGTCCACAAAGTAGTACGTTGCAGTAGTCCAGACGAGAAATTATAAGAGCATGTATTAACATTTTGGTTGTGTCTTGAGTGAGAAAGGGACGGATGCAAGATATATTTTTGAGTTGGAGATGGCAGGAGCTGGTTATGGAGTTAAGATGAGGAATAAAAGAGAGAGAAGAGTCGAATATTACCCCCAAGCATGTATGTATGTACATGTATGTATGTATGTATGTATGTATGTACGTACGTACGTACGTACGTACGTGTATGTATGTACATGTATGTACATGTTTGTATGTACATGTGTATATATAGAGTTTAGCCTCATTTGTATCTAATCACAAGTTGTAATTTGATCTCTCCCGTGTCACCCGACTACCATGGCAAAGATGGCAGAAAAGCTTATTTGAGAGCACAGGATGGTAACTATATAGCCATTTGGTTCCCAACTGCTTCTGTGCTTCTGCCATAGTGTTACCGATTTTTGCCCTGATTTTGAATGCTTTCTGCCTGCCGCCAGCACCAACCTCTGCCCTGATTTTGACTACTCTCTTATGTATACAGTTTCAAAATGTGTAAGGGTCTTCATAAACTTAATTAATTCACAAAATGTGTGTTCTAGTCTTTTATTTATATGCAAAATGTCTACCAGGCTTTAATTCTGTCATATTTTGGTCAATTATGACTTATGAATTGGAGGCCGAAAATTCTTGAATAAAATGTACCGCTTTTGACTCATAATTCCAGGCAGAAATGCACTGCCAGGGAGGTTAATTAGGTTTAATAAAAATAAAAAAGGGAAATTGCACAAACTGTTTTAGAAGCTAACGTCGTCCATTTGCTGCATCTGATTGGAATATAAGTTGTGCAATCTGCCCGTGTTTTGGGCTCTGCACATCTATGCAGCTCGTCAACTCAGGTGCAGCCTGCATTTGAAAGTGCTGTCATTTTCTCCTGTTGTACAAACTTGTAAGTCTACAATTCTAAGGCTAGTTGTAGTCATGTGTATTAGGTTGCATTCAATTTATCTAGATTAGGGTTTAGTGCAAAGTTTTGCATCTGATTTGTATTCAAGGTGTGTATTTGAGTCCCTAGGGGGCGGTGCACACCTCTGTCAGATTAATTTCAGTTGCAGTCTGAATAGGATCGCTGCCAATTTTTTTGCTGTACTGTAATAGATACAACGTGACTTACAACTACATGGTAAGCAAGCACACTTTAATTAGTCACCCACTGTGTAAAGTTTTAACCATAACTACATCCTAACCACTACTGCCCTGCAACGGCTAACCTAAAACTTTTACCTAAAAATACATCTTTGTTTAATGACACCCTAACGCTAGCCACAGATAGGTCAGTTGTAATGTATTGCACTTTAGATTCAATAAAATGTTGACTCTATTCAAAATCATTCTAGTAAGTTATTAAGTTGTTTTCACAATCAATTGCTATCATTTTATTGAGTAGGAAAGCTGGAAAAAATGAATTGCATTGATTGGATTTTCTATTTTAAGAATGTATTATCAATGATCCACTACTTCCCAGCGCTTTCTAACTGACTTGTTCTAAAATAGGGCTTTCAGTGGAGTAATTATTATGTAGGCACAGTCATGCACAATGACCATCAACTCAGCATTGGGAACAATGGAGCGTTAGGGTTGTAACAGGAATGGACTGGGTAGTAGAATTGGGAAGGGTGGCAAAAAAAAATCAGATTTGGGTGAATGATAGGGGATTAGAGCTGTTTATTTAGATGTGCTCTCATTGATCGCAGGCATCTATCCTAAGCAATGCTGATCTGACCATCATCTGACATTTCTGTAAATACTAATAAATGACTAAAACCAATCTTAGTATTTTTTTATGCAAAAACAAAAAATATACACATTTTAAAGGATACCCGAACTGACATGTGACAAGATGAGATAGATATGTGTATGTACAGTGCATAGCAAACAAATAACTATGCTGGGTTCCTTTTCTTTCTTTCTCTGCCTGAAAGAGTTAAATATCAGGTATGTAAGTGGCTGACTCAGTCCTGACTCAGACAGGAAGTGACTACAGCGTGACCCTCACTGATAATAAATTCCCCTTTTTACCCCTTTCTTGCTCTCAGAAGCCATTTTCTTCTAGGAAAGTGTTTTATAGTTGGAATTTCTTATCAGTAAGGGTCACACTGTAGAAACTTCCTGTCTGTCAGGACTGAGTCAGCCACTTACATACCTGATATTTAAATCTTTCAGACAGAGAAAGAAAAAAAGGAACACAGCATAGTTATTTGTGTACATACACATGTCTATCTCATCATGTCACATGTCAGTTCGGGTATCCTTTAATTCATGTAAAATGGTAATATTTTTGGCCGTAGAAGAATATAATTTTAAATTTAGTCATTAAAACTATTGGGTTGTCACAAATGATTCAATGGGAAGAGCGCCGCCATAGACTTCCATGGTGTTTACCATGAATAGCGGCTATTAATGGTGAAACGAGTGCCTGTTACTTTTTCATGGCTATATCATATAAATGTTTGCTGTTACAATTTTCTCACAGCTATAGCCTGCAAATGTTTGCTGTAACAATACTGGACCTGATTTAATTGCGAAAAACGATAAGCCCTTATTTTAATAATGATTATATTTTCTCATCTATATTTGTGCCTAAATTGTACTAAATAAAGCTGACACCTGACGTTTACTAATTATGGCTACAAATAACCGTTTAATTTTAAAACATTGCAGCTACAATCATGTCATTGAATACTGTGTATATATTTACCTTAAAATGTGGCTACAATGATTACAGCCTATACCGGTTATATTTATCTTAACAAAATGCTGCAACAATGTCAGTAAATGGGGGTTAAGGTTAGGCACCATGGAGGGTTATATTAAGTACCAGCAGGGGGGGGGGTAGAATTAAGCACCACCATGAAGGGCTAAGGTTGTGCCCAAGGGAGGCTAAGGTCAAGAACCATCATGGGGGGGTTTAGGTTAGGCACCACCATGAGGGGGTTAAGGGTAGGTTTCGGGATAAAGTTAGGCACCACCATGGGGAATTAAGGTTAGTCACATCAAGGGGGGGTTCAGTTTAGGTGCTGGGGGGTTAAGGTCAGGCACCACCATGCGGGGTTAAGGTCAGACACCACCTTAAGGCACATTGGGTTAAAGGTTAGGCGCAAGGGATGTTAAGGAAAAGCACCACCATGGGGGATTAAGCTTAGACACCACCGTACAGGGTTAAGGTTGGATGCCAGGGGAGTTAAGGTTAGGCACCAATGGGGGAGGGGTTAGGATAGCTACCACTGAGGGAGAGGGTTAGGCACCAGCATGGGGGTTAAGGTTAGGAACTTGGGGGGGGGGGGGGGTTAAGGATAAGCACGAGGGGAGTTAAAGATTACGCCTCACCATAGGTTTAGGTACCCCCAGGAGGGGTGGGTTGGGTTAGGAATCAGAAGAGGGAGAGTTCTGTGTGAGAGTAGCATTAGGTTAGGTCATAGTAAAATACAGATATAGTAAGATTATCATTATTTTACTTATCAGAATTAACGGTAGCAGGAAAAAGGGCGCCGGCTGAGGGTGGACGAGAGGGCGCCACAGTAGACTCTAATGCAATTATCGTTAATACGGCGAAAAAAAAAACATAAAAAAGGGCGCCTAGATAAATATCGTTAACAACATTAGAATATTACAGTTTTTGAAGTATGTTATTGTTTTAGAAGCTTACAACGTTATACTTTTTGTCAGATTATATAGCTTGTATGTACAGATTTTACTTTATTAAAGATATTATCCTTTCTTTGTGTAAAAGGGTGTTTCTGCAGAGGCGGTGATTAGGGTTAGGCACCACCAGGGGGAGTGGTTAGGGTTAGGCACCACCCGGGCAGTGGTTAGTTTTAGACAACACCGGGGGAGAGTGGTTAGTGTTAGGCACCACCAGGGGGGTGGTTAGTGTTAGGCACCACCGGGAGGGTTAGGCACCACCAGGGGGGTGGTTAGGATTAGGCACCACGGAGGGGTGGTTAGGGTTAGGCACCTCCAAGGGAGTGGTTAGTTTTAGGCACTACCAGGGGAGAGTTCTGTGTGAGAGTAGGGTTAGGTTAAGCTGTATTGTTGAATTATGTAACGATTTTTAATGTTTATTTATTTTCGTTATTATTTCCCGTTTGTTTTAACATTGGTATTTATTGTTAACCAAGTTTTACAATGATGTTTATCGTTATCAGATTTTGATATCCACTGGTGCCATTTCATTATCCAGCCGGGCCCTTTTCTCATGCTCGCGAATTAACTATTAGAGTATCAGTATAATGACCCCTATTCTAATAGCGGCTATAACTAGTAGAATATTGGTAATTTGACCGATATTCTAATAGCAGCTACATCTGGTGCCTTTTGTAAACAGAATCACACTCATTGGTTACAAACATGCACCCTTTGATAAACAAAATCAAGATCATGGGCTACAACTGGAATCTTAATCAGAAAACAAATTGTTGAAATCACTAAAAGATCAGTTTATGATCAGTTTAATAAAAATGACTAAGACATTTAATTAAAGGGGCACATTTGATGAAGACTGGAACTATTTATCACAAACTTTTTGCATTTAAAATAAATCTTACACTGATGTTTAGTGTCAGCAGCACTAGCTACTTAGCTTGTGATTATGAGTCACTGCTAAAAATAATGCCTTAGAAATAAACTTTTGCATGTAGACAGAATAAATGACTTTGACCGCTTCTTTATTTAATTACACAAGCAATACCCTTTAGCACAGTTATATGAAGTCATATGATTCACTTATATTATTATGCATTGATATACAGTACTAATACATTTTCCACAGATTTTAGAGTGGATCATATAATTCCCATCACCAACTGTCTATCAGCTGTCAGTCTAATATCCCTCCCTACTATGAACTAGAGCCAGTTTTAGTGGTAAGGCAATTAAACAATCTACATGCATTAGGATGGAATCCAGAGTAACTGAAGGAAACCCGTGCAGACATTAGAAGAACATAGTGTCTTGGCTGAAAACTGAACCTAGTAATGTAAGACAAGAGCCCTAACCACTTATTTATTTATTTTATTTACTTTTAGTATTTATATAGCGCCAACATATTATTCAGCGCTGTACAGAGTATATTGTCTTGTCATTTACTGGCCCTCAGAGGGGCTCACAATCTAGTCCCTACCATAGTCATATCTCTATGTATGTATCATGTAGTGCACACATCATAGTCTAGGGCCAATTTCTAGGAAGCCAATTAACTTATCTGTATGTTTTTGGCATGTGGGGGGAAACCGGAGTGCCTAAAGGAAACCCACAGACACGGGGAGAGCATACAAACTCCTTTCAGATGCTGACCTGGCTGGGATTGGAACCAGGGACCCAATGCCGCGAGCCGAGAGCGCTAACCACTATGCCACTATGCCAGCACTTAACCATGCTTTCTTTAACCACTTGAGGACCCACCCTTTACCCCCGCCATAAGGACCAGCGCTGTTTTAGCTGATCTGTGCTGGGTGGGCTCTGCAGCCCCCAGCACAGATCAGGGTGCAGGCAGAGCGACCAGATCGCCCCCCTTTTTTCCCCACTAGGGGGATGATGTGCTGGGGGGGTCTGATCGCTCCTGCCTGCCGGGTGTTGCGGGGGGGGGGCACCTCAAAGCCCCCCTCTGCGGCAAAATCCTCCCCCTCCCTCTCCTACCTGGCCCCCCCTGGTAAACCGGGCTGCACAGGACGCTATCCGTCCTGTGCAGCCAGTGACAGGCTGTCCCCTGTCACATGGCGGCGATCCCCGGCCGCTGATTGGCCGGAGATCGCCGATCTGCCTTACGGCGCTGCTGCGCAGCAGCGCCGTACAATGTAAACAAAGCGGATTATTTCCGCTTGTGTTTACATTTAGCCTGCGAGCCGCCATCGGCGGCCCGCAGGCTATTCACGGAGCCCCCCTCCGTGAATTGACAGGAAGCAGCCGCTCGCGCGAGTGGCTGCTTCCTGATTAATCAGCCTGCAGCTGGTGACGCAATACTGCGTCGCTGGTCCTGCAGCTGCCACTTTGCCGACGCACGGTATAAGCGTGCGGTCGGCAAGTGGTTAAATATTGTACATGATTTTGCTTTTGGTCAGTAAGCTAGTGAGAATGGGATCCTAGGAAATAGTGATCTATGGGGCCAATACTAAGTTCAAGGAAACCCTTAAAAAATTGTATAATGTGTCTAAGATTCCACTTGTGTGTCATTCACCCTCTTTAATGAATATCATCTGTCATGAAAAAGTAAAAGATCTTCTTTGACTGTAATTTTAACCTTTTTTCATATACTTATTTCTTTATATACTTATAATGACTTAAAAACCATTATGGAATACTCAAGTGATCCAATCCAGGAACTTGATTTACGTCAGTAGATACATTTTCATATTTCAATGTATGTGATCACCTGATTTAAGTGCGCACAGAGTAAAGCTATGTCTTTATGTATTAACCTCTGGATTTTTATCATTTCATACAAGAGCCAAGCACAAGGATTTTTTGTGATTATCATACATAAGTAATCCTGCAAATAAAGTCTTCAATAGGCACAGAACACATTTATTAAAATACAATTGTATTGAAGTTTCAAGCATGCAAGTGCAATAGCACAGATATTAAATAGGTTCATAAATAATTATTTTAAAATAGTATACACATATGATTAAGTTTAGGATTTTTTTAACATATGCTACCCATGTATGCAGGAAGGATAAAACTAAATAAAAAAAAAAACCTTAAAAAAACATTGGCTAGAAACAAACAAAAATGGGGTTGATTCACAAAGCCATGCTAACTCATAGCACGGCCGCGCTACGCTTCACGTCAAACTTTACACACGCTATAACAAACGCGTGAACGTGCGCAATCCTTTGTTATAGTGCGTGTAAAGTTTTATGCATGGTAAACCACGCGCGAAGCATAGCGCGACCCTGCTATGAGTAAGCACGGTTTTGTGAGTCAACCCCGTTGTCTGCAAATATAACTTATATTTGAACTCAGTAAAGCTGCCTTTATACATAAGTGGGGTTGTCAGCCATAAAATCAAATTTCACATCTACCCACTGTTCTGTGTTTATTATGTAGTCTACATCCTGAACTTGTATTGCAAGCATTCCAATAGAATCATAATTGTTTTTGCTGTAGTCAATCTTATCTCAGTTAGCCTGGATCTATTCAGGGAAACTTGTTATCTTTCCTCCCACATTCCTGCTCCTTACTGTTTGGCTGGGGGCAGTTCAGTGTGACATGAGGTTGAGAAGGGAAATTCACCTCAACTCTCTGCATTAGCTGCTGAAATATGATCTATGCTGTGCTTACATGTGTTTAGGCAGGAGAAAAAAAAGTAAGGGAGGAAATGACATCAAGATTGGCTTTAGTCAGAGGCAGTAAAAATGGAAAATGCCTGGAACAGTTTTTTCTTTATTTACTATATAAAATTCAGTACAATACATATGTTATGTAAGTAGATCAAGTATTTATCTACTTATATGTATTTTACCTGGGATAGTATGGCTGTCCCTGCTGTTTTAAGCAGTTATAGTGTACAGATGGATGTGTTTTCTCTTATGATACTGGTGTATTGTAACCTGGATTGGTAGGCAGAGGTGTAAGTGAGATGTCTCTGTAGGGTGTTTGCAGGCTTACTGTCCTCTTCTTTTTTTCCTCTCGCTTGTCTTCCCCGTTTTCTACTGACACATAGTCATCACAGTGCTCTGCTAATTGCACTGGATATGTGTGTTTCTGGTTGTTAGTGGTTGCCCAGTTACCCTGCATAGTGGCTAAAGCTTGCTTTCTAATCAACATAATGGACTCCACTCCTGAATTAAAGTGGACATGAACTCTTGCACAGGACAGAAGGAAAACAGAGAGAAATGAACCCTAGCATCAGCTAGCTGCCTTGGAAGAGCAGCTAATTTGTAAATAAAGGATGTTAACCCTATGTCTGCTTAGATGAAAGCAGGAAGTACACACACTGCAGATTTATTGCTGAATTTGTATCAGCTGCAAAAAATAAATGTTTTTATCTTTAAAGGTTATTATACTGCTGCTTATCTTTTAGAACAGAGAGGAAGTTCTGAGTTCAGGTCTGTTTTAAATGAAAATGAAGAAAAACTGGAAGGAATGATGACATTTCCATCTCATTTTTCCCCACCCTAGTTCAGTAGCCCAATCCTCCCTTCCCCATCCCCTTCTTTATGCTTCTGACTTTCTCTTTCTAAACTTTTTAATTACTTTGTGGGCATAATAAAAAGTATAATGTAAATGCGATCCTTTTGCAGTTATCCTAAAAACAAATGCTTTTTTTACCTGAATAATTACAGTTTGCCGTGTCTGATGTATATGTATTTGCTAGTTTTCTTGGTTTCACAACTTATGTGCACTTAAAAAAAAAGAACAAAAACGTTGTTGTTGAAAATAATGCTCCTAGAGCATTAATTTTCTACTCTGTAGAATGTAATACATTAGGCCTATCATCTGAATATAGCAGTACACATACATCCACTTAGTAAATCATTTTACTGTGAAAATTATAGATGTTGAAATGTTTCCTTATTAATTTTTTTTTCAAGTTTTCTCCCAAGTTTAAAATATCTTCAACTGTGATTTCTGACGGCTAAACATCCCATGTACTTGCTTATGTATTTTACTATGCATACATTAGGCATGCTGGTTATAAACATATTAATAAATGGTAAAAAAAAACAATTCTGGACAGATTAAATATTTTTGTAATAACCTAATAATCACTATATTATTTACTTATGCTTCAACAGGTGCAATAAAGCAGTCAGAATGGTGGCCATGATGACAATTGTTTTTTCAATGCTGAATGCTCAGCTTAGTTCCATATAGCTGTTTGTGTCTTTGTAGATGTATCTGATCAACAATGAAGACTGGTCAACAAGTAATGTATAGTCCGCAGACATGCAATCGTCATTATACCTGGCAAAAGACAAATGGGCTGGAAATTTCCACAACATTCACATCTCAGCTTGTTGAATAAGGTTGAAGAAGAAAACTTGGTTTCATTGGTGCTAGATGGCACAGCAAACGATGGGGATAGCAGGTGCAGTGGTTGTGCCTCCAAAAGCAGATTCAATATAGTAGGCAAAGAAGAACAAAATCTGAGCACCAACCACAGAAAGTCCAGTGTCACCTTTATTTCATCTTCAACAATCCCAACATAAATTGCAGTGTAAATGGCCTAACAGCCGTTTCACAGGTAAGGACACGCTTCGTCAGAGGCAAAGCCTTTCACTCCTTACCTCTGACGAAGCAGGTCCTTATATAAGAAATGGTTGACAGGCCATTTACACTGCAATTAATTTTGGGATTGTTGGGTATGAAATAAAAATGAGACTGCTTGGACTTTCTGAGCTTGGTGCCCAGATTCTGTTCATCTTTGCCTACTATATTGAATCTACTGTCTGGAGGCTATATAGGTTGATGTACATTTCCCTTGGACTAAGTGTACTCTGAAACCACTCTAAGAACCTAAAGTGTGTCTTTGAGATATGAGGTAACATCGTTGAGAAAAAGTCTGTGAAGTTGATCCAGATAACAGGACAGTCTCTCAATCAGAGCACCCTGTCCCAAGACAATTGGTCACCCTGATGGTTTGGTCCGGGACTTGTGGATCTTTGGTAGATAATACAAGACTGGTCAGACCGGCATGTCAGGTATAAATTTATCTGCCAGTGTGTCACTGAGATGTCCTCTCTAAACCCCTGTACATAGGAGGTACTGCAACAGGGTAGAGAATTTAATTGTTGGATCTGATTATAAGGGGAGGTAGGTAGACCTTATTGGTGTTGCTCAAATATGTCCCTGTTTGACACGTGAGCATCTCTGCCAATTAAATTGACATTTTCAGGGTTTTAAGGCTTCAGATCAGCATGCCACTGAAGTCTATTGTGAAAAAAAGTATTTGGGCTTTGATGAACATTTGGAGGGAAGGGTGGATGTTTGGAGAAACTTTTTTAAATATGCAAAGTATTAGCAACCATTCCAATCACATATTAGCAGCAGCCACTAGTAGCACATAGACAAAATGGTATCTCATTACATGCCAACTACAATTACCCTGGACTTTATGATGTCAAAAGAATTAATGGATTACTAGCCAACCAGAAGGAAGAGTGATCAGAACTGGCTCAATCTTCTTGCCTGGCTTTCAGTGTATTCTCTGGATGAGATTATTGTTGGTATTCACTTTGAACTGAGTACAGATGAAAGATTTGTATCTTAAGAGCAACCATTGCCTCATCAAACCTTCTCTCCTTGTTTTATACCAGAACATAAGACTAGTTAAGAAGAAGCAAGGCCCCTCTTGTTTAACAGCTAATTATACTAATTTTCTTACTGCTCAAGACCTTGTTTGGAAAAAGAAATTGACTCGGCCCGTTTCCACTATAGCGTTGCGGAATCGCCGGCGAATCACCGCAGGCAAATCGCATGCGGGTGCGATTCCGCATGCGTTTTTTGCCGCGATTTCGCATGCGATTTCGCATAGGTAAGGCTGTATGCGAATTTAACCATGTCACTGCCTGTGTAAATTAACATTAATACCTATGTGAAATCGCATGCAAAATCGCGGCAA
This sequence comes from Hyperolius riggenbachi, assembly GCF_040937935.1. NCBI lineage: Eukaryota > Metazoa > Chordata > Amphibia > Anura > Hyperoliidae > Hyperolius > Hyperolius riggenbachi. The sequence continues at coordinate 326,350,207 of NC_090650.1, forward strand.
AAAACGCATGGGGAAAACGCATGCGATTTCCCTATTAATTACATTGCGTGCGATTCGCCTGCATTCCACACGCAGGCGAATTCTGAGGGCCCTACCCTGCAGATTTTTTCTGCACAGAAAAACGTGCGGGGAAACGCACAAGTGGAAACAGTCCCATCCACTTGTACTGACTGTGCGAATCCGCATGCGGGCAACGCATGCGGATTCGCGATAGTGGAAACGGGCCCACAGGAGTTGCAATCTTATTACAATTACTGCAATTAATTTAGGAAAATATAGACTCACAAAGACCAAATGATACAGATTCTGTTGGCTCCTTGTATCACCTTGAGGTACAGAGTTTTCTTATCCAATTAGAATAAATAAAAGGAGTAATTAGATTAAATTACAATTATTTGGAAAACCATTATCTGGAAGAGAACTAGGCCCCATAGAGTTTTTTATCCTGGATTCATGGTTTTCTCAGGACTGCAGAAACTTCTACTCATCTTGGCTCTTCTTGACTCCTAATTGTGCATAATATTTGGATCCTGGATAGCCCCACCTCCCTGGTTTTGCAATATAAAAATACCATGAGATGGTACCTAAAACTGGGGAAGTGGGGAGAGGGAATAGTGCTATTGATAACTCCTGCTAGTGTTGAGGGGCCATATATAAGGGTTTACGCCTATTTGCTGATTCAATCTGCACCTAGTGCATTACATGCACCTACATGCATTAACTTTTTTTCATTGCCTCAGTAAGTGAGAAAAAACAAATTGTTGAGCACTGGAAAAGTCTCTTTCCCCCAGATGTACAGACCATACAGATCTACAATGTTGTCTTTTATAGAATGTAAAATGATGGCAGATACTATGGGCTTGATTCAGAAAAGGGTGCTAAGTGCAGAGCCGGGACAAGGTCTTCCAGCACCCAAGGCTGAGACACCAAAGTGCGCCCCTCCATCCCTTCCACCCTAGCCATTAAACACTGATTGCTATTAGACTAAGGCGCCACAGGGCCCACAACCTCCCCAACACCTTAATATCTAGTTATCTGGCTTGCAGTCACTGCCATGTATCCCCTTTTGTTATTTCTTTCTGCTTCAAACACAATTAGGAATAACAGCTGAATGAATTCTGCGCCCCCTCCTACACTGCGCCCCGAGGCTGGAGCCTCTCCAGCCTATGCCTCGGCCCGGCCCTGGCTAAGTGTTAGCACGCCAGTGAAAAGCCATGCAAACTACTTAGCACCGTAGTTAGCACATGTAAACTACTTAGCACCGTAGTTAGCACATGTAAACTACTTAGCACCCTAGTTTTTTTTTTTTAAATCAGTGTTTATTCAACAAAGAAAAGGAACATATGACAGAATATGCAGTGTAGCAGTGCGCCTCCTAACTTTTCCAACAGTAGCTTCATCATCAATTATCACTGTGGAAGATGAGAGGTATTGTTAACAATAATATAATGATTGTCACATAAAATATAGAGCTCAGATTGAATTAAAATGTCCAAATATTCTATCTTTTACTACTTAGCACCGTAGTTAGCACATGTAAACTACTTAGCACCCTAGTTTTTTTTTTTAAATCAGTGTTTATTCAACAAAGAAAAGGAACATATGACAGAATATGCAGTGTAGCAGTGCGCCTCCTAACTTTTCCAACAGTAGCTTCATCATCAATTATCACTGTGGAAGATGAGAGGTATTGTTAACAATAATATAATGATTGTCACATAAAATATAGAGCTCAGATTGAATTAAAATGTCCAAATATTCTATCTTTTACAAGATCATAATTAGCAAGACCAGGGGTATCTAACCATGGAGCTTAGCATCCTAGTTAGCACGTTGATAAGTAGTAGTTTGCATGTCCTAACTACTGTGCTAAGTTTGCATGTGCTAACTACGGTGCTATGTAGTTTGTATGTGCTAACTGCTTAGCACTCTAGTTAGCACGCCCAAAGCCTTTAGGCGTGCTAACTGGGTTAGCACCGTTTACTGAATCGAGCCCTATGGGTTGTAGAGTTTTTGTCTATAATGATCTACAGCTGTATATAGTTTTAGGCATAGGAGGTTGGAGGGAGACTGAGGGAGTGGTATCTTCTCTCCTTTTTTTTTTTTTTTTTTAATATGAATTGGTAAATATGGTTTTGGTGGTGGTGGTGCTAGTGGTGGTGGTGCTAGTGGTGGTGGGAGGGGTGGATTTAAATGCAACCTATAATGACAACTATTTCCCACCCCTAAGAGCATGCCAATGAAGTAACATTTCTCTGTTGGGTCATAGATGATGTTTTATTAAAAAAATGTTAAAAAAAAATAAAAATAAAATAAATAACAACATTATCAACTATTTGTCATGCTGGGGAATTATTTTTTTAATAGCATAAACATTAGCCTATGGCCCAAGCAGCTGTTGTTGATGCTATGGATGAAAACAAGAAAGCTACTGCTTCTATTATGTATATAAAGAATGATGTTTCATCATGTGGCATCAATTTCTGGCTACTCTCGCCCTGCCCTTTTTTTTTCAAGTACTACTTTTTCTGAAACAAATTCATGTATGTGTCAATGGGTCACTTCTGACATGCACCAGTCCTTTTTTTAATGATCCTATTGTCTGTAGCAGGTCACACATGGGCAATTTAGGAGTTGTATAAAATTGCTGATGCATAAAGATTGTTTTCAAGTCATTAGTTGGTCACTAAATTGTGTGCCTGGTCACGTATGTCATTGATTAGCAACATTATTGCTGCATGCTGAGAACCAAAAGATATATGTGACAAATTGAGGGCCATGTCTGGTGTTTAGCAGTTGAATCCGAAACAATTTATTCAAATGCTAGAAGTATATGAAGTGGTGGCGCTATTTTTTTCTACAGAATTGGATTTGAACCTAAATAGAATGCAAAACAATGTTCAGTACATAATGCATCAATTAGTAAAATGCATATCTTTTGCCCATAAACAAAATTGTGTTTTCCTCTCTGAGGTCAGATGCTGAACTGAACCATAAACCACTTAAACATTGCAAGCCACATTTATCCTCAACCTTCATTACAGCATGACAGGAGGTCAAGGGCAGGGTTGTAAGGAAAATATATCAATGATAGCTTCCAGCTCACTTTAAAAGATGAAATATTAGGACAGGGGATGATCTTTCTCACATTTTTTACCTCAAGAAGATATTTTATTGAAGACTGCAATGAGATTCTGAAATTGGAGGCCCAATAAATCTTTGATGTTGTGTGTTAGGACTGCCTTTTCATATGTTGAAACAGTAAAACATAGTAGTGTCGAAGAAATATATTATTTGATTTGTTACTTTTTGGTTTGTAAAGTTGTGATTTTTTTTTTGGTTATCGTCCTATATAAAAAAAAAATGTGTTCACAACTAATACAATCTTAAACACTTTTAAAAACATCCACATATATTATAAATGGGCCCCAGTGTCAGTTTGACTGATTTGTCTCAATTCCCACAATGCACCAGACAGGGCACAGTAGCCCAGTCTGGCATAAGCAGTAATTGTGGATTCTGATAAAACTGGTGGCAAGTAGAGATGGCCTGAACGGTTCGACCGCAAACTTATTCGCACAAACTTCGGTGGTTCGCGTTAGCGGTGAACCGCAAACTATATGTGAGTTCGGCCTGCCCTCTATACTACATCATTAGGGTCAACTTTGACCCTCTACATCACAGTCAGCCGACACAGGGTAGCCAATCAGGCTACACTCCCTCCTGGAGCCCCCACCCCATAAACCGCAGGCAGCGTCAGCATTTTCACTCATGTGGCTGCAGTAATTAGAGAAGGGAGAGAACCTGCTGACATAGGGAAAGCTTAGTTAGGCTCTTGTGTTAGGCTTTTTAGCTTGCTCCTTGCTGATACTTACTGCTAAAAAGCACTCCTCATCCTCGACAGCTCTTTTGAGAGCTAATGTTGTTCTTGTGATCTATTTTTTTTTCTGTGTGTGTGCAGGGCCGGGCCGAGGCATAGGCAGGAGAGGTTCCAGCCTCAGGGCGCAGTGTAGGAGGGGGCGCAGAATTCATTCAGCTGTCATTGCTAATAGTGTATGAAGCAGAAAGAAATAAGAAAAGGGGATACATGGCAGTGACTGCAAGCCAGATAACTAGATATTAAGGTGTTGGGGAGGCTGTGGGCCCTGTGGCGCCTTTTAGTCTAATAGCAATCAGTGTGTGACGGCTGGGGTGGGAGGAATGGAGGGGCGCACTTTGGTGTCTCAGCCTTGGGTGCTGGAGGACCTTGTCCCGGCTCTGTGTGTGTGTCCCACAGACACTTGCGTTGCATATACAGCCCTGTCAGTCAGTCGTAGCTGCTGGACCTTGGCCCCTTGGTAATTCCTACTGTGCCACTGCCAGGCCCAGCACATTCAGTGACTACCTGTGTATGTGACAGCTGCACATTTGTAATACCAATCCCTGCATACCTGTTCAGTAGTGCACCTACCTACGTGACTGCAAGCAGTGTTATATTAAATACCAGTCAGTCACTGCACCTGTTAACAGTACCTGTGTGTTTGACAGCTGCACATTTGTAATACCAATCACTGTTTACCTACCTGTTCAGTGCACCTACCTACATGAGCGCACAGAGTTATATAACATCAGTCACTACACCTGTTCACGGTACCTGTGTGTGTGACAGCTGCACATTTGTAATATCAATCACTGCATACCTAATCTGTTCAGTGCACCTACTTACGTGAGCGCACGCAGTGTTATACACCATTAGTCACTGCACCTGTTCACTGTACCTGTGTGTTTGACAGCTGCACATTTTTAATACTAGTCATTGCATAATTGCTCACAGTACCTGTGTGATAGCACGCTGTGTAATATACCAGTCCGTGCATACCTGTTAACTGCACCTGTGTGACAGCTGCACATTGTATTGTATATATTGTAATACCAGTCACTGCATACCTTTCACTGCACCTGTGTGGCTGCACATTGTATTAGTCAAGTCAGTGCATACCTTTCACTTCACCCCCCCCCCCCCTGATATAGACAAAACAACAGGCAGAGGCAGAGCCAGAGGAAGACTCAGAGGCAGGCCACCTGGCAGGTCTGTTCGAGGTCGTGCTGACGTGATTCTTGCGGCCCTGGCCCAATGTATAGTGCTCTGAAGAAGGCACGCCCTATCAACTCCCAAGATTGTCAGGGAGTGGTTGACTATTTAACACAGAACACCTCATCTTCCGCAGCCAACTGCGCTACTACAAGCACCACATCCGCTGCATTTGACACTTTGCAGGAGTTGTTTGGTGGGGCATTCACTGATTCACAGCCATTATTGTTACAACAAGATGAAGGTGCTTAGCAAGTTACACCACCTCACATGTCTGAGTTAGGTGACACTATGGACATAAGGTGTGAGGAGGAGGATGATGAAGTACCTGCTGTTGGTGCAGTTTATGAGGTGTCTGAAGCTGGGGAGGATGATTATGATGATGATGATACTGCCATGGATGCCACATGGGATCCTAATAAATATTTATAGAAAAGACTAGCACGCTATACAGATGATCCACTGGAAAACAATGTAAGTTTAATCTAGAATTAATTTAAATCATGCAGTGACAAAACAGAGGGCAATTCAGCATACACATCAATCCCACAATCAGAGGTATATAGTCTGCTAGTGAGTGGAAGAAGCCCCAGTAAGTAAATCTGCATATTTTTCACTTACCTCACAACTCCTCTAAAGTCCAGTATCCATTATCCTAAACATGTGTCCACCAGGTACGCTGGCAGACACTTGGTCATGAGCTGTTTCTGGCTGACTCTAATACTGGTAGAGGCCCTCCACTCCTTCAACTTGCTTAATAGATATATTCATAATTTTCTCTAACATCCTAAGGGGAACTCCGGGGGTGTGTATATATATATATATTTCTCTAACATATTATGGGAAACTCCAGGTATGAGCTGATGTGTGTATGATTGAGAGAAAATTATATTCACGTTTTTAAAAACCTAGGTGTTTGCAACATAGTTTCAATAAATTTCTAATCATGTTTTAAAATGAATGGCACTCCCATTAGTTTCTTAGCTTTGCAGTTTATTTTTCAGGTATTTAAGCAGGTGCAACACAGCAGGACAGTTGCTTTTAAGCAATTTATTTAATGATTGTTAAACTGAGTTGAAGCAATTTGGAGTTTGATTTATTTGTTTAAGAAATCAGAGTTTGTTGCAAATAACGAGATTGTTAAAGAAAGTCGAAAAGGCATTAAAGCAAACCTAAACTGAGAAGAGTATGTAAAATGCTATTGCTGAATCTCTCTTAAAACTTTAAAAGTGCAACTTGCTCAGCTGCTGTGCTGATCCTCTGCCACTAATAAAATACACTTTCTGATTCAGAGTAGATATGCAGATGTAGTATTTCATCCTCGGACATGCTTGTTCCACATGAGTGACTCAAACACTACTGAAACCAAAGGATCAGCATGACATATTGGCAGCTAAAATATTTTAAATTGAAGTAACAGACTCCTCCTTATTCCTCTGCATTCAGTTATTCTTAAAGTAGTAAACCAGAGCTGAAGAAGAATTAATACCTACCCAGGGATTCCTCTAGCCCCATAAGCATGTTTTAGTCCCTCGCTGTCTTTCTACGGTCTGCCGTTTAACCACAATAACTGGCTCAGTTGGGTCCAGTCTGGGTCTTCTGCACATGCGCGGACCTCCTGTGCTTGCAGCCCCCCCCCGCAGTGGGTAAGTATTGATTCTTTTTCTTTCTTGAGCTCTGGTACACTTTAAGAAACATGGGAATCAGAATATGGAGACTCAAAGCAATAAAGCAATGGGCTAACACTATGCAGGAAGCCAAAGCTTCTCAGATCTGTATCACCACACCACAGAGGAAGAAAGAAACAATGGATATGTGCCAGTGAACCCCACTGGTTAAATGCTGTAGGGCCAGTTTAACACTTGACTTTTGGGTTGCAGTGCGATGCGACGCTGCTGCCCCATCCCACCGCAATGCAAATAATGACAACCATATGACCCTGCGGCAGAGTGCACCAACAGGGTCATATGCATAGCACCGCCCCCTCTCAGTGACGTACTCTTGGCTGGGCAAAAAGCAATTTGCTGGGATTCGACACGCACATTCGCTCCGCAATGCACCACACTCCATGTTTTACTATACGTGCATCACCCATAGACTTCCATTAACCTAAGCACCGCACGCGGTACTTGCAGAAACGCGCTGCTGCCCTTGCATCTGCTGGGATACTTCCCCGCACTACAACAGGCCGCAATAAGTGTGAAAGACTCAATAGAATTTCATTGCTTTTGCAGCCTCTTGCGGTACAATAGGGTAATGCAATGCAGGAATTACCTGTAAGTGTAAAAAAACAACAACAACAACAACAAATAACATTTGTAAAGCGCTTTTCTCCCGTGGGACTCAAAGCGCATAAGCATGGCTCCGACCATCGTGGTACAGAGGAAGAATTCTATAAATCTGGAAATGCCAGGCTAAACAGGTGGCTTTTCAGTCTGGATTTGAATAGCTCCAGGGATGGTGCTGTCTTTACTGGGTGTGGTAGGGAGTTCCAAAGAGTAGGGGCAGCATGACAGAAGGCTCTGTCTCCAGATTTTTTGAGGTGCACTCTGGGAGTGACCAAGTTTATAGAACTTGCTGATCTGAGGTTGTGAGAGGTGTGGTGCAGCTTCAGCAAGTCCTTCATGTATCCAGGGCCCAGATTATGCAGGGATTTGAATGTCAGCAGTCCAATCTTGAAGAGTATTCTCCATTCTACTGGTAGCCAGTGCAGTGAGCGAAGGATCGGTGTAATGTGACAGTGGCGAGGCTGGTTTGTTAGCAATCTGGCAGCAGCATTCTGCACTAATTGCAGGCGACGCAGGTCCTTTTTGGGGAGGCCAGCATAAAGGGCATTGCAGTAGTCCAGCCGTGATGTGATGAAGGCGTGGACTAGGGTTTGAAGATCCTCTGGGGGAATCAGATGTTTAATCTTTGCAATGTTCTTCAGATGAAAGAAGGAAGATTTAACTACAGATGAAATTTGGTTTCTAAAACTCAATTCCCCATCGATTAGTACGCCAAGGCTGCGCACAAGGTTGGAGCTGTTTATGTCTGAATTCCCAATCCTGATTGGTGTTGCTTTAGGATAGAGCTGTTTTGATGGCGAGCACTGGCTTTGGACAAACAGGACCTCAGTTTTGTCAGCATTCAGTTTCAACCAGTTATCATTCATCCATGCCTGAAGCTCAGCTAAGCAAGAGTTTATTTTTGGGGTAGGGTCTGTTCCACCAGGTTTGAAGGACAGGTATAGCTGTGTGTCATCGGCGTAGCAGTGGTACGTCAGGCCATGTCGTTGGATAAGTGTACCGATTGGCAACATGTAGATTGCAAACAGCAGAGGGGATAGGATTGATCCTTGTGGCACTCCGAATTGTAGAGGTGCAGGTTTGGACATTATAGGTCCTAGGGATACTCTCTGTGTTCTGTCAGTCAGGAATGATCTGAACCACTGGAGGACTGATCCACTGATGCCACAGTACTCCTGCAGTCTGTTAAGCAGGATTTTATGGTCAACTGTATCAAAAGCAGCTGAGAGATCCAACAGGATTAGGATGGAGCATTCCCCTCTGTCCCTTGCCATGAGCAGATCGTTGCAGACTTGGATGAGGGCTGTTTCACAGCTGTGGTGTTTCTTAAAGCCAGATTGTAGAGGGTCCAGGATGTTGTTTACTGACAGCCTGGTTTCAAGTTGCAGATAGACAGCCTTTTCAATAACTTTACCTAAGAAGGGGAGGTTGGAGACAGGTCTGTAGCTGCTCATAGCATCTGGATCCATGGAAGGTTTTTTAAGAAGGGGCTTGATGATTCCTTCTTTTAGAGAGGTAGGAAACCTCCCTGCTTGCAGAGAGCAATTTACTATTTTGTGAAATGCTGGACCAAGCAGGTCAGGGCATTTCAGCATATGTTTAGTTGGTCCAGGGTCCAGGTCGCAGGTTGTCTGGCGGAGACGACAGAGGATGTCTGAGATCTCTTCCTCACTAATACTTTTGAAGTCAGTCCAGGGTGTTAGGTTGTTTTTGCAGCTATTTCCATTAGTTGCATGAGTCTTGGGTGCTGTGGACTGAATGAGAGACCGAATAGAAGATACTTTGTCAGCAAAGTAGCAAGCAAATTTCTCACATAGCTCCTTTGAGGGAGTTATAGTGGGTTTTAGACAGGATGGATTACATAGTCTATCAACTGTGCGGAATAGTTGGGCTGGTCTGTTGGCGGCCTTTGCGATCTCCTGTGATAGGTAGGAGGATTTTTTCTTGGTGATCGCATTTTGGTAGCTTTCCAGGTGAGAGACAAGGGTGTGTTTATCTTTTGAATTCTGAGATTTTCGCCACTTCCTTTCTAGTCTGCGCACTTCTTTCTTTATGTCCTTTAGTGAGCTGTCAAACCACCGTGCATGGTGAAGTGGTGTAGATCGTTTGATGCGAACTGGAGCGAGGGCGTCATAGGCAGATGACACTGCATGGTTGTATATCAGGACCATGGAGTCTGGGTCTGCGCAATGATTGGTTAATGCGTCGAAGTTGAGGATATTCTGAACGTGCTGGGGTGAGACATCTTTCAGTGAACGGTATTTTATGAGTTCTTTCCCTCTGTGTTTTATCGCTGGTGCTGTCAGAGAGAAGTGGATGGTGTGGTGGTCTGACCATACCACTGGGTTTATATCCATGTGTGATATTAAAAGTCCGGAATGAAATATAAGATCCAGGGTGTGCCCTTTCGTGTGGGTGGGGAGGTTGACAGCCTGAGAGAGACCCAGTTCATTCATTATGAGAAGTAGTTCACTTCCTAGCTGGGAGTCGTGTATAAGCCTCAAGGATTCCTGTATTATTATTATCCTCTATAATAAGATCCCTGTGTCCCTGCATCACGCTCCCTGTGTAACTTCCACTGGGGAATTGCACACCACCTCAGAGGTGCTGGATTAGTACATTCGTGCAAAGAAAATCCAGAGAATTCGCACACTCTTAGTGAACCAAGTTCAATGTTTTAATTCCAAAAAAGTGACACATGCCATACCATCAACCAACGATTCGTTTCGGGGCCCCGTGGGGTCCCCTTTGTCAAGGTAACAAAACACAGAATGGTGTGTTTTGTTACCTTGACAAAGGGGACCCCACGGGGCCCCGAAACGAATTGTTGGTTGATGGTATGGCATGTGTCACTTTTTTGGAATTAAAACATTGAACTTGGTTCACTAAGAGTGTGCGGATTCCCTGTGTAACTTGGTCCATGCTTTTTGCTACTGCGCATGTGCGCAGCACGGACCAAGCCTCTCAGAGACAGGAGGACGAGGCCAGGGAGCCGGGCGGGCGTGTGAGTGGGTGGCCAGGTGTAAGGCGGGCGTGCGCGTGACGGGTGCGGCGGGTGCGCATGCACACGCAGTAACATGTGGCGGGCGGCGGCGGGTGCGAGCGCACATGTGCGGTGGTGGCGCACACGCAGTAACATGTGGCAGGCGCCGAGAAACAGACCCTAGAGCCCGGAAACGGGCTTGGGTCTACTAGTTATTATTATATTCTGTTTCCAAAACAGCTGTGTACAGTGTAAATTAAAAAAAAAGACAATGTTCTTTGGACTGTAAATATTATAATTTAGTTTCCTGTTCACCCCAGCACCAGTGGTAGGGCACATGGGTGGAGCCATGTGGTGTGTGTGTGCGTGTGTGCGTGCGTGCGTGTGTGGTGTGTATATGTGTGTATCTGTTTCATCAAAGCTGTGAAACCTTGTGAAAATAAATTATAAGTAAAGGTTATTTTTCAATTTGTTTCCTGGAAAAGTTTGCAGCAAAATGTTGATCAAAAAGTCAAAGCAAAGTAAGCCAATATTTCATCTGAATTTACAATAAAAGTCAAAATGATTTAGTGAATTGATGGCTTTGGGAGAACAGACTGTAGAAGGTAGATAACTAGTTTAATTCTTGTTAAGGTCATAAAGATATTGATCTATGGCGGTCAGAGGACTACAGCAGCAGCAGAAAATTGGAAAGAATCTTAGCCGGCAGAAAAGTTACAAAGGTGTTATACAGAGGAGAAGACTGTCAGGAACATTAAACTTTGAAAAAGAATTTAAAAATGCGTTAATAAACTACGAACACACTTCACTGTGTATTTCTTTATTGGATCAGACCAGCCGTTGTTCATATCTGATTACTAGATTTGTATGCAATTGTTTAAAGCAGATCTTAATCCAAAGGAAAAAAAAATCAAATAAAAGTGTTATGAGTTACAACTTGCAGGTATCGCAGGCACACACATGATTCCTCGGGCAACACTTTGGAGCATGATACTGTACAGACGTATTGCAAGCCTTCAGGCGTGCATGAAGGAGCAGCTTTCCACGGGTGGGGGAAACAATGAGTACAATGTGATCGGTGATGCACTAGATGTGCGTACAATAGCGGGTCGCAGTAGCCAACTAAAGAGGGAAAGAGGAAGTCCTGCACTGTAATCCTTAGCACAGAGAATGCATGGTCAGAAGCCGCCGATCATTACAGAGGGGACAGCAGAAGACTGAAGCACATCGGAACTGTGGTGAGGTACACATAGACATCTAAGGGCTGGGAGAAGCCCCATGTAAGTTAAAGTGTAGCAGAGCTGATAGAAATTAAAAATGTTTGTACATACCTGGGGCTTTCTCCAGCCCCATGCACACAGATCGACCCCACACCGCCGTCCTCAGCCTTCTCTATCGCTGGTACCGGGTCCCGTAACTTCAGCCAGTTTGTGCAAAAGAAGTGCACCCTCTACGTATCTCTCTATCGGCTGCTGGAGAGATACATAGAGGGCGCACTTCTTTTGCACAGACTGGCTGCGACTGGCTGAAGTTACAGGACCCGGTACCGAAGAGGGAGAAGACTGGGAGCGATCCGTGTGCATGGGGCTGAAGGAAACCCCAGGTATGCATAACATTTTTCATTTCTCTCAGCTCTAGTTTCCTTTAAGCTTTATAAGCAGATTCAAATCATGTATCCTTTAAAGGGGAACTTCAGCCTAAACAAACATACTATCATCAAGTTACATTAGTTATGTTAATTAGAATATATAGGTAATATAATCTCTTACCCACCCTGTTTTGAAAGAACAGGCAAATGTTTGTGATTCATAGGGACTGCCATCTTTGTCATGGGGGCTGCCATCTTTGTCATGGGGGCAGCCATCTTTTTGGTTGAAAGGAGGTGACAAGGAGCAGGAGACACAGTTCCAACTGTCCTGTGTCCTGATCACCCCTCCCAGCTGCACACGCTAGGCTTCAAATGTCAAATTCAAAATGTAAAAAAAAAAAATGCACCAAAACAGCAGAACGAGAACAACCACATCAGAAATCCCATCATGCTTTGCACAGCATCAGGGGAAAAAAGCCTGGGCAGTTTTCTTCTGTGCAGCTAAAAATGAGGCTTGTATAAGAGAAACAAAGTTCTGATGCTGTGAAACTGTTAAAGAAACACCAAGCCTTTTCAGTGCTGCTAAGTCGATTTTTAGTCCGGAGGTTCATTTTAAGAAAGTGTAAATTTATAAATGGGCACACAATTTTCTTTCGTTATCTAGGTTTCTTGTTCTCTCTTTTTATTAGTAGAGTTTTGTTAGCTTGCTGTTAAAATCTAAGCAAGCGAACAATGTTCTTTACTTTTCTTTTCTCTATTTACATTGAAAACAAGTGATATGTAAAAGCATATTATAACCTGCATTATATAATGTATGCAACTACACTTAATAAAAAGTTTTGAAAAAAAAAGAAAGCGTACATAAACAGATATAGTGTAGTACTCACATCTGGGCCTTAATAAAATTAGGACCCTGCAGTTTAAAAGCGCCTTGCACAATAACTTGCATTACCATTCTGTACAAGTGGTATGCACTACATCCTCAGCATAGACCCTATAAAATAATAACTAGCAAAATTCACCATAGGCAAGGAGCACACTTGTCCACATGATTTTGCAGGAGTTTTCTGGGTTGCGGTGCTTGTATTTGCTCTTTTCAATTGCATTTTCCACATGTGATTTTCTCTGTTCGCCTGTGGTTTTTCATATTATTGCAAAATAAATTGGAATCGGTAATGGGCGTGTCATGCAGGAAAAAAGTAGAAGGCTGTCTGATTTCAAATTGTGGGAAAATTGTTGAAAAAGCATACATGGTACATCAACAAACGTAAATGAAGTGCAATTCCTGCCACAATCAATCAGGACATCTCTATCCATGGAAACATTTAAATCCAAACTGAATAGTCACCTGTTTAGTTTGGCCTTTATGAACACCTACAGTATTTCCTCTGTAACACAATCCACCGTGCAACTACATATTGATCACATACAGTGGATATGTGATATGCGCATAGATACATATGATTGAGACATATCTATGCGCTTCGGGTCCTGTGGCAGAAAAAAACGCTTCACAAAAGCTGTTGTATTATATATTGTCATTTCTGGGCATTGACTATAATGACCGGTGTGGCAGTACACGCTTTGCCATGCACACAATTCAAATAAAGGATGTGACAAATAACATGATTTTCCTGACAATTTTATAGACAACTGGCGATTGCACCGATGACTGGTAATACTTTGAGTGATGAGCGATCATTCCCTTTGGGCCTGTTTCCATTGGCGTGGTGTGATGAGATTAACGCACCACACCACGCCACAACCAAACTGAAACTAATGCACGGCAGAGGAGCAGTTTCCATTGCGTGCTGTTTGTGCAGTTTCAGTGCGATCTAAGAATCTGCAGCATGTTCACAGCACACATCTGGATCTCATCAGGGCTGATAAGCGGCTGTGTTTGGAAGTCCAGACCACGACTTGAAGTATCTGTGGTGGGATGCTGTGAGAAAACGCGGAAAGGCCGCCGAGTCTGCTGAAAGCAAGGCGGCTTGCTTGTTTGCACGCATAGGCACGCGTCTGGTAGTGTGGCAGAATGCGGAAAAGCCACTGCATGTTCTAATAGCAAAGCGGCTGTTTCCGCGTCCAAGGTGGCAGTTTGTACGCAGCAGCGTGCCTTTGGAGTGGCTGGGTCTGTTAGTCCACATAGATGGATGAAGAGCTCCGCACGCGCGGGCCAGAAGTCAGGACCTTTATACCAGCAGGGGAAGTGTCAGCTGATCAGGACGATCAGCTGATTCCTGCTGGACTCATGATTGGCTGAGTGGCTCGGGCGGGGCAGCAGAGTTCAGCTACTATATATTCTGCTTGCTTGTCAGTTGCTGGTTGTCTGCCATTGCAAACACTTTCTGGAAGCATTCAGACCATAGTCAGATCCTTACAGTGTGTTTAAACCAAGAGGACTTGGGAATTCACACTGAGCCAGATTACCTTGTACTGTTTATTTGTTAGACCAGTTCCAGGGTGTTGAGATCAAGGCCCTCACACCCCAGACTAGGAATACTGTGTATCTTCTGTGTATTCTCTAGCATAGTTCCAGGGTGTTGAGATCAAGGCCCTCACACCCAAGACTAGGGAACTGTATTGTCTTTGTGTTATATTCCAGACTAGTTCCAGGGTGTTGATGATCACGGAACTCACACCCAAGACTAGGGAATTGTATTATCATTTATGTTATACTCCAGACTAGTTCCAGGGTGTTGATGATCACGGAACTCACACCCAAGACTAGGAAATTGTATTATCATTTATGTTATGCTCCAGACTAGTTCCAGGGTGTTGTGACTATGGACCTCACACCCCAGACTAGGATTGTGCTATTACTGTGTTATGTTAGCCCAGTTCAGGGAAAAACCTTGCATATTAGCAGCAGGGCTTCCTGCAACCCAGCCTTGGTCCCTCGCTCAGGGGTCCACAGGCCACAGGAATATCAACCACCGTCAGGGGTGAATTCCTCAGGAGTATTAGGCCGCCAGCTCCTCTGGTGTTCTCCACTCAGAGTTGTTACTGTTACACCAAACACTCTCACACACATAGGTGTCCAGATGTTAGCAATATATCTGATTATCGGTGATACTGCAGATCATCAATAATCGGGTATATATCTGCATTCTTGGTGATACTGCAGATCGCCAATAATCAGATTCTCTCTGCGTGCTGACACCAATCGTTACAGATGTGATACGGTGTGATGATCACATTGCATTCCATTGCTGATGCTCTTCTTCAGAGTCACAGCCACACTTGCTTAGTAACGTTTGTACATGTACAGTACAAGCAATTTACATACATTCATTTTGTTACGGTTAAAACAGAAAATATTTAATTTATGCATGTACAAATATGTAAAATGTGGTATTCATTTATTACATTTTTGTAGACACTAAAAATGAGTAAAGAAAATCTGCAATCATTGAATCCAATGAAATATAAACATAATCACAAACTTTACAGTTACAACTCGTTATAATCACCTGTCCTATTGACTGAAAATTTGGTGATCTGGTTACAGCTGTTGCAGGGTTGTTTCAGTGATTACATGATCAGTAAAGCATGAAAGTAGTTGTAGTTCTCCCTCAACAGATGCCTTTGCTGCGCTTGTGTGACTTACACATTATGCGGTGTAGATTGAATTATTTCAATTATTGTAACTTACTTGGTGAGAACGTTCATATGGCAAAAAAAGTAATACACAAAGCAAACTACAGCACGACTCATACATTCCCTGTAGGTTACAGAACAAAACGTAATCATATAGAAGAAGACACTGCATTATAGGAACACAAACCTGATATTGTCTTGAAATCTATAGGAAAGTTGAGCTGGAAATTTTGGCTAGCATTCTCTTTCTAAAGGAGGCCATACATATAGTGATTTTGCAGCCGAAATCGATTCGGATGACTTTTTTTCAAATTTAATTGACTAAAAATCGGTGTCGAAACATGTTGTTCTGATCAATGTTTCATTTGAGTTCAGGCCAATATCGGTGGAATGCATTGATCGGACATGCTGAAAAATCTCAGTAGAAAGTGCTCGATGTGTGGAGGTAACGGCATTCAATATCACACCATCTGTCCCGCTGGCGCAACTCCCGATGTCATCTGCTGTCACCTCCATTACAGAATGACTGTACCACATACCATCAGACGTGTGTGTGTGTGATGTCCCGTGTGCACCACATGGTACAGCACTCACATTAATGGATGATGCAGGGGTGTGGGGGGGGGGACATTTTACACTTGAGGGGTACAGGGCCGGTTCTAGACTTTTTGCTGCCTGAGGCAAACTTGTAAGGATGTGCCCCCCCCCCCTCTCCTTCCCGATTTGGAATGATCACACAGCACCTGACAATTTACTCTGCTTCATTTAAAGTTCTCAGTCAGCAAAGGAACACATGGTACAACTTGAGACATGACATGCTGCAGCTCAACACAATAACACACTGGCTGGCTGGCTACAAATCTGTGACAAACACCTTGTTCACCTCGGATTTAATGAGAGAGAGATCTGTCTCATGGTCAACCTGCCCATACATTGCTACGCTAGATGTGTTGGCATCTTAACTTGAACCTCCAGACTAAAAATCTACTCAGCAGCCCTGAAAAGGCTTGGTGTTTCTTCAAGAGTTTCACAGCATCAGAACTTTGTCTTTCTTACCCAAGCCTCGTTTTTAGCAGCACAGAAGCTAAGCTTTGCCCCATCAAAGAAAACTGCCCGGGCATTTTTCCCCTGATGTTGTGCAAAGCAAGATGGGATTTCTGATTTTGCTGTTCTCGTTCTGCTGTTTTAGCGCACATTTTTTTAAATTTTGAATTTGAGATTTGAAGCCTAGAATTTAGGAGGGGTGATCTGGACACAGGACAGTTGGAACTGTGTCTCATGCTCCCTGTCACCTCCTTTCAACCAAAAAGATGGCTGCCCCATGAAATCACAAACATTTTCCTGTTCTTTTAAAACAGAGTGGGTAATGCTGGGAAGACACGATGCGTTTTTGCGGTCGATTTTCTGTTCAATTGTATTTCGATTAGTTTTTCCGCTCGATTCTCTTATCTTCTCTTATCAATTTCCATTCACTTCTATCAGAAATCGAGCGGTAAAATGATTGAAAGTGAAATCGGACAAGTCGGAAATTAACCATCTATCTGCCTCAAAAACGCACCAGCATTTGCGTTTATATTACCTATCTATTTTAATTAACATAACTAATGAAACTTAATGACAGTATGTTTGTTTAGTCTGAAGTTCCTCCTTAACAGTACAGCATGTGAAACAGATAATTGTCCACAGGTAGAGAAATCCCTCTACATACAGTATACACAGATCATTATTAGCATTCATAACAAATTAGTGAAGAGGTAAGTGCAAAATACACTAACGTCTCTAGCAATAACCCGAGATCTCACCAATTCCCATCTATCCCAACTTGAAAATGGCAAAGTAAACTCAAACCATGGTATCTACAGCTAAATTAAAAATGTCCTAAACTGGAATTATTTTAAATATTTTTTTTCTTACTGGTTGATATAATAGACCTTTGCAATCAGCACTGACTCTGGAGCCATTAGAAGGGGTTGTCTGATGGCGAATTGTTCCATCTGTATTATTCATAGTGGTCTCATTAACAGCCATTTCTCTAAGGGGTGTACATACCATTAAAGTAATGTATATTAAACCCTGAACGTGAATAATTTAAACACAATATTTTTAGTTTAAAGCTGCTGCTTCAACTGCAGAACTGATTAACCACAATTCCACAAAACACCAGCTCATTTAGAGAAAAAGAAAGCAAGCTTTTGATTGCTCCCTATAGGTTACTGCCCTTTGCATATTAATTTTATGTTTATTAACTATGCCCAAGAGACGGGATGAAATGTATGTTTCACCATCCGTGACGCTAGGAGATTCCGTCTCGGACCATTCGTTTTTACAGTTTTTGGTACTTTTATGGCAATTTTAGACACTGGTAATTAGTGTACCAGGAAATATTAGGACTAGCTAATGACATAGTTAGTTTAAAGCAGGGATGTCAAACCGGTCCTTCGAGGGCCAAGGTCCTCACACATTTTTGACACAGCTCAAATTAATTGATGGGCCGGAATCAGGAAAGGTGTGGTCCATCAGGTAGAACACATTCCTCTCTTTCTCAGTCCATCCTAAACACTGGCATGGATCTGGCCCTCCAGGCCTGGAGTTCAACACCTGTGGTTTAAAGGATAGTGTTAGGCTGATTGATGGGTCCAAATTGGTGATACTTTTACTTTTATGCAAGGCATACACTATATAAATTGTCAGAAGTGTAGCTAGGACTTTCAGCGCCCGGGGACAAAGACTATTAATGCGACCCCTAAGGTCAAGAGTGCGCCGCGCCAAAAAGGGGCGTGGCCACATATTAAATGTGGGCATGGTTATAGGTGGAGCCAAATGTACAGGAAGTTAGCAGACTCACGCTCACCCACCCTCCCTCAGTATGTACCTTCCAGCATGTTTCAAGACAAATTCAGCAATCATGAGCCCCCCCATCAAGACAAATTGAGCAATCATGAGCAATCATGAGGCCCCCAACATGACCAACTTAGCAATCATGAGGCCCCCAACAAGACAAATTTAGCAATCATGAGGCCCCCAACAAGACAAATTCAGCAATCATGAGGCCCCCAACCAATAATGAGGCCCCCAACAAGACAAATTCAGTAACCATGAGGCCCCCAACAAGACAAATTCAGCAGTCATGAGGCACATAAATAGACAGCATTTCACATAAATAGGCAGAATGCCCCCTTAATATGGTAGACACCTCTCACCTGGCAGCAGTTCCCCAAAATACACTCAATCTGACAGCAGTGGTTCCCCAAAAATAGGTAGCCCTAGGTCTATAGGTGTCCCCAGAATAGGTGGTCAGCAGTATAGATGTCCCCAGAATAGGTGGTCAGCGGTATAGATGTCCCCAGAATAGGTGGCCAGCGGTATAGAGGTCCCCAGAACAGGTAGCCAGGGGTAGAGATGTCCACAGAACAGGTAGCCAGGGGTATATGTGCCCAGTATATGTAGGCAGGGGTATATGTCCCCAGTATATGTAGCCAGAGGTATATGTGCCCAGTATATGTAGCCAGGGGTATATGTGCCCAGTATATGTAGTCAGGGGTATATGTGCCCAGTATATGTAGTCAGGGGTATATGTGCCCAGTATATGTAGCCAGGGGTATATGTGCCCAGTATATGTAGCCAGGGGTATATGTGCCCAGTATATGTAGCCAGGGGTATATATGCCCAGTATATGTAGCCAGGGGTATATGTGCCCAGTATATGTAGCCAGGGGTATAATATGTGCCCAATATATATTGTCAGGGGTATATGTGCCCTGTATATGTAACCAGAGGTATATGTGCCCAGTATATGTAGTCAGGGTTATATGTGCCCAGTATATGTAGCCAGGGGTATATGTGTCCAGTAAATGTAGGCAGGGTTATATGTCCCCAGTATATGTAGGCAGGTGTATATGTCCCAGTATATGTAGGCAGGGGTATATGTCTCAGTATATGTAGGCAGGAGTATATGTCCCAGTATATGTAGGCAGGGGTATATGTCCCAGTATATGTAGGCAGGGGTATATGTCCCAGTATATGTAGGCGGGGGTATATGTCCCAGTATATGTAGCCAGGGGTGTATGTGCCCAGTATATGTAGTCAGGGGGTATATGTGCCCAGTATATGTAGTCAGGGGGTATATGTGCCCAGTATATATGTAGCCAGGGGTATATGTGCCCAGTATATGTAGCCAGGGGTATATGTGTCCAGTATATGTAGCCAGGGGTATATGTGCCCAGTATATGTAGTCAGGGGGTATATGTAGTCAGGGGGTATATGTGCCCAGTATATGTAGTCAAGGGGTATATGTGCCCAGTATATATGTAGCCAGGGGTATATGTAGCCATGGGTATATGTGTCAAGTATATGTAGCCAGGGGTATATGTGCCCAGTATATGTAGTCAGGGGGTATATGTGCACAGTATATGTAGTCAGGGGGTATATGTGCCCAGTATATGTAGTCAGGGGGTATATGTGCCCAGTATATGTAGTCAGGGGGTATATGTGCCCAGTATGTGTAGTCAAGGGGTATATGTTCCCAGAATATGTAGTCAGGGGTATATGTGCCCAGTATATGTAGTCAGGGGGTATATGTGCCCAGTATGTGTAGTCAGGGGGTATATGTGCCTAGTATATTTAGTCAGGGGGTATATGTTCCCAGTGTATGTAGTCAGGGGATATATGTGCCCAGTATATATGTAGCCAGGGGTATATGTGCCCAGTATATATGTAGCCAGAGGTATATGTGCCCAGTATATGTAGCCAGGGGATATATGTGCCCAGTATATGTAGTCAGGGGGTATATGTGCCCAGTATATGTGGTCAGGGGGTATATGTGCCCAGTATATGTAGTCAGGGGGTATATGTCCCCAGAATAGGTAGTCAGGTGTGTGTCCCAGCAGAGGAGCAGCGCAGTGGAGGGAGAGCTGTGAGCAGCGGTGAGGAAGGGGGGCCATCTCCCTCCCCCTTCCCTCACCTTAGGGGGCTCTCCCTCGCTCGCTCTCCCCTCCGGAAGTAATGTCCGGGTGGCTGGCAGCGGCGGGCGGAACTTACCTGCGTCTCGTCGCAGCACGGAATGGATTTGCCGCTACTCTGGTCTGGTCCAGACCAGAGCAGCGGCTGCGGCACCCGAACTTCCGCCGCTGGAGTGAGACGGAGGTAAGACCCGCCCACATCTGCCAGCCACCCGGACATTACTTCTTGAGGGGAGAGCGAGCGAGGGAGAGCCCCTTAAGGTGAGGAAGGGGAGGAAGACGTCCGCCCTTCCCCACTGTGCCCATAGCTCTCCCTCTTCTCTGCGCTGCTCCCCTCCCCCCCCCCCCCCAAAAAAAAAAAAACACGGCAGCTCAGCGGGGCGCCCTTGGGGACCTAGCGCCCGGGGGCACGTGTCCTACCCCGACCCCCCCTAGCCTGTGAATTGTTGTAGATCAGGTAAAAAAAATCATATTTACCTGGTTTGCCACCTTGCACCAGTAGATATTAGACCTGCATTGGCCAGGACCAGGGATGGTCATAGTCAGCCAACTTCGCTACGCTGGAACTATGCGTAGTTTTACGCAATTACGCTTCACTAAACCATGACTTCGAAATCAAATATTCGCTTTGTATGCACTTCGTAGACTACGAGTTAAACTACGCAATTACACGTAGTGCGAATCGTAGTGTATGCGGATGCTTATGCCCGCATGCAGAAAATTTTACGCATGAATTTTTATTTAAATGCTTGTACCAGGAACTCTTCTATGCAGACATTCCCCTTTCGAATGCGTACATTTTAAGCATACAATCGCACGCGGACAATTAGACGCGAGTAACGCATTCATAGTTCACTACGCAATACACATGTTAACTCCACATAGTGGGTGTAAGCTACGCGTAGCGGTAGTTCGCTACGCGTAACTTCGTAAGCGTATTTTTGAAACTTCACATACGAACTATGATGTGTATATGCAAACTACGATGCGTAAATTCGCACTGGCGTAGTTTCTGCTCATCCCTGGCCAGGACAGACCTGTCAGCTTGTTTAATATTGAACACACCATCACAGCTGATAGGTCTGTCCTGGCCAATGCAGGAGACAGCAAACTTTTGTTTTCCATAGCATTTTAGTAAGGGGGTGTCAAGAACCGGCCCGCGGCACGCCTGCGTATACGGTTCCCGACTGCGGGTTTGACCAGATTAAGCGGGGAACAGCCTTATTTAAGCTACAAACAAGGCTGGAACCCCTCAAAACACCTCTCACTGCCACCACTAGCGTTGCTAGACACTTCCACTCTGCTGTCGAGTCCTCAGCGCGCACTCCGCGTTTTCGTATTTGGGTCAGCTTTGCGCTTAGGCCAAATACGGGAACGCCACGCACCCACACACACACACAGTTGCAATCTTACACTGTCGTGAAGCAAAGACCCACTAACAGTCGTTCCGAACGATACTGTTAGCTACTCGCACTGGCGTTGTTCGTACGTTGGGTCAGCTGCGCACTTAGGCCAACGTATGACAAACGCCCCCACACACAATGCAATTACAATTTCCTACGGTAGTGTTGCTCAAGCGTACAATTAGGCATGAACTTATACACGGTTACACTTCAGTCTCTTCTAGGCTATGAGTGTTAGTTTAGTACGGCAGAAGTCAAACTTATTAAATAATAATTTAATATTCCAGAAAAAACATAGAACCGTGCAGAACTGAATATATACAAAAAGATTACAAAAAACAAAGTAAAAATAGTTACAAGATAAAAGTTACAAAGATAACACACAAAGCGATTTTGCTTACCAAAATAAACGGGAAATAAACGTGCCAGCGTATCGATCTGGTGTTGTTGCGGGGGGTTCGCACTTCTGGTCAGGAACCAGGTTAGTTCTAGCTGTGTGAGCTACCTCCAAGAACTACAAGTTGTGGCTATCCTAGCTGCGGTTTTATACTATGAAATACGCCTGGAGGCTGTAAGCCTGTGTGGACGGGGGGAAGCTAGATTTAATAACATCCTCAGACATAATTTGATTTCCCAGAGATCTGACATCCACATGTGAACAGTGTCCTATACAACAAAAGACTTTGTTAACCTCCAATCTCCCCAGGTTACAGGTGACAATTGATTAAGGCTTTCACATTGCAGCAGGATGTCCTGTGTGATCTGCTTCAAAGCAACTGTCTGATTAAGTGTTTCCTAATTACCTGTTTTCTGGCTGTCCAGAGGAACTGTATGCTAATGTCCCAGCCCCCTGCTTCCAGAGAAATTCACTGCAAATGTAGTACAGCCAGATAACCATCCCTTCAAAGCAGAATACACATGTGAGATATAGCAGACAGAAAATGACAGAGATATGTTCCTGTATTTCCTAATATCATCAGCACCTCAATATATTCCTGACACGCCCCCTCTTCCAGACGGCGCCGGCAGATGATTCTAACGAATCGTCCTGCCAAAGCCGACACTGACGGCCGGGCCTGGGGGGGTAACTCCTTAGCTCCAAGCTACAGGAATGGAAAAGTTGGTCAGGTTGCTGCAATGTGTCGTTGCCCTTGGCAACCTGACGTAACCAACCAGGGGAATGCGAGTCAGTGACAACCGTGAATTTGCGACCATAGAGATAGTGCTGCAGCTGGGGAAGGGTTCCAACCGTCGCTACACGCACTTCCTCTATAGTGGCAGGAGCTATCTCTCGGTCCCTTTGGGGAACGATTATCTGCCGGTCTGCCTCCTCCACTTCGGACAGCTCAGAGGGAATAACTCCCCAGGACCCTCTCAGCCCGCCCCTCCCAGCTGGTGACCTGCTGGCTAGCCCCCTGAGCTCTTCCAGGCTGCTGTCAAATCGAACAGCCCCAGAGAGCTCAGTGCTGCCTGTCACACATTCCAGGAAGGCTGCAGACGGAGAGGCTCCTGGGCCCTCAGGGCCAGGTTCCGAAGTGGATGGGGCTGACCCAGCAACATTTGCCACTTCGGTGGACAGTCCCTGTGCTGTAGACCCACTAGCGCTGCGGGTTACCACTGCAGCTGAGGGAGCGTCCACATTAGACGTATCATAAACCACATCACCTTTGGTCTTAAAAACATCGGAAGGGTGAAGACCCGGCCTGGTGCCGTCTGCCCCTTCAGTGGGCAATCCATCTGCTGCAGCCCAGCGACCATTGCTGGTTACTCCTGCAGCCGACGGAGTGTCCACAGGACAAGCATTATTATGTAGCACAACACATATGATATCAACATTATCCGTCTTATACATATTGACATTTAGAACATCACATAAAACATCCACATTATCTGTATCATTACACACATTGCTACTCAGCACTTTACAAGTAGCCTCAACAGTTCCTGCATCGATCACCTCGATAGTCCGTGTGTCATGAATGACATCATCAGTTTCTGCATTCTCCATATCAACATGTCCCACTCCAGGCCTAGGCACTGGAGAATCACTAGGGCTGGCTCCTAGCACACAGTCCATAGCCCCTGGGGCCTCACCAGCACTCCCCACTTGCACTGCGTTATCAAATAGTACCTTGCAAGAGTCCTGAACTTCTGCTGGGGATGCAGGCTCCACGGGGGTTGGATTAGGCTCATACCGGGCTACTAACCGTCCCAGGTCAGTACCCAGCAAAACGTTGGTGGGGATTTTGTCAGTTACCCCAACTTCTTTCAGTCCACTGCCGGCCCCCCAATCCAGGTGGACCAAGGCGGTGGGTATGGCTGGGGTGACACCCCCAATTCCTCTGACAGCAATCATTTTCCCAGGTATGTACTGCTCTGGGTTCACAAGCTGGGGATGTATGAGAGTCACTTCTGCTCCAGTGTCTCTCAGCCCAGTGGCAACTGTACCCCCAACCGTGACAAGCTGCAGATTCTCTGCATAGCCAGTGGCATTCCTGGTAGCACACAAAGCCGTTGGGACTTCACTGGGGTTTGAGGCCTCACTGGATTTTGGGGCCTCCCTCTTCCTCTCTGGGCAAGTCGTGCTGATATGACCCACCCTGTCACATACAAAGCATTTCCGAGTGTCAGTGGTTGGTTGCCTGACTCCAGGAGACAGCGGTGCTTGCCTCCTCTGGGTGCTGGGTGACACCGGTTTAGCCATCTGTTCTCCTCTCCAGCTGGGTGTAGTAGTCCTCCGGGACTCAGGTGCTCTATGGGCGGTGTAGGCATCGGCCATTTCCGCAGCCTCATCCACTGTCTTTGGTTCTCGATCCAGCACAAACAGCCGGACCTCAACAGGACAGGTGTGTAGGAACTGGTCTTTTATCATCAGCTCCTTCAGGGCATCCAAGGTTTCAACTGACAGTCCTTTTAGCCACTGCTGGAAGGCAGTGCGCAGGTTGCACGCGTGATCCAGGTAACTGTCATTAGGACCTCGCTGCACTGTCCTGAAACGTTTTCGATACACCTCTGGCGTGAGGTGGTATCGTGCAATGATGGCTTTCTTAATTGCCTCAAAGTCTGTTTCTTCCTCCTGGGGGAGACTCACAAACGCCTCCAGGGCCTTGCCTCTCAGCCCTGGTGTGAGGTATCTTGCCCACTGCTCACGGGGCACCCCATACTGCCGACAAGTCCTTTCAAACCCCTGTAGGAAAGTGTCTATGTCAGAGTCCTTGTCCATAGCGGGGAACTTATCCAGGGGGATTCTGTGGACTCGCTCACCTTCGCGTTCTGCGGGTCCAGCAGACCGGTTCTGCTGCTGAAGTTTAGCCAGCTCCAGCTGGTGTTGCCGTTCAGCTCTTCCCTCCTCTGCCCGGAGTCTGTCCCTCTCGGCCTGGAGTCGCTGGGCAGCTTGTTCCCTCTCTGCTTGCCGATGTTCCAGAATCAGCTTTAGGCGCAGTTCGGGCTCAGCCGAACCTAGTAGCTGTAGGTCGGCTTCCAGAGATGTCATCTCCGTGTTAGGTGGATCATCCAGGACATCGTCTCCACTCGCATCCTGTGGCAGGAGCGATTCCTCCTCTGTCGTGTCGTGAGCTGCATCCGCTGACGTTGAAGCACGGGCTTGCTCTGCCGCATCATGCTCCTCGAGCGCACGAACTAACTGCTCCTTAGTCTGGCCGCTCACCGTCTCGATGCCTTTGTGCTCACACAGGTTGAGTAGTATCTCCTTGTTTTGCCTTGCATAGCTGGATGCTTTCTGAGCCATCGTGTTGCAAAAAAGAAAAAGAAAAAAAAAGGGGGGGGGAAGGGAAAGCAAAACACCAAGTGTGTATCTTTGAACAAAAAAAAAAAAAAAAACGTATATAGATTCTGCACTGAGTAGACTTCTGTAGGCTAGTTGCTTCTAGCAAGCTTCCAGCCTTTAGTACTCAGAATAGCGAGCTAACCTGCGTACTAATGTACTAAACGATCCCACCACTGCCAGCCAATTATGTCAAGAACCGGCCCGCGGCACGCCTGCGTATACGGTTCCCGACTGCGGGTTTGACCAGATTAAGCGGGGAACAGCCTTATTTAAGCTACAAACAAGGCTGGAACCCCTCAAAACACCTCTCACTGCCACCACTAGCGTTGCTAGACACTTCCACTCTGCTGTCGAGTCCTCAGCGCGCACTCCGCGTTTTCGTATTTGGGTCAGCTTTGCGCTTAGGCCAAATACGGGAACGCCACGCACCCACACACACACACAGTTGCAATCTTACACTGTCGTGAAGCAAAGACCCACTAACAGTCGTTCCGAACGATACTGTTAGCTACTCGCACTGGCGTTGTTCGTACGTTGGGTCAGCTGCGCGCTTAGGCCAACGTATGACAAACGCCCCCACACACAATGCAATTACAATGTCCTACGGTAGTGTTGCTCAAGCGTACAATTAGGCATGAACTTATACACGGTTACACTTCAGTCTCTTCTAGGCTATGAGTGTTAGTTTAGTACGGCAGAAGTCAAACTTATTAAATAATAATTTAATATTCCAGAAAAAACATAGAACCGTGCAGAACTGAATATATACAAAAAGATTACAAAAAACAAAGTAAAAATAGTTACAAGATAAAAGTTACAAAGATAACACACAAAGCGATTTTGCTTACCAAAATAAACGGGAAATAAACGTGCCAGCGTATCGATCTGGTGTTGTTGCGGGGGGTTCGCACTTCTGGTCAGGAACCAGGTTAGTTCTAGCTGTGTGAGCTACCTCCAAGAACTACAAGTTGTGGCTATCCTAGCTGCGGTTTTATACTATGAAATACGCCTGGAGGCTGTAAGCCTGTGTGGACGGGGGGAAGCTAGATTTAATAACATCCTCAGACATAATTTGATTTCCCAGAGATCTGACATCCACATGTGAACAGTGTCCTATACAACAAAAGACTTTGTTAACCTCCAATCTCCCCAGGTTACAGGTGACAATTGATTAAGGCTTTCACATTGCAGCAGGATGTCCTGTGTGATCTGCTTCAAAGCAACTGTCTGATTAAGTGTTTCCTAATTACCTGTTTTCTGGCTGTCCAGAGGAACTGTATGCTAATGTCCCAGCCCCCTGCTTCCAGAGAAATTCACTGCAAATGTAGTACAGCCAGATAACCATCCCTTCAAAGCAGAATACACATGTGAGATATAGCAGACAGAAAATGACAGAGATATGTTCCTGTATTTCCTAATATCATCAGCACCTCAATATATTCCTGACAGGGGGCTTTTAGGACCATTGTAGCCCCTTACACACTCCAGTGAGTTCTGGGTCACCGTGAGCTTGCTGGTTAGTCTGTAGCTTTGTAAACACAGCTCACATAATACTCCCACCTGCTGCACCCCCGCATCCTGCCAGCATCGACTGGGCAAGAAATAAGCAAGTCTTATCAATTGTAAGTGCCATAGCTTTAATAGATTGTCATTAGATTTCACATTTATATTGAACCGTATGCCTAATCTATTAAAAATATTGCTTAATGTAGAGGTTCATTAAGAGTAAAGCTATGTCCCTAGCAGCCCGCTGACCACTACCAGTCATCTACAAAAAAATTCTGACTGAGCCCTGGTGGATGGCATTACTGCCCATACTTATAGGTAATAGAAGATTAGGCACAACCACTCTGATGACCCTCCCCTCCCCCCCCCCTCCCAATGTCATATGCTAATCTCTGTATGTAAATGGTACTTTAACCACTTGAGGACCACAGTCTTTTCGCCCCTTAAGGACCAGAGCCTTTTTCTCCATTCAGACCACTGCAGCTTTCACGGTTTATTGCTCGGTCATACAACCTACCACCTAAATGAATTTTACCTCCTTTTCTTGTCACTAATACAGCTTTCTTTTGCTGCTATTTGATTGCTGCTGCGAGTTTTAGTTTTTATTATATTCATCAAAAAAGACATGAATTTTGGCAAAAAAATGACTTTTTTAACTTGCTGTGCTGACATTTTTCAAATAAAGTAAAATTTCCTATACATTTGAGCGCGAAAGTTATTCTGCTACATGTCTTTGATAAAAATAAAAACATTCAGTGTATATTTATTGGATTGGGTAAAAGTTATAGCGTTTACAAACTATGGTGCCAAAAGTGAATTTTCCCATTTTCAAGCATCTCTGACTTTTCTGCACACCTGTCAGGTTTCATGAGGGGCTAAAATTCCAGGATAGTACAAATACCCCCCAAATGACCCCATTTTGGAAAGAAGACATCCCAAAGTATTCAGTGAGAGGCATGGTGAGTTCATAGAAGATTTTATTTTTTGTCACAAGTTAGCGGAAAATGACACTTTCTGACAAAAAAAAGAAAAAAAAAAAGTTTCCATTTCTTCTAACTTGCGACAAAAAAAAATGAAATCTGCCACGGACTCACTATGCTCCTCTCTGAATACCTTGAAGTGTCTACTTTCCAAAATGGGGTCATTTGTGGGGTGTGTTCACTGTCCTGGCATTTTGGAGGGTGCCTAATTGTAAGCACCCCTGTAAAGCCTAAAGATGCTCATTGGACTTTTGGCCCCTTAGCGCAGTTAGGCTGCAAAAAAGTGCCACACATGTGGTATTGCCGTACTCAGGAGAAGTAGTATAATGTGTTTTTTGGGGTGTATTTTTACACATACCCATGCTGGGTGGGAGAAATATCTCCGTAAATGACAATTGTTTTATTTTTTTTTACACACAATTGTCTATTTATAGAGATATTTCTCCCACTCAGCATGGGTATGTGGAAAAATACACCCCAAAACACATTATACTACTTCTCCTGAGTACGGCGATACCACATGTGTGGCACTTTTTTGCACCCTAACTGCGCTAAGGGGCCCAAAGTTCAATGAGTACCTTTAGGATTTCACAGGTCATTTTGAGAAATTTCGTTTCAAGACTACTCCTCACGCTTTAGGGCCCCTAAAATGCCAGGACAGTATAGGAACCCCACAAATTACCCCATTTTAGAAAGAAGACACCCCAAGGTATTCCGTTAGGAGGATGGTGAGTTCATAGAAGATTTTTTTTTTTTGTCACAAGTTAGCGGAAATTGATTTTAATTGTTTTTTTTTCACAAAGTGTCATTTTCCGCTAACTTGTGACAAAAAATTAAATCTTCTATGAACTCACCATACTCCTAACGGAATACCTTGGGGTGTCTTCTTTCTAAAATGGGGTCATTTGTGGGGTTCCTATACTGCCCTGGCATTTTAGGGGCCCTAAACCGTGAGGAGTAGTCTTGAAACCAAATGTCGCAAAATGACCTGTGAAATCCTAAAGGTACTCATTGGACTTTAGGCCTCTTAGCGCACTTAGGGTGCAAAAAACTGCCACACATGTGGTACCGCCGTACTCAAGAGAAGTAGTATAATGTGTTTTGGGGTGTATTTTTACACATACCCATGCTGGGTGGGAGAAATATCTCTGTAAATGACAATTGTTTGATTTTTTTTACACACAATTGTCCTTTTACAGAGATATTTCTCCCACCCAGCATGGGTATGTGTAAAAATACACCCCAAAACACAATATACTACTTCTTCTGAGTACGGCGATACCACATGTGTGACACTTTTTTGCAACCTAGGTGCGCTAAGGGGCCTAACGTCCTATTCACAGGTCATTTTGAGGCATTTGGATTCTAGACTACTGCTCACGGTTTAGGGCCCCTAAAATGCCAGGGCAGTATAGGAACCCCACAAGTGACCCCATTTTAGAAAGAAGACACCCCAAGGTATTCTGTTAGGAGTATGGTGAGTTCATAGAAGATTTTTTTTTGTCACAAGTTAGCGGAAAATGACACTTTGTGAAAAAAAAAACAATACGTATCAATTTCCGCTAACTTGTGACAAAAAATAAAATCTTCTATGAACTCATCATACACCTAACAGAATACCTTGGGGTGTCTTCTTTCTAAAATGGGGTCACTTGTGGGGTTCCTATACTGCCCTGGCATTTTAGGGGCCCTAAACCGTGAGGAGTAGTCTTGAACCCAAATGTCTCAAAATGACCTGTGAAATCCTAAAGGTACTCATTGGACTTTGGGCCCCTTAGCACAGTTAGGCTGCAAAAAAGTGTCACACATGTGGTATCACCGTACTCAGAATAAGTAGTATAATGTGTTTTGTGGTGTATTTTTACATATAACCATGCTGGGTGGGAGAAATATCTCTGTAAATGACACATTTTTTATTTTTTTTACACACAATTGTGCATTTACAGAGAGATTTCTCCCACCAAGCATGGGTATGTGTAAAAATACACCACAAAACACATTATACTACTTCTCCTGAGTATGGTGATACCACATGTGTGACACTTTTTTGCAGCCTAGGTGCGCTAAGGGGCCCAACGTCCTATTCACAGGTCATTTTGAGGCATTTGTTTTCTAGACTACTCCTCACGGTTTAGGGCCCCTAAAATGCCAGGGCAGTATAGGAACCCCACAAGTGACCCCATTTTAGAAAGAAGACACCCCAAGGTATTCCGTTAGGGGTATGGTGAGTTCATAGAAGATTTTATTTTTTGTCACAAGTTAGTGAAAAATGACACTTTGTGAAAAAAACAATAAAAATCCAATTTCCGCTAACTTTTGACAAAAAATAAAATCTTCTATGAACTCATCATACACCTAACAGAATACCTTGGGGTGTCTTCTTTCTAAAATGGGGTCACTTGTGGGGTTCCTATACTGCCCTGGCATTTTACGGGCCCAAAACTGTGAGTAGTCTGGAAACCAAGTTTCTCAAAATGACTGATCAGGGGTATAAGCATCTGCAAATTTTGATGACAGGTGGTCTATGAGGGGGCAAATTTTGTGGAACCGGTCATAAGCAGGGTGGCCTCTTAGATGACAGGATGTTTTGGGCCTGATCTGATGGATAGGAGTGCTAGGGGGGTGACAGGAGGTGATTGATGGGTGTCTCAGGGGTTGGTTAGAGGGGAAAATAGATGCAATCAATGCACTGGGGAGGTGATCGGAAGGGGGTCTGAGGGGGATCCGAGGGTTTGGCCGAGTGATCAGGAGCCCAGACGGGGCAAATTAGGGCCTGATCTGATGGGTAGGTGTGCTAGGGGGTGGCAGGAGGTGATTGATGGGTGTCTCAAGGTGTGATTAGAGGGGGGAATAGATGCAAGCAATGCACTGGCGAGGTGATCAGGGCTGGGGCCTGAGGGCATTCTGAGGGTGTGGGCGGGTGATTGAGTGCCCTAGGGGCAGATAGGGGTCTAATCTGATAGGTAGCAGTGACAGGGGGTGATTGATGGGTAATTAGTGGGTGTTTAGGGTAGAGAACAGATATAAACACTGCCCTTGGGAGGTGATCTGACGTTGGATCTGCGGGCGAACTGTGGGTGGGTGATCAGATTGCCCGCAAGGGGCAGGTTAGGGGCTGATTGATGAGTGGCAGTGACAGGGGGTGATTGATGGGTGGCAGTGCCAGGGGGTGATTGATGGGTGGCAGTGACAGGGGGTGATTGATGGGTGATTGACAGGTGATCAGTGGGTTATTACAGGGAAGAACAGATGTAACTAATGCACTGGCGAATTGATAAGGGGGGGGTCTGAGGGCAATCTGAGCGTGTAGGCGGGTGATTGGGTGCCCGCAAGGGGCAGATTAGGGTCTGATCTGATGGGTAACAGTGACAGGTGGTGATAGGGGGTGATTGATGGGTGATTGATGGGTAATTAGTGGGTGTTTAGAGGAGAGAATAGATGTAAACACTGCGCTTGGGTGGTGATCTGATGTCGGATCTGCGGGCGATCTATTGGTGTGGGTGGGTGATCAGATTGCCCGCAAGGGGCAGGTTAGGGGCTGATTGATGGGTGGCAGTGACAGGGGGTGATTGATGGGTGATTGACAGGTGATTGACAGGTGATCAGGGGGGATAGATGCATACAGTACACAGGGGGGGGTGTCTGGGGGGGGGGTCTGGGGAGAATCTGAGGGGTGGGGGGGGTGATCAGGAGGGGGCAGTGGGCAGGGGGGGGAGAGTAAAAAAAATAGCGTTGACAGAAAGTGACAGGGAATGATTGATGGGTGATTAGGGGGGTGATTGGGTGCAAACAGGGATCTGGGGGGTGGGCAGGGGGGTCTGAGGGGTGCTGTGGGCGATCTGGGGCAGGGGGGGGGGAGAAATCAGTGTGCTTGGGTGCAGACTAGGGTGGCTGCAGCCTGCCCTGGTGGTCCCTCGGACACTGGGACCACCAGGGCAGGAGGCAGCCTGTATAATACACTTTGTAAACATTACAAAGTGTATTATACACTTTGTATGCGGCGATCGCGGGGTTAACATTCCGTATAGCCGGCGGGATGTTGCGGCGGGCGAGCGGTGACAGGCGCCGGCGGAGGATCGCGTCACGGATGACGCGATCGCTCCGCCCATGCCCTTAGAAGGACCGCCGCCTCTGTGGGTGAGCCGGTCCTTCAGGGCTCCACTTCCCGGCCGCCTCTGTGCGTTAGGCGGTCGGGAAGTGGTTAAAGATAAAGCAAAAGATGCCTGCATTTACACACCAATGTACTTTAATGACTGCCCCATTCTTAATCCATTGGCTTTAATGCACTAGCGAGGTGATCAGGGCTGGGGTCTGAGGACGTTCTGAGGTGTGGGCGGGTGATTGGGTGCCCGCAAGGGGCAGATTAGGGTCTAATCTGATGGGTAACCGTGACAGGTGGTGATAGGGGGTGATTGATGGGTAATTAGTGGGTGTTTAGAGGAGAGAATAGATGTAAACACTGCACTTGGGAGGTGATCTGATGTCGGATCTGCGGGCGATCTATTGGTGTGGGTGGGTGATCAGATTGCCCGCAAGGGGCAGGTTAGGGGCTGATTGATGGGTGGCAGTGACAGGGGGTGATTGATGGGTGGCAGTGACAGGGGGTGATTGATAGGTGATTGACAGGTGATCAGTGGGTTATTACAGGGAATAACAGATGTAAATATTGCACTGGCGAATTGATAAAGGGGGGTCTGAGGGCAATCTGAGCGTGTGGGCGGGTGATTGGGTGCCCGCAAGGGGCAGATTAGGGTCTAATCTGATGGGTAACAGTGACAGGTGGTGATAGGGGGTGATTGATGGGTAATTAGTGGGTGTTTAGAGGAGAGAATAGATGTAAACACTGCACTTGGGAGGTGATCTGATGTCGGATCTGCGGGCGATCTATTGGTGTGGGTGGGTGATCAGATTGCCCGCAAGGGGCAGGTTAGGGGCTGATTGATGGGTGGCAGTGACAGGGGGTGATTGATGGGTGGCAGTGACAGGGGGTGATTGATAGGTGATTGACAGGTGATCAGTGGGTTATTACAGGGAATAACAGATGTAAATATTGCACTGGCGAATTGATAAAGGGGGGTCTGAGGGCAATCTGAGCGTGTGGGCGGGTGATTGGGTGCCCGCAAGGGGTAGATTAGGGTCTAATCTGATGGGTAACAGTGACAGGTGGTGATAGGGGGTGATTGATGGGTGATTGATGGGTAATTAGTGGGTGTTTAGAGGAGAGAAGAGATGTAAACACTGCACTTGGGAGGTGATCTGATGTCGGATCTGCGGGCGATCTATTGGTGTGGGTGGGTGATCAGATTGCCCGCAAGGGGCAGGTTAGGGGCTGATTGATGGGTAGCAGTGACAGGGGGTGATTGACGGGTGATTGACGGGTGATTGACAGGTGATTGACAGGTGATCAGGGGGGATAGATGCATACAGTACAAGGGGGGGGGGTCTGGGGAGAATCTGAGGGGTGGGGGGGTGATCAGGAGGGGGCAGTGGGCAGGGGGGGGATAAAAAAAAAATAGCGTTGACAGATAGTGACAGGGAGTGATTGATGGGTGATTAGGGGGGTGACTGGGTGCAAACAGTGGTCTGGGGGGTGGGCAGGGGGGGGTCTGAGGGGTGCTGTGGGCGATCAGGGGGCAGGGGGGGGGGGAAATCAGTGTGCTTTGGTGCAGACTAGGGTGGCTGCAGCCTCGGACACTGGGACCACCAGGGCAGGAGGCAGCCAGTATAATAGGCTTTGTATACATTACAAAGCCTATTATACTATGTACATGCGGCGATCCGGGTGCTAGTAACCCACCGGCGCTTCCGAACGGCCGGCGGGTTACTACGAGCGGTGGGCGGAGCCAGTCCCCGGCGGCTGATCGCGTCACGAATGACGCGATCGCCGCATAGCCACTCCCGCAGCCGCCCCCGCCGATGGGCGTATTGCGGTCGTTTGGGCCCAGTCTTTGCCGCCGCCCATCGGCTGGGGGCGGTCGGCAAGTGGTTAAGTGACATGTAACATAATGAGATAGATATGTGTATGTACAATGCCTAGCACACCAATACATTTGCAGTGTTGCTTTTCTTCTTTTACTGCCTGAAAGAGTTGATATCCAGCTATGCAGCTGAAATTTTTTCTTCAGTCAGGACCCTTTCATACTACAGGTCCCTCACTGATAAGGAATTAAAGCCATAAAATACTTTCCTGACGGGAAACTGGGCTTCTGAGAGCAGTGGATAGATTAAAAAAAATGGTCAATACTTCATACGTTTTAGCGTTCTGAGACAGGGGACAGACTGTTTCATTGAACTAAGACAAACAATAAATCTACTTTAAAAAAAAATAGCATAAAACTGTGGGATATCTAAAAGTCTTTTTTTTTTTAGAAATAGGAGGATATATACAATTGGTTATCTCATCAGTTTTTTCACTTAAGTTTGACCTTAAAGGACAACTGAAGCAAGAGGGATATGGAGGCTGCCATATTTATTTTATTTTAGGAACTGTAGTGAAAATGACATAATGAATAAAATTGCTTATTTTTTTTTTTATTTATTGTTTTACAAAATTAATTTAAAGATTATTTAGTCAGTGTTTGTCCATTGTAAAATCTTTCCTCTCCCTGACTTACATTCTGAAATGTATCACTGGTGGTGCCAAGGGATCTGTGTGGAATGTTCATTACTGAGAGTTCTATGCACAGAGGGAGATACTGCTTGCTTGGCAATAGAGATGGGCCGAACGGTTCGCCGGCGAACGGTTCCACGCGAACTTCGGTGGTTCGCGTTCGCGTCCCGCTGGCGAACCTTTGCGGAAGTTCGGTTTGCCCCATAATGCACCTTGAGGGTCAACTTTGACCCTCTACATCACAGTCAGCAGGCCCAGTGTAGCCAATTAGGCTACACTAGCCCCTGGAGCCCCACCTCCCTTATATAAGGCAGGCAGCGGCGGCCATTACGGTCACTCGTGTGCTGCCTGCGTTAGTGAGAGTAGGGCGAGCTGCTGTAGACTGTCTCTCAGGGAAAGATTAGTTAGGCTTAACTTGTTCCTGGCTGGCTGCATACCTGTTCTGTGAACCCACCACTGCATACCTGTACTGTGAACCCACCACTGCATACCTGTTCAGTGAACCTGCCACTGCATACCTGTTCTGTGAACCCATCACTGCATACCTGTTTAGTGAACCTGCCACCGCATACCTGTGCTGTGAACCCACCACTGCATACCTGTTCTGTGAACCCACCACTGCATACCTGTTCTGTGAACCCACCACTGCATACCTGTTCTGTGAACCCACCACTGCATACCTGTTCAGTGAACCCACCTGCATACCTGTTGTGTTCAGTAAACCCGCCACTGCATACCTGTTCTGTTCAGTGGACCCGCCACTGTATACCTGTTTAGTGAACCCGCCACTGCATACCTGTTGTGTTCAGTGAACCTGCCTAGATGAGTGTCTCGGGGGGCACACAAAAGATAATAAGGTCGTTGCTTCATTGTGGTCAGACCAAATTTGATCAGCTGGACAGTCACTGTTCTGTCATTCAGCTACATCAGCCAGGCGACCATATGGGCTGTAAAGCCACCAAAACCTGCACTCTCGCCATGGTGCGCACCAGTCCAGCACGGCCATCACTACACAAACAGCTGTTTGCGGTGCGTTACACGGTGAGTTTGGTGTGTCAGTGTGAAGCAGTACCTTAATTACACTACCTGATTGATGTATACACATGCAAGATGTTTTAAAGCACTTTAGGCCTGTCATTTAGCATTCAATGTGATTTCTGCCCTTAAAACGCTGCTTTGCGTCAAATCCAGATTTTTCCCCGGGACTTTTGGCATGTATCCCACTCCGCCATGCCCCCCTCCAGGTGTTAGACCCCTTGAAACATCTTTTCCATCAGTTTTGTGGCCAGCATAATTATTTTTTTTTTCAAAGTTCGCATCCCCATTGAAGTCTATTGCGGTTCGCGAACTTTAACGCGAACCGAACGTTACGCGAAAGTTCGCGAACCCGGTTCGCGAACCTAAAATCGGAGGTTCGGCCCATCTCTACTTGGCAATTGGAAAAAGCCATTTTCACACAATGCAAAGGGGTTCACAGACAGCAAACTGTCAGGACCATAGTCGTGACATCACACTGTGGGAGGGGTCTCACCACAATATCAGCCATACATATTTGAGAAAAAGTAAAGAGAAATGGGGTATCATCTACTGATTGGGATGAAGTTCAATCCTTGGTTAAAGTTCCTCTCCTAGCTATACCAATTGTCTGGCTATCCTGCTAATCCTTTGCCGCTAATACTTTTAGCCATAGACCCTGAACAAGCATGCAGCATATCAGGTTGTCAGATCTGACAATAGTAACTCCATGCTTGTTTCTGGTGTTATTCAGACACTACTACAGCCAAATAGATCAGCAGGGTAGCCAGGCATATGGTGTTGGTTAAATGGAAATAAATATGGCAGCATCCATATCCCTCTCACTTCGGATGCCCTTTAAGTTGTACATAGACTGGTATTTTGTCACATGGTTGAGGAGACTCCTTTTAAAACACACAACAAATTGTGGAGGGGGGGGCAGTTATAAATGAGTTAGGAAAGTTTGGTTAGTTTTTTTTTTTTTTCGTAATGTAAGTAAGCATCAAGAAGGTTTCCTCTAGACAATTTTCATGAATATACAATTATTTTGGCACCTACAGTTATGTGATTATAATGGCAAAAAAGTAGGGATGGGACGAATCCACAATTTTTTCGAATCCGAATCTGAATCCGAATCTGAAAAGGTTCTCGAATATCTCGAACCTTTCGAATCCCAAATCTAACGAATCCTGCACATAAGAATTGTGCGATCCGTGGTATAGTTGCACGCAGTATAGGTAGCGAGGTAAAGGTGCCTTCAGTATAGCTAGCTAGGTATGGGTGCCTTCAATATTGGTAGCTTTCAGTACAGGTAGCAAGGTATAGGGGCCTGCAGTATAGGTAGAAAGGTATATGGGCCTTCAGTATAGGTAGCAGGGTATATGGGCCTTCAGTATAGGTAGCAGGGTATATGGGCCTTCAGTATAGGTAACAGGGTATATAGAGGCCTTAAGTATAGGTAGGTATGTAGGTAGGTATAGGGGCCTTTAGGTAGGTAAAGGGACCTTCAGTATAGGTAGCAGTGTATAGGGCCTTAAGTATAGGTAGGTATGTAGGTAGGTATAGGGGCCTTTAGGTAGGTAGGTATAGGGGCCTTTAGGTAGGCCTTTAGGTAGGTATAGTGGCCTGTAGGTAGGTGGGTATAGTGGCCAGTAGGTAGGTAGGTATAGTGTCCTGTAGGTAGGCAGGTAGTTAAAGGGACCTTCAGTATAGGTAGCAGGGTAGAGGGCCTTAAGTATAGGTAGGTATGTAGGTAGGTAGGTATAGGGGCCTTTAGGTAGGTAGGTATAAGGGCCTTTAGGTAGGTAGGCACGTATAGGGGGCCTTTAAGTAGGTAGGTAGATATAGAGGCCTGTAGGTAGGTATAGGGGCCTTTAGGTAGGTAGGTAGGTACGTATAGGAGCCTTTAGGTAGGTAGGTAGGTATAGGGGCCTTTAGGTAGGTAGGTAGGTACGTATAGGGGGCCTTTAGGTAGGTATAGTGGCCTGTAGGTAGGTATAGTGGCCGGTAGGTAGGTAGGTATAGTGTCCTGTAGGTAGGTAGGTAGTTAAAGGGACCTTCAGTATACGTAGCAGGGTATAGGGCCTTAAGTATAGGTAGGTATGTAGGTAGGTAGGTAGGTAGGTATAGGGGCCTTTAGGTGGGTAGGTATAGGGGCCTTTAGGTAGGTAGGCATAGGGGCCTTTAGGTAGGTAGGCACGTATAGGGGGCCTTTAGGTAGGTAGGTAGGTATAGAGGCCTGTAGGTAGGTATAGGGGCCTTTAGGTAGGTAGGTAGATACATATAGGGGGCCTTTAGGTACGTATAGGGGGCCTTTAGGTAGGTATAGAGGCCTGTAGGTAGGTAGGTATAGTGGCCGGTAGGTAGGTACATATAGGGGGCCTTTAGGTAGGTATAGTGGCCGGCCGGTAGGTAGGTAGGTAGGTAGGTAGGCGTCACTTTCCCCCCCGTGCCTCCTCCGCTCACCCCCACGGCCTCCTCCGTCCCCCGTGCCTCCTCGCTCACCCCTGCATAAGTATCAACTCACCTGTCCAGTGGAGCGCAGAGCGGCAGACCTCGTCGTTACTTCTCGGTTCCCTCTAGTGGCCGGACCGGCTTTTACTGATGACGTCATTGTAAAAGCCGTCACTAGAGGGAACCAGGAAGTCAGCGAGAGGTCTGCCGCTCTGCGCTCCACTGGACAGGTGAGTTGATACAAAGTATGCAGGGCGGGCGGAGGAGGCGCGGGGCGGGTGGAGGAGACGCGGGGGGGGGGGGTCGGAGGAGGACGAGTGCGAGCGGCGGATGCGCGGCGACGCAGCGTCGGGATTCGGCGGATTCGTAAAGTGGAAAATGGCGTCGGGATTAGAATCCACGAATCTCGAATATTTCCCAATATTCGAGGGATACGTGGATTCGCCGGATTCGTCGTCCCATCTCTACAAAAAAGCAATATTCTGATTGGTTAGTTGTCTTACAATGCAAATACAAAAGATTGCAAGATGCTTTCTGCACTCCAACTTTGGAAGCCCTATTCCTCCCATTTAAGTGAAAATCTATTAGCTCAGAGCCAGTCATTTAGTAAAAGCCGATGTGTTGCTGAGCAAAACCGTTCCAGTTCTACACACATTATAGAAAAGCATGCTCTGGAGGTTTATTCTGTGAATGATTATCTCACTAGGGTCATTCAACAACATGTTAATTGCGATGTCTGACACATATCCAGCCTGCAGAGGGTGTACCTACAAATCTATAGATATGAAAAATATGACTTAGGAAGCATATAAAGTTCTGAATGTGCTGGAAAATGTAAAAATATAAAATAGATTGTTTTTATAGTATAGTAAGTAATATAGTAATATAGTAAGACAACATACCTTATTAGCAGAGGACCAACAAAGAGGTGGTTGAGGTTTGGCCCCTCTAGCCCAAGGGCCCCGATGCGGTCGCTACCTCTGCACCCCCTATTGCTACGCCACTGGCCTGATGTTTTTTAGTACCTTACTATGCTCACGAGCTATGATTTTCTTTCTGAAGGCCTCATAAAGCTCATCTGATCTTGCCATTGTTTGTAACAAAGAGCAAATAAAACTAAATAGGACAGGTTATTCGAAGATCTTTTTTAACTATGCTTAGTTTGCATGTGCTCTAATGCACCTGACTCTAATTTTAGGAGTTTCAGGCAGTGATAAATGCTGATCCTCTGCCTCTAATACTAGGTAGCTATAGCCCCTGAACAAGCATGCAGCAGATCAGGTGTTTCTGACATTATTGTCAGATCTGACAAGATTAGCTGCATGCTTGTTTCTGATGTGATTCAGACACCACTGCAGCCAAATAGATCAGCAGGGCTGCCAAGCAATTGGTATTGTTTAAAAGGAAATAAATATGGTAGCTTCCAATTACCTCTCACTAAAGTTGTCCTTTAATCCACAGAAAGGACTTGTTCAAACTATGTATACATGCAGAAAACAGTCCTATTTCACAAACAGTAACTATATGGTAATGCAGTGTCAATGTTAATCAAGGGGCTTCTTCCCACCATATGATTCGCTCTGTCCCCCTATTAAAAAACCATGAAGGCAATCGGCATTTAAACGGGTACATTTAAATGGGTGAACTTTTTGACTTTTATAAAAATGTTAATATCTCAAAAAATATAAAAGATGGAATGTTGATTTCACAGCACAAATGGGCACAAACACAGCACTACCCATCCATGCCAGTTTCATGCCCGGCACTGTTGTAGGGGGCTGGTTGATTACTGTCTGAAGAAAAATGTGTTGCTTGCTATTATCTTTGTATAATGAAAGCAGCACAAATCTTAATTTTTGCAGCACAAATGTAGCACTAACAAAACATGATGACATTTTTTGTGCTGATGGTGTGTGTGTGTGTGGGGGGGGGGGGGGGGGGGGGGGTGCAACTTTACAGAGCCAACCAAGTCAAAGTTCCACAGTAGCCAAGTATATCGAACAAAATTCCACAGCTGACAATGCAAATACTGACTCAAACGACAAAGGTATAAAGGTCTATGTTTGAATATACGGCAGCCAATTTTCCTCAGTCAGACTTCAGAGTATGCAGCCAGTTGGCACAAGCAAAACATCAGAGCAGTGTGTTAATTCTCACTGCTTGGTTCTCTTTGCTATCTCCGCTGCTGTGCAAACCACAGAAACTGTTATCTGCTCCCTAATCCCCTGACATCCTGCAGTTCCACTTTGCAACTTCTGGCTGGCTACAACCTTTCTAAGAGAATACTTGCACAATTCTTCTTTGTTCTGTGTCTAGGACCAAACAAAAATAGGTTTTCCTGAGCTGTTTCTATTAAACTTTATTGAGCCAAACACATTAAATTATTTTACAATGTTAAAACTTGGTGTAATTGTCTATATATAGGATCGTGGTGCCATTCTCTAGCAGCTGTCCAGTAATGTCCATATAGTCCTGCTGCATGGAAAACACTTTGCCACACATCCAATTAGCTGAAATGCTTCTGATCAAATTCCGAGGTACTGCTTCAGTGGCAGGTTTATCAAACCCTCAGGGCTCTTTCACACCAGAGCAGTTCTGAAGCATTTTTTTTAAAACGCTTGCAGATGGAAACCCACTTGGCTAATGAAAGTGAATGGGATGGTGCACACCAGAGTGGCTCGTTTTTTCCACAAATGCAAACTCGGTAGCTGCAGAATTTTTTAGATTTCTGAGGTGTTTCTGCCTCAATGTTAAAGTATAGGAAAGTGGAAAACCATTCTGAAAAAGTCAGAGTAGAGATAACCCAAACCTCAGATTTTCAGTTCGTGAACCGGGTTTGCGAACTTCCGCAAAAGTTCGAAGTTGCGAACCGCAATAGACTTCATTGGGGATGCAAACTTTGAAAACTAGAAACACTTATGCTGGCCATAAAAGTGATGGAAAAGATGTTTCAAGCAGTGGCGGCGCTACACTGGGGCTTACCCAGGCTTCAGCCCCAGCTGGCAACTTATCAGCCCCCCCTAAAGCCCCTGCCGCGGGCCGCGGCCGCCGCAACCATATTTGCGGTTCACAGAAATATGAGGAGGACTGTCTGGACTCTGGAGGAGGGCCTGGCTCGCTGACTGTCAGTGTCATCAGTCAGTCACTCACTCACGTAAACACCGCCCCGGCCCAGGTAATATGCTGGCAGCCATGCAGGCACAGAGCGGCCTGCAAGGGTACGTTCGTGGCGTAAAAATTTGTGTCACGTGATGAAGTCCGTCACGTGACACTTCACACGCATAGTGCCTGCTTTGCCTCGCCTGGCCCGCCCGCCCAGTTTCATAAGAATCGAGGCTAAAGTTGCCACCAACGGCGTTGTCACTCAGCAGGAAGCAGGCCAGCACTCAGCACTGCCCAGCCAGAGCCAGCACCACAGTGGGGACTCTGCTGGCACTGGCAGCCAGACAGACACACCACCAGACTGCGTCACTGTAGTGAGTGACTGGCTGCCAGCCAGCACTCACATGGACTGCACAGCACGCACAAACGCCCGAGGACTTGGGAGTCAGACTGGACAGAGGCGAGCCAGCTGGACAGAGCCAGCCAGCAGCATCAGGAGGAAGAAAGACTTAAGGTGGGTGGGCAGCCAGCCAACTGCTAACTTGAATTTTTTTTGCACTAGCTGCCAGGCCTGAGCTGCCCTGTGCCCAGCCCACCACCACCAACCAGGCCTGAGCTGCCCTGGGGTGCACCCCAGCCCAACACCACAAGGCAGCCAGGCCAGAGGCCTTCACCCACCACCAGCCAGGCCTGAGCTGCCCTGGGGCCCCCAGCCCACCACCACCAGCCAGGCCTGAGCTGCTCTGGGGCCCCC
The DNA here is from genome assembly GCF_040937935.1 of Hyperolius riggenbachi. Lineage (NCBI taxonomy): Eukaryota > Metazoa > Chordata > Amphibia > Anura > Hyperoliidae > Hyperolius > Hyperolius riggenbachi. Next base: position 326,392,304 of record NC_090650.1, read on the forward strand.
AGCCCACCACCACCAGCCAGGCCTGAGCTGCCCTGGGGCCCCCAGCGCATCACCACCAGCCAGCCCTGAGCTGTCCTGGGGTCCCAAGCCCACCACCACTAGCCAGGCCTGAGCTGCACTGAGGTCCCCAGCCCACCACCACTAGCCAGGCCTGAGCTGCCCTGGGGTCCCAAGCCCACCACCACCAGCCAGGCTTGAGCTGCCCTGGGGTCCCAAGCCCACCACCACCAGCCAGGCCTGAGCTGCCCTGGGGCCCCCAGCCCACCACCACCAGCCAGGTCTGAGCCTGAGGCCTTCCGCACAGCCCACCACCAGCCAGGCCTGAGCTGCCCTGGGGCCCCCAGCCAGGCCTGAGGCCTCCAGCCCACCACCAGCCAGGCTTGAGGTGCCCTGGGGCCCCCAGCCCACCATCACCAGCCTGACTACATATACTGGAGACAGCTATACGCCTGGCTACATATCCTGGGGAAATCTATACACCTGGCTACCTATACTGGGGACACTGGCTGTCTGTCATTATGTGCATTTACTGGTGAAAGTCTGCCTGTCATTGTGTGCATTAACTGGTGAAACGCTGTCTCTCATTACATGCATTTACTGGTGAAAGGCTGTCTGTCTTTACATGCATTTACTGGTGAAAAGCTGTCTCTTATGTGCATTTACTGGTGAAAAGCTGTCTCTTATGTGCATTAACTGGTTAAATGCTGTCTGTCATTACGTGCATTTACTGGTGAAAAGCGGTCTATGTGCATTTACTGGTGAGAAGCTGTCTCTTATGTGCATTTACTGGTGAAAAGCTGTCTCTTATGTGCATTTACTGGTGAAAAGCTGTCTGTCCTTATGTGCATTTACTGGTGAAACGCTGTCTCTTATGTGCATTTACTGGTGAAAAGCTGTTTCTTATGTGCATTTACTGGTGAAAAGCTGTCTGTCCTTATGTGCATTTACTGGTGAAAAGCTGTCTCTTATGTGCATTTACTGGTGAAAGGCTGTCTGTCATTATGTGCATTTACTGGTGAAAAGCTGACTCTTATGTGCATTTACTGGTGAAAGGCTATCTGTCAGTATGTGCGTTTACTTCATTTTTTTTATGTAACTACGTTAGCTGGTACAACTACATTACAGTTAGCCCCGCCCACATGACATCATGGCCACGCCCAATTTTTCGTCGCCCCCCCCCGCTCCAAGCCCGGCCTGCCAGCCCTTGTGCCCCCTTTGAGCCCCCCCAAAAATCTGAAGCTGGAGCCGCCACTGGTTTCAAGTGGTCCAACACCTGGAGGGGGGCATGGATGAGTGGAATAGATGCCAAAAGTCCCGGGGAAAAATCTGGATTTGACGCAAAGCAGCGTTTTAAGGGCAGAAATCACATTGCATGCCAAATTGGAGGCCTAAAGTGCTTTAAAACATCTTGCATGTGTATACATCAATCAGGGAGTGTAATTGGAGTACTGCTTCCCACTGACACACCAAACTCACTGTGTAATGCACCGCAAACAGCTGTTTGTGTAGTGATGGCCATGCTGGACTGGTGCACACCATGGCCAGAGTGCAGGCCATGGCGGTTTTCAAGCCCATATGGTCGCTGGGCTGAGTTAGCTCAATGACAGAACAGTGACTGTCCTGCTAAACAAATTTGGTCTGTCCACAATGAAGCAACGACCTTATTATCGTGGGTGTGCCTCCCCCCCAGACACTCATATAACCGGCGGTCATTGCTTCATTGTGAAATGCAAGCCCCTTCACCGCGGCAAGGTAATGATCACGAAGGGGAATTGGCACATGTACATGCCTTTTTTGTTGTTGTTGCAGCTGCAGTGCAGCCAGAAAAATTAGGCAGGCATGTACACACACCAGAAAAAGTAGTATAGCAAATTCAGGAATCCACCTGGAGTCCTGAACCCTGTTGGTGGTGGCGGAGAAGGCAGTCAACTGGCCTGCGGGCAGAGATGCTGTGTGGGGAGCGACTTAGTCTTGGGGCAGGCAGAGATGCTGTGTGTGGGGACTGACTTAGTCTTCGGGCAGGCCTGAGCGTGCTTTGCAGACCAGGCATCTGTGGTTAGATGGACCCTTGACCCAACGCTGTGTGCCAGAGATGTCACCACTTGCCTTTCAACAGTTTAGGTATCGCCTTTTTTGAGAAAAAATTGCGGCCTGGTATCTTCCACTGCGGTATGTGGCTTTGCTTTTGTGTGCTGCTTTTCCTCAAGTGGTCATCCCATTGCAGTTTGTGCTTTGTAATAATGTGCCTTCATAAGGTAGTTGTCTCGACGCGGGTCTTGGTCTTTCCACGGCTCAATTTTCGGTGGCAGAGAGTACAGATGGCATTGCTCTCATCTGAAGCAGACACACAAAAAAATGTCCACACCGCTGAGCCCTGGGGTGATGGCACTTTGGTGGTGGCGGCCGACTGAGTGTTAAGCAGAATGAGAGCAGGAGGAGGAAGATATGTCACGCTTCCGTACAGAAGCTGAGAAAGATGAGGTGTTCTGTGTTAACTACTTCCCGACCGCCGTATAGACAAATGGCGGCCGGGAAGCAGACGCCGCAAGGACCGCCGTATTGACAAAATGCGGCGGTCCTTGTTTGGGCATAGGCGGAGCGATCGCGTCATCCGTGACGCGATCCTCCGCCTCCGCCTGTCGCCGCTCACTCGCCGCAACATCCCGCCGGCCATACGGAAGCGCCGGCGGGATGTTAACCCGACGATCGCCGCATACAAAGTGTATAATACACTTTGTAATGTTTACAAAGTGTATTATACAGGCTGCCTCCTGCCCTGGTGGTCCCAGTGTCCGAGGGACCACCAGGGCAGGCTGCAGCCACCCTAGTCTGCACCAAGCACACTGATTTTCTCCCCCCCCCGCCCCAGATCGCCCACAGCACCCATCAGACCCCCCCCTGCCCACCCCCCAGACCCCTGTTTGCACCCAATCACCCCCCTAATCACCCATCAATCACTCCCTGTCACTATCTGTCAACGCTATTTTTTTTAATACCCCCCCCCCCTGCCCCCTGCTCCCTCCTGATCACCCCCAAACCCCCCAGATTCTCCCCAGACCACCCCCCCCCCCCAATGTACTGTATGCATCTATCCCCCCTGATCACCTGTCAATCACCTGTCAATCACCTGTCAATCACCCGTCAATCACCCATCAATCACCCCCTGTCACTGCCACCCATCAATCAGCCCCTAACCTGCCCCTTGCGGGCAATCTGATCACCCCCCCACACCAATAGATCGCCCGCAGATCCGACATCAGATCACCTCCCAAATCCATTGTTTACATCTATTCTCTCCTCTAAACACACACTAATTACCCATCAATCACCCATCAATCAACCCCTATCACCACCTGTCACTTTTACCTATCAGATCAGACCCTAATCTGCCCCTTGCGGGCACCCAATCACCCGCCCACACGCTCAGATTGCCCTCAGACCCCCCCCTTATCAATTCACCAGTGCATTCATTACATCTGTTTTTCCCTGTAATAACCCACTGATCACCTGTCAATCACCTGCCAATCACCTATCACCCATCAATCACCCCCTGTCACCCCCTGTCACTGCCACCCATCAATCAGCCCCTAACCTGCCCCTTGCGGGCAATCTGATCACCCACCCACACCATTAGATCGCCCGCAAACCCGCCGTCAGATTACCTCCCAAATGTATTGTTTACATCTGTTATCTTCTCTAAACACCCACTAATTACCCATCAATCACCCATCAATCACCCCCTATCACTGTTACCTATCAGATCAGACAATAATCTGCCCCTTGCGGGCACCCAATCACCCGCCTACACGCTCAGATTACCCTCAGACCCCCCCTTATCAATTCGCCAGGGCATTATTTACATCTATCCTTCCCTGTAATAACCCACTGATCACCTGTCAATCACCTGCCAATCACCTATCACCCATCAATCACCCCCTGTCACCCCCTGTCACTGCCACCCAACAATCAGCCCCTAACCTGCCCCTTGCGGGCAATCTGATTACCCACCCACACCAATAGATCGCCCGCAGATCCGACATCAGATCACCACCCAAGCGCAGCGTTTACTCTCCTCTAAACACCCACTAATTACCCATCAATCACCCATAAATCACCCCCTATCACCACCTGTCACTGTTACCCATCAGATCAGACCCTAATCTGCCCCTTGCGGGCACCCAATCACCCGCCTACTCGCTCAGATTACCCTCAGACCCCCCCTTATCAATTCGCCAGTACAATATTTACATCTGTTCTCCCCTGTAATAACCCACTGATTACCTGTCAATCACCTGTCAATCACCTATCAATCACCCATCAATCACCCCCTGTCACTGCCACCCATCAATCACCCCCTGTCACTGCCACCCATCAATCACCCGCTGTCACTGCCACCCATCAATCAGCCCCTAACCTGCCCCTTGCGGGCAATCTGATCACCCACCCACACCAATAGATCGCTCGCAGATCCGACGTCCGATCACCTCCCAAGTGCAGTGTTTACATCTGTTCTCTACCCTAAACACCCACTAATTACCCATCAATCACCCCCTGTCACTGCTACCTATCAGATTAGACCCCTATCTGCCCCTAGGGCACTCAATCACCCGCCCACACCCTCAGAATGCCCTCAGACCCCAGCCCTGATCACCTCGCCAGTGCATTGCTTGCATCTATTCCCCCCTCTAATCACACCTTGAGACACCCATCAATCACCTCCTGTCACCCCCTAGCACACCTACCCATCAGATCAGGCCCTAATTTGCCCCGTGTGGGCTCCTGATCACTCGGCCAAACCCTCAGATCCCCCTCAGACCCCCTTCCGATCACCTCCCCAGTGCATTGATTGCATCTATTTTCCCCTCCAACCACCCCCTGAGACACCCATCAATCACCTCCTGTCACCCCCCTAGCACTCCTATCCATCAGATCAGGCCCAATACAACCTGTCATCTAAAAGGCCACCCTGCTTATGACCGGTTCCACAAAATTCGCCCCCTCATAGACCACCTGTCATCAAAATTTGCAGATGCTTATACCCCTGAACAGTCATTTTGAGACATTTGGTTTCCAGACTACTCACGGTTTTGGGCCCGTAAAATGCCAGGGCGGTATAGGAACCCCACAAGTGTCCCCATTTTAGAAAAAAAGACACCCCAAGGTATTCTGTTAGGTGTATGACGAGTTCATAGAAGATTTTATTTTTTGTGAAAAGTTAGCGGAAATTGATTTTTATTGGTTTTTTTCCACAAAGTGTCACTTTCCGCTAACTTTTGACAAAAAATAAAATCTTCTATGAACTCACCATACTCCTAACAGAATACCTTGGGGTGTCTTCTTTCTAAAATGGGGTCACTTGTGGGGTTCCTATACTGCCCTGGCATTTTAGGGGCCCTAAACCGCGAGGAGTAGTCTAGAAAACAAATGCCTCAAAATGACCTGTGAATAGGACGTTGGGCCCCTTAGCGCACCTAGGCTGCAAAAAAGTGTCACACATGTGGTACCGCCGTACTCAGGAAAAGTAGTATAATGTGTTTTGGGGTGTATTTTTACACATACCCATGCTGGGTGGGAGAAATTTCTATGTAAATGGACAATTGTGTGTAAAAAAATCAAACAATTGTCATTTACAGAGATATTTCTCCCACTTACCATGGGTATGTGTAAAAATACACCCCAAAACGCATTATACTACTTCTCCTGAGTACGGCGGTACCACATGTGTGGCACTTTTTTACACCCTAAGTACGCTAAGGGGCCCAAAGTCCAATGAGTACCTTTAGGATTTCACAGGTCATTTTGCGACATTTGGTTTCAAGACTATTCCTCACGGTTTAGGGCCCCTAAAATGCCAGGGCAGTATAGGAACCCCACAAATGACCCCATTCTAGAAAGAAGACACCCCAAGGTATTCCGTACGGAGTATGGTGAGTTCATAGAAGATTTTATTTTTTGTCACAAGTTAGCGGAAAATGACACTTTGTGAAAAAAAACTATTAAAATCAATTTCCGCTAACTTGTGACAAAAAAATAAAAACTTCTATGAACTCACCATACTCCTAACGGAATACCTTGGGGTGTCTTCTTTCTAAAATGGGGTCATTAGTGGGGTTCCTATACTGCCCTGGAATTTTAGGGGCCCTAAACCGCGAGGAGTAGTCTTGAAACAAAAATGACCTGTGAAATCCTAAAGGTACTCATTGGACTTTGGGCCCCTTAGTGCAGTTAGGGTGCAAAAAAGTGCCACACATGTGGTATCGCCGTACTCGGGAGAAGTAGTATAATGTGTTTTGGGGTGTATTTTTACACATACCCATGCTGGGTGGGAGAAATACCTCTGTAAATGACAATCTTTTGATTTTTTTACACACAATTGTCCATTTACAGAGGTATTTCTCCCACCCAGCATGGGTATGTGTAAAAATACACCCCAAAACACATTGTACTACTTCTCCCGAGTATGGCGATACCACATGTGTGGCACTTTTTTGTACCCTAACTGCGCTAAAGGGCCCAAAGTCCAATGAGTACCTTTAGGATTTTACAGGTCATTTTGAGAAATTTCGTTTCAAGACTACTCCTCACGGTTTAGGGCCCCTAAAATGCCAGGGCAGTATAGGAACCCCACAAATGACCCCATTTTAGAAAGAAGACACCCCAAGGTATTCCGTTAGTAGTATGGCGAGTTCATAGAAGATTTTATTTTTTGTCACAAGTTAGCGGAAATTGATTTTAATTGTGTTTTTTCACAAAGTGTCATTTTCCGCTAACTTTTGACAAAAAATAAAATCTTCTATGAACTCACCATACTCCTAACGGAATACCTTGGGGTGTCTTCTTTCTAAAATAGGGTCATTTGTGGGGTTCCTATACTGCCCTGGCATTTTAGGGGCCCTAAACCGTGAGGAGTAGTCTTGAAACGAAATTTCTCAAAATGACCTGTGAAATCCTAAAGGTACTCATTGGACTTTGGACCCTTTAGCGCAGTTAGGGTGCAAAAAAGTGCCACACATGTGGTATCGCCGTACTCAGGAGAAGTAGTATAATGTGTTTTGTGGTGTATTTTTACACATACCCATGCTGAGTGGGAGAAAGATCTCTGTAAATGGACAATTGTGTGTAAAAAAAATTAACAAATTGTCATTTACAGAGATATTTCTCCCACCCAGCATGGGTATGTGTAAAAATACACCCCAAAACACATTATACTACTTCTCCTGAGTACGGCAATACCACATGTGTGGCACTTTTTTGCAGCCTAACTGCGCTAAGGGGTCCAAAGTCCAATGAGCACCTTTAGGCTTTACAGGGGTGCTTACAATTTAGCACCCCCCAAAATGTCAGGACAGTAAACACACCCCACAAATGACCCATTTTGGAAAGTAGACCCTTCAAGGTATTCAGAGAGGGGCATGGTGAGTCCGTGGCAGATTTCATTTTTTTTTGTCGCAAGTTAGAAGAAATGGAAACTTTTTTTTTTTTTTTTTTTCTCACAAAGTGTCATTTTCCGCTTACTTGTGACAAAAAATAATATCTTCTATGAACTCACTATGCCTCTCAGTGAATACTTTGGGATGTCTTCTTTCCAAAATGGGGTCATTTGGGGGGTATTTATACTATCCTGGAATTCTAGCCCCTCATGAAACATGACAGGGGGTCAGAAAAGTCAGAGATGCTTGAAAATGGGAAAATTCACTTTTTGCACCATAGTTTGTAAACGCTATAACTTTTACCCAAACCAATAAATATACACTGAATGGGTTTTTTTTAATCAAAAACATGTTTGTCCACATTTTTCGCGCTGCATGTATACAGAAATTTTACTTTATTTGAAAAATGTCAGCACAGAAAGTTAAAAAAATCATTTTTTTGCCAAAATTCATGTCTTTTTTGATGAATATAATAAAAAGTAAAAATCGCAGGAGCAATCAAATAGCACCAAAAGAAAGCTTTATTAGTGACAAGAAAAGGAGCCAAAATTCATTTACGTGGTAGGTTGTATGAGCGAGCAATAAACCGTGAAAGCTGCAGTGGTCTGAATGGAAAAAAAGTGGCCGGTCCTTAAGGGGTAGAAAGCCCTAGGTCCTCAAGTGGTTAAATAGTCAAGTACATCCTGACAATATTGCAGGTTGATGGCACGTGCCTTCTTCTGAACACTGTACTTTGGTCGAGGGGCGCACAAAATCACGACAGCGTGACCTCGAACAGACCTGCCAGGTGGCCTGCCTCTGCCTTTTGTTTTTGTCCATATTGGGGGGATGAAGAGAAAGGTATGCACTCACTTGACTAATACAATGTATGGTTACACAGGTGCAGGTATGCACGGAGTGGTATATCACACTGCGTGCACTCACGTAGGTAGGTGGGTGCACTGTGAACAACAGGTAGGTATATGCAGTGATGGGCATTACAATGTGCACCTGTCCCACACAGACAGGTACTGGATAGGCACAGTGACACTGTGAGCGCTCACGTAGGTAGGTGGGTGCACTGTGAACAACAGGTAGATATATGCAGTGATGGGTATTACAATGTGCACCTGTCACACACAGACAGGTACTGGACAGGCACGGTGACACTGCGTGCGCTCACGTAGGTAGGTGGGTGCACTGAAGTGAACAACAGGTAGTAGGTATATGCAGTGATGGGTATTACAATGTGCACCTGTCACACACAGACAGGTACCGGACAGACACAGTGACACTGCGTGCGCTCACGTAGGTAGGTAGGTGCACTGAAGTGAACAACAGGGAGGTATATGCAGTGAAGGGTATTATAATGTGCACCTGGCACAGTAGTAATTATACCACCAAGGGGCCAAAGACCAGCTGTGACTGACTGACAGGGCTGTATATAATGCAAGTGGGCCACACACAAAAAAAAATAGATCACAAGAACAAGATTAGCTCTCAAAAGAGCTGTTGAGGGGTGCTTTTTTAGCAATAAGAATCAGCAAGGAGCAAGCTAACAAGCCTACAAGAGCCTAACTAAGCTTTCCCTATAAGTCTCTGCACAGCAGCTCTCACTTCTCTAATTACTGCAGGCACACGAGTGAGTCCAATGCCTGACGCTGCCTGCCTTTTATAAGGTGGGGTGGGGCTCCAGGAGGGAGTGTAGCTTGATTGGCTAAAATGTGCCTGCTGACTGTGATGTAGAGGGTCAAAGTTGACACTCATGATGCACTATGGGGGCGAACCGAACTTCCGGAAAAGTTTGTGGTTCTCCGCGAACGTGAACCACTGAAGTTCGCTGGGAACCATTCGCCGGCGAGCTGTTCGAGCCATCTCTAGATCAGAGCGGTTTTCCAGGTGTTTTTGTTACAGTAGCTGTTCACTAACAGCTTTTACTGTAACAACATCTGATATCTGCTACACAAAAACGCTCCAAAAACGGCTAGGCATGTTTAGAAAACGTCTCTAAACATGCCTAGAATCGCTCTGAAATCTGCTTCAAAAACCCCTAGCATTTTGCAGATCTGCTAGAGGTTTTTGGTGTGCACTGGGCCTCATATAGTGACTCCTCCTCACTTGTCTCTCAAAGGGGCAGTGTGCCAAAATCAAATGTTAACAAATTAAGTTTGTTTATGGATAGAACTGAAAAGCATATAGAAAAGGTGGAGAAAATAATTATGCAAATTAAAATCAAAAAGCTGAGGAGAGATTAATCTATACATTACAAAATAGCATTTATATTGGAAAGATGATGTGGAGGACACAATTTCTATAGATGGTGCCATCTTGAAAAATGAGGGTGGAAACATTAAACTGAAAAATAAGTCTATGTTTAATCCATAACATCTTCATAGCGATTGTATGACTACTTTTAAAAAATTGTGTTGATGATTTGGAAAAGACGTCAGTGAGGATAAAAGAAAGGAAATCTGCTCTTTAAAAGAAAGGGAAGCCTGGCGGATCGCTCAAACTCACTCTTATCAAGCAAACGACAGTCTGTACACATGCCCGATTTAGCGGGCGAACGACTGAACGATGGGACGTTCAAACGACCCGTCGTTCACGGAAATCCGACGTGTGTATGGGCCTTTAAGGTAACTAGAGAATGATGAATCTATTGTACTTAGATCTGCTGATAAAGGGGGTGGTGTATTAATTTTGAACCACATAGATTATGTTAGCAAAGTGAAAAAGATAATTATGAGATAATAATACATACCAACTATAAAAAAAACAAATCAGACTAAAAAAGAGAGAAAAAATATATATATATATACAAACATACGGAAACAGTAAATTCGGGCGCCTGAGGCAAGTGGACAAAAAGGGCGCCACCATTCACTCCCATAATAAATATCGTTTAATGGGCGCCCAACAGGAAAAAAGGGCGCCGGAGAAAAATTAAATAACGTTTTACAAACGGCGCCTGGAGACTTTTACTGTTTTATAACTGCTTCTCATGATTACACATTATTTAATGATTTATAATTTTTTAAACATTTTTTTTAAATGAAAAACAGTACAATCTTTTTTAAAACATTATTTTTAAACAAAAAACAGCACAATATTTTTCTCAAACGTTATTAATGCTTATCACAGGGGGGTCTTAGGTTTAGGCACCACCAGCGGGGTCTTAGGTTTAGGCACCACCAGGGGGTCTTAGGTTTAGGCACCACCAGGGTGGTCTTAGGGTTAGGCACCACCTGGGGGGTCTTATGGTTAGGCACCACCTGGGGGGTCTTAGGGTTAGGCACCACCTGGGGGTCTTAGGTTTAGGCACCACCAGGGGGGTCTTAGGTTTAGGCACCACTAGGGGGGTCTTAGGTTTAGGCACCACTAGGGGGGTCTTAGGTTTAGGCACCACCAGGGGGGTCTTAGGTTTAGGCACCACCAGAGTGGTCTTGGGGTTAGGCACCACCTGGAGGGTCTTAGGGTTAGGCACCACCTGGGGGGTCTTAGGTTTAGGCACCACCAGGGGGGTCTTAGGTTTAGGCACCACTAGGGGGTCTTAGGTTTAAGCACCACCAGGGGGGTATTAGGGTTAGGCATCACCTGGGGGGTCTTAGGGTTAGGCACCACCTGGGGGGTCTTAGGGTTAGGCACCACCTGGGGGGTCTTAGGGTTAGGCACCACCTGGGGGGTCTTAGGTTTAGGCACCACCAGGGGGGTCTTAGGTTTAGGCACCACCAGGGGGGTCTAGGGGTTAGGGGTAGGTACAGGGAGGGTGCTGTATGAGAGTAGGGTTATGTATAGGTTTAGTAAAATTCTAATTAATCTTTTATAAAACGTTATTATACATTTCACTTTTTAAACAGGGAAGATTAACGTTTTTATAATTGCCGATTTCATACACATTATTTAATGATTTATAACTTTATAAAACATTATTTTTAAACGAAATATAGCACAATTTTTTTTAAACGTTATTCATGCTTATCGTTTAAAACCCTGCGCCCTTTTTTCCCGACGCCCTTTTTTAACGTACGCCGAACATACACATACTGTTAGGAAAAATGCAATTCCATGTCCTACCTGTGGATGGCATCTTGGACTGCCTGGCATATCTACTACTTACCACTAGATTGCAGGACTTTCTCTGCAATTATGCAGTCAGCTGCAGTGAGCATATTTAAAGACTCCACCCTGCTACAGACTTTGCTAGAGCTTCAGTTCTATAGCCTCTGCTTGCTGCTAGCTGCCTGAGCTCCTGGTCCCATTGCTGGAGCTAGTAAAAAAGGGCGCACAGGGATAGTGGACAAAAAGGGCGCCGCCATAGACTGCAATGCAAAATATCGGCTATTCGGCGCCCGGCAGGAAAAAAGGGCGCCCGAGAAATAGCGGTTACAGGGATCGTGGCAACTAAAGTTTTCGTTTACAGGATAAGGTTTATAACAATTATCGTTTACAAGTTCGTTTTGACTTTGTGTTATACTTATTTTTTCGTTTTTAAATTTCGCTTACATGAGTTTTACCTAATTTTTTCGTTTTAAAATATCGCTTACAAAACTATAACCACTAAATTTTCGTTTACACTTCTTTTATCATTTAAAATTCGTTTTCATATATATAATGCTTAAAGAGACACTGAAGCGAAATAAAAATTATGATATTATGATTTGTATGTGTAGTACAGCTAAGAAATAAAACATTAAGATCAGATACATCAGTCTAATTGTTTCCAGTACAGGAAGAGTTGAGAAACTCCAGTTGTTATCTCTATGCAAACAAGCCATTAAGCTCTCCGACTAAGTTAGTCATGGAGAGGGCTGTTATCTGACTTTTATTATCTCAACTGTAAGTGAACTGTTTACTTTTCCTCTGCTAGAGGAGAGGTCATTACTTTACAGATTGCTCTGAAAGACTCATTTTGAATGCTGAGTGTTGTGTAATCTGCACATATTAGAGAATGATGCAATGTTAGAAAAAACACTATATACCTGAAAATAAAAGGATGAGAATATTTTCTTTGCTGCTAATCTTCTAGTAATTATTCATAGTACACAACCAATTCAATATATTCTATTTTTTTTTTTTTCGCTCGAGTGTCTCTTTAAATACCGTTTCTCAGCCTGAGGCTAAGTTCACAGTGGGACGTTAAAGTCGCACGTTAAAGCAGCATTTAACGCAGAATAACTCACTGCAATGAAAAATCAATGCCCCGTTCACAGTGCACACGTTACGTTAGTGACTAACGCTGCACGTTAAGTAAAAGTACTGCATGCAGTGTGTTATACACGTTATTAGCTGCGTTGGACTGTTTGCACATGCTCAGTAATGACTTGGATGCATACTTTTCATTGCCTGTATTTTTTACTGTATCTGCTGTATGCGACGGTAACGCTGCGTTGCCACTTTTTGGGCGCGTTGCGTTGTAAGCTTGCGGTGCGACTTTAACGTGGCATCAAAACGCAACGTCCCACTGTGAATCTAGCCTGATTGTATTAGAAATACATTGCTTTTGGTATTAACTTTGTTTTTACACTCATAATGCGTTGATTATAGTTAATAAAATATCGCCTTTAATATTATTGTTATTTTAAGATTTCTAATCCTTACGTGATTGTAAGACTATCTATTGTATTGTGTGTATGTATATATATATATATATATATATATATATATATATATATATACCTTTTTCTACTTATAATATTATTAATATATATGTGATTTTAAGGCTAGTTATTCTATTACAAATATATAAATTATTTTGTTGATGTCATTTGTAGTGAAGTATTTTAAGGATTAAATATATTATTGTCTATATGTGTTTAGCGTGTTTTTGCGGTGGGGCCGGTTAGGTTTAGGCACCACCAGGGGGGTCTTAGGTTTAGGCACCACCAGGGGGGTCTTAGGTTTAGGCACCACCAGGGGGGTCTTAGGTTTAGGCACCATCAGGGGAGTCTTAGGTTTAGGCACCACCAGAGGGGGGTCTTAGGTTTAGACACCACCAGGGGAGTATTAGGTTTAGGCACCACCAGGGGAGTCTTAGGTGTAGGCACCACCAGGGGGGGCTTAGGTTTAGGCACCACCAGGGGGGGTCTAGGGTTAGGGATAGGTACAGGGAGGGTTAGGTATAGCTATAGTGCAATATACACCATCAGGGGGGTGGTTAGGTTTAGGCACCACCAGGGGAGTATTAGGTTTAGGCACCACCAGGGGGGTCTTAGGTTTAGGCACCACCAGGGGGGTCTAGGGTTAGGGATAGGTACAGGGAGGGTTAGGTATAGTTACAGTGCAATATACACCACCAGGGGGGTGGTTAGGTTTAGACACCACCAGGGGAGTATTAGGTTTAGGCACCACCAGGGGGGTCTTAGAATTAGGCACCACCAGGGGGGGTCTTAGGTTTAGGCACCACCAGGGGGGTCTAGGGTTAGGGATAGGTACAGGGAGGGCTCTGTATGAGAGTAAGGTTACCTATAGTTACAGTACAATATATGTAGTATATACAATTTATTACATTATGTGTATTTACACAAAGGGGTTCTAGGTGTTAGGGATAGGGATAAGGAGAGATATCTGTGACCCTAAAGTTAGGTATAATTGCAGTAAAATACCTGAAAAAATCTACCATTCTATTACTATGCTTAATATATGTGTAAATATTGTTTTTGTTATAGACGCTATTTGATGTTTCATTTCAGAATTCGTTTACTGTTATAGACGGTATTTTGCCATTTCATTTCCGTTTATTTAACCTATTTAGCACTACAGTATCGTTTATAACCTCTTAAACGAAAAATATGGTTTTGCATTCAAACTTACAATTTCGGCTACACCGCGTGCCCTTTTTTCCAGGCGCCCTTTTTTGATAGACGCCCCATTGCTTGTTCCTGATTTACCGGTCTGACCTCTTGCCTGTTTATTTACCTTGTCTCTGGATTCTGATTTTGTACTGTATTGCTCTCCTGGTTTGTGATTTTGTGCTTGTCTGGACTTTCCCTTGTTAACGATTTAGTACCTCATTCTCGGATTTGTATATAGTGTATATAGTCCTGTCACTGATAGTATTTAGCCTGTGTGGTGTGTGTCACAAGAGCCCCACTGGCCGTGAACACGCAAAACCGTCCGATCCGATTCTAGCACACAGATTGAGAGCTATGGACGCAATCTGCGTAGAATTGGCGGAGTTTGAGCGTCACGACGCAGTAGGGAGCCTGTGAGGTTACGAAAATACACTTTTACTCCAACCCAGGGGTAGATTTGCCACCATCTCTGTTTTCTATCAGCCCAGAGATAACTGCTAACTGGCTATAGACCTGTGAAACAAACAACCGGTTAAAACTGTGCAATTCCTATCTATCTATCAAAACAGTAGCGTCCCTTCGGAAGTTTAGGTCTCGTCTGTGTATACTGAATAGAAGGTTTTACTGAGAGGTAAAGACCTTTTAAAAAGCCTTTATTTGTTACAATATAAATAATTAATATATACAGACAATCGTGAACAATTAAACGATGAGAGACAGTGATAACACAGTACATAAAAGAAAAAGGGATAAAAAGAACGAATACTTATGATTCTGTGGAAAGTCCGTTCGGGAAAAGACAAAGTTCCTTTGTTGCAGTTAGTTCGCAATATGGCCGAACCACATGGCCGTTGCTCCGCCTGCAAGATGGCCACTGCTATTTCCCCAAGCAGTGGCAGTCTTTTCGGTATGATGGAAAGTGGGGGAATTGGCTGGGGGTCCTCATGCAATCAGTTTTGAGCACTGACATTTCTGGGCGGAGTCTCAAGCTCAGCCCAGGGCGTGTCAGGCAGTGAGTTCTCAGGGGAGGAACTTCCAGCCATCCACAAAATATGTCCAATTTCATACCCCGCCGGGGTTTTGTCGCACATGCAAACCGATTTCATATTCAGATTGGGCTGAGAATACACGTTCATAGGACATCAAACTTGCAATATTTGGGGCGCACGGGGACCCCATTATTCATATCTCAGCCCCTGCTCGGGTTACCTGGCTATGTCTAGTATCACCATATTCTACAGAATTAGGGAAACAAAATTATGTAATTTTCATATTCCTCCCATGGATGGTATTTGCAAAATGTGACAAAGTTATCAACACCATGCATTCCATACTCAGTTTAGTCGGTGCCGTCAAGACTGGGAGGAATGTAGGTGTCAATAGACCTCATGCTGTGCTAGCTTCCCCTGTTGAATAGACTCTGTTGGTATTTCAGCTCTGCCCAATTAGCACATTAGTGTCACCAGAGCTTTTCCGGGAGCCTTAACAGGATTTCTTGCTAAACCAGGTTGCTTTAGCCATATGCTAACGCAGGCCCATTCAGCCCTCATGGCAAAAGGGGGGGGGGGAAGGCAGGAAGGAAAAACTTCTATTTTAAAAATAAAGAATGTCAGTTTTCCGATCACGGTTGCGATCGGACACTCGGCCGCGAATCCTCGGACGACTGGGCGTCGCCCGGCGTCACACCTCCCCCTTCCCGAGCTCTGCTCAGGGAGGTGTCAACAGGACGCCTTCCGTAGCAGCTATTGGCGCTGTTGGGTCGGGTTCCCCCTGACACCGCGACAGCCCATCAGCGTTTTGGTGTCGGCTGCCTGCTTTGTGTTGGATCGTAAAGTCGTACTGCTGCAATGACAGGCTCCACCGTAGGAGCTTGCCGTTGGTTCCAGCAGTACGGTTTAGCCAACTCAGGGGATTGTGATCAGTGACGATCGTGAAGGAGCGGCCGTACAGATACGACTGCAGTTTCTGTAGGGCCCACACGATCGCCAGGCACTCCTTTTCAGTTGTGGAGTAGGCTACCTCTCGGGGCAGGAGCTTCCGGCTCAGGTAGAGGATAGGGTGTTCATCCCCCCTTCCATCCACCTGGCTGAGGACTGCGCCGAGACCGTAGTCAGAGGCATCGGTTTGCACCACAAACCGATGACTGAAGTCTGGGGCCTGAAGCACAGGGGCGCTTGCGAGGGCCTGCTTCAAGGCCTGGAAGGCATTCTCGCAAGCGGGGGTCCAGCTAACAACCTTGGGGTGCTTCTTGCTAGTGGCATCGGTCAGGGGCTTCGCCAGTGTACTATAGGCGGGAACAAATTTCCTATAGTAGCCGGCGGTCCCCAGGAACGCCTGGACCTGCTTTTTCGTGATAGGTCGAGGCCATGCCAGGATGGCGTCCACCTTTCCCGTGTCAGGTTTCAGGGTGTTACCCCCCACCCGGTGACCTAAGTACTGCACCTCGGTCATGCCAATCTGACACTTACTCGGTTTAACCGTCAGATTGGCCATGGCCAGCCTCTCTAGTACCTGGGACAGGTGTTTGAGGTGTTCTTCCCAGGTGGGGCTGAACACCGCAATGTCATCCAGATACGCTACAGCGAACCCTTGCATTCCCTCTAGCAGGTCGTTCACGGCCCGCTGAAACGTGGCGGGGGCGTTCTTCATCCCAAAGGGCATCATCGTGAACTCGAAGAGGCCGAAAGGGGTGATGAAGGCCGACTTTTGCCTCGCGTCAGGTGCAAGTGGTATCTGCCAATACCCCCGGCTCAGATCCATGATTGATAGGTACCTGGCTGATGCCAGTGTATCTAGCAGCTCATCAATGCGAGGCATGGGGTAGGCGTCTGTAGTGGTGATGGCGTTCAGTTTCCTGTAGTCTACGCAGAACCGAGTTGTCTGGTCCTTCTTGGGGACCAGGACAACAGGGGCTGCCCAGGCACTACTGGACTTTTGAACCACCCCTAACTCCAGCATCTCCCTCACCTCCTTCTGCATGTCCGCCTGTACCTCGGGAGAGACACGGTAAGCGGATTGCCTGATGGGGGGATGGGTACCTGTATCTACCCCATGCACCGCCATACTGGTCCGCCCCGGGATACCGGAGAAGGTGTGCTGGTACTGGCCCAGCACCTTCTGTAACTGCTCTTGCTGGGCTGAGGCGAGCTGTGGATTGACGTTTAGGTCGCCGTCCACATCTCGTACGTCAGCCAGCAGGTCTAACAGGGGGTCTGCCTCTCCCTGCTCTAACCGGCTGCACACTGGCAAGCGCATACTGGGTCCTGTCATGGTGGGCCTTCAGCATGTTTACATGAAAGCTCTTCTGCTTCCTGCCCCCCATGTTCACTAGATACGTCAGAGGGTTTAACCGCTGCACTACAGTAAAAGGCCCCTCCCAGGCTGCTTGCAGCTTGTTCTGCCTCACGGGAAGAAGGGCATATACCTTGTCACCCACATCAAATGACCGCTCTCCAGCAGTGCGGTCGTACCATGCTTTTTGTTTGGCCTGAGCCTGGGCCAGGTTGTTGGTCACTACTGCGGACAGGGACTCCATTTTGTCCCTGAACTTGAGGACGTAATCGACCACGGAGACATCAGTGGGGTCGCCCTTGCCCTCCCATGTCTCCCGCATCAATTGTAAGGGTCCTCGGACATTCCTCCCATACAGGAGTTCAAACGGGGAAAACCCGGTTGACTCCTGCGGCACCTCCCTGTACGCAAACAACAGATGAGGCAGGTATCGTTCCCAGTCCCCACCTTGCGACTCAACAAACGTGGTCAGCATTTGCTTCAGCGTCCCGTTGAACCGTTCACACAGTCCATTGGTCTGCGGGTGGTAGGGACTGGAGACAATGTGCGTCATGTGTATCTTTTTGCACAGGGCCTCCATGAGTTCGGACATAAACTGGGATCCCTGATCGGAGAGCATCTCCGCAGGGAACCCGACTCGGGAGAAAATGTTAAGTAGCGTGTCTGCTACCTTGTCCGCCCTCAGGGAGGAAAGCGCCATGGCCTCAGGATAGCGGGTGGCGTAATCCACCACCGTCAGGATGTACCTTTTGCCACTGCTGCTGGGAGTGGGCAATGGTCCAATTATGTCGACTGCCACTCTGTGAAAGGGCTCACCTATGATTGGCAGTGGACACAAGGGAGCCTTGCGGGGGTTCCCAGCCCGTTTTACCTTTTGGCAAACAGTACATGAGCGGCAATAGTTGGTCACATCGATCCGCATCCTGGGCCAGTAGAAATGACCCTGGATACGGTCAAGTGTCTTGTGGATTCCCAAGTGCCCTGCCAGGGGAATGTCATGTGCGGACTTCAGCACATGCCCCCGGAAGGCACTGGGTACCACAAGCAACTTGGTACCCACACTTGTTTCACCTTCGGTGGGCTGTACAGGCTCGCTGTACAGCTTACCACCTTCCCAATATACCTTGAAGGTATCTTCATTCGTGAGGGGCTCCGAAGCCTGCCTTCTGAGTGCCTCGAGGCTAGGGTCAGTCTGGAGTGCTTGCACAAATGCAGCACTCTCGCTCTCAGCCAGCTGGCCCGTGGCATATGCAGTTAGTGGCTGAAGGCTACCATCCCTGTGGTCAGAGGAGGGGGAGGAGGCCGGAACCTCTTCCACCTGCTCTGAGCCCAGGTTCTGAGCAGCGCGGCTGCGTGTTACTGCCAGTACAGGTACACCTTCAGACTGGCACATACTGGCATTACTCACATCCTGGCTGCATGCATGAATTACAGTGACAGGTACAACAACATTTTCATCACAAACAATCGGTATATCAAACACAGGTACCTGTGACACAGGTACTATTGGACTCGGTACCCCTGGACTGGGCACATTCAACCCACCTCCCCCCTGTTCTTGCCCCTTGGTGCAAAGTACCTTAGTGTGGGCGGAGAGTCCGTCTCCCTCCTGGCAGTCTGAGGGGCTTGGGGCAGGTTCATAATAGGACACAAGCTTGCCCAGGTCGGTCCCCAACAAAACTGGGACCGGCAGTTGGTCCAGGACCCCAACAACCTTCTCTTGAACCCCCACCCCCCAATCGATGGACACCCGAGCCTGGGGAATGCGAGAAAGAGTGCCCCCCACTCCAGTGAGGGTAAGGTATTTGTCAGGGAGGATATTTTCCGTCGGGACCAGGTGCGCACGCACCAGGGTGACATCCGCTCCAGTGTCGCGGAAACCGGTAACAAGCTGGTCGTTCACTGTAACCAGCTGGTGGTTGCTCGTAGCGGAGTGGATCCCTCTCCCACCTGCGAACATGACGTTGTTGGGTGCTCCCGGCTGGGGTGCGCTGGCTGGCGGCAGTTGCCGTGGGCGAGGTGTAGGTGGTGCAGGAGCTGGCGCGGTCTGCCTCCGCTCCGGGCAGTTAAACTTCATGTGTCCGGGCTTGCGGCAAAAGTGACAGGTGATGCCCTCTGTTACTGCAGGCCTGGACGCAGCAGCTGCGCTGGAGGGCCTCTGGGGCGCACGGCTCACAGAGGTAGGAGAGTCTGCAAAATTGTGGGACTGACCTCCTCTCCAGCTAGATGGGGCAGTCCTGCGGGTCTCCGGCACCCTGGTCGTTGCAAAGGTCTCAGCGAGGTCTGCAGCGACCGTCGCTGACGCCGGTCGGCGCTCCAGCACAAACTGGCGTACATCAGCCGGGCAAATGTTCAGAAACTGCTCCAGGACGATTAAGTCCTCCAGGACACCGTAAGACCCTTTAGTGAGGCCTAGCGTCCACTGGCGGAGTGTGGTGAGCAGACTGCTGACCACATCTTGATAAGAATCAGTAGATTTTTTCTGCCAGGACCTGAACCTTTTCCGGTAGGCTTCTGGCGTCAGCTGGTACTTAGTGATTATAGCCTCCTTTATAGCGGTATAATCATTGTCCTTTTCCACAGGCAGCTCTGAGAAAGCATCAAGCGCTTTGTAGCGCAGCAAGGGTGTCAGATGTCTGGCCCACTGGTCTTGGGACAGACGATACTGACGGCAGGCCTTTTCGAAAGACCTCAAAAACAAGTCAATGTCAGTGTCTTTTTCGATAATAGCAAATTTAAATTTTGCACTTACTGGAGCGGCAGTCCCTTCAGCAGGGAGGCTGGGCGTTGAACTCCGGCTGGCTTGCTGCACTTTCGCCATGTTCAGCTCATGCTGTCGTCTCTCCCGCGCCTCTGCAGATTGGCGTTCCTCTCGCTTTTGCTCCGCCATGTACTGCAGGTACTTGTCCACATCAGTTTCCATCAGCTTTTGCAATGCCTGCTGCATTACTGGATCAACATAACTGGACAGTCCAGTACTGGCCGGTTCCAGGCGAGTACTTTCAGGGGTTCTGGGGTCGGGGATCACACTGACAGCCTCCTGCGTATCTGTTGCCGCATTGCCCGCGGGTTGCTCAACCTCGGTACGCACAGGATCTTCAGTCTCTGGTTCCCCTCGACTTGCGTTAGATGAGCCGGTGTCCTCCACAGTGGACACCTCCAGCGTCCGCAGATTCTGGCTATCCCATCGGTACAAGTCCGTTATCAGGTCCTGCTGTTTCTTGCCGCGGATGTCCATGCCTCTCGCCTCGCACAGACTCTGCAGGTCGGATAGGACCATGACCTTGTAATTCCCGGACATTTCCATGCCAAATAAAAGAAAACTTAGGGGAGGGGTACTGGTTACACAGTCTCTCTGTATATATGAAAAATATATTGCACTCAGTCACTACCAACGAATTAGTTCGTTTCTCGATAGGGCTAATTCGATAGCCCTACCTGAGATACTATCAGCACACACAGATCCCAAACGCTGCCGACCACTGTCACAAGAGCCCCACTGGCCGTGAACACGCAAAACCGTCCGATCCGATTCTAGCACACAGATTGAGAGCTATGGACGCAATCTGCGTAGAATTGGCGGAGTTTGAGCGTCACGACGCAGTAGGGAGCCTGTGAGGTTACGAAAATACACTTTTACTCCAACCCAGGGGTAGATTTGCCACCATCTCTGTTTTCTATCAGCCCAGAGATAACTGCTAACTGGCTATAGACCTGTGAAACAAACAACCGGTTAAAACTGTGCAATTCCTATCTATCTATCAAAACAGTAGCGTCCCTTCGGAAGTTTAGGTCTCGTCTGTGTATACTGAATAGAAGGTTTTACTGAGAGGTAAAGACCTTTTAAAAAGCCTTTATTTGTTACAATATAAATAATTAATATATACAGACAATCGTGAACAATTAAACGATGAGAGACAGTGATAACACAGTACATAAAAGAAAAAGGGATAAAAAGAACGAATACTTATGATTCTGTGGAAAGTCCGTTCGGGAAAAGACAAAGTTCCTTTGTTGCAGTTAGTTCGCAATATGGCCGAACCACATGGCCGTTGCTCCGCCTGCAAGATGGCCACTGCTATTTCCCCAAGCAGTGGCAGTCTTTTCGGTATGATGGAAAGTGGGGGAATTGGCTGGGGGTCCTCATGCAATCAGTTTTGAGCACTGACATTTCTGGGCGGAGTCTCAAGCTCAGCCCAGGGCGTGTCAGGCAGTGAGTTCTCAGGGGAGGAACTTCCAGCCATCCACAAAATATGTCCAATTTCATACCCCGCCGGGGTTTTGTCGCACATGCAAACCGATTTCATATTCAGATTGGGCTGAGAATACACGTTCATAGGACATCAAACTTGCAATATTTGGGGCGCACGGGGACCCCATTATTCATATCTCAGCCCCTGCTCGGGTTACCTGGCTATGTCTAGTATCACCATATTCTACAGAATTAGGGAAACAAAATTATGTAATTTTCATATTCCTCCCATGGATGGTATTTGCAAAATGTGACAAAGTTATCAACACCATGCATTCCATACTCAGTTTAGTCGGTGCCGTCAAGACTGGGAGGAATGTAGGTGTCAATAGACCTCATGCTGTGCTAGCTTCCCCTGTTGAATAGACTCTGTTGGTATTTCAGCTCTGCCCAATTAGCACATTAGTGTCACCAGAGCTTTTCCGGGAGCCTTAACAGGATTTCTTGCTAAACCAGGTTGCTTTAGCCATATGCTAACGCAGGCCCATTCAGCCCTCATGGCAAAAGGGGGGGGGGGAAGGCAGGAAGGAAAAACTTCTATTTTAAAAATAAAGAATGTCAGTTTTCCGATCACGGTTGCGATCGGACACTCGGCCGCGAATCCTCGGACGACTGGGCGTCGCCCGGCGTCACACCTCCCCCTTCCCGAGCTCTGCTCAGGGAGGTGTCAACAGGACGCCTTCCGTAGCAGCTATTGGCGCTGTTGGGTCGGGTTCCCCCTGACACCGCGACAGCCCATCAGCGTTTTGGTGTCGGCTGCCTGCTTTGTGTTGGATCGTAAAGTCGTACTGCTGCAATGACAGGCTCCACCGTAGGAGCTTGCCGTTGGTTCCAGCAGTACGGTTTAGCCAACTCAGGGGATTGTGATCAGTGACGATCGTGAAGGAGCGGCCGTACAGATACGACTGCAGTTTCTGTAGGGCCCACACGATCGCCAGGCACTCCTTTTCAGTTGTGGAGTAGGCTACCTCTCGGGGCAGGAGCTTCCGGCTCAGGTAGAGGATAGGGTGTTCATCCCCCCTTCCATCCACCTGGCTGAGGACTGCGCCGAGACCGTAGTCAGAGGCATCGGTTTGCACCACAAACCGATGACTGAAGTCTGGGGCCTGAAGCACAGGGGCGCTTGCGAGGGCCTGCTTCAAGGCCTGGAAGGCATTCTCGCAAGCGGGGGTCCAGCTAACAACCTTGGGGTGCTTCTTGCTAGTGGCATCGGTCAGGGGCTTCGCCAGTGTACTATAGGCGGGAACAAATTTCCTATAGTAGCCGGCGGTCCCCAGGAACGCCTGGACCTGCTTTTTCGTGATAGGTCGAGGCCATGCCAGGATGGCGTCCACCTTTCCCGTGTCAGGTTTCAGGGTGTTACCCCCCACCCGGTGACCTAAGTACTGCACCTCGGTCATGCCAATCTGACACTTACTCGGTTTAACCGTCAGATTGGCCATGGCCAGCCTCTCTAGTACCTGGGACAGGTGTTTGAGGTGTTCTTCCCAGGTGGGGCTGAACACCGCAATGTCATCCAGATACGCTACAGCGAACCCTTGCATTCCCTCTAGCAGGTCGTTCACGGCCCGCTGAAACGTGGCGGGGGCGTTCTTCATCCCAAAGGGCATCATCGTGAACTCGAAGAGGCCGAAAGGGGTGATGAAGGCCGACTTTTGCCTCGCGTCAGGTGCAAGTGGTATCTGCCAATACCCCCGGCTCAGATCCATGATTGATAGGTACCTGGCTGATGCCAGTGTATCTAGCAGCTCATCAATGCGAGGCATGGGGTAGGCGTCTGTAGTGGTGATGGCGTTCAGTTTCCTGTAGTCTACGCAGAACCGAGTTGTCTGGTCCTTCTTGGGGACCAGGACAACAGGGGCTGCCCAGGCACTACTGGACTTTTGAACCACCCCTAACTCCAGCATCTCCCTCACCTCCTTCTGCATGTCCGCCTGTACCTCGGGAGAGACACGGTAAGCGGATTGCCTGATGGGGGGATGGGTACCTGTATCTACCCCATGCACCGCCATACTGGTCCGCCCCGGGATACCGGAGAAGGTGTGCTGGTACTGGCCCAGCACCTTCTGTAACTGCTCTTGCTGGGCTGAGGCGAGCTGTGGATTGACGTTTAGGTCGCCGTCCACATCTCGTACGTCAGCCAGCAGGTCTAACAGGGGGTCTGCCTCTCCCTGCTCTAACCGGCTGCACACTGGCAGCGCATACTGGGTCCTGTCATGGTGGGCCTTCAGCATGTTTACATGAAAGCTCTTCTGCTTCCTGCCCCCCATGTTCACTAGATACGTCAGAGGGTTTAACCGCTGCACTACAGTAAAAGGCCCCTCCCAGGCTGCTTGCAGCTTGTTCTGCCTCACGGGAAGAAGGGCATATACCTTGTCACCCACATCAAATGACCGCTCTCCAGCAGTGCGGTCGTACCATGCTTTTTGTTTGGCCTGAGCCTGGGCCAGGTTGTTGGTCACTACTGCGGACAGGGACTCCATTTTGTCCCTGAACTTGAGGACGTAATCGACCACGGAGACATCAGTGGGGTCGCCCTTGCCCTCCCATGTCTCCCGCATCAATTGTAAGGGTCCTCGGACATTCCTCCCATACAGGAGTTCAAACGGGGAAAACCCGGTTGACTCCTGCGGCACCTCCCTGTACGCAAACAACAGATGAGGCAGGTATCGTTCCCAGTCCCCACCTTGCGACTCAACAAACGTGGTCAGCATTTGCTTCAGCGTCCCGTTGAACCGTTCACACAGTCCATTGGTCTGCGGGTGGTAGGGACTGGAGACAATGTGCGTCATGTGTATCTTTTTGCACAGGGCCTCCATGAGTTCGGACATAAACTGGGATCCCTGATCGGAGAGCATCTCCGCAGGGAACCCGACTCGGGAGAAAATGTTAAGTAGCGTGTCTGCTACCTTGTCCGCCCTCAGGGAGGAAAGCGCCATGGCCTCAGGATAGCGGGTGGCGTAATCCACCACCGTCAGGATGTACCTTTTGCCACTGCTGCTGGGAGTGGGCAATGGTCCAATTATGTCGACTGCCACTCTGTGAAAGGGCTCACCTATGATTGGCAGTGGACACAAGGGAGCCTTGCGGGGGTTCCCAGCCCGTTTTACCTTTTGGCAAACAGTACATGAGCGGCAATAGTTGGTCACATCGATCCGCATCCTGGGCCAGTAGAAATGACCCTGGATACGGTCAAGTGTCTTGTGGATTCCCAAGTGCCCTGCCAGGGGAATGTCATGTGCGGACTTCAGCACATGCCCCCGGAAGGCACTGGGTACCACAAGCAACTTGGTACCCACACTTGTTTCACCTTCGGTGGGCTGTACAGGCTCGCTGTACAGCTTACCACCTTCCCAATATACCTTGAAGGTATCTTCATTCGTGAGGGGCTCCGAAGCCTGCCTTCTGAGTGCCTCGAGGCTAGGGTCAGTCTGGAGTGCTTGCACAAATGCAGCACTCTCGCTCTCAGCCAGCTGGCCCGTGGCATATGCAGTTAGTGGCTGAAGGCTACCATCCCTGTGGTCAGAGGAGGGGGAGGAGGCCGGAACCTCTTCCACCTGCTCTGAGCCCAGGTTCTGAGCAGCGCGGCTGCGTGTTACTGCCAGTACAGGTACACCTTCAGACTGGCACATACTGGCATTACTCACATCCTGGCTGCATGCATGAATTACAGTGACAGGTACAACAACATTTTCATCACAAACAATCGGTATATCAAACACAGGTACCTGTGACACAGGTACTATTGGACTCGGTACCCCTGGACTGGGCACATTCAACCCACCTCCCCCCTGTTCTTGCCCCTTGGTGCAAAGTACCTTAGTGTGGGCGGAGAGTCCGTCTCCCTCCTGGCAGTCTGAGGGGCTTGGGGCAGGTTCATAATAGGACACAAGCTTGCCCAGGTCGGTCCCCAACAAAACTGGGACCGGCAGTTGGTCCAGGACCCCAACAACCTTCTCTTGAACCCCCACCCCCCAATCGATGGACACCCGAGCCTGGGGAATGCGAGAAAGAGTGCCCCCCACTCCAGTGAGGGTAAGGTATTTGTCAGGGAGGATATTTTCCGTCGGGACCAGGTGCGCACGCACCAGGGTGACATCCGCTCCAGTGTCGCGGAAACCGGTAACAAGCTGGTCGTTCACTGTAACCAGCTGGTGGTTGCTCGTAGCGGAGTGGATCCCTCTCCCACCTGCGAACATGACGTTGTTGGGTGCTCCCGGCTGGGGTGCGCTGGCTGGCGGCAGTTGCCGTGGGCGAGGTGTAGGTGGTGCAGGAGCTGGCGCGGTCTGCCTCCGCTCCGGGCAGTTAAACTTCATGTGTCCGGGCTTGCGGCAAAAGTGACAGGTGATGCCCTCTGTTACTGCAGGCCTGGACGCAGCAGCTGCGCTGGAGGGCCTCTGGGGCGCACGGCTCACAGAGGTAGGAGAGTCTGCAAAATTGTGGGACTGACCTCCTCTCCAGCTAGATGGGGCAGTCCTGCGGGTCTCCGGCACCCTGGTCGTTGCAAAGGTCTCAGCGAGGTCTGCAGCGACCGTCGCTGACGCCGGTCGGCGCTCCAGCACAAACTGGCGTACATCAGCCGGGCAAATGTTCAGAAACTGCTCCAGGACGATTAAGTCCTCCAGGACACCGTAAGACCCTTTAGTGAGGCCTAGCGTCCACTGGCGGAGTGTGGTGAGCAGACTGCTGACCACATCTTGATAAGAATCAGTAGATTTTTTCTGCCAGGACCTGAACCTTTTCCGGTAGGCTTCTGGCGTCAGCTGGTACTTAGTGATTATAGCCTCCTTTATAGCGGTATAATCATTGTCCTTTTCCACAGGCAGCTCTGAGAAAGCATCAAGCGCTTTGTAGCGCAGCAAGGGTGTCAGATGTCTGGCCCACTGGTCTTGGGACAGACGATACTGACGGCAGGCCTTTTCGAAAGACCTCAAAAACAAGTCAATGTCAGTGTCTTTTTCGATAATAGCAAATTTAAATTTTGCACTTACTGGAGCGGCAGTCCCTTCAGCAGGGAGGCTGGGCGTTGAACTCCGGCTGGCTTGCTGCACTTTCGCCATGTTCAGCTCATGCTGTCGTCTCTCCCGCGCCTCTGCAGATTGGCGTTCCTCTCGCTTTTGCTCCGCCATGTACTGCAGGTACTTGTCCACATCAGTTTCCATCAGCTTTTGCAATGCCTGCTGCATTACTGGATCAACATAACTGGACAGTCCAGTACTGGCCGGTTCCAGGCGAGTACTTTCAGGGGTTCTGGGGTCGGGGATCACACTGACAGCCTCCTGCGTATCTGTTGCCGCATTGCCCGCGGGTTGCTCAACCTCGGTACGCACAGGATCTTCAGTCTCTGGTTCCCCTCGACTTGCGTTAGATGAGCCGGTGTCCTCCACAGTGGACACCTCCAGCGTCCGCAGATTCTGGCTATCCCATCGGTACAAGTCCGTTATCAGGTCCTGCTGTTTCTTGCCGCGGATGTCCATGCCTCTCGCCTCGCACAGACTCTGCAGGTCGGATAGGACCATGACCTTGTAATTCCCGGACATTTCCATGCCAAATAAAAGAAAACTTAGGGGAGGGGTACTGGTTACACAGTCTCTCTGTATATATGAAAAATATATTGCACTCAGTCACTACCAACGAATTAGTTCGTTTCTCGATAGGGCTAATTCGATAGCCCTACCTGAGATACTATCAGCACACACAGATCCCAAACGCTGCCGACCACTGTCACAAGAGCCCCACTGGCCGTGAACACGCAAAACCGTCCGATCCGATTCTAGCACACAGATTGAGAGCTATGGACGCAATCTGCGTAGAATTGGCGGAGTTTGAGCGTCACGACGCAGTAGGGAGCCTGTGAGGTTACGAAAATACACTTTTACTCCAACCCAGGGGTAGATTTGCCACCATCTCTGTTTTCTATCAGCCCAGAGATAACTGCTAACTGGCTATAGACCTGTGAAACAAACAACCGGTTAAAACTGTGCAATTCCTATCTATCTATCAAAACAGTAGCGTCCCTTCGGAAGTTTAGGTCTCGTCTGTGTATACTGAATAGAAGGTTTTACTGAGAGGTAAAGACCTTTTAAAAAGCCTTTATTTGTTACAATATAAATAATTAATATATACAGACAATCGTGAACAATTAAACGATGAGAGACAGTGATAACACAGTACATAAAAGAAAAAGGGATAAAAAGAACGAATACTTATGATTCTGTGGAAAGTCCGTTCGGGAAAAGACAAAGTTCCTTTGTTGCAGTTAGTTCGCAATATGGCCGAACCACATGGCCGTTGCTCCGCCTGCAAGATGGCCACTGCTATTTCCCCAAGCAGTGGCAGTCTTTTCGGTATGATGGAAAGTGGGGGAATTGGCTGGGGGTCCTCATGCAATCAGTTTTGAGCACTGACATTTCTGGGCGGAGTCTCAAGCTCAGCCCAGGGCGTGTCAGGCAGTGAGTTCTCAGGGGAGGAACTTCCAGCCATCCACAAAATATGTCCAATTTCATACCCCGCCGGGGTTTTGTCGCACATGCAAACCGATTTCATATTCAGATTTAGCTGAGAATACACGTTCATAGGACATCAAACTTGCAATATTTGGGGCGCACGGGGACCCCATTATTCATATCTCAGCCCCTGCTCGGGTTACCTGGCTATGTCTAGTATCACCATATTCTACAGAATTAGGGAAACAAAATTATGTAATTTTCATATTCCTCCCATGGATGGTATTTGCAAAATGTGACAAAGTTATCAACACCATGCATTCCATACTCAGTTTAGTCGGTGCCGTCAAGACTGGGAGGAATGTAGGTGTCAATAGACCTCATGCTGTGCTAGCTTCCCCTGTTGAATAGACTCTGTTGGTATTTCAGCTCTGCCCAATTAGCACATTAGTGTCACCAGAGCTTTTCCGGGAGCCTTAACAGGATTTCTTGCTAAACCAGGTTGCTTTAGCCATATGCTAACGCAGGCCCATTCAGCCCTCATGGCAAAAGGGGGGGGGGGAAGGCAGGAAGGAAAAACTTCTATTTTAAAAATAAAGAATGTCAGTTTTCCGATCACGGTTGCGATCGGACACTCGGCCGCGAATCCTCGGACGACTGGGCGTCGCCCGGCGTCACACCTCCCCCTTCCCGAGCTCTGCTCAGGGAGGTGTCAACAGGACGCCTTCCGTAGCAGCTATTGGCGCTGTTGGGTCGGGTTCCCCCTGACACCGCGACAGCCCATCAGCGTTTTGGTGTCGGCTGCCTGCTTTGTGTTGGATCGTAAAGTCGTACTGCTGCAATGACAGGCTCCACCGTAGGAGCTTGCCGTTGGTTCCAGCAGTACGGTTTAGCCAACTCAGGGGATTGTGATCAGTGACGATCGTGAAGGAGCGGCCGTACAGATACGACTGCAGTTTCTGTAGGGCCCACACGATCGCCAGGCACTCCTTTTCAGTTGTGGAGTAGGCTACCTCTCGGGGCAGGAGCTTCCGGCTCAGGTAGAGGATAGGGTGTTCATCCCCCCTTCCATCCACCTGGCTGAGGACTGCGCCGAGACCGTAGTCAGAGGCATCGGTTTGCACCACAAACCGATGACTGAAGTCTGGGGCCTGAAGCACAGGGGCGCTTGCGAGGGCCTGCTTCAAGGCCTGGAAGGCATTCTCGCAAGCGGGGGTCCAGCTAACAACCTTGGGGTGCTTCTTGCTAGTGGCATCGGTCAGGGGCTTCGCCAGTGTACTATAGGCGGGAACAAATTTCCTATAGTAGCCGGCGGTCCCCAGGAACGCCTGGACCTGCTTTTTCGTGATAGGTCGAGGCCATGCCAGGATGGCGTCCACCTTTCCCGTGTCAGGTTTCAGGGTGTTACCCCCCACCCGGTGACCTAAGTACTGCACCTCGGTCATGCCAATCTGACACTTACTCGGTTTAACCGTCAGATTGGCCATGGCCAGCCTCTCTAGTACCTGGGACAGGTGTTTGAGGTGTTCTTCCCAGGTGGGGCTGAACACCGCAATGTCATCCAGATACGCTACAGCGAACCCTTGCATTCCCTCTAGCAGGTCGTTCACGGCCCGCTGAAACGTGGCGGGGGCGTTCTTCATCCCAAAGGGCATCATCGTGAACTCGAAGAGGCCGAAAGGGGTGATGAAGGCCGACTTTTGCCTCGCGTCAGGTGCAAGTGGTATCTGCCAATACCCCCGGCTCAGATCCATGATTGATAGGTACCTGGCTGATGCCAGTGTATCTAGCAGCTCATCAATGCGAGGCATGGGGTAGGCGTCTGTAGTGGTGATGGCGTTCAGTTTCCTGTAGTCTACGCAGAACCGAGTTGTCTGGTCCTTCTTGGGGACCAGGACAACAGGGGCTGCCCAGGCACTACTGGACTTTTGAACCACCCCTAACTCCAGCATCTCCCTCACCTCCTTCTGCATGTCCGCCTGTACCTCGGGAGAGACACGGTAAGCGGATTGCCTGATGGGGGGATGGGTACCTGTATCTACCCCATGCACCGCCATACTGGTCCGCCCCGGGATACCGGAGAAGGTGTGCTGGTACTGGCCCAGCACCTTCTGTAACTGCTCTTGCTGGGCTGAGGCGAGCTGTGGATTGACGTTTAGGTCGCCGTCCACATCTCGTACGTCAGCCAGCAGGTCTAACAGGGGGTCTGCCTCTCCCTGCTCTAACCGGCTGCACACT
The DNA here is from genome assembly GCF_040937935.1 of Hyperolius riggenbachi. Classification (NCBI taxonomy): domain Eukaryota; kingdom Metazoa; phylum Chordata; class Amphibia; order Anura; family Hyperoliidae; genus Hyperolius; species Hyperolius riggenbachi. The sequence goes on from NC_090650.1 coordinate 326,422,731, forward strand.
GGCAGCGCATACTGGGTCCTGTCATGGTGGGCCTTCAGCATGTTTACATGAAAGCTCTTCTGCTTCCTGCCCCCCATGTTCACTAGATACGTCAGAGGGTTTAACCGCTGCACTACAGTAAAAGGCCCCTCCCAGGCTGCTTGCAGCTTGTTCTGCCTCACGGGAAGAAGGGCATATACCTTGTCACCCACATCAAATGACCGCTCTCCAGCAGTGCGGTCGTACCATGCTTTTTGTTTGGCCTGAGCCTGGGCCAGGTTGTTGGTCACTACTGCGGACAGGGACTCCATTTTGTCCCTGAACTTGAGGACGTAATCGACCACGGAGACATCAGTGGGGTCGCCCTTGCCCTCCCATGTCTCCCGCATCAATTGTAAGGGTCCTCGGACATTCCTCCCATACAGGAGTTCAAACGGGGAAAACCCGGTTGACTCCTGCGGCACCTCCCTGTACGCAAACAACAGATGAGGCAGGTATCGTTCCCAGTCCCCACCTTGCGACTCAACAAACGTGGTCAGCATTTGCTTCAGCGTCCCGTTGAACCGTTCACACAGTCCATTGGTCTGCGGGTGGTAGGGACTGGAGACAATGTGCGTCATGTGTATCTTTTTGCACAGGGCCTCCATGAGTTCGGACATAAACTGGGATCCCTGATCGGAGAGCATCTCCGCAGGGAACCCGACTCGGGAGAAAATGTTAAGTAGCGCGTCTGCTACCTTGTCCGCCCTCAGGGAGGAAAGCGCCATGGCCTCAGGATAGCGGGTGGCGTAATCCACCACCGTCAGGATGTACCTTTTGCCACTGCTGCTGGGAGTGGGCAATGGTCCAATTATGTCGACTGCCACTCTGTGAAAGGGCTCACCTATGATTGGCAGTGGACACAAGGGAGCCTTGCGGGGGTTCCCAGCCCGTTTTACCTTTTGGCAAACAGTACATGAGCGGCAATAGTTGGTCACATCGATCCGCATCCTGGGCCAGTAGAAATGACCCTGGATACGGTCAAGTGTCTTGTGGATTCCCAAGTGCCCTGCCAGGGGAATGTCATGTGCGGACTTCAGCACATGCCCCCGGAAGGCACTGGGTACCACAAGCAACTTGGTACCCACACTTGTTTCACCTTCGGTGGGCTGTACAGGCTCGCTGTACAGCTTACCACCTTCCCAATATACCTTGAAGGTATCTTCATTCGTGAGGGGCTCCGAAGCCTGCCTTCTGAGTGCCTCGAGGCTAGGGTCAGTCTGGAGTGCTTGCACAAATGCAGCACTCTCGCTCTCAGCCAGCTGGCCCGTGGCATATGCAGTTAGTGGCTGAAGGCTACCATCCCTGTGGTCAGAGGAGGGGGAGGAGGCCGGAACCTCTTCCACCTGCTCTGAGCCCAGGTTCTGAGCAGCGCGGCTGCGTGTTACTGCCAGTACAGGTACACCTTCAGACTGGCACATACTGGCATTACTCACATCCTGGCTGCATGCATGAATTACAGTGACAGGTACAACAACATTTTCATCACAAACAATCGGTATATCAAACACAGGTACCTGTGACACAGGTACTATTGGACTCGGTACCCCTGGACTGGGCACATTCAACCCACCTCCCCCCTGTTCTTGCCCCTTGGTGCAAAGTACCTTAGTGTGGGCGGAGAGTCCGTCTCCCTCCTGGCAGTCTGAGGGGCTTGGGGCAGGTTCATAATAGGACACAAGCTTGCCCAGGTCGGTCCCCAACAAAACTGGGACCGGCAGTTGGTCCAGGACCCCAACAACCTTCTCTTGAACCCCCACCCCCCAATCGATGGACACCCGAGCCTGGGGAATGCGAGAAAGAGTGCCCCCCACTCCAGTGAGGGTAAGGTATTTGTCAGGGAGGATATTTTCCGTCGGGACCAGGTGCGCACGCACCAGGGTGACATCCGCTCCAGTGTCGCGGAAACCGGTAACAAGCTGGTCGTTCACTGTAACCAGCTGGTGGTTGCTCGTAGCGGAGTGGATCCCTCTCCCACCTGCGAACATGACGTTGTTGGGTGCTCCCGGCTGGGGTGCGCTGGCTGGCGGCAGTTGCCGTGGGCGAGGTGTAGGTGGTGCAGGAGCTGGCGCGGTCTGCCTCCGCTCCGGGCAGTTAAACTTCATGTGTCCGGGCTTGCGGCAAAAGTGACAGGTGATGCCCTCTGTTACTGCAGGCCTGGACGCAGCAGCTGCGCTGGAGGGCCTCTGGGGCGCACGGCTCACAGAGGTAGGAGAGTCTGCAAAATTGTGGGACTGACCTCCTCTCCAGCTAGATGGGGCAGTCCTGCGGGTCTCCGGCACCCTGGTCGTTGCAAAGGTCTCAGCGAGGTCTGCAGCGACCGTCGCTGACGCCGGTCGGCGCTCCAGCACAAACTGGCGTACATCAGCCGGGCAAATGTTCAGAAACTGCTCCAGGACGATTAAGTCCTCCAGGACACCGTAAGACCCTTTAGTGAGGCCTAGCGTCCACTGGCGGAGTGTGGTGAGCAGACTGCTGACCACATCTTGATAAGAATCAGTAGATTTTTTCTGCCAGGACCTGAACCTTTTCCGGTAGGCTTCTGGCGTCAGCTGGTACTTAGTGATTATAGCCTCCTTTATAGCGGTATAATCATTGTCCTTTTCCACAGGCAGCTCTGAGAAAGCATCAAGCGCTTTGTAGCGCAGCAAGGGTGTCAGATGTCTGGCCCACTGGTCTTGGGACAGACGATACTGACGGCAGGCCTTTTCGAAAGACCTCAAAAACAAGTCAATGTCAGTGTCTTTTTCGATAATAGCAAATTTAAATTTTGCACTTACTGGAGCGGCAGTCCCTTCAGCAGGGAGGCTGGGCGTTGAACTCCGGCTGGCTTGCTGCACTTTCGCCATGTTCAGCTCATGCTGTCGTCTCTCCCGCGCCTCTGCAGATTGGCGTTCCTCTCGCTTTTGCTCCGCCATGTACTGCAGGTACTTGTCCACATCAGTTTCCATCAGCTTTTGCAATGCCTGCTGCATTACTGGATCAACATAACTGGACAGTCCAGTACTGGCCGGTTCCAGGCGAGTACTTTCAGGGGTTCTGGGGTCGGGGATCACACTGACAGCCTCCTGCGTATCTGTTGCCGCATTGCCCGCGGGTTGCTCAACCTCGGTACGCACAGGATCTTCAGTCTCTGGTTCCCCTCGACTTGCGTTAGATGAGCCGGTGTCCTCCACAGTGGACACCTCCAGCGTCCGCAGATTCTGGCTATCCCATCGGTACAAGTCCGTTATCAGGTCCTGCTGTTTCTTGCCGCGGATGTCCATGCCTCTCGCCTCGCACAGACTCTGCAGGTCGGATAGGACCATGACCTTGTAATTCCCGGACATTTCCATGCCAAATAAAAGAAAACTTAGGGGAGGGGTACTGGTTACACAGTCTCTCTGTATATATGAAAAATATATTGCACTCAGTCACTACCAACGAATTAGTTCGTTTCTCGATAGGGCTAATTCGATAGCCCTACCTGAGATACTATCAGCACACACAGATCCCAAACGCTGCCGACCACTGTCACAAGAGCCCCACTGGCCGTGAACACGCAAAACCGTCCGATCCGATTCTAGCACACAGATTGAGAGCTATGGACGCAATCTGCGTAGAATTGGCGGAGTTTGAGCGTCACGACGCAGTAGGGAGCCTGTGAGGTTACGAAAATACACTTTTACTCCAACCCAGGGGTAGATTTGCCACCATCTCTGTTTTCTATCAGCCCAGAGATAACTGCTAACTGGCTATAGACCTGTGAAACAAACAACCGGTTAAAACTGTGCAATTCCTATCTATCTATCAAAACAGTAGCGTCCCTTCGGAAGTTTAGGTCTCGTCTGTGTATACTGAATAGAAGGTTTTACTGAGAGGTAAAGACCTTTTAAAAAGCCTTTATTTGTTACAATATAATTAATTAATATATACAGACAATCGTGAACAATTAAACGATGAGAGACAGTGATAACACAGTACATAAAAGAAAAAGGGATAAAAAGAACGAATACTTATGATTCTGTGGAAAGTCCGTTCGGGAAAAGACAAAGTTCCTTTGTTGCAGTTAGTTCGCAATATGGCCGAACCACATGGCCGTTGCTCCGCCTGCAAGATGGCCACTGCTATTTCCCCAAGCAGTGGCAGTCTTTTCGGTATGATGGAAAGTGGGGGAATTGGCTGGGGGTCCTCATGCAATCAGTTTTGAGCACTGACATTTCTGGGCGGAGTCTCAAGCTCAGCCCAGGGCGTGTCAGGCAGTGAGTTCTCAGGGGAGGAACTTCCAGCCATCCACAAAATATGTCCAATTTCATACCCCGCCGGGGTTTTGTCGCACATGCAAACCGATTTCATATTCAGATTGGGCTGAGAATACACGTTCATAGGACATCAAACTTGCAATATTTGGGGCGCACGGGGACCCCATTATTCATATCTCAGCCCCTGCTCGGGTTACCTGGCTATGTCTAGTATCACCATATTCTACAGAATTAGGGAAACAAAATTATGTAATTTTCATATTCCTCCCATGGATGGTATTTGCAAAATGTGACAAAGTTATCAACACCATGCATTCCATACTCAGTTTAGTCGGTGCCGTCAAGACTGGGAGGAATGTAGGTGTCAATAGACCTCATGCTGTGCTAGCTTCCCCTGTTGAATAGACTCTGTTGGTATTTCAGCTCTGCCCAATTAGCACATTAGTGTCACCAGAGCTTTTCCGGGAGCCTTAACAGGATTTCTTGCTAAACCAGGTTGCTTTAGCCATATGCTAACGCAGGCCCATTCAGCCCTCATGGCAAAAGGGGGGGGGGGGAAGGCAGGAAGGAAAAACTTCTATTTTAAAAATAAAGAATGTCAGTTTTCCGATCACGGTTGCGATCGGACACTCGGCCGCGAATCCTCGGACGACTGGGCGTCGCCCGGCGTCACAGTGTGTATGTGGCATTATTATTCACTGTTGTATATATTTTTGCACTTGCTGAATAAACACCATTGTTTGATACTTGCTGTCTCATCTCCTGTATGTGCTGTACAGAGCGGTCACCAGCTCTGCTATCTGTGAGGTTTATAACACATACATTAGAAGGTGCGAAATCATAGGTAATGTAATCAGATGGGCATGTCTGGTAGAAAAGACATGGTACCGCTGTCAATCTGCTGGAGTGTAAATTGAGAAAAATATACTGGTGAGACAAACAATTGTGTCTATTCTTCTACTCCTAAAAATCACTTTTTTTTCAGAATACCTGTTTTATTTTCCAATCGAAAGCTGAAAAAGAAGGTTTAATGTTTTACTGTCTTAGCTGAATGAGAAAATCTTTCACACAGTCTGAGACAATTCTAAAACTAAATATATGAAATATTGACCTTTTTTTATCTAGCTGTCCTCTGCCATGCAAGAGTTTAATGGTTGTAATTCCTTATCGGTAAAGGCTATGCTATAGTACAATTAGGTCCCAAGTGGAGAAAATCTGTCACTCACATACCTGAATGTTTAACTCTTACAGGTAGAAAAAGAAAAAAAGAACACAGCCTAATTGTTTGTACGCTTGGCACTGTACATACACGTTTATCTTATCATGTCACGTTAGCTCTGGTACTCATTGACTGAAGTTTGCTGTAGTATTTACTGGTGTTATACTTGGAAGGAATCAGTGTATTTAGCAGAGGAATCAAAAACAGAAGTAGACTGGGAGCCACATATCATGTTGTATGTGCAATAATGGAAAAAATAGGTAATGAAAGTATGGTATTGTCAACCCTGAATTGCCATAATGACAACCACAGTAAAGTGTATTATAAAGTAGATTGATTTTAATACTGGCATGTGATCATCTCACTGGTATGGATATGGTCACTCTCCAATAAAAAAAAATTAGGTAAACCTTCAAAACAATAAAACCAACAAAAAAATCTTTGGGGTTGGATAAATAAATGCTGAGAAGAAGGCACCCCCCAAAAAATAATATAATATAAATATTACAAATAGTTTAAAAGGTAATCATAAATTTACCGCATGAATGCGCAATGCCAAATGGTACAAAAGTAACAGAATGTATTATTACACTTGATGACGCATTACATAGGTGTTGTACTGCCTCTTCAGGCCAATGAATAAATATCTGGAGGTAAATTATAATAGTTTTAGAGAGGCAAGTCATCGGTCATGTGTTTTGTTTTCTGATGATATTTGTAATGATCTGTGCCTGTGTCATCCAGCTGGTGGCAGCACTGAGGAACTTGAAGTGGACTTCCGCTGTCTACCAGCAGATGGCTCTCATATTGCTGGGAGCTGTGCAACTCCCCGGCTCACCAGCAGATGGAACTGTGGAAGATTCTGGCCAGTCACCTGAGCAATGTGCTGCATATATAAGGATGGACTTGCTAGCAGCACATTGCTAGGTCATTTTGTTTGTTTCCTTGCAGGGTTGTGACTCTGGCCAACCTTCCTGAACTCTGTTCCTGCATTCTGAACTCCTGGTATTAATCCTTGCTAGTCTGACTATTCTCTGCTTTCTGTCATTGTACTTTGTATTCTCTGATTATTGATCCTGGCTTGTATGACCATTCTCTTGTGTTCTGATTCTGCTGAGACGTGTCTGTATATATTGTATGTTTTGTATATACAGTGGAGGAAATAATTATTTGACCCCTCACTGATTTTGTAAGTTTGTCCAATGACAAAGAATGAGGTTATTTTTTCGATTTTCCTTTTGATGTGCTATCTGCCACTGTTAAAATAAACCTACCATTGAAATGATACTGTTCTGAGACTTTTCATTTCTTTGTCATTGGACAAACTTACAAAATCAGTGAGGGGTCAAATAATTATTTCCTCCACTGTATTCCGTATAGATAGACTGATAGGTTCAGTTAGTTGTGGTGCACCACGTGTAGGTTGTATATAGATTGTATGTGTTTGGTGATCTGTGTTTCTGTCACCTTCTGGTTTTGTTTAAACCTAAAGGATTGCCATGCAGAGATCGTGGATCTGCCAGTCTGGTTTTAGTCACGACCACGATCTGCATGGTCAATCCTTACAATATTGAGATTCGTGTCAGTTTAGAATGGATTTTGGAGTAGAAGCCTATTCAGGGGAAGGGTCTCAGTAAATTGTAGTAGAATGCTAGTATCTTCTTATGGAGGAGTCATGCTTTTTTATGAGGTCAAACGGAAAGGTGAGCTTGTTCTAAATTGTTGAAGCCCATACTTATCACTAAGAAGATGGTCAAATAACTGGCCAGTGGATTTTTTTAATTGAGAGGTGAGGCCAATGGGGAATATGAATAAGGTTAGAGGCATGTTAGGTGAGATCATACCCTGGAAACTTTTTTTTTTTTTCTTGATTTTTCTGAAAACACTATTGATAGTGCCCTACTTAAAAATCCCTCTAGTTACAAATGTCTCATACATACAAAGTCGTCCTAGTGCAAAATATACTGTACTGTTTGTTAGTGCATATTTTTGTTGTTAAATCTTACCGTATTGTATAACCTACTGTAAGTAAATGAAAGCACATTGAAACCTAGAAAAAAACAAAAACATTGCTTATACAGTACTAAATGTTCAAATCTAGAGTTTTTCAAAGGTATGTAAAATAATATATCCACACATTCCCACACATGACTCAACTTACACATGACTCAACTTACAAGCAAATTTGACTTACAAACAACCTCCTGGAACAAAACCTGTTTATGAGTAGAGAAACCATCTGTTTTGCAGAGTAATATTATGGGAGTTGATAATGACACGTGTAAATAAGTCCTATCACATACTAGTGTTAATGTTAATAGCTAATTATTATGTCTACATGTGGAAGCTACATTTTAAAGGTACATGTTTGGAAGGTTTAGCCTCCAAACATCTTTTTATAACTTAGTTACAGGGATATTTTGGTGCTCACCTCCTCAATCAGAAAATGCTGAATTACTGTATTTTTTGGACTATAAAACTTACTTTTTCTCCCCCAAAAGTGTGTGTGTGTGTGTGTGGGGGGGGGGGGGGGGGGGGGGCACTGTGTCTTATAGTCCAAACACAGGAAGTTCCTGGCTTGTGAACATCTGCCAATATGAACCTCCAACCCACAGCAATGTCGGGGACTCACTGTACTGTGCCCATGCAGAGGAGGACACAGGGGACAAATGGAGTACAGAGGGGGACACAAAGGAGCATAGAGTAGGACGTAAGGAGGACACAGGAGGACACAAGGGGGACAAAGGAGGACACAGGAAGACTAGAGGTACACGGGGGCATAATCCACACAATGTCTTTCAATTGAAAGAACAAAGTGAATTTTTAATATACAGTATACACACACACGCACACACACACACACAGGGATGCTCAAATTCGGCTTCGGGAGATATCCGGATTTTTGGTATCCGGATATCTCCCAGTAATGCTGTGCGGGCTGGGCGGGGGGGTCAAGCTTACCTCTCTGACGTCTTCTTCGGCTGTCCCTCGGCGCCTCCCACGATGCGCTCCAAGCGGCGGTCACATGGTGACAAACACTTCCTACTTCCGGGTTGAAGGAGGAAGTGTTTGTAATCACGTGACACGCATGGAGCGCATCGTGGGAGGCGCCGAGGGACAGCCGAAGAAGACGTCAGAGAGGTAAGCTTGACCCCCCCGCCCAGCCCGCACAGCATTACTGGGAGATATCCAGATACCAAAAATCCGGATATCTCCCGAAGCCGAATTTGAGCATCCCTGCACACACACACACTTCACATACTCAGCTATACAGCTTCTTTGAAGGTGAGACCATGGTTGTGCAGTAACACAGTGTTGTTATTTAGCCACCTGCAACAGTTGCAGTAAATAATAGATGTTCAGCCAGCACACAGAAAGAGCATCTTGACAAGTAATGGCAGAGACTGATGCCAAGCATGATCTAGAAACCCCAGTTTAAATCCCTCTACAAGCAATTTTGAACCCTTAGGTAAGTCACTCTAGGCTTCTAGAATACATTAAAAACCCATAGGTGGGCATGTTGCTACTAGAACAAAGGAACTGAAAACCTTCTATTTAGAAGTGATGTGGAAAGATAATGAGAAGATACAGCATGTCTAAAATAAACTGTTACTTTCTGAACATCCCTTGTATATTACTAAGTCACAAGCAAGCATAACTCTTCCTAATTCAATAGTGCCACACATGCTCCTAAAGAAAGACTTATACTTCCTTTCTAAAACTCATAACAAGCATTTTTTTGGGGGTAAAATGTATACTGTCTATGCAGTGTATTAACAAACATACACATTGTTTTGCCTGAGATAACACCCCCAAGCCCCCTCTACTTCCCCACTCACCCCAAATATGACAGTCAGGCAGTGCTAGCATACAACATATTTGCATGGCAACTGTATACAGTGATTTTCAACAGAATATGTACACCATGTATCCAGTGCTGTGTCACTTCAGCATCTAACTGTAAATATGCCCGAGACTAAAAATGTCTAAACGCTTGTTTTATAAGCCTTTTTTAGTTAGTGATTTGTTCTGCTGGTTTCTATCCACATATTTCTTTCGGCTAGCACAGTAAAAAACAAGTTCTCAAATATGTACTCTTTTATACAAAACCACTGTACTCAGTACAATGTTTTTATGCTTTAGGAGGAAGTCTTTGCAAACAAATACTATATTTCTGTGTGCTCAACAATATGTTGTATCAGTAGCTGTTCCATTACTTTTCAAGAGGCACTTTTATGCACTTTTTTTTTGTAGTTATCTTGAAGATATATTTGTGATGAAGCAGAAATGTTTTTCAGTGGAATATACTGCAGTCTTATGGAGCTTTAGCCTTCCTAGCCTATGATCTCTTTTTGTATCTAGGTAAGAAGGCAAACCGCTGACATGGGAACTGTAGACAAAACAAAAATGATCTTATGCTTCACAAATCTGACTTTAGTTCATTGTACAGTTCAGTTTAGCGCTAGACAAACTATGGGCTGCATGCGCTGTAAATCCAGCCCGCTGACAGGTCGCCAGATTTCCCTCCTCCCTCCGTTCCGTGAAGCGGCAGGGAACGATCGCGTGAGGCAGTCTTTAAGTAGTTAAAAGGAAATTAATATGTCAGCCTCCATACCCCGCTTACCTGGGGTTCCCTTTAATATCAGGCTTGTCTAATAGAGATGTCGCGAATGTAGAATTTTCTGTTTGCGAATGGCAAATGCGAACTTTCGCAAATGTCTGCGAACAGGTGAATTTGGTGACCCGCCATAGACTTCAATGGGCAGGCGAATTTTAAAACCGACAAAGACTGTTTCTGGCCAGAAAAATGATGGAAAACTTGTTTCAAAGGGTCTAACACCTGGACTGGGGCATGCCAGAGGGGAATCCATGCCAAAAGTCCCACCAAATATTACGGAGTTGACGCAAAGTCGAGTTTTAATCCCTGAAGGGCAGAAATCACATTATGCACAGTGCTGGATGTCTGGGCTGTGAAGTGTCTCAGATGGAACAATGCAATAGTATTATCAGAATACAGTGAAATAATAATGCACTTGAGTGGTTCAGTGCCTGCAACTTAATAAGGCAACAGCAGTAGCGTGCACACAGGTTTGGGTGTCAGTGGTCTGTGGGGTGTCACACACACAAAAAACACAGAAGACCGATGTGCTAGCCTTCAAAAAGGCTGTTTGGGGTTCTTTCACAGCAAGTGAGGAACAAGAACACAGGACTAGCTAATGCTTTCCCTACCTATCTGCAGCATGCCTGACCCTGCTCTCACTAACAGTCAGCAGCCAGCAAAGAATAATCCAATATGGCCACCGCAACTGCTTTTTGATAGGGGGAGGGGTGTCCAGTAGGGGGTGCTAGCTGATTGGCTGCCATGTGTCTTTTGACTGTGAGGTAAGCGGTCAAAGTTTAGCTCAATGATAATGTATTGGGGGGGGGGGGGGGGGAGAATAGAACATGCCAAATGTTCGCTGTTCGCTGCTAATGTGAACAGTGGATGTTTGCAGAACACTGCTCGCTGGCAAACAGTTCAGGCATCTCTATTGTCTAACTCTTATCTACCCAGCTTTGCTTTTTTCCAATCAGCTCTAGAATGCTTGTAATCACATATGCATAAAACGAGATCTTTAAAATATTAAGACACACTGATAAGAAAATATACACTAAGCGTATTTGTTTGCACTGTGTGAGCTGTTTAGACCAAATGTAAAATAGGTAAGTAAAACATTTTGCACTTCTCTCTTTGGGTTCTTTAAACAACAGAGTAATAAAACAGCAATATGCCTTCCATATCTGGCTTAGTGGGAGCATTCAGAGCCTGTGCTAGGAAACATTGAATCTGAAAGCCTTTTATACTACCCAGTGTGCTGTCAATTGTCATAAAGCTGTCATCTCTGTCTATGTGGACTCAGCCTGGCAGCTGCTGTTTAAAAAAGAATATATCCTAAGGCTCCAGATTAAAATAAAAAAAAATCTCATGTTTTATATAGCAGATGTCTTTTTTTTTCAAACACTAAGGTTGTAGATTAAGGATGAACTGACACTCTGAACAAATCAGGTTTTCAGCAACACATAATTTATAACAAAAACACATGCATTTTCTATGGTCTCAAAGTTATGAAAGTGTTCTTTTGTATAAAAGTCTGATGGACCACTTACCTATCTATGCATAAAAACATTCCTAAGTACGATGACCCTCTAAAGGGGCCTTTAAAGCTAACTAAACATTCCTTCACATGATTTCATCTCTGCCACATTAATTAAATAATATAGGTTCTTTAAAAAGTATTTTAATTGACATGTGACATAATGAGATAGACATGTGTATGAACAGTGCCAAACATATAAATAACTAGGCTGTGTTCCTTTTTCTTTTCCTGCCTATAAAAAGCACCAAGGGTATCTCAGTAGCACATTACAAATGTATATTAACAATGTGGCTCATTCACAAAAAAATACATTCTACCTCTTCTTTTTACATGTAAATGTTTGTTAGAGGCTTTTATTGCTCTACTTCCGCAGCCTGCCATCCACTGAAAGTGCAGGCAGATAAGGATTGCTGTAATTAGCAGTAGCATTGAGCAAACAAAAGCTTTCATCAGGAGGGGGGGTGGGTACATTCACACTTTCCCCCTGGATACACAAGGGCAGAGAGAAGCGGAGGGGGGATAGTAGCTCCTACAGCTATTAGAAACCAGGACAAATTGCAGAAAAAAAAAGCTGCTTGGATCCTCTTAACTATGTACGTGACTTTCTCTGCCCGCTTCCTGCTCCAGGCCCCTTCCAGAGCTCCTCCCCCTTCCCTTGATGGCAGGGGTCATGAGGACTATTGCTACACCCCTGTGGACAACATGGCAGCCAAGGAATTAGCCAGTCCTAAAAGTGGCAACTATAATATTCCCCTGACGAGGTGTACTTAAAATGTGCAAAAACTACAAAGATCTAGTAAGAGAAAATGAATTATGTTTCTTGCTAAACATAGAGCAGAGTACACCTTGCTCCCATTACAGTGATAGGTACCATCAGTGAGTAACTAAATTGGCCTTTTAATTCTCCCTACCTGCAGCGAAAGCACATGCTGTCCTACTTTCTGACATGTAAATATTCAGCGCAGTCTGACACATAAATATAAGATCTTTCAGTTAATAAGATGACTTTTATTATTCTGGTCACAAATGTAAACATACAGACCCATATGCAGATACATGCATGTTAAAAAACAGACCTGCACATGCTAACAGCAAATTCACTGCTTCCTGTTGGCATTTACACCTTAAAAGGATAAAATAAACAAGCAACAGCAAAAATCATGCATTAAAAAAGAATGACGCTTATGTGTTATGAATGTGGAGCATTGACTTTGGCTCTCCTACTGAGATGATAGGAGTGAATTTTGTAATTTGTTGTGGTGGTTAAAGAAGAAACATATAAACAGCCTCATATATATTGAATGTTGCATGTTTCATATTTTCTGTTGCTGCAGCATTGCTCTGGGAAAACTAGACCATCAAACAGGATTGCTTAAGGGCAGCAAACAATGAAAAATATACTATGCACAGACATGTATCCAAGGGAAATATTGAGCAGCTGTAGGCTGCTGTGCAGAAATTCACAAACATGCTGATGAATTGCTTTAGAAAGCCAGTATTGTAACTTTCTAAAAACTTAGAAGAACAATGCGGTCAGATATATCGACTCATTATTGTGATGATTACATATGTACACACTTTCAGTTGCTGCTACCTCATTCAGGGAATGGTTCAGAAACAATCCATCTACAGATGCGTCACTTGGCTCTGCCACTGGGAATGAGTAGAGCATCTGTAGAGGAACAATAGCGACAGACATTCGTGATTCATCACAGTGGAGAAATTAATGGACACATTGGTCTTGATTCACTAAACCGTGATAACTCATATCATGGCCGGTTTCGCGTGAATTTTAGCGTTCGCGCACAATCACGATTGTTCATGCACAATTGCAAATTTTCATGCAAAAACAATTGTGCTCTCGCACAAAAATTCGTGATTGCGCGCAGAAAAGTGAAAATGCGTGCGAGAACGGCCGTGATCATGGTTTAGTGAATCATTAGCACTAAATTTGTGCTTGAGATGATAAAAAAAACTATAGTTTTGTGTGTCACATACCTCATGTGTGTACACAGATTTACATTAGTTTTGTTTATAAAATGGGCACAATGTCACAAGGATCACTTTATTTAGATGCACATGCTTTGTATTTCCATTATTGCTTTGCCTGGGATACACTTTAATTCATTCTGCATAGCCCCACTAGTGGTCATCTTTGAAGCAGCATACTGCACATCCAGTCCCTGACAGTTGCTGTATTTTAGATACATGGTCATAGAAAGGCTTAAAAATACTCATCATTAGCTGTTTTTCCTTACAATACGTCTCATCTTATTGGATACAGGAAATAGTATGTGAGGCTGGGCACTGTAAAAGCCTGATAGCCGCTTTGCGTGAAGGAGTTCTTCTGAAGATCAACGGTGGTTGAGACTTGAAAGTTACCCTTTTTCAGACTTATTCTTTCCTGTCCAGTGATGAGATTGGATTTATTCCTGCTGCCCTGAGCATGCAATGGTGTTTATTGTGGAAGTGGCTTTGCACAGAGGATCCATCTAATTGGCTCCCAGGACAGATTGTACCAACACATTTTCTCCTTCTCTTTTACAATACCCCCATACTATGCCTAACTGCTGCTTTCAGACACAGCGACAGCCCGATGTTTTAAGAGTGACCTGCTTCTGTATGCCACATCTGTGTTATGGACAGTGCTACAGTTTATCTGCTGGTAGCAGCATTTGTGTGAACTGCCATGGACTTCCGCTGCCTACCAGCAGGTGGCCAACTCAGGTCTTTGGACATTTGTTGAATTACCTTGGTCCAATTGCTAAAGCATATTGCTCACCTGACAAGATTAGTCTGCCCATTTAAAGGAAACCTGAGCCAAGAAAAAAAGCATTTATATGCACCTGCACAGCCCCGAAACCAGGCACCCCATAGCAGCAATGTTGCCAGTTGCCAGACTCTGAATTGCATCTCCCTCTGAGTTGTGACAACTCGGAGTGGGAATAGTATTTAACACCACTGGGGAGTTGTGCGCCAGCAGGGAGAGTAGTCATTCAGCTCGCCCTGTGCCCAACTTACCAGTGACACATACATATGTACATTTCCTCCAGCCCCCCTCAATCCTGCCTCAATCCTCCTCAGGTACACTTTAAAGCCTCTAGATGCTCCAGACCAGTGCCAGAGTATTCAGCCCTAGGCTATGAGCTGCTGAGTGTCTGGACAACCCTTGATCTTAATCCTTGTTCCTTATCTGTTTTACCTTCAATTACTGACTCTTGCTCTCTGGCTTTGACCTTGCATCTGTCTGACAATATTGTACAAAGATAAAGATGGGTGGGCACCACCAAAGTAAATTATAGCTCTTTATTCATTAAGATGGGTCGCAATCCATCTTAAAGTGTACCGGAGCTGAATATTTAAAAAGATTTTATACATACATGGGGCTTCCTCCAGCCCCATCCGCTCCGATCACTCCCACGCCGCCGTCCTCCGCTGGCCGCAGCTTTGGGAACCAGGTCCCCAGTCGGAGCCAGTCTAGTATAAGAGAAGCGGCTGCTGGAGGCATACGCAGAGGGCACACTTCTCCTGTATAGACTGGCAGCGATGACGTCAGTGATGGGTTAGGGTCGGTGCTCCCTACCTTGCTTTTGTTGATGATATTGTACTGCAAACATTGTATATTGATTATATATATTTATGTGCTTTTTTAGTTATAATTGTTTTGTTTACCGGTGTCTGGTGTGGAGCATGCTGGGATTTGCAGTTCTCACTTATATATGTACTGTATATATTTTGTTAGTTCTCACGTATATATGTATATATTTTGTTAATAGTGCACTACCATTAATAAACATAATTTCCCTACTATCTGGGTGTCTGACCCTGTGTACTCAAAAGTAGTTATCTGATTTTATTTCGCCTGTGCAAACCTGTGACAATCTGTTACTGCCCCTTATGGAATTTTTTTACAGTTATAATTAACTAATGAATTTAATTAATAAAAAAATGCTTTTATTACTTTAGTGGTAGTGCCGGCACTTCCACCTTATTTGGCACTTTTGCTCCAGAATGTACTCAGGGGCTTTGAGTCTTTGCACACTATTGACGTTTTTCCCAATTTTTTGGATGGTAAAGCCATTGTAGTGTGCTGATTTTCCCTTGTGCATGCTAAGTGCTGCTTCCTGCATTGATTGTCAAAGTTTTCACTCTTTTTATTTAATGGCTTTGCTGATGTCACCTACATTTCAGCCATGACAGCAAGGCATGAAATAGATCATTGCTGAATCCCGCAGTTGCAGCACTCCGGTTTGCTTATTATGCATTTTTTACCTTAAGAGAACCCATCCTCCCATCCTCCACCACGTGGCTACATTCAGAAAGTTTAGTTCAACTTTAATAATATCTTCATCCCATTTAAGCATTTACTATAGCCAGAGCTCTTATAAAACAAATTACCTAACTGTGATTGTCCCTTGGCCCTGAAGCATCGCTGTTGTAACCAGAATGCAACTTAATTTTATATTAACAACTTCGCAGCATAAAAAGAACCGTGTAATAAAGCATCTCTGGTACTTGGAAGAAGTTGCTAAACAGCGCCTGGTGATAAGAGAAAGGATAGGAACTAGTGATCTATGGTACTGACAATTATAAGTAGTATATTTTTTGTTCAGTCTCAAGTGTGATGTCTGGAATAAATGAAGATAAAGTGATTTGTCTCTTCATAAATTCACAATGGAATACATACCAAGGTTCTCAAAGAAATCTTTTTATGTCATTTTTCTACAGGCTCTATTCTTTCTCACATATCAACTTCTCTTTTATTTGACTAAGTATTTATAAAATGACGAAAATGACTTTTTAAGAAACTCTTATTGATTGCATTCTTACTTAGAAACAGAGACAATTTGCTGCATCAGAACAGCTTACGGGGTGACCTGATAAATGATTCATTTGTAAACCTAGTACAAAAATTAGATTTTAATTGGCCAGCGGCCAAATTTACTGACTTCATGTACTATAAAGGTCAACAGATGTTGAATACTATGAACAGATTGTGCAGGTAAACTTTTATATTAATAACATTTGTATAGCGTTTTTCTCCTGTCAGACTCAAAGTGCATGAGAGCTACAGCCACTAAGGGCGCGCTCAAGGGGCCACCCTGCAGTATAGGGAGTCTTGGCCAAGAACCCCTTACTAAATAGGTACAGAGTTACCAAATAGGATAAGGTGAGATTTAAACCCTGGTCTCCTATGTCAGAGGCAGCACCCTTAAAGTGAACCGAGCACCATTTTTAGCACCCAGATCATCTCAGTAGGACATTAAAAATGTATCTTAACAATGTAATTTTTTACTAAAAAAAATGGTATTCAACCTCTTGTTTTTACATTTAAATGTTTGTTATTGCCCTACTTCCGCCGGATTGCCATCCCCAGAAAGAGGAAAGAGCAGTAGCATTAAGCAAGCAAAAGGACAATGTACGTCAAAAGGTTTAGAGAGTCACACCTTCACACCTTCCCCTGGATAAATAATGACAGAGGGAAGGGGAGGGGGGAAATGGCAGCTCCTACAGCCAGTGGCGTAGGGATCACCATAGCAACCATAGCAATGCTATAGGGCCCTACGCCAGAAGGGGGCCCGGAGGTCCTGGCTGCCTGTGTTTTATTTTTATTTCTTCCCTCAATCAGCAGGCCTGGCCATGACTGCCTGCAGACTTTGCCCCCTTCTCCCTCTCCTCCTGCAAGGAGATTGCACGGAGGCAGGCTGGTGAAAGGGGACTATTTCTCCTTCCACCTCTGTTTCCAGCCGACAATTAGTTTTTAGTTCCGGCAGGAAACAGAGTGATGCTGAGCTGCACGTGGTTTCTCCTCCTCCCCCTTCCCCTCTGCTACACACAGTCCCCGGAACGAGCAGCAGAGAGGAATGCAGCCAGCCAGCCAGAGAGAGGGAGACTGAGAGAGGAGAGGAGCCTCCAGGGTCTCACTGAGGCTAAAGATTGCCTCAAATCCTCAGGTTCTCTTTTGAGAAGGTTTGTTGCAGCCAAAGCCAGTTATGATGAATAGTTGAAGTGCAAATGTGGCAACTTGGGGTGAGTGGAATATTTCCCTTTCCACATAAAACATAATCAATAGAAAATAATAAGGAACCCCAACACTTACATGGACAATAATTGAATGCTTAAAATAGCACAAAAAATAAAACCATCAATGCTGAATCTGAGCACATTTCTGCCAAATTCCACACCTGCTGGTCTCTGCACACTCACACTTCACCCACATACACTGGAGGCAGAACTGGAACGCTGAATCCTGTTCCCAGTGTCCGGTGTCACTGCCGGATATGCAGTATCCCTTTGCCAACTGCTGCTAAGGATGCCGAGAGGTCTGAGTGGCACCAATTGTATTTAGTATTTATATAGCGCCGACATCTTCCGCAGCGCTGTACAGAGTATATTGTCTTGTCACATAACTGTCCCTCAGAGAGGCTCACAATCTAATCCCTACCATAGTCATATATCTATGTATGTATCGTGTAGTGTATGTATCATAATCTAGGGCCAATTTGGGGTGAAGCCAATTAACTTATCTGTATGTTTTTGGGATGTGTGAGGAAACCTGAGTGCAAGGAGGAAACCCACACAGACACGGGAAGAACATACAAACTCCATGCAGATAGTGCCCTGGCTGGGATATGAATTGGGGACTCAATGCAGTAAGGCAAGAGCGCTAACCACTATTGCGCCATTGTGCTGCCCATCCACTAACACAAGCTCTGCACCACATGCTGCAAACTGTGGGGGGCATGTAAGATACTGCTACTATGCAAGTTTAATCTTTGGCTACTATCTGTTGTCAGCACGCTGCGCCTGCGACACTGGGCATACAGTGAGCACATCCCTATTAATATTGCTGGCTCTTAATAGACTGCTGGGACTTGTGCACTTTAACTCATACATCTGGATTGCAGACTGAGAACAGGATTCTCCATCCTACATATTAAAGATGGCCATTACCCCATAACAGCTTCCTGGTCAGCACACTGTTAAACTTTAACATCACCCACATGAGCCATAGGGAAACATGAACCTTACCTTGCACATCAGTTGTCCTTTCACTTATAACTGACAACAACTGAAATATAACTAACAGAAAATTATATATTTCAATTCTGACAAAATTTTGACAGAACTGGAAGATATTGTTAGAAAATGCTGCGCTTCTTAGAGGAACTGACAGTGAGGTAAATATGTAATATTCATTTATAGATATATCATGTGTTTATTTGAAATATTTTTACTTGGTTCAGGATAACTTTAAGTACACTAAACCTTAACGCCCACCCCCGCCACAAAAAAACGTAAATATTGAGTGCTTCCATATGTGCCCATACAAATATTTATAGCAGGGAGTTTGGGCACCAATATTTGTATGGGTACCTAGTGGCACCCGATATTGATAGTTTTTTGCAGCGCTCTAAATCTAAAATTTTGTGGCACCCAATATTTAGCTGTTTTGTGGCAGGGTGGTTAAGGTTAGGCATCAGCAGGGGAGGTGGTTAGGGTTACACATAGGTAGGGGGAGGGCTCTGTATGAGGATAGGTTTAGCTGTAATGGGGGGGGGGGGGGCAATAAGATGCCGTATAGATTTTTTTAGGGGGGGCCCCACTAGTGTTGGGCGAACAGTGTTCGCCACTGTTCGGGTTCTGCAGAACATCACCCTGTTCGGGTGATGTTCGGGTTCGGCCGAACACCTGATGGTGTTCGGCCAAACTGTTCGGCCATATGGCCGAACTAAGAGCGCATGGCCGAACGTTACCCGAACGTTCGGCTAGCGCTGTGATTGGCCGAACGGGTCACGTGTAGTGTTGGGCGAACATCTAGATGTTCTGATTCGGGCCGAACATGGCCGAACTCCGAACATAATGGAAGTCAATGGGGACCCGAACTTTCGTGCTTTGTAAAGCCTCCTTATATGCTACATACCCCAAATTTACAGGGTATGTGCACCTTGGGAGTGGGTACAAGAGGAAAAAAAATTTAGCAAAAAGAGCTTATAGTTTTTGAGAAAATCGATTTTAAAGTTTCAAAGGGAAAACTGTCTTTTAAATGCGGGAAATGTCTGTTTTCTTTGCACATGTAACATGCTTTTTGTCGGCATGCAGTCATAAATGTAATACATATAAGAGGTTCCAGGAAAAGGGACCGGTAACGCTAACCCAGCAGCAGCACACGTGATGGAACAGGAGGAGGGTGGCGCAGGAGGAGAAGGCCACGCTTTGAGACACAACAACCCAGGCCTTGCATGAGGACAAGAAGCGTGCGGATAGCAATTTGCATTTTGTCGCCATGCAGTCATAAATGTAATACAGATGAGAGGTTTAATAAACAGGGACCGGAAACGCTAACCCATCACAGATGTTCATTGTTCATGTTACTTGGTTGGGGTCCGGGAGTGTTGCGTAGTCATTTCCAATCCAGGATTGATTCATTTTAATTTGAGTCAGACGGTCTGCATTTTCTGTGGAGAGGCGGATACGCCGCCGATCTGTGACGATGCCTCCGGCAGCACTGAAACAGCGTTCCGACATAACGCTGGCTGCCGGGCAAGCCAGCACCTCTATTGCGTACATTGCCAGTTTGTGCCAGGTGTCTAGCTTCGATACCCAATAGTTGAAGGGTGCAGATGGATTGTTCAACACAGCTACGCCATCTGACATGTAGTCCTTGACCATCTTCTCCAGGCGATCGGTGTTGGAGGTGGATCTGCACGCTTGCTGTTCTGTGTGCTGCTGCATGGGTGTCAGAAAATTTTCCCACTCCAAGGACACTACCGATACCATTCCCTTTTGGGCACTAGCTGCGGCTTGTGTTGTTTGCTGCCCTCCTGGTCGTCCTGGGTTTGCGGAAGTCAGTCTGTCGGCGTACAACTGGCTAGAGGAGGGGGAGGATGTCAATCTCCTCTCTAAAGTCTCCACAAGGGCCTGCTGGTATTCTTCCATTTTGACCTGTCTGGCTCTTTCTTCAAGCAGTTTTGGAACATTGTGTTTGTACCGTGGATCCAGAAGGGTATAAACCCAGTAATTGGTGTTGTCCAGAATGCGCACAATGCGTGGGTCGCGTTCAATGCAGTCCTAGGCCGAAGAGGTCATAGCCTAGGGTCACAAAACCTGTTTATTTGGGCAATTTCAATGGTGGCGAGTCTGACGTACATAAATCGCAGCAATGGCCGTTAGCAACGTCTGAATCTCACGAAATGTCTCATGCAGGTAGAAGACATATTGTTAGACTTGGGCTCCAAAGATGGGTTCCCTACATCTCTGCAAACCAGAGTTACAGGGCTCCAAATTTGGTAAAATCACCCATAGGCTTTCATTGGGCCTCCTATTTACAGTTCCAAAATCTCACATCTTTTCAAAGGGCAATTACTCAGCAGTGGCAAATTTTCTAGCATTGTAGGGACCCTTAGGGGGAACATGACTGGTGAGTTTCGGGCCCCTAGGCCAAAGAGGTCATAGCCTAGGGTCACAAAAACCTGTTTATTTGGGCTATTTCAATGGTAGTGATGGTGACGTACATAAATCGCAGCAATGGCCGTTAGCAAAGTCTGAATCTCACGAAATGTCTTATGCAGGTAGAAGACATATTGTTAGACTTGGATTCCAAAGATGGGGTCCCTACATCTCTGCAAACCAGAGTTACAGGGGTCCAAAATTGGTAAAATCCCCCATAGGATTTCATTGGCTCCCTATTTCACTTTCCAAAATCTCACATCTTTTCAAAGGGCAATGGCTCAGCAGTACCAAATTTTCTAGCATTGTAGGGACCCTTAGGGGGAACATGACTGGTGAGTTTCGGGCCCCTAGGCCGAAGAGGTCATAGCCTAGTGTCACAAAAACCTGTTTATTTGGGCTATTTCAATGGTAGTGATGGTGGCGTACATAAATCGCAGCAATGGCCGTTAGCAACGTCTGAATCTCACGAAATGTCTCATGCAGGTAGAAGACATATTGTTAGACTTGGATTCCAAAGATGGGGTCCCTACATCTCTGCAAACCAGAGTTACAGGGGTCCAAAATTGGTAAAATCCCCCATAGGATTTCATTGCCTCCCTATTTCACTTTCCAAAATCTCACATCTTTTCAAAGGGCAATGGCTCAGCAGTACCAAATTTTCTAGCATTGTAGGGACCCTTAGGGGGAACATGACTGGTGAGTTTCGGGCCCCTAGGCCGAAGAGGTCATAGCCTAGTGTCACAAAAACCTGTTTATTTGGGCTATTTCAATGGTAGTGATGGTGGTGTACATAAATCGCAGTAATGGCCGTTAGCAACGTCTGAATCTCACGAAATGTCTCATGCAGGTAGAAGACATATTGTTAGACTTGGATTCCAAAGATGGGGTCCCTACATCTCTGCAAACCAGAGTTACAGGGGTCCACAATTGGTAAAATCCCCCATAGGATTTCATTGCCTCCCTATTTCACTTTCCAAAATCTCACATCTTTTCAAAGGGCAATGGCTCAGCAGTACCAAATTTTCTAGCATTGTAGGGACCCTTAGGGGGATCATGACTGGTGAGTTTTGCCACTGCTGAGCCATTGCCCTTTGAAATGGTGTGAGATTTTGGAACGGTAAATAGGAGGCCCAATAAAAGCCTATGGGGGATTTTACCAATTTTGGACCCCTGTAACTCTGGTTTGCAGAGATGTAGGGACCCCATCTTTGGAATCCAAGTCTAACAATATGTCTTCTACCTGCATGAGACATTTCGTGAGATTCAGACGTTGCTAACGGCCATGGCTGAGATTTATGTACGCCACCATCACTACCATTGAAATAGCCCAAATAAACAGGTTTTTGTGACCCTAGGCTATGACCTCTTCGGCCTAGGGGCCCGAAACTCACCAGTCATGTTCCCCCTAAGGGTCCCTACAATGCTAGAAAATTTGGTACTGCTGAGCCATTGCCCTTTGAAAAGATGTGAGATTTTGGAAAGTGAAATAGGGAGGCAATGAAATCCTATGGGGGATTTTACCAATTTTGGACCCCTGTAACTCTGGTTTGCAGAGATGTAGGGACCCCATCTTTGGAATCCAAGTCTAACAATATGTCTTCTACCTGCATGAGACATTTCGTGAGATTCAGACGTTGCTAACGGCCATTGCTGCGATTTATGTACGCCACCATCACTACCATTGAAATAGCCCAAATAAACAGGTTTTTGTGACACTAGGCTATGACCTCTTTGGCCTAGGGGCCCGAAACTCACCAGTCATGTTCCCCCTAAGGGTCCCTACAATGCTAGAAAATTTGCCACTGCTGAGTAATTGCCCTTTGAAAAGATGTGAGATTTTGGAACTGTAAATAGGAGGCCCAATGAAAGCCTATGGGTGATTTTACCAAATTTGGAGCCCTGTAACTCTGGTTTGCAGAGATGTAGGGAACCCATCTTTGGAGCCCAAGTCTAACAATATGTCTTCTACCTGCATGAGACATTTCGTGAGATTCAGACGTTGCTAACGGCCATTGCTGCGATTTATGTACGTCAGACTCGCCACCATTGAAATTGCCCAAATAAACAGGTTTTGTGACCCTAGGCTATGACCTCTTCGGCCTAGGACTGCATTGAACGCGACCCACGCATTGTGCGCATTCTGGACAACACCAATTACTGGGTTTATACCCTTCTGGATCCACGGTACAAACACAATGTTCCAAAACTGCTTGAAGAAAGAGCCAGACAGGTCAAAATGGAAGAATACCAGCAGGCCCTTGTGGAGACTTTAGAGAGGAGATTGACATCCTCCCCCTCCTCTAGCCAGTTGTACGCCGACAGACTGACTTCCGCAAACCCAGGACGACCAGGAGGGCAGCAAACGACACAAGCCGCAGCTAGTGTCCAAAAGGGAATGGTATCGGCAGTGTCCTTGGAGTGGGAAAATTTTCTGACACCCATGCAGCAGCACACAGAACAGCAAGCATGCAGATCCACCTCCAACACCGATCGCCTGGAGAAGATGGTCAAGGACTACATGTCAGATGGCGTAGCTGTGTTGAACAATCCATCTGCACCCTTCAACTATTGGGTATCGAAGCTAGACACCTGGCACAAACTGGCAATGTACGCAATAGAGGTGCTGGCTTGCCCGGCAGCCAGCGTTATGTCGGAACGCTGTTTCAGTGCTGCCGGAGGCATCGTCACAGATCGGCGGCGTATCCGCCTCTCCACAGAAAATGCAGACCGTCTGACTCAAATTAAAATGAATCAATCCTGGATTGGAAACGACTACGCAACACTCCCGGACCCCAACCAAGTAACATGAACAATGAACATCTGTGATGGGTTAGCGTTTCCGGTCCCTGTTTGTTGAACCTCTCATCTGTATTACATTTATGACTGCATGGCGACAAAATGCAAATTGCTATCCGCACGCTTCTTGTCCTCATGCAAGGCCTGGGTTGTTGTGTCTCAAAGCGTGGCCTTCTCCTCCTGCGCCACCCTCCTCCTGTTCCATCACGTGTGCTGCTGCTGGGTTAGTGTTACCGGTCCCTTTTCCTGGAACCTCTTATATGTATTACATTTATGACTGCATGCCGACAAAAAGCATGTTACCTGTGCAAAGAAAACAGACATTTCCCGCATTTAAAAGACAGTTTTCCCTTTGAAACTTTAAAATCGATTTTCTCAAAAACTATAAGCTCTTTTTGCTAAAATTTTTTTCCTCTTGTACCCACTCCCAAGGTGCACATACCCTGTAAATTTGGGGTATGTAGCATGTAAGGAGGCTTTACAAAGCACAAAAGTTCGGGTCCCTATTGACTTCCATTATGTTCGGAGTTCGGGTCGAACACCCGAACATCGCGGCCATGTTCGGCCTGTTCGGCCCGAACCCGAACATCTAGATGTTCGCCCAACACTAGGCCCCACCAAAAACTTTGCTATGGGGCTCCATGATTTCTAGCTACGCCCCTGCCTACAGCTATTAGAAGCTAGGAGAAACTGCAGAAAAAGAAAGCTGCTTGGATCCCTTTAGCAAATCTGAAGCGAAAATACATTTAGGAGATAATGAATTGTATGCTTAGTACTAATAACAAATAGAACATTAGTAGGACATAAAAAAAGTCTCAAGTTATTTTCCAGTACAAGAAGAGTAAAAACACTTGAGTTGTTATCTATGCAAAAGAACTTCTCTGAGCTATTTAACCAACTTGGTCAAACTCAGTCCTATTTTTTTTTTAAAGACCTTAAATAGCCAAAGAACAGCGAGAGACAGCTTGAGATAAAATTGTACTGCAGGAAAGTTCAAAGGGTCATTAGCTCTGTCATGACAAAATGATGCAATGTTATAAATAAAGCTACCAAAATACAGTATAACTAAAAATTAAAATATGAGACTCTTTCTATCTCTACTACTGATGTTCTATCCATTATCCATACTACACAAACAATTTATTATCTCATACATTTATTTTTGCTTCAGTGTCACTTTAACCAGTATACTATCCAGCCACAACTCAAACAACATGGAAGTGGTAAAACTGTCCAGTTATCGTCCAACCAGAGTTGGATGTTTGTCCCAAGCTTTACATATCCTGTTGGGTTTCAGAAAATGTATTTTCATTCCATTTCATCTTGTAAATGATTTGCAATTAGTACAGCTATAACAGAGTCATCACTGTTTTTTACATACTCACAAATATTTATCCTGGTTAAGGAGACTACCTTATACGTAATAGACATTGGATATAATAAGCACATTGGCCCAAATTCAATTACATTTTCTCCTGAGTTTACTCCCAGGGGATATTTTCACACCTTATCAATAAAATACCTTTAAAGAAGCTCCCAGCAAACAAGAAAATATTCAAAATAAGTATTTGCATATTATATACATATTTATTTCACTTTTTCAACTGCCAGGTGCTAAAAAGCTTTTTTTTAGAGAAGATGTGAAATTATATCCTGGGAGTAAACTCAGGAAAAAACACAAAATAAATGAAGGCCCCTAAATTGTACTAAAATCTATATAAATACAGTGGACGCGTCAGTTGATGTTTGGACATTTTGTTAACTGAACATTGATTGGAGATGACATTTTTTTATTGAGTCAAATGGACACAGGATGGCTATATACAATCAACAGTCCCATATCATTACACTACATTGTAAGGGCTAGCGGATTTCCAAACTTCCTTCTGTCCCTAAGTCTCAGTTGAGGAATGACTTCATCCGAGCACTCAGTTACAGCCAGGCATTAAATGTACAAGATACAGGGACTGAGGTCAGGAAGGCAGAAGTACCTCCAGACTCCGCTAGGCAGGGCACAGGCAGAAGCGAACCCAGGAAGTCTGAGTCAGCAACGGAAATACTGCTTAATAGCATGGTACCAAATGTTAAGCAGGAGATACATGAGAGATCCGAAGTACATGGCACCCATTGCCTGGAAAGAAACAGGCCAGGGTCATTGAGCAGGCATTGGCTCAGGTGTCAATAAATACAAGGTCAAAGTTCAGGCTAAAGTCAGACACAAGGCAATCTAATATTCACACCCAAGTGAGTAGCTCACAGGTAACTAAACTCTATCGCAGGCAAGGGGTACTGTTCAGGGGCAAGGCCCATATACATAGAATTACATGTCCCAGCAGTCCAGTGGCTGCTAAAGCACCAGAGTGGCCAGTTGGCCGCTTACCTAGTTCCTGAATCAATTTCCCTGCAGTGGTGCCTCTGGAGAAAATAAAACGGGCGTGTGACCGGGGTACAGTTCAAAGAATGTGACCTAAGGTCTTTTTCATTAAAACAATCAGAGTTTTTGTTGTATACTAATCAGCCCATGGACATAGCTAGAGTACCACTGATAAAGGTAAATAGAAGTCACAGCAAAGAAAGAACAGCCAATATTTGCCATTAAAGATAACACAACTGTGCTTGTAGCTGTTATACAACTTGTCTTAACATCTCTCCATCTTCTTTTTCACTAGTGAGTCAGCCAGAGAACTAGGGAGGATGTGGACATATTTTATGCTAGGAACACTTGGTGCAATTTTCTGTTCGATTGGGAATCAGGCGATTAGTTCCGTCATGTTCAATCTGTTTCCGATCAAGAAAGGGATTGATTTCGTGAAGTTATAATTAGAAACTCAATACCTTTACCGATCAGGAGCAATTTGGACATGTACACACACTACAGCTTCCTGTCTGATCACCCGTCGGTCGGATGGGAAATTGCATCCTGTGTTCCCAGCAGTATTTTGGAGTTCTACTTTAAATTTCTCAGCATTTAGACTCAGAACCATTGAGCAGATTAACACAGCAGCAGGTAGAGAGATTCATATAACAGGACTGGACAGGTGCAACAAATAAATGCTAAATACCAGGATTAAATGTAATGACATTTGCTAGTCACATTTGCCTCCCTGGGTTGGCTTAAATACAACATTTAAATGACTGCCTGGAAATGACAAATATGTACATTCTTTATCCTCTTTATAATTTTATCAGCATACTTAAAGACCTGAATGATTAAGATTATCTGTACTGGATTTTCTATCAGGAACACAGCGTTTATTGTTGTGTGAGTGCAGTATGCCCTCTTTTTATATTAAAGCGATTGATCTGCATTAACTTTAGCAGATTACTTCTTCTGAGTCCCTTTTTAGACTGTGGATTATTCTAAGATGCAAAGTACGAACAAAGGATTGCTGGTGGACTAAATATAGGTTTTATTGAGACACATCAATGTATACAGATGCTCTGATTGTATACTTTAGTGTTCTTACACTCTCTTCTATGCTGCGTTATTATAGAATAGCAGTGTACTCATATGTGCATATTTTGGTTGCACGGATGCCTCTGACTGTACGGTGTACAGTGTGATTATGAGTCGGTTGCAGAACAATAGGATACATTTCAGTACACTGATATTTGTTGATTTGCCAAAGGGAAGGCAACCAGTATGCAAGGTGATGTACATTTGCCCTCAGTTGGAGTAAAGTATAATTCCCATCATCCCCAGGTCAGGCTGCTCACCTTCCCTACACTGCTGTCTGTCCAGAAGATCCAGAAATCAATAGTACAGAGAAAAAGCAAAACAATAGTGGATGTACCACTGCTGATACTATTTCCATTTTTTTTAATCAAATGTCAATAAGTACTATAGGCTTTTAGTTTTACACTTAAAGAGACACTGAAGCGAAAAAAAAATTATGATATTATGATTTGTATGTGTTATTATTCATAGTACACAACCAATTCACTATATCATATATTTTTTTTCGCTTCAGTGTCTCTTTAAGGAAGTACATTTTAAAATCAGAAAAATATAGTATGATTTGTATGTGTATTTATTTCAGAAATATTTAATTAAGATTTTCTAAATAGTAGTCGGGTAGTGAAAGAGGTCAGTATTGGATTTAAATTCCAATCACTGAGGCTTTGTTCCCATCTAAAATCAAAATCGCTGACGCCAGCATTTTTCAATTGTTTTGCGCAATATTTTTTAGTGCCTCCCGGCGCGCCTACCTGCGTGCTGCGTTTTTTTTTATAAAGCACTTTTCTAAGCGCTTTTGCAGAGCAATTATGCAAAGTCAGGAACGTCAGTCAGGAAGTGAACTCTTTCACCCGGAAATGAATAAATACAAATGTATTTATTCATTTAAGCGCTGGGAAAATCGCTATACAACGCATTTTTTCAAGTGCTTTGCGATTTCCCTATACCTTCCATTGAGACAAATTGCCCCAAAAATGGTAAAGGCAGCACTTTGGTGAACAGATCGTAATCGTACTGCTCATATGTGAACTCTCTCATAGGGAATCATTGCACAAGCGCTTTTAGAGCGATTTTGCAAATCACCAGCGCTTAAAAAGGCGAAAATGCCCTAGGTGTGAACAAGCCCTCAGTGAAAGTTAATAATAATAGTAAACAGTGTATATGTAACATTTGCCTATTAGACTTAGTACACTATGAGGTACGCCGAAAATGTCACGCGGTGCAACAATAACGTCGCACCCAGTGCGACAGTTTAAGCGCACCTAATGCCACGTTTTAGCCGCATCCAGTGCAACGTTATTGTCAGGAACCAGCTCACGGCACGCCTGCGTATACGGGTTTCGACTGCGGGTTTGACCAGATCAAGCGGGGAACAGCCTTATTCAAGCTACAAACAAGACTGGGACCCCTCAAACACTTCCCACTGCCACCACTAGCCATTGCTAGACACGTCAACTCAGCTGTCGAGTGCTCAACACGCAATCTGCGTTTTCGTATTTGGGTCAGCTTTGCGCTTAGGCCGAATACGAGAACGCCATGCACCCACACACGCAGTACAGTTGTACAGTAACACAGCACAATCAGGCACTGACTTGTAATGCAAGTTACACTGTCGTGCAGCAAAACCACTAACAGTCGTTCCAAACGATACTGTTAGCCACTCCCACTCTGCTGTCGAGCGCAGAAGTGCCCCATACACACAATGCAATTACAATTTCATATGGTAGTGTTGCTCAAGCATACAATTAGGTATGGACTTATACACAGCTACACTGCAGCCTCCTCTAGGCTATGAGTGTTAGTTTAGTATAGCAGAAGTCAAGCTTATTAAATAATAATTTAATATTCCAGGAAAAAAAGTGGAACAAGGCAGAACAGAATATATACAAAAGATTACAAAAAACAAAGTAAAAATTTACAAAATTAAGAGTTTACAAAAATACACACAAAGCGATTTACTTACCAAAATACAGGGATCCAGATAGAAGAACCTTGGACTTTTGTGGACGGACACAGTTCTGGTTTGAGCAGGAGCCCACTTAGCTTGGGCCGGGAGTCCAGCTGCAGCTACCGTCAGGAGAGGACTGATTTTAGGTATCTGTCCCCTGCTTTTTATGATGAAATATTTGCCTTGAGGCTGCAAGCCTGTTTGGACGGGGGGGAACTAGTTCTAATTACATCCTCAGCCATAATTTGATTCCCAGAGATCTAACATCCACATGTGAAAAGTGTATTATAGCACACACACAACAAAAGACTTCCTTAACATACAATTTCCCCAGGTTAAAGTGTATTTTTAGCACATACATGAAAAGTCTTCTCTAACATCCAATTTCCCCAGGTTAAAGTATATTTTAGCACATACATGAAAAGACTTCCCTAGTCCAAGTTACAGGTGAAAAACACATTGACAGTACCTGATTGCAGAGATTTCCCCTCTCTTAATTAGGAGCAGACAATGGCCAGTGAATGCAGGGTCAATTTACATGATATAATGATCTCCCGGCAGCTGCCAGCCTTCAAAGCCAGACTGGCTAGCAGACAATCCCATATGATACAGTAGTACACAGCAGACATAAAAATGGGAAAATGAAAATATATCACTGTATTATCCTTATCATAACTAGCTGCTATATTCCTGACACGCCCCCTCTTCCAGATGGCGCTGGGAGATGATTCTAACGAATCGTCTTGCCAAAGCCTACACTGACGGCCTGGCCGGGTGGGGTAACCCTTTAGCA
Organism: Hyperolius riggenbachi; assembly: GCF_040937935.1. Taxonomy (NCBI): domain Eukaryota; kingdom Metazoa; phylum Chordata; class Amphibia; order Anura; family Hyperoliidae; genus Hyperolius; species Hyperolius riggenbachi. Next base: position 326,452,793 of record NC_090650.1, read on the forward strand.
TCCTCAGGAGGGTTACCCACCTGTCAGTTAGCTCCAAGCTACACGACTGGAAAGCTAGGTCAGGTTGCTGCAATGTGTCGTTGCCCTGGGCAACCTGACGTAACCAACCAGGGGAATGAGGGTCAGTGACGACCGTGAATTCGCGACCATAGAGACAGTGCTGCAGCTGGGGACGGGTTCCGACCGTCACTACCCGCACTTTCTCTATAGTGGCAGGAGCTATCTCTCGGTCCCTTTGGGGAACGATTATCCGCCGGTCTGCCTCCTCCACTTCGGACAGCTCCGAGGGAATAACTTCCCAGAACCCTCTCAGCCCGCCCCTCCCAGCTGGTGACCTGCTGGCCAGACCCCTGAGCTATTCCAGGCTGCTGTCAAATCGAACAGCCCCAGAGAGCTCAGTGCTGCCTGTCACGCATTCCAGGAAGGCTGCAGACGGAGAGGCTCCTGGGCCCTCAGGGCCAGGTTCTGAAGTGAATGTTGCTGACCCAGCAACATTTGTCACTTCAGTGGACAGTCCCTCTGCTGTAGACTCGCTAGCGCTGCGGGTTACCATGGCAGCTGAGGGAGCGCCCACATTACACATATCATAAACCACATCACCTTTGGTCTTGAAAACATCTGAAGGGGGAAGATCTGGCCTGGTGCCGTCTGCCCCTTTAGTGGACAGTCCATCTGCTGCAGCCCAGCGAGCACTGCTGGTTACTCCTGCAGCTGACGGAGTGTAGCACAACACATATGATATCAGCATTATCCGTCTTACACATATTGACATTTAGAACATCACATTCCACATCAACATTATCTGCCGCATTATACACAGTGCTACTCAGCACTTCACAAGTAGCATCAACAGTTCTTGCATCGATCGCCTCGATAGTCCGTGTGTCATAAATGACATCATCAGTTTCTGCATTCTCCGTATCAACATGTCCCACTCCAGGCCTAGGCACTGGAGAATCACTAGGGCTGGCTCCTAGTACACAGTCCGTAGCCCCTGGGGCCTCACCAGCACTCCCCACTTGCACAGCATCATCAAACAGTACCTTGCAAGAGTCCTGAACTTCTGCTGGAGAGGCGGGCTCCACGGGGGTTGGATTAGGCTCATACCGGGCCACTAACCGTCCCAGGTCAGTACCCAGCAAAACGTTGGTGGGGATTTTGTCGGTTACCCCAACTTCTTTCAATCCGCTGCCGGCCCCCCAATCCAGGTGGACCAAAGCGGTGGGTATGGCTGGGGTGACACCCCCAACTCCTCTGACAGCCATTATTTTCCCAGGTATGTACTGCTCCGGGTTCACAAGCTGGGGATGTATGAGAGTCACTTCTGCTCCCGTGTCTCTCAGCCGAGTGGCAACTGTACCCCCAACCGTGACAAGTTGCAGATTCTCTGCATAGCCAGTGGCATTCCTGGTAGCACACAGAGCAGTGGGGACTTCACGGGGGTTTGAGGCCTCACTGGATTTTCGGGCCTCCCTCTTCCTCTCTGGGCAAGTCGTGCTGATATGACCCACCCTGTCACATACAAAGCATTTCCGAGTGTCAGTGGTTGGTTACTTGAATTAGTAGACAGCGGTGCTTGCATCCTCTGGGTGCTGGGTGAAACAGGTTTAGCAATCTGTTCTCCCCTCCAGCTGGATGGAGAAGTCCTCCGGGACTCGGGTGCTCTATGGGCTGTGTAGGAATCGGCCATTTCCGCAGCCTCACTGTCTTTGGTTCTCGGTCCAGCACAAACAGCCGGACATCAACAGGACAAGTGTGGAGGAACTGGTCTTTTATCATCAGTTCCTGCAGGGCATCCAAGGTTTCAACTGACAGTCCTTTTACCCACTGCTGGAAGGCAGTGCGCAGGTTGCAAGCATGATCCAGGTAACTGTCATTAGGACCTCGCTGCACTGTCCTGAAACGTTTGCGATACACCTCTGGCGTGATGTGGTATCGCGCAATGATGGCTTTCTTAATTGCCTCAAAGTCTGTTTCTTCCTCCTGGGGGAGACTCACAAACGCCTCCAGGGCCTTGCCTCTCAGCCCTGGTGTGAGGTATCTTGCCCACTGCTCACGGGGCACCCCATACTGACGACAAGTCCTTTCAAACCCCTGTAGGAAAGTGTCTATGTCAGAGTCCTTGTCCATAGCAGGGAACTTATCCAGGGGGATTCTGTGGACTCGCTCACCTTCGCATTCTGCGGGTCCAGCAGACTGGTTCTGCTGCTGAAGTTTAGCCAGCTACAGCTGGTGTTGCCATTCAGCTCTTCCCTCCTCTACCCGGAGTCGCTGGGCAGCTTGTTCCCTCTCTGCCTGGAGTCTTTCACTCTCGGCATGGCGTCTTTCTCTCTTGGCCTGGTGTCGCCGTTCAGCTCTTCCCTCCTCTGCCTGTCGGTGCAGTAGGATCAGTTTTAGGCGCAGTTCAGGATCAGCCGAGTTCAGTAGCTGTAGATCAGCTTCCAGAGATGGCATCTCCCTGCTCAGTGGATCGTCCAGGACATCGTCTCTACTCGCATTCTGCAGCATGAGCGATTCCTCCTCTGGCGTGTCGTGAGCTGCATTCGCTGGCGTTGGAGCACGGGCTTGCTCTGCCTCATCATACTCCTCGAGGGCACGAACTAACGTCCCGATGCCTTTGTGCTCACACAGGTTGAGTAGTATCTCTTTGCTTTGCCTTACATAGCTGGATGCTTTCTGAGCCATCGTGTTGCAAAAAGAAAAAGAAAAAAGGGGGGAGGGAAAGCAAAATACCAAGTGTGTATCTTTGAGAACAAAAAAAGTATATAGATTTTGCACTGAGTAGACTTCTGTAGGCTAGTCGCTTCTAGCAAGCTTCCAGCCTTTAGTACTCAGAATAGCGAGCTAAACTGCGTACTAATGTCAACTCAGCTGTCGAGTGCTCAACACGTAATCTGCATTTTCGTATTCGGGTCAGCTTTGCGCTTAGGCTGAATACAGGAACGCCACGCACCAACACACGCAGTACAGTTGTACAGTAACACAGCACAATCAGGCACTGACTTGTAATGCAAGTTACACTGTCGTGCAGCAAAACCACTAACAGTCGTTCCAAACGATACTGTTAGCCACTCCCACTCTGCTGTCGAGCGCAGAAGTGCCCCATACACACAATGCAATTACAATTTCATATGGTAGTGTTGTTCAAGCATACAATTAGGTATGGACTTATACACAGCTACACTGCAGCCTCCTCTAGGCTATGAGTGTTAGTTTAGTATAGCAGAAGTCAAGCTTATTAAATAATAATTTAATATTCCAGGAAAAAAAGTGGAACAAGGCAGAACAGAATATATACAAAAGATTACAAAAAACAAAGTAAAAAGTTACAAAATTAAGAGTTTACAAAAATACACACAAAGCGATTTGCTTACCAAAATACAGGGATCCAGATAGAAGAACCTTGGACTTTTGTGGACGGACACAGTTCTGGTTTGAGCAGGAGCCCACTTAGCTTGGGCCGGGAGTCCAGCTGCAGCTACCGTCAGGAGAGGACTGATTTTAGGTATCTGTCCCCTGCTTTTTATGATGAAATATTTGCCTTGAGGCTGCAAGCCTGTTTGGACGGGGGGGAACTAGTTCTAATTACATCCTCAGCCATAATTTGATTCCCAGAGATCTAACATCCACATGTGAAAAGTGTATTATAGCACACACACAACAAAAGACTTCCTTAACATACAATTTCCCCAGGTTAAAGTGTATTTTTAGCACATACATGAAAAGTCTTCTCTAACATCCAATTTCCCCAGGTTAAAGTATATTTTAGCACATACATGAAAAGACTTCCCTAGTCCAAGTTACAGGTGAAAAACACATTGACAGTACCTGATTGCAGAGATTTCCCCTCTCTTAATTAGGAGCAGACAATGGCCAGTGAATGCAGGGTCAATTTACATGATATAATGATCTCCCGGCAGCTGCCAGCCTTCAAAGCCAGACTGGCTAGCAGACAATCCCATATGATACAGTAGTACACAGCAGACATAAAAATGGGAAAATGAAAATATATCACTGTATTATCCTTATCATAACTAGCTGCTATATTCCTGACACGCCCCCTCTTCCAGATGGCGCTGGGAGATGATTCTAACGAATCGTCTTGCCAAAGCCTACACTGACGGCCTGGCCGGGTGGGGTAACCCTTTAGCATCCTCAGGAGGGTTACCCACCTGTCAGTTAGCTCCAAGCTACACGACTGGAAAGCTAGGTCAGGTTGCTGCAATGTGTCGTTGCCCTGGGCAACCTGACGTAACCAACCAGGGGAATGAGGGTCAGTGACGACCGTGAATTCGCGACCATAGAGACAGTGCTGCAGCTGGGGACGGGTTCCGACCGTCACTACCCGCACTTTCTCTATAGTGGCAGGAGCTATCTCTCGGTCCCTTTGGGGAACGATTATCCGCCGGTCTGCCTCCTCCACTTCGGACAGCTCCGAGGGAATAACTTCCCAGAACCCTCTCAGCCCGCCCCTCCCAGCTGGTGACCTGCTGGCCAGACCCCTGAGCTATTCCAGGCTGCTGTCAATTCGAACAGCCCCAGAGAGCTCAGTGCTGCCTGTCACGCATTCCAGGAAGGCTGCAGACGGAGAGGCTCCTGGGCCCTCAGGGCCAGGTTCTGAAGTGAATGTTGCTGACCCAGCAACATTTGTCACTTCAGTGGACAGTCCCTCTGCTGTAGACTCGCTAGCGCTGCGGGTTACCATGGCAGGTGAGGGAGCGCCCACATTACACATATCATAAACCACATCACCTTTGGTCTTGAAAACATCTGAAGGGGGAAGATCTGGCCTGGTGCCGTCTGCCCCTTTAGTGGACAGTCCATCTGCTGCAGCCCAGCGAGCACTGCTGGTTACTCCTGCAGCTGACGGAGTGTAGCACAACACATATGACATCAGCATTATCCGTCTTACACATATTGACATTTAGAACATCACATTCCACATCAACATTATCTGCCGCATTATACACAGTGCTACTCAGCACTTCACAAGTAGCATCAACAGTTCTTGCATCGATCGCCTCGATAGTCCGTGTGTCATAAATGACATCATCAGTTTCTGCATTCTCCGTATCAACATGTCCCACTCCAGGCCTAGGCACTGGAGAATCACTAGGGCTGGCTCCTAGTACACAGTCCGTAGCCCCTGGGGCCTCACCAGCACTCCCCACTTGCACAGCATCATCAAACAGTACCTTGCAAGAGTCCTGAACTTCTGCTGGAGAGGCGGGCTCCACGGGGGTTGGATTAGGCTCATACCGGGCCACTAACCGTCCCAGGTCAGTACCCAGCAAAACGTTGGTGGGGATTTTGTCGGTTACCCCAACTTCTTTCAATCTGCTGCCGGCCCCCCCAATCCAGGTGGACCAAAGCGGTGGGTATGGCTGGGGTGACACCCCCAACTCCTCTGACAGCCATTATTTTCCCAGGTATGTACTGCTCCGGGTTCACAAGCTGGGGATGTATGAGAGTCACTTCTGCTCCCGTGTCTCTCAGCCGAGTGGCAACTGTACCCCCAACCGTGACAAGTTGCAGATTCTCTGCATAGCCAGTGGCATTCCTGGTAGCACACAGAGCAGTGGGGACTTCACGGGGGTTTGAGGCCTCACTGGATTTTCGGGCCTCCCTCTTCCTCTCTGGGCAAGTCGTGCTGATATGACCCACCCTGTCACATACAAAGCATTTCCGAGTGTCAGTGGTTGGTTACTTGAATCCAGTAGACAGCGGTGCTTGCATCCTCTGGGTGCTGGGTGAAACAGGTTTAGCAATCTGTTCTCCCCTCCAGCTGGATGGAGAAGTCCTCCGGGACTCGGGTGCTCTATGGGCTGTGTAGGAATCGGCCATTTCCGCAGCCTCATCCACTGTCTTTGGTTCTCGGTCCAGCACAAACAGCTGGACATCAACAGGACAAGTGTGGAGGAACTGGTCTTTTATCATCAGTTCCTGCAGGGCATCCAAGGTTTCAACTGACAGTCCTTTTACCCACTGCTGGAAGGCAGTGCGCAGGTTGCAAGCATGATCCAGGTAACTGTCATTAGGACCTCGCTGCACTGTCCTGAAACGTTTGCGATACACCTCTGGCGTGATGTAGTATCGCGCAATGATGGCTTTCTTAATTGCCTCAAAGTCTGTTTCTTCCTCCTGGGGGAGACTCACAAACGCCTCCAGGGCCTTGCCTCTCAGCCCTGGTGTGAGGTATCTTGCCCACTGCTCACGGGGCACCCCATACTGACGACAAGTCCTTTCAAACCCCTGTAGGAAAGTGTCTATGTCAGAGTCCTTGTCCATAGCAGGGAACTTATCCAGGGGGATTCTGTGGACTCGCTCACCTTCGCATTCTGCGGGTCCAGCAGACCGGTTCTGCTGCTGAAGTTTAGCCAGCTACAGCTGGTGTTGCCATTCAGCTCTTCCCTCCTCTACCCGGAGTCGCTGGGCAGCTTGTTCCCTCTCTGCCTGGAGTCTTTCACTCTCGGCATGGCGTCTTTCTCTCTTGGCCTGGTGTCGCCGTTCAGCTCTTCCCTCCTCTGCCTGTCGGTGCAGTAGGATCAGTTTTAGGCGCAGTTCAGGATCAGCCGAGTTCAGTAGCTGTAGATCAGCTTCCAGAGATGGCATCTCCCTGCTCAGTGGATCGTCCAGGACATCGTCTCTACTCGCATTCTGCAGCATGAGCGATTCCTCCTCTGGCGTGTCGTGAGCTGCATTCGCTGGTGTTGGAGCACGGGCTTGCTCTGCCTCATCATACTCCTCGAGGGCACGAACTAACGTCCCGATGCCTTTGTGCTCACACAGGTTGAGTAGTATCTCTTTGCTTTGCCTTACATAGCTGGATGCTTTCTGAGCCATCGTGTTGCAAAAAGAAAAAGAAAAAAGGGGGGAGGGAAAGCAAAATACCAAGTGTGTATCTTTGAGAACAAAAAAAGTATATAGATTCTGCACTGAGTAGACTTCTGTAGGCTAGTCGCTTCTAGCAAGCTTCCAGCCTTTAGTACTCAGAATAGCGAGCTAGACTGCGTACTAATGTCAACTCAGCTGTCGAGTGCTCAACACGTAATCTGCATTTTCGTATTCGGGTCAGCTTTGTGCTTAGGCTGAATACGGGAACGCCACGCACCAACACACGCAGTACAGTTGTACAGTAACACAGCACAATCAGGCACTGACTTGTAATGCAAGTTACACTGTCGTGCAGCAAAACCACTAACAGTCGTTCCAAACGATACTGTTAGCCACTCCCACTCTGCTGTCGAGCGCAGAAGTGCCCCATACACACAATGCAATTACAATTTCATATGGTAGTGTTGTTCAAGCATACAATTAGGTATGGACTTATACACAGCTACACTGCAGTCTCCTCTAGGCTATGAGTGTTAGTTTAGTACAGCAGAAGTCAAGCTTATTAAATAATAATTTAATATTCCAGGAAAAAAAGTAGAATAATGCAGAACAGAATATATACAAAAGATTACAAAAAAACAAAGTAAAAAGTTACAAAATTAAGAGTTTACAAAGATACACACAAAGCGATTTGCTTACCAAAATACAGGGATCCAGATAGAAGAACCTTGGACTTTTGTGGACAGACACAGTTCTGGTTTGACCAGGAGCCCACTTAGCTTGGGCCGGGAGTCCAGCTGCAGCTACCGTCAGGAGAGGACTGATTTTAGGTATCTGTCCCCTGCATTTTATAATGGAATATTTGCCTTGAGGCTGCAAGCCTGTTTGGACGGGGGGGAACTAGTTCTAATTACATCCTCAGCCATAATTTGATTCCCAGAGATCTAACATCCACATGTGAAAAGTGTATTATAGCACACACACAACAAAAGACTTCCTTAACATCCAATTTCCCCAGGTTAAAGTGTATTTTTAGCACATACATTAAAAGACTTCCTTAACATCCAATTTCCCCAGGTTAAAGTGTATTTTAGCACATACATGAAAAGACTTCCCTAGTCCAAGTTACAGGTGACAAACACATTGTTGACAGTACCTAATTGCAGAGATTTCCCATCTCCCAATTAGGAGCAGACAATGGCCATTGAATGCAGGGTCAATTTACATGATATAACGAACTCCCGGCAGCTGCCAGCCTTCAAAGCCAGACTGGCTAGCAGACAATCCCATATGATACAGTAGTACACAGCAGACATAAAAATGGAAAAATGAAAATATATTACTGTATTATCCTTATTATAACTAGCTGCTATATTCCTGACAGTTATCATCGCACTGCGCGACATTTTTGGCGCACCGCGCTGCGCGCAAACATTACTGTTTTGAGCGCACTAATGTTTGCTTGACACTTAACGCTCAAAAACCTGCTTAGCGCTATGGTGCTAATGGTTAGCGCTGGTTAGTGAATCAAGGCCTAAGGTTTGTGGCATACTAAGCATTGCATTGCACATCCTGGAAAAACAGGATAAAGGAGAAAAGTCGCATCATGTGTCCTCCTGTGTGTGATGCTTATAGAGAAGCACACAGTACATAAAAGAATGATTATACCACAACTGTACCATTACAATATAATGACATGGTGCATTGCATTGCAGCATGTCAGCGTAAAATTATCTTAAACAGGACTGAATTTATGGTAAGGCCTCAAAGGCCCAGGACTTGGTAGCTTCTGCCCAAGGGGATAGCTCGACATGGAAAGGGGTTGCTGGATGAGAAGCCTGTAAGTGGAAAAGGGATACAAATGGGGAGCAACATAGGGAAGCGGAGAGATGCTGCTTAAGAGAGCTATACATGAAAGAAAGGGGCTATTGTAGATATACAGTATGTAATGTAATTCCTACACACACAGAGGGGGCTGTACATGGAATAGGAGGGGCATTGTTGCACATGGATAGAAATCAACAAGAAAATTGGGCTGAAAAATAAAAATCCAACCTTGATCCTAAGAAGTGGAACGGAGGTGTGGATTTCAAATTTAGAGTCTTCCAATCATGCGCATGTCACAATGCACAGGTATACACCAGGTCGCCCCCTCCAATCCTCCAATGACCTTCGCCTCACCGCCCCACGCATTTCCCACTCCCATGCCCGTCTGCAGGAGAGCCACCCCAACCTTTGGAACACCCTTTCTCCACCCATCAGACTTGCTCCCTCCTTCAACACATTCAAGCAAGCCCTCAAAACCCACCTCTTTAAGATGGCCTACCCACCTCCTACCAGGGTCAGACTGGGCCACAGTAGTACAGTTTTTTCCCTCGGTGGGCCCTGCCTCCAGGTCACTGGTGCCCCCCCCTCCTTGTCTGACAGAGCTCCAATTGCTGCCTGCAGCACAAAACTTCTCTTCTCAGTACTGTAATCACTCATGCTGAGAGCAGTGACGTAGCTAAGGAGCTGTAGGCCTCGATGCAAGTTTTACAATGGGGCCCACCAAGCACTCTATACATAATTTATACGACGCACCAAAACCTGCCAATGGCAACTACAGTGTCAGAGGTGCAAAAAGGGGATGGGAAATAGCTTGTTAATGATTACCAGTGTTCAAAGTATCTATAGAAGTGATTATTATGAGCACAGGACCAATAGAGAGGTAATACTGTAGTTGAGGGAGGGCCCTTCGGGGCTCCTTTGGCGGAAGGGCCCTGATGCGGTCGCAACCTCTGCAACCTCTGCGGTCGCAACCTCTGCAAAGTAGGACATTACTTTATATTGAAGGAGGGGACTCTATGCAAAGTTTTGCTTGGCAGCAGTGTCTCTGAATTACAATGCTGCTAAGATCATGTACATTTGGCCCTGTCCATAATACATCATGGCCACGCCCACCTTCTGGTGCATGGCCACGCCCTTTTTTCACCACAATCATGGGATGAGTGGGCCCCAGGTTGAAATTTCTTTGGTGGGCCCCCAGTGTCCTAGTCCGACCCTGCCTCCTACCACACAGTAACTCTCTACTGAATTTTTATTTCACAGCCCCACCTAGTGTATCCACCCCACTCCGTTAGATTGTAAGCCTCTGGCAGGGTCCTCCCTTCCCTAGTGTAATCTACAGGATCATGTGCTCCTGTCCTTTGACAGCCTGTACTTGTATTACTGGGCCTACCTAACCAGCCCATATTGCATGATCATGTATTTTGTATAATGTGCCTTGTATAACTTTGTTCTATGTGGTATAACCATGTTATGTCTGTCATCCTTGTATCATTGTATATATTTATTGTTGAGCGCTGCGTAATATGTTGGCACTTTATAAATACATTAAATAATAATACCTCATCTCCATTCACTTAACACAGTAAGAACATGCCTGATGCCTGGTAGTGCACATCTCATCTTTTATTATTACGCTGAAATCCTAAACACTGAGAAGTCAGCATGTCAACGTGAATGGGCTCATTGCAGGTCCTTAATGTGTGTATATGTTACGGCCAGAACCCGAAGTGTGGCCACTTCTAGTTCTGGCCGGCCACTTCGGGTTCTGGCCGGCCAATTTGCGAAGTGGCCGCAGCGCAGCGGCCAATGTTAGAAATGCAAAGCTACACTTATTTTACGGCCGTCTCGCTGCGGCCAAATGTATTAAAAGTTGCTTAAATTTAATTAAATATAGCCGGCGGCGATGTGATAGATGAAGCCGCCGGCTTTCGCACTGCCTCCCCCCCCCGATTCTCTCCCCCCCCCCCCCCCCCCCGCCTCTCTCCTTGTCCCCGCCTTCCATACAATACGGAGCCGCCGGGAGAGTCGTTCGTCGCGGCAGGGGAAGCAGAGCGGGGAGGCTGCAGACATTGCTTCTGCCAGCGCCCGCTCTGCAGGAACGGCAGGATTCCCCTGCCGCGACGAACGACTCTCGGGGACACGCGTGTCCCCGCCCGGCTGCTCCGTATGTCGTATAGGAGGCAGGGAGAGGAGAGAGGCGGGGGAGAGGAGGAGGAGGCAGTGCGAAAGCCGGCGGCTTCATCTATCACATTGCCGCCGGCTATATTTAATTAAATTAAGCAACTTTTAATACATTTGGCCGCAGCGAGACGGCTGTAAAATAAATGTAAACTTTCCATTTCTAACATTGGCCGCTGCGCTGCGGCCACTTTGCACATTGGCCGGCCAGAACCCGAAGTGGCTGGCCAGAACTAGAAGTGGCCACACTTCGGGTTCTGGCCGTAACATATATAACAAACGTTAGAACACACCTCTAATGTGCATAGTGTGAACGCATGTAAAAACACCAGAAAAGTAGGTAGCTACAGAAAATCTGAGATGAAAGATCATAGGGTTGATGTGTGAAGCTGTAGTAATAATGCTTTGCGCATAGAGCTCATTGCAATTTAACCATTCCTACTAGTCTTCCATGGCATATGCTAATAGCGCGGCCCAGGGTATTTGAGCACCGCGAGCATTGCTACGGTAATGAGCAATAGTAATGCCATCACCATAGCAATGCCTGCGAGTAATGCGGGTTGCCCTAATAGGGTAACTTGCGATAAACTGCTGCCGGTAGTTATGGTAACATTGCCATGTGCTGTCTGCTCACAGCAATGTTACTGCAGCCACATGCTCAGTTGCCCATCTTACTCCCTTCAGCTTAACCACCCATACCAATTTGAACACACTCCCCTAAAGGCTAATAGGTCAATCTATTATAAGAGCAGCCAATGGATTCAGGGATTTGTAGTCCTTCCTAATTGACCCTGCACCAGTCAATGTCTTGTCGTCCATGATAGAAATGAGTTGCTATTATTAAGCTGACAGACAGACAAATGACAGCACTCAAGACTGCACCTGCAATGTGAACCAACCGAGGCAATGCAGAGCCCCACTGGGGCTAAATACATGCCTTGAATGCAAAACAGATGCAAATTACATACTAATTTTAATCTAAACATTTTGAATGTAAATTTGAAGCAATGAATGCAGATAGCCACAAGTGTACTTACGTTCAATTTGTACAGTGGGAGACATGGCAGCGCTTTCAAACAGAAGTTATACCTGAATGATCAATCTGCATGGATGTGCAGCGCTCCAGTAACTGGACAATATTTCACACCTAGCACTCACTACAGGCAAAGGGGGGTGTTAGCTTCAGTAAATAATGTATGCACAGATTATTACCCAATAGACTTCCCCACAGCGATGACGGACCCCCTCGGGGAAGGCCTAACACTAGTCTAGCAATAAAAACATAATATTCCTTGTGCTGCTAATCATAAATGGTATACACATTGCATCAAGCAGACAGACAGACAAATGACAGCGCTCAAGGCTGCACCTGCAATGTAAACCAACAGAGGCAATGCAGAGCCCCACTGGTGCTAAATACATGCCTTGAATGCAAAACAGATGCAAATGATGTACTAATTCTAATCTAAAAATGTTGAATGTAAGTTTGAAGCAATGAATGCAGCTAGCCACTAGTATACTTACGTTCAATTTGTACAGCGGGAGACATGGCAACGCTTTCAAACATGCTGTTGGGTGTGTTTTGGATTGATTACTGTAACAACCTCTCCTTGACCCTTGACTACTTATTGGATTGCCGCCTGTCTTGACCTCTGCTATTACGACTATACTCCTATCTCTATCTCCTATGTCTTTCTCTCTCCTGGCTTTCCTCCTACCTCTCAGAAAGGACCTTCAGAGTCACCCACTCTGGCACCAACTCCTCTCCACATCCCCTCACTGTTGGTGTTCCCCAAGGCTCAGTCCTCGTACCTCTCCTTTTATTTATCTACATGTATGTTCTTGGTCAGCTCATTAGTTCCCTTGGCTTCTAATATCATCAGTACGCTGATGATACCCAGAACTACATTTCAGCACCTGAATTGGATACCTTAACAGCTCGTGTCCCTGACTGTCTCTATGCAATAGCCTCCTTCATGTCCTCCCATTTTCTAAAGCTCAACAAATGAACAAAACTGAAATGTAATCTTCCCACCTCACAATTCAATGCATCTGCATGACATCACTATTTCTGTTGATGGCACTTCCATAATATCTATCCCCAGGCTTGCTGCCTAGGTGTAATATTGGACTCATGTCTCTCATTCAAACCACACATTGACAAACTATCCTCCTCCTGTCACCTCCACCTAAAAAACATCTCTTGCATCTGCCCTTTGCTCACACAGTTCAAGAGAAAAATTATTTTCGACTAATTTTCGCCTAATTTTGTTTCGACAGGCGAATTTTCGCTTGAATATTTTCGCGTTAATTTTCACCTAATGCCCGTTATTTTCATGTTAAATTCGTAGTTCATCGCGTACGTATTTCCGCGTAGTCGTACTACCGTACACGTGCGGTAAGTGCGTCTATTTGCATGTATTAGCGGATTGTTGCGGACATTTTTCCGCATAAGGGCATAAGCGCCCACATACAGCGAAGTTTCTTGCGGATTATTGCGGACATTTTTTTGCATAAGGGCATAAGTGTCCACATACAGTGCCGTTTCATTTTTCCGCATAAGGGCATAAGCATCCGCATACGGCGAAGTTTCTTGCGGATTATTGCTGAAATTTTTCCGCATAAGGGCATAAGCGTCCGCATATAGTGAAGTCTCTTCAATTTTCGATGCTGGTCGAAAATGTAAATATTTCTGAAGATTTTCGTGAAAATTTGCCCAATTCGAAAACGGGATTTTAGATGCGAAACACTGTGCAGAAGTTCATTGTCCCATCACAACACATGCAATTTACATCTGACCAAAAGGCCTCTCTTTTCTCTCACAGGACACTGTTTACCTGCCACCCGTTTAGCTCCATTACAGCCCATCATGAACTCTGCTGCATGACTCATCCACCTTTCCTCCCACTTCTCCAGCCCAATCACCCTCAGTCAGTTCCCTCACTGGCTGCCAGTTACACAAAAGATACAATTTAAAATCCTTACTCTCGCCTACATAGCTCTCCTCAAGCTAGCTCCTTCCTATCTAAATAACCGTATTTATAGATATCATCCTACATGGAATCTCCTCTCTACTAACAATATCCTTCTGTCATCTTCTCTGGTCATCTCTTCTCACTCCCGCTTACAAGACTTCTCTCGATCCTCTCCCCTCCTCTGGAACACTCTTCCTCAACACATCCGCCACTCACCCACACTTACTCTTTTTAGACAGAATCTGAACACTTACCTCTTCAGGCAAGCATACTCTCCTACCTAGGACACTTTGCCCATTGACCACCATCTCTACTACCCCATACAAATTTTCCCTTTACCTACTGTCCTATCCCTTAAACATTTAGACTGTAAGGACTTTTGGCAAGGGCTCTCTTCCCCTTTTGTCTCTTAATGCTGTGTAATGGGTGTACATACCTCCCACCCCTGTGTAAAAATATGTAGTTCATGTGTTCACTGCATTAGCTGTTATCCACTCTTGTTTTGTATTAACTGTTGTATTGTTTATTTTGTATTGTTATACCCTGGATGCTGTTGTACAGTGCCACGGAAGATGTTGGCCCTATATAACTTATCATTATTAATAATAATAACAATATTTCATCCCTGGCTCTTCATCTGGCTGTTTGATACTCATGTGTGACCCCTAGCTTGTCCCTGACTTTGAGTTTGCCTGGTCTCTGGACTAACAGTCACCGGTTTGAGTTTATCTGATCCGTGGAGTGACAGTCACCAGTTAACAATTTTAGATATTTTGATTTGTGAAATTGTGATTGAAAAAGCAATCATTTAACTGCATAGATTTCTTGCATTTCTTGAATTCAATTGGATCTCTGCATGCGAGTTCAGTAGTAGTGTGTAGAAGAATAACAATAAAATTTGTATCTGACCACAATTTACTCATGACCTAAATGAATACAAGTCAGCACCAGCAACAAGAACAAAAAACAAATGGGATGAAGTCAAACAAGCATCATTAATCCGTAGCAGAATCCAATATGTGTCATGTTTTGTTTTTCAGCTCATTCCCTTGTTTGCCATCATGTTTTCTATTTCCATTCTTTCGTGGTGTATTGCTTGTATCATTTCTTTGCTTGGGTGTCATTGATTTTTGTACTCTGCACATTCTTACAACACACAGTGCATTGTTTTTCTATGTGAAGCTCCAGAATATGAAATGCATATGAGCTTATAAGTCTCCAGGCAAAGCAGCTTACTGTGCTATTTTCTGAGCCGTCCAGCCTTTGATCAGACCCTTTCATTTGTTGTTTATTTTCTTCCCATTATCGGAAATCTTTAAAGCTTCAGATTAACTTCTAAATATTGACAGGGCTTAATCTGTTTACACCATAGATGATGCATATGTAAATTTAGGAGAAAAAAAATCCCCCCCAAAAACTAAATAAAGCATAGCACTTTCTTTTTTCACTTATCTGTTAAATTCATTTTGGTCCATATATAGGTATAGAAAATAATTCATAGCAGTTAGTAGAGTGCATCTGTGCAACTGTCATACATTTTCACTAAGGGATTGCGCACACTATCTGCGGTGTTGAGTAGTGCGCACCATTCTGCAATGCCATTATGAAGCACACAGAGCCATCACTGTGAGTGTCTCCACTGCCTCTAAATGTGCCAGTGCACTGTGTCAGTGACTGTGGAAGCCAATACACTGGTGGAGAGAGGTGGTCTGCAATTGAAGTGCCATGGTTTTAGTGTGAACAGGTCCTTAAAGTAGGATTAAACTCCCAAAACTAAAATTGAAGTAACTACTCTTAGTTACATAAAACAACATTTAGAAGCATTCCCAAGTATTCCCTGTGTGAAAAAAAATCATTTATTTTCACTGCATAGAGCAGTAGGAGTTTGCTTATCTGTTTTCATCGGCAAAGGAGGCAAGAATCTCACTGTGCCTGTGTCTTCACTGCCGCCCTCCTCTTCTGCTTAAGTGACTCAGCTGCTGCCAGCCAGGGTGATGTGTCTAGTAAGCAAAGGAAGAGGGACATACTGAAGACCCCATCATAGGGAGATTCTTGTCTTTGCCCATGACCAGAGATAAGCAAGCTTCTACTGCTCTCTGTAATGAAAATAAAATATTTTGCACACATGGAATACGTGGGAATGCTTTTACATGTTCTTGTCAGGATTTCCAATATTCATTAGATTCCTCTCAGCACTTATGTCCCAATCTCCTCACGCTCCACCCTATGTGGTGCATCAACGCTCAGTACAGGGATGACAAGTACATTATCCCAGCACTAGGTTACACCCAGGCCTTTAAGTGGGAAAGATATAAATGCTGAGAATTGGAAATCAATGAAGTACCAGAGAACCCCATCATACAAACCATACACACAGTACAAGTTCAAACCAGGAATCGGATGTAAGTCTTACCAGAGTTAATCCAAATCAAAGTCATAAACAAGCCAAGGGTCATTCATAAGAGATCAATCAGCCAGGCAGGAAGTTTCAGGGAGCAGACAAAATCCATAGTCACTCACAATCAGAGGTCAGTCATGGCAGCAGTTCAGTATATGATAGTTGAGGTAAGCAGAGCAAAGTCCCAACAGGAGAAAAAGAGAAGTACATCCAAGCATTAGTCCAGAGATAAAGCTATCACGGGCAGAGTATGAATGAGGAGCAGCTTAAATACTACTGGCAGCCAATCACACCAGACCACACCTCTTAGCAGCCAGCCAGAACCAACTTCCTGCACGTCATCCATAGGCTAAGACAACTGAACAGTTGTTAGTCTGCCCCGCAATGAATAGGAAGAATGAGTAATCACGCGCATTTGCCTCTTAGAGCAAATACCCTTTGCTGATTTCTGCACACCTGCAGGTATACAGGGATTTCGGCTCTACAAAGCCTGTTTTAGGCGTGGTTCAGCAGAACATATACTGTACAAACAGACCGGTATGCGAACAGATCCAGTGTTAAACCAATGGATCAATTCACATTCATCCGCTTGTACGGATCCGTTGTCCGTTCTGCCCAACGGACAAAAAAATGCAGCAGGACCTAATTTCCTGGACTGTTTTACCCAGCGGACTGGAAACAGAAAATTTTGCAGCTACATAGGAACAAATAGAAAACTGACAGTTTACAGCATACTGGCTGTAAAAAGCTGACAGCTTTTACCTGATGCTGATGGCCAGATTCCTATGGCCGGTTCCGTGAACAAACGCAAATGTGAACCGGGCCTAATGGAATAATTAGAGTGTGCTGACCATTGCAGGAGTGTTGGGGGTGCCATAGAAACTTTAGAGGTAAATGATGAAGTGACTGCACCCTCCCAAATGATGACCTTCGATGTGACGTGCCCGGCTAGCGATCCCGCAGCACTCCGGATCATTCAGCAAATCAGAATAGAAGAAGCCGGCACCATCTAAATAATTCTTCTGCTCTTTTATTTATCAAAGCATTTCCAGTAGAATAATGCGACGTTTCAAGGCTGCACGCCTCTTTATCAAGCTTAGCTGGAAGTAACAATCATAGGAAACATACACTGACATTTATAGCAAACATGGTTAACAACAGCCAATCAATTCAAATTATTAGCCACCAATCATGATGATCCTGCTATGTCGGACCTGATGGGGAACTTACATGTGGCTGCTATGATAGGACACACAGGTTAAACCCTCCCATCTCTTCAGCCCCTCCTGGTCTCACGCTCCATGACCTCCTTGGTCCGCCCATCATCACCCCCACTCCACCCGTCCGCTCTCGGCGGACCTGATGGGGAACATGAGTGACGTCGCGCCAGGGGCGGCGCCTGAGCGCCGTCCCGGCGCGTCTAGGCGGATACTAGGGAGACGCAAGCGGCTGATAGCCGCCGACGTCACCCATCAGATGTTTAGGAGGCCCGGAGCGCCGACCCATCAGCGCTGTCTATACTAATGTGGCATATCTATTGCGTCCGATTACCCGCATATACGCATCCTCTCAGATGCATCTATAACATCTATCACGTCTAGTCATCCACATATATGGCACATCTATCGCATCTCATAATCCACATATACGCCTCGACTCAGATGCGTAATTAGCACATGGCTGATTTGTAAAAATAAACACATTAACACTAGCAGCACTTAATATTGGATCAAGAACCCAAGCTATTTTGGCAAACAGACCAAGGAGGGGAAGGAAAGGGAAAAGGGGAGAGGAATAAACAGAGGGGATAGGGAGGAAAGCAAGGAAGGGTAAAAGGGGAAAGAGGGGGGAAGGGAGAGAGGGAAGAAGGAAGGGGGGACAGTAGAGAGAGGGGACTCTATGTTACATATAGTATTCACTATTCTCCTTACCAGGGCCTTCTGGACTAAGGCACGCAACTATAAAGCAACTATAAAGCATTAAGTGCTTAAATAACAGATCTCAACAAAACATACCATAATATGGTAAAGACTGGGCACAATGGAACAAAGTCACAAAAAGGGCAACAGGTCAAGTTCCCTGTTTAAGCCCCTAGGTTCCATTGTGTCCAGTCTTTTAATCCAATACGCTTCCCTCCAAAGCAGTTTTTTCAATCGGTCACCCCCTCTTCTTAATTGTGTAACCTGTTCAATGACCATAAATCTTAGTTGGCTAACATGGTGACCTGCCTGTGAAAAGTGATATGGTACTGCCTGATCTATAAGTCGTTCCCTAATGGCATGTTTATGAGATGACAGTCTCTTTTTGAGTTTCTGAGTAGTCTGTCCGATGTATTGTAGGCCACACGGGCACTTAAGGGCATAAACGACATAGTCTGAGTCACATGTGTGCCACCCCTTTATTAAAATTTTTGTACCTTGGTGAGGGTGTGTAAAAAACGAACCCTTAATTACAGAACTGCAATGAACACAGTTTAGACAGGGATAAGTCCCCTTTCTGTGTGTCTGTACTGTACCAGTATTTTAGGTCATGTCCGCATGCACTAACCGGTCCCTGAGTGTCGGTGTTTTTTTATATGATATAAGTGGGGGGTTCCTAAACTGCTCAATCTCAGGGAAGCTATCAGTCAATAGGTGCCAATGGCGTCGTATAATCCTTGATATATTGGAACTATGGGTGTTGTATCTAGTGACAAAGGGGATACGATTATGTATCCGCTGTCTATTCCTCTGTCCCCCAGATTGTCCAGTAGTCCTGGCACGTGCCTTCTGTAGGATATGTGTTGGATATCCCCTAGTTTCAAATTTGTTTTGCATCTCGTCAAGTCTCCTGGCCCGCATCCCCTCATCCTCAACTATTTGACTTATCCTCTGGAATTGACTGATGGGAACCGAACCCCTAGTAGCCATTGGATGGAAACTCCCATAATGGAGAAGGGAGTTCACATCCGTCGGCTTAACATAGAGGTCGGTTATTAGCCTGTCTCCACTCCGTCTCACCAATGTATCAAGAAAGCTCACTTCTTCCACAGATGAATGGATGGTAAGTCTAATCGTTGGACTTCTGCCCATCAGTTCATCAACAAAAGTAACAAGGGTTGAATGTGGCCCCGCCCACACGCAAAAAACATCATCTATATATCTATGCCACTGTTTGGCGTATTTCTGGAATAGCCCATTGGTGTATACGAACATCTCCTCGTACACTCCCATGAAGATGTTTGCGTAGAACGGGGCCACATTCGACCCCATTGCCGTACCCCTGACCTGCAAATAAAAAGTATCATCAAACCTAAAATAGTTAAACTGTAAAACAATCCTCAACAAATCACAAATAAATTTAATCTGAGTGTCTGAAAAATCAGACGCCGTTTCTAACATATGATGAATAGCCTCTACACCCCCATCGTGCGGGATGGAGGTGTAGAGGCTTTCCACATCCAACGTAACCAACAAGCATAAACCCTGTAATGGTTCCATATTACGGATGATATTCAGAAACATTTGGGTATCACGTAAATATGACTTAAGACCTAAGACATATGGTCTCAACACCTGATCCAGATATTTAGCTACCGGGGAGAATACTGATTCTACCCCTACTACAATCGGCCGGCCTGGGGGGTTTTCTAATTGCTTATGGATTTTTGGACAGATGTAAAGTACCGGGGTAATCGGATGTTCCTGCACGAGAAATTTAGCTAATTTTTCATCTATTATCTTAGTCTGCACAGCTGCAGATATCACAGCTTCCAGGCGTTTTTGGATCTCACTTAGTGGATCACCATCCAGTTTTAGATAAGTAGATTCATCAGAAAGCTGTCTCATGATTTCACCCCGGTACATAGTAGTGTCCATCACTACTATCGCCCGACCCTTGTCCGCTGGCTTAATTGTGATGAGTGGATTATCTGAAAGTTCCCTTAAGGCTTGTTGTTGTTCCCGAGTAATATTCCTCCGTGTGGAGAGACCCATAAGTCTCGGATTTCTGAAGAGTGAATCAACCTCAGTTTGTACTTTCTTCACAAATAAGTCAATTATTTGACATGATGGAGGCTGAAAGTGACTTTTTAACCTAAGGTTGGTATCCTGGAGCTGTAACATCTCCAGTTCCACATCAGAAGGAGGAGGAACTAAATCAAAAGTCCTGGGTATCGAAAAGAAATATTTAAGCTTAATGGAACGAAAAAATCTTTGTAATTCCAAGTCCACTTCTAATGGGTCAGGGGTATTCGTTGGTGCATACGACAGTCCCAGATTGAGGGCAGAGGTCTGTGCGGGGGTCAAGACACAGGACGAGATGTTAACAACTATCAGGTTCTCCGATATGGCTGGCTGCGTCGTGGTCGCAGTCTGCCCCTTATTCCCTCCTCTCTTATGTCCGCCCCTACGTTTCCTCCTTGGTTTGAGCCTAAATCCGAATTTTGTTCTTGTGAAGAACTTGTGGCATTATCTGATGTGTCCGGTTGGCTACCAGCTGGACGATCGCCTGGCCTGCCCCCTTGTCTAGGTCTCCTGAGGGGGCGCTGTCTTGGTATAGGTCTCTGCCAATTGTAGACAAATCCTGTCTTATAGTCAAGTTTATCTCATTGGAACTTATCGCGTTTAATCACCTGTATTTGTTTCTCATAATTCTCCAGGCTATCCGTGAGGTCTATCAAGAATGCCTCATATTCTCCTGCTGGAATGAGCTGTCGAAGTTTAGACTTAAGCTCCTTACGTTGTGCATCTAATTTTGATAGTTCCTCTTGTATTTTCTCGATGGTAAGAACCATCGAGTCATATGATGCCTTATTCCATATGTGAGACCACTTAAGGCAAAAGTCCTTATCTGCTGGAAACATTATTGGTGCCACATTGGACCTCATGCCTCTAGGAATCCTCTTTACTCTGTGGTATTCAGCAAGGGTCCTGGAGTGCAACTCAAAAGTGATGTGGGTCTTTGCCACTTTAAAGATCTGTTTCCTAATGGCTTTGTCATCCTCCATGTTTAGAAATGCCACTTCTTTAGAAACCTGTGCCATAATTTTTGTTGTCTCTTCTGGCGTATAGCAAAAGATTATGGATTCGATCTGTATGTCCTCCATGTTGAAATAGGAGGTGCTGTCACAATGTGCTGTAGAATACAGGTAAATGATGAAGTGACTGCACCCTCCCAAATGATGACCTTCGATGTGACGTGCCCGGCTAGCGATCCCGCAGCACTCCGGATCATTCAGCAAATCAGAATAGAAGAAGCCGGCACCATCTAAATAATTCTTCTGCTCTTTTATTTATCAACTCATTTCCAGTAGAATAATGCGACGTTTCAAGGCTGCACGCCTCTTTATCAAGCTTAGCTGGAAGTAACAATCATAGGAAACATACACTGACATTTATAGCAAACATGGTTAACAACAGCCAATCAATTCAAATTATTAGCCACCAATCATGATGATCC
Organism: Hyperolius riggenbachi; assembly: GCF_040937935.1. NCBI lineage: Eukaryota > Metazoa > Chordata > Amphibia > Anura > Hyperoliidae > Hyperolius > Hyperolius riggenbachi. Next base: position 326,474,444 of record NC_090650.1, read on the forward strand.
TGCTATGTCGGACCTGATGGGGAACTTCCATGTGGCTGCTATGATAGGACACACGTGCAGCCTTGAAACGTCGCATTATTCTACTGGAAATGCTTTGATAAATAAAAGAGCAGAAGAATTATTTAGATGGTGCCGGCTTCTTCTATTCTGATAGAAACTTTAGAGGAAATCAGTCTCTCACACAGATTTCCTGCCCTGCGAGATGCAATGCAAGCTTGCGGAACCGTTGTGTACATGACATTTATTTTATGTACCTAGCTTTGGGATTATAATCCCACTTTAACCACTTGAGGACCCACCCTTTACCCCCCCTTAAGGACCAGCGCTGTTTTAGCTGATCTGTGCTGGGTGGGCTCTGCAGCCCCCAGCACAGATCAGGGTGCAGGCAGAGCGACCAGATCGCCCCCCTTTTTTCCCCACTAGGGGGATGATGTGCTGGGGGGGTCTGATCGCTCCTGCCTGCCGGGTGTTGCGGGGGGGGGCACCTCAAAGCCCGCCTCCGCGGCGAAATCCTCCCCCTCCCTCTCCTACCTGGCCCCCCCTGGTGAACCGGGCTGCACAGGACGCTATCCGTCCTGTGCAGCCAGTGACAGGCTGTCCCCTGTCACATGGCGGTGATCCCCGGCCGCTGATTGGCCGGGGATCGCCGATCTGCCTTACGGCGCTGCTGCGCAGCAGCGCCGTACAATGTAAACAAAGCGAATTATTTCCGCTTGTGTTTACATTTAGCCTGCGAGCCGCCATCGGCGGCCCGCAGGCTATTCACGGAGCCCCCCGCCGTGAATTGACAGGAAGCAGCCGCTCGCGCGAGCGGCTGCTTCCTGATTAATCAGCCTGCAGCTGGCGACGCAATACTGCGTCGCTGGTCCTGCAGCTGCCACTTTGCCGACGCACGGTATAAGCGTGCGGTCGGCAAGTGGTTAAAGACAAGCTTTTCTCTGAAAAACAACTTTTATTTAGACTGTATTATTTATTGCAGCCAATGCTCCTCATCATCTATTTGAAACACCTCCACCAGTTCACACTGTCGCCCCACGAGGAAGAGCACTAATTGGTTAGACTATGATAAGAATAGTTGCCAGAACATTTGGGGCATTAGATAGGCTCCCCATGCCTCCTCCGAGCTCCAGAGGGATGAATGGATGAAATTCCAAACTATGCCCTTCACTTTGCTTGCAGGGTTAATATTATGCCAAATACCACATCAGTTCTTGTTACACAGTACAATGATTTGCAAATTCTCTTACTGTGCAAATATATAAAACATTACTAAAATTTTATTCCAAACCACGCCTAAAATTTCCAGGTGGTGGTTAAGAGCTTTTGGACTGTTTAGAGTCCTGTGGGGTGGAGGACTTTTTGGTGCTTTTGTTTGTTTGTTTGTTTGTTTGTTTGGGTTTTTTAGCGCTTGTTTTTTTCAAGTTTAATGTGCTCAAACTCAAATGTAAAGGATATAACATCTCGAATGATACTTGAACCATGAGCTGATGAAGGCATGGTTATGGCACTAAACTGTATTGCGAACTCATCAGCAAATGGACTGGGTAGGCACCCTGACTTGCCCTTCTCAATCTAGTATCTCCAATACTTCCTCTTTAGGCCACACACACGTTTTTTCAGATGAACTGGGAGCAATTATGCCTCAGGGGAGGGGGGGGGGGGGACAAACTATCCCCTCTGGCAATTAATTCCAAGTACAAATGACTGAGGCTCAACCTACAGGATACTCTTCCTTTATTGGCTCATTGCCACAGACTTCCCAGCACAGGCAGTTTTGTGCCACTCCCCTTTTTGAAGTGCACTTGAAAAAAGGCAGTGACCCAAAGCTTTGTGTCTGCCTGTGCTGGGAAGTCTGTGTCAATGTGCCAATAAAGGAAATTTATCCTGCAGGTTAAGCGTCAGCCATTTTGTTTATCCTTCTTAATCTGGGCCATACAACCATGGACTCCCAGCACTCCAGGGCAGGGCACTGAGGATGTGTAAGAGATTGATCGATCAATTAAGGGAATTATTGTGTTTACATGCAAGCACATTGTATGTAAAGACTTGTTCCCACTATGCGATTTTTCTGACGATTTTATCCACGACAAGCGACAAAGTGCTAGTTTCTGTGATTTCGGGTCATGGGCACAGGTACGCGATTATGCCTACGATGTTTGGTGATGCACGGTGATAACGAATGTCACGACGGATCGGATCTTTAAGATCCCCAACTCTGTGCAAAGTAATGCGATCGCTTGGTGTCCCTTTGGGCCCGTCGTGTGCCGTCGCATGACATCGGGTGTACCCACCCACAACAAGATATATTGAGGAGCGTTCATCATTGAGGTACATCACTGTGCTCCATCTTCCTGGTTCGTCAGGTGAGTATTCAGCAAAAGTGTATACCGATATATTATTTATTTTATCCTAGTTATGGATTATTTGCTATCCATGGCACCCTTATCCTCTGCAGATCTAGGATATTCTTTGAAAACTACCAATTACAAAGGGTTGTTTTAACAATTATCACATTTGTGAAACTCTTATCCTCTGTAGATATAGGATATTCACTGAAAATTACTAGTTACACAGTGTTTTTCTAACCATTGTCAGATTTGTAACACAAATGTAATGGGTATAGCAAATCAAGGCAATCTGCCCTCCCACTACATGAATCAGATTCCATTCCTCAGGGATCTTCAAGGTAGAAAAGCCTGTGGGTACTTGACTGAAGTGTAGAAATAGAAAGAAAAATTCGAGAGCCATCTGATTTATACAGTTTAAACAAAAACTTTTATTTATAAAACAATAGCATTTGAAGAAGTAAGCTTCATGGCCACTAAGTCAGTACACACTAGTTCTACCCTTGTTATGGATAGCCTGTGGTTACAATAAGGTCTCTCAGCAGTAAAAGCAACAACATGTATTTGAAGTTCAAGCACCTCAATGTAACAGATGCATTTTCTACAACAGTAGCTTAACATGAACCTTTATTCTGGAAACCATATACCACACAGTGCTACATTACAGCAGGCATGATTAGGGCTGGAACCCACGAGCGATTTTTTGAGCGTTTAGGGAGTGATTGAAAATGCCAGCAATTTCCCTAAACGCTCAGCTGATGTTAATGGATGGGCCAAATTCCATTGGAGCAATTGCGATGAGCAAAATCGCTATCGCACGACATGCAGCATTTTGGTGGCATTAGCATTTGCGTTTCTGCAATGTAAAGCATATAAAAATGCTGGCATAATCACTCATGAATTGCTAGACATAGCAATTTGAGTGCGATTTTAAATTAATGCTAACTGTAAATAAAATGATGATACATTGAAAGGACCAATCAGAATTAAAATTGCAAATCGCTACACAATCGCTGGCAAAAAGCTTACAATTCTTACAATAGCTACCAAAATTGCCAGAAAACGCTCAAGAAATCACAAAACGCTCATTCAAAATGCTAGCGGGTGCGATAGGGATTTGCGATTTGTAGTGGGTTCCAGGCCTTTGATGAAAATAGGCTTTGTAACTATTAGGACAACCTCTTTCTGGGTTCCTTATGTTCTTAACATTAGTACAAGGATATTTGGCCACCCCTCCTTTCTTTTGAGGAACCATGTGAGTTGGTATTGCTCAGGAGCCTTATTCACCAACTCTGCATGTCTGGGCAATAATAATTTGCATGGAGAAGAAAGGATTAATAAGATTTGATGACTTTTAACTTCCATATTTCTCCCATATTTTTTTTGCTTTTAAACAATACCAGTTGCCTGGCATCCTTCTGATCTTTCAGGCATCAGTAGTATCTGAATCACGCACCTCAAACAAGCAGGCAGCTAATCCAGTCAGACTTCAGTCAGAATCACCTGATCTGCATGCTTGTTCAAGGTTTATAGCTAAAGTAGTAGAGGCAGAGGATCAGCAAGACAGACAGGCAATATGTATTGTTTAAAAGAAAATAAATATGTTGGCCTCCATATCCATCTAATTTCTGTTTTTTAAGCTTATAGATGTTTTATAAGCATTCCCCGTACAAAAATGTCAGGGAAAATGCTTATAAGACAATCCCATGTGTTTTAATCTATCCCTCCTTCCTTTTGTAGAACCATATGTGTGACAGTATTCCACAGGAACCATATTACCATCTCTGACTTCTTGGGCAATAACAGTCTGCATGTAGAAGGGTATATTAAGATTTGATGGCTGGGGTCATGCAACATTTTTCAGTTTTCTCCCAGATTCATTTAAGCTTACACAGATGTTTTAGAATCACTTCCCTGTCAAAAATGTAAAGAATAAGTTTATAAGACATTCTCACATGTGGAATCTGGTGGTATCTGCAAAGTTTGTGTACAAGCAAATGCTCTCACATCCTCTTCCTTCGCTGACCCTGACAGTGCAGGTTCATATTAATAGTTCTGTCTTGTCAGGCATAGACACTTTTGACCCTCTTGCCCATGCCTGTCCTCATCAATTCATTCACCAACCCTGGCTGACCAGTCACCAAACTCCCTTTAGAGTAGCTGAACAGTGCTGGAGAAAAAGCAACACTAAAGCAGACTTGGCTTACAAAAAGGAAACAAAAAGCTCTTAATAACTTTAGGGATGCACTCTGATCTGTAATTCAGTCCTATTTCTCTTCCTTTATATACTGGCAGTCCTACAATGCTTGTTTAGCACTTTTAATTCTCCTTTCTGGCCCATACCTCCTTTTCCTTCACCCTGTTTATCAGCTAAGCATACTTCACAAAGAGCATTGGTAGTCCAAAGTGAATCTCCATGCAGTCCTTAAATTATGTCTGTACACATCTGACTAACTGTAGTGATGTAGCAAACATGAAATTTTCAGTTTGCGAACCTCGAATGCGAATTTCTGCAAAAGTTTGCGAACAGGCGAATCTTGCAAACTGCCATATACTTCAATGGGCAGGCAAATTTTAAAACCTATAGGGACTGTTTCTGGCCACAAAAGTGATGGAAAAGTTGTTTCAAGGGGCCTAACACCTGGGCGGAGGCATGACGGAGGGGGATCCATGGCAAAAGTCCAACCAAAAATTACGAAGTTGATGCAGTGTCATGTTTTAATCTCTAAAGGGCATAAATCACAGAACATTTCTAAATGTGTGGAATTAAGTGCTTTAAAACATCCAGTGTGCGTAGCGATAAGGTAGTGTAAAGGTTATGCTCAGTTTACACTGACAGATGAAACACCACGTTTAATGCACCACAAACAAATGCAAAGAGCTTTAGTGATAACGTCAGGTAAGCAAATCATTGTTTTTACTAGTTGACACCATCAGGACATAAATGTTAGTCCTCTCGGAAGCAGTCTTTGTGTAGTGGTGTGTAGTGGCCGCCGTGCTTGTGCGCACGTTTGCGGAGGTGCAGGCGATCATGATTTTTCAGCCCCTACGGTCGAGCTGAGGTAGTTCAATGACAGTTAAGTGACCAAAAAAAACACTGATTCTTTACTGAGGCCTTATAAAGGGAGCAGTAATGTATACGAGATGCCAGTAGTGGTGGTAAAGGATTATTGGGTTATGGTCGTTGCACTACTAGGACCAACAGACCTGTCTCCAACAGCTAATGTGTGTACTGGACACACAGGATTGCAATATAACACTAGCAAGAAAAAGAAAAAACAACTCTCAGAAGGGTGAACTACTGTAGCACTATCACAAGATCAAACCACAGCCTTTAGAAGGGCTCTGGGGTTATGTAGATTGTGAGTTGGTATTGTAGCAGCAAGTAACTCCACTGGGGACACAGCACACAGGCCTAACTAACACTTTCCCTATCTGCAGCACACTCTCCCTGATCTGCCTAGCACAAGAGCCAAACAAAGACTGCAAACTGGCTGCTGTGCTGGCTTTCTGATAGGTGGGGGGCAGTCCAGGTGGGAGGGATAGCTGATTGGCTGCTGTTATAATTTAAGTAGGCCTCAGTTACTTGGCCTGAGTTTTATGTAAAAGGCTTGTCCGCAGTGTATGCCTTTAAAATAGACAGAGGCATCTCAGGGTCTGCGTGTAGCAGAAGATACACGCAGATACTGAGAACATGTTCCTAAGAGAAGGCCATCAGTTTACTCTGACCTCCACTTACAGGACAGGAACAGTAAACATTGGCCATATTTACTAAACATTCACATTCCCGCATCTGGGTCAAGTGCCTCATCGATTATTAATCGAGTAGGTGTGTATGATGACACCACAAGTGAGTCCACCAATAGACTTATTTAGGGGGTGGCGAAGATGATGTCATATTTAACTCTTTCCTAGCCGGTATTAAATCTGGAGCGAGCAATGGAGAACTCACTTCTGCTTCTTCCTTCTACACTAGCTCGCAAGGCCGACTGGGACCTAAGCATGTTTGTCCTTTCTGTAATCTGATATAATGTATGCTGTACATATGTAGTTTAGTGTAACGTAGTTAGGAAGAAGGTACCTGATTGACTTCAAGAGGGAGTCTAATCATGAGCTTATAACGCAACATGAAGATTGGCATGGCTAGGATATGATGAATGTATCTATCTGTATTCCTGTGACTTGAATAAATGACGGAAACATTGAAAGAAGCCTGAGCAAGTCTATATCCTGTTTGCTGTGTGGAGAGTCAAGTGATCTCACAGTCTGTGAGACGATGGTGTCGAAGCAAGGTGATAAGAACAGTTTATAACAGTGGTGCCGTTAAACCCTTCCCTGTTTAGCAAAACAGGTGGACGGGCCGGGGCCGAAAAAGAAGTTTTCAGGATATTCCACAGCAAGACAAGCGGAATAGACGGACGCAGACGGTAAAGCTTATCAAGCTGATACTGATAAGTGGTGTGGGGTGTGTGCGGGAGTCAAGCACACGGCAGCGATTCGAAAAATCAGCGGCGAAACTCTTGGACGTTACACTGTAACTGCATGTGCACACAGTTACAAGCCTAAAAACCTGGGTCAGAAGGAACTCTCCGAGGCTACGGCTGCTCGCAACTGCCGCTGGAGATTGATCCGCTGTGGGGGAAGGTGGATGCCCCCCACTGACGTTCCGGTGTCCACAGAGGTTTCGTGGGAAAAGTTGCGGAATGCTGGTGAATTGCGAAGAATCTGCTGCTCAGGCAAGTTTGTTTACGTTGTTGTATGGCCTTATCTGTGTTGTATTTGGGTATTATAACAAGGAGAGGTTAATGTGTTAATGTGTACATTCTGTGTTAAGTGCAGCATGGTGGCTGCGGGCTTCTCATCTCTCCCATGCATGGTGGGAGGGGGGAGTCTGGTTTATGTGCTTGGTTTTTTTTTTTTCTTTCTCCCTCTTCAGATTCAAGCTTCCTGTGTTGTATATTTACGGAGTGGTTATCTCTGCATTTGTCTCAGGCATGTTTGTGCTGGCAAGAAGTTTTTTTTCTCTTCTCTTCTCTTCCCGTCTCTACAGAGGCTGGGAAAAAGGGGGGGGGGTCCCCCGCAGCAGGAGATAAGCCAGCGGTGCTTCAGTCTGTTGGGGCTGGATGGGGGGGGAGAGAGGGGAGAGAGGAGGAAAGCGAGTGTCTTTCTGTTTGTGAGATGTTCTGCACGTTTCTCGCATTTCCAGTCGGGCGGTTCTTAGTTATGTCTGTGATAGAGTGAGAAAGATTCCTACGTCTCTGGGGATCCGTATGTCTGATTGCAGTTCGGATTACAGCTGAGACGTGAAGGAATGCTGAGGCTGATTTTTGTGCACTGTGGATAGATGCTGTGTGTGACTAGGCATAAAAAAAAAAAAAATGTTTGTTTGTATTTTGTTCTCTCTCCTAGGTCTATAGGAACGAGAGGCTGCTATGGGAGCAGCCATCTTGGCTGGCAGTCCAGGACTCAAAATGGCGGCAGTGGAGAGAGCCCGCCCCCGTGAGTCATGGCCCCCACACGTCATGGCAGGGGGGAGGAGGGGCTGGGGGGATCCACGTCACGTCAGGCTGTGCTCGCGGCTCCGGGCAGAGCAGCTGGAAGGGAGGGGGGGAGAGATACAGAGACATGCTACTGTGTGTCTCGGGTTGCAACGTATTTCCCCAGAGTTTTTCCCAGAGTCCATGGACAGGAATGCCAGAATAGGAAGTGTTTCCCAGCTCGGTGCAGGGACACACGGAGCAGTACAGATCAGAAATGGGTCTGTACTGTGTTGCTTATGGGATTATTCCTGTAAGTGAGGCACCTTAATGGGTGGTGCAGCATGAGTTCCCAATAGAAGGAAAGGGGGACAGCGCATCAAAGGGGGTGCCGGAGTTGGAAAAAAGGGAGTTGACCAATTCGGGTTTCCGTCGCCGCTTCTGCAGAGCGGTAACGTTTTTTCCGGTTTTGTCGTGAATAGGGCCAGAGCTGGACTGAGAGGTCTATGCTGGGCTGCAGCTGTTTTGTGTGCGTTTTTTTTCGTCCACTGATTGGTCAAATATGTTTTTTCCAGCTCCTATCAATTGTAGTACAAAGAACAAGGACTGACAACAGTTCATGGGGCAATTATACAGATGATAGAATTGCCGTTTACAGAGTGACAGTGTATCAGTACGCTGTTTGCCATGTGACTACCTTCCATGTGGGCATTCAGGGATCTGCATACAGGCATGTGACGCTGGTATGCCTAGCCCTGCACCCTGTGTAGTTTAAGTGCAAAGTGCTCCTTCCTACAGGGAGGCAGCCAGTTTTTTTTGGTAGTTTAGGTGGTGGCACGGCAAACATTGGTCAGAGGGTACAACACACAGAACTTCTAGCAGAGCTGGTATCGCGATGAAGTTCTAGACAAGGAAATGCGATAATGAGTAAGAGCATTGCAGGCTCACCTGCAAAGCAGCATCAGGTGTGGCATCCGTAATCTGTGCATGCGACGGCCGCGCATGGACAGATAAGGGGGGATGTGGAGTGAGCTGCAATGGGGGAGAGCTTCCAAAGGTGAAGCGAGCTTCCATAGGTGAAGTCCGCGGGAGCATATTTTAAACAGGTAAGTACTGAAGATAGTACTGAGGTAGGGGGGTGAAGTTTAACTCCAATCTACCAATATGAGTAAACAGAGTTCATGAGAACCATAAAGCAACGAGATCAATTACGGTATATATTGATCAATTTAAAGTGTAAAGAGTACAAGCCGCAGGGCGAATCCCAAATCATTAATAAGAATTGATTTGTTTGTATTTCGATTTCAGGTGTTTGGCAATATGGATTTGAGACAGATGCCGTGCTGGCAGCAAAGCTGGAGATGTCAGTCGGATAAGCGAAAGGTTCCAGATGCCAATCTAAGCTTGGAGGAACACGAGATTCCTGAAATCGGAAAGAGACTAAAACACGAGATTCCTGAAATTGGAAAGAGACTAAACCACGAGATTCCTGAAATCGGAAAGAGACTAACAAAACTGTCGGAGCAAAGCATAATGCAAAGTGCTAATGTTTTTCTTTCCCAGGGTGGTGCTTTTATAATGAAGTGTACCATGCTGATGGTGATCCTAGGTTGCCATTCCGTCCTAGGAGAACGAAGAGAGGACATTCTCATGTATAATAAGGGGTTAATGAGAATGCAAGGCCCAAGCATGTTAATGTTGGGTGACAAAGGTACTGATCCTTTCACACCTCCCTCCGCTTGGCACAGATGGACCATGCAGGGACGGAGGAAAGGAGCACTTGTGCCAGGAGAAAGCAAATTTCATGGCACAATGTGGGTGAAAGGTCTGAAGGGTCAAGTGTGCGGGCAGTGGGAATTTAATGGCAGTGTAAATCTGCTATTGAATGCCACACTCCCAGAATCAATGCACCGATCCAAAGGTTTGTTAAAAGGTACATTGCAGTACAATGGGTACATGCAAAAGGGGGAGTGTGTGATTCAGGGGTACCTTGTCTTGGTTATGCAGAGTGAGATGGGTCCAGATTGGAGAGGAACGAGCAGGAGGTGTCAATTCTCTTACCAGAGAGACGCAGGGGACCACATCACACTCTGGAGCTACCAACAGAGAGTGCCTCTGAAACAACTATACACACGTAAAGGCTGGAAAGCCAAGGGTGGGAGGTTCTCGAAACAAGAAGTAAAAATCGAGATCAAGCCACATTTCCAGGTGACAAAGAGGGTGGGGAGAGCGGTCCCGGGGGAGGGAAAGCCCACACAGGGAACCCCATTCACACCACACGGGTCACAACAGGGGACGATATTACACAGTCCATATGCAACAGCTTATCCTCATGAGAGTTGGGTAAGTGAAGAGGTACTCTTAATCGAAAGATTGCAGAGAGTACAGTCTTCCCGACCTCAGGTACATATTGTGCCTCAGGACGTAAGGGGGGAAGAGGTCCAATCAGGACAGCTGGGGACATATTTTGTCAGCGAAAGATTGGACAAGGGGAGGTATATTAATTTTTCTGGAGAAGGATCTTTTGCATGGCAGCTTCGAGATGTTTGGGTGAACAAATGGAAACGGTGCAACATTCCTTTAGGCACCGCCACTTCCTTAGTTCCCACCTCAACCCATGTCTTACACCAGGACCTGAGAGGTCAACCTTTTTTGGTGCTAGACAGGGAGGTGAAACAAGTAGAGTTGTCCTCATGTGGGCAATTCTTGCAGAAGTACCTGCGTTGGCCGGGGCAAGTCAAATTTAGTGAAGATGCCTGCAGGCTCAATAACGCAGAGTGCAAGGCTACCATTCAAAAGATCCACCCTGAAGCCCAACCGATAGTTCCGGTGGCGGAAGGAAAGGTTTGGTTTTTTAACATAAGGTCTAATGATACATTCAAGGTATATTCTCATAATTGTTCCGATAAGGGGGAGTTTCCAAGGGGAACATATTGTGTGAGTGGAGATCCCATATGGATCCTGTCATCCAGGTTTGATGACGTTGTTTCTCAAATTGTTAAGAGAACTCTAAAGGTCAAAGTTTCAAGGGTAGTTCCCGTCCTGAAAGAGAACACGACATGGGACAAAGGGGAACAGGGTTTGATCCAAGACGGCCACATGTTGTTACAAAGGTTAAACAAACAGTACACTAAGTTAGAGGTAAGATTTCACCATGATACAGGTGATCTTAACGAGGTAGAACACAAAAATGAGCAGGTGAGTTCCAGTCTGCCCTGGTGGACAAAGGTTCCGGTGATGTTCCAGGGACACTCGGACGGGGCATCTGCAGTTCCAAAGTTCTTTCTACACCCACTGGTCGTCTGGATGGGGATGACAACTTTAGGCATCGTTATCCAGGTGAGGTTGCGGGTTAAAATTACGTAAAATAAATTAACCGGTCCAGAGATTGGTGCCTCATAAACAATCTCCGGAACCAATAGTTTAAATTAAGGGATCTACAGGGTTACGGGTATAGGTTTAGTAGTACCTAGGAGCTGATTGTATAAAGGCGCTCTTTTAGAAGGCACCGGGCACTGCTCCGTTTTGTAACAACCAAACGAGTTTCACTTTTCTGTGGTCATGCAAGTTTGTGAGTGATACGCAAGTGACGCAAATGCTGAGCATGTGGTATTGAGGGACTTAGAAGTAGGGCCTCCCCAGAGAGCCTGGTTACAGGAAGACCAAGAGGTCTTGCTCTCTCTCTTCCAGGGGTAACCGCCTAGAGCAGAGAAGTTGTGTGAGCACGAACATCGAAAAGTGAAACATACAAGAAAGAAACCAGGTACTGGGAGGTTCAGACGCTGGGATCTGCGGGTCAAGCCGTTTTAGGGGGGATTGTTATAATTTAAGTAGGCCTCAGTTACTTGGCCTGAGTTTTATGTAAAAGGCTTGTCCGCAGTGTATGCCTTTAAAATAGACAGAGGCATCTCAGGGTCTGCGTGTAGCAGAAGATACACGCAGATACTGAGAACATGTTCCTAAGAGAAGGCCATCGGTTTACTCTGACCTCCACTTACAGGACAGGAACAGTAAACATTGGCCATATTTACTAAACATTCACATTCCCGCATCTGGGTCAAGTGCCTCATCGATTATTAATCGAGTAGGTGTGTATGATGACACCACAAGTGAGTCCACCAATAGACTTATTTAGGGGGTGGCGAAGATGATGTCATATTTAACTCTTTCCTAGCTGGTATTAAATCTGGAGCGAGCAATGGAGAACTCACTTCTGCTTCTTCCTTCTGCACTAGCTCGCAAGGCCGACTGGGACCTAAGCATGTTCGTCCTTTCTGTAATCTGATATAATGTATGCTGTACATATGTAGTTTAGTGTAACGTAGTTAGGAAGAAGGTACCTGATTGACTTCAAGAGGGAGTCTAATCATGAGCTTATAACGCAACATGAAGATTGGCACGGCTAGGATATGATGAATGTATCTATCTGTATTCCTGTGACTTGAATAAATGACGGAAACATTGTAAGAAGCCTGAGCAAGTCTATATCCTGTTTGCTGTGTGGAGAGTCAAGTGATCTCACAGTCTGTGAGACGATGGTGTCGAAGCAAGGTGATAAGAACAGTTTATAACAGCTGCCATGTGTCTGCTGACTTTGGGGTGAGGGGTCAAAGTTTGGTTCCATTATAATGTATATGAGGCAGGTCGAACACGCCATGTGTTTATCTGAGGGGGCGAACACAAACACCTCTTGTTCACTGTGAACTATTCGTCAGCAGAGCAGTTTGCACCATTTCTAATTAACTGCTCTAACTGCCTTCCTTCCACTCTCTGAACAAACTCTCCTTTCTAATCTCCAAATTCCATTTTACAACCTGTGCCTTAGATCTCATTTCCTGCCACTTCTTTTCACAGCTCTCCTCCTCCTTCATCCTTGCACTAAAAAGGCTTTTTAGCCTTTCCGATTCTACCGGTGTAATCCCAATCTCATTACAAAAGGCTGTAAAAATAACATTACTTAAAACCCCATCTAAGGATGCTATAGCTCTAATATTTTGCTATAAGTGGCCTTGTTTTTCTTTGCCTCCACCAGCTAAGCACTCAAGCCTCTCACCAGATGACTCGGCCGACCCCTCACAGACCAGCAACTTTAGCTTGTTAAGTGAATTTTCCTTTATCCATAGAGTAATCCTAGGACTCAAGCAGGTGTAACATAGCGTAATTCCATTTATTAAAAATATTATAAAAAAGCAAGTGCACTTCCAAACATCCAATAAAATGCGCATATAAGATAAATCCTCGAGGTAGTTCAGCGTCTGCCCGGCTCCCACCGCACCGCCCGACTAGTTTCGTCACTTGAACTCAATAGTCTGTGAAATTTTAGTTTTCCATGCGGTAGATGACTTTGTAAATTGACGTTTAACAAAATGTTCTGTAAAATCAGTTGTTCTTGCTAGTGATGGAAGAACATTGCGAATTTTCCATGAAAGTTTGAGAACCGAACATTCATGGTGAACCCCATTGACTTTAAAGGGAACCGAGCTCAACCTAAAAAGCAAAATAGTACTCACCTGGGGCTTTCTCCAGCCCAGTGCTGGTCAGGAGTCCCCACGACAGCGTCCTGGCTCCTCTCCTAGTCCCCGCTCCGGAATGGCGGACCGGCGGCAGCCCGGGCGACACTCGGCCGAGTTTCAGGCTCCTTCTTCCGCATATGACGCGGTTGATGTCACGACGCCGGCCGCCTCGCGTCATCACTGCGGCTGGTGTGGCAGTACGGCGCATGCGCGCTTCAATCACACATGCGCAGTACTTTCACGCCGGCCGCCTCGCGTCATCACGGTGGCCGGCGTGAAAGTACTGCACATGTGACGCTAGGCGGCCAGCGTCGTGACGTCAGCCGCATCATACGCGGAAGAAGGAGCCCGACACTCGGCCGAGTGTCGCCGGGCTGCCGCCAGTCAGCCATTCCGGAGCAGGGCCTAGGGGAGGAGCCAGGACGCCATCATGGGACTTCCCGACCAGCACTGGGCTGGAGAAAGCCCCGGGTGAGTACTATTTTGCTTTTTAGGTTCAGCTCGGAGTCCCTTTAATGGCAGGTGAACTTCAAAAATCTTTAGGGCCTATTTGCAGCCACAATTTTTTTTAAAAAAGGTGTCAAAACTGTTAAAAAATCTGGGCAGTAGCATGGCAGAGTGGAATCAGTGGCCACATTTTCCCTAAAAAATATGTATTGTACGCAGGCGTTTTTTTAAATGTGTAAACACAAAAAATTGCTGCTTGCGCAGTGTGAGACTAACACTGCACTACAAACGCAATAGTGATCTGCAACGCTTTGTGTGACAATGTCTGGTGAGGTGACACAACATTTTTAAAGTACAATGCAGTCTCAAAATATGCTGGTTGCGCAGTGTGGGGCTGGGCCTAATACTGTACTATAAAGACTGTGATGTTATGTAAATGCTTTGTGTGACAATGTCAGGTGACAGTAAATTTTTAGTACAGTGCTGTCACTCAATCACTTTATTGTAGCACAGTGACAGGCTGTAACAGTAAACAAAAACAAAAGGAAGGGAGCACCGCTCCACCAAAGTGTAAGCAGCATGTCCAAGTCTCACCGCAGTGCCTCCTGGCGAGCACAGTCCAGCACAAACAAAAGACTGGCACCGCTGCAAATATAGCTCTTTTATTTTATCAGTGTTGCAGCAGTAGTGCTGCCACTCTGATGGAATAAAAGAGCTATATTTGCAGACAGCGGTGCCAGTGTTTTGCTCGTGCTGGGCTGTAACAGTAATGCAGCTGCACAATACACTATACTACATTGCTATCAGTCTTCAAAAGGACTTTTGGGAACTTTTTGCATCCCTAGTTGGTAAAATACAAGGAGCAGAATACCTATGGAAGCAGCTACAGAACGCTGCATCAAACAGAACTGCTTTCTATCTGTTCCTCCACCAGCAGCACAGCCCTCCCTACACTGACACCAGGCAGACTGTAAAATGGCTCTTTTATAGGTGGCGTGGCCCGTGTGGTAAAAATGCTTAATTGGCTGTCCTGTACCACCTGACTTAAGGGGGAAGGGGCAAAAAATTGCTCCATATTACTCCTATTTACTGCATGCAACAGTGCTTTGTGAATTGAGGTTATTTTCATACCTTATCAAATAAATGCATTTTGAGCGGCCATCAAGCAAGAGAATACTCAAAATACAATACACAGACACAAAACATTTATATCACACTTTTCTCCTGGCGGACTCAAAGCGCCAGACCTGCAGCCAATAGGGTAGTCAGTAGCAGTACATGCCCTTATTATATCTCACCATGACTACTGTAATACCCTGTTTTCCAGCCTACTGAATAACTGACTTGCATCCCTCCAATCTATACTCAACTCATCTCATCCCCTTCTCTTGCTGTTTCTCTTTGTCAAGCTCTTTAATGGCTGCCAGTTAATCGAAGGTTCCACTTCAAGCTCCAAGCTCTAACCTACAAAGTTTTCCACAAACTTTATTTCACATATATATCCTTAATAGTTTCTAGATACCACACCCAATCATAACCTCTGCTCCACACACAACCCTCTTCTGTCTTCCACTAGAATCTCAACCAAGACTTTTCACATGCTTCTCCCATCCTCTGGAATTACCTTCCGAAAAACACCCCTTATTCTCAAACTCTTGAAACATTTATGTACCCCCTTAAAAGTCACCCTTTAAAACAGGCATATAATCTAAACTAGGCAATTCTTCTTCTCTACCCTCTAGCCAAAAACATACATTCATTCATGTATTGCCCAAACTCTTGATTCCTTCTACCTCATAAAATTTAGAGCTTAACAGGGATGAGTTCTCTCCATTTTGTTATAAAGTAATAATTACATACTACTACTACTACTACTACTACTACTACTACTACTACTACTACTACTACTACTACTACTACTACTACTACTACTACTACTACTACTACTACTACTACTACTACTACTACTACTACTACTACTACTACTACTACTACACAGTATGTTTAGTACAATTGCCAGCAGGGTCTATGACAGGTGTGCTATATTTCTTCCTATAAAAGAAAACAGTTTTTATGGCGTCTCTCTACCTAATACTAGAAGACATGAGGTGGAAGAATTTTAACTTTTGTTCATGTGTGTATCTCCTGTCCTGAGTATGTTACTGCTGATAGGTCTGAATCAGAATAGGAAAAAAGAACTCAACTTTCATGATGTGATGAAGCTTAGCAGCAGTATATTCAGTGAGAGGTAAAGCCTGGGATTAAAAGCTGATACAATGAAAGCTTATCATACTTTGCTTTGTGAAAGCTGAACAATTCCTAAGCATAATAGGCAAGAGCTCCAGGAACTGGACTGAGAATTGTCTGCACTCCCACTACAAGGAAAAAAAAGAGATATGATTATTAACTGGTTGTAGTTAGTGGTTATGTGGATCTCTCAATACAGTCAGACTTCACATGAATTAGTATGGCACCATCAGTTGTCTTCCAGAATAGACAAGAGATCAATGGTGTTTAGTATCAGGTGGATGGTAAGAGTTTTGCATTATTATAAGCTGTAGACAGAGCATATTGTTTTCAGTCAGACTTATCACTGTATGGATTTTACAGTGAGATAAATGGAGCAAATAAATATGTGTTTACTGGTAATGAGTGAATAAAGTTACATCTCCACATCAGCCATTCACACTGTTGAGCGGATATTTTTGATCTGCACTGTCAGAATTTAATTAGCTATTGAAGTAGATTCTGTGTTTTATTTTAAAGTGAACCTGTATCAAATTTGGCAAAGTGACACGAATTGGAAAGTTGCATTGCATACAGCCATACCATTCCCCTTATATCACAGAGGCGCTAAATTCACTGCACATTGATTGCTGTGTTAGTTGTCCCCATTTTATTGCCTGAAGAAGTGGGTTTGTTCCCACAAAACGCGTTGCAGATTTTGGGGTACTATTTAATAAATGTATTCGTTTGATTTGATGACAGACCCTGGTGTCTAATTATTGAGGGGAAGTCCACCACTTTCCCTCCCGGCAATTTTTAACAATTTTATATTAATTTTATTCTGCTGGCGCCTCTGATGACCTACCAGTATATTCCCCTTATAGTGTTCATTTGGAACTATAAACCTATAAGCTGGCAGGTCAGTCTGCAGTCAGTGCCTTCTTGTACCTGTCCACTGTAGTAAAAGCTCTGCATAAGAGGAGATGCTGACTAATAGTTATGTGTGTGGAAGGCAAGGTATGACCCAACCTGCTAAGTCCCTCCCCCTCCTTTCCATTTCACTCTCAGAGCCTCTAATAATGTGAAGAAATGTCGCTTTATGCGCACCTGTGGTGGAGTGAATGTACAGGATGGTCGTGCATCTGTGCAGTGGCCGCTGTATGTTTTAGTGCAGCAGCAGCAATCATGTCATTGTTACCAGCTATGCATAATGGGGTGTTTCTGGTTTTTATACTGTGGTCTTGCAACATTGATTTGTAATACTTGGTGTGGCTCTTTAGTGGTAGTCTACCACTTTTTCTAGTTTTTCCAATCAAATTTTTCATAATAAAGTTATTAATTGAATGGTGCTTTATACTAAATCTTTGTCTTTTTTTTTCGTATAAATGTATAAACCATATGGTTGCACTGTCCCCTTTCTACCGTTTGGGGAAAATCTAACGTTTGAGAAGTACCAGGTTCACTGGAAGTTCTCTGAATTATTGGTCTTCAGCTATTCATGGTTTTTTATTTTAGTAACATGAAGAAACACAGTATTGCAGGGCTGCACAACAGAGAGGCTTTGTTTAAGGTCTGAGAGGCTGGGTTTATCTTGGTTGGGCTTCTTGGGGCATAGACAACATGCCCCATTCTCATCCAAATGACTATAAGCCAATCTGTGATTCAGAGCAGAGCTGGTGTTTTATAGCAACATCCAAGACTACTTAGGGAACTGATTATGAGGTCCAAAGGTCCTCTCTATCAATCAGTGACTACATAAATTATTCACCAGACTGGAGTAGTGAAGAACTGAATGTGATTCTACACTCAAGCAAAGCAATCTGCAAAAAGTAGTGATGACCTTTGAAATCCACTTATTTTAGATTTTTTAACCTCTACTATTGCCTTTAATAGGGCATGTTTTTTTCCTCTAGGCTGCTTTTCATTAAAGATATGTGTGGGATTGTAATGATAAAAAATGTCACTGCATAGGGTGCCTTCTTTGCTCCTTATTTGAACTTATGCCAAAATGTCACATTATTTTGTATTTTAGCTGAATTTCTCCATAATACGTGCCAAGTATTGTATCATGGATGGCTTAGTATTTTCAATTGCGTTAGCTAAGCATGGAATGTAAATATGAATTGACAGTATGGAACCAAATTGTCTGTGTCCTTCATTGGGCTTGAGTAGAGAAAACACAAATAATCTGTTTTTAAAATATGTGAATCATGTTTAGTTTTGAACAAAAAGAATATACATAACAGTATCAACAACAGTGTTGCACTTAGAAACATCACCCAAGAACAAATTCTGATGCTAGAAGCTATAAAACATTTTGTTTACAAATGACAAAAAGGGGTAGAATGTTAATATAAGCAATAACATTATTTCAAAAATGTTTCTAATACAAACTTAATCATGAAACTTACTTGATTGGTGACAATCTTTAGAAATGCAGATATACATTCCCTGATTAATACACTTGCAGGGCGTACATGGAAAAAGGGCGTCGTGAAAAAAGGGCCCGACTTATTAACGAATTTGGCGCCAGGTATTAACGAAATTTGCTAACGAGAACCATCGTTGTCAAGCTTTATTAACAATAATTACTGTTGCAAAAACAAACAAGAAATAATAATGCGCAGAGTTGTACAGAGGCGCCGGTAGGATAAAAGTCGATAAAAAGTTTCAAATTGTCGTGGTGGTGGACCAGCCAACCATAAACAGACACATGTACTGTCAAAATTCAAACGATATGCAATTTATTTCTTTACTCCCAATGAAAGTCGCAACGCGTTTCGCAGGCAAAAACCCGCTTCTTCAGGCAATTAAAGGCAGGAGCAATACACAGTATGTATTAAAGAAGGTTCTTGGCACCTCTGTTACACCTCTGTTTACACATCCAATCACTGCGTCACCTCAGCCTTCCTTGTAAACACAAGTGATCAGCTAGGAAGGGAAATACATGGAAGAGGAGGAATATATTATAGATAAACGAACTCCCAGCATTCAAAAGAACTCCCAGCATTCAACTTTTTGGCACTGTTTGTGTAACGATTGGTGTCAGCATGCAGAGAGAATCTGATTATTGGTGATCTGCAGTATCACCAAGAATGCAGATATATACCTGATTATTGATGATCTGCAGAATCACCGATAATACAGATATATTGCTAACCTGTGGACACCTATAGGTATGTGAGTGTTTGGTGTAACAGTAGTACTTTGAGTAATGCACCTGCTGAGCAGGTGATCATAGGCAGTAAAGGAATACTGCTCTTGAGGGCACATGAACCTTCCAACAGCCTGAGACTCTCCAAGGGGTGCAGTCAGGCTGGAGATAGGAAGGACCAGAGAGTGAGTGACACCTCAAGGTGGATGTCACTATCTGATCTGGAGACTATCTCTTAAGAGGAGAGATAGCTCTCGAGGTCGGGCACGCCTGGTTGGCAACACACGGACAGATTAAGTACAAAGACAGAAAGCTGATTCGGTATCCTAGGCAAGCAGGGTCTGGCAATGGAATATCAGATATGCGAGGTACCAAATCAGAGATCAAAGGGATAGTCAGGAAAGCAGTAAGTCATAACAGATATCAACAATGCCTAGTCTTAGTGTGAGGTCCTTGGTCTCTACACCCTGGAACTAGTCTGATGAATAACAGATAGATAACACAAGTTCCCTAGTCTGGTGTGAGGTCCGTGGTCTCTACACCCTGGAACTAGTCTGATGAATAACAGATTGATAACGCAAGTAATCTGGCTCAGTGTGAATTCCCAGGTCCTCCTGGTTCAAACACACTGTTGGATCTGACTAAGGTCTGAGTGCTTCCATGTAGTGTTCGCAACGGCAGACAACTTGAGACTGGCCAGCAGTAACTATATATGGAGAAGTGCTCTCCGACACCACCCCTAATTGATCAACCAATAGTAACCTGCTCTGGAGTCAGCTGATCGGCGTGATCAGTTGATCTCTCCTTGCCCAGTATAAAAGTTCTGCCTCTCAGCGCGCGTATTCCTAAGCCTGTGTGCACTAACAGACTCAGCCACACCAGACACATGCTACCGCGTGCAAACCGCCGCGCTGGACGCGGAAGCAGCCGCCTTACTGTTGTTACATGTGACTTTTCCACGTTCTGCCCTGTTACCAGACGCACGCTTCCGCGTGCAAACCGCCGCATTGGACACGGAATCCGCCGCCTCCTCAGCAGCACACGCGGTGGCTTTTCCGCGTTCTCTCACAGTTTGGCACTAGGGCCAGTGCTCCTAAAGTATGTAATAACTCCAAACCATAACAGCAGAAAAAGTTTTGAATGCAGGATTAGCATCTTTATCACTTAATACACTCAGACCAGTTGCTGTTGAAATTTGATTTTTATGGTGACAGTACCGCTTTAACGAAATAATATGACAAAAACTATACCGTTGTAAACTACTCAAATGATAAGTACCTCAAAAACTATAATGTTATAATGTTATTAATGAAATTTTTCGCAATGCCCTTTTTTCATCCTTTTTTCACCGTATTAACGATAATTGCATTAAAGTCTATGGCTGCGCCCTTTTCGTCCACCCACAGCCGGCGCCCTTTCTTCCTGCTACCCTTGCAGGCATTGTGTAAGAGATCGCGGAAAAGCCGCCGCATGTACTGGCAGCAAGGCAGCTGTTTCCGCGACCAACGCAACGGTCTGCACGCAGCAGCGTGCATCTGTTATGGCTGAGTCTGTTAGTTCACACAGGTTTAGGAATACGCGCGCGCGCGCGCGTTGAAAGGCAGAACTTTTATGATGGCCAAGGGGGGGATCAGCTGACCAGGCCGGTCAGCTGACCTCAGAGCTGGTAACCATTGGTTGATCACTTAAAGAGACACTGAAGCGAAAAAAAAAATATGATATAGTGAATCGGTTGTGAACTATGAATAATTACTAGAAGATTAGCAGCAAAGAAAATATTCTCATACTTTTATTTTCAGGTATATAGTGTTTTTTCTAACATTGCATCATTCTATAATATGTGCAGATTACTCAACACTCAGCATTCAAAATGAGTCTTTCAGAGCAGTCTGTGAAGTAATGACCTCTCCTCTAGCAGAGAAAAAGTAAACAGTTCACTTACAGTTGAGATAATAAAAGTCAGATAACAGCCCTCTCCATGACTAATGCTGGATACACACGGTGCTTTCGCGCACTCGATTTTCCCGTCGATTCGTTTATTTCCAACATGTCCGATTTGGATTACAATGGATCGTTAGGTCGATTCGGCATACTTTGCATGCGAATCGACCTAACGATCCATCGAAATCCAAATCGGACATGTTGGAAATAAACGAATCGACGGGAATCGACGGGAATCGAGCGGGAAATCGAGTGCGCGAACGCACCGTGTGTATCCAGCATAAGACTTAGTCGGAGAGTTAATGGCTTGTTTGCATAGAGATAACAACTGGAGTTTCTTAACTCTTCCTGTACTGGAAACAATTAGACTGATGTATCTGATCTTAATGTTTTATTTCTTAGCTGTACTACACATACAAATCATAATATCATAATTTTTTTTTCGCTTCAGTGTCTCTTTAAGGGTGGCACGAGAGAGCACTGCTCTATATATAGTTACTGCTGGCCACTCTCAAATGGTCTGCCGTTGCGAACACTACGTGGAAGCACTCAGACCTTAGTCAGATCCAACAGTGTGTTTGAACCAGGAGGACCTGGGAATTCACACTGAGCCAGATTACTTGTGTTATTATTCTGTTATACTTCAGACTAGTTCCAGAGTGTAGACCACGGACCTCACACCCAAGACTAGGGAACTTGTGTATCATTCTGTTATACATCAGACTAGTTCCAGGGTGTAGAGACCACGGACCTCACACCAAAGACTAGGGAACTTGTGTTATTATTCTGTTATACTTCAGACTAGTTCCAGGGTGTAGAGACCACGGACCTCACACCCAAGACTAGGGAACTTGTGTCATCATTCTGTTATACATCAGACTAGTTCCAGGGTGTAGAGACCACAGACCTCACACCCAAGACTAGGGAACTTGTGTTATCATTCTGTTATACGTCAGACTAGTTACAGGGTGTAGTGACCACGGACCTCACACCCAAGACTAGGCATTGTTTGATATTTGTTATGACCTGTTGCTTTCCTGACTATCCCTCTGCTTTCCGATTCGGTACCACGCATATCTGATATTCCGTTGCCAAACCCTGCGTGCCTTGGATACCGAATCAGCCTTCTGTATTTGTACTCAGTCTGTCTGTGTGTTGCCGACCTGGCTTGCCCGACCTCGAGAGCTATCTCTCTCCACTAAAGAGATAGTCTCCAGATCAGTCAGTGACATCCATCTTCAGGTGTCACTCACTCTCTGGTCCTTCCTACCTTCAGCCTGACTCCACCCCTTGGAGAGTCTCAGGCTGCTGGAAGGTTTCTGTACTCTCTATAGCAGTGTCTTCTGTACTGCTTAGGGCCACCTGCTCATCAGGTGGGTTACTCAAAGTCATACTGTTACACCAAACACTCACCATATATATCTAGAAGTGTCCAGAGGTTAGTACTATATCTGTATTATTGGTGATTCTGCAGATCATCCATAATCAGGTATAGATCTGTATTCTTGGTGATACTGCAGATCCCCAATAATCAGATTCTCTCTGTGTGCTGACACCGATCGTTACACATTGCTAATCTTTTCAGCATTAAGAAATATGTTCAAACTAAAGATAAAACAAGAACAATTATAAGTATGATATGAATTAACAATGATGACTGCCATGCTAAGACAAATAAAAATGCTACTATCTGCACCATACTGAAATCTGACAGATTGAGGCAGAATATATCTGTGAGTTATAAATATGTGCAATCTGCTAATGCACAAGATGGCACCTGAATCAATGTCAGGTGACCTGGAGCCAAAGAGGAGCATGGATTGCGTATGCCTCATCCTGGCCTGGATAGTATGTCCCATTCCATCTGACTTGCACATGAATTGACTGTCAACTGTTTTTTGCCTGTCTTTCTCCCATTCCCTCTGTTGTGATCTGCCATTGTCATATTTACACATTGCAAGGATGCATGTGGTCATTTTCATTACTGCTATTTGCATTGCTGCCCTAATTTGTTTAACGCCTACTACCTGGTGCCCTATCTGTAACTTCAAATAGAGTCTGTTAAGGTGCTTAGACATCACACTGTACACACTGACCAACAAAGCGGCTGATGTGCTAATTTACCTAATTTACATGTTTAACCAACTTGATAATGGACAATGGACTGGATACAACAATGGACTAGATGAAATGACTGCCCAAACAACTTGTTGTTTAAACGTCTATTAGTTGGACAAACAATTAAAAGTTGTTTGTACAAATGTACGGACCTAACAGTTGTTTAGACGAAAGTTGGTCCAACGGATCCGCTGAGGGGATCAGGCAAACTGGCTGTTATCAGTTGCTCTACAGCGCGTACACATGTCCAACTTGTCATTCAAACTACAAGTTGTTCAAAAAAGTTGGACGTATGTACATACCTTTAAGGTGCGTACACACGCACTACCGCTGGCAACGACAGGTCCGCCAGACCCTCTCACTGGGCGGACGTTCAGCCAACAGTAGCACGTGTGTACGCGCTGTCGGCGGACTGATAAGGCTGTTTCTGAACGATTCGCGTTGCCGGCGGTAGTGCGTGTGTACGCACCTTTAGCCTTACACCCTGATTGATTTGCATTTGTAGAGACCACCCCCTGCTGCTTAATATCGTAATTCAATCTCAGCTAAGGAGACCTTCCTGATTAGACATTTGCTCTGGCTGTCTATATAGGAAAGTCCTCTAGTCAGCTTCAGGCAAACATTTCAGTTGGGTGTGCGCATTTTAACCACTTCCTGACCGCCTAACGCACAGGGGCGGCCGGGAAGTGGAGCCCTTAAGGACCGTCTCACCCACAGAGGCGGCGGTCCTTGTAAGGGCATGGGCGGAGTGATCGCGTCATCCGTGACGCGATCCTCCGCCGGCGCCTGTCACCGCTCGCCCGCCGCAACATCCCGCCGGCTATACGGAAGCGCCGGCGGGATGTTAACCCCGCGATCGCCACATACAAAGTGTATAATACACTTTGTAATGTTTACAAAGTGTATTATACAGGCTGCCTCCTGCCCTGGTGGTCCCAGTGTCCGAGGGACCACCAGGGCAGGCTGCAGCCACCCTAGTCTGCACCCAAGCACACTGATTTCTCCCCCCCCTGCCCCAGATCGCCCATCAATCACCCCCTATCACCAACTGTCACTGTTACCCATCAGATCAGACCCTAATCTGCCCCTTGCGGGCACCCAATCACCCGCCTACACGCTCAGATTGCCCTCAGACCCCCCCCCCCTTATCAATTCGCCAGTGCATTAGTTACATCTGTTCTTCCCTGTAATAACCCACTGATCACCTGTCAATCACCTGTCAATTACCCATCAATCACCCCCTGTCACTGCCACCCATCAATCACCCCCTGGCACTGCCACCCATCAATCACCCCCTGTCACTGCCACTCATCAATCAGCCCCTAACCTGCCCCTTGCGGGCAATCTGATCACCCACCCACACCAATAGTTCGCCCGCAGATCCGACGTCAGATCACCTCCCAAGGGCAGTGTTTATATCTGTTCTCTACCCTAAACACCCACTAATTACCCATCAATCACCCCCTGTCACTGCCACCTATCAGATTAGACCCCTATCTGCCCCTAGGGCACTCAATCACCCGCCCACACCCTCAGAATTCCCTCAGGCCCCAGCCCTGATCACCTCGCCAGTGCATTGCTTGCATCTATTCCCCCCTCTAATCACACCTTGAGACACCCATCAATCACCTCCTGTCACCCCCTAGCACACCTACCCATCAGATCAGGCCCTAATTTGCCCCGTGTGGGCTCCTGATCACTCGGCCAAACCCTCAGATCCCCCTCAGACCCCCTTCCGATCACCTCCCCAGTGCATTGATTGCATCTATTTTCCCCTCTAACCACCCCCTCAGACACCCATCAATCACCTCCTGTCACCCCCCCTAGCACTCCTATCCATCAGATCAGGCCCAATACAACCTGTCATCTAAAAGGCCACCCTGCATATGACCGGTTCCACAAAATTCGCCCCCTCATAGACCACCTGTCATCAAAATTTGCAGATGCTTATACCCCTGAACAGTCATTTTGAGACATTTGGTTTCCAGACTACTCACGGTTTTGGGCCCGTAAAATGCCAGGGCGGTATAGGAACCCCAGAAACTGACCCCATTTTAGAAAAAAGACACCCCAATGTATTCTGTTAGGTGTATGACGAGGTTATAGAAGATTTTATTTTTTGTCAAAAGTTAGCGGAAATTGATTTTTGTTTTTTTTTCACAAAGTATCATTTTTCACTAACTTGTGACAAAAAATAAAATCTTCTATGAACTCGCCATACACCTAACGGAATACCTTGGGGTGTCTTCTTTCTAAAATGGGGTCACTTGTGGGGTTCCTATACTGTCCTGGCATTTTAGGGGCCCTAAACCGTGAGGAGTAGTCTAGAAAACAAATGCCTCAAAATGACCTGTGATTAGGACGTTGGGCCCCTTAGCGCACCTAGGCTGCAAAAAAGTGTCACACATGTGGTATCGCCGTACTCAGGAGAAGTAGTATAATGTGTTTTGGGGGGTATTTTTACACATACCCATGCTGGGTGGGAGAAATCTCTCTGTAAATGGACAATTGTGTGTAAAAAAAATCAAACAATTGTCATTTACAGAGGTATTTCTCCCACTCAGCATGGGTATGTGTAAAATACACCCCAAAACACATTATACTACATCTCCCGAGTACGGCGATACCACATGTGTGGCACTTTTTTGCACCCTAACTGCGCTAAGGGGCCCAAAGTCCAATGAGTACCTTTAGGATTTCACAGGTCATTTTTGTTTCAAGACTACTCATCACGGTTTAGGGCCCCTAAAATGCCAGGGCAGTATAGGAACCCCACAAATGACCCCATTCTAGAAAGAAGACACCCAAACGTATTCCGTTAGGAGTATGGTGAGTTCATAGAAGATTTTATTTTTTGTCACAAGTTAGCGGAAAATGAAACTTTGTAAAAAAAACAATTTAAATCAATTTCCGTTAACTTGTGACAAAAAAATAAGAACTTCTATGAACTCACCATACTCCTAACGGAATACCTTGGGGTGTCTTCTTTCTAAAATGGGGTCATTAGTGGGGTTCCTATACTGCCCTGGCATTTTAGGGGCCCTAAACCGTGAGGAGTAGTCTTGAAGCAAAAATGACCTGTGAAATCCTAAAGGTACTCATTGGACTTTGGGCCCCTTAGCGCAGTTAGGCTGCAAAAAAGTGCCAATCACGTGGTATCGCCGTACTCAGGAGAAGTAGTATAATGTGTTTTGGGGTGTATTTTTACACATACCCATGCTGGGTGGGAGAAATACCTCTGTAAATGACAATCTTTTGATTTTTTTACACACAATTGTCCATTTACAGAGTTATTTCTCCCACCCAGCATGGGTATGTGTAAAATACACCCCAAAACACATTGTACTACTTCTCCCGAGTACGGCAATACCACATGTGTGGCACTTTTTTGCACCCTAACTGCGCTAAGGGGCCCAAAGTCCAATGAGTACCTTTAGGATTTCACAGGTCATTTTGAGAAATTTTGTTTCAAGACTACTCCTCACGGTTTAGGGCCCCTAAAATGCCAGGACAGTATAGGAACCCCACAAATGACTCCATTTTAGAAAGAAGACACCCCAAGGTATTCTGTTAGTAGTACAGTGAGTTCATAGAAGATTTTATTTTTTGTCACAAGTTAGCGGAAATTGATTTTTATTGGTTTTTTTCACAAAGTGTCATTTTCCGCTAACTTGTGACAAAAAATAAAATCTTCTATGAACTCACTGTACTACTAACGGAATACCTTGGGGTGTCTTCTTTCTAAAATGGAGTCATTTGTGGGGTTCCTATACTGTCCTGGCATTTTAGGGGCCCTAAACTGTGAGGAGTAGTCTTGAAACGAAATTTCTCAAAATGACCTGTGAAATCCTAAAGGTACTCATTGGACTTTGGGCCCCTTAGTGCAGTTAGGGTGCAAAAAAGTGCCATACATGTGGTATCGCCGTACTCAGGAGAAGTAGTATAATGTGTTTTGGGGTGTATTTTTACACATACCCATGCTGAGTGGGAGAAAGATCTCTGTAAATGGACAATTGTGTGTAAAAAAAATAAAAAAATTGTCATTTACAGAGATTTCTCCCACCCAGCATGGGTATGTGTAAAAATACACCCCAAAACACATTATACTACTTCTCCTGAGTACGGCAATACCACATGTGTGGCACTTTTTTGCAGCCTAACTGCGCTAAGGGGTCCAAAGTCCAATGAGCACCTTTAGGCTTTACTTGGGTGCTTACAAATTAGCACCCCCCAAAATGCGAGGACAGTAAACACACCCCACAAATGACCCCATTTTGGAAAGTAGACACTTCAAGGTATTCAGAGAGGGGCATGGTGAGTCCGTGGCAGATTTCATTTTTTTTTTGTCGCAAGTTAGAAGAAATGGAAACTTTTTTTTTTTTGTCACAAAGTGTCATTTTCCGCTTACTTGTGACAAAAAATAATATCTTCTATGAACTCACTATGCCTCTCAGTGAATACTTTGGGATGTCTTCTTTCCAAAATGGGGTCATTTGGGGGGTATTTATACTATCCTTGAATTCTAGCCCCTCATGAAACATGACAGGGGGTCAGAAAAGTCATAGATGCTTGAAAATGGGAAAATTCACTTTTTGCACCATAGTTTGTAAACGCTATAACTTTTACCCAAACCAATAAATATACACTGAATGGGGTTTTTTTTATCCAAAACATGTTTGTCCACATTTTTCGCGCTGCATGTATACAGAAATTTTACTTTATTTGAAAAATGTCAGCACAGAAAGTTAAAAAAAATCTTTTTTTGCCAAAATTAATCTCTTTTTTTGATGAATATAATAAAAAGTAAAAATCGCAGGAGCAATCAACTAGCACCAAAAGAAAGCTTAATTAGTGACAAGAAAAGGAGCCAAAATTCATTTAGGTGGTAGGTTGTATGAGTGAGCAATAAACCGTGAAAGCTGCAGTGGTCTGAATGGAAAAAAAGTGTCCGGTCCTTAAAGGACTTACAAGCCGGGTCATAGAAAAAAAGTTAATTACCTTAGGTGAATATCAGACCTCAGGGCAGACGATCACTGGCCCCCTTGCTGTTTACAGATGCCCCATTAGCATAATCCACTTATCATTAGCGGCCCCGACCCGGCCCAGGGTCGCCTTAGCTCACACTGCTAAGAATCGCCGCTTTAAAATTCCTCTGCCAGTGCCTGCGCAGTTCGCATACCCAGTACTGCGGCTGCGCAGGCTTTCAGCCCTGGGAGCGGCACATCGTAGCTCCGTATACACTGTACTAGGTCATGTGGGCGTCATCACATGACCGCCCACATGACTGACTGCCCTTCACTAGCCGCGCCCCCTCAGTCAGCACAGAATATCAGCGCTGAGCGAGGGAGGCCGTTACCTAGCTACAGGATTTGTTTACTGCAGATTTGCATAAAATAACTTACTCTGCAGCAGAGTAAGTTATTTTATGCAAATCTGCAGTAAACAAATCCGGTAGCTAGGTAACGTCCTCCCTCGCTCAGCGCTGTACTGGGTATGCGAACTGCGCAGGCACTGGCAGAGGACTTTTAAAGCGGCGATTCTTAGCAGTGTGAGCTAAGGCGACCCTGGGCCGGGTCGGGGCCGCTAATGATAAGTGGATTATGCTAATGGGGCATCTGTAAACAGCACGGGGGCCAGTGATCGTCTGCCCTGAGGTCTGATATTCACCTAAGGTAATTAACTTTTTTTCTATGACTCGGCTCGTAAGTCCTTTAAGGGGTAGAAAGCCCTAGGTCCTCAAGTGGTTAAAGGATAGCTTCTTTAAGGGTGAAACAAATGAATTTACCAGCAACTCAATACAATTCTGCAGCACACCAAGGTAACTTCCTCTGTTTGATAACCTCAGTTTAATTACTGAACACCATCCCAGCCTAGACAGTCCATCGTAGAACCTCTCGATGCAGTCCTCCTCCTATCGTGTCACCATCCCTTCCCTTTACATTGTAAGTATTTGGCAGGGCCCTCCATCCTTGTGTATTGTAACAGATTGTGCATCCTGCTCACACATGAACTTGAATCACTTAGACTACTATTTCAGTGTATGATCTGGCATTATGTCTAACTACTTATAACCTGTATTGTGTTGTCTGTCACCCCTATTATCATTATCTGTAACCTTACTTATTGTAAAATGCTGTGAAATATGTTGGCACTTTATAAATGTAATAATAATGTTGCTGAAATGAAACCTAAATCCCTGGTAAGCCACACCCTGACAAAGCCCTTTCTGATAAGGTAAAATGCGTAGGAGGGTGGAGGCTGTGCGTGAACTGGCTGGAACTTCTGGGGGTGACGTTAAATGCTATTCCCCTTCTGAGGCATGACAACTCAGAGGGAGAAGTAATTTGTGGTCTGAGGGTCGCCGGAACCCTGTATTACCCATGCACGGGCCGCGGACTATAGCATTGCTGCTATAGCAACAGAGTGTACTGGTAGGTACTTTTCTCTTTCTTTTTGGTTATAAATTTGATCGTGGCCTGAATCTTTTAAAATGTGTCTACAAACGTGTGAGAATGTTGGTGGCGTGTTTCTGCCCTATCTCAAACATTGGCAGTGCTACATTCTTTTTAGGTTTGTACAAAATATATAAATGCAATAAAAATGCGTAACAATCTCAGTGCTTTGCACATTATTTTTTTTTTTGTTATAGGTCTGCTAGTCAAAATGATGCAATTTATCTAGCCTTTCTAATTCTTTAGAGACAACCCTTATAGCCAGTGGTGCTCATCCGGATTCCGGATATCCGAGTAACCCGGATATCCGAACTATTTTTTTATTTTCCCATAAAAAATGTTTTAAAGCAATTTAAAGGCCACTTCACGGTTTTCTATCCAGATATCCGAATTTTCCCGGATACCCCGGATACTGGGGTCGGATATCCGATCCGGTTCAGATACCAAAATGGTCAAATCCAGATATCCGATCTGGATTTGGATATCTGGGTATCTGGATCCGGGTCAATCCGGATTTTGAAAAGGGGTATCTGAGCACCCCTACTTATAGCATTAAGAAGCAAGAGTTTAGCGTTAAATAGAGAAACCTTTAAAAAGAACATTATGAAAGCCTGACCTTTAAGTTTCTTCTTCATGCGTGTTTCAGACCTGGATCAGAACCATACATCCAGCTCTGAAACATGGCTGAAGAAGCAACTTAAAGTTTTGAAAGCTTGCAAAGGAATCTTGTACAGTTAGTCATTAAAGGTACCACCTAAACAAATGTTGTTGTACTGATGATGATAGCCACATAGCCTGGAATAGCTGTATACAAGTTGGAAGCTATGATTTTGCTTGTTTAAAGGATACATTTAAAGTGGACCCAAATTAAAATTACAAGATTTCAGAAATAAAATCTACTTTCTAAGTTATAATAATAAATATCAGCCTTTTTTCAGCTGCATGATGACAAATATAAAATATTTTACATTTATTGGAGGAACCCCTCCCTTCCTTTCATATTGCCGGGACAGAATCCGGCAAACTGGTGTAGTAGGTGGTGTCTGGCAAAGGAGGAATTGCTAATGGCTGCCACCTGTATAATCCTAGTTATAAAAAGAGAAGGGTGAAAAGCATGCACTGAAATGCTCATAGGCTTGAAGCAGTGTGTATTTATCTTTGTATGTGTCAGAGTGGTGCAACTAAATATTTTGAACTAAAAAAAGTTTGGTTTGGGTCCGCTTTAAGGGCCAGTTCACGTGGACTGCAGCTGCAATGTACTTGGTTCTTTGCATTGCATGTATTAGCAATGTATCAGGTGTCAACACATGAAATTTGGCCACCTATGTCACACTTGACAACATCCTTAAAGATTCTAGGAATCATCATGTCAAATCCAGCTAAATGTGAGTCTGTTCTATCCACTAAGATGTACTAGATGTAAACTTTATTTGTGCATCTAGCTGTACACTTTGCATAGACTACATATATGTATTGCCATTTAAACCTTTTTTTTTGGCCAGAGGTACTCTTTAACCACTTCAGCCTCCAGTCGTTTTCACTTTATGCATCCGAGCAATGTTCACCTCCCATTCATTAGCCTATAACTTTATCACTACTTATCAGAATGAACTGATCGATATCTTGTTTTTTCCGCCACCAATTAGGCTTTCTTTGGGTGGTACATTTTGCTAAGAGCCACTGTACTGTAAATGCATTTTAACAGGAAGAATAAGAGAAAAACGGAAAAAAAATCATTATTTCTCAGTTTTCAGCCATTATAGTTTTAAAATAATACATGCCTCCATAATTAAAACTCACGTATTGTATTTGCCCATATGTCCCGGTTATTACACCGTTAAAATGATGTCCCTATAACAATGTATGGCGACAATATTTTATTTGGAAATAAAGGTGCATTTTTTTCCGTTTTGCATTGATCACTATTTGCAAGTTTAAAATAAAAAAAAGTATAGAAATATTTCATCTTTACATTGATATTTAAAAAGTTTAGACCCTTAGGTAAATATTTACATTTTTTTTTACTATTGTAATTTTTTTTTATATTAAACATTTTATTTGGGTATTTTTTGGGAGGGTGGGATGTAAACAGAACTTTTATAATGTAAATGTGTGTTAAGGTTTTTTTTTTTTTTTTACTTTTAGTTGTAGTTTTACTTTTTGGCCACAAGATGGCGGCCATGAGTTTGTTTACATGACGTCACTCTAAGCGTAACATATGCTTAGAGGGACGTATGGGGGATGCAACAGCCAGTAAAAGCGGAGCTTCTGAGAGAAGCTGTCGTTTTTTCTGCGGGGGAGAGGAATCGGTGAACGGGCACCATAGCCCGATTCACTGATTCGTGGGCTAACGATCCGTGGCCTGGCCGCGGGAGCGCGCGGACGCGCACATGGCCTCCTGGGTGTAGCTAGTACGTCCAGGAGGCCAAAGTAGTTAAGGGCCTTTTTAACACTATGCAAGCTGCCGCAAAGCAGCACAGTGTGTTAGATGTGCAGTGTGATTATACTGTGAAGCTTACAGTACAATGTAAATATGCTTCACTGCCACTGTAAATATATGCACTGTCTGGTTAACACACACTAAGCTGTGCATCACTGCATCAGAACCCACCATGCTCTGCACTCGATGTGAAAGGCCCATAGGAAAATCATTGCATTGCATTGCAATGATATTGTCCGCTGTGATGGAATGCGACAGACTAAACGTGAAAGGGCCCTAAAGCTATTTTTAAATAGGTGCATGAAAAAAGGGCACCAGGAAAAAAGGGCCCGGCTGGATAACAAATTGGTGTCGGTGGATTATGAATTCTCAATAACAATAAACATTGTTAACGAAACTGTTTAACGATAAATACCATCCTAAAACAGAAGGGAGATGAAAGTGAAAACATATTAACTTTTAAAAATTGTTACATAATTCAACAATACAGATTAACCTAACCCTACTCTCACACCGAACCCTCTCCCGGTGGTGCCTAAAATTAACCACCCCTGTGGTGGTGCCTAACCCTAACCCTCTGTGGTGGTGCCTAACCCTAACCCCCCCCCCCCCGTGATGCCTAACCCTAACCCCCCCCGGAGGTGCCTAACCCTAACCAACACCCCTGGTGGTGCCTAACCTTAACCCCCCCCCCCCCCCTGATGCCTAACCCCCCCCACCCAGGTGGTGCCTAACCACACCCCTGGTGGTGCCTCACCCTAACCCCCCCCCCCCCCACACACACACACACACGCACACAAACATCCTTACACACTAACATATTTCATAACGTAAAATCTGTACGTGCAAACAATATAATATAAAAAACTACAACATTGCAAGTTTCTAAAATGATAACATATTTCAAAAACTTTAATGTTCAAATGTTGTTAACAATATTTATCGGGCGCCCTTTTATCTGCTTTGGATACCGTATTAACGGTAAATACATTAGAATCTATGGCAGCACCCTTTTCATTCACTAGTCACCGGCGTCCTTTTTCCCTGCTACCATTTAAATACATATTTATAGATAGACCTTTTTTAACTTTAAACCGATCTTTTGTGCATCGGGAGTTTTTTTGCAACTACATCCGCAAACGAATTCTTAAAGGGTAATCTCTCTTTTTGTTTTCTTTTTCCCTCTCTCAATGACAACGTAGTCTTCCCAGCTCAGTATGATCCATCAGTTTCTCTAATTTAATTTTATGCATGTATGTGTCTTCAATAAAGGAAATTGTTTTCAACAATTCGCTGTAAGATTTGACTGGAACCCTTGTAGTGTTATTAATTGTGACAAAGTCCTTTATTTTGTGGGTCACACAAGCATGACCTGCCTCCCCTCATGAGGATATTTCAGTTGTTGCTGATTGAAAAAAATGTCATTAAATTTCTGCCCAGAGAACTGTTCTGATGTAAAATGCCGCTCCACAGTATAGGCTTCTGTGACTATTAATTGATTTCCTTTGCTATGTTGTGCTAATTTTTAATTATGAGTTTTGTGGACTAGAAATACAATTTTCTAAAAAGTTATCACAAAAAGCCACAAAACACGGATTAACAGTTGGAAAGGTCATTTAAAAGTAACTTTATATTTCATTGTTGTCATGGTGATATTAATACTAACTTGAGTTAAATTAGTCACAGGAGAAAACTAAAATGTTTATTTTGATGTAAAACTGGAAAATAAAATTTAAAGTAGTACTAGTTCTCAATTAATATGTAAAAAAGAAAAAAAAACTGTATAAGTTAAACAATTAAATGAAATAAAAATACAGGGTGGGCCATTTATATGGATACACCTTAATAAAATGGGAATGGTTGGTGATATTAACTTCCTGTTTGTGGCACATTAGTGTATGTGAGGGGGAAAACTTTTCAAGATGGCTGGTGACCATGGTGGCCATTTTGAAGTCGGCCATTTTGAATCCAACTTTTGTTTTTTCAATAGGAAGAGAGTCATGTGACACATCACACTTTTTAGGAATTTCACAAGAAAAAACAATGGTGTGCTTGGTTTTAACGTAACTTTATTCTTTCATGAGTTATTTACAAGTTTCTATTTGTTTATAGCCATTGACATGTCACTGAGGTCAACACTTGAGGAGCGGATAGAAATTGTGTTGATGTCTGATGAATGCTTTAACTTCTGTATCTTAGACACCTTTGTTGAGTTTTGAACTTGCTTTGTCACACGCACGTGCAAAAACACTATACTCTCTAGATTTTATCAGCCTCTCTGAATCCACTCCTCAGTTTATCCTATTTTTATGACACAAAACTAGTGGCTGCAGATGATAAGATAACACCTTAGTTTTGGCCTTGGACTCTGCAGCTCCTTCTTTGATCCTGTCATACCCGAGGAGTTCAAACCGCTCAAGTTCTGCTCCCATGATTTGCATGAGCACTTCTAGAGTCACAAAAAGACTCTATATTTACTTAGACAGGCCCTCTCAGTGGCTAAACAAATGTCATTTTCCGCCCTTATGTCCCACAATCCCAAACAGCTATCCTCTACCTTCAACTCCCTTCCCAGCCCATGCTCCACCTCCTACTCCCTGCATATCAGTCAAGGATGAGGATCTGCTCTATGATATCAGCCTGTTCACTCCAGCAGCAGCAGGTGTCCACCAATTCCAGACTCTGTCCCCCAGTGTCCATCTACTTTATGGGCTCAATTCACAAAAGGGTGCTAACTCAGTTAGCACGCCTAAAAGCTTTGGGTGTGTTAACTACGGTGCTAAGCAGTTAGCACGCCCAAAGCTTTTATTGATCGCACACAAAGTTTAGCACTGCGCGGTGTATGGGAAACGTCGCACCGGGTGCAATCAAAACGTCACACCAGGTGTGCCATTTTAGGCGCACTCGGTGCAAATTTTCACGCGCACCGTGCAGTGCTAAACTTTGCGTGCGCTAACTTAGCGTGTAAAACTTTGCACGTCCTAAAGGGCTTTAGGCATGCTAAGGGGCTTTTAGGCGTGCTAACCAAGTTGGCACCCTTTTGTGAATCAAGCCCAATGTGTTCTCCAATACCAAGTCCATCCCAGAGTAGCTGCAGGTGTCCACAATAGCATACGCTGTCCCTCAGCAGCAGATCTACAGTTATACAAGCTAGTTTACACTGTTATACTGTACACTGACTACTTTACATCCTATCAAAGTGTCATATCTTCAGTAATGTACCAGAAAAAGATATAATAAAATATTGACAAAAACATGAGAGGTATACTGACGTTTGTAAAATACTGCATACAGTTTTTAGTTCCAACTCATGTATGCTAGGATGGTTTTACTGTAAAGTTGTGCAGGGCTGAATTACTCACAAGGCAACTGAGGCAGTTGCCTTATGCGTTGCCACAGGAAACTCACGGCGGGCACCCTGAACTGCTGAGTTGTGAGCAGAGAGAAGTATTGTCTCACCTCTCCAGGTTGTAGCTTTGCTTTGCTGCAGCCTCTTGTCTGCTGCTTATCGTCCTTTCTATGGCTCCAGCTAACCATAGAAAGTCCTTCCTATGGCTCCAGCGCTGGCTCCCCAAACAAATCCATCAGCAAGCTTGTAGCGCTTGTAGCATGCATCAATATTTATCTTTTGCATCCAGTGCAGGTGCAGTACCATCTTCCCCCTCAGGCTCCAGCAAAAATAGCCCAATTGGATCCACTCTGTCTCATGTCATCTTGGCTATTTCCACTGGAGTCCAAGGAAGAAGATGGTACTTCGTCTGCACTGGATCTAAAAGGTAAATATTGTCCAGGGTACCCAGCGCTTCATCAGGGCTACTGCGGAGGATGAGGGAAGCCTCTCGAGGTAAGTACCCCCCAGGCGAACTTTTTTTATTACAGATTCTCTTTAAGATGAATAAACAGTCCAGAGGACCAGACATCCACCCAGCTCTGAAACGGTGCATTCTCTGCTGCATAACAGTTTGACATAACTAAATATACATTTGCAAAAAATAGGATAATATTTCGTTGTGAAAATGTTGTTAGTGTAAAAAATAAGTGTTTCTCAAGAAATCAATGCTGTGAGAAACGTCAATCAGTTCCTTCTTTTGACTTGATTCTTAACATTTTCATGGTTTTCAAGAGCAGAGTTTGAATTCTGAATTGCTCCTTGAATGGTACTGTTAATGTGCTCTGTGCCTCTTGCGCTATGCTTTTATAAAAGCAACATTTTTGTTCTAAGGCCTTCAACTGTTTTATTCTTACTATGGTGTTGTGAGAATGCATTGTAAATTCAGGGCAATCACACCACAGACATTTTAATGATTCTTACCAATAGTGAATCACTTAATTTTTTTCCTGGATTCATGCTTTCCCCAGCTAGCAGTTACTTTGCTTCTTATTTTGATACATTTGTTTACCTGGCATGATACAGTCTGCATGCAACAGAAATCTTTGGTCAGGCAACAGTTGGAAAATTCCTAACGTCCAATGAATTTTTTTTTAATATAGCACATCCCTCAAATACTTGATTGGGCTGAGATGTGTGGAATTGTCCTAAAATGTAAAAAACAAACAAACAGGATGTATCAGACCAGGCCATCTTTGGTATTGCTCTTCAGTCAAGGTCTGATTCTCACATGCCCATTTTAGCTGCTCTTAGTGGTGCATAAGGGTCAGCCTGTTCACCCTGACTGATCTATGACTAAATAGCTCCATACTAAGAAAACTGTGTTGCATTGTGTGCTCTGACACCATTACCCCATGGACAATATCACCATAAGTTTTTTCAGCAATTTTTGATGAGTACACATGATCCTACCTCTGGCTCATCAGTTGTCCTTTCTTGGACTACTTCTGGTAGGTACTGGCTACTACATACTAGGAGCTAGTGATGTCGCGAACCTCCGATTTTTGGTTCGCGAACCCTGTTCGCGAACCTCCGCGAAAGGTTCGGTTCGCAAAAAAGTTCGCGAACCGCAATAGACTTGAATGGGGAGGCAAACTTTGAAAAATAGAAAAAATTCTACCGGCTGGAACAATGATAGAAAACATGTTTCAAGGGATCTAATACCTGGAGGCAGACATGATTGAGTGAAATACACATCAAAAGTCCCAGGCAAAGATCTATATTTCACATAAACCCCTATTTTAAGGTCAATTTTCAATTACAAGCTCCCTCCTACCGGAGGGAGGAGAGTCTCATCTGCCAGGGAGTTATAGTATTTCAAAAGCCAGCTTACATACCATGGCTGGGAATTGAATCCAGGTCTCACTGTGCGGTGGGAAAGTACTTTAACCGCTGTACCACCAACACTACTAACTAAAGCTAG
Source organism: Hyperolius riggenbachi (assembly GCF_040937935.1). NCBI lineage: Eukaryota > Metazoa > Chordata > Amphibia > Anura > Hyperoliidae > Hyperolius > Hyperolius riggenbachi. Next base: position 326,511,869 of record NC_090650.1, read on the forward strand.
CCTAGCATGTACCATTTCTGCTCAATCCAATAGAAAAATTAGACAAGACAAATAACATTTATATCACACTTTTCTCCTGGCGGACTCAAAGCACCAGAGCTGCAGCCACTAGGGCACACTCTATAGGCAGTAGCAGTGTTAGGAAGACTTGCCTAAGGTATCCTACTGAATAGGTGCTAGCTTACTGAACAGACAGAGCCAAGATTCGAACCCTGGTCTCCTGTGTCAGAGGCAGAGCCCTTAACCATTACACCATCCAGCCACTGCTTAAGGATTTGTAGCCAGGCATGGCCTTGCCTTTTGTGTTCAACAGTTGTCCAAAGAGAACCCCAGATAGCCAGGCACTGTACCACCAACACTACATGCTGAAGCCAGCCTAGCATGTACCATTTGTGCTTAATCCATTGATGCTCAAAAATACAAGAGAGAGAGAGAGATGAATCTACCTGGCTATCTGGGGTTCTCTTTGAACAACTGTTGAACACAAAAGGCAAGGCCATGTCTGCCTACATATCCTTAAGCAGTGGCTGGCTGGTGTAATGGTTAAGGGCTCTGCCTCTGACACAGGAGACCAGGATTCGAATCTCGGCTCTGTCTGTTCAGTAAGCTAGCACCTAGGCAAGTCTTCCTAACACTGCTACTGCCTATAGAGTGTGCCCTAGTGGCTGCAGCTCTGGTGCTTTGAGTCCGCCAGGAGAAAAGCGTGATATAAATGTTATTTGACTTGTCTAATTTTTCTCTTGGATTAAGCAGAAATGGTACATGCTAGGCTAGCTTCAGTTAGTAGTGTTGGTGGTACAGCGGTTAAGGTACTTGCCCACCACGCAGTGACACCTGGGTTCAATTCCCAACCAATGTGAGTTGGCTTTTGTGTTACAAATCCTTAAAGGGAACCTAAACTGAGAAGGATATGGATTTTTCCTTTTAAAATAATACCAGTTGCCTGAATCGCCTGCTGATCCTGTGTCTCTAATACTTTTAGCCGCAGCCCCTGAACAAGCATGCAGATCAGGTGCTCTGACTGAAGTCAGACTGAATTAGCTGCATGCTTGTTTCAGCGTTTGATTCAGCCACTATTGCAGCCACAGAGATCAGCTGGACTGCCAGGCAACTGGTATTGTTTAACAGGAAACATCCATATCACTCTCAGTTAAGGTTCCCTTTAAGCAACCTAATGTTTCTCTTGGATTGAGCAGAAATGGTACATGCTAGGCTAGCTTCAGTTAGTAGTGTTGGTGGTACAGCAGTTAATGTACTTGCCCACCACACAGTGAGACCTGGGTTCAATTCCCAGCCATGGTATGTAAGCTGGCTTTTGAAATACTATAATTCCCTGGCATATGAGACCCCCCCTCCCTCCGGTAGGAGGGAATAGGTAGGAGGGTAGAGGGTAGAATATACAAGAGCCTAATTAAACTCTCCCTAGCAGAGTGTGTGTAGCAGCTGTCCCTTAACTAATTAGTGTAGGCAGACGAGTGAGTAAAATGGCACAAGGACCTTGTCTTTTATAAGGGGGGGGGTAGGGCTCCAGGCGTGAGTGCAGTCTGATTGGCAACAATATGCCTGCTGACTGTGATGTAGAGGGTCGAAGTTCTGCTCCATAGAGCATTATGGGGCGAATCGAACTTCCGCAAAAGTTCGCCTTTGCATGGCGAACGTGAACCACCGAAGTTCGCCGGTGAACCGTTCGCTACATCTCTACTAGGAGCATCTCACAAGACCTGGTTTCACTCAAGTTGTCTAGCTATTCCAGTATGATTCTTGTCAATATCATTCAGATCCTAAAAAATATAATAGTAGCTTACCTCAATGACATACAACCATACATTTGAAAAAAAAAGTGTACTTTATTTAAACACTTTAGGAAATATATTTTGCGGTTACACTCCTCCTTCTTCAGTCAATATAAGTGTCTACAAAAATGAATGCAAAACAAACACTAATAGCCATCTATACATACACTCACCTAAAGGATTATTAGGAACATCATACTAATGCGGTAGTTGACCCCCTTTCGCCTTCAGAACTACCTTAATTCTACCTGGCATTGATTCAACAAGGTGCTGAAAGCATTCTTTAGAAATGTTGGCCCATATTGATAGGATAGCATCTTGCAGTTGATGGAGATTTGTGGGATGCACATCCAGGGCATGAACCTCCCGTTCCATCACATCCCAAATATGCTCTATGGGGTTGAGATCAGGTGACTGTGGGGGCCATTTTAGTACAGTGAACTCATTGTCATGTTCAAGAAACCAATTTGAAAGGATTCGAGATTTGTGACATGGTGCATCTTCCTGCTGGAAGTAGCCATCAGAGGATGGGTACATGGTGGTCATGAAGGGATGGACATGGTCAGAAACAATGCTCAGGTAGCCCGTGGCATTTAAATGATGCCCAATTGGCACTAAGGGGCCTAAAGTGTGCCAAAAAAATATCCCCCACACCCTTACACCACCACCACTAGCCTGCACAGTGGTAACACGGCATGATGGATCCATGTTCTCATTTCTGTTTACACCAAATTCTGACTCTATCGAGACTCATCAGACCAGGCAACATTTTTCCTGTCTTCAACTGTCCAATTTTGGTAAGCTTGTGCAAATTGTAGACTCTTTTTCCTATTTGTAGTGGAGATGAGTGGTACCCGGTGGAGTCTTCTGCTGTTGTAGCCCATCCGTCTCAAGGTTGTGCATGTTGTGACTTCACAAATGCTTTGCTGCATACCTCAGTTGTAACGAGTGGTTATTTCAGTTAATGTTGCTCTTCTATCAGCTTTAATCAGTTGGTCCATTCTCCTCTGACCTCTATCATCAGCATTTTCGCCCACAGGACTGCCGCATACTGGATGTTTTTCCCTTTTCACACCATTCTTTGTAAACCTTAGAAATGGTTGTGCATGAAAATCCCAGTAACTGAGCAGATTGTGAAATACTCAGACTGGCCTATCTGGCACCAATTGCTTAATCACCTTTCTTTCCCATTCTGACATTCAGTTTGGAGTTCAGGAGATTGTCTTGGCCAGGACCACACCCCTAAATACATTGAAGCAACTGCCATGTCATTGGTTGATTAGATAACTGCATTAATGAGAAATTGAACCGGTGTTCCTAATAATCCTTTAGGTTAGTGTAGTAACCAACCAAAAGTGCATTCAGTTGAAGTGCAAACTTTCAGCTTTAATTCAGTGGGGTGTCACTGGGACACTAGTGTTTATTGATGATGTGACACAGGACAGAAGTAGCCAAATTAATTCTGAGGTGTTCAGAGACATACTGTCTGCTCAAATCCAGCTAAATGTAGTTAGTTGTGTGGTGTTTCATGATACAGATGGAATATGACCCAAAACATACAGCCAAAGCAACCCAGGAGTTTATTAGAGCAAAGAAGTGGAACATTCTTGAATGGCCAAGTCAGTCACCTGATCGTAACCCAATTGAGCATGCATTCACTTCCAACTTTTTGACAGAAAGGCCCACAAACAAAAGCAACTAAAACCCATCACCTGGTAATGTCCATGAGCTACCAGCAAAAGGTTTTCAACCAGGTATTAGAAATGAACATTTTATTTCCAATTATTTAATTTGTCCAATTACTTTTGAGCCCCTGAAAGGGATGGTGTTCAAAAAATGCTTTTGTTGCCTCACATTTTTAGTGTTTCATTTAAAATTCACTGTGGTTATGTACAGAACCAAATTAGAAATTAAAGTGAACTTCCAGACTAAAAATCTACTCAGCAGCACTGAAAAGGCTTGGTGTTTCTTTAACAGTTACACAGCATCAGAACTTTGTTTTTCTTACCCAAGCCTCTTTTTGAACTGCCCTGGCATTTTTCCCCTAATGCTGTGCAAAGCATGATGGGATTTCTGATGATGTTGTTCTCATTCTGCTGTTTTGGGGTAAATTTGTTTTTTAAATTTTGAATTTGAGATTTGAAGCCTAGCGCTGACAGCTGGGAGGGGTGATCAGGACACAGGACAGTTGGAACTGTGTCTCCTGCTCCCTGTCACCTCCTTTCAAACAAAAAGGTGGCTGCCCCCATGAAAAAGATGGCTGCCCCCATGAAATAACAAACATTTGCCTGTTCTTTTAAAACAGGTTGGGTAAGAGATTATATTACCTATCTATTTTAATTAACATAACTAATGTAACTTAATGACAGTATGTTTGCTTGGGCTGAAGTTCCCCTTCAAGTTGTCTCTGTCCAAATATTATGGACATATCACAAGTATGGGAGTATCACATATTCAAATGTAAAAATTCAAATGTAAAAATATAAGTAATAAATGTAATAAATGCCATGACCATATGTGCCCCAGTGTACAAGCAAGCAATATATATATATAATTTTTTTTTTGAATTGCGACAGAAGGCAAATGTGCATTATATTATCTGGTTGATTTTAAACTTTTTTTTAGATTTTTTTTTTATTTTTGGAGGGCACCTCTTCCTCACATTGATTGTCTTAAGGGGCCCATACACCTAACGATTTTCCCACCGATATACGTCCGATTCGATCACAGTGATCGAATCGGCTGTAAAATCGCCGTGCACACCGCTGACAGAACGATCGATTTCCGTCCAAAATCGATCGTTCCCGGCGATTCCCGTTGATCCGTCCATGCGGAAGATTTTTCTTGATCGCCGGCGGGTCGGGACTGCGTCGATAGCGGCGTTCGAATGCCTGACGACTGGCGCAATACAGTGGGTATACATTACCTGTTCCGACCGGCGCGAGTCCCCTGGTCTCGGCTGTCTTCTTTCCGCGCTGGGTTCCAGACCGGCTGCAGCTACACAGAACTTCCTGTCCCGGCAGGAAGTTTAAACAGTAGAGCGCCCTCTACTGTTTAAACTTCCCCTGGACAGGAAGTTCAGTAGCTGCATGAACGGTCTGGAGCCCGGAGTGGAGAAGAACACAGCGGGGACCAGGGGACTCGCGCCGGCCGGAACAGGTAGTGTATGCAGGGGGGAGGGGGCGGCAGCAGCGGCAGCTCCACAGACTGTGATCGGTTTCAGGCTGAAATCGATTCACAATCTGTTTGCAGTAAGGTGGCCATACGATCCCTCTCTGATCAGATTCGATCAGAGAGATATCTATCTGTTGGTCGAATCTGATGGCAAATTGACCAGTGTATGGCCACCTTAACCCCATTTGAGAGCCAGCCCAGTTGTGATAAATGTTTGGTTATCCGTGACTTTATCAGAGAGGTCACCACCAGGCCTTCTTCACATGCAATTTACTACAGTTGCCAAGCTTGCAACTAAGGTTTGTGAATACCTATCAATGTCACATTATTTTGTATCTTACCTTTTAATAACATACTATACTAAATGGGGCTCCCAATATTTCTGTGTTTTTATCACCTTCCTACATGGAGGATCACCTCTTTCAGATCCCTCCCTACATGACAAATAGGTGATTCATCCACTATTCCAGTTTTTCACTATTTTTAGAAAAGCAACGAATGCAATAAATGTAGCATTATTTCCCCTGTTCACTAAGCCAATGTTTATGATATTTGTTGTCAGTTTTGTAAGATTTACCATTGTTATAGGAAGATGAATAGACCGTTTTTTCAAAAATGACAAAATATATTTTTATTGCTTTCATGGCCAACACCAGCAGCGTAAAGAGAAGGAAATAGATAGAAGAATGCTTATTTGGCATTTACTGTATCTCCAGTATTACGTTATTTTAGCACTAGTCAGTGGGAGTCAGGTGCCTCTCATCTACAATACTTTTCACCATTTTGCACTTCAGCATCTTCTCTATTTTAGGATATATACAGCACTTCTTTTCCTCATTTTCCAAGGCATGCTTACCATTTAGTTAAAAAAATATCTGACTTAAAAAAAAAATCTTGCTTTAGTATTGCTTTCAGGAAGTGGGGGAGGTGAACTTCACATGTTGTGCTAAGTTTACTCTTCCACTATGTGAAAAAAATGTAAGGAAATGTCACAGCTCTACTGATTGCACTTTTCTTTAATCAATTCTGATTTACTGTATATTCCTGCGTATAAGACTACTTTTTAACCCTTGAAAATCTTCTGAAAAGTTGGGGGTCGTCTTATACACCGGGTGTCATTGATGCCGGGTGATGCGCCCTATCCTGTTACCGCCTCTCAGATCTCACTGCAGAGGGAGCGCAATCTATTCTTCCATACCGCTCTGATAAACAGGTAGACAAGGAGAGCTGACCAGTCTACCTAAGGTGAGTTGGCCAATGCAACAAGTCAATTGACTATATACTGTTATATACTGGGTAACAGATACAGTACAGCACCAGTATCTGGTCATACACAGCACCAGTACATGATTTTTTTATTTTTATTTGGTATGCGTTGGAAGAGGGGTAGTCTTATACAGCGAGTATATCCCAAACTCTATATTTTAACTGGAAAAGTTGGGGGGTCGTCTTATACGCCCAGTCGTCTTATACGCCGGAATATACAGTACTCTAACTGGTGTTAGAATAGGTTGCCCCTCTTTAAAGCCTTCCTTGGACCATACTCTGTTACAGAGCCAGGACAAGGTCCTCCAGTACCCAAGGCTGAGACACCAAAGTGCGCCCCTCCATCCCTCCCACCCCAGCCATCACACACTGATTGCTATTAAACAATAGGGGAATGATAGCTGAGTGGGTTGTGCGCCCCCTCCTAAACTGCTCCCTGAGGCTGGAGCCTCTCTCGCTTTTGCCTCGGCCTGGCCCTGCTCTGTAACCAGTCCTTATTTGTATTCAGTTTAACCCTCTAGAAATCCCTTCATTAACACAATTGGTTAAAGGACTTACGAGGCGAAAGTAAGAAAAAAAGTTAATCACCTGCCTCACCTTTTAAGGCATGGAGGACGCCGTCCACACCCTCTGTGCCGATCCGCCAGGTCTCCCCACTCATTAGCCCCCCGAGCCGGCTGCCGACCCCACGGCCTGGGTCGGACTCTCTTGCCTCTCATAAAATGGCCGCTTGCTGTGGCCGCGGCTGCGCAGTCCACATAGCCGCGAGTGTGGCTGCGCAGCTCTAGGGCCAACCCCCCCGATCCACGCTACGTAGCATGGATTGGGGGGGTTGGCCCTAGAGCTGCGCAGCTGCACTCGCGGCTATGCGGACTGCGCAGCCACGGCCACAGCAAGCGGCCATTTTACGAGAGGCAAGACAGCCCGACCCGGGCCGTGGGGTCGGCAGCCGGCCTGGGGGGCTAATGAGTGGGGGGACCCGGCGCATCGGCATGGAGGGAGCGGATGGTGTCCTCCTTGCCTTAAAAGGTGAGGCAGGTGATTAACTTTTTTTCTTACTTTCGCCTCGTAAGTCCTTTAATGACAACTATGTAAACAAACAGCGTCAGATAACTATGCTGAAAACTACTCATTTATATGCAAAGTGAGTTTTACTTTTCCAAATATAAATTGCTGAATTAGCCACTTATAAAAATTTGTGCAGTATATCTACACCCTGCAGGAGGACTGTTCCCATTCCAGGGGCATAGATATACATACCTCACTGTGTCGCCATTGTGCGCGCTCCTGCGTGTGCTCTTGCACACGTTCTTGTCACCGCCCGTTGGTACACAGATCAGTGAATGGGAACACAGTTCCGATGTAACGATCTAAGTGCCTGTGATCAATGATCACCGGCATCAATGAGATGCCAGTGATCATTGACAAAACTGAAAGTAAAGCATACACATGTGTATGCAGTGAACACAACACATTAGGAATAAAGTGGGGGGACATCTAGTGGCCAAATATTAAAATTATACCTACACACATTCCATTAAATAAAAACACATAAAATACCCCATTGATTAACCCCCTTACTTCCCCTCCCATACTTTCCTAAATAAAACACTTTTATAAAAAAAATGACATTTAAAAAAATGCATAAATAGTTACCTTAGGGACTCAACTTTTTTTTTTCTATGCATTTCATGAGGGTATATTACTGTTATTTTTGCAAATAGGGGCTTGTCATTTGTGATGGATGCAAAACTGAACAAAAAATACAGCTTAATTTCCACATAAAATATTGTCACCATACATTGTGATAAGGACATAATTATAAATGGCGTAATAACCTATTTGGGTTTTACTTACTGTAGTATATATTATTATAAAACTATAATAGCTGAGACTGAGAAATAATGAAATGTTCCTATTTTTGTCTTACTATTCCCATTAAAATGCATTTAGCATAAAATAATTCTTAGCAAAATGTACCACCCAAAGAAATCCTAATTGGTGACAAAAAAAGAAAATAAGATATAGATCATTTTGTTGTAATAAGTAGTGATAAAGTTATTGGTGAATGAAAGGGAGGAGCATTGAAATGTGAAAATTGCTCTGGTCCATAAGGGGAAAACCCCTCAGTGGTGAACTGGTTAAAGCAGTACCGTACACGGAAATGGATTTTGGTGAGCTCTGGACAAAGTTTGCAACATGCTCTAATAAAGGCCAGAATCAGCAGGTGAATAGGAAGAGGAACATCACATAAATAATCTATAGAGAGATGCAGGACTTGAGCTGTTAAACTCACACTTCCCCTTCTAGGTAAGACCCCCCCCCAGATCTTCATCTAAGTACATATGTGTCATTTTGAGATGAAGGGAAAAACTAATGAGTGCTTTAAATGAATTGTGATGTTCTAGTTGTACATAATATATCATCTAATTTTCTGGTATGTTTTATTATTGTGGCACCTGTAATTTACCTCCCATTTTTACTTGGTTGTCATTACAGTAGGGTTTTCTAGGCCACGCATTAGCATCATGGCATACTGGCATTTAGCAATATGTTTGTGAAATAAATAAATATGTGAAAATAAATGTTTCTAAGTTAAAACACTAGAACCCTATTAGCCAGTAAATGCAAATAATTGAACACGCTAGGTTTTACAGTTGGTGATCCCAGTTTGCCTTTTTTAACAGCTGCACTGATTTCTTACTTCCATCTAACTGCAATATTTTCATTTCTATGATGTATTTTTTATTATCTCTGTAATTTATTACTATGAAATTATAAGTAAAACAAATCTCTCTTGGTTCCTATTTAACTCACTCACAATTAGTATTACCTGATAAAATAACTGTCTAATTGCTGGGGGAATTTTGTATTTTTTCTAGTTTGCTTCCGAACATTGCCAATTTTACTGAGTACAAAATCTTTATGGTGTAAAAGCACTGAGGTATCTGGCTATCTGATCTCACTAGCTGTCTAGATTTGACACAGTACTAAATCAAATCTAGATAATATAGCTGATCGTCATAGTGACCAGGAGTGCTGAGAATTGTAGTTGTGTGTGGGGGGGGGGGGGGGGAGGGGGGGGCATGCTTGTGAGTGTGTGTGGGGGGAGAGTGAAGCTTTGGTCAAAAGGAAACCTCAATTATGAAGGAAAGAGGCTACAAGCAGGAAACTAGATGGATACTGATGCTAGTGTTGGAAGATCAAATTATACTGGCAGATGAGGGCTCCTTGACATTTTTGATTTTTTGGTTTAATTTTTGGAGAGCTAAAATTCTTCATTTTATTTGGCAGTGTTTGTTGTTTTGTGATGTATGTTGCTGCAAGTGCAAGCTTTGAGTGTGAGGGTTAGTAGTGCAATTAGAGGTAGGGTAGTAGGTACCTGTGGTCATATAGCAAAGTAGGTATATACCAATGTGTTTAGGTTTTATACAATAACAAAAATATGGTAAGATAGTAAACTGGTCCTATCTTGAAATAAGTAGTCCTTTAGTTAGAGCAAAATAATCCTTTAATGGGCACTTCATTTAGACAATGCGTTTTGCGGAGTGAGCTGCTTCCTCAGGTTGAGTTATGTGCCTCTACTAAGATATCTCAAGTCTCAGGTGCCTGTATCTCTTTCTCTTCTCTACATATCCTGAAGGGTTAATATTGATTAGCATTAAATATAGTGTTAACACAATTTGCAAATCAACACATTCAATTCCTATTTAAAGAGAACCCGAGGTGGGTTGGAAGAATATTATCTGCATACAGAGGCTGGATCTGCCTATACAGCCCAGCCTCTGTTGCTATCCCAAACCCCACTAATGTCCCTCTGCACTCTGCAATCCCTCATAAATCACAGCCACGCTGCTGACAAACAGCTTGTCAGAGCTGGCTGTGTTTATCTCTATAGTGTCAGTCTGCTGCTCTCCCCGCCTCCTGCAGAACTCCAGTCCCCGCCTGCATCCCTTCCCTCCCTGCTGATTGGAGGGAAGGGACGGGGGCAGGGACCGGAGCTATGCAGGAGGCGTGGGAGAAGCTGAGACTGACACTACAGATGTAAACACAGCCTCACAGCACGGCTGTGATTTATGAGGGATTGCAGAGTGCGGGGGGACCTTAGTGGGGTTTGGGATAGCAACAGAGGCTGGGCTGTATAGGCAGATCCAGCCTCTGTATGCAGATAACATTCTTTAAACACACCTCGGGTTCTCTTTAAATTATGCACAACGTCACAATTTTCATATCTTCAGAATGGTTGCCATTTGTTACTTTTTTATTATTGGATATAGTCTTTCAGATTAAATATAATAACCCCAGTATGCGACTAAAGATTTGACCAATTTTAGCAGATGACTTGTGTTGTTTTTGAATATGTTGGAAGCATACACTTTTTTTTTTCTCCACTGCATTGTCATTCATTGTATATTATTTTACTTCCCAGGGCACTAATATGTACACATACATCATAAGTTTAAATAGTTGCTTAGAAGCATGTTCCTACCGGGGTTGGAAACGGTCTTGGTTGATTCTTCATTCTGCTTCGATGGAGATATTCCACTGAGCAAACATAGTTTAATTGATCATGTCAATCACCTTGGCAAAATGTAAACAGAAAAAGCTGCAGGAAAAAGTGGAATTCACATGAATCAGATAACAAAAATGTAGACCCATCGCAACAGACCAACGCTTTATCACCTGATGCATGTCTTAAAATCTTACTTTTAACACTAACCTGGTAGAGCACATAAACAAGCAAAAAACACAGAAATACAAACTTTTACAAGTTAAAACACTTTAAAAGTTTACTTGGTCTAATAAAATGTTGACCACTGAATACCGACTATGGATATGGCACAATGCGATAAAACAGGAAAAAGACAATAATGGTAAATTACTGCTATAATCCTAGAATAAAGACACAATCCCAAATAGCTTTATTTTGTTGATGTGAATTGCAAAAATAATTATTTTGTGAGATTTACAGAATCAGAATCAGAATCAGAAACTTTATTTCGCCAAGCACGACTGGGTCGTGCCCGGAATTGGGCTTGGCACGTACAGGGTACTGATACACGGTATACAGTAGTTACAGATAGAGGGCATGCAGTACCTTGGGTTACCTCAGTTATGCTTGTTTACCCTAAATACCTGATGTATGATAGTATTTACTGCCTCCCCACTACATGTTGCTATTATTTTACTACATGAAAAACTTGAAACAATTGACTGTAAGGTCTCGTTCACATCAATTAGCACAGATGGCTGTGCGATGAGAACACAACACGTACGTTCGCACACCATCTGCACCGCTATGTGCTGCACTGCTGATCCCATTCACTACAGTGAATGAGTCAGCGCTGCCATTACTGAAAAATGCCAGCAGCAGTGAGATAGCGCATCGCACTGCTGTGCAGCGCATATGATGGGAATGGTAGAAGTGCTGTCTATGCACTTCTACCGTTCTTGCGTGTTGCACATTATACACGCTGCTGAAATGCGGACGGCAGCGCATATAGTGGGAATGAGGCCTTACACTCTTGACTTGTTACATCAATATCATCTGGCTATCGATATCCAGCCGATTCGATCATTTGATCAAATCGGATAGAAATCAATGACATAAAAAATACCTGATCGACCAAATTTTTGCCGAAATTGGTTGATTGTGCCTGATGGAAAATTTTGATCAGTTATGCTGGAATCTATGAAAAATCTGTGTGTAGTGTGTGGAGGAATTTGATCAGATAGATACTTCTCTGGTCTGATAATGATGTAAGAGGGATCAATCTGCTGACCACATTGACCAGTGCATGGCCACCTTACTTTTAATTTTATATGTTGGCAATCTTTATAGTTTATTGCTTTTGAGCTTAATTACCTCCGTTATTTCAGTTGGCTAAAGCCATTTTCCAAGCCTGCCATTTCCTGGCTAGTGTGCAACCCTGTCATATATATGTATCAATATGTGTCCTAAGTGGGGACCTTGTAAGACAGCCTTAGGAAAGTTACAGGTACACTAGAAACCTCATCACTTCCTCACCTCCTTCTCAACAGGATTGGAGCTAACACCAAAGAACAGCTTGTTTTGCCAGAACAAAACAGCTGACACTATAACTACTTAATCATGTGGACCTTTTGATGGGTTAGCTACCTAGCATTGGGGCATTCCTAAGTTTAACAAAGAATCATCTTTTAAAAAATCCTCAGCCCAAGTTATAATGACTTATTGAAAGAAGTTGAAATAGTTTATACTAATTTAGATAAAAAAAACTACCAAACTGATAGCTATGTAGGTTTAAAATAATTATGTAACAGCACAGATGCACCCTCTACTGATAAACTGTTAAGTATCTCTCCATACAACAAAATACATCGCTAGCCTGCAGGGAAGCCATGCATCTGGGCAGAACTTAGCCTCAAACTGTCACCTGAGGAATTGAATCCAGATTCCCGCAAGCGACAGTCTTCCTACATTCAAAACATAGATGCATAGATAAATAGATATATACTTATTTTTACATAAAGGAGGCATAAAATGTAATTTGAGTTTTATTCTAGTATGTGTATGTACAATGCAATCATCACAACAGCCCTCCTATCACGTTTCCAGCTATGTTTGTGTGACCTTTACATATTTCTTTTATATTATTATGCATAGCTTTAGATGGTAGATTAACTTTAGCTATGCAGTTGTTTGTCCTCTCTTGACTCCATAATTCTCCTAACCCTAGCCAATCCTATGCCTACCTTCAATCTCTCCTTCCTAACAAAATCTCCTGCCTGGGGAAAAAAACCCTTTATACAAAACCCCTCTCTGATGATTGACCTCCTCTTCATAAAGAAAACCCTCTTCCTGGTAAACAACCATTACTTGCTCTTAAATTATCTTCCTCATAACTAACCACTTCAGCACACAATAAATCCTACAAATGATAGTTCTTCACACTGTATACCCTATAAATCACAGTTCTAAGTTGCTAAAACAGACCTAACTACTGGCAGCCATCTCTCCCTGAAGAATACAACTCTCTCTCTCTCCGTCTGTCTCTACCTACTATCACATAGAGAACACAAGATTGGGTGACAAACCCCTCCCTCCCCCACCTTAATACATGCCTGTGTGTCTCTTCTCATTGGCCACTGGGCTTTGTTGTGCATCCTGGGAGCAAAAAGATGCCCTTTACATGCTCCCGCTGACATTTTTGCGCCGTACCACCCCCGGTTCTGCCCCTGCTTGTTCAACAAGAAAGTAGCCACATGGTGAAACACTAGACCTTTCTAAACTTCGGTAAGCGAGAAAGGCACAATTTTCTGTGAGATCAAACTTAAAAATATAGTTTGCTTGCCCCTTAATAGTTGTTTCAGTGTGATAGTGATGGCCCCTTTCCCACCTCTTGCAGCCATTGTAGCTAGAACCGGCCCTGGGCTATCCAAAGAAGTATCCAAAGAAGTTTCCAAAGAAGAACAAATTACCTTCATAACAGATTAAAGCGGAATATAACTCTGCATTTCAACTTTGCTCTAAAATATTATTTACAGCATATTATATGCAAAAAGCATTTTTTTTTTACTAGACCAGCATTGGAAGGGTTAAACACAGAGGTTTAAAGTTCCGTGGAGAGATATGCAGAAGTTCAGATTGTTACATTCTATTTAGTTGAATGTATCTATTGATAAATGTTACACACTCTTTGGCTGTCCTCCAAGCTCCTTCTCAGTGAAAGAGATGAGTCACATTCAACACTTAGATACATTTATGTAAACAAAATGTATCTATTTCAGTTTCGGATGCGTCTGCAGAAATCTCCAGGAACTTTAAAGCCCTGTGTAACCCTTTCAATGCTGGTCTAGTAAAAAAAAATGCTGGTTGCATATAATATACTGTAAATAATGTTTTAGAGCAAAGTTGAAATGCAGGGTTATATTCCGTTTTAAGTATCAGGGAAATCTTCAGAGGAATACATTCATTCTGATTCATTCTAAACTACTGACAAGTTGTTGCATGTCATCATTAACATACACAGTCTACTGAATATGCATTTTGTGTCTAGATAATCAATGTATGTAACAGAGTGTAAGCTAAATACAGACACAGCTGTACATGTAGCAATATTTACTGCAATATCACATATAGATCTATATAAATAAACTTAAACTGTCAAAACCAAAATACATAATATTCTTCTGTTACATTAGCCATCTGTGTACACATAAGAAGATTCAGAAATATATATATACAGCACAATTCCACAGATCTATACGAAAGGCAGCTCTTAAACACGATGTTGGTTAGACACAGTGAACATACTGAAGAGAGCGATAGATGAGAACATGAAGAAACCCCTCCCCAACCTCTTTAGAACCTGTTTGGTGGATCTACATCATCTTAAAAATTATCTTAGATCTGAAGGATTGTGTGGTAGAAAAGATATTCACCTTGCAGTGCTAGCTGAAGTATCAAACTCCAGTCAGGACACTATCTCCATGGAGTTTGTATTATCCCACATGCCTGAATGGGTTTCCCCTAGACAGTCCAGTTTCCTCCCACATTCCAAAAATCAAACTGATAAGTTGTTACCCAAAATCTGCCTTCAGACTATGGTTAGGACACTAATCTATGATTATAGTAGGAAATAGATTGTGAGCTCCTCTAAACAGTTAATGACATGACTATGTACGTACCTTGTAAAACAACGGAGAAGATGTCAGTGTTGTGTAAATGTAATATTATTATTATTATTATCATCAAAGATTGATATTTTATTTAAAGGAGTATTCTGTGTTGACTTCTAGATAAGGAAAGTGAACACATGGATCAGTTGTAGGAGACGGGTTGACATGGTACTTAATAGACCATTATCATGAAAAATTTAAACATTTTAAATATTGGTGCATAAGAAGTACATTTCTTCCAGAGAAAAATGCACTATAAATTACTTTTCTCCCATGCTGTTGTCACTTACACTTAATGTCACCTTCTTGCCCCCGTCTGTTGCTCCCTCGCCCCGCTTTGAGCATAGGAACATATAGCTAATATAGCTTTTATATGAGAGAATACTCTCATTTGTTGCCATTGCGCACTGGGCCAGTCCCAGCACTTGCTGGGACGTCCCATGTTGCCATGGTCACATCTCTGTTTACGCTGTTGTCTATGGCGTACTCTGTCTGCGCCATCCACAGTGCATCTGCACTGCCATTGGCCGCGTCTATGCGGCGTCATTTGACGCGCGCACGCGACCCTCCTAGATGGCAGTGCAGCCTTCTGCTCATTAACTTCCAACGGGGCCTGTGGCCAATCAGACAGCGAGGGCGGGGCCATTATAGCGGACCGGAAGTGCGTCACATATAGACGCACTTTTGTGCACTCCTCGGAAGAAGCTTGGCGTTTGTCCTGTGAAACGGCATAAGGCCGTGCACCTATTGGCACCCACACCTGCTACCTCCCTGACACTCAGGTTAGCATTTAACGTCGTGCTGCTGTTATTTATCAATGTTGTTTTTGATCAACCACGATCCTGCATTGTAACATGTGTGAATTTGAAACTACAGCACTAAGCACCTGTTCACTTTTTGCTACATTAAAAGCTATAGTGCCAGATCTTTCTCTGCCTCTCCACATTTTTGTATAGACTCTACTTTTGATCTTGAGCACATGGTTTGCCTGGGTTTTTGTCATTGGCTTTCTACAGTATACCCCGAGTGCCTGCCAACTCTCCTCTTTACGTCACTTACAGTAGGCAGTAAGGATTTGACAGATCTGACACACTTTGGACTAGTCCATCTCCTCATTGAGTATTCTCAGAATTTTCTTCATTTAATACAAAAGCACTCCTGGGAAATTATCTATACAAAAATGTCAGCCAACCTCCATTGTCACTTGCACACTATTTTGGCAGTTGGATTGGGCAACTGCCATTCAAAAAGTGCTTTTAAAAATGAAGCAAACCATGAGAATCAGCTTTGAGGGGGATGTACTAGTCAAAAACATGACAGTTCTGTCAGATTTTTACAATCCATTATGAATGACAGCAATATGGGAAAAAATACATTTAACGTGCATTTTACTCTGGAACAAATGTACATTCTATACACATGCATTTAGAATGTTACATTTTTTTTCAAGATAGGGGTCCTTTAAGACTAAAGTACAGATTCAAATAAGGCAGACATATTGTTGCTGGTGGTAACAGAAGTAGTCATTCACAGCCTGGATGTCTAGGTTATGTTGACTGGCCCTCTCCAGGTCCATTGGACAGCTGTACAAATACTTAGAGGTCCTGTATAAATTCCCAATAGTGTTGTGCACAATTAGCAATGCATTATCATAGTGGCTATTGGTGTCCCTTGTAAGTACCATAGAGTGCTTGAAATTAATGTCACAATTACACAATGCAATAGTAAATGGCCTACACACAACCGGTAGTGAAGTGATCAGATCACCATGACTTGGAGTACATAGCATCTTGCCACAGAGCTACAGTATTTTATTTCTCCTGCTTCTACTTCCATGAGTAGACTGCAGTAGTCACGTAAATAAAAACTTCAATGGAGTAGACATGATTAGCTATCTATTGCTTCTGCCTTGTTGAATTCTAATTCCAAATTCCAACACCTTTATAGTAGTGTTGGGCGAACAGTGTTCGCCACTGTTCGGGTTCTGCAGAACATCACCCTGTTCGGGTGATGTTCGAGTTCGGCCGAACACCTGACGGTGCTCGGCCAAACCGTTCGGCCAAATGGCCGAACTAAGAGCGCATGGCCGAACGTTCCCCGAACGTTCGGCTAGCGCTGTGATTGGCCGAACGGGTCACGTGGTTCGGACCCGAACGCGCTCTGATTGGCCGAACGGTCACGTGGTTCGGGTAAATAAATACCCGAACCACGTCATATCTCCGCCATTTGTCTGTGGGTTTAGCTTTGGGTAGGCAGGCAGGGTAGTTCGCGCTCCAGCCACGCTAGCCAGGGTCCCCCCTGTCATTGTGTCACTGCTGGGAACAGTAGTACACCGCTTGCTCAGCCACACTATATAGCATTCTGTTTACTGCCACTCTGTGTACCTCGCTCAGCCACACTATATAGCATTCTGTTTACTGCCACTCTGTGTCTGCTGGGAATAGTAGTACACCGCTTGCTCAGCCACACTATATAGCATTCTGTTTACTGCCACTCTGTGTACCTCGCTCAGCCACACTATATAGCATTCTGTTTACTGCCACTCTGTGTCTGCTGGGAATAGTGGTACACCGCTCGCTCAGCCACACTATATAGCATTCTGTTCACTGTTCTGTGTCTGCTTGGAATAGTGGTACACCGCTCGCTCAGCCACACTATATAGCATTCTGTTTACTGTTCTGTGTCTGCTGGGAATAGTGGTACACCGCTCGCTCAGCCACACTATATAGCATTCTGTTTACTGTTCTGTGTCTGCTGGGAATAGTGGTACACCGCTCGCTCAGCCACACTATATAGCATTCTGTGCACTGTTCTGTGTCTGCTGGGAATAGTGGTACACCGCTCGCTCAGCCACACTATATAGCATTCTGTTCACTGTTCTGTGTCTGCTGGGAATAGTGGTACACCGCTCGCTCAGCCACACTATATAGCATTCTGTTTACTGTTCTGTGTCTGCTGGGAATAGTGGTACACCGCTCGCTCATCCACACTATATAGCATTCTGTTCACTGTTCTGTGTCTGCTGGGAATAGTGGTACACCGCCCGCTCAGCCACACTATATAGCATTCTGTTCACTGTTCTGTGTCTGCTGGGAATAGTGGTACACCGCTCGCTCAGCCACACTATATAGCATTCTGTTCACTGTTCTGTGTCTGCTGGGAACAGTAGTACACCGCTCGCTCAGCCAGAGTATATAGCATTGTGTTTACTGCCACTCTGTGTACACCGCTCAGCCAGACTATATACCATTGTTTACTGACACTCTGTGTACACCGCTCAGCCAGACTATATACCATTGTTTACTGACACTCTGTGTACACCGCTCAGCCAGACTATATACCATTGTTTACTGCCACTCTGATTCTGCTGGGAACAGTAGTACACCGCTCGCTCAGCCAGACTATATAGCATTGTGTTTACTGCCACTCTGTGTACACCGCTCAGCCAGACTATATACCATTGTTTACTGACACTCTGTGTACACCGCTCAGCCAGACTATATACCATTGTTTACTGAAACTCTGTGTACACCGCTCAGCCAGACTATATACCATTGTTTACTGCCACTCTGATTCTGCTGGGAACAGTAGTACACCGCTCGCTCAGCCAGACTATATACCATTGTTTACTGACACTATATAGCAGACTATATAGCATTGTGTGTACACCGCTCAGCCAGACTATATACCATTGTTTACTGACACTCTGTGTACACCGCTCAGCCAGACTATATACCATTGTTTACTGCCACTCTGATTCTGCTGGGAACAGTAGTACACCGCTCGCTCAGCCAGACTATATACCATTGTTTACTGACACTCTGTGTACACCGCTCAGCCAGACTATATACCATTGTTTACTGCCACTCTGATTCTGCTGGGAACAGTAGTACACCGCTCGCTCAGCCAGACTATATACCATTGTTTACTGACACTATATAGCAGACTATATAGCATTGTGTGTACACCGCTCAGCCAGACTATATACCATTGTTTACTGACACTCTGTGTACACCGCTCAGCCAGACTATATACCATTGTTTACTGCCACTCTGATTCTGCTGGGAACAGTAGTACACCGCTCGCTCAGCCAGACTATATACCATTGTTTACTGACACTCTGTGTACACCGCTCAGCCAGACTATATACCATTGTTTACTGCCACTCTGATTCTGCTGGGAACAGTAGTACACCGCTCGCTCAGCCAGACTATATAGCATTGTGTTTACTGCCACTCTGTGTACACCGCTCAGCCACACTATATAGCATTGCGTACTCTGCCAGTCAGTGTGTATATTGCTGGGATCAGTAATACTCCACTCACCGTCAACCACTATATGAGCTCAACATGAGTTCCCCAGAGACCTCCGCTGTGAGCAGCACTCCCAACAACAGCAACAGCCAACGCCCCACGCAAGCTATAACATCCACCCCAGCAGCCAGTGGTCAGCAGCAGCCCTCCCCGGAGGAGAACGTTGTGTCCATCAGTCCGTCGCCAGAGCGATTAATGAGGGCTGCCATTGAGGAGATGATGGGGCCTGATGTGGAGGAGGAGGTCTGGCTCAGGCCAGCATCCCAAGTTAATGTTGAGGACGATGAGGGGTCTGTGTCTGGGGATGTTGGGGTGGCAGAGGTGGTGGGTGGGTCAGACTCAGGAGAAGAGTTGTATGATGAGGATGATGATCGGGACCATCTGTATGTGCCTCAGAGTCCGACCCCGGAAAACATGTTGTATCGTGTGTTTAGGTACTAAAATCTGCGTTCCCTCCCAGTAGTGTTGGGCGAACAGTGTTTGCCACTGTTCGGGTTCTGCAGAACATCACCCTGTTCGGGGTGACTATATAGCAGACTATATAGCATTGTGTTTAATGCCACTCTGTGTACACGGCTCAGCCACACTATATAGCATTGTGTTTACTTCCACTCTGTGTCTGCTGGGAACAGTAGTACACCGCTCACCCGCCACTGTATAGCATTGTGCTCTGTGTCACTGCTGACAATAGTGGTACACCGCTCACCCACCACTGTATAGCATTTCTGTACTGCCACTGTACTGCTGCCAGTCAGCGTGTACTTTAAGGATAAGTGAAATGAGGAAGAAATCCGGTGAAAGAGGGAGGGGCAAGGGAAGAGGTGTTTCCCCTGACGGTTCACGTACAGGCCACAGGGGAGCACCCAAGAAAACCCACTCAATACTGCCCATGTTGTCCAGGACAACAACCCTCACAGATCCAAAAGAACAGGACCAGATAATTACTTGGATGACCTCTCAAGCGTCCAGCAGTGGGTTAAGCAGCACCAGCACATCACGCACGAGGTCCGAGTCCTCAGCCAGTTAAAGTCTGGGCTTTCTTTGAAGACTGCACTGAGGATGTTACCATGGCGATTTGCAAGGTGTGCAAGACCCGCCTGAGCAGGGGGAAAAGTATTAACAACCTCTCCACCACCAGCATGAGCCGCCACATTCTATCCAAACATCCCACTCTGTGGGCAAACGCGGCAGGACAGGGTACCACCAGCAACACTGCCTCCCTTGGGTTCACCAGACTCACCACCAGACCCGCCTCAGCAGCAGCAGTAGCCCAGCCATTGCGTGGTTCACAACATTCACAAACATCAGACGATGCTGACACTGTCACTTTCCGGACTAGTGCTCTTGAGGTCTCCCAGTGTTCATCAAACACAACAACCAACAGCCCTTCGGTGTGCAGCGCTACGGTTGAGTTGTCTGTCTCTGAGATGTTTGAGCACAAGAGGAAATTGCCAGCAAATGACCCCCGGGCCGTGGCAGTAACAGCCAGCCAGCATAGCCAAGCTTCTGGCCTGCGAAATGCTGCCATATCGAGTGGTGGAGACAAACAGCTTCAAGGGCATGATGTCAGTGGCCATCCCACGTTACGTTGTTCCCAGCCGCTACCACTTTGCGCGCTCTGCAGTGCCTGAGTTGCATGAGCACGTGGTCAGCTAAATAACCCGAAGCTTGAAGAATGCCGTTGCCTGCAAGGTTCACCTCACCACTGACACCTGGACGAGTGCGTTCGGCCAGGGTCGATACATCTCCCTTACCGCGCACTGGGTGAACCTTGTGGAGCCTGGCAGCGATTCCTCACCTGCTACGGCGCGGGTGTTGCCCACGCCGCAAACAGCTGGATAACAACAGCAGCACCTACCTCTCTGACTCCTTCTCCTCCAACGCATCTCAAAGCTGTACCTCATCCGGAAATGCTAACCCAGCACCAGCAGCAGTAGGATCGTGGAAGCAGTGCAGCACAGCTGTTGGCATGCGTCAGCAAGCGTTGCTGAAGCTGATCTGCCTTGGGGATAAGCAGCACACAGGGGAGGAAATTTGGAGGGGAATAAAGGAACAGACGGATTTGTGGCTGGCACCGCTGGACCTGAAACCGGGCATGAAGCTAGACACCTGGCACGAACTGGCAATGTACGCAATAGAGGTGCTGGCTTGCCCGGCAGCCAGCGTTATGTCGGAACGCTGTTTCAGTGCTGCCGGAGGCATCATCACAGATCGGCGTATCCGCCTCTCCACAGAAAATGCAGACCGTCTGACTCAAATTAAAATGAATCAATCCTGGATTGGAAACGACTACGCAACACTCCTGGACCCCAACCAAGTAACATGACCGATGAACATCTGGGATGGTTTAGCGTTTCCGGTCCCTGTTTATTGAACCTCTCATCTGTATTACATTTATGACTGCATGGCGGCAAAAAGCATTGCTGCTATATCCGCACGCTTTTTGTCCTCATGCAAGGCCTGGGTTGTTGTGTCTCACAAAGCGTGGCCTTCTCCTCCTGCGCCTCCTCCTGTTCCATCACGTGTGCTGCTGCTGCTGCTGCTGCTGCTGCTGCTGGGTTACCGTTGCCGGTCCCTGTTTATGGAACCTCTTATCTTTATTACATTTATGACTACATGGCGGTACAAAGCATGCTATCCGCACGCTTTTTGTCCTCATGCAAGGCCTGGGTTGTTGTGTCTCACAAAGCGTGGCCTTCTCCTCCTGCGCCTCCTCCTGTTCCATCACGTGTGCTGCTGCTGCTGCTGCTGCTGGGTTACCGTTGCCGGTCCCTGTTTATGGAACCTCTTATCTTTATTACATTTATGACTACATGGCGGTACAAAGCATGCTATCCGCACGCTTTTTGTCCTCATGCAAGGCCTGGGTTGTTGTGTCTCACAAAGCGTGGCCTTCTCCTCCTGCGCCTCCTCCTGTTCCATCACGTGTGCTGCTGCTGCTGCTGCTGCTGGGTTAGCGTTGCCGCGTGGTCCCTGTTTATTGAACCTCTTATCTTTATTACATTTATGACTACATGGCGGTACAAAGCATGCTATCCGCACGCTTTTTGTCCTCATGCAAGGCCTGGGTTGTTGTGTCTCACAAAGCGTGGCCTTCTCCTCCTGCGCCTCCTCCTGTTCCATCACGTGTGCTGCTGCTGGGTTAGCGTTGCCGCGTGGTCCCTGTTTATTGAACCACTTATCTTTATTACATTTATGACTGCATGGTGGTACAAAGCATGCTATCCGCACGCTTCTTGTCCTCATGCAAGGCCTGGGTTGTTGTGTCTCAAAGCGTGGCCTTCTCCTCCTGCGCCACCCTCCTCCTGTTCCATCACGTGTGCTGCTGCTGGGTTAGCATTACCGGTCCCTTTTCCTGGAACCTCTTATATGTATTACATTTATGACTGCATGCCGACAAAAAGCATGTTACCTGTGCAAAGAAAACAGACATTTCCCGCATTTAAAAGACAGTTTTCCCTTTGAAACTTTAAAATCGATTTTCTCAAAAACTATAAGCTCTTTTTGCTAAATTTTTTTTTCCTCTTGTACCCACTCCCAAGGTGCACATACCCTGTAAATTTGGGGTATGTAGCATGTAAGGAGGCTTTACAAACCACAAAAGTTCGGGTCCCCATTGACTTCCATTATGTTCGGAGTTCGGGTCGAACACCCGAACATCGCGGCCATGTTCGGCCTGTTCGGCCCGAACCCGAACATCTAGATGTTCGCCCAACACTACTTTATAGCACAGCCCTCACTCCAGTTCCTACTTAACTTGAGGCAGCTCTTCTATGTTTTATCCTTGACTATATCTAGTGGTGAGTCAGACCTCACAATGTCCCCCAAGTTTTGCAACTTCTGTTCACATATGTTCTCCAAGTTTGTTTAGGAATGTATGTATGTAATCTGCTCATTGAAACTGAACTTTCTTTCCCTAATAGGTGTCTGAGCAAAGTGGCAACTCAAGATGATCATCAATCTTTGACCCCTGACCATGTACCAATCATTGTCTCTCTTGTTCCTGATTTACTGCTATAGACTCTGTATTTTCTCCTATTTCTGTCTATTGTCTTTTGCATTTCACATTGAATTTGCCTACTCCGTTTTCTTGGTTGTCTATCACTTGTTTTTTTTACCTCTGGTTAGTTCTCTTCCATGATCCTGCTAAATGGCATGGTATTTTGCTTTGAGTCCACTTACCATGAGCTGATTTCCTGTCCAGGCATGGCCAAGAGTTGTATCCTAGAGATTATTGTACAGTAAGGCCATCAACCCCAGTACATTGTGCTCAAATAAACAGCACGCTGTTCTGTTAAGGCCCATACACATGCCTGACAATGGCAGCCAATAATGACCACCCCAGTCGATAGGCATGTGTACAGCAGCCACTGACCCCCAATCCATGAGCGATCCACCTGGCGAATCAACTCACCGCTGGCGACAGCTGTTCACTTTATCTGCGCCACTCCTCTGCCCGCCGCTTGAGGTCATGCATGCACCATTCTGTCGTCTCTTAGCCCCCCCCCCCCCCCCCCCACCCCGCATAGGAACAGAATGCATCATCAGCTACATAGTTGACACACATCTGTACAGGCTGACCAGGGATGTCACCCTAGTGGGTCTGGTCTTAATCCCTGACATGTGTGTACGCACCTTTAGTCTAGCTCATTACCACAGGCAACAACCACAGGTAACAGCACTGTTAGACTTGTATGTATTTTAATTAAATAATTAGTCTGGAGTGTCTAATTGTAATTAGTCTTAAGTGTACATTCTCAGTTTATGTCTGAACAGTTCATCCCACACACCCTTGGTATCGACCAATCAAGATACAGTAATTTAGTGTGCTCAAGCCAAATGTTTGGGGTTTACTCAATTACATAGCTTTATGAGTTGAAAAAAAGATCCATCAAGTCCAACCAGAAACTAGCATTATTTGGGTTGACTGAACCCCCTCTACTAGTCCATGTATACTGAAGAAGGGACCTGCAAGGCCTGAAACATTGACTCACAGCATTAATAAAAATGCATGAAAATTAAGGAAGTGCCAGCGTATATATATATATATATATATATATATATATATATATATATATATATATATATATATATATTTAATGTCTAGTCTATTTGAATAATCAGTTCACGAAAGTCTTCTGCACTGCTGCACTGTTCCTACATATATGGTCAAATGCTTTATATATAATCTTGTTAGTGCAGTACTATTAGTTTTTTTTTTTTTTGGGGGGGGGGGTTTGTTTTTTGATGAACACCTGTATTTGTTTTCTTTATATGATAATGTAGGATCAACCCACAATAAATGCCCTTTTTTCACGTCTCTAAATGTTGACTAATAATTTTTATTTTTTTAGTTCAATTCAGAAGCAATAAAGACGAGCTGCACAGCAAGTTTCCTCACCGCTGTTCCATCATGGACATCAATCTTTGCCTGGAGGGACCATCTTTTCCGAAAGTGAGAGGCAATTTAGTCTCCATAATATATCAGTTCTAAGTTTCAGCAGAATGTCAAGCACTGAATTTATATCAAGCCGCATGTTGACGGAGGCTTCAACGCCATGAGGGAATAGGATCACACCACTAATTTCATTTCATTTAGGAGCTTGACTTAGGAAAGACCTTTTGATCTAATAAAAAGGTCAAATTTTTATTCTCCCATCAACAATTTTCTATCACTCTTCCCTATTGTTTGGCTTTGTATTTCCCCTTTATAGCACAAACCGCATCTCATACTTTATTCCTTGCAGAGTGCCAGCTCTCTCCTACAGATCAATAAAATGCTGAGATGTTAGCAAGACTAACGAATCATTAGACATACATTATATGAGAAAATTATAGATCATTCTTTGTCCCTGACATTCTTATGTGTTAAATGAAAAATCTTTTGGTGAAAAAGAGGAGATAATCGGGTAATAAAACTATTTCTATGAAGTTCTAGCGATATTATTTAAAGAAAACTGATATTTATCTATTAGATCGTGCTAATGTTTTAGTTATGGTGTAGCCTTTTGACTGGAACCTAATATACAGTAACTCATGGTGCAGCAATCCTTCATTTTGTATGCTCTTATTTCCGTGCTGGTATATTGTCTACATAGCTTGAATGAGCACGTTATTTTATCCTATATGTTCCCTCTCCCCGTCCAACACTAAACTAAAGATATGTCATGGAGGCAGCTCTTCTGCTAGGCAATGATAAGCATAATGGTCTCAACCACCACCATGACCGGGGGTCAACTTATGTGGTATAATGCATTTCAAAATGTATTTCATATCGAACAAATATGCACTGGTGTATGATTATTTCCTGTGGGCATTCTGTCTCTTTTGTCGAGTAAAATACATTTATCTTTAAGAAATAAACTTATGCTGTACAGCAGAAAAAGGGCGATGTGTTATTTTTACCTTTTTTTAACCTTTCTAATGTTTGATATGTCACATAACAAAACATATTTGATGCGGAACCAGCTACATGAACTAATTTATTGGTAGAGTGCAGAAGGCTTGTTTGTTCATTTATTATATAGCAATGTCAAAGTCTACATTATAAATAGCAGGTTTTTAAAGGAAACCTGAGACTTTTATTAGTGCTGTATTTATACTAACTTGAAGCTTCCTCCAGCGCCATGCCGTCTGTGGCCTCCCTTGCCATCCTCTCCAACTCTTATGAAAGGGGAGCAGGATAAACAGAGCCCTAAGCCCTCTCACTGCTCACAAGCACTGCAGCTGCACTCCAGGGTGGCTGGGGGGGCGGGAGGGAGGTGGTAGCTGAGAAGTAAAGACAGCCCCCCAAGTATGGCCAGCACCAGGAAGAGCCGTCCCCACCTGCCCCCAGG
The DNA here is from genome assembly GCF_040937935.1 of Hyperolius riggenbachi. Taxonomy (NCBI): domain Eukaryota; kingdom Metazoa; phylum Chordata; class Amphibia; order Anura; family Hyperoliidae; genus Hyperolius; species Hyperolius riggenbachi. The sequence goes on from NC_090650.1 coordinate 326,537,912, forward strand.
GCCGGCCCGCCCATGAGGCGGGGTGAGGCGGGTTCCTCAGGCGGCAGGAAGTGGAGGAACGGCACCAGATGAAGTGGCTGTGATAGCGGGGGGAGCCAGAGCCGCGGTGAGGGCAGCCCGACCTCTCCCTCCCTCTCCCCGGGCTGCCCTCCATGCTCCCCCCTCGGACTGCAGGCAGCAGAGTTAGCGCGCAGGGAAGCGCTGCTGTACACAGTTGTTACTCACCTCCCTGGATCCGATCACTGCTCCCGCCCTGCTGGTCTCCTCTCTGCCTAGCCGCTGATACACACGCGGCTGCTTCCTGTGTAAACAGGACGCAGCGTGTGTAATGTATCACTGGCTACATTGCAGAGAGGAGACTAGCAGGGCGGGAGCGGCGATCCAGGGAGGTGAGTAACAGCTTTGTACAGCAGCGCTTCCCTCCGGCTCCCCCCTCAGCCATTATGAGGGGGCACCTACCTACTTAACCTATACTGGGCAAGCTACCTATCTATCCTATACTGGGGGGCACCTACCTAATCTAACCTGTTTTGGGGGCAGCTACCTATCTATCCTATACTGGGGGGCACCTACCTAATCTAACCTGTACTGGGGGCAGCTACCTATCTATCCTATACTGGGGGGCACCTACCTAATCTAACCTATACTGGGGGCCAGCTACCTATCTATCCTATACTGGGGGGTAGCTACCTATCTAACCTATACTGGGGGGCAGCTACCTATCTAACCTATACTGGGGGGCAGCTACCTATCTAACCTATACTGGGGGGCAGCTACCTATCTAACCTATGCTGGGGGGCAGCTACCTATCTATCCTATACTGGGGGGCAGCTACCTATCTAAACTATACTGGGGGGACAGCTACCTATCTAACCTACACTGGGGGGCAGCTACCTATCTAACCTATACTGGGGGCAGCTACCTATCTATCCTATACTGGGGGGCACCTACCTAATCTAACCTATACTGGGGGGCACCTACCTAATCTAACCTGTACTGGGGGGCACCCACCTAATCTAACCTGTACTGGGGGGCAGCTACCTATCTAACCTATACTGGGGGGCAGCTACCTATCTATCCTATACTGGGGGGCACCTACCTAATCTAACCTGTACTGGGGGCAGCTACCTATATATCCTGTACTGGGGGGCACCTACCTAATCTAACCTGTACTGGGGGGCAGCTACCTATCTAACCTATACTGGGGGGCAGCTACCTATCTAACCTATACTGGGGGGCAGCTACCTATCTAACCTATGCTGGGGGGCAGCTACCTGTCTAACCTATGCTGGGGCAGCTACCTATCTAATCTATACTGGGGGCACCTACCTAATCTAACCTGTACTGGGGGCACCTACCTAATCTAACCTATACTGAAGGGCAGCGACCTAATCTAATCTATACTGGGGGGAAGCTACCTATCTAACCTATACTGGGGGCACTTATCTAACCTGTATTGGGGGCACCTACCTACCTAGCTAGCCTATACAGGTGGCAACTATACTGGCTACCTATACTGGGGGCACCTACCTAACTAACCAATACTGGGGGTACCTACCTATCTAACCTATGCCGGGGGCAACTATACTGGCTACCTATATTGGAGGCACCTACCTAGCTAACCTGTACTGGGGGCACCTACTTATCTAACTTATACCGGGGGGGGGGTGCCTGCCTATCTAACATACTGGGGGCAACTATACTGGCTACCTATACTGGAGGCAACTACCTGGCTAACCTATACTGGGGGCAACTTTACTGGCTCACCCATGCCTGGCCACCTATACTCGGGGGGGACCTATAGCTGGCTACCTATATCCCGGGGGGGGTTCGCAATTTTTACACCCTCGCCCTGGGTGCATTTTAGCCTAGAAACTGCACTGTTGCCGCCGGCCTCCGAGTCCGACGACTCCGAGCTCTGTGGCCTCTCCTGTCTCCTCCAAGGCTGCACGCTGGTGACGCTGCCTAGTGCCTAAGCCTGCTGATTTAATGGCGGCGGCTGCCGCCCGCTCTGCTGCCCTGGCTGCGGCTGATTGTCACGGTCAGTCACTAAGCAGCGAGCGCCGCCAACGTGACCGTGACGATGATGATGATGAGGCTGGCTGCCGCCGGCCGCCGCTCACTGGCCCCTTCGCGAGATCCCTCAGATCCGAGATGGAGCATGCCCGCCGCAGACCGCAGCCGTCTGTCCCCTGCCAGTGCAGGATGCATGCTGGATGCGGATGCCCGCCCTTCGCCGCCGCCAGACCCGGAGGGAGACCCAATCCCCGGTGAGTCAGTCACTCACTTTGCTGCGTCACTCAGGCTTTCCTTCACGGACACGGTCGGTTGTGTGGGGGATGTAATGTTATGTAGAACTATGGGGGGGGGGGGCGCCTTTACGATCTTTGCCTCAGGCAGCATGGGAGGTCTACACGCAGCGCCCCTGTTGAGATGCAAAACATTTTGCGAGGGCCAACTCCTGCAGAGCATAGCAGTGAGTTACAATATTTTAGACCCTGCACATTCTGGCAGGTTTATACAATATGCATTTATTGCACCATTTTAATTAGTTAACCACTTGAGGACCTCAGGTTTATACCTCCTATTGACTAGGCAATTTTTTACAATTCAGAATCAGCACTGTGCAGCTTTAACGATTTATTGCTCTGTCAACTTAGGACCCAAATTAATTTTACCTCCTTTTCTTGCCACTATTAGAGCATTTTTTTGGTGGTCTCTGATCGATGCTGCAATTGGTTTTTTTTTATTAATTTAAAAAGTCATTTTTAAAAAAGAAAAAAATCCAATTTTTTCCTCTCTCACCCTTCCCCCTAAATTGGCCCTGACTGCGATCCATACACTTTAGTACCCTCTCATAGGTATCCAGCCTGTGAGAGGGATTAGATTGTGAGCCACTCCTGGGGACAGTTAAGTGTCAGGGCTAGATCGCAGCGCCGTACAAATGTAAATAGCTGTTTTTTTTCTAACAGCCTGCCAGCTCCGATCGCAGCAGACAGGATGATCACGGATCCCCACTGTGTGTCTCAGCAGGGAACGTGCGCACATGCACGCACATTCCCTGCTAATCCATGCCTCCAGGACTTGACGCCAAATGGAGTTAGGCGGTTCTAGCGATGCCACCTTCCTACCGCCGATCAGCGTGAGGTGGCCGGGAAGAGGTTAATAGACAATTGGCAGCTGGCACATAGGTCAGGTGATACATGATCTGAGCACACACTTTTCTTTTTGGGAGGGGGGAGCATCTTGGTCCTAATGAATCTTCCCCCATCTTCTTCAGGCAGCTCATTCCAGCCCTGGGATCCCCATACAAGCAGGCACAATAATATTTACCTATGCCTGCCTCGACAGGTTTACTAGTGGCTTTCCGCTCAGGCGCCGGTGGAAATAGCTGAGCCCGATCGAGTCCTTTCTACTGTGCAGGTGCAAGTGGCTCATGCCTGCACAATAGATTGCTTTGTCACTTCTAGTAGTTGTTTGAAATTACCTTGGTGTAAATCTAACAAGAGTTCATGTGCCCAATGACTTGGTTGATTACATTATCCACAGGCCCCTTAGTGATGCATATTGTTGCTGCTAATGGCACTTATACAAGTAGAAGGTTTGGAAGTAGCCCCCTTGTCTAGCTACCATTTGGCCACCAGATATAATGAGGACTTAATGGCACCTTTCATACAATTCAACCCTTAGGGGTTGGCCTTCACAGGCTTACTAAACCTATAAATGTTTAGGGTCACCCACTTTCCAGCATAGCCACTGATTGTCCATAGAATACCCTCTTTTTTAGCCTCATTTTGCATTCTAGAAACGTATTTGTATGCTAATTGGCTTACCCCCAAATCTCCATAGACTGTGGCTGGGACATTAGACAATGGCTATGGTAGGGACATTAGATTATAACTATGGTAGGGACATCAGTGTCTGAGCTCTCCAAGGAACAGTGAAATTCATGAAATCCTTTAGATTGTAAGCTTGCAGGGGCAGGGATCTCTCACCCTTTTGTGTCTTGAAAATTGTTATTAATTGTGTGTCTTGCAATTTTTTATACATTTTATTCATCGTGTTACTTTTGTCACTATAATTACCAAATCTGCATTTTGTACCAATCCTGTATTTTGTACCAATTCTGTATTTAGTATATTGATGTACACCGTTGTCTGTATTATTTTGTACCCATCATTTGTTTCTTACTTTGTACAGCACCATTGTTGGCGCTTTATAAATAGAGAGGGCTCGAACCTCCGATTTTCGGTTTGCGAACCTCGAACGCAAACTTCCACAAAAGTTCAGTCCGCGCAAACTTTCGCGAACCGCAATAGACTTCAATAGGGAGGCAAACTTCGAAAACTAGAAACATTTATGCTGGCCACAAAAGTGATGGAAAAGATGTTTAAAGGGGTATAACATCTGAGTTTTTGCATGGGGGAGTGGGATACACTCCAAAAGTCCCGGGGAAAAATCTGGATTTGACGCAAAGCAGCGTTTTAAGGGCAGAAATCACATTGCATGCTAAATTGCAGGCCTAAAGTGCTTTAAAACATCTTGCATGCGTCTATATCAATCAGGGAGTGTAATTAGAGTACTGCTTCACACTGACATACCAAACTCACTGTGTAACACACCGCAAACAGCTGTTTGTGTAGTGACGGCCATGCTGGACTGGTGCACACCATGGCGAGAGTGCAGGCCGTGGCGGTTTTCAAGCCCATTTGGTCGCCGGGCTGAGGTAGCTCAATGACAGAACAAAAGTGACTGTCCAGCTGATCGAATTTGGTCTGACCACAATGAAGCAATGACCTTATTAACTTGGGTGTGCCCCTCCCCCCACCCCCGAGACACTCATATAGCCGTCGGTCATTGCTTCATTGTGATACACAAGCCCCTTCACCGCGGCAAGGTAACAATCACGAAGGGGAATTGATTTGACACATGTACATGCCTTTTGTTTTGTTAAATTAGGCAGGCATGTACACTCACCAGAAAAATTATTATAGCGGCCGCTGCTAGCAACGGCCTTAAAAATTCAGGAATCCCTGGAGTCCTGGACTCTAATGGTGGTGGCGTAAAAGGCAGTCAAGCGGCCTGCAGGCAGAGATGCTGTGTGGGGACCCACTTAGTCATGGGGCAGGCAGTCCCACGGCGTGCAGGCAGAGATGCTGTGTGTGGGGACTGACTTAGTCTTCGGGCGGGCAGTAGCCCTCCAGGATCCATGCCTCATTCATTTTGCTAAAGGTGAGGTACTGAACACTTTTTTGACTTAGGCGACTTCTATTCTCAGTGACAATGCCTCCAGCTGCGCTGAAGGTCCTTTCTGACAGGACGCTTGAGGCAGGACAAGACAGAAGTTGGAGGGTGGATCCGGAAGCGCTAAAGCGAGGCGTTGGACTAAACCATGAGATCGCCACGAGATCGCTGGAGCGTCCTGTCCTTGCCTGCTTGGACATGGGAGAAGGAGTACTGGCAGTGGTACCTTTATTCCGTTGTGCTGCGACATCACCCTTAAATGCACTGTAAAGCATAGCTGCCAGATTGTTCTACATGTGCAGCATCCTTTCTGCCTTCAGGTGAGTTGGAAACATGTCCGCCACTTTGAGCCCATACCGAGGGTCTAGTAGTGTGGCCACCCAGTACAGCTCATTCCCCTTGAGGTTTTTTATACGGGGGTCCCTCAACAGGCTGGACAGCATGAAAGACGCCATCTGCACAACGTTGGATGCAGACGTACTATCCATCTCCTCTTGCTCTTCCTCAGTGATGTCAGCTAAGTTCTCCTCCTCCCCCCAGCCACGAACAATACCACGGGAAAGTTGAGCAGCACAAGCACCCTGCGACACCTGCTGTGGTTGTTCTTCCACCTCCTCCTCCAAAACAACACCTTCCTCATCATCTGACTTCTCCTCCCCACACGACTCTTCCACCTCCTCCTCCTCCTCCCCCTCTGTGCTGCCGCAGGTTTTGAGGAAACATCTGGTTCTGATGAGAATTTATCCCACAACTCTTCCTCCTGTTCCTGTTCCTGTTTACACTCCTCCACAGCTTGATCCACCACCCTACACACGGCACGCTCCAGGAAGAAAGCTTGCATAGTAGTGACTTTACCCAGCAGATTGCTGAAAAAGCCTGTGCTGCTTGCATATTATTAACTCTTGCTGGATGCCAAATACACAATGTCAGAGAAGTCTGGATTTAGATTGTTTACGGGAGCGAACAACTGCTAATCAGAGATTTGATAATCATCAACCTTTGGTCACAAGACTCTTACAACTGTCCCTTAAATCCTAGTGGCTTATGTGGTGGTGCATCTGAGTGTTTGTGTATGGATGGGTGTATGGCGGGGTGGCCATCCCATGCGCTTTTAACTTTTTATGGTAATACTCTAGTTTATGGATTTAATAAATAAAATTTAATATTTTTATGTTGACTTTACTGTCTTTATAGTGATTATGGTATAATATCACACTAGTGGGTCCATTTATTACCACTCCCTATTTTTTTTGTGAGAACACAAGAAACCTCTGTAGCAGTGGTAGGGAACCTTGGCTCTCCAGCTGTGATGAAACTACAAATCCCAGCATGCATTTGCCTTTATTAATCATGACTGTGGCTGTCATACTCCTGCAATGCATTGTGGGACTTGTAGTTCCTTAACAGCTGGAGAGCCAAGGTTCCCTACTCCTGCCATGTTGGATCCAGAGGCTTCCTTCTTTGTAGGTAAGTATCTATTGTTTATGTTAAAATTTGCCACGTTAAAGTGAAAAATATATTACCGTTCAAGTAATCTGTTACTTGCTGATGTTATTTATCATCTGTGTAGTGTAGATTATTACTTACCCAGACAAAGAAAAGTTAGGGGCGCTTATGAGACGGCAAAAGGGAGTATACGTCCCAGGACAGATACAAATCCCTCTATATAGGTAATCTTACTGCTACCTCACTACAATGGAGTACCCCTATCTTCACTTACAAACAAACAGTATATCTAAAATAATGAGAAGCGCCAAAGATTGAGAGACAAAGAAAGCTCCTTTTATTTTCCAATAATTACTAAAAAAAATGTATGCAGTAAAAGTATGTGCAGCAAAAATATTCCTATATACACCCTTCTACACACTCATCATTCATACGCCCCTCACTCATACATGGGCAGTGTGCTGATGAGCTATACAGAAAAAAGGGGGGAATCAATAGGTAAAATTGTATGTATATAAATGGATAAAAATATCTTCCAAACAATTTTATATTCCTAGAGAAATATACTATTTCCAAGCTCTAAGAAAGTCTCATCGGAAAAATGGACAGGATAGGTAGTCTCCCACCTCTTAAAGATGCGTATAAATCTCTTATTGAGCATCAATTGTTATGGCCAGTCCCTCCGCAAAAGTAGCTGTAAAGGGGGAAAGAGAGAGAAGTCAACAATAAATAATGCAATAGCCGTCTATATGCATACGGACCCAGCCGCAGTAAAGCACAGCCACTCCAGTATAGTTCCTCGATTGCACTTACTGACTCCGCTGCTGTAGAGGTCACTTCAGATCGTCTTCCAGGTTTCTCCGCACAGTCAGTGTGACATTACACGGTAGCCGGACCTGATGACTTAGCTTTGCGCTCCCTGCGGCATACGCCGCTACTACTTCCAGTTTAAAGTTCAATCAGTGATGCTGCCTCCTTCCTAGCGTCTCACCGGCCACTTCCTTGCGCTCCAGATGTCTTCACTCATAGCTTATGCGAAGATGTATGCGTACTACTATGCACAGTTAGGAGTCCTGCTTCCAATTAGATCTTATGGGGCGCCCTAAATCGATCCTATTAACATGTTTCGACACTCACGGGTGTCTTCCTCAGAATAAATTGGAATTGCATTCAGCCACAACCTCCATCTTCTTATAGTGCACCGTTACCACCCCTTCATTAGTTTCTTAAAGTGACAGCATGTTTCCTGAAATTTTCCATTCGTTACACTTTTGAATTCATTCTTTCCCACTTTCTCCTGAGTGAGATTTTATAGATGGTCAGCTCAATTACTTTTCAATAAAAATCATATATATATAATAATAAAAATAAAAATGATACACATCATCAGACACTGCCCCGCTAATCAGCACCTGCCCCCCAAAACCCACCCATAACTTTTCATAACACACATTATCTTAATTCTTTAATTTTTTAATCTTTTATAAAAAGCCAAATATTTCCATTTCTTCATTCAGACCCTCCAGGGCCAGGGTGTCTAGGTTAAACATCCATTTAATTTCTGCTCTGGACATCTTAGCAATGTAATCCCCACCCCTCGGATCCCTAGAAATGACTTCCAGCCCAAAAAAGACAATATGCTTCACTTCACGATTATGTCACCTTTTAAAATGCTTGGACAAAGGATGCTCCTCCCAGCCTTTCCTAATATTATTAAAATGTTCCCCCAATCTCTTATGTAATTCCCTTTTAGTTCTCCCAATATATTTTTTCCCACAGGGGCATATCAAACAATATATGACCCCCTTAGTGGTACAGGTGATCAGCTGGTTTATTTTCTGGTTGACATATGGTCCCTCCACCACCTGGACCTTATTATAACTTTGTGTACTCCTACAATTGTAGGACTACACAATCGTGAAGTGAAGGATATTGTCTTTTTTGGGCTGGAAGTAATTTCTAGGGATCCGAGGGGCGGGGATTACATTGCTAAGATGTCCAGAGCAGAAAGTAAATGGATGTTTAACCTAGACACCCTGGCCCCGAGGGGTCTGAATGAAGAAATGGAAATATTTGGCTTTTTATAAAAGATTAAAAAATTAAGATAATGTGTGTTATGAAAAGATATGGGTGTGTTTTGGGGGGCAGGTGCTGATTAGCAGGGCAGTGTCTGATGATGTGTATCATTTGTATTTTTATTATTACTATATATATGATTTTTTATTGAAAAGTAATTGAGCTGACCATCTATAAAATCTCACTCAGGAGAAAGTGGGAAAGAATAAATTCAAAAGTGTAACAAATGGAAAATTTCAGGAAACATGCTGTCACTTTAAGAAACTAAAGAAGGGGCGTTAACGGTGCACTATAAGAAGATGGAGGTTGTGGCTGAATGCAATTCCAATTTATTCTAAGGAAGACACCCGTGAGTGTCGAAACATGTTAATAGGATTGACTTGGGGCGCCCCATAAGATCTAATTGGAAGCAGGACTCCTAACTGTGCATAGTAGTATGCATACAACTTCGCATAAGCTACGAGTGAAGACAGCTGGAGCGCTAGGAAGTGGCCGGTGAGACGCAAGGAAGGAGGCAGCGTCACTGATTGAACTTTAAACCGGAAGTAGTAGCGGCTTATGCCGCAGGGAGCGCAAAGCTAAGTCATCAGGACCGGCTACCGTGTAATGTCACACTGACTGTCCGGAGAAACCTGGAAGATGATCTGAAGTGACATCTACAGCGGCGGAGTCAGTAAGTGCAATCGAGGAACTATACTGGAGTGGCTGTGCTTTACTGCGGCTGGGTCCGTATGCATATAGACGGCTATTGCATTAATTAGTGCGGACTTCTCTCTCTTTCCCCCTTTACAGCTACTTTTGCGGAGGGACTGGCCATAACAATTGATGCTCAATAAGGGATTTATATGCATCTTTAAGAGGTGGGAGACTACCTATCCTGTCTATTTTTTCGATGAGACTTTCTTAGAGCTTGGAAATAGTATATTTCTCTAGGAATATAAAATTGTTTGGAAGATATTTTTATCTATTTATATACATACAATTTTACCTATTGATTCCCCCCTTTTTTCTGTATAGCTCTCCTTTTTTCTGTGTAGCTCATCAGCACACTGCCCATGTATGAGTGAGGGACGTATGACTATTACTTACCCAGTAACTTATTAGTAGTCACCTTAATCCCGTTTGTGCAATAAATTCATTTTTACCAACATATTGTGTTTTTGGCTTAAATTTCATTGACAATACCTGCACCAGAGATCTTTTGCTCCCTGCTAATTGGTACATGAGGGAAACACTTCAAAAATCCTGCCCTACCCCATATCCTCTGAGCCCTCTGTGCTCCAAGAAACAGATTGTGTGCAGATGACATACATTTCCCAAGTGTTACCATTAAGATAAGTCATTCGAGTCTTTAGCTCCAAATGGGAGTATGGATATAACACATGAGCTGTGAAATTCTAAGGCTCTAGCCTGCTTGTGTTGGGGGGATGATTATATTATGCTATTCTGAGCACTGTTTTGTGTAGACTCAAGGGAAGCATTGTGCATTGTTATATTTACAGTCTGTCAAAATATATTTTAGTGCTTCACTATTCAGAGGAGCTATGCTTCCACTCTGTAACTGTCTTAGTGTGTCATCCAGGTCTTCATCTTAGGGTGTCATCCAGGTCTTCAACTTAGGGTGTCATCCAGGTCTTCAACCTTCCTTTTTACACATATTATGGTAACTGCTTATCTCAGGAATGATGATGTACTTGTATCCTGCACCCCATTCTCTAGAAAACCTGTCATGGTGATTTCCAATTTTAGTTAGTAAATTCCATGAAAGTTAATGGGTCTAGTTTAAAGCAAGCCTGAAGCAGAAAAAAAGTATGATATAATGAATTGTATGTGTAGTACAGATAAGGAATAGAACATTAATAGCAAAGCAAAGAGTCTCGTATTTTTATTTTCAGTTATATACCTTTTTTTTATAACATTGCATCATTCTTTCATATTTGCAGTTTGCAAACCACACTCTGTATTTTAACCACTTAATGACAAGCTGACTTATAAAAACGTCCTGCTAGAGCCGCTTAACGGCTCCAGAGCGTTTTTATAAGTCAATGCTACTGCCACTGTGCGCGTGCACGTGCACACCCACGCGCGTGCACATGCATTCCCGTGCACGTGCAAATAGTGAAAAAAAAAACACCAAAGAAAAAATACACCTTTATTTCCAAATACTATATTGTCACCATACTTTGTACTAGGGACATAATTAAGATGTCAGGACAAATAGGCAGATAAGATGTGAGGGTTTTATGTACAGTAGCAGTGTTTATATTTAAACTATAGGGGATGAAATTGGAGAAATAGTGTACTTTTTCATTTTTCCTTGTTTTTTTCCTTTAAAAGGCATAGAAAATAAAGTAATTACTGAAAACAAATATCAACCCCAAAAAGTCCAATTGGTGGTGAAAAAAAACAAGCTATAGATCATTTCATTGTGATTAGTAGTGATTAAGCTATTGGCAAATGAAAGGGATGAGCACTGAAAGGTGAAAATCGCTCTTGTCCGTTAGAGTAAAAACGCCTTTGGGGTGAAGTGGTTAAACTATAAAACAGAGCAGTGCTAATGACTTTTTGAACTTTCCTGCAGTAAAACCTTATCTCAACATGTATCTCACTGGTTCTTTGATGTATAAGTGCTTCAGAAAACAGGACTGTCTTCAACTCAAGTTGGGTCGAAGAGCTCAGAGAAGCTCTTTTGCATAAATAACAATAGAATTTTCGTAACCTCCTTGGCGGTAAACCCGTGTGTGACACGGGGTAAGCCGCCGGAGGGTGCCGCTCAGGCCCTGCTGGGCCGATTTACATAATTTTTTTTTTTTCAAAAACGCAGCTAGCACTTTGCTAGCAGCGTGTTTGGTCTGATCGCCGCCGCCGATGCGCCGCTACCCGCCGCGGATACAGGCCCCCGCCCCGCATACTCCTTGCGCTGCCTGGCCAATCGCCGCCAGGCTACGCTATGGGGTGGATCGGGACTCCCTGTGACGTCACGACGTCCATGACATCGATGATATCACTCCGTTCGTCGCCATGGCAACGGGGGAAGCCCCCAAGGAAATCCCGTTCAGAACGGGATTTCCTTATGGGCAAGCGGCGCCGGCCGCGATCGGATGGGACGGGCGGACGCCGCGGGGAGCGGGGAAGCATGTAGCTAGCGCTAGGCTAGCTACATGCTAAAAAAAAAAAAGGTGAAAAAAACCCTCCCGCGGCTGCGCAGCCGCGGGAATTATACCGCCAGGGGGGTTAAAGGACAACCGAGGTAACGTGACATGATGAGATAGACATGTGTATGTATAGTGCCAAGCACACAAATAACTATGCTTTTTTTATTCTTTCTCTGCCTGAAACAGTTAAAAGAATTCTGTAGGGGGGCGGGGGCAAATGAGTTGAACTTGCCCAGGGCTTCTAATGGTCTGAAATTCCAGAAGTGAACTGGAGGCAGGGCCGGAGCATCGGTGAGTGGCTGCGCAGGCACAGGATGTCTTCGGGGGACCATTAGAAGCCCCAGGTAAGTTCAACTCATTTTCCTCCGACCCCCCTACAGTATTCCTTTAAAGACCACTTCCAGCCATAAAACGGTCTAAATGGCAATACATACTTGTAGTCTAGGCACTGTGCACAGTTACATGAACATATAAAGTTTACATCTCGTATATAATATTGGATAGAACATACTCACTTTTATATCTGTAAGTAGCACTTACTTATTCCGCCTGAAGCTGAAAACATTTTGCCCACCTCTTCAGCCTGGTAAACTCCCCTGCCCCTCCCTCCCCTGCTGTTTGCCTGCCTGGGTCAAATTACTTCTCTTTTCACAAACTGTAGCACAGAGAAGAGACAGGAAAACTGCTTCAGCCAATCGTATGTCTGTCTGCTAGAATTCTTATTTAAGATGTCTGTCTGTCTGCCTAGATTAGACCACATGGACATGAGGGTGGAGTTATAACATGAATCCCCCAACATCCTTTGCACCTATGGTTTGGAAAGAAAAAAAAAGGCCCAAGGCCCAAATTCACACTGGGGGCGGGATTTTAAGACCATATGTGGAATACAGACCCTGGGAGTGAGAAAATCACACTTTATCATGTGTGAGTTTATATATCTTGGCAACTTATTAGGCTCTTTAAAGCAAACCTGAAGTGAAAATAAACTCATGAATTATATGTGCAGTACAGCTAAGAAATAGAACATTAGTAGCAAAGAAAAGAGTCTTATATTGTTTTCCAGCACAAGAAGAGTTAAAGGACATCTGAGGTGAAAATAAACTGATGAGAAAAACAATTGTATCTATCCTCCTTCTCCTAAAATGACTTTTTTTTTTAGATATCCCACAATTTTATTGTATATTTAAATCTAGTTTTACTGTTGTCTGTTTCATTGTCTCTGCTCAATGACACCTTCATTGAAGTATGCTAGAGCTCAAATCTATGAATTATTGTCAGCCATTTACTGACAGGAGAGTATTTTATAATTGTAATTACTTATCACTGAGGGTTATGCTATAGTCTAACCCAGTGCCGACCCGGACAGAAACTGTCACTTGCATACCTGATGTTTAACCTCTTGAGGACTGCAGGGTTAAACCCCCCTAGTGACCAGGCCATTTTTAGTAAAATTGGTCACTGCAGCTTTAAGGCCAAGCTGCAGGGCCGCACAACATAGCACACAAGTGATTCCCCCCCCTTTTCTCCCCACCAACAGAGCTCTCTGTTGGTGGGGTCTGATCGCTCCCCCATGTTTATTTATTTTTTTATAAATATTAGTGTTGCCTTTTTTTAAAAATAAACCCTGTTTTTTTTAAATCGCCTCCCTCCCTCCCTTCCCCCAGCCAGCCAATCATAGCTATCAGCTCTCATAGGCTTCACCCTATGATAACCGATCGCTCTCTTGTCCCCCAGGGGGACAGCCGTGTCACACGGCTGTCCCCAGTGCAGCGCTGCTGCTGATCGCAGCGCTGCACTATGTAAATAGACAGCGATCACGCCATCTAACAGTCTCTCGAGCGGCAATAGGAGACTGAAGGTGAGGCAGAGCTCCGCCCCCCAAGCAGGAGATGCGCGCGCGATCTCCTGCAAAACAGAGCCCCAGGACTTTACGCCAATCGTTAGGCGGTCTTGGGGCTGAAGCCGCAGCCACGCCCATCGGCATGACGCGGTCGGCAAGAGGTTAAAAGTGAATAGGAAAGACCATATACATGTTAGAAGTAGGGATGCTCGCTGGATTCCGCGGAATTCTAAATTCCGCGATTCCGGACGGAATTGGTCCAATTCCGATTCTGCCAGTCGGAACGGAATTGCTATAGCTCTAAAACAGAATTTCGCGGAAATTTTTTTAATTCCGCTGAATTTTACGGAATTCAAAATTTTTTCCTCACCTATCTATTTTCCTCTTCTCCTCCCCTCCAGGGTCTTATCCTCCAGGGAATTGTAGTATTTCAAAAGCCAGCTTACATACCGTTGCTGGGAATTGAACCTAGGTCTCAGTGTTTGGTAGGTAACTGACTTAACCACTATACCACCAACACTACATGCTGAAGCCAGCCTAGCATGTACCATTATGATCAATCCAAGAGAAAAAATAGCGTGCTTAAGGATTTGTAGCATGTCAAAAGCCAACCAACTCACATTGGCTGGGAATTGAACCCAGGCTGGGCTGGGAATTGAACCCAGGTCTCAATGTGTGGTAGGTAACTCACTTAACCACTATACCCCTACCAAGACTACATGCTGAAGCCAGCCTAGCATGTACCATTATGATCAATCCAAGAGAAAAATTAGTGTGCTTAATGATTTGTAGCATTTCAAAAGCCAACTCACATTGGCTGGGAATTGAACCCAGGTCACAGTGTGTGGTAGGTAACTGACTTAACCACTATACCATCATGATCAATCCAAGAGAAAAATTAGCATGCTTAAAGAGAACCTGTACTGAGTAAAATTATTTAAAATAAACACATGAGGTAACTTCAAATGAACATTACATAGTTACCTTGCTATTAGTTCCTCTCAGTAGCGCACCATTTTCTTCTGACAGTGATCGCTTCGAGTTCTGACAACATTTTGTCAGAATTGAAATATATCAGTTGCTGTCAGTTATTTATCAGTTGCTGTCAGTTATAGCTGAGAGGACAACGGATGTGCCAAGTAATGTTTTCCTATGGCTCAAGTGGGTGATATGACAGTTTAACAGTGTGCTGACCAGAAAGCTGTTATGAGGTAATGACCATTTTCAAAATGGAGGACAGAGAATTCCCTTGATCCCAGTGGACAAACAGGACGTGGGAAAGGAGACAGAGATTGAGGAATAGACTACACGGGAGGTAAGTATGACCTGTGTATGTTTATTTCACTTTTAATTTTCAGTACAGGTTTTCTTTAAGGATTTGTAGAATGTCAAAAGCCAACACACATTGGCTGGGAATTGAACCCAGGCTGGGAATTGAACCCAGGTCTCAGTGTGTGGTAGGTAACTGACTTAACCACTATACCACCACCAACACTACATGCTGAAGCCAGCCTAGCATGTACCATTGTGATATACCCAAGAGAAAAATGAGCTCTCTCTCTCTCTCTCTCTCTCTCTCTCTCTCTCTCTCTCTCTCTCTCTCTCTCTCTCTCTCTCTCTCTCTCTAGGACTTCTTGCCATTGAACTGAATTTTCAGCTTAAAACCATCAACGGATACCGGCAGAATTTCACAGGCATTTTCGGAATTCTGCCAGATTGAAAAAGCAATTCCGTTCCGACCAAACGGAACAAAATGACCAATTTCCGCCTAAAAATTCCGGAAAATAACAATTCCGCGGAAAGCGGTGACCATCCCTACTAGAGAGAGAGAGAGAGAGAGAGAGAGAGAGAGAGAAAGAGAGAGAGAGAAGAATATACCTGGCTATCTGGGGTTCTCTTCGGACAACTGTTGAACACAAAAGGCAAGGCCATGCCTGGCTACAAATCCTTAAGCAAGCTAATTTTTCTCTTGGATTGATCATAATGGTACATGCTAGGCTGGCTTCAACATGTAGTGTTGGTGGTATAGTGGTTAAGTAAGTTACCTACCACACACTGAGACCTGGGTTCAATTCCCAGCCAATGTGAGTTGGCTTTTGACATGCTACATGCTAGGCTGGCTTCAGCATGTAGTGTTGGTGGTGGTATAGTGGTTAAGTGAGTTACCTACCACACACTGAGACCTGGGTTCAATTCCCAGCCATGGTATGTAAGCTGGCTTTTGAAATACTACAATTTCCTGGAAGATGAGACCCTCCTCCCTCCGGGAGAAAGGAGGAAGGGAGGACTAAGTTAATAGGGACTATGGGCCACCATATAGGATAAATAAGGTTACTTTAATGGTTTTTTCAATTTTTCAGACGGAATCCGGAATTCCGCAGAATTTTGTACAAATCCAGCGGAATTTTCATAGCGACGGAATTTAACACTGACGGCATTATGAACTGGATGACATCTAGAATAAATGCCACCCATAACAAAGTAACGCAGTGAATTGAGGGTGGAGGACCTGAGATGAGTGTGGGACAGCAGCATTTGTGTGTGGCCTTTGGTTAGCTGTCATCAGGGAGACTGCATTGCTAGCTGGCAGCATGAGCTTGGAGGACTCTATCAGCAATGTCACCCAGAACTGTACATACAAATAGCAAAAATATTAGAGTAAAAGCAGGAGGGCCATACCAAGGTGGTGTGTGCCAGATTTGCTGCTGTAGTTTGTGCACCAAGAAGTAGTCAAAATGTAGATAATATTACTAGTTTGTATCATGAACTGCAGGATCTGGATTCACAAGCCTTATAGGACATGTTCACAGCAGTTGATTAATCAAAGTAATATCAGTACAGAGAGTAGAAGCACCCCATTTTACAACACAAACATTGCCAGTTTGTGGTAAGGAAGAAGGGGTGCTAGGGTGCATTGTGGACCAGTTCACACTGTACCCTAGCACCTAGGTTCTTAACGAGTGGTACGCGTACCCCAGGGGGTACTGCTGATGGTTCCAGGGGGTACTCTGGCTTGATATACTTAACCAAGAATAACAGATTTGGTGCTTGATTCACAAAACGGTGCTAACTGTTAGCACGGCTGTTAGCACGGCTTTTCGCACATTTTAGCGTGTTTTCGCATGAAAAAACGGGGTTTGCGTGAAAAAACGGTTATCGCGCACAAAAATTTGTGTTCACGCTTTAACACAAATTTTTCACACAATAACATTTGCATTCACACGATAATGCAAATTTATCACGCGAACGCGACTGTTAACGCGCGAAAATTTGCGTTAACACGCAAACGAGAATTTTTGCATGCGATAACGGTTATCGCGCACAAAAATTCGTGTTCACGCTTTAACACAAATTTTTCACACAATAACATTTGCATTCACATGATAATGCGAATTTATCAAGCGAACGCGACTGTTAACGCACGAAAATTTGCGTTAACGCGCAAAGGAGAATTTTTGCACGCGATAACCGTTATCATGCGAAATTTCACACGAACCACTTTTCACAGTGTGCTAACAGTTATCACTGTTTTGTGAATCAAGCCCATAGAGTTTTAAAAAATTATAAATCTTATTTAACCGCTTGCCGCCCGCGTCACGCCAGAAGGCGTGGCCGCGGCGGCAGCCCCAGGACCAACTAACGCCAATTGGCGGAAAGTCCTGGGGCAGCAGTTTACGGGAGATCGCGCGCACGGTGCGCGCGCATCTCCCGCTTGGTGGGCGGAGCTGAGCTCCGCCTTCAGTCTCCGAGCGGCGATTGCCGCTCGGGAGACTGTTACACGGCGCCGTGTATTTACATGTGCAGCGCTGCGATCAGCAGCAGCGCTGCACTGGGGACAGCCGTGTGACACGGCTGTCCCCATGGGGGACAAGAGAGCGATCGGCTCTCATAGGCAGAAGCCTATGACAGCCGATCGCCGTGATTGGCCGGCTGGGGGGAGGGAGGGGATTTAGAAAAAAAAAAAAAAAGAAAATGGCAAAAAATATTAAAAAAACAAACAAACAAATATTTATAAAAAAAAAAAATAAACACAGGGGGGGCGATCAGACCTCACCAACAGAGAGCTCTGTTGGTGGGGAGAAAATGGGGGGGGGGATCACTTGTGTGCAGAGGTATACGGCCCTGCAGCTTGGCCTTAAAGCTGCAGTGGCCAATTAAGGTAAAATTAGGTTGGTCACTAGGGGGGTTTATCACCATGGTCCTCAAGAGGTTAAACAACACCAAATTAGTGTTTTAGCTAATTAAAAGCAGTAGTAAGTGCTTGTAATTTGTTTAGAACAAATTATAATGTACTACGATTAAGTATATATTTGTCAAATGGTACTTGTGATAAGGTTTACTATGCTAGGGGGTACTTGGTGAGTACAGGTTTTTAAAAGGGGTACATACCAATAAAATGTTGAGAAACACTGCCCTAGCGCACACTCTAAGGAAGGGGTGTCAAACTCAAATACAAAGTGGGCCGAAATTGTACACTGGGACCAAGTTGCGGGCCGACTTCAATGCCTACTGGCCACCCACTTCCCTTATCAAGTTCTATGGTGTCTAGTGGTCCTCCCTCCCCTATACAGTTCCCTGGTGCCTAGAGACCCCGACCATACCCTATATGGTTCCCTAGTGTTTAGTGCTTTCTACTACCTTCCCCATATGGTTTCCCTGGTGATCTAAGGCTTCACCTCCATTGTAGCTTCCCTGGTGGTCTAGAGTGGGCCAAACATAATGCAAAGTGGGGAAACCACTGGAGGGCCAAATTTAATGGCTCTGAGGGCCAAATTTGGCCTGCGGGCCGGAGTTTGACATGTATGCTCTAAGGGCTTGATTCACGAAAGCGTGCTAACACTTAGCACAACAATGATAAGCCGCTTTGCACGTAATATCATGCGCGTAAAGGTTTGCTCTCTAGTAAAGATACGACTTCGCCCGAATGGCGTTATGCTTCGCACGCAAAGTAACGTTATCATGTGCTAAGTATCATTATCACGTGAAGTCACTGCAGATCACGCGAACGGTATGTAGATAATGAATTATTAGTGTATACAGTAGATTATGTGAAGTGCGTTAAACTTTGTGCGTGCCGTATTACATTAACTCACATGTTAA
This sequence comes from Hyperolius riggenbachi, assembly GCF_040937935.1. NCBI lineage: Eukaryota > Metazoa > Chordata > Amphibia > Anura > Hyperoliidae > Hyperolius > Hyperolius riggenbachi. The sequence goes on from NC_090650.1 coordinate 326,556,773, forward strand.
TGTAAGCACCATTGCTGATTTTATTGCCAGACTCTATCTTATGATTGCGTGAAGCGCCATAGCTTTCAATGGCATTCTGCACTTAGTGCGTGAAGCGTAACGCAGTTCGCGCGATAAAACTTAACAAGCAAACAGTGGAAACTGTTTGCACGCATAATGCTTTGCGCACTCGTTTGCGCGTACAAAGCCTTTACATGGGACAACTGAATTATCACGCTTTAGTGAATCAAGCCCTATATATTAAACGTATGTTTAAACATAAGTATCTTAAAAGATGAAATAAATGAATGTACAATGTTTTTTGTTAGGCCACGTTCACATTCTGAAACACGGATGGCCGTGCGTTCGGAACGCAATGCATACGAACACACGCCATCCGTGTTTCTATGCGTTGCGTGGCTGATCCCATTAACCTCCTTGGCAGTAACCCCGAAAGTAGTCGGGGTAAGCCGCTCAGGAGGTTTTCTCCGGCCCTCCTGGGCCAATTAGTTTAATTTTTTTTTTTTTGCTGCACGCAGCTAGCACTTTGCTAGCTGCGTCAGCACACCGATCGCCGCCGCCCAGCGCTCGATCGCCGCTATCCGTCGTGCCGCGCGCCCCCCCCCCCCAGACCCCATGTGCTGCCTGGCCAATCAGTGCCAGGCAGCGCTGAGGGGTGGTTCGGGACTCCCAATGATGTCATCCTGCCCCGTCGCCATGGCGTAACACTATATTACAATTTTACCCCTTTCTATCCATATGGATATATGGATATAATATAGTGTTACGTAGTGTTACATATGTGGAAATGAGCGCCTAGTAACAGAGGTAAATGTAGGGCAAAATTCCCTTTCTTTTGGTAGCTGGTTTAGCTTTTTGATGTAGTTTTCCCCAATTGGGAGGCATTGCTGTGGATTGGACCCATGATCCCAGTCTATTGAGGTCTGTTGCCCGGTTAAGATGCGGAATTCCGGATCGCAAGTCCTAAAATAAAGGGTGATGCAGAATCCGGAAGTCTGGGGGCGGAAATGTATAATATAATTGGAAGGTCCGTTTTGTATGCGGAGTTCCGTTTTTGAATGCGGATTTCCGTTTAGAATGCGGAGTTCCGTTCAATATGCTGCTACTTGTAGTCCGTTTGATAGGCGTTACGGAATTCCGGATAATTGGGGCGGAATTTGGAGGGGTGGAGCCCTGAGGGGCTTGTGACTCTAACCACCCAATTGGAGAGTCTGGAATAGAGCTGACCCTAGAGAAAGATGGGTAATGCAGTCCCTGATAACACACAAAGTAGAGCCAATAGACAGTGAGGTTAGAAACGAGCTAAAGAGCTCGGCGAATGGCGCTCACTGAATCATATGGTTATGTGATGTGGAAACTGTTTAAAAGCGTCTGCAGGCTCCTATTTGCTAAGCTCCTGATGAGTCCAAGTGACGAAACTAGTCGGGCGGCGCTGTAGGAGCCGGTCAGACGCTGGATCACCTCGAGGATTGTTTTATATGCGCATTTTAAATTGGATGTTTGTAAGTGCACTTGCTTTTTTACTATATTTTATTAAATGGAATTACGCTATGGTACACCTGTTTGAGCCCTAGATGTTTTTTTTTGCTGACACAAGAGAAAGTAATCACAACAAGCTAAAGCTGCTGGTCTGTGAGGGGTCGGCCATATTATCTGGTAAGAGGCTTGAGTGCATAGTTGGTGGAGGCACTTTAGGGTGACCTGTGAGTGGAGTGGGAGCACTGGTGGTGCTGGATAGTGTATGCTCTGTAACGGTATCACACTATTGCTGTGTCTCTTCTTCATATGTATACACACGTCTGAGGAGTCCTATATCAGTGGAGGAGTTCGTTTGCTGGCATGGTCCAAAAACGCGATTGCTAATCGTTAGTGGTTGGCCTATTGTTCCGGTGAGAATATATCATTACTGCTATGAACTGTATATGAAGATTTATTGGTTGGACTATCTATTGGATACCTGTGGATCACACCTACTGAGGGTGTTGTGGACTTTTTAATGTGGAATCTTTTGTATTATTATGTGGGTTGTTGAGCGCTGTTTTCATAGAATAGAAATTTTGTGCATAGTGTGACACACACAATTGAGAAATAGCGATCCGACCAGACAGAGATTTATCAATATTTAGAACATCTATTGAGAAGCGCACTGATCAAATATAGAATTATCATGTAGCGAGCCCTGGGCTCGCTACATGATATAAGGGGAAAAAAAAAAAAAAAAAAAAACTGCTGCGCTGCCTCCTGGCGGAATTTTTTATACCGCCAGGGGGGTTAACTGAAGTGAATGGGTCAGCCGCGCGTTTCTGCAAAAAATGCGTGCAGCATGCGATCCCGGACCGCACTGGTACGGAACGCATGCAGTGTGAACATCAGACAGTGCAGTCTATGCACTGTCTGATGTTGTGCGTGTCTGCCTCCTACACGCATTGCCAAAATACGGATGGGAACGCGTGCAGTGTGAACGGGGCCTTACACTTATCTGTTGTGATCAGTGCTGGTGCTACACAATCCAACACATCACTCTCTTTAACAGTGAAATAACTGTTTTAAACTGTGAAATAGTACTACTGTTTAGTGTTAGGCGAACAGTGTTCGCCACTGTTCGGGTTCTGCAGAACATCACCCTGTTCGGGTGATGTTCGAGTTCGGCCGAACACCTGGTGGTGTTCGGCCAAACTGTTCGGGGTTCGCCGAACTGCTGAATGCATGGCCGAACAGGGCCCCTGTTCGGCCGAACAGGGCCCTGTTCGGCCGAATACTGCCCCCCATGGGGTCGCAGGCATAAGGGGGGAGCATGCCCCGATCGCGGGGGGGGGGTCGGAAATTCCCCCCACCCCCTCCGCTAGCGCTCCCCCCTCTGCCCGCTTCCCCATACAAAAAGTTTAAAGCAAGTTCAATAGTACCTGGTGGCACTGGCTGGCAGTGGAGTGAGGAGGAGGAGGAGTCCGAGTAGCAGAGTGACGTTGAGGCCGGGCAGCGGGCGGTTCAGCGCTAGTACCCTTGTGGTACTTCCGCCCTTTCTCTGACCTCACGTCCTCGTATGCGTCATCACGCAGAGGACGTGAGGTCAGAGAAAGGGCGGAAGTACCACAAGGGTACTAGCGCTGAACCGCCCGCTGCCCGGCCTCAACGTCACTCTGCTACTCGGACTCCTCCTCCTCCTCACTCCACTGCCAGCCAGTGCCACCAGCCCAGGTACTATTGAACTTGCTTTAAACTTTTTTTATGGGGAAGCGGGCGGAGGGGGGAGCGCTAGCGGAGGGGGTGGGGGGAATTTCCGACCCCCCCCCGCGACCGGGGCATGCTCCCCCCTTATGCCTGCGACCCCATAGGGCCCCCAAAATGGGCATGTTCGGGGGTCCCATTGACTCCCATTGAGTTCGGCGTTCGGGCCGAACATGCCGAACATCTGGCCCATGTTCGGCCTGTTCGGCCCGAACCCGAACATCCAGGTGTTCGCCCAACACTACTACTGTTGCACCAAGCCCTCAAATCTTCCTGTCACATATTGCTAATGATGTCACATCAGCTTCTGATATACCGGTATTATTGGTGATTCTGCAGATCACCATATAATCAGGTATATATCTGCATTATACGTGATACTGCAGATCACCTTATAATCAGAATTCTGTTACTTGCTGACACCAATCGTTACACATACACAGGTTATACTTACCTCCCGTGTAGTCTACTCCTCAATCTCTTTCTCCTCTCCTGTGTCCCATTTGTCCACTGTGATCAATGGAATCCTCCATCCTCCATTTTAAAAATGGCCATTACCCCATAACAGCATCCTGGTCAGCACACCGTTAAACTGTAATATAGCCCACTTGAGCCATAGGGGAACATGCACATTATCTTGCACATTCAGTTGTAAATGACAGCTGCTGACATATAACTGACAGCAACTGGTATATTTCAGCTCTGACAAAATATTGTCAGAACTGGAAGGGATCAGTGTAAGAAGAAAATGGTGAGCTTCTGAGAGTAACGCATGGTGAGGTCCATATGTAATATTCATTTGCAGCTACGTTATGTGTTATTTTAAAATGTTTTACTCGCTTCAGGTTCCTTTTAAGGACTTTTTTTATGCTTTATCACTTGTATGACTGTTTATTGGCATTACTATTAAAAGTTATGTTTAATGCATAAGATTACTAGGCCGTGAAACCCTCAGTTTGTATTTTGTTTGTTTTAAATAAAATGGGTGCCTGATGTGGCCATTAATTTGGGCGCCTAAGACCACAACACAATGCAATATGCAGAGCTAAGTGTGTATTTGGGTCATTGGAGGGCACTGGAGTTGGGCTATAGTATAGCCAAACTCTCGCTAGGGACTTTTTTTCTTTAATGAGCACTTGGCTATAGTACATCTAGGCACCTTTCTGCTACAGTGGCTCCGAGATTAGGCCAGAGTTTAGCTATAGTATAGCCAAACCCTAACAAGCAGCTTTAACCTCTAATACTATAGTCAAGTGCCTTATAGCTGTGGCAAATCAGTTATCAGAAATGGGTGCTCAGCTATACACTGATAGGTAGTTAGGGCTTCATGATTGTGTATAGTTTTTGGTGGCCTGGGCAGTCACTAATTAGTGTTAGCTATAGGCAAGGTGGCCCATAGTGTAAGGGATAGGGAGGGGGTAGGGTAGTGTTAGGTGTAGGTGGGAGGGGGGTGTTAGCTGTAGGCAAGGTTGCAGTTAGGGTTATAGGGTAGGCATAGGTGTGGGTAGGGTATTGTTAGGTGTAGGTGGGAAAGGGTGTTAGCTGTAGGCAAGGTAGCCCTTAGTGTTAGGCATAGGTAGAAGGTAAGTTAGTGTTAGGTGTAGTTTGGGGGGGGGGTTAGCTGTAGGCAAGGTGGTCCTTAGTGTGAGGCATAGGTGGGGATAGGGTATTGTTAGGTGTAGGTGGGGGAGGGTGTTAGCGGTAGGCAAGGTAGCCCTTAGTGTTAGGCATAGGTAGGGGGTAAATTAGTGTTAGGTGTAGGTTGGGGGGGGGGGGGTAGCTGTAGGCAAGGTGGTCCTTAGTGTGAGGCATAGGTGGGGGTAGGGTATTGTTAGGTGTAGGTGTGGAAGGGTGTTAGCTGTAGGCAAGGTAGCCCTTAGTGTTAGGCATAGGTAGGGGGTAAGTTAGTGTTAGGTGTAGTTTGGGGGGGGGGTTAGCTGTAGGCAAGGTGGTCCTTAGTGTGAGGCATAGGTGGGGGTAGGGTATTGTTAGGTGTAGGTGGGAAAGGGTGTTAGCTGTAGGCAAGGTAGCCCTTAGTGTTAGGCATAGGTAGGGGGTAAATTAGTGTTAGGTGTAGGTTGGGGGGGTTAGCTGTAGGCAAGGTGGTCCTTGGTGTAAGGCATAGGTGGGGGTAGGGTATTGTTAAGTGTAGGTGGGGAAGGGTGTTAGCTGTAGGCAAGGTAGCCCTTAGTGTTAGGCATAGGTAGGGGGTAGGTTAGTGTTAGGTGTAGGAGGTGGGTTGTCATCTGTAGGCAAGGTGGTCGTTAGTGTTAGGCATAGGTAGGGGGAAGGTTAATGTTAGGTGTAGGTGGGGTATCAGCTGTAGGCAAGGTGGCATAGTTAGGAGCTAGGTTAGTGTTATATAGGTGGGGGTAGGTGTGTAAAGATAGGTTAGGGGAGGCAATAGTAGAATATCGGTAACATAACTATTACCAATATTCTATTATCGGGAGCCCATATTCTCAGGTGCCTGGGCAGTTCCAGCACAGTTCCAGTATATTCTGCACCCACATAGAAAATCCTGAAGTGGACAAATGGGCTTTTAAGATTCTTATTTATTTATTTATTTTTGTTTTGTCTTCAAAATTATATTCACATTTGATAGGTAAAATCCCATTTTTGCCTCAAGTCCTCCTTGTATAATTTATGAATGTACACGATACTTTATGTCTCAAAGAAATGCAAATATTCCCATCATTTTATCGTCTTTGAACACCAATAAATGGCATAAATGTTTGTGTGTGTTTATTGTGCTCACCTCCATAAGAAACAGACACTCAAGTGCAAAAATAGCCGACTCCTGCAGACAGAAAATGATGAAAGCAAACCTGCATTGCCCTCCAGTATTAAGAATTGGATTGCCAGCCACTGTCTACTGACAGCAGAAGGGTGGAGGATTCGAGTCCCTCAAGTCTCTCTGTGTCATTGTTATTCAGACAGCACATTGGAACAAATCTTTCTTTGCAAAGCGTAGTGTGAAATTACTTAAATCTATTGATTACAAAATATATCATAGGGCGAGATGTGCTCTAAGGCAGCCAGCTTCCATTTCCAAAATGAAAAATAGTATATTGAATGGATGCATTAGGTGAAAATATATAGTTTATGGGAGCAATAAACAAACAAAACAACAGGAAAGCAGCACAGAGCTCAAGAGAGTTTATGAATAATAAAAGCATAGAAGAGATACAGTTAAGTAATATGGCAAGATGTCATTCCGAAAAACACTGCCTCTATTGGATAACCTCTCTCCCTCCTTCCTTATTATGCTTCCCCGTGTGTTCATTTGCTTTCGTGGACAGCTGCCAGCAGCTTCTATGCTGCATGACTGCAAAACCACTGCAGGATTTCCTAAAGCACAGATTTGCTGGCATTAGACAGAGCCGGGCAGAATAATGCTCTCATTTTGTGCACTGTACTTCTAAGAATATAAATAGTGCATCTGAAAATATGCAGGGCTCTCTGCAGCGTGTTCCTAGCTTGCCTTCCAGCGCACACATTATGAAATTAGCTTTTTACAATGAATCCATTTCTCTGATGATTTTGTTATATGTTTGGCTTTTGCCTCTTCAGTTAACCCATAAAGGGGCAATCGACATAAAATATGGATTGCTTTCTACAAATCCTATATAATAAAACCGCAGGTGTTCCTGCGTCATCAGTGTTGTGTGTCCGTGTGTTTTTTCTACTGCGCATGTGCGCTGTACGGACAGCCTGTGACAGGAGCAGGAAGTTCCAGGGGGCCGGCCAGGTGGGCGAGTGCGCACGCTGGCATGTGGCGGCGATGACTAGATCCCATTTTTAAACCGGCATTAGACCTAGTGAGGTAATAATTCAATGTGTAGACAAATATGAACAATGTTCCAAAATGTAGTTAGAACTGAATGTGAATTATTTAGCTTTACAGAAAGAGAGAAGTAACATAGGTCCTGCCATATATATCAGAACCCCAAAGTCATCTGTGCACAGTGATATAACAAAAATGTAAACCAACCTTTTCTACAGCGTACTTCAAATAGATGTGACATTGCTGAAGTGGCACACATGCTTACTGCACTATGATTTCACAGATTTTTCTTCCATAGCTGATTTCCGGCTGTTCTACATGGGTGCTGGGATCTTGCTGATGATGTCAGGACTATGCACAAAACAAGAAGTCGCAGGAAGTTTAATTTCTGTGTTTTTTGCCACCGCAGACAGTGAAAATAATTTAAAAAAATTCAGACAGAAATAGGTAGGTGGTGGAGTAGCTGAAAAGGGCGCAAGATGTGTCCTGGTGCAAAGGGTACCCTCTCTGACGTTAAAGTCACAACGCAGCAGTACAATGCAAAAAAAAGGTGGTAATGCACATTAATGCTGCGTTACTGTCGCATACAGTAGGTACAGTAAAGCATACAGGCAATGAATGCTTTCCTGTACCTGGTAACATGTGTGTTTAGAGGTAGCACACTACTTGCAGTGCGTTACCAAAACGCTACACGTTACAATGCAATGCTAACATCGCACTGTAATTGGTATTACAAAGGATTAGCATTGCAGTGCGGTAAGCTGCGTTTTAAGACTTTTTAAAGCAGCTCCGCAATGTGGCACTGTGAATGTAGCCTCATAGTGTGCGCCACCCGCTATGCAAACTGCAGTTACAAATTTGTGGCTGCAGCCCACATAGTGAAAGCCATTTGCAACTGCACTCAGGGGGTCAAGGTTAGGCCCTTTGGGGGGGGGGTTATGTTAGTTGTAGCGGGGGGGCTAATATTAGGTGCCCACTGGGATGGGGGTATAGTTTGGAACCTACCAAGGGGGGATTATTCTTAGGCCTCACCAGGGGGGTTAAGGTTAGGCACTTACCGAAGGGGGGGGGGGGGGGAGATCAAAAAGTAAGTCACCATCAGAAGAGGAATCTGTGAGAGGAGAGAGAGGTAAGGTCATAGTAAAATATCAGTAAATATTACCAATATTTTTCTATATAAATGAAGTAGTAGAATATCAGTAAATGTATCAATATTCTACTACTGCTATTCATGTGCCCTTTTAAACAGGCACCTTTATGAAATGTAGTATCTTTTGCAGTATGATTACTCAATCCCACATATTATCCAGGAGTGCATTGCATACAGAGAGTTAAAATAACACATTCTAATTACAATACATAGATGTCAATGTATTCCTACATTAGTGTGAACGCATCCATAAAAAGATCCCGAGAGGAGAGACATACAGAGGCTGACATATGTATTTCCTTTCAAGCGATGCACATTGCCTGGCTGTGCTGCTGATCCACTGCCTTTCATACTTTTAGCCATAGACCCTGAAGAAGCATGCAGGTCAGATTTGCTGCATGCTTGTTTCAGGCGTGTGATTGAGACGCTACTGACCAGAAAGATGAACAGGGTTGCCAGGCATTAGTATTGTTTAAAAGGAAACAAATATGGCAGCCTCCATATGTCTCCCCTCTCGGGTTCCTTTTAAGCAATTATTCAGCACTACCTATCCTGTTTGTTCAGAGAACTTCCTTATTATGTTTGAACCAAATCTTGCTTGAACTCCATCCATTAAACATCATTGCCACTGTAATCAAACTGCATATAAATTGTAGGTACTGTAAGTGGAAATAAATGTGTCTGACTGCTGCTGAACAAAGCATTTCAGACTAATCTTAATTTACATCATAACTTGTGATTTTGCACGAAAATTCACAACATTTTTGTGTTGCTTTTTGCATGCTGTTCAGCAAACAACGGCAAATACAGATGCTACTGAACCATAACGTTATACAAAATGTTACCTGATGTAGCATGAAATTTGTTTTAAGAAGCGATATCTCATTTGATCTCCATGATGCTCAAAATGTGTTTTCATAAAATAGGATTTTGGAGGTTAAATTCTACTTTTTATTTTTATTAAGAAGCTGTAGTGGGGACTCCCCTGTGAAAACTACTGGTTCAGCATAATAAGCATGTAGACTAATATTCCCATGCAAATGGCAGGATATTACTGTGCACAGGTAGCATCATACATTGCCTGTCAACGGAGCTAGCGACACTTCCTCTTCACTCCTCTCTTAAAGCGGAATACAACCCAGTATGTCTTCTTTGCTCTAAAAAAAAATTACTTACAGCATATTATATACAACCAGCATTTTTTTTTTATTAGATCAGCATTCAAAGGGTTACACACAGGCTGGAAAGGTCAGTGCAGAGAAATGTGGACACATTCGAAGTGTAGATTATGTTATCTTGTGTTTACTTAATTGTATCAAGTGAGGAATGTGACACATTCTCTGACTGTGGAGTAGTGTTGGGCGAACACCTGGATGTTCGGGTTCGGGCCGAACAGGCCGAACATGGGCCAGATGTTCGGCATGTTCGGCCCGAACGCCGAACTCAATGGAAGTCAATGGGACCCCCGAACATGCCCATTTTGGGGGCCCTATGGGGTCGCAGGCATAAGGGGGGAGCATGCCTCGATCGCGGGGGGGTCGGAAATTCCCCCCACCCCCTCCGCTAGCGCTCCCCCCTCTGCCCGCTTCCCCATAAAAAAAGTTTAAGGCAAGTTAAATAGTACTTGGTGGCTGGCCTGGCACTGGCAGTAGAGTGAGGAGGAGGAGGAGTCCGAGTAGGAGAGTGACGCGTTGAGGCCAGCGGGCGGTTCAGCGGTAGTACCCTTGTGGTACTTCCGCCCTTTCTCTGACCTCACGTCCTCTACGTGATGACGCATACGAGGGTACGCGTGACGCGTACCCTCGTATGCAGAGGACGTGAGGTCAGAGAAAGGGCGGAAGTACCAAAAGGGTACTACCGCTGAACCGCCCGCTGCCCGGCCTCAACGCGTCACTCTGCTACTCGGACTCCTCCTCCTCCTCACTCCACTGCCAGTGCCAGCCACCAAGTACTATTTAACTTGCCTTAAACCTTTGTATGGGGAAGCGGGCAGAGGGGGGAGCGCTAGCGGAGGGGGTGGGGGGAATTTCCGACCCCCCCACGATCGGGGCATGCTCCCCCTTTATGCCTGCGACCCCATAGGGGGGCCGTATTGCGGCATGTTCGGGCGAACAGGGCCCTGTTCTGCCGAACAGGGGCCCTGTTCGGCCCTGTTCGGCGGCCATTCAGTAGTTCGGGACGAACCCGAACTTAAAAGGCCGAACACCATCAGGTGTTCGGCCGAACTCGAACATCACCCGAACAGGGTGATGTTCTGCAGAACCCGAACAGTGGCGAACACTGTTCGCCCAACACTACTATGGAGAAGCTCCTGGACACAGACAGAGACTCAAAGCATTTCTGAATTCAATACATAATGCATAAAACCAGTTATTAACCAGTTATAAACAAAGCAAAAAACTGTACTTTTGGGAGCATACATTTCTAAATGAATAATAGATCTTTGGGTATGGTTGCAGGTTTGAAAATTGATGCCCATAATCTAATTATTTTCAGTACTGTATTGTTGAAACAAAGCCCATTGGCTAAAATATGTCAGGGTTTTATACTGCTTTAAAGTGAACCCGAGGTGAAAATAAACTAATGAGATAAACAATTATATTGTTCCTTTATATTTATATAATTATATTTATCCTCCTACTCCTAAAATGACTTTTTAAAGTATCCTCTGGTTTTCTTTTATATTTAAATATTTACAAAGTAGGTTGACTGTTTTACTGTCTCTAATCAGTGGCAGCCTATTAAGTATCCCAGAGTTAGAAAAAGGTCAATAGTTCATGTACTTTATCTCTGCCTGCATTCAGAAGTTGTATTCTGCCAGGACAACTGTTATGGTTGTAATCTGCTTATCATTGATGCTTACTGTATTCCCAACAAGACAGAAGCTGTCACTTCCATGCCCAGGTATTAACTCTTTCAGGTAGCAACATAAAACAAGTAAAACAGTCTGGTTATTAAAATGTTTTGCACTGTTCTTACACATTTATCTCACCGTGTCACAAGTCGCCTCAGGTACACCTTAGCTGTGCCGCACAGTGTAACATGCATGGCATCACAGACCTCTGAAGTTTGGAGGAATCCAGCTCTAGCTCCCCCCGAACACCTCCTCCCTCCCCCCCGGCAAGCTTGACAAGCAAAGAGTTATTTCTCTCTCCGAGATCCTGCGCAGGCTCACTTGCGGTTCTTCGTTCGGGCTAGGCGGAAATAGTCAAACCTGATTGTATCCGCTCTACTGCTCAGGCGTAAAGGACAGTAGAATGGATAAGATCGGGTTCGTCTATTTTTGCCTTACCCGAACGAAGAGCCGCTAGTGAGCCTGCGCAGGATCACGGTAGGTAAATATTTAGCTCACTGTGGTTCGGGGGCTGCAGCGCTGGATTGCCGGGACACTGGAGGGCAAGAGATGCCTCTTTAGGATCCAGATTCTCTTTAAGTCAGCCTAAAGGATCACTATTGTGAACATTTTTTTAAACTTTAAAATACATATGTACACATACATATAAAATGGACTTCTTTCCCAGAGTAAAATTGACTTTATTACTTTTTTCCTATGTTGCTGTCACTTTCAAGGCAGTAACAATCTGACAGATCTTACTGGTTTTGAATTGTTTCTTCTCCTCATGCTCAGTATTTCTTTTGGGTGACAGGTGTCAATGAAACCTCATCTTAAGCTGCCATTTATGAAATTACAGTATATAGACAGGCCCCCTACCTAGAGATGACTCTACTTACGTTTCAGAGATACAAAGTTGTCCTCCTGTACAAAATATGCAATACCTTTATGTTACAGTATTGTTTAAACTGAAATAAATAGGATGGTGGGAAACGTCAATCAGCGAATGCAGAATTTTAGGGCTTGATTCACAGAGCCGAGCTAACTGTTTAGCACGGGCGTGCTAAACAGTTAGCACGTGAAGTGCCGCTCGAGGACGTTTGCGTGCGATAACGCAGACTTTTCACTCGATCACGCGAACTTTTGCACGCGATCGGCCGCCGCAAAATTATTAACTTGCCCGTGCTAAACAGTTAGCGCGACTTTGTGAATCAAGTCCTTACTGCGGTAATCGGAGTACCACAGAAATTTGAGAAAAATCACAAGACTCAGGAATACCCCGTAGTATCCGAATCTCTAATTACCATGGAAACATTCTGCATTCTCTGATTGGTCCAATGCTTCCGAGTTCTGGCATTGGGATAAAACTTACTGAGTTGTGGTAATGCAATATTTCCGCAGAAATCCATTTTCCAACTTCCGATCGGAAATGCGAAAATGCCAGTTCCTCTGAATCTGAACGAGCATCCCTAGTTTAAACAGTAACACTTTTAAAAACACATTGAAAACAGTCCAGAAACACAGTTTATACTAGACCTCCAAATCCAGAGTTGTCCGAAAATAAATAATTTATCCACATTTCACCATGTCTAACACAGGACTCAACTTACAAACAAATTCAACTTGCAAACAATACCTAGGAACAGAACCTGTTTGTAAGGAGAGAACGACCTGTAATGTCAAATTTAAAAAAAAACTCTTTCTTTACTATTGGACATTGTAGCGAGCTGGTAAGAGGTCCAGGAGATTTCTTTACCAGATCACATTAATGGGGTTACATTTTAAATGAAAAAGGGAAAAGGAATGCTATTACAATATAATGAACAGGGACTAGCTCTTAGTAAAACTGTCAGTTCTTATATTTAGCAAATAGGACATTTGTGCCAATTTTAAATATTTTATCGTTAAAAGGAACTTGCAGTGAGAGGAATATGGAAGCTACCATCTTCATTCATTAATAAGTAATGGCAGCCACATGGCTGACATGCTGAGCATTAGACTTGCATGCCGCCAGTGGAGTCAGACTGACCTGCATGCTCATCCTGGGTCAGTCAAGCCACTGGCATTGTTTATTAGAGAATGAAGATGGCAGCCTCCATATTCTTCTTATCCCCAGGTTACCTTCAAGCATAATCCATCCGTTTTGCTTAGCCATATGCATGATGTACTTTGGCATTCCACCACCTCTGTGGCATATTTCATTGATTTATTTTGCTTGGGGCAAAGTTTAGTATTCCAATCATGGGACCAGTTTAAAAGCCAAGCTTGAAGAACAGAAAATGAGCACAAGCACTGAGAGATTGCCATAGCAACCAATCAGGTTTCATCTTCTTTTGACAGAAAAAAAAGAAACAAGAATTCACTGTATGTGATTGGTATTTGAAACCTCTCAAGGTATGTTTTCATTTTTCTGTTCTCCAAATTTTGATTACCTACGTAAGCATTTTGTTTGGAAGCTTCTATCAATTCTGTAACATGGAATAGCAAAGCTCCAGATCAATCTCCACAGCCCTATTAAATATTAAAAGTCATCCTCAAATCTTCACATCTCCCCCCCTGATTAGAAGCTTTGATGTAGTGGGGCCTCCAGTAATATCTGGACATGATATCATAATTTGTCTCTTGGGTAATGGAAAAAACATTCATTATGTTAAAAGAATATGTCCATTGTTTTACATGACTATCCTGCATATATTAGGATCCATATAGGCATAAATGCATTAAACTAGTGAAGGAATCTGTGTATGTAAATTATATATCTTTGGAAGGAGCAAACGTAGCAACATCATTCCTTCTCAGTGCACCTCACAGTATCTGAGAGACCTGTGGCCAGTAGTGATGAGAAATACATTCTACTAACCAGCAACCTTCCACTCGCCTAGAAAAAAAGTACATTTATGAAAGCCTACAGCAGCTACAAATTTACTATCTGAAAGCCTCTTAAAGCCTACCTCAAGCAATGGGGAAAATTAAAATCGACACGTACTTCAGTAGAGGGAAACCACTGGGGAAGCAGGAAATTTGGGCGCATGAGGCAGGCGCCGGCATTGACTCCCATATTAAATATTGTTTAACAGGTTAAGAGGCGCCGAACAGGAAAAAAGGGTGCACGTGATAATTTATGTTTTCAAACTGCATCCGTGATAATTAATGTTTCCCAACTTCGCCGGCGACCACTAACGTTTACACATAAAAGAATACTTATTTATGGTTTTGAGTTCAATCGTAATGTAATATTTAAATAATCACCTTTCATAAATCATTATTTTCAACATATAAAGCCGTCAACAAATAAATCGTAATATACTTTTTTTTTTTTTTTTTATTAACACTCTGTAAAACATTATTATCCACCAAATAAACCGCGCAACATCAAAATCATAATATATAATTTTTCACACTAATACTTATAAAATACTATTATCCATCTGATGACCTGAGCAATAGCTAAGTCTGAAGAATAATGATTACAAACATACTAAACATATCTATCGTATTTAACTAAAACGTTGTTTAAAATGTTATCACTTACTCCAGGGTCGGACTGGGACACTGGGGGCCCACCAAAGAAATTTCAACCTGGGGCCCACACATCCCATGATTGCGGTGAAAAAAGGGCGTGACCATGCACCGGAAGGTGGGCTTGGTCATGATGTATTATGGATAGGGCCAAATGTATATGATCTTAGCAGCATTGTAATTCAGAGACACTGCTGCCCAGCAAAACTTTGCATAGAGTTCCCTCCTTCAATATAAAGTAATGTCCTACTTTGCAGAGGTTGCGACCGCAGAGGTTGCAGAGGTTGCGACCGCATCGGGGCCCTTGGGCCAAAGGGGCCCCGAAGGGCCCTCCCTAACCTACCTCTCTATTGGTCCTGTGCTCATAATAATCACTTCTATAGATACTTTGAACAGTGGTAATCATTAACAAGCTATTTCCCATCCCCTTTTTGCACCTCTGACACTGTAGTTGCCATTGGCAGGTTTTGGTGCGCTGCATTATTGTTATGTATAGAATGCTTGGGGGGCCCCATTGTAAAATTTGCATCGAGGCCCACAGCTCCTTAGCTACGCCACTGCTCTCAGCATGAGTGATTACAGCACTGAGAAGATAATTTTTGTGCTGCAGGCAGCAATTGGAGCTCTGTCAGACAAGGAGAGGGGGGCCCACCAGAGACCTGAAGGCAGGGCCCACCGAGGGAAAAAACTGTACTACTGTGGCCCAGTCCAACCCTGACTTACTCTTTGTAAAACATTATTATCCACATAATCAAGCAATCAGTAAGTGCATTGTAATATAGTTTTTACAGTCATTATTTGTAAAACATTATTATTCACAGAATGAAGCGATTACTAAGGGGGGATTTAGGGTTAGGCTCCAACAGGGGGAATTTAAGGTTAGGCACCACCTGGGGGTCTTAGGGTTAGGCACCACCAGGGGGATCTTAGGGTTGGGCACCACCAGGGGGGTCTTAGGGTTAGGCACCACCAGGGGAGATTTAGGGTTAGGCACCACCAGGGGAGATTTAGGGTTAGGCACCACCAGGGGGTCTTAGGGGTAGGCACCACCAGGGGTAGGCACCACCAGGGAGGTCTTAGGGTTAGGCACTACCAGGGGGGTCTAAGGGTTAGGGATAGGTAGAGGGAGGGTTCTGTGTGAGAATAGGGTTAGGTTTAGTTGTAGTAAAATGTCCGTAATATTTACTAATGTTTTACTAAAGTTATTACAAACGTACTTATATTTTTTTATGATTTCATTTTTTGAAATATGTGAATTAAGTTTTAATCTGTACTGAATGACTTTTTAAAGGTTTATCAATTTTATAATAAAAATTGTTACAAAATATCGTTTAGAAATGTTATAGTAGTATAAAATGTAAAGATATGTTTTTGGATCCTGATCTGGTTAAATCATAAAAAAAAAAAAAAAAGTACTTAACCACTTTACCCCCGCCCGTACGAATTTCTCCGTCCCTTTTTCCATCCTTTAACCCCCAGGGACGGAGAAATCCGTACTTTCCGCGTACCCGACGCTGTCCGCGCTCCCGCTCGTAAACACGCCGCCCGCCGCTAGTAAACACGCCGCCGCCCGCTCGCCCGGAGATCAATGAACGGGAAAATGAACATTGATCTAAGCCCCACAATGATCCGCTGCTCTCCTATGGGCAGCGCGATCATTGTGAGAAAAAACTCACGTGTCCAGCCTCCTTATACTTCCTCCAAGCTTCCGGAAGGACGCTTGGAGGTCGCATTAAAACAAAAAGTTACTGTGGCCATCTTGTGGCCAAATAGTAAACTACACCCTACACATTTTTCACATACAAATAAATGATTTTTACACAAAAAATTAAATCATTACCTCCCACACTCCCCATTTTTTTTTTTGTAATTAAAAAAAAATTCAAAAATTTACAATTAAAAAAAATACATAAATAGTTACCTTAGGGACTGAACTTTTTAAATATTTATGTCAAGAGGGTATAACACTGTTACTTTATAAACTATGGGCTTGTAATTAGGGATGGACGCAAAACTGAAAAAAATGCACCTTTATTTCCAAATAAAATATTGGCGCCAAACATTGTGATAGGGACATAATTTAAATGGTTTTATAACCGGGACAAAAGGGCAAAAAAATTTCATGGGTTTTAATTACAGTAGCATGCATTATTTAAAAACTATAATGGCCGAAAACTGAAAAATAATTATTTTTTTCCCCACATTTTTCCTATTTTCCCATTAAAACACATTTAGAAAAAAATAATTCTTGGCATAATGTCCCACCTAAAGAAAGCCTAATTGGTGGCGGAAAAAACAAGATATAGTTCATTTCATTGCGATAAGTAATGATAAAGTTATAGACAAATGAATGGAAGGAGCGCTGAAAGGTGAAAATTGCTCTGGTGCTCAGGGGGTAAAACCCCTCAGTGGTGAAGTGGTTAAACATCGTTTATGTAAAATCCGCTTTAAATCATAATAATTATAATCATCATTGTGAATATACAAACGTTATTGTAAGTTTCTGTCTATAATTACAGAGAATAGCGTTTTACCAATACAACATTTCATAGACATTATTTAATGATTTGAATTTGTAAAACATTATTGTAAACAAAATATTAAAATATAATTGTTTTATAAACAATATTTCAGATAAACCTTTACAACAGGCGCCCTTTTTTCCCCGACGCCCTATTTGCATGTACGCAGCCACTGGATAATCCAGAAGCTTCCCCGATCCTCCCTTCCAGCACATGGAGGGTTTGTCGAATGTGCTTCAATAGCTGTGCACTTGTTTGTGTATAAGCGCAACTGTACTGTGCATGCCAAGTAGCACAATGCTACTCCTGCACAGATTTGTTTTCTCTGTGCACGAGTGGCATCATGCTACTGCATGCAGGGATCATACTTGCATATGCACAGTACATCCGCACTTATACATAGATGGGAGCGTGGCTACTAAGAAGAATAGAGTCCTAGGCAGCAGTGGTGTGGTCAATTATGATCTGTGAAGCCTTTTGGATGTCACTTACAGTAGGTAGTAGAAATCTGACAGAAGTGACAGGTTTCTGACTAGTCCATCTCTTCATAGGGCATTCTCAGTAAGGCTTTTATTCTTTATAAAGATATTACCTAAAAAGGATTTAAACAGTGATGCTGACCAGCTTCCCTGCTCACTACATAGTTTTTTGACAGTTGGACAGAGCAACTGCCATTCACAAAGTGCTTTGGAAAATAAATAAATCCCTGAGAATCTCCCCCATGAAGAGATGGACTTGTCCAAAACCTGTCGCTTCTGTCAGATTTCTACTACCTACTGTAAGTGACACCGACATAGGAGAAAAGTAATTTATGGCTCATTTTACTCTGGAAAAAAACGTACTTCTTATTTGTTTATGTTTGCAAATATTTTAAATGTTACAATTGTTTGTGCCATAGTGCCCCTTTAACAACACATGCTATTAAAAACATACTGCACCATAAACGTACACTGAGCAGGAGCTCACCACTCTGTACACGAAAAAGCAAGCACAGGACAAGTCCCGCATTCAGCACATCAGACCAACCACACAAAGCCACACTCACACTGCAGCCAGCAATGCCAGAAATGATTGAAAAGGTCAGAAGGAATTAACAAGTACCATAGCCTGTGAGCACAACAACAGGGCAGACAGTTCTCTACACTTCAAGTGCATCTCACCACTCCTGCAATATTGAGCAGTCCTTCCAGTAATCGCAGACGCCTTTGGGAAACCATGTGATGTGCCTCCACTCTTCTGGGAGCATGCACTAACAGCGATGCTGTCCCGGGACATTCACTCCTTGGGGCTTCATAGTTGCGGCTGTAACAAGGTTGTAGCACTCAGATCCCTGGTTCCATGTATACCATATGTCAGCCATGTGCTTGGCTCTGCCTACATGTTTAGAGATGTAGGCCAGCTGCAGTATGAATGTGGCTGTGTGTGGCTGGTCTGTGGAATGAATGCAAATGTGGAATAAATGGGTTTGTTGCCATGTTCCCTCCTATCACCCTCCCATTCTCCTACCCTTCACTGCACTTTCAGGGAAGTGAACTGTTTTGGGAAGAGGAGGAAATGGGAGGGTGATAGGAGGGAATATTACCGCACACCTGGTGTTTATTTAATTGTGGCCACCTGTTCGTAGACCTAGATCAGATAGATAGGCACATAGTGTGTAATCCTCAAGCACTGGTACACCCTGTGTTAACAACACACACTGTGCAAAGGGGAAACTAACACCACATGCAGGATGAGGGTCATATTCCCCCCCCCCCCCCCACCACCAAAAGTCTGCTTGATTTCAGGCACATCAATATATTACAGCAGCGTGGCTATGAGAAAGCATAAAAACATCCACCTCTCATGGCATAAAATCGTCTTTTAATATGGCAAAAGCCCCATAAAATTAATTGCGTACCAGATAAGAAATAATAACAGGCATATCTCACATGTCCGCATAACGCCTTCCAGGCTTCCCCGCTGTGGCGCTGGTAGCTTCTGTCCGATATGATGCCTGCAAAGTGTGCGTGTCCAAAGGCTCCCCCCAATGCGTTTCGTCACTTTAAGGGGCTCCGCCCAGACTTTTGGTGAGCAGGGAACTGGGGGGGGGGGGGGGGGGTGACCCCCATCCTGCATGTGGTGTTAGTTTCCCCTTTGCACAGTGTGTGTTGTTAACACAGGGTGTACCCCAGTGCTTGAGGATTACACGCTATGTGCCTATCTGTCTGATCTAGGTCTACGAACAGGTGGCCACAATTAAAGAAACACCAGACGCGCTGCAGTGATTTTCTACTTGCTGTGAGGAGAACTGACTGGTCCTGCTCTTTGGCAGTTAGCTGCATACTGGTTGACTCTATAGAAGGGGTGGTGAGCGCTATATCTACTTGGAATATTACCACACACCTGCCTCTTCCTGTCTGAAAATTTGACTTAAAGCAGAACTGAACTCTGGACTGAATTACTTCTCTGCTCTAAAAGATAAGCAACAGCATAATAACCTTAAATGATAACAAAAAACAAAACAAAAACAACACATTATTTGTTACAGCTGATACAAATCCTTCAATAAATCTGCAGTGTGTCTACTTCCTCCTTTAACCACTTAACCCATTCTCGTTCTGTCGTTTTCACTTGAGCAATGTTCACCTCCCATTCATTAGCCTTTAACTTTATCACTACTTATCACAATGAACTGATCTATATCTTGTTTTTCCGCCACCAATTAGGCTTTTTTTGGGTGGTACATTTTGCTAAGAGCCACTTTATCGTAAATACATTTTAACAGGAAGAATACCCCTTAAGGATCAGACACTTTTTTTCCATTCAGACCACTGCAGCTTTAATGGTTTATTGCTCATACAACCTACCACCTAAATGAATTTGACCTCCTTTTCTTGTCACTAATACAGCTTTCTTTGGTGCTATTTGATTGCTGCTGTGATTTTTTAGTTTTAATTATATTCATCAAAAAAGACATGAATTTTGTCCAAAAAAAAATTAACACTCTGTGCTGACATTTTTCAAATAAAGTAAAATTTCTATATACATTTTTGTCCAAATTTATTGTGCTACATGTGTTTAAAAAAAATATCCAATAAGTGTATATTTATTGGTTTGGGTAAAAGTTATAGCATTTACAAATTATGGTGCAAAAAGTGAATTTTCCCATTTTGAAACATCTCTGACTTTTCTGACCACCTGTCATGTTTCATGAGGTGCTAGAATTCCAGGATAGTATAAATACCCCCAAATGATCCCATTTTGGAAAGAAAAAAGTATTCATCCCAAAGTATTCACTAAGAGGCATGGTGAGTTCATAGAAGATTTAATTTTTTGTCACAAGTTAGCGGAAAATAAAAAAAAAAGTTTCCATTTCTGCTAACTTGTGACCAAAAAAATTAAATCTGCTATGGACTCACCATCCCCCTCTCTGAATACTTTGGGGAGTCTACTTTCCAAAATGGGGTCATTTGTGGGGTGGGTTTACTGTCCTGGCATTTTGGGGGGTGCTAAATTGTAAGCACCACTGTAGAGCCTAAAGGTGCTCATAGGACTTTGGGCCCCTTAGCGCACCTAGGCTGCAAAAAAGTTTCACACATGTGGTATCGCCGTACTCAGGAGAAATAGTATAATGTGTTTTAGGGTGTATTTTTACACATACCCATGCTGGGTGGGAGAAATATCTCTGTAAATGAGATTTTTTTTTTTTTTTTTACACACAATTGTCCATTTACAGAGATATTTCTCCCACCCAGCATGGGTATGTGTAAAAATACACCCCAAAACACATGATACTATTTTGAATAGTATAGACAATTTTTTATTTTTTTACACACAATTGTCCATTTACAGAGATATTTCTCCCCCAAAACACATTATACTACTTCTCCTGAGTACGGCGATACCACATATGCGACACTTTTTTGCAGCCTAGGTGAGCTAAGGGACCCAAAGTCCTATGAGTACCGTTAGGATTTCACAGGTCATTTTGAGGCATTTGGTTTCCAGACTACTCCTCATGGTTTAGGGCCCCTAAAATGCCAGGGCAGTTTAGGAACCCCACAAGTGACCCCATTGTAGAAAGACAACACCCCAAGGTATTCTGTTAGGAGTATGGTGAGTTCATAGAAGATTTTATTTTTTGTCACAAGTTAGCGGAAATTGATTTTTATTGTTTTTTTTTTTTTCACAAAGTGTCATTTTGCACTAACTTGTGACAAAAAAATCTTCTATGAACTCACCATACACCTAATGGAATACCTTGGGGTGTCTTCTTTCTAAAATGGGATCACTTGTGGGGTTCCTATACTGCCCTGGCATTTTAGGGGCCCAAAACCGCGAGGAGTAGTCTAGAAACCAAATGCCTCAAATTGACTGTTCAGGGGTATAAGCATCTGCAAATTTTGATGACAGGTGGTCTATAAGGGGCCGAATTTTGTGGAACCGGTCATAAGAAGGGTGGCCTCTTAGATGACAGGTTGTATTGGCACTGAAGTGCAGGAAGCGCAGGATGTTTTCAAACCGTGACATGGGCATGGCAGCAGAGAACACGGGCATGTGATGTATTGGGTGCATAGACCAATAAGACTGCAATACATTATTTTTGACTAGACCCATGTTAAGGAGAAGTCCCCAAAAATGTTACATTCAGAAACTTGGAGTGGTTTCCACCGAAAAGGCTGGGCATGGTAGCTTCTTGGATTGGTGGTTGCGTATTTAGTGTGGCATAACGGTTGGTCTCAGCTACAATTAAGCCGTAAAGACCAGCAGTGGGGCGGGTGAGGGTAATCAGAAGCCTGCAGGGGGCAGATTAGGGCCTGATCTGATGGGTCGGTGTGCTAGGGGGTGACAGGTGGTGACAGGAGGTGATTGATAGGTGTCTCAGGGTGTGATTAGAGGAGGGAATAGATGCAAGCAATGCATTGGTGAGGTGATCAGGGGGGTCTGAGGGTGATCTGAGGGTGTGGGCGGGTAATTGGGTGCCCGCAAGGGGCAGATTAGGGTCTGATCTGATGGGTAGCAGTGACAGGTGGTGACAGGGGGTGATTGATGAGTAATTGATGGGTGATTAGAGGGGAGAACAGA
Source organism: Hyperolius riggenbachi (assembly GCF_040937935.1). Taxonomy (NCBI): domain Eukaryota; kingdom Metazoa; phylum Chordata; class Amphibia; order Anura; family Hyperoliidae; genus Hyperolius; species Hyperolius riggenbachi. The sequence continues at coordinate 326,578,873 of NC_090650.1, forward strand.
TGTAAATAATGCACTGGGGAGGTGATCAGAGGGGGTCTGGAGCAATCTGAGGGTGTGGGCGGGTGTTAGGGTGCCAGCAAGGGGCAGATTAGGGACTGATCTGATTGGTAGCAGTAACAGGTGGTGACAGGGGGTGATGGGGTGACTGATAGGTGATCAGGGTGTGATTAGAGGGGAGAATAGATGCAAGCAATGCACTGGTGAGGTGATCGGGGGGGTCTGAGGGCGATCTGAGGGTGTGGGTGGATAATTGGGTGCCCGCAAGGGGCAGATTAGCAGTGACAGGTGGTGACAGGGGGTGAATGATGGGTGATTTATGGGTGACCAGTGGGTGATTAGAGGGGAGAAAAGATGTAAATAATGCTCTGGGGAGGTGATCTGGGGGGGTCTGAGGGCAATCTGAGGGTGTGCGCAGGTGTTTGGGTGCCCACAAGGGCAGATTAGGGTCTGATCTGATGCGTAGCAGTGACAGGTGGTGACAGGGTGTGACAGGGTGATTGATAGGTGATCAGGGTGTGATTAGAAGGGAGAATAGATGCAAGCAATGCGCTGGCAAGGTGATCAGGTGGGTCTGAGGGCAATCTGAGGGTGTGGGCGGGTGATTGGGTGCCCGCAAGGGGCAGATGAGGGTCTGATCTGATGGGTATGATGGGTAGCAGTGACAGGTGGTGACAGGGGTTGATTGATGGTGATTGATCGGTGATCAGTGGGTGATTAGAGGGGAGAACAGATGTAAACAATGCAATTGGGAGGTGATCTGAGGGTGATCTGAGGGTGTGGGCAGGTGATCAGGTGCCTGCAAGGGGCAGGTTAGGGTCTGATTTGAGGAGTGGCAGTGACAGGTGGTGACAGGGGGTGATTGATGGGTGATTGACAGGTGATCAGTGGGTGATTGCAGGGGAGAGTAGATGTATACAGTACACGGGGGGTCTGGGGAAGATCTGAGGGTGTAGGGGCGTGATCAGGAGCCCCCAGGGGGCAGCTTAGGACCTAATCTAAAATATAGTATTGACAGATAGTGACAGGGAGTGATTGATGGGTGATTAGGAGGGTGTTTGGGTGCAAACAGTGGTCAGAAGGGGTGATCAGGGGGGGTCTGAGGGGTGCTGTGGGCTATCAGGGGGCAGGGGGGCCTAATCATTGTGTGTATGTGTGTGTTTACTAGGCGGGCTACCTCCTGCCCTGGTAGTCCCTAGATCACTGGGACCACCAGGGCAGGAGGCAGCTTGTATAATACACTTTGTTAGCTTAACAAAGTGTATTATACACTTTGTAAGCGGCAGATCGGGGGTTAACAACCCACCGGTGCTGCTAATTGGCTGGCGGGTTGACGTCGCGGGTGGGCGGAGCCTAATGCCGGCAGATGCGCGCGCATCTATGCGCGTGATCCCCGGCTATTTAGTCCCCCAGGTACCGCCGCCAATCGGCGTTACGCGGTCCTGGGGGTGCCCCTTTGCCGACGCCCATGGGTAGTGGGCGGTCGGCAAGTGGTTAATGGAAGCAGACATAGGGTTAACATCCTGTGTCTACAAGTAAGCTGTTCTGCCAAGGCTGCCAGCTGACCAGGGCTGGTTCAAGCTACAATGGGGCCCTGGGGCAAAAATCACTTGGGAGACCCCCGTGATGCCCCTTTTGCAACCAAATAATCCCCATGGCCCCTGAGTCATCTGTCAGACCTGATCCACCCCCCCCCCCCCCCTTCCTCCGTCACACAATATCATTAGGTGTGCATAATATGTCCCCTTAAAAGCATTTTTGGGGTTCCCATTATTCACCTCCTCCTTTTCCTATACAGAGTGTACACTCAGCATCCCCACTCTCATATGCCACCATAGCTGGAGGGGAGGGGGCACATACCTTGGGGGCCCCCACAGGCTATGGGGCCCTGGGGCAATTGCCCCCTTTGCCTCTATGATAGCGCCGGCCCTGCAGCTGACACGGCGGAGAGATCAAATTACAGTTATGATTAGTCACATATGAGGGGGAATTATATAAGCTAAGCTTTCTAAATACATACAAGGTACATTTCTCTGTTTTCCTTTTGTCCTGTGCAAGAGTTCAGGTACACTTTAAACCAAAAATTTAATTTTTGAAAGCATGACTAGTGGGACAGGGGATCAAGGAGTGGGAAGGACAATGCACAGAGGTATGCGGATCCATCCAATGTGAACATACCTTCCTGCTTACCTTAAGTAGTTTTGCTTTAGGTTAGAAATACTTTAATTTTGCCAAAGTTTTTCTTGAAAAATGCCCTACTATGGTAATTTTATAATGCCAATACATATTCACCTAATTAATTTGACTGAAAACATGCTAGCTTCAGACAGACTATAAAAGGTATGCATTTTCTGTTTATCAGACTTTTACTCTTGTTGATCTTTAAAAGAATCCCAAATCTGTTTTTTCTTTGACAGAGACACTACTTCACAATATCATTTTAATAGCCTCTAGCCTGCTAGCAAGCCTTTGTAAGTTCTATCAGTCCATCTCACATAAAAAGTTAGACAGCTTTGCTATGCATGGTGTAGGAGAATTGCTGTTGGGTATGTCAAGATAGGCACAAACATATGATGAAACATTTACTGCAGCATAGAATAAGTGTCAAGTCTGAAATGCTTTTTTTTATGTAAACAACATTAAATCAAGAGTAATCAAAAAGGTTATGGCCAGCGTGAAAGAGAAAAATATCATATTTTTCCCGTTCCTAGGTAACTAAAAGGAATCCAATTAAATGCATGTCAGGCGTTTAGTGTACTGTCCTAGACATTTCTATACTTGTGCTGATGCATCCACGCAACTAGTAAGAAAACACATCACAAAACTAAAATATATATCAGGCTGTTTGACATTTGTATTTATATTTCTGCAGATTTGCAGTTTTTAAACATAGAATAACTTCTGAACTACATGCACGGTATAAATTTAGAATGACGTTCTGTGGGTTGCATCATCCTATTATAAATGCAATTGACATAACAAAAGTTGACTCGCAAAAAGCTAATGTCATACGTATCTTTGTGTGCTGTGCAAGAGTTTGGGTCCACTTTAACGTGAACCTGAGGTGAGAGTGATAGGGAGGCTGCCATATTTATTTCCATTTAAACAATACAAGTTGCCTGGAAACCCTGCTGATCTATTTGGCTGCAGTAGTGTCTGAATTACACCAGAAACACCTGATCTGCTGCATGTTTGTTCAGGGGCTATGGCTGAGCGTATTAGAGGCAGAGGACCAGCAGGACAGCCAGGCAACTGTTCTGCTGGTATTGCTTAAAAGGAAATACATATGAAAACCTTCATATCACTCTCACCTTGGGTTCACCTTAAAGGAGGAATCAGCCAAAAATAACTCCCCCCCACTCTACCTACCCGGGGCTTCCTCTAGCCCCTTGCAGCTGACATGTCTCACCCCACAGCTCCGCTCTCAGCCATTGGCCTGGGTTCCCCGCCGGTGCACATGGCGACCTTGAGGTCGTAGAGCTGCTGCACCTGTGCAGTACACCGTGGATATGTAACACTGGCTTATACAGATCAGTGATATTTACTTGTGGCCCAATAATATAGGAGGCCTATTGTATAGGAAATTGAAGGCGTTAAACAACCTTGAATATAATATGTAACCGAGGTTCACTTACTTTTATGGTATACCTATCAAAATGATTGTTTTTTTCCAGCTTTTGCTCACAATCCTCTTTTAGCGGTAACACTTTACTTAAATTCTGTTTTCTGCGTGCTAATTTCAACTTGAGGGTTTTCCCATTATAAATATAGAGCAGTTGCAGTTTCCTTCTGTTAAGCACCACAGTCAGCATACACGGAGTCTTCAATTAAATGATATCCACTGATCATGCATAACATGTGCATTGATCAGCATAAACAATTAGCAAAATTAAAATCTACTCTGATTGTGAATATCAAGTGCATTAATCAAGATACAGAATTAGCAAAGATAAAATCCAGTGTAGGAGGAATATATTTTAGATAAAGTCCCTCTACGCAAGTCAACAGTTCAACATCAATCTGTTTTCTTGCATGAGTTAACAAGATATCTCTTTAACAGTAACGTTTTCATGAAAATTAAAAAAAATTCTTCCCCCAATAGTGCTCTTCATGTTCCTGATAATAGAAAATTGCCTCTAAACTGCTGGTTTCTAAGCACTCACCACAGAATAAGGCCCAATAGAATACATGCCTGGTGACCCAATTCTACAGGGTCCAATTCTGCTTAGACAACAGCATGTTTTAAACTCCCTAGTGGTACGCAGTTTCAGAGGCTGCGTCCGTGGGAGGATTTTTTAAAATAAAATTTGATGTAAATGCTTAAGCTAGCACTTCGCTAGCTAACTATGGCCCCCAAGTCCCCCAGCACCTCTCTGACCCCCAGGGCCGGATTTGTGGGCAGGCCACAAAGGCTAAGGCCTAGGGCGGAAGCCTGGCTGGGGCGCTGTTGCAGCTGACAGAGATCAGCTGTTTCAATCATCAGCCTGTGTGGCCGCCCAGCTTGTATCCCAGTGCCGCTCCTTCCCGCTCTCTAACCTGCCCGTACAATGTAAACACAGATCCTCCTCCATAAGGTTGCTGTAGCTTGCAGGGCTGCTCGGATTCAAACAAATAGTGGCAGATACATAGCGGTGTTTCCTTCATCAGATCGATCAAAGAGTTCCCAGTGACGCGCCATGTACAGGAAGTGAATGATGTCACTTCCTGTATTTGAATTACATGGCGCGTCTGGGAACTCTCTGATCGATCTGATGAAGGAAACACCGCTATGTATCTGCCACTATTTGTTTGAATCCGAGCAGCCCTGCAAATTACAGCAAACTTATGGAGGAGGATCTGTGTTTACATTGTACGGGAAGGTTAGCGAGCGGGAAGGAGCGGCACTGGGATACAAGCCGGGGCGGCCACACAGGCTGATGATTGAAACAGCTGATCTGTGCGGGGAGTCACTGCTTAGCTCTCAGTCGGAGGGCAGCGGTACCATGTACAAAAATCCATGGCGCAGGCATTGTAGAAGCTACTGGGCAGCTCTGTTACAAACTTACATGGCATGAGGCAGCCAAACCTGATCTGTCCACAGCCGTACACCGGCCCTGCATCAGAGAGTAGCAGGCAGCTGCGGACAGATTGAGTCTGGCTACCCCATGCCATGTAACAGAGCTGCTTGTGTTTGTTTACTAGTGTGAGGTGTAGAGGAGAGTACAGTCGGGGTTGTAATAAATCATAGCAGGTCGGGCAGCGGGCGCATTGATGGGGCATTTGCAGAAGGCTAAAAGCATGGGCAGGTTGAATGGCCTGTGTACCGAGTCAGACTCGCTGGAACAAGAGCCTGTTAGTTCCTTCTCCCCTCCCCTCTGAGGACTCCAGACAGCAAAGCAGGGGGGGAGGGGAGAGTGCTCATCCGAATGGGACACCTCAGCTAACATGGGGAGATGCAGTGCAGCCTTCACTGGCTGCAACAGGAAGCTGGAGAATCCGATGTCCCTGTGACCCTGGCCTGCATGCATGTGAGTACATGCTCCTGAGTGTCCTGACATCCCCTCTCCCACAGCATTACATGTCCATTTGTCCACTTCCTCTCTCTAGAGGTACCACTGCCCACAGCAAGCCCTTCTCCCTTCAATAGAGGTACCACATATCCCAGCAAGTCCCCCCCCCCCTCTATACATGTACTACTGGTGCCAACATGCCCCTCTCCCTCCATAGAAGCACCACAGATCCCAGCATGTTTCCCCACTTCCATAGATACACCACAGATCCCAGCATGCCCCTCCTGCTCCAAATAGTATTGTTTTCCCTCAGGGCCCCAAAGCCAGCTGGCCTACCACCTGGTCGCCTCCAAAGTAAATAGTGGGCCCCCCACAGTTTCTGAGTTTTCACAGCGGTGCACACAGACATCTGACCGGCTGGTGCACTCTTCTGCATGCTTTGTGACCACTTGAATATGTACATTCTGTCAGGTCACGAGGATGAAGCACACAGAGGAGCAAGCCAGGTGAGTGCGTTCCACTAAAAATGTCCTGCAGGGGCCCCGGGGGACCACTATTCACACTGGAGGAGGCCTGGGGGCCCAGCAGCCATCTCTGAGGCCCTGGGAGACAACCCAATACTATGTGGGAAGTGTCGGGCCTCTATGGAAGAGGTGCACGCTGGGAGCTGTGGTGCCTCTATGGAGGGAAGGAGCATGCTGGGAACTGTGGTGCTTCTATAAGGGAGGTAGGTCTTGCTGGGAGCTGTGGTGCCTCTATGGAATGGGAGGATAGTCCAGGGGGTTACTGTATCTTCCTATACCTCACCTTTCCAGTGCTGGGTTCCTTTCTGGTTGAATTGGTGTTTCAGTAAGCGAGCGTGGGTGAGTGTACCTGTACTGGGCATGTGCAGGTAAGGTCTGCACATGCCCAGTAAAATGAAGTGCATGTGCACAGGGTAAAAAACAAAACCTTGCACGGGTGCCTTAGTTCTACTGGGCATGCGCAGACCATACTTGTGCATTCCCAGTGCGGTCACTCTCACCCACGCCTGTGCTTGCACAATGAAGAAAACTATTTGAGCAGAGAGGCCCAGTGCTAGAACGGTGGGATGTAAGAAGTAGTATTTTCAGGCTCTGTGTTCGGGGGGGGGGGGGGGGGTGTATTGGTGTGTATATGAGGCAAGGGGGGGGGGGGCGGCTGGTGACAGATGGCCTAGGGCGGTAAAAAGTCTAAATCCGGCCCTGCTGACCCCCCCCCCCCCCCCCCCGTTACCCCGCCACGATCCCGCGAGAGCCGCAGCTTCACCATTTAGCTTCAGTCGTCGCTATGGCGATGATTGGACATGATGTCTGATGTCATCAGCGTCATGGCGTCATACGCAGTCCTGATCCTCCCCATAGCAAAGCCTGGAGCTGATTGGTAGGCTGCGCCATCGCGGGATCCCTGGGGGGGTACGTTTAGCAATGGTGATCGGGGTGATCGGGGGAGAAGGGAGGGACTTGGGGGGCATGGTTAGCTAGCCAAGTGCTAGCTTAAGCATATGAATCATATTTTCTAAAAAAAAAAAATCCTCCTTGGGCCATGTGATTCTCTCCGGCGGCTAGCCTGAGCGTAGGTCTGGCTTACCACCAGAAAGGTTAAAGCGAACCCAAGGTGAGAAACTTATGGAGGTTGATAATTATAATTATTTCCTTTTAAACAATGCTCATTACCTGGCTTAACCAGACCCTGAATAAGCATGCAGACCACATGTTTCTGACAAAAATTTGACAAGATAAGTTGAATGCTTGTTTCAGGTGCGTGACTCCAACTCTACTGCAGCCAAAGAGATCAGCAGGAAAGCCAGGCAACTGGGATTGTTTAAAAGAAAATACAGTACTTTGTCAGTCTCCATATGTCTCTTACCTCAGGTTCTTTACAATTTTCTCTTACTGGTGCCCAAAGGTTTCCCACATCTTCTGGGACTCTAGCAATGCCTCTGGCAGAACTTATAGAGAAGCATTGGATCCGTTTGATCAAATGATAGTTTTCTCAAATGATAGGCTCTGCCGTGCTCTCTTTCTGCTTTACTTTATCCTACACAAGAAACAGAAGCAACACATGACTGTTATCTGCAAATTAGAGCTTTACTAATATATTGCCTGTTTAAACTGATCACATGCTTATCAATAAGTTCTGCTATACAAGAGCAACTCTAACTTGGAGTTCTCACTATTTCTGTGCCTCAAGCAGACTGTATTGAGGTCAAAGAGTCCAGTTTTAATATACTCCAACATGGCTGGTTGCCTTTGCCCCATGTAGCATAGCTACACAGGATGAGGGTACCTGTAAAGATGTAAAGATGACCATACAGGGATCCTAAAGAGACTCTGTAACAAAAATGTCATCCTGTTTTCTACCATCCTACAAGTTCCTAAACCTATTCTAATGTGCTCTGGCTTACTGCAGCACTTTCTACTATCACCGTCTCTGTAAGAAATCAATGTATCTTTCCCCTTTTGGACTTGTCGCCCTGTGTCTGGAAGGCTGCCAACTCTTCCGTGCTGATCTGTTATGCACACCCCTCTCCAGGCCCCTCTATGCACACTCCCTTGTGTGTGTTATTTACATAAGCCAGCAGCCTCTCTGCTCTCTGATATCAGTGAGAGCTGGATAAAAATCCTCCTCTGTTAGGCTGTGAAAGGAGCTGGCTGACACATACTGAGGAATTACAGACAGGGCAGAGCTGTCTGCAGAAAGAAACAATCAGCCTCACAGCCTGTCACTCTTCAGTGCATGAGAGTGCAGGGGACCGAAGGTGAACACACAAATGATCTCTTGAGATTCAGAAGGAAGGCTGTATACAGCCTGCTTGTGTATGGATGTATTTTCTATGTGTGGACATCTTAACAAGCAAACTGCGCCTGCCCCAAATAATCAGTTCCAATTACCCCCACTGATCTCAGTCAGAGTGTTTGCTATCAATGAGTTCAGCCAAGTTCATATAGAGATGAATGACAGCGCTCCTCTTCTGAAGCTTAATTCAATATCTGCAAAAAATTAAGACATGCTCCACATAGTGCATTACTGCATAAAATACACAGATTCTTGTTTCTCCCAGTGACAATAAGTGCAGCACACGTGATCAATCAGTGTTAAAACCACAAATCCAGATTTCCAGTATATTAGCCACTCACCGGCTAGTGTCCACCTCACATCCAGGTAGGTCTAGCGTTTTTTGATCAACCAATGACTAGGCACTAGGCTTTTCCTTTCCAGACAATAAAACTTTAATCCAGATTCATGTAAAACATAAGCACATAAAAGTTCCTCATAGCGTAACTTGATAAAAACAGATGTACAGCCTGCGCTATACAGCGCACTTACTCAATCCTGGTGGGTGTCACGCATATCGGGCTGATCAGCGGTTATCTCTCCCTCGTGTGGCGTCGGCGTCCCGCTCCTCCACCGTGGTATGCCCGCTATTTTGCAGTGTTAGATCCCGGCCGGCCGGCGAATGTTTCCGCACCTAGTGACGTCAGTCGCACCTGACTCCGCCCGGATCAGCCCGATATGCGTGACACCCACCAGGATTGAGTAAGTGCGCTGTATAGCGCAGGCTGTACATCTGTTTTTATCAAGTTACGCTATGAGGAACTTTTATGTGCTTATGTTTTACATGAATTTGGATTAACTTTTTATTGTCTGGAAAGGAAAAGCCTAGTGCCTAGTCATTGGTTGATCAAAAAACGCTAGACCCACCTGGATGTGAGGTGGACACTATCCGGTGAGCGGCTAATATACTGGAAATCTGGATTTGTGGTTTTAACACTGATTGATCACGTGTGCTGCACTTATTGTCACTGGGAGAAACAAGAATCTGTGTATTTTATGCAGTAATGCACTATGTGGAGCATGTCTTAATTTTTTGCAGATATTGAATTAAGCTTCAGAAGAGGAGCGCTGTCATTCATCTTTATATGTGTGGACATACTGTACATCAACCTACTTCCTGTTTTGGTGGCCATTTTGTTTGGTTATGAACAAACTTTTTAAAACTGTTTTGAGTACTTTTAATGCGGTGGGGAGGGGCGAAATTGTGACAGAGGGGAATAGCAGATGTCCCCTAATGCACTGGTATGTTTACTTTTGTGCGATTTTATCAATACAGATTCTCTTTAAAGACTACCTCCGTTTAAAAAAAAAAATTGAATGGCAATTTTATGTATGTAGTTTATGCACTGCATACAGTTAGATGAACATACAAAGTTTTCATCTGTAGTAGCAAATCCATCTTACTGCTGATGCCTTGCAAGTACACCCTCAGCATTATAAAGATAAGAAATCTGAGACAGCGTGCTATAATTCTTATCCCAGATGTCTTCCTGCCAGGATCAGATTACATCTATTTTTACAGTCAATGTGGGTTGGGAGTAGGACATGTGGGTGGAGTCCTGACATCAATCCCCTAGCCCATGGCTGAGAAAGAAAAAAAAATAGCTAGGGCCCAATTTTAGACAGGGGGCAGGGATTTCAAGCCCATATGTGCAATACAGACCCTGGGGGTGAGAAAATCATACTCTATTATGTGTGATTTAATATATCTTGGCAACTTATTAGGTTTGAAGCAAACTGCAATTTACAATTTAAGTACTCTTTAATTGAAGCATTTGATAGATCTGAAGGAAATAACTTGCAGAGAACATTACGATTTTTAGTAATTCTATTATAATGTGTGCCTTTTAATACATTTATAGCCAACTTTGTGAAGTCTTTCCACTAGAAAAAAAGTAAAACAGGCATTTGTATGGGTGAGATTTGGAAGCTAAGGGAAGAAGTTGTATCTGGCTGCAGACAACGAGCGGAAATGCAGGGCAGATGTACCCTATGAGCAAGGAGCATGCAGCTTCAATTGTAAATTCCACCCTCATCAGAAATTATAGAGCACTTTAAAATCTTTTGATGAGGTCTAGAGTTTGTGCTTGTTGAGTGTGAAAAAAATACAATAATACATGTGTGTGAAAATAACAAGCTGTAGCAGAAAGTTGCAAAAAACAAACAAAAAAACAACTTTGCGAATATATTTACACTTGGAATAACCAGGGCTATTTTAGGCACAGGCAAACAAGGCATGTTTTAAAGACAGCACATAACTAGGAATGCTAATTGGGATTTTGTGGAATTTAAATTTTCAATCAGAAATCGGCACTTTCGATCGGAAAACAGAAATCAGAATTCTGTGCAAATCCAATTTACCACATCTCGGTAATTTAGCCCAATCGCAGAACTTGGAAGCATTGGACCAGTTAGAGATTGCGGAAATTTTAGACCAATCACAAGACTGATTTTTCATTTTATGATTTCTGATTTTCTTTTTTTGCATTCTTCGATGCAAAAAATTACAAATAAAATAATCTTGGGAAATTGGAAAAAACGGAAAATCAGAAAATTGGAAAAACAGAAAATCGGTATTGGCGGAAATTATTGCCACTTCGCGTGCAAAGTATGCTTATCACGCTACTTAGCACGTGAAGCGGCTGATCTTGCACGCGAGGCGTTGCGCGCACAACTTTATGCACGCTAACTTTTGTGCACATATTAGCACGTGCAAAGCCAATTTGCACGTGCCGAATGTCTTTTTACTGGCATGCTAACACTTAGCACCCTTTAGTGAATTGAGGCCATAGGGCATGATTCACAAAAGCGTGATAACTCAGTTATCACGCCTAAAAACAGTTATCACGCCTAAAAGCTTTGCACGTGCAAACTAGAGTGCAAACTACTTAGCACCCTAGTTTGCACATGCAAAGATTTTAGGCGTGATAACTCAGTTATCACCCTTTTGTGAATCAAGCCCATAGTGTTTACCAGCTGTTACTGGATGACTGCACATGCAGTAGCTGGCTTTGTTTGGACATGTTTTCAAGTGTCTTAATATTGTAGAAGGAGGGACCGGCCCCTCCTTCTACAATATGAAATTGATCTGGAGTGCTACCAGACCGACCAAGGCACATGAAATCAAGACAAGAGGAGTGCTCCACCCTCCCTAGCAACAAGTGTCTTAACATGTAAGTGCACATTTGGATGCTAAACATTTCCAGGTAAACATACATACAGACTGATGACAGCGCTCATGGATGCATCCGTTTGCAAACCTACAAAGGCAATGCAAAGCCCCTCTGGACTAAATACACGCCCTGAATGCAAAGCAGATGCAAATTGTGTGCTAATTCTAATCTAAAGCTTTGTAGAATCATTGTGGATCAGTGAATGCAGCTAGCCACTAGTATACACACATTCAGTTCATACAGCAAAAGGAATGGCAGCGCTTTCAAAAAATCATACCTGAATGTTTTAATAGCATAAGATGTCCAGAGCTCCAATAACTACTGGACTAAAATACACACTTTTTGTGCCTGCAATGAGTGTTGGTGTGTATTTTAGTCCAGTAGTTATTGGAGCTCTGCACATCTTATGCTATTAAAACATTCAGGTATGAGTTTTTGAAAGCGCTGCCATTCCTTTTGCTGTATGAATTTCCAGGTAAACAGTCTTTGGGAACGCCATTAAACATAACACCCTTAAAAAAACCTTTCAGACATTTTACGGATTCTAGAATGAAGCCTTTAAATGCTTTCACAATGCCTGTGTAAACTAGGTAAAAGCTGTGCATGTTTAATCATGCAGTTTTCTGATTTGTACCTTATTTCAGTTCACCTGCCTGTGATTGGATGTTTGCGATAAGTACATTTTCGCTGCTTTTTACTTACTTAGTAACGATCCACCAGCCCACCACCCTAAGCTGAATCTTTTCAATATCATTATTTAATAAGCTTCCTCAGTCTTATGTCTAAGGGCAATGGAAGTTCTGCATTTCAGTGGGGGACTCAATAAATGTATATAACTTCTTTTGCCAAGTATGTACAAGAGAGCTTTGCAGAATAGCGTTGGGGGGGGGGGGGGGGGGGGAAACAGCCTCAAAAAGCAGATAAGCCATGTGTAGTTAAAGGAAATACAGACTCACTCCCAGTTCTGTCAAACTTGGAAGCATTAATAAAAAAGTAATTTAATATAAAGTCTTTTTCTCAGGGGCTGAAAGATCATTATAGCAGACAGAGAAATTGAGGCAGCCATCTTGGGAGTAGTAAGCAAAGCAGCGCCAACATGAATTTTTACGTTTATGGACATGGCTAGGGGGACTGTATTACACTATCTTCTCATCTATACTGTTTTTCCTTTATTTGCTCTCAAGAAGGTTTATTTCATGTTATTAAATTTTGAAGATACACATTCATTTTCTTCGCCTTTAAAGATTTATACGGCTTGCAAATGAATTATAAGAGGTATTGCTGCCAAAGTTTGAATTACAGTTATTTTCAGCCGCGCTATTAGAGAAATATTAACTACAAATGAGAACACTGTAATGTGCCAAGAACTTGAGATATAAGCTTGTCTGCAGTAGCTGGATAGGAGGTCAGTGTTTCTTAGGGGAGATACTGCACAAGAAAGCTCTGAAAAAGGCTGAGAATTATTAAAGAGGTCTGTTGTCCTTCCCCAATACCGACAACGATCTGCACTACACAGAAAATGCTTACTACACACTATAGCTGAACTTTTGTTTGAATAACAGCAGCAGGGCCGATTCTAGACTTTTTGCCATCTGAAGCAATACATTGTGAGGTCCCCTCCAAAGAGAAGAGACACATCAGGCTGTGAATTGCGGGCACTGGCACTACACTTACCTCCCTCTGCCGGCTCTTATCCCCAGGATGCCGTGTATGTGCTGCACTGGCGCTACATCACTCACCCGCTCTCAGCAGATTAGCAATGGGATCACCAGCCACCAGCAAAGTCCTGCTTGCTCTCTGACTACAGCGGCGCCTCATGTGACCTGGCAGCATGTAACAAGTCACACAAGGCACCGTTGTAGCCGCGGATACAGGATACTGGACAGGCGGATGGAGATCCCATTGCAAGAATGCTGAGAGCAGGTGAGTGAAGTGGCCCTAGGCATTTAGAGAGGGGAAAATGGGAAGTGTTATCCTCTTTTCACCCTCTAATTGTTGCCACCCTGAAGCACATATTTCAGGTTGCTTTATGGAAGAACTGCCCCTGAGCAGCAGCAATTGCACAGACATTTTCAGATGAGAAATCTGGTTCAGAAATTACACAACAAACAATGTACATAGTTACAGTAAAAAAAAAACCATCCATCCATCAGGTTCAATCAGGGAAAAATAAAAGATCACTGTCTTGAATCCGCACATATCCTAGTTGATCCACAGGAAGGTGGTAAACCTAAAGGCTAAAAGCACACTTGTTTGAATTGCATGTGTTTCCGGGCAGAAAAACACACACAAAATCGCACATAATGAAAGTCCATGGGCCACATTTCAAAGTGCAGTTATCTGTGTTTATACTGTAACATTTTTAAAATGCACAACATATAGCTTTCTCTCCATACTGTATGCAAATCAAATGCGATATGCACATGGCTGAAAACTCAGGCTTTTCCACACATACAAGTGTGCTCCCCCAGCGTTACAGGCTTGGGCTAATTAGCCTTAAAAGGGTAAAAATTTATTTCTGACCCCAGAGGGCAGTCACGTAAATCCCTGGATCAACTCTGTAGGAAATTACCTAGTAATTATAGCCGTGGATGTCCTTCAATGCAAGGAAAGCATCCAAACCGTCTATAAATACAGACATACAGTTTGCCATAACTACAGTACTTCCTGTGGTAAGATATTCCAGATTTCAACCAGTGTAAAGAACCCCTTTGTAAATAGAAGGTAAAAGCTTTTCTCCTCCATATGTATATCATGTCCCCTTGCCCTTTGTACCCACCTAAGGATAAAAAGCTAATCTGTCAAGCTTTTGTATTTCCCTCTGATGTATTTATACTTCTACAGGTAAATATTTTCCTACTCACTGTTTCTAGTGCCTGCTAAAATAATCATGTGACATTCCTCAAGCCAGCAATAAACTTTTTTTAGGTACCCATTATTGGTGCCATTTTTAGCTAATGATCACAAGATCATTCAAATTACGGGCCACTAGCCGGATGTGATCTCATTACATCCAGCTGTGGGTGTCTTCCGCTTGTCTTCCGGAAGCGGCTGACTGTCTCTAAATGCTTAGGGGAATTGGGTGCATGTTGCAGAAAGCTGCAGCATGCCATCAATAATTTGCATGCAAAGGAAAGTACTCCACTGACGTGCATTGGCTTCAGTTTTGATGGGATGTGATGCGAATTCGCGGCTAGTTGAAACTGGCCCTAAAAGAAATGTAATTAATCCACAGTATTAATGAATTCAATTTGCAATCACATCTAAAATAGTTGTGGTCATATCCATGAAAAAGCCTTTAAGAAATTGATCGATAATGTACGGTAATTGTTCAGGACCAGTTGGACCCACCAGCTTCTTTGTTTTCATTCAATACGATCTGAATAATCTGAAACAATCACTAAAAATTGTACTGTTATTCATCTTTATACTTCTCCTCCTAGCAATCCATAAGATCCAAAATACTTTTTAGTACTTTTAGCTCTACCACTGCCTCATACTCCATGCATGTCACTTAAAGTGGGATAAAACTCTGGCATAACATTCAATATAAATGTGTTTTCCTCTTTCTTATTACCAATACATTTCTTATATTTGCTTTTGTGCACAGTGCACAACTAATATTACTAAATGTATTTGACAAAGACAAAAGATAATGTTACCACCTCTTCAGATGCAGCCAGAAGCTTCCCACTGAAGGACAAATTGTTTAACTGTTTGAATGCTGATCTGCTTTTTTGCGGTAGTAGATTTTATGCTGTAGATAATCTACAAGAAGAAATGCTGAGTTTCATACCACTTTAAGGACATTGTCACAATTTTTAATGGCAAAATCAACAACATTAGAAACAGCTTTACCCTGCAGCCCAGTCTTTGTATACAGACCCCATACTCTCACCTCACTCTTAATTGCTCTCTCTCTTTAAGATAACCTAATGAACCCAATGGACCTGCTCCTTAAAGCCGACCTGAAATCAGAACTTCTTCTCTGCTCTATAAGATATGTAACAGCATAATAATCTTTAAAGAAAAACATTTATTTTAATCAAAGCAGACATATTGTTAAAGTTCTTATTCCAATTAGGTCTCTGCCGAGGCAGTCAGCTGACACAGCTGAGGGATCAAATTACAACTTGTGCTTAGTCACAAACGAGTGGGAATAAGACAGTTGAAACTCTCTAAATACATACAGGGTGCATTTTGTTATGTTTTCCTTTTGTCCTGTGCAAGAGTTCAGGTCCACTTTTATCCTGTACCCTCTCACCTGATTCCTTACCTTGATTCTCTCTCAACCTTTCCTTCCCCAATGTTATTTTCACATTTATATTTCATCCATATTGCTATATAACTCAGTGATGATGGTTAAAATATTTGTTTTCCCTCAAGAGGCCTGGGAATTTGAAGGTTCCTAGCAGCTTTGATAATAAATTATGGCAAGTTCTGAAATTGTAACTGCCAGGCATAACATTCCTTTTACTTTTATTCTCCACAAAACATCATTCCCCATTTTCCCTAGCTCTTATTTGGAACATCTGTCGCACAAAGGAAGTTGCAGGGCATGCTGGGTTTTCTTTTTTTTCTTCTTTACTTTCCCCTCAGACAAAGCTAATGCAGCCTGATTGGCTGAAGCTACTTTCTCTCCCGTTTTCCCCTTCCACACCTCTGTTACTCTCTGATTGGCCAATATTTCTTATGCTGAGATAATGCACTTTCTACTGCAGACCTGGGTGGGAGTGTCTGAAGACTGTGAGGGGGACGGGCAATGATACACAGACAGAGTAAGGGCTGGTTCAGACGGACGTTTGGAGGCGTTGCGTTCATTGGCGTCGCGGTGGCAATGCATTCGTGCTTTCAGCAGCGTTCGCATTGCGTTCGGATGCGGTCGCGTT
This sequence comes from Hyperolius riggenbachi, assembly GCF_040937935.1. NCBI lineage: Eukaryota > Metazoa > Chordata > Amphibia > Anura > Hyperoliidae > Hyperolius > Hyperolius riggenbachi. Next base: position 326,595,277 of record NC_090650.1, read on the forward strand.
TTTTCTTCCCCTAGGGGGACATTACCCGTCGCGGTTAACTGCCCCTGGAAGCAACATGTAGCTTCCAGGGGCTCCTTGAACGCCAGTGAAAATCGGGACCCGAACGCCGCGTTCGTGTAAACGCGCGTGAAAGCTTGGTACAAACGCTCCCATTCACTTGAATGGGAGCGTTTAACGCCAAGCCCCGAACGCTGGCAGTAAACGCTCCACAATCGTCCGTCTGAACCAGCCCTTAGGGAGGAAATGCTGTCAGGATTGGCTTCAAGATAGACACAGTCAAAATGGAAAATCCTAAGAAGGATTTTATCTTTTTTTACTATAGAAAAATCATTAAAATCAAAATGTGGACAGTGCAATACATATGTTATGTAAGTTGAGCAAGCATTTATCTACTTATACAGTATATGTGTTTTTTTTTCTAAGGTAGTATGGCTGACAGCTCCTCTTTAAAGAGATGGGGGTATTGGATCACCTAACATGTCTCCTGAGGAACTTCTATGCAGGTCAAGAAGCAACTGTCAGAACTGAACATGGAACAGCTGATTGGTTCAATATTGGAAAAGGAGTGCAACAGGGATGTACAGTATATTGTCAACCTATTTATTTAATTTATATGCAGAGTATATCATGTGAAGCGCTGAATTGGATGAAGCAAAAGCTGGAATTAAGATTGCTGAAAGAAATATCAACAACCTCAGATATGCAGATGATACAACTATTATGGAAGAAAGTGAAGAAGAATTGAGAAACCTCTTGATGAGAGTGAAAGAGGAGAATCCAACAGTTAGCCTAAAGGTGCCCATACACTCGTCAGATTGGCAGCAGACAGATAAGAAATGCATCTGATGATCTATCTGATGCGTTTTTAGAACATTTTTTACCAGGATAGAATTCCAATAGATTTCAGTTTGAAATCTGTTGAAATTCGATCTGATGGCATTTTTTTGCCATCAGATTTCCATTAAGGCCAATGCAAACTGATAAGCAATCTCATCAGATCGACCTAAATTTTCCACCCTGCTAGTTCGATGGAAATCCATCGAAATCGATCGAAATCGGCCGTCGATCGGTCGATTGGCCAACCGATTTGCGATCGATCGATCGATCGATCGATCGCGATCGATCGGTCGGCCAGAAAATCGGCTGAGTGTATGGGCTGCTTAAAGCTCAGTATTTAAAAAAAACAAACAAACCAAGATCATGGCATCAAGTCCCATTCCCTCCCTTTCATATAGAGGGGGGAGAAATGAAAGCAGTACTTTGTGTTCTTGGGCTCAAAGATCACTGCAGATGGAGAAGCAGCCATGCAATTAAAAGACGTTTACTCCTTGGAAGGAAAGCAATGACAAAATGGGACAGTGTAATAAAAAGCAAACATGTCACCTTGTCAACAAAGAATAATATAGTCAAAGCCATGTTTTTTGCAGTAGTAATGTATGGCTGTGAGACCTGGACCACAAGGACAGCTGAAAGCCAAATAATCAATGCCTTCACATTGTGGTGCTGGAATAGCCTTTTAAGAGTCCATTGGACTTCAAGAAGATTCACTCAGTCAATCCCTAAAGAGATTAACCCTGGCTGTTCATTGGAAGGAGCAATGCTGAAGATGTAGCTGAAATATTTTGAACAATGAGAAGGCAGGACTCATTGGAGAAGACCCTGATGCTGGGAAAGATCGAGGGCAAAAGGAGGAGGGGACAGCAGAAAATGAGATGGCTATATAGTATCATGGAAGCAACATGAAATTGGAAAAGCTTTGATAGGCAGTAGTAGATGGAGGGGCCTGGTATGCTGTGGTCCATGGGGTTACAAAGAGTCGGACACAACTGAACCACAACCAGCAGCTTTGATGTTGCTTCTGGGATTGGTTGGAGCCATTTGCCCAGCTTAGGAGTCACAGCCCTAAGTACTCCTACTGCCACTGAAACCTCTTTGACTTTCATTTTTTCACAAACTCTCGAGTTCCTCTTTTAGGGCTGGAACCCACAAGAGCGTTTTTTTGAGCATTTTGGCAGCGCTGCAATACGCTAGCGTTTTGCCAAAACGCTCAGCTGATGTTAATGGATGGGGCAACTTCCACAGGAGCGTTTGCATTTCCCAGAAACGCAAACGCAGGACCTGCAGCATTTTGGGAGCGTTAGCGCTTCAATGTAAAGTATTGAAACGCTAGCAGAAACGCTCAGCAAAACCTAAACTGAGCGGTTTTGCTAGCGTTTTGCGGTTCAGCACACTGTAACAAAATTAAAAATAATTCACAGGACCAATCAGGATAAAAACGCGAAACGCAAAACGCTACACAACCGCTGAGCAAAAAAATACACTGTTGCAAAACGCGACCGAAAACGCGCATGAATCCGCTTGCAAACCGCTCAGACAAAACGCTAGCGGTTGCGTTTTGCGTTTGCGGATTTCAGTGGGTTCCAGGCCTTAGACTGTGGCAATTATTTATCTCCCTCATTTTGTCCTTCCTCATACTGCTATCACTTGCCACCACTAGTTCTGTTCCTATTGCTATACTTTTGACCGTTAGGCCAATAGCTCTCTGTCCGTTGTGACCTGGGACTTTCCTTTAACCAAGGCTAGATTCAACAGATGCCCAAGTAGCTTCATTACACAATTGCTAAAAACTATGCAAACACAAAAGATGGATGCTGTGCAAATCTTTTATTTCTTTATTTTCTTACAGTTTAACCGCTTGGCATTTAGACTACATCAAATTTTCATTTTGTTTTTCAGAGAATTGTTTTATTTTCTAGATATTTTAAGTGGAAAAATAAAAATAAGTAAATCACTTTTCCATTTTCTCTCATTCTTATTTTAAAATAAACAGTGCTATTGAAGATAAAAGCTGCAAATTGCATTCAACAATGTACCTAGTTTATCACAACACCTAAATTATGTTGATGGTGTAGTATATGGTGATATATTGATATTTTGAAATAAAAGCATATTTTTATGTTTTGTGTAAATTTTTTTCCTTGAGTTATATCTACAGGGGCGTAGCAATAGGGGGTGCAGAGGTAGCGACCGCATCGGGGCCCATTGGGCAAGAGGGGCCCCGTAGGGCCCTCCCTGAACTGCAGTATTAGCTCTCTATTGGTCCTGTGCTCATAATAATCACTTCTATAGATACTTTGAATTGTGGTAATCATTAACTCACTGTTCCCCATCCTCTTCTTGCACCTCTGACACTGTAGTTGGCATTGGCAGGTTTTGGTGCGCCGTATCAATTGTTATGTATAGAGTGCTTGGGGGGCCCATTGTAAAACTTGCATCGGGGCCCACAGCTCCTAAGCTACGCCACTGTATATCTATAATGCAATAAAATAAATGGTAAAAAGTAGGAAATTAGGTTTATAATAGGGTTAATTGGTTATTCAATCTTGTAGGGGCATGGTTCTAATAGTGGGAGTAGTTATAAGAGGTCTCTTGACATTATTTTGACTATAACAGCACCTATGCTTATATTCAATTTTATCCCCCATCAGAACATACCTAGAAATCACTGGGCCCCCAACAAAACTTTGGATGTGCCCACTCCGAGATCAACTTACCTGTATTAAGTAATTTTTTGGGCCCCAATATAAATTAGTATTAGGTAGTCTTTGCCTCCCACCCCATACATGTCGGTATTAGGTAGTCTTTTTGCCCCCTCTGATAACATTACTAGGTACCTTTTGTGCCCCCTTTGGTAGCATTAAAAGATGGCCTTTATTAAAGGGACTCTGAAGTGAAAATAAACATATGATATAATGATTTGTATGTGTAGTACAGATAAGAAATAGAACATTAATAGCCCATATACAGTATGAGTCTCATATATTTTTCAGTACAGGAAGAGTTAAGAAACGTCAGCTGTCATCTATGCAAAAAAGCTTCTCTGAACTTTCCAACCAAGCTTTGTCAGCTAGAGAGCTATTTTCTGAAGCACTTATCTCAACCTATCTTTCACTGTTTCTTGTTTGTTCAAGGTTTTACTGCAGGGCAGTTCAAAGGGTAATTTGCTCTGCTCTGTTTCATAGTTTTAAAAGACAGAGTGTAGTTTGTAAACTGCAAAAACGGTGGGGTGCAAAAGTTTAGGCAACCTTGTTAATTGTCATGATTTTCCTGTATAAATTGATGGTTGTCACAAAATGTCAGTTAAATATATCATATAGGAGACACGCACAGTGATATTTGAGAAGTGAAATGAAGTGTATTAGAAAGTGTGCAATAATTCTTTAAACAAAATTAGGCAGGTGCATAAATTTGGACACCACAAAAAAGGAATGAAATCAATATTTAGTAGATCCTCCTTTTGCAGAAATTGCAGGTAACACACACCCCTTCCTGCGCTACTCTGCAGGCACAGCTTTCATCGGGACTACTGTTATGCCCCCATCCTCTATATTATGGTACTCCCATGTACTTCATACATATACTATGTATACATAGTGCCCCACTCAGTGTACCAACATATATATCTATATATATATTTTACTCCAATATGATCCTTGTATAGTGCCCCCCTAAAGAACGCCCTTTTATTATAGCCACCAAATGATATCACTTCTACCCCCCATTTGTAGTGTTCCTAATATAGCAGTCCCCTTATATCCCCTTATATTGCAACATACACACATACATACACATGTAATTGCCAATACTTTTTTGTGTTCCTTTTATAGTGAATTCTATATTGTGGCCACTACTTGCTCCACGACTTGTCCCTATTCATTTAATAAGGGCATGGGATATATTACCTCTGACACATTTTTTATATATAAAATTTATATACAGGTAGTCCCGACTTACAAACAACCGACTTACGAACGACCCACCGATACAAATCACATGCATTCTGTGTTTCCATGAGAACAAGTCAAAAACGTACAAAATTTCAAATTGGAATTGTAGTTTTTGAGAAAATTGATTTTACAAAATTCAAAGAAAAGATGGCTTTTAAACTTGTATAAGCAGGTACATAGGGCAGAGGTGACACAGTGAGGGACACTGGAGGCACAGGGGGCACAGAGGAGGTACAGGGGACAGAGATGGCCCAATGTTCCGACTTAAGAAAAGATTCAGATTAAGAACGAACCTACAGTCCCTATCTCATTCGTTAATCGGGGACTACCTGTATATATAATATTTTATATATACAGGGGCATCGCTAGGGCCTTTGATCCAGGGCACCAGCCTGGAACCTGTTGCCATGATGCCCTGGATATATTAAGTGGCAGGAGGGGGCACTGGGCAGAGCAGTGGGGGGGAGTGGGCAGATAAAAACTCACCTGTCGTCGGATCGCCGCAGGCACAGCTTCCATGTGCTTCCGACTTTCTCCCTGCGACGTCTGTCGTCTTGGTTACAGCGCCCCTGTGAAGACAGGTGAGTTTTTAACTGCACGCTCCCCCCCCCCCCCGCTGCTCCGCCCAGTGCCCACTCCTACACTAGGGGAAGCTGCCTATCTAATCTATGCTGAGGGAACCTACCTATCTAACCTATACTGAGGGAACCTACCTATCTAATCTATACTTGGGGACGCGGCCTATCTAACCTAACCTATACTGAGGGAACCTACCTATCTAATCTATACTGGGGGAACCTACCTATCTAACCTACACTGGGGGAAGCTGCCTATATAATCTATACTGGGGGAAGCTGCCTATCTAACCTATACTGGGGGAAGCTGCCAATATAATATATACTGGGGGAAGCTGCCTATCTAACCTATGCTGGGGGAAGCTACCTATCTACGGCCAAGCAAAGCCCCAGGGCCCCTGCCCAGCAAAGCAGAGCCCTCAGCAAAGCAAACCCCCCAGCCTAGAAAAGTCTCCTCATACAGCCATTCAAAGCCTAGTAAAGCCCCCAGCCCAGCAAAGCCCCCCAAAATGCCCCCAGCAATTTTCCCAGCCCAGCCAAACCCCAGCAAGTCACCTAGCAAAGTCAGGCCGACACAGCATCACCATCAGCCAGGCCGGCACAGCATCACCATCAGTCAGGCCGGCACAGCATCACCACCAGCCAGGCCAGCACAGCATGACCACCTGCCAGGCCAGCACAACATCACCACCAACCAGGCCGGCACAGCATCACCACCAGCCAGGCCAGCACAGCATCACCACTAGCCGAGTACAACGCACAGGCCAGCCAGCCTAAGGCAAGACAGAAACCAGGTGAGGGGCTTATATATGTGAAATACTGCCTATTTAATATATTTAAGTTACGCCACTGCTATGTTCAAGTACATTTGGCTCCACCTATGGCCACGCCCACTTTACATGGCATGGCCATGCCCATTTTTCACCGCAGCGCGCACTTGCTCCCTCTTGGTGCCCAAGGGTTCCCCGGATCTCCCTGGAACCTAGAAGCGCCCCTATATATATATATATATATATATATATATATATATATATATATATACAGCAGGGCTGCAACACACAACATGAAAACAGTGACAGGGGCTCTTGGTTACGCTTTAACGCGCTTAAGCTCACCAACTGTGCCAAAGTGTCCCCAATCTGGTGAGTCCTACTCTACCATGCAAAATGCCAGTTTTTATAAGCAGTCTAGTGGGAACTAATCCAAAAACCCAAGTCAACTAAATGGGAAAAAAAGAAATTAAAAAAAAGTGAAAGGTGAGGTGTTTTTAATTTCTTTTTTTCCCATTTAGTTGACTTTTGAGTTTTTGGATTAGTTCCCACTAGACTGCTTATAAAAACTGGCATTTTTCACTAGCTACCAAATAAACTCTCTGAACATGTGCATTGCACTCATTTATATGCTTAACTGTGCTAGAGGTGGGCGTGGTCATGCAGGCTCACAGGGGGAAATTATAAATAAATACCAAGGGGTGAGCAGCACAAACCAAATTTTATGCAATACTATGCAAAGCATGCACGCAGCGCTGGAGGTCCCCAGACTCCATAAGAAATATATAAATATAAATACAGAGGGGCTGCAGCACACAACAAGAAAAAAAAGTGACAGGAGCTCTTGGTTAGGCTTTAACGCGCTTAAGCTCAACAACTGCGCCAAAGTGTCCCCAATCTGGTGAGTCCTACTCTACCATGCAAAATGCCAGTTTTTATAAGCAGTCTAGTGGGAACTTATCCAAAAACCCAAAAGTCAACTAAATGGGAAAAAAAGAAATTAAAAAAATGTGAAAGGTGAGGTGTTTTCCCATTTAGTTGACTTTTGGGTTTTTGGATTAGTTCCCACTAGGCTGCTTATAAAAACTGGCATTTTGCATGGTAGAGTAGGACTCACCAGATTGGGGACACTTTGGCGCAGTTGGTGAGCTTATGCACGTTAAAGCCTAACCAAGAGCCCCTGTCACTGTTTTCTTGTTGTGTGCTGCAGCCCCTCTGTATTTATATTTATATATTTCTTATGGAGTCTGGAGGCCTCCAGTGCTGCGTGCATGCTTTGCATAGTATTGCTTAAATTTTGGTTTGTGCTGCTCACCCCATGGTATATATATATATATATAGCAAGCAATACACTTTGTTGTAACATAGGTAAGATCAGAGGAAATGTTCCATGCCAATTAGACCCCTTTTCTACATTTTGGCCTGTGAAACACCTAATATGTTATATATCTTGCATTGTAGAAGGCATCTCCTTACGTATTTAAAGTTAATTCAAGTACAGTATTATTAAATAATGTACATTGCACCCAATGGGGTCAGTTTTACATCTTTGTAAATCCTCATTTAAAACAACATAAGCTGTTATACTTATACTACACATATATTTTTTGCATCCTATAGAAAAGAATGATGGGAGCTGCTAAAACTATTTCAGCTGTATCTAAAACTACAGGTCACGTTGCAGGTCAGATTGAAGCGAGAATTCCTGTCTGTCTGTCAGCACAGGTCTAAACTGCAGGCCACATCTTTGTAGAGTATTAAATCTCACAATCTCTGCAGGGTACCAAAGTTTAGTAAATGTCTGTAGGTGGCAAAACCTCTCTGTCTACAATAAAACAATCTCAGAGAATCGGCGCAGAACATCAAACAAAAGGGTGAGCATTGCATGTGAAATGTTTTCTCAAGTATAACATTCCTTTGTTAGATCTATGAATATAATTATGAGTCAGATCTATGAGCATAAAAATGGATATGATGAAGGTTACTTATACTCTTGAAAGCAAGTCCTCCAATAAACAATAGTCAGTGAAAAAATAAAAAGAGTATCAGTATAGAGTACTCAACCTTGCTTTTGATGCTAGAACCACATTGACAAAGTATATTTTATCACATTTGGTGCTCAATATCTTTTATAAATATAGCACATCACTGGAGTGATAAATATAGATAGAGAGGGGGAGGTGTCGGACTGGGAGGTGGAAGAGCTGAGGAAATCCTGCTGGCCAAGCAGCAGAAACCATGTGTTGTCACTCACAATGGAAACTTGCAGAAAGTCTTCACTGTGAGCAACAACCCATGAATACTGCAGTTTGGGCAGCAAGTGGATTTCCTTAGATTTAACATCTACCAGTCCGACACTGGGGGGGGGGGGGGGGGGGTATTGATATGCGCATGCAGATCATTGAAGTGATTGCTCAGGAACAGGAGATCACATGGTAGGAAATACTGAGGTCAATGGATTTAAAGTGAGTAATAGTGTTTATTTACAATTGGCAGAAGAGTAGTTGGACAGGCAGAGGATCAATAAGAGGGAGTCAGCTAACAAGGAACAGGATCAGATGACTAGATACATAGGCTTCTGGCAAGAATGATCTAGCAGTTAACTGAAGCAGACCTTAAAGGACACCTGAAGTGAGAGGGATATGGAGGCTGCCATATTTATTTCCTTATAAGCAATACCAGTTGCCTGGCTATCTTGCTGATCCTCTACCTCTAATACTGCCCTGCTTATCCTCTGGCTCTAATGCTTTTAGCCATAGACTCTGAACAAGCATGCAGCAGATCAGGTCATTCTGAAATTTTTGTCAAATCTGACAATATTTGCTGCATGCTTGTTTCAGGCATGTGACTCTCAAACTACTGAAGCCAACGCAGATGTGCAGGGTTTCCAGGCAACTGGTACTGTATTCATGGAAATAATTATGGCAGTCCCCATATACTTCTTGCTTCAGGTTCCCTTTAAATGCACTGTCTGATGGTCATGTGACAGCTCACAATGTTCACAGGGTTCCACCCACAGCTGAGCTGAAGAACTGCATAGGGTAGAGGGACATCTTCTGGTGGACAGCAGAAGACCACACAAAAGTTTACAAGTGCTGCCTGCAGCAGGCAGAAAGTGGAAGGATATGGTTCCTAACGGCATACTAAGTCTTCCATGAAGCCTTCTTCTGTCCAGAATTCCCTGGATGATTGATGGGGGCACCTGGGTATGAAGGCTATATCCTTATTTACAAGTGTGACTGACCAACAGTGCTTTTTACTTACTTTTATCACAGGTTTCTGCCAGATGATAACTCTACTGCTTTATGTTCTTCATCTGCTGCACTAAGTTCTCTTGGCTGACCACAACACCTAAGGACATCATCATTGACTCTTTCTTTCTCCTTCGAAAGAGCTTAAAGGGAAGCGGAAGTGAGTAATATTTAAAATGAACACATGACATAGCTGCAAATGAATATTACATACTAACCTCGCTGTCAGTTCCTCTCAGAAGCTCATCATTTTCTTATTACAGTGATCCCTTCCAGTTCTGACAATATTTTGTCAGAGCTGAAATATATCAGTTGCTGTCAGTTATATATCAGCAGCTGTCAGTTACAATTGAATGTGCAAGGTAATGTCCATGTTCCCCTATGGCTCAAGTGGGTGATATTACAGTTTAACAGTGTGCAGACCAGGAAGCTGTTATGGGGTAGTGGCTATTTTTAAAATGGAAGACGGAGAATTCCATTGATCACAGTGGACAAATGGAACGAAGGAGAGGAGAAAGAGATTGAGGAGTAGACTACACAGGAGGTAAGTATGACCTGTGTATGGTTATTTTGATTTTTTATTTTCAGTTCAGGTTGTGTTTAAACCTTACATCTTAGAACTCCAGTCTGTTCTGAAAGCCATATTGCATTCCTGGACCAGGGTGCAGAGGGGCAAGAAAAGGAAACAAAAGAATCTCAGGCTGACCAGACTTTTCTACTTTGTCAGATAAGAAAAGGAACACCTTTAAGTCACACACCTGACACACCTCCAAAGATGTCTGCATGTCACAAAAAAGCAAAATATGTCATTCCTCAATTTAAACCACACTGCTTCTAGCATCATTACTTTTCCTTGATATTAATGTAACGTATGAAAATAAACAGTATATCAGTTTAAGTATGACAATGCAGCAATTTAGATCATGTAAATATACAGTATTTATAGAGATCTGTACATCAATGCTGGATCAAAGGGATACAGAAATATGGTTCAAAAGATGAACTGTGCCTCTGTCAAAAGTTGGCTGTTATGGTGAGGAACATTATATCATGAGCTCAGCCAATGTGAGTTGTTCTCTCTGTTAAAGCAGAACTGAACTCAGAATTTCCTCTCTGCTCTATAAGATAAGCAACAGCATTTAAAGAAAAAACATTTCTGTGTTTCAGCTGATACAAATTCTGCAATAAATTTGCAGTGTATCTACTTCCTGCTTTAATGGAAGCAGACATAGCATTAACATCCTGTGTTTACAAATAAGCTGCTCTGCCAAGGCAGCCAGTTGACACAGCTGAGAGATCAAATTACAGTTGTGAGTAGTCAAAGAAGAGGTGGAATTAGACAGGCTAAACTCTCTAAATACAAACTATACATTAAGTATAAGACTAATGTGGTTTAAACGGACAATCTCTACAGAGTGGTTGGCAACTGATTGACTCATACTGCACAGGAAAAACAAATGCAGCTAGTCTTGACAATCTTACTGCACATGTCTCCTTATATGTCTTATTTCCATTAGAGCCTTCAGCATAAATAAAGTACACATTTTGGACAATCCACTGCACACGATGCCCAAAGCTGTTATTAAAATTCTTATGTTGTAGCAACGACAAAGTCACAGAGAGATGAGTACAGTGATTAGACTGAATGGCCAGTTTCACGTCTCCGCACTTCCTAATCATTGAGTAGCGGGAAAGTGCATTTGCCTGCATTTTTCTAATCAATCGCTGCCAATCAGTCAGCATTTTGCAGGTGTACACGTAATGAATCTTGCTGACGGTCCAAATAGACCGGGCTCACCTTAGACAGTCGCGTCATTAATACACAGCTCCTGCACAGATATGTGCTTTGTTAAACCTTGTAGCCATTAAACCTATGATTGCTTTTTTTTTCTTTGTGATGAGAATAAAAACGTTCTGGGATATCGGCTTTTTGCTTTGATGGAGATCAGCCCTGATGTAATTAAAGCGGGAGGGCAAAGGGTTAGGCTCAGGCTTATTTGAGAATAATAAAGAAGAAAGAAAGTTATAGGAATTTGCCTGAGTCAATTTTACCCATAATTGAAACATGTTTTAAGAAGGCACATACTTGCGGCATCGTGTTGGGTCAGCATTGTGTGTAGCGTGAACGGTTCTATCTGTGTGCACCTGCTTGTAGTACCAGAGAGTTTAATTATACAAACATCAGTTAAATAGAAAAGTGATTTGCTGGGACTGATTAGAAAAATGGGTCCCATAGCATTCCCGCCTCAGCTCTGTGATTAAGAACCGTGGAGCGTGAAAGTGTGAAACATGCACATGTGGACTCTAATCTCTGGCGCCGCTTCATTTCAATGTGTCCTCTATCAATATGAACACATTTTACTTGCGGCCCAGGTCATGCCATGCATCAAATGGCCCAGAATGAATAATGAGAAAGAGGGACAGTAAGCTTATTTCTTGTGCCACATTAAATATTATGGTTTATTATCCAGTATATTCCTTCACATGAAGAGGTGATGGGGTAACCATGGCATAAGCCATTTTGTTTCATGTACTGTTTATGTACCTGTGATTGAGTTAACCAAGTGATTTTAGCCATTTTGTTATCATGTGCTATGTATGTATCTGTGATTGAGATAACCAAGTTATTTTTGCCATTTTGTTATCATTAACTTTGTATGTATCTGTGATTGAGATAACCAAGTGATTTTTGCCATTTTGTTATCATTTACTTTGTATGTATCTGTGATTGAGATAACCAAGTTATTTTAACCATTTTGTTTCACATACAATTTTAAGTGTCCATAATTCTGTTTGCCTAAGGGCCCTTTCACACTGTGGTGGTGTGGTGCGGCAAATTGCCGCACTGTTACTGCAGCTTAATGAAAATCTATGGGGGTGTTCATACTCCCCACATTGTGGTACGCTGTTCCGGAAGTGCAATATCTAACGCGCTTCAATAGCTACGTTAGTCATTTAAGTCTAGGGGTACTGCGCACACTTAAAAAAAAACCCTGCAATTATCTGCATTGCGCATGCGCAGAAGCGTATTTAAGAAATACAGACATTTCTGAAGCAGTAATACATCAAAAATACAGCGATAGGCAGCTGCAGATAATATTTTACTGCAGGTGAGTTTAAAGGGTCTTTAGCTCTGATCGGTTTCATAATTTAATATAGTGTGTGGTTTGTAATTGCAAATATGATATAATGATGCAATGTTATAAAATAAAAAAGCTATACAACTGCAAATAAAACTATAAAACACATTTCTTTGCTACTAATGTTCTATTAATTATCGGTACTACAGTGTCACTTTAATGCAGCCAAATGGCAGCGCTTGCAGCCCCACGTGTGTCAGCGCTTGCCACGCAGTGCAGTTATCTGGTAGCCAAACAATGCATCATTATGTTGAGTCTGAGTGCCCCCGCTCAGATGTGACTCATTGCTGCAGAACTGCAGACGTCTCTGCATTGCCTATGACTGCTAGCATGTGCCTGAACGATGCATGGATGTATCTGACAGGTGATGGATTTACCGCCTCCACTGGGAAAGAGGCTTTCTGAAGAATGATTTAATAAACTATCTGCCAATCCATTGATTTATCCTCAAGGGGGTGTTGATAAGGCGTTGGCTTTTAACACGTCTTGTGAAACTGCAATTACATCACATGTTGAAAGTATGTACTTTTCATTTACCTTACTGCATAAAGTGGAACCAAAGTCTTGCAGTGCACATGTAGTTGCTGAAGAAATCCACTGCTCTGTGTTTTTGTATTTGTTTTACCCAGATCAAAATGTCTAATTAGTTATTAAAGGGAACCTGAACCAAGCAAAATGATTTAAATTAAACATATGATGCATCTGCAAATAAATATTCCCTACTTAGCTTGCCGTTAGTTTCTCTCAGAAGCTCAGTCATTTCTTCTAGCAACGATCCCTTCCAGTTCTGACAAGATTTTGTCAGAACTGAAACACAGCCGTTGCTGTCAGTTATAGCTGAGAGGACAACTGATGTGCAAGGTAATGTCCATATTTCCCTATGGCTCAAGTGGGCAATATTAGAGTTTAACAGTGTGAAGACCCGGAAGCTGTTACAGGGTCATTGCCATTTTTAAAATGGAGGATGGAGAATTCCATCGATCACAGTGAACAAACAGGACATGGCAGAGGAGAAAGATATTGATAAGTAGACTACACGGGAGATATGTATGATGTGCGTAGGTTTTGCTTTAAGCCTCACTGTTTTTACTGTATGGGGAGAGAGCCACAGCTGTGCTCCTGTAGTCTATTGCTAGCTACTGATAAAGCCTGGTATAGGGAGTATAGGTAGTGGTGGCGAGAATGAGGCAGCTGTGCCATTGTTTTCTGTGCATACCACTTAGGGTTCTATTCATAAAACGTTTGCGGTAAAAAAATCTTGGAGGGACAACACCGCATCGGTATTTTAGACTTTTGTGTGCTAATTCATAAAAAAGTTTACACTTGTGATAATAGGTCGGGGAATTCCCGCACTAAACTGGCGGTGCTGCTGAGTTGTTATATTTGCTGGCTGAGTTGATACATTTCTCTGTGCAGAGACAGTGTAATTATAAAGCAGGCAGCCCCAGCATCCCTTTACATGTGCATTCTTTTTAAAACTGCCTCTGTTTGTCCTGAATCTTCTCTTAAACTGTCTATTAGTCTTTCTAAACCGTCTATTTAATTGCCACAGTTTAGAAGAAGTTCCAGAAATGTTACACATGCAGGCTTTCTGATGTGACATATATCTGAAAACAGGTATCCAAGGGGTTAAAAAAACACAGCCTTGTTATTCCGGAATGCCTTGTCTGCTCTGCTCTCACTGCAGCTGCCTGGGAGGTCTGTCTCATTCACTTAGCTGTTATCTTGGCTGTTACCGCTGGCTTATCGCATTATCTAAACAGTCGGTGTTCTCCGACAGAATTCCGCCTGCTCTAATCTTTTATGAATTAACCTTCAGTGACATGTTTCGAGATAATCACTGCACAAGGCGGTAATTTCCCGCACTGCTCAGGAATTGTATCTTTTCATGCAGAAACAGCTTTTATGAATTAACACTTTGCTAAATGGTCGGTAAAGTCAGCTGTTTTGAGCATTACCACATGCGGGAATGCTTTATGAATAGAGGCCATGCTTTATGATTAGAGGCCATAAATGAAAAGCACACAATGGGCTTGATTCACTAAAGCGTTATTACTGCTATCACAGCATGTACCACGCTTTAGTGAATCAAGCCCAAAATGTGAACTGTTGTGAACCAACCATTGACACTGAGTGTGCGGCAGTTCACGTTTCATATTATGGAAAAACATGGGAAATTTAGCAGGTGTAAACCCTGCCTCAGGCCTTGTTCACATTGTGTTCGGCTCATGTGTCCGTCCGCAGTAGGCTTTTTTTGAGGCTTCTTTTTTTTCTGATTTCCGGCGCTTGGATGGGCGATTTGTTCTTGTGCTTAGCCATTTTCTAAGCGTTTTTTCCGAGCGGTTTTGTAATTCACTCCCTGACACAAGTCAGGAAGTGAACTCTTTGACCCGGGAAAGAATAAAAACACTGGGCCAGATTTATCAAGAGTGTCTGAGACAAAATATTAGTAGGTTTTTAGAAATCAGGCATCTCAGGCATCTTAAGAAATCATTAGAATGTGCAGATTCCTTCTAAAACTGTTGCATAATGGGAGGAGCTAGGAAGGTCTCTCAGAAAGTGCAGTGTGTGAGGGGAATTGCTGTTGCTGAGGTAACCAACACACCTGCTGTATTGATAGCAGCAGGCTCTGAGGAGGAATTCAGCACGGGGTAGGAGCACATCACAAATCATGTCTAGCCTGCACCCTGCAATCATGTCTAGCCAGCAGTTTTACATCTGTAGAAGTGCTTTCAAACACTTCTTAATCTGCGCCAGTTTAGCAATGGATTTGCACTTCTCTTAACTGTAGTGCAGCTCTAGAAATCCATGCTAAACTGCCACTATTACTAGGGTTTAAGAACGCTCTTATTATCATGCAGAACTGTTCTCCCTGCTGTTTAGAACAGATTAAGAAGATAAAACTGTAATGCGTTGATAAATCTCCCCCAATGTATTTATTCTTAAAAATGCGAACGCAATCACTACACAAAACTATTTTGTGAGCATTTTGCGTTTCTCCTATACTTTCCGCTGAGGTGGAATCGCCTCAAAAATGGTACAGGCACCGCTTTACTGAATGGACAGTGCATGACCTGTGCTGATATGAACCTTCTCATAGACATTCATTGTCCACGCATTGTCCAATTTTAAAAATCACCTCGCGTGTAAAAAAAAAAAAAAAAGTCTGCAGTGTGAACAAGCCCTAAAACTCAAGTTTGGAGATGCATTCCAGTAAGAAGGATGGGCAACACATTTTAGTGATAAATTACCCTCATATTAATTATAAATAAGAAATACTATCTGTAACTCTCACAATGCTCCATTGTGTGAGAAACGCAAGCGGTACTACACAAAATGCATGGAAATGTTTTAGGTCTGCAGTAGTGCATTGAAAACTTAGATATACCTAAATGCAGGTCCCACCTGTGCTTAGCACAAAGTACAGTATGCACAATACACTATACAGCTGCAACACAAGATAAATGTAATGCATGTTTAGCCATGCATCATTTGCCTGTTTCAAATTAGGCTTAATATGCTAGGTGTAGAGCCTTTAGGCTGGTTTCACAGTGGGACGTTAAAGTCCCACGGTACAGCAGCCAGTAATGCAGCCTAACTCACAGCACTGTAAAATCAATTGTGCTGTTCACAGTGCACACGTTGCGTTACATTGTAACGCAGCACGTTTAAACAAAGTGCTGCATGCTCTACGTTATACTGGGCTAAGAGACGTTAGACTGTTTGCACATGTTCAGTAATGTTGGAGGAGGAGGTCTTCCCTCCTTCTCCGCGGCCAGCCACATGGCTAATTAATATTCACTGCACTGTGATGACTCCTGGTGGGACTGTAGTGTTGTCCGGATCATAAACGAATCGTTCATTTGATCCAGATCTTTTTTGTGAGTCGAATTTTCCGGATCATCACAATGAACGATTCGGTTCACAGTGGATGTCTGTCTGGAAGAAACAAGGAACATACAGAATGTACAGTGCAGGGAAAGTCCTGTCCTGCTAGTCATTTCACCCAGTCTGCTTCCCTAGTAAAATGATTCAAATTGTTCGGTTCAAAGATATGGATCTTTTCAATGATCCGATTCAAATGATCCGAATTCTTAAAGAAATCCGGACTTGCTATCACTAACCTGGAGCGGCTGCTTTGAGAGCTGCATAACGCAGCTCAATCTGACGTCCAACACCACCATGCGTTACGTCTTGGTGGGAAAGTAGCCTTAATGTATTAACCTTTTCAGCCACAGAGGTTTATACCCCCCCCCCCCCCCCTGGTGACCAGGCCATTTTTTCAGTTCTGCACTTGAAAACTTTAATATTTTATTGCTCGGTCATACAACTTAGCACCCAAATGAATTTACATCCTTTTCTTCACAAATAGAGCTTTTCTTTTGGTGGTATTGGTATTGTGGCGGCTATTTTATTTTTTTCTTTATTAAAAAAAAAGACCATATTTTTTGGAAAACATAATATTTTTTTTTAATCAGGCTGATCTCTGGGGACCGCTGTGTACAGTGACGGGAGCTTGCGCTCATGCAAGCTACCATCAAATCTCGCTCCTCGCAAAATGATGCCATATGGCGTCGCTGAGACCTAAGAGAGCCGCTGTCCTGCCGTCATCCTGCGTTAGGTGGATGGGAAGCGGTTAAATATAGTTTAGCTATCCAGTTATCACATCTCTTACTTTAATTCATACAACTCTCTACAAAATCGATTTTGGCCCAGGCCTACAATAAGGGTAGTGAATCAATGTAACTTGTCTTGTATTTTATGGCATGCTTTCATTAACTTTTATTATTCATAATTATTTCATATTTACATTTATATAACTTTTCTACTTTTTCTCGCAGTTCATGGTTGACTTACTTTTCAGCCATTATTGTTGAAAGTTTTCAGCAGAAATATAATAATACAGCAGCTTGTATAATGCTCTTGATGCGTAAACAAAAGGCATTTATGTAACACCTTAATTGTTGGAGCTTACTTCTTATCCATGCTAAACACACAGGAAACAAAGAAATTATACAACCCAAAAAGTGCAATAAAAGGGTACTTGAGAGAAGGAACTGGGAAATGACAAAAGACTAAAGTAGTGTGGGATTAGCAGATGAAGGAGAAGTAGAAGCCCTTTGTCTACACAATAGCCATCATTAAGGGCTACAAACCTAATAAATAGCTGGCAGACTTTGAAGTGGCATGGTGACAATGTTTCTAGCACTCTTGCCTTGCAATTATAGTGTATTAGGTTCAAATTCCAGCATGAAGTTTTTTATTTTCTCCCCAGGGTAGGTAAAGATAATTTGCTTTCTTAAAACTGTCCCTAGACCAGTGATGGTGAACGTTTTAGAGGCCTGGGCCCATATGCAATTCCCCTTTGCTCCTGAGTTTTCTGCCAGAAGATACTTTCTCAACTTCTTTTTAAAATACCTTTTAAACATTTTGCTACTGAAAAAGTACCAACAGATAGATGAAAAAGTACTATCAAAATTATTTTGAGCATTGTATTGCTTGCCGGTGGCTTTTAGCATTTTATTGTCAAAATTTTCAAAAAAGAAATTTGGAGAAAAATGAGGAGAAAAAGTTAATTGCATATGGGCCCAAGTGTCCAAACTGCAACCCAAAATCCACTTAATTGTAACAGAGTTCCAAGTATATATACCATATAAGAAATCCATCTAGCCTTGAGTTCACAGACAAAAATAATTTAAGTACAGGTGCCCCCAAGTACAAGAGCTAAGTATCCAGTAGCCATGTGATCCCAAATACAGAGATTAAGAACATTCAATATGGTGCAAAATGAAGCACTGAAAAACAATAAAGTTAATTGGTGAACTCTAAATGATGAACCTCTGCCTCAGAATCAAGCACATTCAAGTTGTCTGAAGCGATGGAAACAAGCCAAAAAAAAAAATAAAACGTTTAAACACATATACATAGAGACTGCAAAATCCTGCTGCATCGAGACATTACAGACAAAGAAAGCCTGTCGGCAGAGTCTTCATGCATCTACGTTTTAAATTAAATTACATCTTATCATATCTTATTATAGGTTAGTGCCCACTTCTATTGCTTCTCCCTCCACACAACAAAAATCAAGTAGCCATGTCTCCCACGTAAAACTAAAACGTAAAATAATAACCCCAATAGTAGTATAAAGAAGCCAAGTGATCCCCCCCCCCATACCACAGAAGTAGCGACAGGTAGTTATGTGGGAACTCCTCTGATAGTAGTATTGGATAGCCATAGGTGCCCCTCACGTCCAATAGTAATATTAGGTAGCCATATGTGCTTTCCACCATGCTCAGCTGTCTGTCAGAAGGCTCCCATGTCCCACAGTTATCAGCATTGTCATAGAGAGATAGTAATTAGCTTGTTGACCACCATCAACACCTTGAAACGGTGGGTAGAATCATGTGCATGCTGGGGGGTTTGGGACTTAGGTAAGGGGTTATCCAAGAAATTTTCAAAATGGGGTCCCACTCTTTGTAGTTATGAGCCGTTCTGCCCCCCACCCCAGACAACAGTATTAGGAAGCCATTTGTTCCTCCGTACCGTCGGTTAAAAGTATTAGGTGGTCATGGGTGCCCCCTACCCCAGATAGCAGTATCAGGCTATAATATGTGCCATCCTACTGCCGGTTTGCAGTATTAGGTAGCTATGTGTCTGCAACCTGCACCTTAAACCACTCTTCCACTTCAAGAATTACATTTTTCATAGCAGGGAACTGGAAACATCACTTGTGCGAGGGAGGGAGAATAAGGTGGATGCTACAAGATCTAAGAACCACATGCCCTTGCTTTATCAACTGCAACTTGATGAGTGTGCTGGTGTTTTGTCATTACGCTTCAGTCAATTCTGGCACAACTGAAGAATAAAATAAAGATATAATGAGCTGATTTTCTCAACATCTTAGGGACCAATAATGACACTGACAAAATGTCATCAATATACCATAATAAATTTCAGGTGCCAATTAAAACTTTACCATACCCCCTCATATTTCAGACTATCATGACATCTACAATGAAGTTTTGATGTGTAG
The DNA here is from genome assembly GCF_040937935.1 of Hyperolius riggenbachi. Taxonomy (NCBI): domain Eukaryota; kingdom Metazoa; phylum Chordata; class Amphibia; order Anura; family Hyperoliidae; genus Hyperolius; species Hyperolius riggenbachi. The sequence continues at coordinate 326,614,833 of NC_090650.1, forward strand.
GCCTAAGAAAAGGCTTAAAGAGAATCTATACTCTAAAATTCTTACAATAAAAAGCATACCATTCTTTTAATTATGTTCTCCTGGGCCCCTCTGTGCTGTTTCTGCCACTTCCTGCTGCAATCCTGGCTTGTAATTAACAGTTTTAGGCAGTGCTTACAAACAGCTTACTGTGTGACTCATGCAGAGCTTGGAGAGGGTGTGTATATCTTCTGCCAATGACAAGCAGTGCGGCACATTCCGCACATTCCAGCCTCAGCCCGACAGAGCCGACAGAGGAAAGAACATAAGATTTATTACAGAGACACTGCAAATAGAAAATGCTGCAGTAATACAGACCACATTAGAACAGGCATAGGATAGAAGAAATAAGGCTCAACATTTTGTTACAGAGTCTCTTTAAAGCTGTTATTCAAACTAAACTGATCATAGAACAGCTACATACCAATAAAACAACCAATCAGTGATAGCCTTTCCCTAAATAATGCCAAACCTTGATGAATATGAAAAGAATAGAAATTAAGTACTGTCAGCTAAGCAGTGTTTCTCAACATTTTATTGGTATGTACCCCTTATAAATCCCTGTACTCACCAAGTACCCCCTGGCATAGTAAACATAATCACAAGTACCCCTTGACAAATATATATTTAATTGTTGTACATTAATTTTAATTAGCTAAAATACAAATTTGGTGTTAATTTCTAAAGGATTTATCATTTTCTAAAACTCTATTCTTGGTTAAGTATATCAAGCCTGAGTACCCCCTGGAACCATCAGAAGTACCCCCTGGGGTACGCGTACCACATGTTGAGAACCTAGGAGATGGAGTAATAGACATACTCAGAAGTAATACTATAAGCAATCCATACCGTCATGTTATTAGTATTTAGTATTTATATAGCACCAACATCTTCTGCAGCGTTGTACAGAGTATATTGTCTTGTCACTTAGGGCCCGTTTCCACTAGTGCCGCGTGGCTGCGAGACGCGTGGCGGCACTTCCTGGTCTGCGGGAACGCTGACCAATCCCATAAGCCGTGCCATGCACGGCTATGGGATTCGCAGCCTCCCACACTGAAAGTGATGGCAAAGTCGGCCAAATTGCTAAGGTAAGCGATTCAGCCGGCGGCGCCATTGTTTCCTATGGCAGAGTTTCCCGACGTGATTTGCATGCGGGGAAACTCTGCGGATTCGGCCCAGTTTCGCACTAGTGGAAACGGGCCCTTAACTGTCCCTCAGAGGGGTTCACCATCTAATCTCTACCAAGGTCATATGTCTATGTATGTATTGTGTATGTATCATAGTCTAGGACCAATTTAGAGGGAATACAATTAACTTATCTGTATGTTATGTTTTTAGAATGTGGGAGGAAATCCACACGGACACGGGGAGAACATACAAACTCCATGCAGATAGTGCCCTGGCTGGGATTCAGACCAAGGAAAGAGTGCTAACCACTACGCCATCGTACTGCTCGTAATTAGAATAATTAGCATTTAATTGATGAGTCCTAATGTTACGTATGGGTGCATATGGAATAGTGTTCCTAAAACTGAAGTCTACTTTTCAGTTTATTCTCCTCAATTTGTTGAATATAATTTACCATTTGGAACCATCCTCCAATAGTTGGTGGTGAGGAGTACCTCCATTTGAGTGGGATAAGACTCTTGGCAGCATTTAACAGGTGTGTGTGTGTGTGTGTGTGTGTGTGTGTGTGTGTGTGTGTGTGTGTGTGTGTGTGTGAGTGACTGTGTGTGTGTGTGACTGTGTGTGTGTGTCTGTGTGTGTGACTGTGTGTGTGTGTGTGTCTGTGTGTGTGTGTGTGTGTGTGTGTGTGTGTGTGTGTGTGTGTGTGTGTGTGTGTGTGTGTGTGTGTGTGTTTGTGTGTGTGTGTGACTGTGTGTGTGTGTGTGTGTGTGTGTGTGTGTGTGTGTTTGTGTGTGTGTGTGACTGTGTGTGTGACGGTGTGTGTGTGTGTGTGTGTGTGTGTGGGCGTGTATTTGTGTGTGACTGTGACTCTGTGTGTGTGTGTGTGTGTGTCTGTGTGTGTGTGTGTGTGTGTGTGTGTGTGTGTGTGACTGTGTCTGTGTGACTGTGTGTGTGTGTGTGTGTGTGTATTTGTGGGTGATTGTGACTCTGTGTGTGTGTGTGTGTGCGTGTGTGTGTGACTGTGTGTGTGTGTGACTGTGACTCTGTGTGTGTGTGTGTGTGTGTGTGTGTGTGTGTGTGTGTGTGTGTGTGTGTGTGTAGGGGGGTACAGTTTTCTTAACCTTGTGAGGGGAACACTGCATCAGATGTAGTACGGCTCTCCAAGGGGCTCCGTCGATTCTTTGAGGAATTATCTTTTCATTAATTCTAAGAGCATCAGAACCATAATAAGACTACAAAAACTATTACAACTGTCCTTTTCTATATCTTATTGCCTAGAAAGATATAACATACTTTGATAAGGTTTTTTTTTTTTTTTACAAAAATGGCAAATGCATTACATACAAAAATTAATGAAAATGATAATTTAACAGAATAACAGGTCAAATAGATAATAATCAAAAATGATTTCTTTCCCCACTGAGAATCCTTTAATCAGCCACAATGGTTTGTACTGGATGTTTTTTTAATGACTGCATTGTTGTGTGAGATTATTTGATCTTTGTAGAGGACAGATACAAGTGTGTTCAGTGTCCAATCAGCTCTTTTCATTCTTGGCTGTCTTTGTCATAGCCTGAACCTCTGGAAATAGAATACACGCCAAAGATCTCTTGCAGGTTAGATTTTTCTTTAACAACACACATCAAGAGACAGGAGTTTTCATAAGCTCAGTCAGCAGCAATCCGATCTATGCGGAGAGCTCTTTTATAGTCTTTGAAAGGTGTCACACTCTATGACACACTGTAAAAGCTGCATAGGCTTATTGGTGATTTTATAATATGGAATAAATAAGCTGCTACTGTGCAGCAGTTAAAAGAAAAAGAAAAATAGTCCCAGTAGGTCTTTGTTCATTCATTCTCTTCTATCAGAACATGTCCACACAGTGATTAATTCTCTGCTTCATTGATTATCTTTTGGCTTTTCAAGTTTAGCGTATATATATTCAAATTCTGCTTAACTACTTTCTAGCGTTTACTCTGGATGGAGCAGATGACATGAGCTGCTTGAGTTACCATAGTTATCTTTGCATTAGCTGCAGTATTGTTCATTTAAGGGAGAATGTAAAAAGAATCCCCATATACAGTAGATGTAACATTTAAAGAGTAGTCCAAGTGAAAAAGACAGGGCCTGTTGTGCTGCCAGGATCGATGGATCTCAGGGCTAATAACCCACCCATTCACCCGTGATTCATGTAAAAAAACTTCCACACCAAAGAAGCCATGTTTTTTTTTTTAAGTATTCCAAAAATGTGGCCGACCCCACCTGTGATGCCAAATAACGCCTTCATCTCGGCCTAAGTGGTGGCTGCCAAGCTGGACATGGGACACAGCAACGCAGGTGTGGGTGGCCAAAGTTTAGGAAGACTCTGGAAAAAATGGCCACAAGTGTCTTGCCAATGGAGAGTGCACAGCTTCCCATATTTAATTAATTAGGAGCTGGTGGGTGAGTTATTAACCCCGAGACCCACTGATCCTGGCAGCATTAAGAAAGACCTCTACATGATAGGCTTTGTCTTTTTAACTGGAAGTACTCTTTAAAGACATTACTTGCCTTTGTTCATAATTCCATCTTGTGCTTGCCTGAAGTAGCTGCTGAGAAATCAATATGGCTGCACTTCCTGTGCTGAGATAACAATGGGAGCTATTAACCACATAACGACCGCTTAACACCGATAGGCGGCGGCTGGTCGTTTGTGGGTTTCCATGGAAACAGTTCATGGAGGGTCCGATCGCGGCTCGCAGGCGAAATGTAAACACACGGGGAAGAAATCCCGTGTTTACATCCTGTGATTCCGCTCCTTTCATTGTCACTCAGTGGCCAGTAGAGATGGTCAATGAGATGCTGATAATTCTGGCTTGCATGCAAATTAAATGCAAATTTTGTGCAGTCTGAAGCTGCAAACATTTTGCATGGAAGCAGGAAAATCATTGACCATCTCTAATGGCCAGCAGAGCTGCAAACAAAAATCAGCCATTGGTATTCAGTGTTGTAATGTATTGCCTGCTAGCACCACTACTTTATTGATTCACAATTCCACACACACAGCAAACTATTAAGGTGGAATTATACTTAGTTGCTCTCTTGCTAACACTATTATACAATCTAGGAACAAGATCTTTTTTTTTTTTTAAAGGGTGTCTGAAAGGGTTAATAGGTTTAGTTTCATCTTGTCCTGGGAGCCTTATTGGGGTGCTGCATTGATTGAACTACTAGTTAAAAGCCGTTTTAAAGAGGAGTTATTGGTGGACTTACTTCCTCAAAGTGTACACAGATTCTGTTTATTGATAGTCAACAATAAATGTATTAAATTACTCAACAATACAACATGTTTCACAGGTTCAATCCTGCTTCATCAGACAGAAACTCAAGCAAATTATTGTGGATAGGTCAGGAAGCCAAGCGCCTCTGGACAGAGGCCTATCTACAATAGTTTGCTCAAGTTACTGCTCGATTGAATACATTTATTGTTGACTATTAATCAACAGAATCTGTGTCTACTTTGAGGAGCTAAGTCCACCACTACCTCCTCTTTTAATCATTTTTTATTACAAATGTTATCCTGTGTTGGTGGTGCCTCTTTTCAAATTATCAATATATTGCTTAGTCAACCTTAGGTGGAGAGGTGTTACTCCTTTCTTTCTGATCTACAGAGAGTGACTTCTTAACTTGAGTGGGGTCAGGTCTAATCTCCCCACTTGCCAATAAAGTGGTAGCCTAATTGGTAACCCTTGTTTTTGAGTACATTTCATTTATGTACACATATCCCCCCATTTTACATCTCAACATACTACATTATAGTGGCTCTAGGTTTACCCTTTTGTATTGAGCTAAACCTTGTGGTTTTCACAAGGTTGACAAGGTTGACATTACTTAAAGGTCCAATGCAGGTAGGGCGACTATATATGCAATGATGAAGGTTTTTGATTATATGATTATGCCAGATTGCAGTTCAGCTTTAAGAACTTCTGCTAGGGTTATAGATCTGTTTCCAGCAGACAGTTTGTGAAAGAAAGCAACGTCTCTAAGCCCATAACCTTACAGTGTTAGGAGAGCAAGGTAGGGGTAGCATGATGGTGTTATTGGGATATGAATAAGTATGTTAATATGTCTTCAAATCCTTTTATCAACTTTTATTAAACTGTTTCTTCACCAGTCATAGTGCTATTCATGGCACATATACATGGATGTTTAAGAAGAATGCAAGTAAAATATATCTTAAAGGACCACTGAAACAAGAGGGATATGAAGGCTGCCATATCTTTTTCCTTTTAAGCTATACCAGTTGCCTCGCTGACCTGCTAATCCTCTGGCTCTAATGCTTTTAGCCGTAGACCCTGAACAAGCATGCAGCAAATCATGTATTTCTGACATTATTGTCAGATCTGACAAGATTAGCTGCATTCTTGTTTTTGGTGTTATTCAGATACTTCTGCAGCCAAATAGATCTTCAAGACTGCCAGGCCACTGCTATTGTTTAAAAGGAAATAAATATGGCAGCCTCTATGTATCTCTCACTTCAGTTGTCCTTTAAACTTCTTTAAAAGGGTTCTGCAGGCAGGGCTGGGTATAAAAACCGCCACTTACCTGGGGCTTCTATCAGCCCCCTGTAGCAGTAATGTCCCTTGCCATCATCCTCCGATCCGCCCTTTCCCGCCGCCCCCGGTCTAGCTCGGCATGCTGTCCAACTGCGGCTGTGCGCCTATGACCGCGTGCCTGCTCGCTTCCGCCCACGTCATCGGAAGCTTACTGCGCAGCCGCAGTACAAGAAAACTTCGTACTGCGTCTGCACAGTAAGCTTCCGATAACGTGAGAGGCAGCGCACATTATTCATCTTTGTCCCCGCCGCCGCCTCCGGTCTAGCTCGGCATGCTGTCCAACTGCGGCTGTGCGCCTATGACCGCGTGCCTGCTCGCTCCCGCCCACGTCATCGGAAGCTTACTGTGCAGGCGCAGTACAAGAAAACTTCGTACTGCGTTTGCACAGTAAGCTTTCGATAACGTGATAGGCAGCGCACATTATTCATCTTTGTCAGATGAATAATTGCCTAGTGTCGGCGGTGGGGAACGACAGATTGGAGGAGAACGGCGTGGGACATTACTGCTACATGGGGCAGATAGAAGCCCCAGGTAAGTGGCAGTTTTTACCCTCAGCCCCCCCCCCCCCCCCCCCCCCGAATGCTTTTAAATTTATAATTAGTAAACATTATCTGAATTCCAACTTGCCAATTACTTTTGCTTCTACAATGTATGTTAAATACCCTGGACTTCACTGGAACTTTGCACAAGGCCAATCGATTTCAGAAGGTTAATGATTGATCCTCAGCAGATGTTGAACTAATCAGCTGTCATGTAATAAATCATTGGTTTCTTACAAAACAAAAATATGTGCACCTTATCGTATTCACACAATAAGAGACTAATAGGTTTAGTCAATAAGATGCAAATAATTGCAAAGATGCAGGATTATGCAAATTTTGTATGCAAATACTGTATATGCGGCATGAAAATGGACCAATCAAATTAAACCTAGGTGGGACTTGATTGGTCATTTTTAAGCTGCATAAATTTGCATACAAAATTTACATAATTCTGCATCAAGTCAGAAATATTTACATTTCATTGACCATCCGTACTCACTAATCAATCAGCTGATGAAATGAATCATATCACAATATGGGATATTCATCAAATGGAGGTAAAATTGCAGTGCACAGGTACTGTACTCTAGTAATGTGTGCATTACCTAAGTAATGTGGGTCGAGTTACCTCTATGTGGGGAGTACCAGTACAATTTTACTGCCACAAGACATTTTCTCAAGCAGGATTTTTGAAAAAAAATGTATCATCTCTATTTAATTGATTTTCACCAACTAATTTTAATACTTTTTTTTCCTTCCTAAAAGACATTTTATAAATAAGTTCAGAAAAAAAGACTTCTCCCACAAAAGATGTTTTAGCACCTTGTCAGTCAAATAAGGTTAATAAACCAAACCTTACGTCACACTAAAATGGCTACACTACACTTTAGAATTGCAAACCTTAAATTGAAAATAAAAATGTGAGACTCCAGAAAACCTCTATTTACCATCACTGCTTTATGGACAATTAGTTATACCGATATATATATATATATATATATATATATATATATATATATATATATATATATATATATATATATTTATATATATATATAATATATACATAATACTGTATATAGTTATATATATGGAATATGTTTTTTTTTACTTCAGGTTTACAGTAAGAAATTATTTTCAATATGGTCAAAACTTCTGAATACTGTAGTTCTATTTTTTATTATTAATATTTTTTTATATTTTATATTGGAGCCAAAACTTAAAAAAAAGAAAGTAGAGATACATTGTTAAAAATGCATATAAATCAATAATAATAATAATGAAAATGTATTACTCACCACACATAGCCAACAAGGATTCATTCTGAAACCTTTTTAGTCTTCAAAAAAATGTGTACTTGGAATAGATTATTGTAAGGCACTGTCTAGCTGTTTTATATGTTTAGGCCTTATAAGGGAGAATGCCTATTTATTTAATGCACTTTATACTGCAGTTCTTTGATTGTAGTAAAGTACTGGCTGGCCTAAGATAGATCTGCTTGTTTTGACAACTACGGCTTCGCTTAATAATTTGGCAATGGACAAAATTTATATGTACTCTAACCTAAAATAGAAAAAGCTATCAATCCAAAGAGTACATCAATATTTATTGTAAGCTTTTAACATCGCTCCATATAATTTTATTCACTTTCACCATAAAAGCACTCAGAGCTTCTGATTACTTCATAATCTACATAAACAAATGTTTTTGCCTTGTAAAGCCAACCAAAAATTGACTTCTGTTTGATGGCCCTTGTAAGGATGTTATATAGCCTTCCTGTAATTAAATTAAATTCATGAAATTGTTGCCTTGTAAATGGTATGCAATTATGGCAAGTTCGTTGCACAAACTTGCCCAAAGGAAAATTAATGTATATTCATGAAGGACAGCATATGCTAAACTTAGTCGTTATGAACATGTCAACCACAGCTACATAATAAACACATTCACATGGACATATTTAAAAGTGTACTTCAGGAAAATTTCTCCAGGCAAATACAAATAATTAAAATAACATTTCAAACTCCCTCCCCTACTGCTCCATAGCATACAATAGTGTTAGGCAACCATTAAAATTAACAACTTCGTCTTTCTTTGAACATCAGAAAAAAAAGTTACAGCTATCTATTGATGTTGACGGATACTCTTTAATTTTGAAGATTCGTGAAGGACACACATGCACACAATTGCTCAGATTATGTGATTTTATATAGAGAAAAAAAATTAAATATAGTATAGGCTTTGTTAAAGAGAAACTGTAACCAAGAATTGAACTTCATCCCAATCCATAGCTGATACCCCCTTTCCCATGAGAAATCTATTCCTTTTCACAAATGGATCATTAGGGGGCTCTGTATGGCCGATATTGTGGTGAAACCCCTCCCACAGTGTGAAGTCAGGACCATGGTTCTGACTTCACACTATGGGAGCCTTGTTGCATTGTGGGAAATAACAGCTGTTTCCAACTGCCAAAACAGCAAGCAGCATCTCTTTCCACTGACATCACCTGCCAGCAGTAAAAATGTCACCATGTGATAAATGTCAGCATGTAAATCAGGGAGAGGGGCAAACACTGACTAAATCATTTATACATAATTATTGTAAAAATGAAGCACTTTTTTATTACATTATTTTCACTGGAGTTCCTCTTTTTTACTGTTTACTATGTAGTGTTCTATGACTGAATGTATGTCAAAAACATGATAGAATTAAAATATGTTTTTTTAAATGCTTTTATGCTTTATTACAAATACACTGCATAGCAAAAAACAAAACAAAGCAAAAAGAAAAATGTCCATACTTGAAATGCGATGTTAAGACTTATTTAGCTCTGTTCTCCTGTCAGATTCAAAGTGCTTGAGAGCTGCAGCCACTAAGGACAGGCTCAGTAGGCCACCCGAAGGACGCCTTACGCTACAGCTGGTGGCTCCAGACAGGATTTGATCCCTGCTCTGTTATGCCAAAGGTGGTTTCTTTAAAGGGAACATAAACTGAGAAAGATATGGAATTTTCCTTTTAAAATAATACCAGTTCCCTGACTCTTCTGCTGATCCTGTGTATCTAATACTTTTAGCCACAGCCTCTGAACAAGCATGGAGATCGGGAGCTCTGACTAGATTAGCTGCATGCTTGTTTCAGGTCTGTGATTCAGCCTCTACTGCAGCTAAAAAGATCAGCCAGACTGCCAAGCAACTAGAATTGTTCAAAAGGAAAACATCCATATCCCTCTCAGTTTAGGTTACCTTTACATACACATATTAATTTTCCTAAAATACAACTGGAATGAATCAATACTAAAATTACTGAATAATGAAACAATCATATAGGCATTGTATAGCTATTTGTAAAGCCGGAACTTCCGTATTGAAAGCAGAAGTGTCGGGCAGATGGAGAGCAGTGTGCAGTGCAGCAGCTAGAGGCAAAAAGACAGGTCAGTTATCTATCTCTGTTCCAGTAAACTGCATATCGCTTACAATTAGTGATTAACAAAACTTTATAATACTTACCAGGAGTCTGACTTCTGTCTGTAGCACCGCCCCCAAAGGAAGAGGTCATAGGTGCTTCTCTATGACCAATCAGAGAAGCAACTGCGATTTCTTCCTTTAGGGGTGGGGCTACAGACAGAAAAAGGAAATCCAGACACATGGTGAGTATTATAAAATTTATTGAAATTGGAATTGCTCGGCCCCCAAAGCTCTGCAAAATCACTTTGAAAAGCAATTTTGCAGCGCTTATATACTTAGCATTGAGCGCAAGAGAGCTCAAAATGCTACATGTCCTGCGATTGGTTTCTCCACCACACACTTTGAATAGCAAAGCGTTTTTGGTAATCACTGGCGATTGTCGGTGATCCCAAAGCACTGCCAAACTCGCCCTAGTGGGTTCCAGTCCTTAGTGATCAATCAATAGCACATATAATGCATATTCTCCCACAAACTGGCTATGAAGAGTAGAGATGACTCGAACCTCTGATTTTCGGTTCGTGAATCCCAATGCGAACTTCTGCAAAAGTTCGGTTTGCGCGAACTTTCGCGAACAGCAATAGACTTCAATGGGGAGGCGAACTTTGAAAACTAGAAAGATTTATGCTGGCCACAAAAGTGATGGTAAAGATGTTTCAAGGGGTCTAACACCTGGAGGGGGGCATGGCGGAGTGGGATACATGCCAAAAGTCCAGGTGAAAAATCAGGATTTGATGCACAGCAGCGTTTTAAAGAGAATCTGCATTGTTAAAATCGCACAAAAGTAAACATACCAGTGCGTCAGGGGACATCTCCTATTCCCCTCTGGCACAATTTTGCTGCTCCCCGCCCCATTAAAAGTGGTTAAAAACAGTTTTTAAAAGTTTGTTTATAAACAAACAAAATGGCCACCAAAACAGGAAGTAGGTTGATGTACAGTATGTCTGTAACGATTGTGTAACTTTCTCCGTGATCAGCGCACAACGCGTGCGCTGACACGGCGGAAATCCTCCACAAGCGTGTAATTGCAGGCACCCAGCAAAAGGTGCTGCACACCTGTAGAGGGAAATTCCTGTCGGCAGATGGCGCTGGGGAGTGCAGAGGAACCAATCCTCTGTACCTCCACAAATGCCAGACAGGAATTGTACGAAGCGCAGAACGCAATCGCAAGAGAGGCGATTGCGAATGAGAATGAGCAAAAGGACAGGTTGTATGTGTGTGCGCCAATCCAGTCGCCACCCCGCGACCGCGCACACACAACAGCAGATATGAAATAGGAACGCGATCGTGAGAGGTGCGATCGCCAGACGTGACACAAGGCAGATCAGAATAGAATACGAGGGTAGCAAAGGCACAGCAGATAATACAATGAGGAGATACGGAAAATAACAAACGCTAGCTAACCGTGAACACCGTACTCATTCGCAACAGCGCACGAGGTTATGCGCGGTCTCCACGTGATAAGCACAATAGAGACAAGCACGCCTAACTAACCATTAACAGACAAACATGAAACAGAGGACGCGAGCGCTTGCTTAACGGTTACCTCACCGAGCCTCCAGCAAGCGTAGCAGACAAGACAGACACACGAAAACAGGGACAAGCGAGAGATAGGATCCACAGCACTAGCGAAAAGTGGCTAGCGTGATCCAGGTACAGAGTAGCAGAACAGAAGGATCCCCAGCGCTAGCGAAAAGGGGCTAGCGCGATCCCAGGAGACAGAACAGAAGGATCCCCATCGCTAGCGAAAAGTAGCTAGCGCGATCCCAGGAGACAGAACAGAAGGATCCCGAGCGCTAGCGAAAAGTAGCTAGCGCGATCCCAGGAGACAGAACAGAAGAGATAGCTGGTAGCAACCGCTGCACCAGCTATACTCCAAGAACAGAGATCAGAACCATTTCCTGTCGACCACAGTTGGGACAGGACAATGGCAACAGGCAAGACAAGACAGAACAGGCAATACAGATAATACAATCCTAACTGCACTAGAGAAATCTGCCTAGCGCAGATTCAGGAATTACTCAAAACAGAGAGCAAGGCTGACACCCCACCAGGAGTGTTACATAGGACGAAATCCTTATGAACAGCGAAGCATTGTGGGAAAGACATAGTACTTATAGTACACGCCTCCAATTAATGTGGCCAGGCAATTTGCATGACAACGTATGCAAATTCCTCTGCAAGCACAAGCTGCAAAACTGACAGAAGCTCTTCTTTCCAGAGTCCTGAAGCATGCAAATTAAAACAATGGTCAAAAAGCTGCCTGCCTGCACAGGCAGCTGAGCAAATCATCACAATGTCCATACATAGAAAATACATCCATAAACAAGCAGGCTGTATACAGACTTCCTTTTGAATCTCAAGAGATCATTTGTATGTTTCTTTCTCCCTGCAGCTCTCATGCACTGAAGTGTCAGGCTGATTCTTCCAGCAAACAGCTCTGCCTATGTTTGTAATTCCTCAGTATGTGAAAGTCCAGCCAGCTCAGATGACGATGTATCCAGCTTGTAAAAGATAAGAGAGCAGAGAGAAGCTGCCTTAATCTAAATAACACACAGGCAGTGTGCATAGAGGGGGCCTGGAGGGGGCGTGCATAGCAGAACCTCAACACTGAAGAACTTGGCAGCCTTCCAGACACAGGGCGACAAGTCCGACAGGGGAAAGATAAGCTGATTTATTACAGAGATGGTGACAGTGGAAAGTGCTGCAGAAAGCCAGAGCACATTAGAATAGGTTTTGGAACTTGTAGGATGGTAGAAAACCGGATGAAATTTTTGTTACGGAGTCTCTTTAAGGGCAGAAATCACATTACATGCTAAATTGGAGGCCTAAAGTGCTTTAAAACATCTTGCATGTGTATATATCAATCAGGTAGTGCAATTCGTGTACTGCTTCACACTAACAGACCAAACTCACTGTGTAACGCACCGCAAACAGCTGTTTGTGTAGTGATGGCCGTGCTAGACTGGTGCACACCATGGCCAGAGTGCAGGCGATAGCATTTTTCAAGCCCATATGGTCGCCGGGCTGAGGTAGCTCAATGACAGAACAGTGACTGTCCAGCTGATCGAATTTGGTCTGTTCACAATGAAGCAACAACCTTATTATCTTGGGTGTGCAAGAGACACTCATATAGCCGGCGGTCATTGCTTCATTGCCCCTGAAGGGGGGTCTGCATATTTTACATTTACCTATTGTTGTGTGAAGTACAAGCATCTCTGTGCGCTGTTCCCTCCTGAAGTTGAAATTTGATTGATGGTGCACGCATCCAGGAATAGCGATCCCAGTGGTCAAAATCATTGAATGTATTGAAGATTGGACTGTGGTTGATGCTTGGTGGGGTGGAGCCCACCCTTTCTAGTCTTTATAGACTGTTATCGTTATATATATAATCTCATACGAGCGCAGTATTGTGGTGCTTTAAATGTTCTTCATTGTGATACGCAAGCCCCTTCACCACGGCAAGGTAACGATCACGAAGGGGAATTGACACATGTACATGCCTTTTGTTTTGTTGTTGCAGCTGCAGTGCACTGCTTGCGGTCACATAGATAGGGGCACTGAACAGGTATGCAGTGATTGGTATTACAAATGTGCAGCTGTCAAACACACAGGCACCGTGAACAGGTTCAGTGACTGGTATATAACAGTGCGTGCGGTCTCGTAGGTAGGTGCACTTAACAGGTATGCAGGGATTGGTATTACAAATGTGCAGCTGTCACACACACAAGTACCGTGAACAGGTGCAGTGACTGGTATATAACACTGCGTGCGCTCACGTAAGTAGGTGCACTGAACAGGTATGCAGGGATTGGTATTACAAGTGCAGCTGTCACACACATGGGTACCGTGAACAGGTAGCCCCTTAATGTGCTGGGCCTGGCAGTGGCACAGTAGGAATTACCAAGGGGCCAAGGGCCAGCTGCGACTGACTGACAGGGCTGTATATGCAACAAGTGTCTGTGGGACACACACACACAAAAAAAATAGATCACAAGAACAACATTAGCTCTCAAAAGAGCTGTTGAGGGATGCTTTTTTTTTTTAGCAATAAGTATCAGCAAGGAGCAAGCTAACAAGCCTAACAAGAGTCTAACTAAGCTTTCCCTAATGTCTCTGCAGCAAGCTCTCCCTTCTCTAATTACTGCAGCCACAAGAGTGAGTGAAATGGCTGACACTGCCTACCTTTTATAAGGGGGGGGGGGGAGGGGGCTCCAGGAGTGAGTGTAGCCTGATTGGCTACCATGTGTCTGCTGACTGTGATGTAGAGGGTCAAAGTTGACCCTAATGACGTAGCATAGGGGGCAGGTCGAACTCGCTTATAGTTCGCGGTTTACTGCAAACGCAAATCACCGAAATTCGCGTGTTCGCATGCGAACCGTTTGGGCCATCACTAATGAAGAGAAGCAGGAACATTTGACTGTCAGTCCCTTGCAGAGACTGATGTGAATACATACTTTGTAAATGACTGCATAATATGTCAGCACTATATAAATGCAGACACAAAATAAATACATAATCCCTGCACATTTTAGCCAAAGTCCTTACACACTAATCTGTACAGAAGCACTTACTATAGCTTGCTTTAACCAGCTGCTGCCCATTATCTGACCATTAAACAACCATGACTACTTGCACCCAATAAAGGAGTTCTGCCAGCTCTCCTGAACCAGTCTTATCTAAGAAGCACACTGGCCAGCTGTCACAATCTAGCTAGTGTGAGATCATCTGAAGATATGATAAAATGCCTTAGGGTACATCAGAGCTAAGTTAATTAAAATTACAAGAATATGTACACTGTAAGGAATATAATGAAAGTTGAAAGACAAGCAAGGAGCATAAATTCAAAGCCCTTTTACACTCTCAGTTTTTATAATTGCAGTGGAAATGCAACCATCAAGTGACATGTGACATGATGAGATAGACATGTGTATGCACAGTGCCCAGCACACAAATAACTATGCGGTGTTCCTTTTTTCGTTTCTCTGCCTGAAAGAGTTAAATATCAGGTATGTGAGTGGCTGACTCAGTCCTGACTCAAACAGGAAGTGACTACAATGTGACCCTCACTGACAAGACATTCCAACTATAAAACACTTTCCTAGCAGAAAATGGCTTCTGAGAGCAAGAAAGAGATAAAACGGGGAATTTCTTATCAGTAAGGGTCACACTGTAGTCACTTCCTGTCAGTCAGGACTGAGACAGCCACTTACATACCTGATATTTAACTCTTTCAGGCAGAGAAAGAAAAAAAGGAACACTGCATAGTTATTTGTGTGCTGGGCACTGTACATACCGATGTCTATCTCATCATGTCACATGTCACTTCGGGTATCCTTTAAAATGTGCATATAAAATTGGGATTTTGAATTTTTTTTTAATTATTTTTGCAAAATAGAAACAAAAAGTCAGAGGATCACAAGTAGACAACTCCTTGCCACAGACAAGTGTCAGTCTGCTAAAACACCTCAATCCCTCTACCCATCCAATTCTCCCTTAAGGTACTACAGTGACACGAGCCACACATCACAGGAGAGCAGGGCCAACAGTGGATCGGCCACAGCTATATATCCCTAACGACTGACAAGGGATAAGCTCTTCAATGGAGGAGTGGCTGCAGTGGGGATTGCAGTCACTCTATCGGTGGTGTGGACTGTACCACTTGCTGATACTACAGGACTGAGGGGGGGGGGGGGGGGGGGCTGGTAAGGCAGAGTAAGAAAAGGGTCCGGGCACTGTACTGTACTGTAAATTTAGATTTTTATATGTAAAAAAAAATAAAGTGTAGCGACCCCCCCCCCCCCCACACACACACACACACGCTTATTGTCACACAAAAAAGGGGTCAGGAGTCTGTAGGAAATATTTATGAGCTAAAGCCTTCTAAATAATTACTATACATTGTGAACCTTTTCATGTCATATGCATGAGGATTTTTGGAAAGATTGAGGGCTAAAAGGGTTTCATATATGCCATGCAGCATTAGGATGTCAGGTGTAGTTACTGCCCAGAACACTCTCTGCATGGAATTTGAATGTTCTTCCTGAGTTATATTGGTTTACCCCATGCACTCTGATTTACACTTACATCACTAAAACTCATATATATACTCCTGTTATAGTCTAAGACCCATTGGGGATGGGCCAAATATACGTATATATATATGTATATATATATACATATATATACGTATATTTGGCCCATCCCCAATGGGTCTTAGACTATAACAGGAGTATAACACTAGGACTATATTAGATACATTAGATTGTGAGCTCCTTTGAGGCACATGTATCATTGATTGTTTAGTGTGTTGTGTAAAACACTGCAAAAAATGACAGTGATATATAAATGAATAGTAATACATTTGAGCTTCTACATACCACCCTACTGACTGCCTTTATCCTGTAAATATAATAAGTTAAAACATAAATTACCATAATTAAATGAACAACAAAAGCTTGCCTTCTTAAAACTGAAGGCATTTGTGATTATTTAGCTTGGAGTGAGCATACAATGTCTCCCACGATGCATCACTGCTGAATATGCAAATTATCCTTTGTTGTCCCCTTAAAGAGACACTGAAGCGAAAAAAAATATGATATAGTGAATTGGTTGTGTACTATGAATAATTACTAGAAGATTAGCAGCAAAGAAAATATTCTCATACTTTTATTTTCAGGTATATAGTGTTTTTTCTAACATTGCATCATTCTATAATATGTGCAGATTACACAACACTCAGCATTCAAAATGAGTCTTTCAGAGCAGTCTGTGAAGTAATGACCTCTCCTCTAGCAGAGAAAAAGTAAACAGTTCACTTACAGTTGAGATAATAAAAGTCAGATAACAGCCCTCTCCACGACTAACTTAGTCGGAGAGCTTAATGGCTTGTTTGCATAGAGATAACAACTGGAGTTTCTCAACTCTTCCTGTACTGGAAACAATTAGACTGATGTATCAGCTATTTCTTAGCTGTGCTACACATACAAATCATAATATCATCATTTTTTTTTGCTTCAGTGTCTCTTTAAGTAAAATACACCTCTAGAACTGCTGGAATGCAATGATGTACAAAACCACAATAAGTCAACATGTATACAGACTGTATCGGATTGATTGGTCCTCATCAGGGCATGGCATGGATTAATGTAACTCTATGGGGTAGGACTTGAACTACCCAGAGTTACGGTAGCCATACATCTAGCGATGATGGGCAGATTTGACCGAGACACAAATCTCTCACTGATCGAATATGATTGGAGAGAGATCTGTCAGCTGCTCATACACCGCAGGCCGATTTCGGATCGATTTCAGTATGAAATCTATTGGGAATCAGTCGAGTCCGCCGCGTCCTCCGCCTCACCACTGTGTGTATATGTATGTGTGTGTAATGTATAAATGCGCTGAGATGTGCATTTATATATTACCTGTCCTATGTCGCGGTGGCCGCCCGTCTTCCGCGTCTCTTCAATTACCCACATACACGCTGCCTGCATGGTGCGTGTGTGATGTCACGCGGTGGAGTGATATGCACTGGCTGCGTGTATGCAGCTAATTGAAAAGAGGCGGAAGATGGACGGCCACCATGACACAGAACAGGTAATGTATAAATGCACATTACAGCACATTTACACATTACACACACACGTACACATTGCGAGAACAGCTTCTGCGTTTGTCACTCATCCCGATATCGATCGTCGTTACTGCCGCACACCCAATTGAGCAAGTCGGCACTACATCTTGCAGCCAGTCTGATTGACTAATGCAACCAATTTCGGCCCGAAATTGGTCACATTGTCAGTCGGGCATGCACTTGGCGGCAACGATCTTCATCGATTTTGATTATGATAATTGAATCTGATGGTCGATCGTCGCCTGATGTATGTCTACCTATACAGATTACCCAGCAAGCTCATGATCAACCAGAACTCCTAGAAGTGTAAGGGGCTACAAAGCACCAAAAATCCGCCTTGCTAATTAAATGAGAGAGCCAAGAGAAGTCTTATTGTGAATACTTCAATTTACCATCCGAACACAGGGCCTGATTTACTGAGGTTCTCTAGAAAGTTAGCCTGAACCGCTGGTCTGAATTCATTTAAGAAAAACAAAAAATATATATTTTAAAAACAAAATATTGTATGTTTGCTAAGATGAGAATTTTTCTCAAGACCTCGCTGAAGTCAATGGTGCATACACAATTATTTATTTATAAAAAACTGTTGTTTTTTTTAATTAATATATTTGCACATTTTTCTTTTTCTTTTTTCTTTTTTTCTCCAATTGTCTCCAATGGCCAAAGTTAGTAAATTGCAGCATTTTTATTTTTTTTGCAAATTTGCTATTTCTTTAAAGGAGACCTAAAGTGTGAGGGATATGCAGGCTGTCATATTAATTTCCTATTAGAGTGAACCCAAGGTGACAGTGATATGGAGGCTGCCATATGTTTTTTCCCTTTTAACTTTCTTATGATTGCTCCACGCCAATGGATATGGCCGCGGCAGCAGCCCCAGCACCGCCTAACGACAATTGGCTGGGATTTGCAGGGTGCGTGCGCATCTCCTGTTTGAGGGGCGGAGCTTCGCCCTGACTTCAGTGTCTGAGTGGTGATTGCCGCTCGGGAGACTGTAAAGACGGCAAAACCACCATCTATTTACATGTACAGCACTGCGATGAGAGCTGATCGCCTATGAGAGCTGATCGCAATGATTGGCTGGCTGGGGGGAGGGAGGGGTTTTCAAAAAAAATAATAGTGAAAAATATAAAAAAAACATATAAATATTTATACAACCAAAAATAAATCCAGCAGGGGAAGGGGGGGCGATCAGACCCCACCAACAGAGAGCTCTGTTGGTGCCGGGAAAAGCCAGGGGGTCACTAGTGTGCTGTGTTGTGCGGCCTTGCAGCTTGGCCTTAAAGCTGCAGTGGCCATTTAAACAATAGCCTGGTCTTTAGGGGGGTTTAGCACTGCAGTCCTGTAGTGGTTAAGCAATACCAGTTTCCTGGCTGCCCTGCTGTTCCTCTGCCTAATACTAATACTTTCAGCCATGGTCCCTAAACAAGCATGCAGCAGATCAGGTGTTTCTGACATTATTGTCAGATCTGACAAGATTAGATGCATGCTTGTTCTGGTGTAATTCAGACACTACTGCAGCCAAAAAGATCAGTAGGGCTGGCAGGAAACTGGTATTGTTTAAAAGGAAATAACTAGGGCAGTCCTCCATATCATTCTCACTTCGGTTTCACTTTAAAAAGTGCAAATTGCCTGACTGTCCTGCTCACTTTTTTGTCTATAGTAGTGTCCGAGTCACACATCTTAAACAACCAGGTGGCTAATTCAGTCAGGCTTCGGTCAGAAAGGTCTGATCTGTATGCTTGTTCAGGATCATTGGCTAATGCCTGGTACACACCATGAAATTTCCCGTCAGATCGAGGGGTTGAATTGATCATTTGCGACAGGTCCAATCTGATTTTTGATCACTTTTCTGATTCATTTTATGATCACCTCTGTCAGTACAAAATTGATCAGAAAAATTATTCGAAATCAGATTGGACCTGTCAGAAAATGAAAGATTTGATGGGAAATTGCATGGTGTATACCAGGCATAAAAGCATTATAGGCAGTAGATTTGCAGGACAGTCAGGCAATTTGCATTAAATACATATGGCAGCCCTCATAGCCCTCTCACTTTAGTTGTCCTTTAACCACTTCACCACTGAGGAGTTTTACCCCTTGAGCACCAGAGCAATTTTCACCTTTCAGCGCTCCTTCCATTCATTCGTCTATAACTTTATCATTACTTGTCACAATTAAATAAACTATATCTTGTTTTTTCCACCACCAATTAGGCTTTCTTTAGGTGGGACATTATGCCAAGAATTATTTTATTCTAAATATGTTTTAATGGGAAAATAGGAAAAAATGTGGGAAAAAATTCATTATTTTTCAGTTTTCGCCCATTATAGTTTTTAAATAATGCATGCTACTGTAATTAAAACCCATGACATGTATTTGCCCATTTGTCCCGGTTATAAAACTGGTTTAAATTATGTCCCTATCACAATGTTTGGCGCCAATATTTTATTTGGAAATAAAGGTGCATTTTTTTCAGTTTTGCGTCTATCCCTAATTACAAGCCCATAGTTTATAAAGTAACAGTGTTGTACCCTCCTGACATAAATATTTAAAAAGTTCAGTCCCTAAGGTAACTATTTATGTATTTTTTTTAATTGTAATTTTTAAAAAAAAAATTTAATTACAAAAAAAAAAATGGAGAGTGTGGGAGGCAATCAGTTAATTTTTTGTGTATAAGTAATGAATTTGTATGTGAAAAATGCTTTAGGGTGTAGTTTTACTATTTGGCCACAAGATGGCAACAGTAACTTTTTGTTTCATGCGACCTCCAAGCGTCCTTCTGGACGCTTGGAGGAAGTACTAGGAGGCTGGGAACGTTTTTTTTTCACAATGATCGCGCTGCTTAGCGGAGAAGCAGCGGATCATTGCGGGGCTTAGATCAACGAACGGGAATGGATTTTTCCCGTTCATTGATCACTGGGCGAGCGGCCGGCGGCGTGTTTTGTGAGCGGGAGTGCGCTCTAGAGCGAGCGAAAGCGCGGGCAGTGGCGGGAGCGCGGAAAGTACGCATTTCTCCGTCCCTGGGGGTGAAAGGATGGAAAAAGGGACGGAGAAATTCGTACAGGCGGGGGTAAAGTGGTTAATAAACCCAGGCCCAACAGAAAGGATTACTTATGTTTTTCAATGTTCTCCAAAATGTAGAAAAGCAGGACCACAATTTCAGAGAGCAATCATAAGATCCCAATGTTACACAAAGAAGACAGTGACATCCCCTTACTTGGTCCCAACAGTCCACACCTGATTCTAATACATACATACTGAGAAAAAGCTTCAGCACATATGGCAGCTAAAATATTTTATTCATCTAGGACACTCTTTTAGACCTAGTGAAGACATCTATTAACTGTATTACTAGTTTATTCAAGTTATGACTTGAACAAACATCCTTACTTGACAGGAACATTTTATTTTTCTGTTCATGTGGTGGATAAAGACATTTTCTGATTGCATTTACTAGATGCTGGTGTTTCTTCTGGATGTGTCAAGCTTACAGTCACAGTTTGCTCTAAACATAAGTGGAATCTTATTTTACGTGACAGGTGGACCAAAGAAGCCGGTAAAACAGTGTCACTTTCCTAGAAACCTCTTACAGAAGAAACTATTTTCTGGTTTCACCTTTTCTTTCATTTTTAGCATCTAAAGTTTCTCCATGTAAGAACTGTGTACAAAAAAAGCACACTTCAGTGACACTTGCTAATAGTTTCCTGCCAATAAATAAAAATAAAAAAGTAATATGCACAATTTAGGACTGTAACTGCAATTAGGGTTCTTGTTACATAGTAACTCTGCCACAGATGCTGGAAATTGTCTAAAATTACAGTTTTAAAATGATCTCTGTACAGATATACTTCTATAGGAAGAGACTGATCATGCCTTGCTGCAGCAATAACTATAGTACAACAATAGCACGTATTAGTGATTTGGTATGGTAGATTGTCAAATAGCAATGTGGGTCACTTCTAGTGATGTTAGATGTTTGCCAGCAGCAACCATGACTGATTGTCATGGGCAAAGAAAATCGTGCATCCTCACGTAGATTTAGAATGTAAAATGTGGACAATGACACCACTTAAGAGTAAAAAACTCAAGCTTTATCGGCACATAGATAAATGGAAACTTCTCAGGGTGATTAACCACTTAATGACAACTGGACGTTTATAAATGTCCAGTGTATTTGTGGAGAGTGCACCACCAGTTTGTTACTAAATGAGGCACATGTGGTATCATTTTCATAGTGACGAGTTATAGAATACATTTTGGTGGGTCTTTAAAGCTTGTACACACATCACAGAAAAAATAGGTATGGGCAAACTGAATGCAACATAAAAAAAAGTCATTTTCAAAATTATGATCAAATTTGGGAAAGTTTTAGCAAAACTACAAGAGACATATGTGGTAACATTTTAAACGTGATAAGTAGTAGAATAGTGTTTAGAGAGTTTTAGGGTTAAGGCCCATGTCTTGAGTATTCTTTTTAGTCACAAACTGAATCCAAGGCAATTACATTTTTGCATATTCTGTACCAAAATAAAAGACATGTAAAATGAAAACAAAGGGACAGAATATGAAAGAAACAACATATATTGTTACCTTAGGATCTTGGATTTTTAAATATGTGTGTCATGAGGGTATATTACTGTTATTTTTGCAAATAAGGTCTTATAATCGTCAATAGTGTACAATGAGAAAGCAAAAAACGAAAAACAGAAAAAAAGACACCTTTATTTCCAAATACAATATTGTCACCATACATTGTGCAAGGAACATAATCTAAACGTTGTTATAACCAGGATGGATAAGCAAATAAAATGTGTACGTTTAACTTATAGTTAGCACTGTTTGTTGTAAAGCCTTAATGTATGTAAATGGAGAAATAATGTGTTTTTCAGTTTTTTCCCTTCTTTTCCCTATAAAATGCATTAAAAATAAGGTAATTACTAAACAAAATTATCACATACCAAAAGCCTAACTTGTCCTGAAAAAAACCAATATATAGATAATTTAGGTGTAATTAGTAGTAATAAGTTATTGGCAAATGAATGGGAGCAGTGCTGATATGTGAAAATTGGTTTGGTCCTGAAGTGGTTAAATTAAAACAAAAACATGAAGCCTTTTAGCAAAAACAAAACATAGAAAACAAAAGGTTACTTCCCAGAGAGCAAGTCAAATCCCACGGCATGAATACGCCGCAAGCTGCTACAAGTTCCCATTTATGTTGGCTGCCATCTTCAAGTTCAGGTACACAAATGTGAAGTAGAATAAGTCCCAGCAATAGGCATTTGATACACTCTAATTCTGGGATAGTAAGTCCTTAAAGGATGCCTTACAGAAGCATGCTTCGACATCAGGGAAATTGCAGATATTTATATTCCTTCTTGATCTATCAACAGCTACTCATTTCCCTTAGTCTTGGAGTTCTACCAATTCTTCTTACCTACATGGAGTTTAAAGCGGATCCGAGATGAAAAACTAACTATAATAAGTAACTTGTCTATATATCTTATCTAAAGTTTAGATAGTTTACACAGCAAATCTAGCTGCAAACAGCTTCAATAGAATATGATTATTTCTTCCCGTGATACAATGACAGCAGCCATGTTGTTTGTAAACATTACACACAGGCAAGCTTATCTGCATCTTCAGCACTCAGCCTGTGAAAAAAACCTAATCCCCCCTCCTCCTCCCCTCTGCCTCTAAAATCTCTGGCTAGTAATACCTCCCCCTCCTCCTGCCCAGACTGAGCTCCCATGAGCCCTTGCCGTGGGCGAGGCTTGTTTAGTTTATAGGGAAAGCAAGTATTTGGCTTGAGGAATGCCCTATAAACAATAGGAAAGAAACACAATTATGCAATGAGTAAAAGTCAATCTCGGATACACTTTAAGTCTCACCAGACATCTGTGCTTATCTACACAAATACTGTAGTAACTGTCCAGATAATACAGATCCTGACGCTTGCTCTATTGTAGACATATACAGAACAATGACTGGAGGAGCCAAAAAGTAATACAATATTTAAAAATTATTTAAAATGAAGGTAAGTGTTGGCTGACCTTCATAAGCAGACTGATCAATTTTTCTTAAATGTCATTCAAAATTGAGCACCATTAGACAATTCTGAGGCGATTAGAGTCCTCTTGCACAAGCTGTGAAACGCGTTGTCTAATTGTGCTCAATTGTGAATAAAATTTATGAAAAATTGATCTGCTAATGAAGGGAAGCCAGCATTTTATTACTTTTCTAAGCTCCCCCACCTGTGATCATAAATGTATCTATCTATCTATCTATCTATCTATCTATCTATCTATCTATCTATCTATCTATCTATCTATCTATCTATCTATCTATCTATCTATCTATCCATCCATCCATCCATCCATCCATCCATCCATCCATCCATCCATCCATCCATCCATCCATCCATCCATCCATCCATCTACCTACAGGCGCTGCTTTTATCTCAGGCAATTGTGTTTTTTAAACCCCCTTTTGGATCTCCACTATACTTTTTTCTAAAGAGCGACCAAACCTACTAGGATATACAGGGTGGCCGACCCACTGCACCTAAGCCTTTTACAGAGGTTGCAGTTCCGCAACGCGGGTTTGTGAGTACCATCTTTTTATTTTTCTCTACAACTGTGTTGACTTCCTACACTACCACCCTGCCTCTGTTAAAGCAATCTGGAAACTGGGCCTCTTTCAGACACTTCAAAAGACTGCTGGCAGCATGTGTGAAATATAAATAACAAAAATGAACTTGAGAAACCAGTTTTTTATCAGTATATATTAGGGTCTTAGCTAAGTAGACGTGCTAGATGACACTCGGCCAAAGCAGTAGATAAGGACCATTTTGGCCATGTATTAGCATGTGTAGAGGTGTCCCCATGTCACCTAAAGATCTTTAGTGACAGTGATGCCCAACCACATTGTTCCCCTCCTCACCTTGTCTGCTGAAAGTCACATCATTGTCCACCACGCCTTTATCCCCCCTTTTCTACCCATAGAAACTGACATGTCACTCTGCTATAGCAGAACAAAGTATCCTGTACAGGATACTGATATATGTCCTGTACAGGACTTATCCCTCGACCTGTCACCTGAAGGATTGAGCCTGATACCTTTGGTCAAAAACAATTGTGTATGAGCACACCCAAACCCCATTATTACATTATGGGCCTGTTTCCACTACATGCAGATTGGATGCAGAATGGATGCAGAAAAACTGACTCCAATGAATGTCTATGGGCCTGTTTCCACTAAACACGATTTTTCTGATGCAGTTTTTCCCATAGACATTCATTGGAATCAGTTTTTCTGCATCCATTCTGCATCCAATCTGCGTGTAGTGGAAAAAGGCCCTATTACTTTTTTTACTGTACAGAATATCAGAAACCCAAACTAAAGCAGATAGTGTGATTCTTCTGCCTCTGCAAGTTATCTATGGCTGTCAAAAAATCTCTTTAAATGAATAAAGGTGCATTCTGGTTGGAGTCTGCCTCAGGGTTAGGTTTGCCAACAATTGGGCAGGGGTTCACTGATATCAATAAGTTTGAGTTCTTGTAAAAGACATTTTATGCAAAATATTGAAAATAATGGAGTTTCTTCTTTTTGCACTGCTTCTATATGTCATCTGAAGAAAGGGGAAGATGCTTAAAGAGGAACGCCAGTGAAAATAATGTAATAAAAAAGTGCTTCACTTTTACAATAATTATGTATAAATTATTTAGTCAGTGTTTGCCCATTGTAAAATATTTTAAATCCCTGATTTATATTCTGACATTTATCACATGATGACATTTTTATTGCTGGCAAGTGATTTAGCTGCTGCCTGTTGTTTTGGCAGTTGGAAACAGCTGTAAACAGCTATTTCCCACAATGCAACAGGGTTCACAGACAGGAAACTGCCAAGAGTACATACTCAGAATTTCTTTGTTGCAGCGGTTTTACCACAATATCAGCCATACAGCGCCCCCTGATGGTCTGTTTGTGAAAAGGAATAGATTTCTCATGTAAAAGGGGGTATCAGCTACTGATTGGGATAAAGTTAAATTCTTGGTCGGAGTTTCTCTTTAATCAGGCTCACAGAAAGACACAAACAAGATTAGAAGTGTGCAGACATTCACTTATAATTAAAAAACAGATGGACCTCCAATAATGACCAGTACTACAAAATCTAAAAACAGTTGTCCTCCCCCCCATCCTATGCAGACATAAAGCACAGCCAGGTGAGCTATCACCATCAGCTTAGACATGGTTTGCATCTAAAACTATGATTTCATATGCTTTTCAAATTTGCAGTAGACAGCTTGGCTGGAGATTCTCTTTAAATTTCCACAAGTGTCAAGAGGGACACTTTAACAGATACAGATGGAAAGCACTGTGCATCAAAAGTAGATGTGTTCCCACAAGTGCTCTCTGGGGGTCTCTGGAATCTCTACAGGAAGTATTCCATGAAAGAAGAGGTGACTAAAAGAGCTCTGAGTTCTGAGAGAATAAGTATTCAGCAAGTTATGATGCCACTCTGATGGAAGGTATTTCCTTGAAGCCAATCTCTAGGTACAAATCTAAAAATACCACCTCATAGCTTAGTAATCAGAGAGCTCATATGTTACTTTCTGTATGAAATAAGGCTTCTGTGCCTACAAATGCTGTCATGAAAATTTGATCATGTGGCCAAAAGCAAAGAAACACAATGGCCTTTACCCACTGAACTTTTCCTTATGTTTTCTACCAGGAGATATTTTTTTCATTGTATCTAAAAATAGCTTTTTCGGTCCTAAAAAGTAGGTAAACAACTCATTTCAAACTTGGTAGGGACTAGATTGTGAGCCCCTCTGAGGGACAGTTAGTGACAAGACAGTATACTCTGTACAGCGCTGCATAATATGTTGATGCTATATAAATACTTAAATAGATAAATAAATAAATATTTTGAGTATTTTCCTGCATGCTGGGGTTTTTAAAGGTATTTATTAGTAAGGTATGAAAATATCTCCTTGGAGAAAACTAAGGGAAAAATTTATAGGATATGGACCAAGGACTTTATTTTAGGCTCTGGGGGTGTGGCTTCTGTTGATGTATGGCAACATAATTGACACTGTTTAGATTGCAGGGGAAGCTCAGGCTGAATATATTTGAGAAGTTTGCATCCTACAGCACAAAACAGTCTGCGTGCAGGAAGTGGTTAGGGTCCAAACTCCTGACCAGTTATGTTATCAGTGATTTATTTGACCCTATTAATAAGCATATACACAGATAAACCAAACACTCTGCAACAAAGTGCCTACGCATATCTAGGAAAACACTATGCCAGGAATATAACTTTAACAAAAATTAGTGAAATGATGTTTAGCAACGTGCAGCGATCGCGACAATCGTTGCTCATCACTGAGTGACCAATTGCTCAGATCCCCATTGCCCGCCATGACAATCTTACCATGATCATTTAAACAATCATTTAGACACCATGGTAGTGAAGATGGATCAGGGCATGATCGCTGGTCGCCGCTGATCCCCGATCCATCTTTACGTGGGAACTTATCTTATGGTTGAATAAGCCAGTAACAGTACTCATTGATAAAAACAAGTATGTAACAATGTTTGGTAAACAGTAAGGCTTTCTTGAAATGTGTGTGCAAATTCACGCAATGCAAAATCGCATGTAATACTTTCGAATGGCAAAGCACATGTTCGTTTTCCGGCCGTGATTCGTGCACGTTACAAAAAATTATAAAAACTGATTCCCACCACATGAAATTACAACGCGCATATATAGACTGGTAGCAGGTGTCAGCATATAGAATAAAAAAAATCATCCACAAAAAGCCTAATTTGTGGCAAAAAAAACAAGATATAGATCATTTAGGTGGGATGAGTAGTGATAAAGTTATAGGCAAATGAATGGGAGGAGAGCTGAAATGTGAAAATTGCTTGCGTCCATAAGGTGAAAAGAGCCCTCAGGCTGAGGTGCTTAGCCACTTCAGCCCTCAGTCGTTTTCACTTTATGCATCCGAGCAATGTTCACCTCCCATTCATTAGCCTATAACTTTATCACTACTTATCACAATGAACTGATCTATATCTTGTTTTTTCCGCCACCAATTAGGCTTTCTTTGGGTGGTACATTTTGCTAAGAGCTACCTTACTGTAAATGCATTTTAACAGTAAGAATAAGAAAATAACGGAAAAAAATCATTATTTATCAGTTTTCAGCCATTATAGTTTTAAAATAATACATGGCTCCATAATTAAAACCCACGTTTTGTATTTGCCTATTTGTCCCGGTTATTACACCATTTAAATTATGTCCCTATCACAATGTATGGTGACAATATTTTATTTGGAAACAAAAGTGCATTTTTTCCGTTTTGCATCCATCACTATTTACAAGCTTATAATAAAAAAAAAAAAACATTGAAATATTTCATCTTTACATAGATATTTAAAAAGTTTAGACCCTTAGGTAAATATTTATGTGTTTTTTTTATTGTAATGTTTGTTTTTTAATGTTTTTTTTTATTATTATTAAACATTTTATTTGGGTATTTTTGGGAGAGTGGGATGTAAATAGTAATTTTTTAAATGTAAATATATGTTTATTTTTTTTTTTTTACTGGCAGTTGTCTGATGGTGTAATGGTTAAGGGCTCTGCCTCTGACACAGGAGACCTGGGTTCGAATCTTGGCTCTGCCTGTTCAGTAAGCCAGCACTAATTCAGTAGGAGACCTTTGGCAAGTCTCCCTTACACTGCTACTGCCAATAGAGCGCGCCCTAGTGGCTGCTGCTCTGCTCTGGCGCTTTGAGTCCGCAAGGAGAAAAGCGCAATATAAATGTTATTTGTTTTGTCTTGTCTTGTCTAATGTAGATGTAGTTTTACTTTTACCTTAGGTTTGTTTACATGACGTCACTTTAAGCGTAACATGTACACTTAAAGAGGGACGTAGGGGGACGTAGGAGGCAGAAAAAGCAAGGCTTCCGAGAGAAGCTGTCGCTTTTTCTGCGGGGGAGAGGAATCAGTGATTGGGCACCATGGCCACATTCATTGATTCCTGGGCTAACAATCCGCAGCAGGGAGCATGTGTGCACGCGCGCGATCGACCGCGGGAGCGTTCGAAAGCGCACATGGCCTCCTGAACGTAGCTTTACAGGAGGACAAAGTGGTTAAAAATGCAAACCACAACCTCAAAAAAACAAAGGCCTCTTTTCCAAGGGCTGGTGAACTGTGTGCTCAGCAAGCAGTTGCGAGGCAGCAGTGAGCAGTTAGCAGGCAGCAGTGAGCAGTTACCAGGCAACAACAAGCAGTTGTGAGAGTTTGAGAGGTATTTCACTGCCTATCAACTGCCCGTGGAAAAGAGGCCTTACACAAGAAAATGCAAACGCAACATAAAAATGCAAATGCAAAACGAGTCTGGAAGAGGTACGCCCAGGAGCACTTGCGATTTTTGAATCGGGAGAGCCACGGTGGTAGATAGGTGAGGGGGAGAGGCTGTTTACAGTAGAGAGTAATAGGAGAGGGAGTGGGGAAAAAACATTTTAGGGGGAGAAATTGTGAGGAGGCCATTAGTGATGACCACATATTTGATCTCGCATCCACTATTAACAGAAACACAGGAAAAAAAGTAACATCATTGGGCAGATAGATACAAAAGAGGTTCTCTCTAATATGTATTTCACATTACAAGGTGAAAAATACTGTGTAGCGACTGGGAAAATAAGCAGGATATCCCAAGTTGCTGTACATATGGCTCATATCACAAGTAAGATGGTGGCATACAAGTAAACACTAAAAATATACAGTGATAATAACAGTAGAACTATACTGTTTAAAGTGTGTCTACTCCTCCATGATGCAGATAGTATCATATATGTTGAAGTCTGCATTAAAGCAGTTTATGTTGTTAGCTGTAGTTCGATGAGATTGTTGCCAAATTGTAAATGTACTGCATGCTGCATTTTTGGTGTACAATAAAAATTAGAAAGTGCACAGGAAAATGTGAAGACAAGGCTCAACAAGTAGCTTTTCTCTGTTTACTGTCTTCTCTGAAGATCTGAAGCAAGTGACTCATGCTGTCAGCTAATCTTCCTGCTCACTGAGGATGCTACAATGAGTTATGAGGCACTTAAAGGGTCACTATGGCAAAAAAAATTTAAATTTTAAATATGTGCAAACATATACAAATAAGAAGTACGTTTTTCCAGAGTAAAATGAGCCACAAATTACTTTTCTCCTATGTTGTTACAGTAGGTAGTAGAAATCTGACAGAAGCGACAGGTTTTGGAGTAGTCCATCTCTTCATAGGGGATTCTCAGGGATGTATTTATTTTCAAAAGCACTTAGTGAATGGCAGTTGCTCTGTCCAACTGCCAAAAAACTGTGTAGCGAGCAGGGAAGTTGCCCAGCATCATTATTTAAATCCTTTTTAGGGAATTTCTTTATAAAGAATAAAAGCCTTACTGAGAATGCCCTATGAAGAGATGGACAAGTCCAAAACCTGGCGCTCCTGTCAGATTTCTACTACCTACTGTAAGTGACAGCAACATAGGAGAAAAGTAATTTATGGCTCATTTTACTCTGGAAAAAAACGTACTTCTTATTTGTCTATGTTTGCACATATTTAAAATTTTAACATTTTTCACCATAGTGCCCCTTTAAAAATGCAGAAAAAGCCAGAGTGTAGCCGTAGCCTATAGGCAAATGTCAACTCCGAATGAGCCCCCCAACATTGGTGAAGGAAGTCAAAAGTGTAATTGAATTCAGGTGTTCCAATCATTTCCATGGACATCCTATTTAATAAAATCTGTGGTTTCTGCGTCCATTTGTGCATGTGTGTACTGCCACACTGCACAGGCGCAGGGCTATGCCGTGTGCACACGAGGGGGTGGGGGGTGTCATCACAAGCGGGTTGTTGGCTTTAATGCACGCGATTCGCAGTCTCATGTGGGAGTGTGCCCGCCACTATAGCACCCATTATTGAACAGGCTAGTAAGACTAGCGGGTGTATAAAGTTAGCTACCTAGACATGCAGAATACTCCTACAGACATTTGGATGGAATTGATTGCTCTTGGGAGCTCAGAAAATTTTAGCCTGGTAACATGATAGGATGCCACAGATGCAATAAGACAGATGCCAGGAGAATGCAACATGCCTGACTGCATTGTGCCAACTTAGTGTAAAGTTTGGTGGAGGGGGAGTTATGGTGAAGGGTTGGGCTTAGACCCTTAATTTCAGGGAAAGTAAATCTGAAAGCGTAAAAGAGAACCCGAGGCGTATTTTCTAAATAGGACATAGAGGCATGTTCTCTGCACAATGACATGCCTCTGTGTCCATCTATTGCCGCTGCCAGTTCCCCCGGGCTCTGTTGTCCCCCCCTGAAAAATACAGACAGGCTAGCAAAAATCTTATTGTCGCTAGCCTTCTGTTTACCTGCCAGCTTGTCAATCACTGCTCCTCCGCATTGCCTTGCCCGCCTCCTCCATTACGTCTCCCCCACTGCTCCCCGCCTCCGCCAGCTTCTTCCAATTGGAAGCTAAGCCGTGACCCAGGAAGTACTTCCGGATCGCAGCTTAGCTTCCGCATGGAGGAAGCTAGCAGTGGTGGGGAGCCATGCAATGGAGGAGGCGGGAGAGGCAATGCGGAGAATCAGTCATTTACAAGCTGGCAGGTAAACAGAAGGCTAGCAACAATCAGATTGTCGCTAGCCTGTCTGTGTTTTTCAGGGGAGACAGCAGAGCTCAACGGGGACTGGCGGCGGCAGCTGAAGGACACAGAGGCATGTCATTGTGCAGAGAACATGCCTCTGTGTCCTATTAAGATTTAGAAAATCCACCTCAAGTTCTCTATAAGGATATGAAGACATTTTGGATAGTCCCATGCTTCTTACAGTTTGAGGCCTCTTGCACACTGCACGCGATTCCAATTCAGATTCCGCTTTTTAATCAGTTTTTACATCTGATTCAGATTCCGATTTGCAGTGTGCAGGGAGCAAACTGAAAATCGGAATCTGAATCTGATGTAAAAACTGATTAAAAAGCGGAATCTGAATCTGAATTGCTTGCAGTGTGCAAGAGGCCTGAGGGTGGTTCCTGTTCCAACATGACTGTGTGACAGTAAACAAAACAAGCCAAACACACAATTGGAGAACCTCACTCCCAAACAGTTCTCTGCTGCTTTATAAAGCCTGCAGGCTGCTTATAAGCCAATGAGAAGTGCACACATAATACACCTAGCTTGCAGTGATAATCAAGCAAAGCAGTTTAGTTAGGAGGGGGGCAGATGAGAGGGAATATCCTCCACGCTGGTGCCCCCTGCTGGTCATATAGCCATTGTCTATATGCAACTGAAGCCCTCTCCTACTAATTGGCTGACTTGCTCAGCTTTTGCTTGATTATCACTGCAAGCTAGGTGTATTATGTGTGCACTTCTCATTGGCTTATAAGCAGCCTGCAGGCTTTATAAAGCAGCAGAGAACTGTTTGGGAGTGAGGTTCTCCAATTGTGTGTTTGGTAAGTTTTAGAGCAGTAGGAGACAGGCCTTGGAGGTGGCAGCTCCAAGGTTTTGAGTGCGTTCACATATGGTGTTAGATGCTGGTTCTGGAGCCCCGGGCAGTGAGAGTTCCCGGGGGCCCCAGGCTGGCTCATGCACCATTGTTTTTAATTTTTTTAGTAAACAAAACAAGGTCCATAACGACATGGATGAATGAGTTTGGTGTGGAGGAATTTAGTCTACACAGACCCCTCACTTCAAAGCAATAGAACACCTTTTGGATGAATTATAGTGAATACTGTGAGCCAGACCTTAGGCACCAACATCGCTGCCTGACCTCACTTTTCTTTAAGAATAGTCAATATTTCCATAAACACACTCCTAAACCTTTCAGAACGCCTTTCTAGAAGAGTTGCATTTGTTACAGCTGCAAAGGTTAGGCTAACTCCATAATAAAGCCAATGGATTAAGAATGGGGCAGTCATTAAAGTACATTGGTGTGTAAATGCAGGCATCTTTTGCTTTATCTTTAATCTTGATTGCATAAACATATAGGATACAGTTTTGACATTCAGTCTGCTAAATGTTCTGAGTTTTTCTAAAATAAAGCATCCTTTGTAAGAGTGTAAAAAATAGAATGGAGTCCCACCTGGTCATGTGTAAACACACTAAAACAAGTAGGATAATGAAAACACTATTGTAAACAACTGTTCTCTGTAAATGAAAATGCAAAAGACTAATCTGTATGTTCTTTTATATTACAAAAATAAAGGTATTCTTAGGGCTTGATTCACTAAAGTGTGCAAAGTGTTAGCACGCCAGTGAAAAGCCACTTTGCACGTGTTAACATGCTTTGCATGTGCTAACATTCGCATGAGAGTTTGCGCTTGTAAAGTTTTGCGCCTTGCGCGTAAAGTTTTGAGCGCAAACGCTTTGCGTGCAAAGTACCATGAACTGCACTGATTTCCCGTGATAATGATAGTTAGCACGCAAAGACAGTGCAGATCACGCGAGCGCAATGTAAAACATTGATTATTACTGAATATACTTCATTATGTGGCACGCGTAACACTTTGCGCGCACCACTTTACAGTAGCGCACATGTTAATGTAACCACCATTCATAATTACATTAACATACTCTATTTTACTGTGCGGGTGAAGCTCCATTGATTGCAAGACTTTACACGTGCAAACTAGGGTGCTAAGTAGTTTGCACCTGCACGTGCAAAGTTGTTGCTGTTCACGTGCTAAGTTTTAGCGCGTGAACTGCGTTACGCGGTACGCATGCTAAAACTTAGCACGCGAACAGCAACAACTTTGCACGTGCAAACTACTTGGCACCCTAGTTTGCACGTGCAAAGTCTTGAAATCAATGGAGCTTCACCCGCACAGTAAAATAGAGTATGTTAATGTAATTATGAATGGTGGTTACATTAACATGTGCGCTACTGTAAAGTGGTGCGCGCAAAGTGTTACGCGTGCCACATAATGAAGCGCAAAACGCTAGCGCGACTGTGATAAGAGTTATCACAGCTTTGTGAATCATGCCCCATGCCCCTTGCGATAACATCACAATGCAATAATGTTGAAAAGCCGTACCATATTATTATTATTTAGTATTTATATAGCGCCGACATCTTCCGCAGCGCTGTATATAGTATATTATCTTGTCACTAACTGCCCCTCAGAGGAGCTCACAATCTAGTCCCTACAATAGTCATATGTCCTATGTGTAGGTATTGTATCATGTAGTGTACGTATTGTAGTCTAGGGCCAATTTAGGGGGAAGCCAATTAACTTATCTGTATGTTTTTGTGATTGTGGGAGGAAACCAGAATGCCTGGAGGAAACCCATGCAGACACGGGGAGAACATACAAACTCCTTGCAGATGTTGACCTGCCTGGGATTTTAACCAGGACCCAGCGCTGCAAGGCAAGAGCTCTAACCACTATACCACCGTGCCCCATACTTTAGAAGTGTGATGCAACACATTGGTCTTGATTCACAAAGCTGTGATATCAAGCCCAATGTGTTGCATCACACTTCTAAAGTCACGCTAGCGTTTTGCACGCGGTATAATGCGCATAATGTTTTTCGCACGCAAACGCGAATTTTCGTGCAAAATCACGTTTCCACATGAAAAACGTTACGTGCAAAACGATACCATTACCGTGATAAAAGTTATCACGGTTTAGTGAATCAAGCCCATACAGTGAAGCATAAATCACCATTATAAGTATGCTTTATTACCACTGTAAACACAGTGCATTCTGCACATTATCATAGATACATAGATACTCGAGTATATACAGTAATTTGCATGTTCAGAAGTGAAGCATTGTGGGTAACCACAGTTGCTCACTTAAGCTGAATTATTGCAAATACATTCTGTTTTAAGAAAGTAAGTTACATATATCGTGATTGTAGATTGTAAGCTTGCAAGGGCAGGGACCTTCTCCTAGTGTTTCTCATACTACTGTAATTTAACATATGCACGTGTACCAACTTTAGAGATATATAAATAAAATAATAATATCGTGCACATGTGACTTCACATCCTCTGCTAGTAGAGACTTTTATATACAGTAACTCATAACACTTACTTATATAACTCATAACACTTACTTATATAACTCATAACACTTACTTATATAACTCATAAGAAAGTGTAAATTGCATACACCTGAGTGTTTAAAGAGACTCAGAGCCGAAATATTAAACAAGATTTATACATACCTGGGGCTTCCTCCAGCCCTATCCGCACGGATTACTCCCACGCTGCCCTCCTCTGCCTTCTCTGTCTTCTACACCGGGTCCCATAACTTCCGCCAGACGCAGTCAGTTTTATGCCTGCGCTGTGACTCCCTCTGTCTCGTTGATGCCTGCTTTACGCATGCGCCTGCGCAGTACATTGGGAGAGAGCACTGCGCTTGCCTAGACTGGCGGAAGTTACGGCACCCGGTGTAGAAGAACGAGGAGACTGAGGACGGCGGCGTGGGAGCAATCCGTTAGTGTTGTCCGGATCATGAACGATTCGGATCTTTGATCCGAATCTATTTTGTGAGTCGAATCATCCGAATCATCAAAATGAGTGATTCAGATCGCAAAAGGGGCGGGGCCATGAGTGACACGCCCCCCCCCCCCCCCCCCCCCCCCCTCAGCGGGCAGCGGGGTCCTGGAAGCAGAGCAGAGATGGATCGCTCTGTTGGAGGGGAGGCAGCCTTGCACAGCCACAGGTAGATGAGAGAGAGGGGACATGGGTGCCACTGTCAGATATGTGTAGAGCACACATACTGGCTGAAATGTGCTCCTTATTATAGGCTGTCGGTTCCGTAGTTGTGCACAGTGAACACATTGGAAGCTTTGGCTCAGCACAGCTCAGTAACTTTGCAGGCACTGTGATTGCGGGGCAATATGATCCCCCTGCACTGCTCTAAACAGCTGCACTTTACTTCTGGGAATGCTTTGGGGATTTCTTTCTTTCACTGTGCGACATTTGTGACACACCATCTGCCCACGCATTCTGCAGGAAGAACTAGCTGCACTGGGAGTGCACCCAAGCCTACGACTCTGGATCACAGACTTTCTCACCAACAGGACCCAAGTCGTCAGGCTGGGGGACATCAAATCACGGAGTATGACCACAAACACAGGTGCACCCCAAGGATGTGTCCTGTCTCCACTGCTGTTCTCCCTTTACACAAACAAATGCAGATCCAGGGCAGACTCAGTTAAGGTCATCAAGTTCGCCGATGATACTACTATCATTGGACTTGTCACCAAGAACAATATCCAGGAATACTGTCAGCAGGTGGAGAGAATCTCCCTCTGGTGCAAGGAGAACAGGCTGGTGCTAAACACTGCAAAAACCGTCTAGCTAATTGTCGACTTCAGAAGGTCCGCTTCCACCCCACCCCCAATTCACATCGATGGTACGGAGGTGGCAAGAGTACCCTGCGCTCGCCTCCTGGGAACCACAATCTCCAGTGACCTCACCTGGAGGCCCAACATCACCGCGATACAGAGAAAAGCCCAGCAGAGACTGTACTTCCTCCGCCAGCTGAGGAAGTTTGGCATGACCCAAGAGATTCTGACCAACTTCTACTCGATCCTCTGCTCATCCATTCTGGTCTGGTACGCTGGCACAACCGCCAGCGACAGGCACTCACTTCAGAGGGTCATCAGGGCGGCGGAGAGGGTCATTGGGAGACCTCTCCCCTCACTTGCCCTCCTACACAACAAAAGACTGAGATCGAGGGCCCTGAAGATCGCTAACGACCCCTCTCACCCGGGCCACTGCTACTTTAGTCCGATGCCCCTGGGACGAAGGCTTCGGGCCATCTCCACAAAGACGGCTAGGCATAGTAATTCCTTCTTTCCCTCAGCCGTCAGCCTCCTGAACTCCCTCAACATACTCCCCACCAGGGCACCCCCATGCAATATAGAACTGTCACGGACAGAGCCAACTGCTGCCCTAGTATGCAAACTGTTAACGCAAATGTAATGTACAATGTAAATACAAATGGAAAGCAAATGTAAACGTCTGCTACTGACATGTGTAATTGTAACTGTAACCGTCTGCTACTGACATGTGTAAGTGTAAATTTTTTTCTGTTCCTCCCTTCTGAGCCAAATGTACTGTGCCAAACCCAATTCCGGGCATGACCCAGTCATGCTTGGCGAAATAAACGATTCCTGATTCCTGATTTGCTTTCAAAGTACACAGATGAACATATAGGTGAAATATATGTAAAGCATATGATTGCAGCATGTGGGTGTTGTGTGCAAGCAAACATTTCTGCTCTCTGCTCGTCCCTCCTCCCTTCTCTGTCCACTCCCTGCCCTCTGTCCATCTTCTCCCCTTCTCTGTGTGTCCACCCCCCCTCCCCTTCTCCTGTCCACAGCAGGGAAAGACCTGTCCTGCTATTCATTTCACCCCCGAATGCTTCGGTAGTAAAATGATCCGAGATTCGGATCAAAGATCCGGATCTTTTCAATGATCCGATTCGAATCATCCGGATCATTGAAAAGATCCGAACGTCCCATCTCTGCGGATGGGGCTGGAGGAAGCCCCAGGTATGTATAAATCTTGTTTAATATTTCGGCTCTGAGTCTCTTTAAATCATGATTTTATATCTAGAGACATACAACAACATGAACATGATATAATGAAGTCAAAAGCAATTTGCAAGCCTGGGTCTTTCTGCCAAAGCTGTATACTGTCTATTACCATCGGTACATGCTATGAAGCAAATCATAAGTACAGGTTTGTCACATACACTAAAAATAAGAAGAAACCACTTATAGTCCTGTATGAATGTCGCTTGGTAAGTGAGTGAAAAATATACATAGCAACGATAGGTACAATAGAGGAGAGTGCTCTCTGCATGGGGGATCTATGTTTCTAATTGTTTTAAGAATCATGCTGTGCAATAAAGTTTGATATGCTTTTAAGATCTCCGTGAGCATTGACTAATTATGTTTATTGCACAACATTACAAGAAAGTAATGGTAGCCTATTAAGTCCTGCAGAGATAGAGAGAACATAGATGAAATAGACAGCTATAGTGGACAGAGGCTTTTCAGTGGACATGTGACCCTGCTACCTACATAGGAAACTAGAGGTTAAAGATTGCAATATTAAACCATGTGTTCATTGATAAGTTTATAACTAATTTATCTTTTCTTGAGAAAAATGAGTCTATGGACCTCCTGTGCATGTGCGGATCTCCTGTGCATGCGCAGACCTCCTGCGCATGCAGGTGTGTTTATGCAGCAGGAGGAAGCCATGGGTGAGTATCAAATCTTCGTTTAGCCACAGCTCTGGCTTACTTTAAATCTGGAATATCTTACAAAAGAAAGTAGCTTTGGCAAATTCTTCATCTATGCATTAAAAGATGGCTTGGATGCAGTGTCGGACTGGGAGCCAGAAAAAATGAGGAAATCCACTTGCTGGCCAAGCAGCAGTAATCAGGTGTTGCTGCTCACAGTGAAGACTTGCTGCAGGTTTCTATTGGGAGTGGTAACTGCTGCTTGGCAAGCAGATGGATTTCCTCAGCTTTCCCATTCCCCAGTCCGACACTGCTTGGATACTTTCCTTGCATTGAAGGACGTGAAAATGTGAATATACACCTCCATCCTATTTAGATTGTGTTTATTTTCTTTCATTGTAAGGATTAAAAATACCAAAGCCCAAAGGGTTTTTTTTTGCAGTTGGACTGTGTCAATACAATCACAAATAACTACTTAGAGGTCATAAACACTGTGTGGCTAAGAAATACTTCTGACGGAGAAGTAAAAAGCATTAAATAATTTAAGACTTGCCTATATGGGAACCAAAAAACATAAAAAAAACCCTAATGTCATTCTTCTGCAGCAGTGAAATCCTTAAAGAGAAGCTCCGACCAAGAATTGAACTTTATCCCAATCAGTAGCTGATACCCCCTTTTACATGAGAAATCTATTCCTTTTCACAAACAGACCATCAGGGGGTGCTGTATGGCTGATATTGTGGTGAAACCCCTCCCACAAGAAGCTCTAAGTACCGAGGTACTTCTGGCAGTTTCCTGTCTGTGAACTCTGTTACATTGTGTGAAATAGCTGTTTAGAGCTGTTTCCAACTGCCAAAACAGCAAGCAGCAGCTACATCACCTGCCAGCAGTAAAAATGTCACCATGTAATAAATGTCAGAATGTAAATCAGGGATTTAAAATATTTTACAATGGGCAAACACTGACTAAATCATTTATACATAATTATTGTAAAAATGAAGCACTTTTTTATTACATTATTTTCACTGGAGTTCCTCTTTAAACCTAGATTTTAACCTTTAAAATCAAAATACAACTATAGGATTCTTGGGAAGTCCTGTATAGGATTAGGATTACACATACAATTGTTTTTTCATTTCAGTAAACCTGAGATGAGATGGCATCTTTATTTCCCTTTTTAACAATTCCAGGTGCTTGACAGTCTATTTGATCTTTGTGGCATCTGTAGTGTCTGTATCACACAGATGAACAAGCACGTGGCTAATCTAGTGTAACTTCAGTCAGAAACATCTGGTCTGTATGCTTGTTCAGGGCTTATGGCTATGCTAATGTTTTAGAGGCAGAGGATCAGCAGGATAGCCAGGCAATTTGCAATGTTTAAAAGAAAATAAATATATCAGCCTTCATGGGCTCGATTACCAAAGCCGCGCTAATGCATAGCACGGCCATGCTATGCGTGTGGCGCGCAATGTTACTCGCGCAAAGTTTTATGCGTGCAAAGTTTTACGTGCGTGCTAACAAAGCTCTTAGGGCCATATCCTATTTAAGGTGATAAGTAGCTTGCAGATGCGCGCTACTTATCACCTTGCCATCGCGCAAGGATTACCGGCAAATCCTATTGCCCATATCCTTCGCGCGATGGCCGATCGTTAGGGAGCATTACTCAGGCGAAAGCCTGAGCGATGCTCCCTTTTACCGAGCGATGGGGAGTGAGGTTTACGCTGTGGTGCTGTCCATCAGCACCACGGCCTCACTCCCCACACATGCGCACTCGCACCAATAAAATGGCTCAGACAGCGGACCTATGGGGAGCCCGGCTGCAGATTCAAAGATGCTTTGCCTGGGCTCCTTCTATGCGCACAGTAATTACAGTGTTAGATACACTGTAATTACACAACGGATTTTGCGGCAAGAGGCGGCGGGTGATCAGCAGCGGTACGTATGACAGGGAACCTTTGCAGAGCTGCGCGGGGGCTTCTAAACTGTGCGGCGACCTGACGGGGAGCTCTGGGGGTCTCCTTATTAAAGGAGACCCCCAGATGCTGCGGCGACGACGTGCGTTAGCTAGTTTAGACCTGCTTTTTGCAGGTCTAAGCTAACGCTCATGTCTGCCGGGAAGCATCGCTTCACTGAGACATGATAAGGATAATTGGATTCCGTGGTAAGAACTCGCTGGGCGATTATATCGCCCAAGCGAGTTCTTTTCCGTCTGGGGGGGTCTAAAGTTTAATTAGATTAGGCGATGCCCCCATCGCCTAAGTTAAGAACTCGCCAGTGCTTAGCGCTGGCGAGTTCAGCAATAGAATATGGCCCTTAGTGTGTTAACACGTCACAATGTGCGCATTATGCCACGTTTGCGCATGAAAATTCATGATTGCGCGCAAAAAACTTTACCTGCGTTGTAGCACTGCAAAACGTTAGCGCGACTGTGATAAGAGTTATCACGGCTTTGTGAATTAAGCCCCTAGTGTGACATAGACATTCAGTTGGATAACATTAGCACCAACTAAGCTAAGGATTTAAAAGCAATACAGTTTGCATACAGCCTTACAAGTCTAGAATCCCTGCTGTGAAGTGAAGTTATTTTCAGTGTTAAAGAGGACTTGAACTCAGAACTTCCTCTCTGCTCTAAAAGATATGCAACAGCATCATAACCTTTAAACACTTTCGGACCTTGATGATTGACGTCTACGCCCTGTTTTGATCCTGTTATCCCTGCCAGGGCGTAGATTTCAATCATCCACGCTACCACCGATCATGTCATTCTCTGCCTGCAGCAGATCACTCACCCTGCCATCTATACGGCGGCAGAGCTGTGTGAGTTGATTAGGAGCCACTTTTATTGGCTCCTGACCCTGTCATCACTGTGAGCAAATCCCACTGGCTTACATTGATGGACAGGGTCAGAAGCCAATGAAAGCGGCTCCTGACTGGCTCACACAGCTCTGCAACAGAAGAGAGAGGGGCCTGCGGCGATGGGAGAGTGGCATGACCGGCGGGTATGTGCAGCGATACCTTAGGAGTCGCCGTTCTTTGGTGCCAGCAGTCTCTGGTCCTTAAGGGACCAGAGACTGCTGGTACGGAAGTGGTTAAAGAAAAACATTTCTTTGTTACAGCTGATCCAAATCCTGCATTAAATCTGCAGTGTGTTTACTTCTTGCTTTCATGGAAGCAGACATAGGGTTAATAATCCCGTGCTTACAAATTACAGTAGCTGCTCTGCCATAGCAGAGGAGATTCCTGAGCTGACACAACTGAGAGATCAAATTACAGTGGTGATTAGTCACAGATGAAGGGGAATTAGACAGGCTAAACTCTCTAAATACATACAGGGTACACTTCTCTCTGTTTCCTTCTGTCCTGTGCAAGAGTTCAGGTCCACTTTAAGCAACTAACACATTCCTGGCACAAGAAAGGAAAAGTAACTAAAATGAAAGCAAAATTTTACTTTCAATTGCAAACCCGAGGTACAAGAATAAGTTCAGTAAATTACTATCTTGGCTTAGGATCCTTTCTATCCTTTAACGTAACTAGATCATACAGATCAAGAGCAACCCTTAAAGAAGTTCTTCAGGTACACATAGACATTTAATGACTACAAAAACAATAATTATGAAAATGAGAGATTATGTGGTCTTCAAGGTCTAAAGAGAAATGCAAGTCCTGACACTATATAACAAATTCTGTTTTCCCTTCATGCATCTTTTGGAAAAGGCAGGCTTTAATTACTAGAAATTATTATGTTGAGTTGGCTTGTGTTTCTTACCAGTTACAAGCTGCACAGTTCTCTGTGATGTTGTGTAAAATGCAAGCCCTGCTCTGGTTTCATTAAACGTTTCTTCCTTCCAGGACATGAATGACTGAGCACTGCGCCGTTCAACTGCTCCACATAGAAGCTCTGGATCCCCAAGCAGCTCCTCAACCACTCAAATTCTCCATCCACTTTTGTGCTTCAATATTCAAAAGGGAAATCAGATTTCTTTCAGCAGAACATATAAGGAGCAAGTTACAGCTATTGAGAGCTACGCAATACACTTTTTCATTTTTTCTTATTGAATTCCAGGCATCTTGGGATTTTTCACAGCATTCAAAATTGTTGAAGTGGAAAAGAGAAAAAAATTCAAACCAGTCACCGGATCCAAAATTAGCATTTTATTCAGAACGTGGGGGTCAGAGGTGCATCATTTATATTCTGGTACACAATACAGAGGCAAAATCGTTGTCAAAGTCCCTCCAGTTTCAAAGTTTCCTGTGCCCTTACACATGTATTAGTAGAGCCACCAACGTCAGTTTGCCCCGAATGGTTTTGTTTTTGGTACAAATTATGTAAAACATTTGTGCTAAGAACTTTTTTGTTTGTTTGTTTTGTCCCTCCCAAACCAATAGTAACTGGAAAAAAATGAACTGGTGTACTGAATCTACAGTTTGATTATCCTAATTGTGTTTTGTCACCTGTTTTTTTTCTTGTAAATACTTTATCCATAAAGAGAGAAAAAAAAAGATATAAACATGCAAAAACCTGAATCCATAGTCCAAATAATACATACACATGTTTCGAAGCTTGAAAACTTCTTTATAGACTATGTTGAAAAAACATTATGTACACATATCATTTTTACAGTGAAGTGAAAAAATACCCAAAAAGAAAAGTGTACATTGATTAAGACCAAAATGTGCCTATCTTGTGAAAAGGAAAACAAAAGAAAAAAATATTTTGCTACAAAAGAATAAAAAACAAAAACAAAACTTAGTTATGCTAGAAACTGGTGATATGACAACTCCCTTTTCCTGCAACCAACTGCAAAAAAGAAAAAAAAAAATATCAAAGAAATCCAAGACT
This sequence comes from Hyperolius riggenbachi, assembly GCF_040937935.1. NCBI lineage: Eukaryota > Metazoa > Chordata > Amphibia > Anura > Hyperoliidae > Hyperolius > Hyperolius riggenbachi. The sequence continues at coordinate 326,657,307 of NC_090650.1, forward strand.
CTCAATGGAGGAAAGCCTAACTGCTAAAACTAGGAATAATGCACTGTACATGTCAATCACATGGTTTGTTCTGCAGCTAATAAAGTTATTCTAATTCAATTTGTTCTCTAATCCAGATTGTAATAAAAGCAATGCAATGTAAAAATAAAAAATAAAATAATAATAGAAAAAAAAGGCATGATGAAGGAAATCCTTGATTACTTACGCCACACCCCACCCGCAACATACCTTGTCTTTTCACCCTTTCAGAAATCAGTACCATTAAAGCGTTGAACATAAAACTAAATCCGATCTGAAAAAGGTACAAAAAGGCACATAAAATCCCAGTGCTTCTGTACTGTAAAATTCAAGTGTAACTGAGCTCAATCAATTTTTTTTTCCAAACGGTATTGGATGACTGATATTCCCACTGAGCCCAAATTGGTTTGCAGCCTATGCCAAAGCCTTCAAACAAGCGCTTGTGCTAGTAGACTACAAAGTTAAAGCCAAGCTTCTTTACACTTTTTTGGGAATATCAGTTCAAATGTTTGTTCTTGTCCACAAAAACGCAAGTTCAGTCCATAGTTCAGTCATCTCCTCCGCCATACATATCAGCTAGTTTCTTGAAGCGAGGTCCCCAGTCGTTTAAGTAATCATAATCTTGCTCGCCCCCACTACTTGATGAATTCAGGGAGCTTAGAGATCCAGCAGTTGAGCCGCTACCTTCATAATCAAAAACTAAGAGCGAGTCGTAAGGTGGAGCGGTGGGGTCATTGTCTGCTGCTTTCAGGCCCTGTAAAAAATACAAAAGAAATCTTTTGAGAAAAGTATTTTCTCTGCATTGTGTGATGAGCAATAATGGTTAACATCCCACTGTACTGTAACATCCTATTTACTTGCAGCACAATAGAGAGAATAAAGCTATCTCCAACCTTATCACAGATTAAACAGATACAGTATATTTTTTACGGAGATTAAACAGATATATTTTTTTTACAGAGATTAAAGAGATATATTTAGACACATATTAATTTTGCATGTTCCTTGCAAGCAGATGAATTCACAATTAACGAGCAGTAACATTAAGCACCCAGATAATATTCACATTTTACTTCCGGATATCTAACTAATGTGGGCAAATTACCTAGCGGAGTCGCTTGGTCAAGCCTATTTTCATGGTCAGATTATGACTAGGCATACAAGATTAGAATGAGGGAAATACAGTCATTTTAGCCACTTTTTTTTCAAATACTAGTTGCATCACTTTTGCTCTGATCTTTTGGCTTTAATATTTTTTGACCAAATATGACCAGAGTCAGAACACCTGCTTTGCATTTTTATTTTGTGACACACAGACTGAATATATTTTTGGGTAAATTGCACCCAAAATTATGTTTGGAGATCATCTTAGATGGCATTTCACCAGCAATTGCTAAACACATGCTGCAAATTATATAACAATTTGTAAGTAAAAAGACAAAAGGGGAAATTGAGAGCCCACTACAGTGTAGGATGTATTAACCTGTATTGGTAGCGAATATCCTGTATTGAAATAATACTCAATAAGTGAGGGTTACCGCTAAGGCAACTACTGTATGGGGGGGGGGGGGGCACACACAATAAACCTGATCCCACTTGGGTTAAGAAGCCACTCTCTGCAGATGTGAAAGTAAATGGTAACACATTTCCACCAAGGGTGGACGATATATTGCAGTATTTACTTTTATTCCCTGATGAAGCGGGTATTACCTGCAAAATGCATCGCAGCACAGTTGAGTGAAAACCAATAAAGCTTTTGTTTACCTGAATTTGACAGGTCATGTGATCGACTGGGAGGCAAGTCCAACACTACATCCCATTTTTAAACTGATTTTAGTCTACTTTATTCTTCTTGGTGCCTTTTTTACAATTTCTTCAATTTGTATGTAGTTTGGATTTGGGCCAACTCAAACTGGCAACATCTGTATTTGATTATTCCAATTTCACTACACATTACTCCCAGCAGTTTACTGTTTTGAAAACCTTTGCAGGTTTGATTTAAAGTTCAGAAAACCATCCTGCGCATATCTTAAAAATGACACACTAATAAAATGTTTGTAGACAACTCGGGAGCTTAGAACGCATGAAACAATGACATGCGTTTATTTATTCTTACTTTGTACAGTGCCACAGAATATGCTGGTGCTGTATAAATCAATAATAATAATAATAATAATACTATGCGTGTTTACTATAAACTGTATAACATTTCATACAAGCCAATACATTAACATGTTCCATAGCAGGAAAATACTACTAACTAAATCATTTCCAGAGGAGAAATAAATATATAAAAAAATAAAACATTTATTATGTAAATAATTGAACATATGACATAATGATCAGAGTACTCAGAATGAAAAGGTTATAATTCTTAATTTCATGGAAATAGGAAGCCAATGTGAAGAGTAGGGGAACATTTTAGATGGATGAATGTGTAAATAAAGAGTTTTGCATGCACCGGAATGGGCACAGCTGTCAAACCAAGATATAATTTATAAGTGGATTACAATGTTGGTAGTATTAAGTGAGAAGGGATGCATTTTAGAGATATTTTACAGTGGAATGTGCTGAACTTTGTAAGCCATTCAATCTAATGACTTAAAGGAAAAGCAGAATTTGACATGATTTTCCCGAGAGGATGATGGGTTGACAGTAAAAGGCTGTATACATGAACAGCATAAGGATTTGGTGAGTTATGTTAATTAGACCTAAGGAAAATATCTGACAACTTGAAACTGGAATATCGAATAGCGGTTTAAAATATAAGACATTCTGGAAAGGACCACTGATCCAGAAACAATATGTGAAATTCTCTTTAATCTATGTAAATAATTGCTTATAATATACATGCAAATAATTGCTTTTTTAATACGAAATATATTTGCAGTTCCTCACTTCAAGTCCAAAAACAAGGGATTTACAATTAATATAAAACCCTGACATAATATTCAATAAAAACATGTTTTCCTACTTTTTTTATTCCATACGGTTATCATATTTGCATTTGTGCATAAGTATTATTATTCATTTAGAAATTACAAGTTCCCAAAAGTACAGTTTTTTTGCTTTGAGAGCTGACTTTGCATTTTATTCATAACTGGTATTATTCATCTTGTATTGAAGGCAGAAATGCTCTGAGTTTCTGTCTGTGTCCAGGAACGTATGCACAGTCAGAGAATGTGTCACATTCCTCACTTGATACAATTAAGTAAACACAAGGTAACATTATCTCCACTTCGGATGCTTCCAGATTTCAGTAAAAAAAAATGCTGGTTGTATATAATATGCTGTAAATATTTTTTTCAGAGCAAAGAAGAAATGCTGGGTTTCATTCCGCTTTAAAGACAATGGGCAGACCAACACAAATCACTAATTTACGACCTTGCTAATTGACAATGCACACAGAATTGGTGGCATTGATGGAGACTAAAGCTGAATACCGCGGAAGATGGATATGGAGATAGGTAGGAAGGAAAGAAGCGAGGAACGATCGTTCTCCAATCCATCCTCCACAATTGAGTACTGCGGGAACAAACAACGGGCGCAAACATGACTTTGGACGATCGAGGTAATTAGCGCGGGGGTCAATGGGGATTAAAATGACTGTCCACAGCATTTAATAGGCTGATTTGCGTGCAGGGGGTGGGGGGAAAAATGGTGCATGCTCAAGGTTTCCTGAATCCCCATAGTCTCATGGCAAAGCTATAGCAATAAGGAAGTGAATTTGCATCAGCATGGGTGCCGTGTCCATTTCAGAAGCAGACCCAGCACCTCTGTGGAAACCCAGCCTTAAAGTGTCACTGCTAGAAAGTCTTTTCAGTTCAGTTTTGGATAGAGAGGAGACGGGTTAGAAACTCAGTGAACTGATAAACTGTTTTTCTACTTTTCAAAATAGTGTTTTTATTTGTCTTTCACTTTCTTTCTCAGTGATCCTCTTGTTGAGGTGTACCAGCTAAACTATGTTAAACAAAACACTTACAAGGTAAACCACTACCTACACAAAGCAATAGATATTTATAGGTCAGCAAGTCTAACATATAGCTAATAATCAAGTGATTTTTCCATCACTTAAAGCACACCTGAAGTGAGAGGAATATGGAGTCGGCCATATTTTTTTCTTTTTAAACAACGCATATAGCCTGACTGTGCTTCTAACAGTCAGTCTCTAATACTTTTAGCCATATACCCTGAACGAGAATGCAGATCAGATTTCAGAAGTCTGATTGGATTAGCCACATGCTTGTTTCAGGTGTGTGATTCAGACACTACTGCAGCCAAAAAGATCAGCAAGGCCGCCAGGCAACTGCTATTGTTTAAAATGAAATGAATATGGCAGCCTCCATATCCCTTTCTCTTCTGGTGTCCTTTAAAAAAAGACCCAAACAGTATATTGCCCTTGTTGGTCAACTCTGCATGTAGATCTGCTGTAGTATAGCACAAACAAAGCCATACAATTTATTTCACCATATATATAGTATTGATATTGAACGAAAAAATAATGGTAGCTTACACTGGAGACTCTATTATGTTCTAGACTACTATCATCACTAATATAGAGCATCTTTTTCAGTTGTGATAAAGCAGAGTAGATTCTGTTCTCAAAGCAGTTTAGAGCTAATTGTCAGAAATTATGCAGTTGTTATGTTGATGTTGTATAAATATACATGCAAATTAATACATTAAAGGATGTTCCATGTACCATCCTTTTCCCCATGCTTGTGAATATACTGTAGCAATCCCTTCTATCAGTATCTGAGGAAACCCAACTTTGACACTTGTCTATCGGAACGTGAGCCAAAGACTGAGACAACAGTTGGCTTTGTCCAGTGCTTGACATAAGCAATTACTACACTATAAGAGTGAGGATGAGAGCAGATGATACAGTGGGTGACTTTCAGTTATTTAATTTTGTTTCACTTCAAGTACACTGAAGAGGGGGAGATTTCAAAAAATTATTCATACCCGGTAGCCTCTTCCAGCCCCCTCCAGACAGATCACTTCCTCTCTGTCCTCCTGCATCACCTGGATCCTCTACAATTTGGCCTGTGGACTGTGCTTGCGCAATATGGCCTTGACTGAAGGACTTTCGGGGCCAAATTGCAGAGCATCCAGGCAGTGCAGGAGAACGGTGAGGGAGTGATCAGCTTGGAGGGGGCTGAAGGAGACCCAGGTATGTTATTTTTTTTATTACCCCCATCTCAGTGCATCTCAAGTATTAAGTATCAGTGTTTAATGTCTCTAAAATGTCTTGTTAAGCATGTTAAAACAGTATCTCATGATGTTTGGTGTAGGTACCTCCTTCATCCTCTTAAAACTGAAGAATGTGCTCTGTGACAGTAATGGAACGTCTTCTAAGACACTTAAAGAGTTACTGTTAGGCAAAAAAAGCAAATTTAAATATCTATTCTCCTGTGTTAAATAGTTTGGAAGATAGCCAAAAAGGCAATACTAAAGTTAAAAACTATCTTACTTTTTTGTCGGCTGAATAGCAATCGTCTTTTTCCCCAGGCTCCTAAGGAGTACGCAGAGCCGCAAAAGAGAAGTTGCAGAGCATGCTGGGAGTTTTTTTTCTCTACTGCCCTCCCTGTTCCTACCCTTCATTTCCCTATCCCTCCCTAATTCTTGACTGCAGCCTGATTGGCTGCTGTCCCCTGTCAGTCCTCATCCCCCCCCCCCCCCCGCCCCCAGCAGGAGCCTGTGCAATATTCTTCTCCCCCCGAAACAGGTGCGGATGTCTGCCCGACACCCCCCCTAGAAACAGGTGCGGATGTCTGAGTCCCCCTCCCTGCAGAAACAGGTGCGGATGTCTGCAAGACCCCCCCCCCCCCCGCCCCACCACAGAAACCGGTGCAGATGCCCTCTCACCCTAAAAAGCTAACACTGAGAGAGAGCGGGAGCAGAGTACATCTCCACACTTCCAGCGTCGCCACCGCAGTTTCCTCTGTCGCCGTGCATCTCTCTCACTACTGCTGGCGTCGCTCACATGTGACTCGGCGGAAATTTACTGGCGAGTCACATGATAGGAATCACGAGCAGTAGAGAGAGAGATGCACGGCAACAGAGGAAACTGCTGTGGCAGCGCTGGAAGTGTGGAAATGTACTCTGCTCCCGCTCTCTCTCAGTGTTAGCTTTTTGAGGTGAGAAGGCATCAGCACCTGTTTCTGCGGGGGGGGGGGGGAGGGGGTCGGGCAGATATCCGCACCTGTTACTGTGGGAGGGGGTTGGGCAGCAATCCGCACCTGTTTCTGCGGGGGTGGGGTGTTGGGCAGACATACGCACCTGTGTCTGCGGGGGGGGGGGGGGGGGGGGGGGTTGGGGGTTGTGTCGTACAGGCATCCACACCTGTTCCTGCGGGGAGGGGGGGGAGGGCGGACATCCACACCTGTTTCTGCGGGGGTGGGGGAGGTTGGTCGGGCAGACATCCGCACCTGTTTCGGAGGGGAGGCATTTAGACATCCGCAGCTTGGTGGGAGTGTCTGAAGGCTGGGAGTTGGGAGGGCTAATGCATACTAAATCAGAAGGAAGAGTGGAAGCAGAGTAAGGGAGGATATTACATCACGATTGGCTTCAGACACAGACAGTCAAAGATGAAACCTGTCAGGAACATAAATCTCTGTTTATACTATATAAAAATTTACTGAAATCAAAACATGAACAGTGTAATGCATATGTTATATAAGTACAGCCAGTATTTATCTACTGATATATGTGTTTTTTTCTCTGAGACCCTATACCTAACAGCTCCTCTGTAAGGGTAACTATTTGAAGCTACACTACTTATAATATGTATATGCCACGACCTGACTAAGTGCAAACCCGTGTGGTGTATCCGGCTACATTATGGAGAACCACAAGTATTTTTGTAGTGGGCTAAAAAAAAGCAATAATCTTTCTACAGTCAATTTGCTCAAACTCTCATGATTATATAAAATCTGATTTTAATTAGAGCTTAAAGTAAGAGCAATGATGCTGTCTATATAATCCATCTTGAGGTTTTGTCTGAATGTCAAACAACTTAATGTAATAATAAAGTAGTGTGCACTAATTTTCAGCATCCTACCAGTCTACCGTATTTTAGGTTATTACATTTTTACTCTACCTAATTATTTCTGACTGGTTGCAAGAGGTTGCTGCTTTTGAGCAATCTCGTTGTTCTTTGTGCTGCCTTATTGAACAAAACCTTCTAAATTGACTTTCAAGAAATGCTTTAGGCATCTCTATGAACAGAAAATCGTAATGTCCCAAATATGAAAAATAAACTCAGTTTCAATCTATATGCTGTGAAAAGGTTTCATAAGAGATATACAATATAAGTAGAACATCTAGATATACTACAAGAAAATGGAACTGGAGAGAATCCATTACATTTTTTACAGAACATAGTGATAGGCTAAGAATCTCACAAAGCTGTTCATAAGTCATTACAATTACACATATGTTAAAGCTGGGTGGCGAATGTCCTATCTACTCATAAATGACATGCTGGCGATCGGCAAATCACTCCAAAAGCGTGCCGCCTATCAGCCAAAAGCAAGCAACGTATAAAATTAAGTCAGCAATGGCTAGCATATCTTTATGAATGCATAGCTGCTTTGTCTATTTATGCACAAAGTTAAAGTTTGTGAGTGGAAGCAAAGGAGTGGGTGTTCTGATAGTTTAGTAGTTTCAAAAACTTTCTGATAATAGTTTCAGTAACTTTCTGATAATCAATACATGACTAAGTTGAAAACTCACCACTGTTACACAGGACCGACACTGGGCATGTTAGATCCTGTTTACTTGGGATTTCATTTAGCAAAATCTTAATAAAGTAACGGGAGGCTGACATTTTTGTTCTGCATCATTATCACGTGTTCTTTCTACTTTGCTTGTATGGTTTGGAAGCCAACAGCTCACAGGCTGTTAAAACGCTCCACAAGACAAGTGTATAAAGCACTTACATAATTGATTTCATTTGGCCGCTCTATACACTAATCCTATTTGAAATAACTCTTGGTAATTATGGAGGTATTGAATTTCAACCATTCTCACCAACTGAAAGGGAGATACGTGAGGGAAATCAAAATTAACTATTATTAAATTTGGTTTATAAATGAATTTAACAGACAAAGCAGGGCTGGTAAACTATTATTTGCAAGCCAAAATTAATTCCTCCAGTGAATACCGTAGCCAGTACATCTGAGATGCACTCATGTAAAAAACTGTTGAAATAATTACAGAATGTGTTCCAACAAAAAGAACATACTATTCTAGATAGAGCTTAGAAGCTTGCATTCCATTTCTCAGAGCATCAAAATGTTACCAGAAAAAGTAGTTATTTAAAACTGCTCTCTAAGGCCTCTTTCACAGTGCGACGTTAAAGTCGCACGTTAAAACAACATTCAACGCAGAATAACTCACTGCAATGAAAAATCAATGCCCAATTCACAGTGCACACGTTGCGTTGGTGTCTAACGCTGCACATTAAGTAAAAGTACTGCATGCAGTGCGTTATACACGTTATTAGCTGCATTGGACTGTTTGCACATGCTCAGTAATGACTTGGAAACATACTTTCTGCGACTTTTTGGGGGCATTGCGTTGTAATTTGCGTTGCAACTTTAACGTCGCATCAAACCGAAACGTCCTACTGTGAAAGAGGCCTAACTTAATAAATTAAGAATGATACTTCAGCTTAATTTGCCTGCACTCCTTATGTCAAAACAAAGTGCCAGTGTTGAGATATGGGGACTTCATGTTCTTCAGGTTTATAAAAAAATACTGTAAGTACTGCTCCTCTGATACAGTGCTCAGCTGTAGGACAACTCTTGTTATACTCTGAGTCAGAGGACTTGGCACATTCTGGTCGCCTCCTCTATGACAGTGCTCCAAACCCTGCATTGTGGCAGAGGCCAGAGTATGACGTTGAGGTAGTGTGGGCCGTGGGGGGTTGGCAAAGTTACAATTAAACAACAGAGACAAGCAGCAATATGGCCTGTTGGAATTCACTCTAAAAATTACTTTTTTCCTATGTTGCTGTCAATTACTGTTAGTAAAAATCTGACAGGTTTTGGACTAGTCCATCTCCTTATGGGGGATTTTCAGGTATTTAATTATATCCAAAAGCATTTAATAAACAGCAGCTGATCGGGCTGGCGGGGCTCCTTTCCATGGAGTGCGCGTTTGTAAACAATAAAGGTAATACTGAGAATCGCCCAAAGAAGATGGACTAATCTAAAATCTTTCAGCTCTTAAGTCCCTACTGTAAGTGACGGCAACATAGGAAAAAAATAATTCATAGTGCATTTCACTCTGGGAGGTCTATATTTTATATGTATGTATTTTAAATGTATTTTAAACATTACACATTTATTTGCAATGGTGGACCTATAATTTATATATTTACCTGGCTTGCTATTTTTATTTTCTTTTACATCTTGTTACTTTTACACGTTCAGACAGCTGGGACAAAATTATTCCACAATTTCTAGCTGCGCATTGAGACTGGGTGAAAACACGATAAAGAAAATATTTTTTTTGTTTTGTTTTGAGTTAATGAACTGAATATACTTAGAACAAGACAATCTTCTAAAGTCTGCAATATGTTCAACAGGCTTGCAGCAAACCTGCTTAACTAATTGACTGAAGATGAGACTTCTGCTTAGGTCTTGTTCTTTACCATGTTATAAAAAAAAACTCTAACACTTGCCAGGCTCACGAGCTGTGACAAGTGATTTGTAATTGCCTGACTGCACAGTGGTAGAGGTTGATCAGGACAGTACATAGAGGTCAGGCAGGTGTGGCAGCAATACTCAGGACCAGACACCGTGCCAAAACATAAAAGGCAGAGGTTAATAAACACAAGGGATAAGCTAGGTAGAAGGTCAGCAAAGTCCAGGCCAGAGAACTCATCAGTTTATTACCCTTGAGCTAATGGTCAGACATGTAGCTAGATGAAAGTCAAGTGTCAGAGGCCAAAAGACTTAAATTCAATATTAGAAAAAACAGGAATAAATGCATAAGCGACTAAAAGGTAAGTTGTGATCAGTAAGTAGTTGTCCTATTTCAAATGCTACTGTAGTGTTTAATCCTATGCAAACAACAGAAGGATATATCTGATCATTAGATATCAGATCAGGTAGAAATCACAGCTTAGTATGCATTTATGCAAAAATTTCCATTGTCTAGTGGCCATCTCCCTCCCTTATAATGTTTCTTGGTGTCAAGTGGCCCCCTTCCCTCTCCTATACAGTTCCCTTGTGTCTAGTGAACCTCTTCCTCCCCTATACAGTTTCCTGGTGTCTAGTGGGCAGCACGGTGGCGTATTGGTTAGCTCTCTCGCCTTGCAGCGCTGGGTCCCTGGTTCGAATCCCAGCCAGGGCACTATCTGCAAAGAGTTTGTATGTTCTCTCCGTGTCTGCGTGGGTTTCCTCCGGGCACTCCGGTTTCCTCCCACATTCCAAAAACATACGGATAAGTTAATTGGCTCCCCCTAAAAATTGGCCCTAGACTACAGTACTTACACTACATAATATAGACATATGGCAATGGTAGGGATTAGATTGTGAGCTCCTTTGAGGGACAGTTAGTGACAAGACAATATATATACACTGTACAGCGCTGCGTAATATGTCGGCGCTATATAAATACTAAATAATAATAATAATAATAATAATAGTGGTCCCCCTCTCACCCCTAAGGAGTTCCCTGGTGTCAAGTGGTCCCGCCTCCCACCTCTATACAGTTTCCTGGTGTCTAGTACTTCCCTCCCCCATATGGATTTCCTAGTGAGCTTCAGCTCCTCATGGAAAAAAAGGCCTGACAGTTATGTTTAGTTAACCAGCCAGGCGATATGGACGAGCTCAGCTCGTCCATCACCGCCGGAGGCTGCCGCTCAAGCCCTGCTTGGCCGATTTTCATGAAATAAAAAGGAGCACACGCAGCCGCGTGTGCTACCTGATCGCCGCCGCAGCGATCCGCCGCATGCAGCAGTGAAAGAGGGTCCCCCCAGCCGCCCGAGCCCAGCGTAGCTGGAACAAACAGTTCCGGCCAGCGCTAAGGGCTGGATCGGAGGCGGCTGACGTCAGGACGTCGGCTGACGTCCATGACGTCACTCCGCTCTTCGCCATGGCGACGAGGTAAGCAAAACAAGGAAGGCCGCTCATTGCGGTCTTCCTTGTTAATTCCTTGTTAATTCTGATCGCCTAAGGCGATCAGAATGACGCGTCCGGAGCGCCCTCTAGTGGGCTTTCATGCAGCCAACTTTCAGTTGGCTGCATGGAATAGTTTTTTTTTAATAAAAAAAAACCTCCCGCAGCCGCCCTGGCGATATTAATAGAACGCCAGGGTGGTTAAATGCCCCAGACTATCTAGGCAACTGAGTGTTTTCGCAGTACAAAGTATAACGGATGATGTGTTGCAATACTGAAATGCACTCAACAAGTTCTAAAGCTAGAGTTTTGAAGGGTATCCATATAATATGTCTTGGTAGATATTGTAAAGCAGGTCTCATATTATAACCGTTACTACTTTTACCTAGTACCAGCTATTTTAGGATTTGCAGCTTTGTATTGGTTAGAAAGACTAATGTAATGAGATGACATTATATCTAAACTCACCTCGTTGATGAAGTCTCCAATATCACCAGGATGAGGAGCACCAGAACGGACTGGGTACTGAGGCTCTGCATGTATAGGTCTTTCATCCATACGTCGTATTCCCACAGGTTTAATTGCATCTGGTTCTAATGTGTCAGGCTGCTGCAGCTGGCTTAAATCGTAGTCCTTCAAAATAAAATACAGAGTAGAAAATAAGTAGTCAAATACCATTCTGCATATTAGGCTAAAAGTAAAACATTTAAAGTGGCTTTTCAAATGGAGAAGTAAAAACATGTAAGAAATTTTACACATAAACGTTCCACTAACTAACTAAGAATAAGTTAGGAGATAAATATTGGCGGGGATTGCAGAGGGGAGGGTTGGCTAAAGTTAAGCATCAGTGGAGAGAGGGCTCATGTGAAAACAGTGTTAGGTGTTAGTAAAATATCGTTTAAAATTACTGATATTTTACTATCAGGATAAGCCATTAACTAAAATGGAATATTGTCAATTTTACTGATATTCCACTAGCGGCTAGGGATGGTCGAAACATTTCGGAGGAATACTGATTTCCAAGTGTCCGATCAGAAATGGGCTTACCGCAGCAGTAATCAGAACTTGGTCTTGAAAATTGGTATTCCGGGGAAATACCACATTACCGTAACTTGGATATTGTATCTCAATCACATAGCTTCGAAGCATTGGACCAATCAGAGGCTGCAGAATGTTTCCATTTAAATTGGAATACTACAATCACGAGACTCAGTAAAACTTGGTAGTATCGAAGTCCTGTAATAGGTCCAAAATTTCCATGGTATTCTGATTTCCAAAGTAAACCACCACATTCTCTGATTGCCCCAATACTACTACTCCTATTATTTCTGAATTGAGGCCAATCATAGGACCAATCAGAGAAGGTGGAGGTTTACCTTGGAAAATGCAATACCACTTAAATTTTAGACCAATCACAAGACTTGGATACTACCGAGTTTTACCATGTCTTGCGATTAGTCTAACATTTTTGCCATATTCTGATTTTAATGGAAAAGTTCTGCAGCCGGTGATTGGTTCAATGCTTCTGACTCAGAAATATTTGGCCAATCAAAAAATTCGGTAGTGTATCTAGGATGTCTGCATATTAGCGTCTGAAAAAATAGCGTATTCTGGAAAAAAACACTTTGAAAAAAAAAAAAAAAAAACGAGCAAATTCGGTAATCGGCATTTGCAGTAATTGGTACTTTCGCTTAATCTGAAATTGGCATATCAGATGATCCCTACTAACGGCTTTTCCCAGACCCCAAATTACTGCAGCACCCTTTTTAACCACTTGCCGACCGCACGCTTATACCGTGCGTCGGCAAAGTGGCAGCTGCAGGACCAGCGACGCAGTACTGCGTCGCCAGCTGCAGGCTGATTAATCAGGAAGCAGCCGCTCGCGCGAGCGGCTGCTTCCTGTCAAATCACGGCGGGGGGCTCCGTGAATAGCCTGCGGGCCGCCGATGGCGGCTCGCAGGCTAAATGTAAACACAAACGGAAATAATCCGCTTTGTTTACATTTGTACGGCGCTGCTGCGCAGCAGCGCCGTAAGGCAGATCGGCGATCCCCGGTCAATCAGCGGCCGGGGATCGCCGCCATGTGACAGGGGACGTCCTGTCACTGGCTGCACAGGACGGATAGCGACGGATAGCGTCCTGTGCAGCCCGGATCACCGGGGAGGGGACAGGTAGGAGAGGGAGGGGGGAATTTCGCCGCGGAGGGGGGCTTTGAGGTGCCCCCCCCCGTCAGCCACACGCAGGCAGAAGAGATCAGACCCCCCCTGCACATCATCCCCATAGGGGGGAAAAAGGGGGGCAATCTGATCTCTCTGCCTGCACCCTGATCTGTGCTGGGGGCTGTAGAGCCCACCCAGCACAGATCACTAATAACCACGCTGGTCCTTAAGGGGGGGTAAAGGGTGGGTCATCAAGTGGTTAAATGTACACAGTCAAACATCTACTAATTCAATAACATTCAAAGAGAACCCAAGGTGGGTTCTAAGAATCGTATTAGCACACAGAGGCTGGGTCTGCATACAATTCCCAGCCTCTGCTGCTATACCGTCTACCCGCAGGCCCCCCCCCCCCCCCTGCGCTCTGCTGTCCCCCATAAATCAAACGCCGTGCTAGCGACATTGCTAGCGTGCTTTTTACCTCTGCACTTGTCACTCTGGTCGCTCCCCGCCTCCTCTATGTTATCGCTCCCCGCCTGCGTCCTTTCCCTCCCCGCTGATTGGAGGGAAGGGATGCAGGCAGGGAGCGGAGATATAGAGGAGGCGGGGGAGCGGCGAGAGTGACAAGTGCAGAGGTAAACGGCCGGCTATCGACACGCTGCGTCGCTAGCACGGCGCTTGATTTATGGGGGCCAGCAGAGCACGGGGGGGGGGGGGGGGGGGCTGGGGGAAACACTATAGCAACAGAGGCTAGGCAATATATGCAGACCCAGCCTCTGTGTGCTAATGGTATTCTTAGAACCCACCTCGGGTTCTCTTTAAGTAGATCCTAATAGTGTAATATTCCTATGAGGTGTGAGTTGCAAACTCCTGCAGTTTAATAGCAAATGACTATAAATAAATTACAGATTTGCTGTACCACTTTTGTTCACCAATAATAGCAAGTACGGAAGAACCTTTAGAAAATCGACTGTAAGCTTATAATAGTGTTTCTCTTCTCCTATCCCGTGAAGGTGTGATTTTTCTTGTTCCGTGCTTATAATCCACACCCCTAATTATTTATTGTATAAAAATGGTAGTATAATGATGTTTTATAAATAAAAGGTCATACTAAATCTATAATAACAATACAACACAAGCAAATGCAGGCTCTCAGCTGGTGTCCTGTGCTGTTCATATGAAGAAGCCATAAATCTGGAATAATAAAAATATTGAAATGCAGTGTTCACGGAAGGTGTCATTTTAAGCGATAAAACACCTCATAAGCTTCTGACGCAATCAACACCTTAAAAGCAGAAAAGTTCACTAATTTAGCACGTGTGAAATAGAAAGATGTGTTCTTAGTTCTACAAGATATTACATTTATTTTACACACGAAGGGATGTATCCGCAATGGATTACAGAATGCTAGGGCTGTCAACATCTTTCTTTAATCTCACCTGAAATTAATTAAACATGCTTCAAGGTTGAATCATGTTTTATGTACTAAAAGCAGTGAGATACATTCCCCAGATTTAAAAATAACGTTTGTATAACAAGAGGAACAGTCTGCACTTTCTAATACATTTTACATGGATAGCAGGGTGTCCCTGGCCAATTTTATGTACACGGTTCAACACCAGTTTGTGCTTAACACAGCGGAGAAAATCATAGGATCGCCCCTGCCCCCACTGGACCTCCTCCACACAGCGAGACTGGGGTCGAGGGCTTCCAAGATTTCACAGGACCCCTCTCACCCGGGGAACTGCTACTTCGGATTTATGCAAACAGGCCGACGTTACAGGACCATCTATTCCAGAACTACCAGGCGCAGGAACACATTCTTCCCTCAAGCTGTCCTCTACCTGAACTCCAAACCTTCCCTCTGTGACCGTCCGTAGCGCCTAGCCCCTAGCCAATGCTCGGATCCCTGAACTCTCACCACTCTGGGCAGTACTGCCCTTCACTCTAGCTGCCAGTACTCTCAAATGAACTGTCCCCCAGTTTCTACAATCTATGCTGCTATACCCATCTCGTTGTATATTCCTGTCTGTTCTTGTTTTGTCTGTCATGTAAGAAATGCCTATGCCATGTGTACCACAAACAATTCCGGGCACGACAACTGTCGTACTTGGCGAATAAAGTCAATTCTAATTCTGATTCTGATTCTCAGGGCAATAGTGGTATGTAACCCAGAACTATGCTATAGGCCTGGGGGCTTATGGTAGAAGCTTGAAGGCCAGTTTAACAATCAAGTGACCGTTCTTCCCTTTATAGGTAAATAGCTGAAAGGGGTAATGTGTTTTTTTTTTTTTTTAAAAGGAACCCAATAATATTTTATGTTTTCCTTCTTTCTTCTTCTGTATATTTCCTTATTTGCATCTGCATTTGTCTTTCTTCTTCTGTTTAGGTCTACCTTCCGACATCATCTTAGTCTGTTTACTTCCATCATTTTCATCTGTATACTTATATATATCTTCCTGCTACAACCCAGGCTCTATTATTGCAGTCTTATAACCTTATGGTTTTTTTCTGTTCTACATTGCTGATTACTAACCACCATACACTGTTCATACCCACCAGTAAAATTATCAGATCCCCCGTCTAGGGCAACTGAATGTTCCACAATGTTTTTCTATTGGTCCACCTTCCTGAGCATGAGATAGGGATAAGCCTTTTGTCCATGGCAGCAGGGTCTCCCCTATTTGTATGGGCTATGTGCATGGTATTGTTCACAAGGTGAAGACCATGTTAGTGGGTTGAATATTCCCTGGGGAATATAAGTCTTTATGAGGGACAAGGGAGTAATGTGAATTGGAGAGAGCATATTCACTATTGTGTATATTTTTATTTAAAGTGAACCTAAAGCCGCTTAAAAAAAATGAGATGAACTCACCTGGGGCTTCCCTCAGCCCCCTGCAGCCGATCGGTGCCCTCGCAGCTCCGGTCTGATGCTTCTGGACCCGCCGGCAATGACTTCCGGTTTCGCCGTCACCGGCCGACAGGCATGGGAACGCGAGTGATTGTTCGCGTTCCCAGCCTGTATATCACCCCCTATGCTGCTATTGCGGCCAGGAGGTCGCAGGGGGCTGAGGGAAGCCCCAGGTGAGTTAATCTCATTTTTTTTAATCGGCTTTAGGTTCACTTTAAGGAAAACAACTTTAAAAAAATTACATACTTTTGACACACTGTATATGCTCATAGGCACTTGCATACACAGTGCTGACAAAAAAGACATCACCAGCCATCACAATGTCTAGCTTCCATATGACCTAAGCATTTCCTTGATATGTATAGTGGAAGTGTATGTGCAGGAGCATTGTTTCTTTAGTCATAGCAATAGAACATTGATTAGAGTAGGCAGTTCTTACCACTGAGCACAGCAGTGACAAAGGGTTGAGAAAGCCACAGGTGTGAGCTTATATGATTTATGACCACACAGCTTTGTATTGTATCGAGCAATATAAAACCAGCAGCGGCACCGTGATTGATATTAGACCATAGCCGACCAGAATCTCCTCTATAAAATCAAGTGGTGCAATGCAGCAGACCAGGCAAATATTCAATATCAGGAAAATGTCAATTATTTTCCTGATTAACTTCAAATCGAGAAGTGTATGGCCAGCTTTAGAATATCCTACAGACTTTGCAAATTATATAACACGGTTGCATGCCTGTATTTAATATTTATTTGTAAAAAATAAGGTTAAAACACTAGTGATCATTATTAGATCATTATGATTGTAATGGTAAATTTTGCATCATTTTCATAAAATCGTAACTGCGAAAAACTATGCAAAATGTTGCAATTAGGGGTATATGTATAATTTTCGTAATTACGCTTATTTTCATAATAGCACAATTTCACTGAATTACAACCAATTGTTACATGAAAGGTAAAATAAATCGTTATTGGAAATTATGATGCAAAATTATGCATATGCAAAACTTTAACTCATCACTAATCATCACAAAAAGTTATTAAAACATTTGCAAATTTGACAAACACCCACCTGATCCTCTTCTCCTCCACCTTCCTCATCATACTTCAAAATATTATCTCTGACATCGTCCTCGGGGTCAATGAGCAACTGCTTGACTTGCCTCTCCTTGTCACGTCGTTTCATCCACACAACAAACATTAATACCAGTGCTGTTAGAAGAAGAAATATTCACAATAAGTAGAATATAAAAGACCTCTGAATAAAGTAGCACATTTACTGGCTGCAGTATGTGACTAAGGCACCAGCAAATTCATTAGTGTACAATATGCTAAAGAAGACTAATAGTAATGAGATATTTGGCTTGCATCCATAATGGAATTTTCACCCAATTATTACCAAATCTTGCTTTAAACATATCGGATTTCTCTTGTAGACAAATTAAGTCAGCCAATTAGTTTAACCAAGGCCTTTAAATATTAATACACTTTAACTTGAACAAGTAAATCAATTTGCTTTCATCATTCATTTTACTAACTGTAAAACAAATCTGTGGAACACAAAAACAAGCGACTGTAAATCACTTGTACTGCAGATGTTGTATACAATGTATGCCCTGAAATTGTAATTTGCTTTTATGGAATCGCAGCTCTTTTGTCTGATTTACTTGTATTCTTTTGCACTCTAGCAGCTGTGGCAAATAGGTAGCAAGTTATGGAAAGCACAACAGGTGTCCCTAGACATCTGAACCAATCACACGGTACAAACTGCATCAGCAGCCGTTGGTTCCTAGTGAAATCAGTGGACCTGATCTCAAAGGCAACAAAGGCAACAAAGGTCATTTAGTAAATAAATATCAAATGCTAATTCCTGCATGCAAAAATCACAGGAGTACTCCCTAATTACGTCACAGTTACAAGAGCGCGCTGACCACATCATTGTGTTAATTCCTGTCTCTAGAGCATAGTTATGGTTGTACAGGATCGACAACAACCTCAAGTCTTGGGCTGCTAAACTTGAGGAACATATGGAGATTCTCCGTCAAGAAAGGAAGGCAAGAAAATGATGTGACAGCCATATCTAATTTAATACAAAAGGAAAACTGTAGAGAAGTAGCTTTTATAACAGAGAACTTAAAAAATAGAGCCTGGTGAACAGGGATAACACTGTACATTGCATTACAATTGCTGCCAGCATTTGTAAATTATAAGGCTGAGTTGAGCTATTAAAGAAATAGGGATTGAGGAGGTGGGAGCAGACAGGTATTGCCAAAAGTAAAAAGGGTGTTTAATCAAACACATACGGTATCACAACAGTTTATAGTAACTTTCTCCATTTCCTCAGAGCTTGCTCCTGCTTGCCAGTGCCCCAGTAGGGTAAGGCAACTTTGTAGAAGCCAATGTAGAGTCTAAATGTTTTAGCAAGAAGTTTTCTTGAATCAGTTTTGAATCAGGATGATACCATTTATTGGCTAACTTAAAAATATTAGAGTAAGGTTTCGGCTATTGGTCCTTCATCAGACTTGAATCCTGTTACAAAATTCAAATCTGATGAAGGCACAACAAACAAAAGCTTACTCTTATATATTTAAAGTTAGTGAATAAATGGTATCATCCTAAATCAAAACTATTTGGTTTTACTGATGGCTAAAATGGTACTAGTCAGTTTTTTAGTGCATCCAATAGCAAGTTGAAGCCCGCATCGTTCCTATAAGTGTGCCAACTTTCTTGTGCCTCTAGAAGTGTATCATAACTCTGTAGCATGTATTGTCCCTTATACTGTATGTCAGCTTTCCACTTTGCTCAGTAGTTCGTTTCCAGCTTTGTAGCCCCCCTCAATGTATTGCAGCAACTTGTCTTTAACCTACAGTATCTGGCAGCTAAGCAGTGTGTTCCTCCTCAAAACTTTTAGTGTAGATAAGATAAAATAGTTCTAAGAAAAGAAGTGCAGAGGATGCCTGGTAACATAGATCAACAGTCAGAGCTGCAGCGTGCATATCTGCTAATCTGGGCAGTCAGCAGGCTTACCTCCTGAACTATGCATCCGACATCAAATGAAAACAAGAGATTCAGAAAGAAGCCTACAATCTAGAACTGGTAGATGTACAGAGGCGCCAAAAGGATAAAATATGCTAAAATGTTTAAAATATTCGGGTGGCGGCGGTGGACCGGCCACTCAGAAATAGACTCGATGCTGTCGCTTAAGATAAAGACAATTTATTCACATACTCCATGAACAGAACCGCAACGCGTTTCACGGGTATATTCCCGCTTCCTCAGGCAATAAACAGACAGGAGTACACAGTACAGTCTCAAGGTCACGAATAGGGCCTCTGTCTCTGTTTTACAATCTAGAACTGACAGATAATACTTTACACGTTTCTAGATACGATAACAAGCTGTCATAGTCCCGTTGTTTACATTCAGCTGATGTATAGAATATTTTCTTGCATTCTTCTTTGCACCACCAGCCCCAAGTCTATGAGTGTCATGGCATATTTTTGTTTTCAGGATAAAGTAAATATCTCAGAATGCATGCTACTACTTGCTTCCTAAGCCATGTCTGAAGCACTCTTTCCCACCTTGGTGAAAAAAAAGAAGGAAAAAAAACCCTGAAAAGACCACTGAAGGCCTCTAATCCACACAGCTTATTCCATTCTAGACCCGAACTAACACATTCCTTCATACACCTACATTTCCTGTTACAAAGATGGAATTACAAGTGTGTAAGTCCACTGAGATAACCTGTTTGCAGCTTTCACTAGTTACGTCAGATGCACATCCTTTCCTGGCAAATTGTAAGGGAAGTATTGGGCATTCTCTGAAAAATTGAATTTTGCCGCTGATATTTTATTTCCTCTTATGTATGTTAAGTTTAACGTGTTTTAAATTAATTATGTACTGCACCTGGGAGATTATTATTATTATCTGTTTATTTTTCCTATCTTACTGATGTCTCCAACTATCATAACCCTTCTACTAGTGGGAAGAAGAAAAATATTTCACATTTATTCTTGGGGATAAAAAAATCTACTTGTTTTTTTCTGCGGCTAAGTTAAAAACAATGCTGTTCCCATAGCACCTGACGTGCTTTGTGAAGATGCTTGAATCCATCATCAGCACAGTAAGCAGAGAGGTATTAAAGTAAAATATAGCACTGTAGAATTATTTATGTGGTCTGTGCATAGTTGTTCGACTTAGAGCATCGCTATGTTTGTGTCTTCTGGAGTGCTGTAGCAGCAATAGTAGTCTTTCCCCCTCTTGATGTGTAAAATCTCAATTATAATTCTGGAAATATGCAGCCGAGCATTACCCAGGTAGTTTATGACTTGCAATTAGGCCCGAAAAGTGCACACAAACCACCTTTCTTCTCTGCAAGCCTGGAGAATAGCTGCATCCATCTCAAAATAAAATATGTATTAATCAATGTTTATGACTTAATCTCTTGGCCCTGAGAAATGTCTGAGAGCAGGACCAAAATATCCTATTATAAGTGATTATTTATTTTTATGTCTCTGGTAGAAATGGTCCTTCTTGAGGGAAAAAAAGTAAAACAGGTTTAAACAATTTGTGAAAGTGTCTGTGTGAAGGTTCTTTTTTTATCCTGATCATGTTATATACAATTTTAAGTAGCCTCAATTGGACATGGTTTACTGTTCTAAAAGACTCTTCATCATTATAGCAGAGCAACTTTACAGTTCTACTGATTGAAAGAATTTTCTAGACATGAGTACTTCGAGCTTCTAGCTAACTTGACTGGATCTTTGTAAAAACAACACAAAGGTCAAAGTAAAGGACCAAACTAAGGAGCAGAGGGGGGAATCAGAAATCAAAAAGCAACATACTGATCCTTTACATAGTTGGAGTGTCAGATACGCTACCATAGATATTTAAACATCCCTGTTTTCTTCGAACCCAACAGCAGGGGAGGGGACCTTCAACACCAGTAATCATCACCATACAGTCCTATTGTGTTAAGCTTTAATGCTAGGTACACACCATACAATTTAGATGGTTTAATAGATAATTTCCGACATGTCCGATCTTATTTTCGATAGTTTTTCTGATCGTTCTCATAGAAGTGAATTTAAATAGATAAGAAAAGATAACAGAAGCAAATCGGAAATCGATCGGAAAATCGAATCGGAAATCGAAAAAAAATGCACCGTGTGTATCTAGCACTAGACATTTTGGAGTCAGTACACTCACTTGCCCAGGCTCTTAAATAGTGTCTTTTTGTGTCAGTTAGACTGTTAAGTGGGTTACCTGTACTTATAAAATGTCAAGGAATCACCCCTTCACTTGTGAGAAAGAACTGAAGACCATATCCAGTTGAATCTACTTTAATTTACCCTTAGATAATCTTCTAAATGCTTTGCTATGGCAATAAACTTCAACGTTCAGTGTGGGAAAAAGGTAGAGAAGCAACTAAAACTCATGAATGTGAAGACAACAATAACGAGGATGCAACTCCAGAGCCCAAACAATATTCTAGGACAAGTAAAGTATTGAAGTGAAAAAAGAGGAATGTCTGCCTAGAGTACTCCTAGAGTGTATAAGCAGTGTCCTGACTCAATGGTTTGCCCTCTTGTCTTAATCGTTCTAAGGTTCCAAGCCCAAATCCCACCAAGGACCCCTTTTGCATGAAATAAGTATGTTTCCTCAATGGACCCCAGTTTCTTCCCATAAGCTAAACACTTGACGATAAGTTTGTACATATATGTGCACATGTACATGAAAGGGATTTGATGGTTGGTGCCTTTGGGAACAAAAATATTTATGAATGCTTCTAGGTACTATACAGATCACCATATACTGTAATATAATGGATGCAATCTAAATACTGGAAATAATAAAAATAACAAACATAATGGTGCGCATAATGCTGTAAAAACGGTGTAGGTGATCACTAAGCTCCATGTTACTTTTTAAATACGTTTTTGATGGATTTTTTAAAGGACAACTGAAGCAAGATGCATATGGAGGCTGACATATGTATTTCATTTTAAACAATACCAGTTGTCTTGCTATCCTGCCGATCCTCTGCTTCTAATTCTTTTAACCATAGACCTTTAACAAGCATGCAGCAGATCAGGTGTTTCTGACATTATTGTTATATCTGACAAGATTAGCTGCAGGCTTGTTTTAGGTGTGTGATCCAGACACTACTGCAGCCAAATAGATCAGCAGGGCTGCCAGGCAACTGATATTGTTTAAAAGTAAATAAATATAGCAGCTTCTCACTTCAGTTGTCCTTTAAGACAAGCAGGAGGTGTCTTGCTGCAGAAATTATGAAATGTATCTGTACTTGTACTAGACTTTCATAGACTTTGGCAACTATATCAGCAAGTGTACACAGTTTTACTGTGGCAGGACTGTCAAGTTAGATGCAATGGGCTAATCTGTTCAGTGGGAAAGGTACTTACTTAGCAGAATAATGATGCACAGAAGAATAGCAATGATTGCACCTGTCCCAAGACCTGTTCCAATGATTGGTGCAACTCCACTACAATATCCATTCATGTCACAAGAGCAGACTTTGACACGCAGGTAAGAAATGTTTGTCATGGAAGGATTTCCAGAATCTGTGATTTGTATTGGGACAGTGTAGATTCCGTCATCTAGAGAGCCAATCTTCAGACTTAGCTGAGCATGATCACCTAGGAAGAAAAACATTCATGTTAATTGTTGTCTAAAAACATGTGTGAATGTCTAAAAATATTCCTTCTTTGTCCATAGGTTGCAATGCTTTATCGTTTGATAAATAGTCAATGCATCCATGATGATCCCTGCACAGTTACGGCAGTTCAAGGCTATAGGCAATGTAAGGGTACATGCTCTTTCTAAGTAGGGCTTCAGTACAAGTCAGGAAGGACTGCAAACATGATCCCATTAAGGTTCACTGATCTCTGCAAAGCAGGACTTCTACACAGTAATAACATGACTCTATTTCCCAGTACACTGGCAAGCAGTTGAATATTTTGGTTTACTCTATACAGGGAAAATTATCCAGCGTCAGTCTACCTTACAATATTGCTTCTCCACAACGTCCAATGAACCCCGAAAGCAGAACCGGGGGGTCTGTGCTGATTACTGCAAGAACTGCTGTTGGTGCAGCTCAAAGAGAAAGGAGAATGGCTATTGTGTCACACTCATGTATGTTTGACCTAAATTATTTACTGAAGCACTAGAAATGTAAAGGACTTAGGTTCAATCTTCACTGCCTGCGTTTGTGTTGTGATTCCACAGCAATTGCATTATGAGAAAAGCATTCTCATTCACTTGAATAAGAATCATGACGAAATCACACCAATTTAGAAAAATCACTGTAAAATTGACCACAGCAATTCATTCAAAACGTAACACTACAGACACACTGTGAAAATGCAAAACAAATGCAGCCAGTGGAAATTGGGCCTTATCTGAAGGTGTATGTACTTTTTGGCTTGCCTTTGTGAAGGCTCAGCTAACTACTAGGCTACATTCACAGTGTGGCGTTGCATTGGACAATATAATCGCATTTGTGGTAAATTCAGAGGAAGCTCCCACCATAACAACTGAGATTATCTATTAGTGATCAAACACAATGGATTACTGATGGCACTGGGGCACCTGTGCACACATTCAATTTTCACCCAAGACAATCAAAATAGTATTAGAGGCTAAATAAAGTCTATGGCCTCGATTCACTAAAGGGTGCTAAGTGTAAGCACGCCAGTGAAAAGGCACTTAGGACGAGAAAACAGCAGCTTCACGCGCTAATATGCGCGCAAGCATTTGCACGTGCAAAGGTTAGCGCTGCGCAACTTCGCACCGTTGCACGCGAAACGTCGCACCGTTCGCACGCAAAATAGCCTGAAAAGCTATTTTACACGCGAATAATGTGACGTTTTGCATGCAACGGTGTGACGTTTCAGGCGCACCAACTTAACGCGCGATCAGTAACAGCTTTGAACGTTCAAACAACTTAGCACCCTAGTTTGCACGTCCAAAGCTTTTAGGCGTGCTAACTGTGTTAGCACCCTTTTGTGAATCAAGCCCAATAGGACAACTGTAGTAAGAAGAATATAGAGGCTGCCATATTTATTTCCCTTTAAATGCTCTGCAACCGCCTAACATCGATGGGCGGTCGCAGAGCGGCTCCCTAGATCCGCCTAATGCTGATTGGCAACAGGTCCTGGAGACGATGATTAGCAGGGAATGTGTGCGCGCATGCATGAGCGTTCCCTGCTGAAAGACGGAGCGGTGATCAATGAACAGCCTACCAGCCACGATGGGAGCTGGCAGGCTGTTAGAAGAAAAGCAAACAGTAATCTTCATTTGTACAGCGCTGCGATCTAGCGCAGCGCTGTATAGGGGACAGCTTTGTCACTTAGCTGTCCCCTGGAGTGGATCACAATCTACTCCCCCTCATAGGCTGTTGCCTACGAGAGGCGATTAAAGTGATGGGATCTCTGTGGAAAGGGAGGAAAAAATAGCATTTCTTATTAAAAAAATAAAATAAAATTGATAACAAAAAATAAATAAATAACATGGCAGCAGCAATCGGATACCACAAACAAAAAGCATTGTTGGTAGAAAGAAAAGGAGGTAAGATTAATTTGGGTGTTAAGTTGTATGGCCGTGCTATAAACTGTTAAAGCTACCCAGTGCGTAATTGTAAAAAATCACCTGGTCACTGGGGGGTGTAAACCTGTGGTCCTGTAGTGGTTAAACAATACCTTGCCAGATCTGACAATAATGTCAGAAACACCTGATCTGCTGCATGCCTGTGCAGGGTCTGTGTCTGAACGTATTGGAGGCAGAGGATCAGCAAAACACCCAGGGAACTGGTATTGCTTAAAGGACTTACGAGGTCAAAAATCGTAATTTTGATATTTACCTGTTTAATATTTGAATCCATAGGTGTGTTCCAATGCGCCCTCCGTTCTATTCCGCCTCAAAAGTATCCTTTATATTCCCCCCAGGCTGCGACCCGACCCTGCAGCACGGGTCGTCACCTATGCCACATTCAAGATGGCCACCGCAAAGATCCACGGCTGCGCAGTACGCATGGCGGAGAGTGCGGCTGCGCAGCTCTCCGCCCTCGCTGTGAGCGCGCCCGCTGTCACAGTAGGAGGACGCTGACAGCGAGTATGCGGCTGGGCAAGGGCGGAGAGCTGCGCAGCCGCACTCTCCGTCATGCGTACTGCGCAGCCACGGATCTTTGCGGCGGCTATCTTGAATGTGGCATAGGAGACGACCCGTGCTGTGGGGTCGGGTCGCAGCCTGGGGGGACGATAAAGGATACTTTTGAGGCGGAATAGAACGGAGGGCGCATTGGAATACATCTATGGATTCAAATATTAAACAGGTAAAGATCAAAATTACGATTTTTTACCTCGTAAGTCCTTTAAGAAGAAATAAATATGTCAGCCTCCATATCCCTTTTGTTACAATTGTCCTTGAACAATCTGTCCCACTGTTTCATATTTTATGACATCCCATTTTTGTCAGAAACTCTAATAATGAGAAATTGTATGACTGACGTCTAATGGAATGAGGAGTAACATAAAGGGACAAGACCTTTCCTCAATGGCCTCTTTATACAATGTTCCCTTTATCATTACGCTTGGGAAGTATACAAGGAAACAATCCTCCCACTGAGCTCTACAAATAATATAAAAACTCTCACACTCAGAAAGTTTAGCGCATAAAAGGTGTTTTGTAACTGTTGCAAAAGTTCTTTTGTAAGGGAACAACTTTTATACCAGCAGTAATATTTCCCTTGTAAAACGTAGAGCACATTTCTATATAAACCCCAGCAAAATATTTTGCAGATAACAAAACCGACAAAAAAACCCCGAACTGTATGCAATCTTCCTTTCTATAAACCAAACAATAGCCGGTTATTTTTCATAGCTATGCTCACCGTTTTACATAAAAAAAGTAACAATAACAGGTAACACAACAATCAACAATATTATAGCTTGCAGCATTAAACAGCTGCGGGGAGGAGTGCAATTGTAGCAGCAGGTTTCATTTATCTGAATTAATAAAATCGCTCTAATAGACAAAGGCTGCGTACAAAACACTTCCCTGATTAGTTGCATTTAACTACGATTCAATGCAGAATGAATCACAGAAGTGGCTGTTATTTATACTGTGGCAGGAGATTACCACCTTGAGTGATCTGTTAAAAGAAGCATCACTTATTAAAGTTAGCAGGAGTTTGAAGGTTTCCATTGAATTCTTTGTGTGCATGCGGTATCGGATTTTGTCGCTTTGAAATCTATAGAGATAGAGTCACGTATTGGCAGGCCTGCCTCTTGGGAGAGCAGACATTTACCTGGCAATAATGAGTACAGATCAAGAATCAGCCTAGCATCCCTCTGCAGAGATTGGCATGGAGCTTACCCGTTCCCTGGCACAATGGCCCTACGACACATGACCATCATGTCAATGTTTAATTCATTGTGTTTGCAACTGAATGGTATTAAAATGCACTTTACATTTCAATTTGAAGTAGGCTATTACATTTCCAAAACTAACAGGAAGTGCAAGTTGTTCTCGTTATCTAGCCCCGATTCTGTAAACATTTGCAATAGCATGGACACTCCTGATTTGGGAAACTCTAAGGAGTATGGTGGAGTAGCTGGGTATTCATATGCTAGGTAAGCTGTTTAAAGTAATGTTTCAAATGAATCCCGCGTACAATGCACTTTGCCTCCCGGTCACTTTGCCACAGGTGAGCCGAATGACGGCTCCCCCTGCTGTCGGTGAAATTCCGTTCATTGATATTCCCCCTCCCAGTCTTAGCAACTCAGAGGGAGAAGTAATTTGGGGTCCGGCTCAATCGCCGGATCACTGTATTACCCATAAAGCATTGCTGCTATAGCTGCGGGCAAACTCAGATGCTCAGAGTGCCGAGAAGTCTTGTCTTGCTAAAATTCCACTCTTTTTCACTTCCAGCACAGCTCTTTACTTGCATGCTTTCTGACCAGGGATGAGCAGAAACTACGCCAGTGCGAATTTACGCATCGTAGTTTGCATCTACGCATTGTAGTTCGTAGGTGAGGTTGCAGAACTACGCTTACGAATTTACGCGTAGCGAAGTGCCGCTACGCGTAGCTTACGCTTACTATTCGTAGTTAACATGTATATTGCGTAGTCCACTACATATGCATTACTTGCGTCTATTTTTCCGTGTACGATTGTATGCGTACAAATTTACGCATTGCAAAGGGGAATGTACGCATAGAAGAGTACCCGGGATAAGCATCTAAAGAGGAATTAATGCGTAAAATGTTCAGCATACAAGCATAAGCATCTGCATACACTACGCTTCACACTACGCGTAATTGCGTATTTTAACGCGTATTCTACGAAATGCATACGAAGCGAATATTAGATTTCAAAGCCGTAGTTTGGCGAAGCGTAATTGCGTAAAACTACGCGTATTTCCAGCGTAGCGAAGTTGGCTGACTACGACCATCCCTGTTTCTGACCCATAGACACACACACACACACACAATGATCTCAAAGGATGTGCATATACGATGCCTTTACTGCCAGTCCGCATTTTCACTGATGACACATGAGATCGTCATACCATTCAGTCTTCAGTAATTTTTTGTTTCTCGAGAGGTGCTGTAGCAAGGGGAGAGCTGTCTGTAATATGACAGCTTTCCTGTATACTGGTAGGTGAACAGAGGCGCCATAAGGATAAAAGTACATAAAATTTTTAAAAAATTGCTGGGAGGAAGTGGTGGACTCGCCTCCGTTAAAGCAGACACCAAGGACTGGCAATAAGCAGGGGATAAACAACAGCAATTCAGTTGTAGCAAGTAGAGGTGCTCTACTTGCTACAACTGAATTGCTGTTGTTTATCCCCTGCTTATTGCCTGAAGAAGTAGGTTGTGCCCGCGAAACGCGTTGCATCTTTGGGGTATTTTCAATAAATGTGTATATCTATATATTTACAGTCCTTAGTGTCTGCTTTAACGGAGGCGAGTCCACCACTTCCTCCCAGCAATTTTTTTTTAAAATTTTATGTACTTTTATCCTTCTGGCGCCTCTGTTCACCTACCAATATATTTGAGTCCACCCCAGGTGGAGGGGTGATCTACCCCCTTTCTTCCTATCTACAGAGAGCGACTTCTTAATCCTGAGTGAGGACAGGTCTAATCTCCTCACCTGCCTAATGAGTGGTTACCTAGGTGGTAACCCGTGTTTGTGAGTATTACCATCTCACTGTTTCATTTATCCAATCAATGTTGACATACTACACCATATTGGGCTCTCGATTTCTCTTCAACTTTAGTTTCCTGTATACTGGTACCATGTTCAACAGGCAGATACAGATTGCATGGAACCTGTCACTTTACAGACACTCTCCCCCTACCATACCACTTCCAAATGACAACAAAATAAGACACAAAGAGGCGATACAGATCTATACATGCCAGGGGCGTAGCTAGACTTGATAGGTCCCCCCTGCAAAAATGAAAGCATGGGCCCCCTTGGTCCCCGAAAACCCATGTGATCGGGAGCTGGCGAATGGCAGCAGAGAGTGTTCTGCTGCGAAGCAGCCTCTGGAAGCAGGAAGAAAATTACACATGCTCCTGCACATGGTTTTTGTGAGTGAGTGGGGAGGTTTCTTTGCTAATTGGCTGCACTTCTGGTTGGGGAGAGGACGGGCCCCCAAAGCCTCTGGGCCCGATGGCAGGGGTGATTGCTATGCCCATGATACATGCATTGCAGGTGATCATACATACCCAGTAAATTTAAAGAAAACCTGTAACGAAAAAAAACCTCCCCTGGCGGGGTACTCACCTCGGGTGGCTGAAGCCTCCGTATCCTATTGTGGCTTCCCCCGTCCTCCTCGGTCCCACGGCGGTGGCGATAAAGCTCCCCGAACAGCGGGGATGTAAATATTTACCTTCCCGGCTCCAGCGCAGGCGCAGTATCGGCTCTCCACTTGGAGATAGACGGAAATAGCCAATCGGTGTCGGGCCGATCTACTGCGCAGGCGCAAGTCTCCTGCGCCTGCGCAGTAGAGCGGACCCGACAAAGATTGGCTATTTTCTATTTTATCTCTGTGCGGAGAGCAGCAACAGCGCCCCCGCTGGAACCAGGAAAGGTTAATAAATCAGCGCTTGTCAGCCTTGTCGAGGAAGGATTCCGGGACACTTCGGGGGAGCCAGCGCTGGACTGCCTGCAGCTACAGAGATGGGGGAAGGCTCATAAGGGACCCTTAGGCTCCCCCCTCCCGGGGTGAGTACCCCCCAGGGGAACTTTTGTTTTGTTACAGGTTCTCTTTAAGAGATTCCAATCATATCAAAGGAGGTGGAAAGTAGATAGGGACATATATATTAAAAAACAATTTCACCCAATAAGTATCTGAAATGTGATTTTGTTGTAACTGATGTGGTTAAATCTTATATTCCTGTCAGGCTCATACAAATGATGGTTTTCCTTTAATTCATACAACGTGACCATAGCGATAGAAGACACAGTAATGCAGAAGAATGGTAAGGCTGTCTGTAGAGCACATTAAGTAAAAATGGAAGCCAGCACAGTGGGGCATGTGTCAGAGAGTGAGCTGAGATGGGCCTCTTGACTGCATTTCTGATCAGTGCTCTCCTTGGTCGGCCTGTAAGTTTAGGTGGATGGCCTCGTCTTGGTAGGTTTAGAGTTGTGCCATCTTCCTTCCATTTCTGAATGATCTCTTGAACAGTGCTCCGTGGGATGTTTAAGGCTTTGGAAATCTTTTTGTAGCCTAAGCCTGCTTTAAATTCCTCAATAACTTTATCCCTGACCTGTCTGGTGTGTTCTTTGGACTTCATGGCATTGTTGCCCCCACTATTCTCTTAGACAACCTCTGAGGCCGTCACAGAGCAGCTGTATTTGTACTAACATTAGATTACACACAGGTGCACTGTATTTAGTCATTAGCACTCATCAGGCAATGTCTATGGGCAACTGACTGCACTCAGACCAAAGGGGGCTGAATAATTACGCACACCCCACTTTGCAGTTATTTATGAAAAAATGTTTGGAATCATGTATGATGTTCGTTCCACTTCTCACATGTACACCACTTTGTATTGGTCTTTCACATGGAATTCCAATAAAATTGATTAATGTTTGTGGCAGTAATATGACAAAATGTGGAAAAAGTCAAGGGAGCCGAATACTTTTGCAAGCCACTGTATATAGCTTAACTAAAGTTTAGATAGTTTACACAGTAAATCTAGCTGCAAACAGCTTCAACAGTTTATGATTATTTATTCCTGTGATACAATGAGAGTGGCCATGTTCTGTTTGCCACATTACACCCAGGCAAGCTGATCTGCATCTCCAGCCCTCAGCCTGTGAAAACTTCACTCCCCTCTCCTCCTCCCCTCTGCCTCTGAAATCTCTGGCTAGTAACACCTCCTCCTCTTGCCCAGACTGAGCTCCCGTGAGCCCTTGCTACTGAGACTGAGAGTGCCAAGGCTCTCTGGAGAAGCTGTGGGCAAGGCTTGTTTAGTTTATAGGGAATTAGAGTATTAAAACAAAAAAAAATATTTGGCTTGAGGAATGCCCTGTAAACTATATGAAAGGAAGGAACACAATTTTGCAATGAGTAAAAGTTTATCTCAGATCCACTTTAAGGAGGCTTCATTAGGCTATGTGTGTGTGTGACCAGAATAACTTTAGTTTGATACGAGTTAAAATCTTTCCCCAATTTAGTCTTAATAGTAAATGACATCTGGGTCCATTGAGTGTTTAATAAACACACACACACACACACACACACACACACACACACACACACACACACACACACACACACACACACACACACACACACACACACACACACACACACACACACACACACACACACACACACACACACACACACACACACACACACACACTTTTGTGAAGGTAATTTATACCAGACTTCAAATTGGCTGCCCTTACTTAAGATTTAGTGGTCCTATAAGTATCTTCTAATGCCCTCCTTTGATAAGCTATTAAAACTCAGCGGGTGGCAAAACTGTCAGGAAGTTGTAGAATAAAACACACTAAAGGCTTGTCAAGATGAGTCATGCTTACCATTGATTCGCGTTATTGTCCAGTTTTTTTTTACGTCCATTGGGGCGTAGGGGAGTTCAAAGATAAAAGGTCCTGCATTGGGGTTGATGTCAGCATCTACTGCTGTAATATTTATGGCATTTGGATCTGGTCTTTCGCAGATTTCCACTTCTTTCGGGAAGACATAAGGGGCATTGTCGTTTATGTCCAGCAAATAAATCTGTAATGTGCCCGTACCGCTCATTGGGGGAACACCTGTTAGAAATAAAATGAGTACATTCATAAATACCAACCTATGTTGTGTTGAGGTTTAACTCATAAATTGTTAAGGATTAACTATAACAATTTATTTTTATATCAAGTGAGTGATAATTTAGTATTATGACACTGCTTAGCATTTTGCTGGCGTATACAAATTCACAGATGGCCTCATGTTACCTATATTGAAGATAGATGACTTTGTGGCATACTCAATTTCACTGTGGCTGAATTCCAGACTTGATAGTTAAGCAGGGACTAACACCTATTGATTTACTAATCCAACACAGAATTAAACAATAAAATGCCACCAACATCCTTTTTAGTTTAACAAATTACTACAAAAGTTACTTTTCAGACCATGGTAAAGCAAGTGAATCAAACCAACAAATGTTGATTTAGGTAGTACCTTTAACCTTTTAGCTGCCAATTTATTTAGATGTGTCCAGGGCACTTGCACACCTCCCTTAGCACATTTTTAATATTTTTTATTTAAATGCCCTTGCT
Source organism: Hyperolius riggenbachi (assembly GCF_040937935.1). NCBI lineage: Eukaryota > Metazoa > Chordata > Amphibia > Anura > Hyperoliidae > Hyperolius > Hyperolius riggenbachi. The sequence goes on from NC_090650.1 coordinate 326,689,364, forward strand.
TCAAATTAGTAATGTTGTAATGTGTATGTATGGCCCACTTGTCAATAGGGGACAGTGTAATACAATAATAGAGGACTTCTGCTTTTAGTGTCTATATTTTCTGCTAGCAGAGAGAGATCAAAGCATTCCAAGAATTTACAGCACAACGAGTTCTGCTGACTGAGGTCAAAAGCAGTGCACTTATCTCAAATGAGATGACTCATTTTAAAGCTGCTAATGGATTAATGACTAACTGTATATGGTTAATTACAAGCTTTGAAAACATTACATTTCTTCTTCAGGCAGTTCTCTTCATTTATTTTGTTGAATTTTAGTCAAGATTATCTATCGGCCATGGTGGAAAATTCTGACAGATTTATAAAAAAATGGAATAGTGTATGGTGGATTGGTTTGAGTCTTCACTCAATCAAAAAAATAAAAAAATGTAACAGCTCTAAAACAAAAAACAAAAAACTGTATGATGTATTGGTGAGCTCCTCTCTGCTTAGCATTTTAGTGGGTAATGGTACTATGCATCTTGTCTGTAATGCAGAATCTCCTCTTCTAAAACAAAATGAGGCAGTGCCTGGAGCAGTTATGTGTCTGCAAATCTTGCTTCCTAAAGTGTTGGGCCAAAAACGTAGAGAAAGTTGGAATTTTCCACTGTTTTTGCATGCCTGTCATTAAGTTTAACTTTCTAGTGGACCAAAAGTTTCACTTGTTTGATTAGAGAAAAAAAAGTGACTGCAATAGCTTGTTTTAGGATATCACAAGAACTTAAGAATCCAAAATGTAAAGGCTTTCTCAACTCAAAGATAAAAACCATACAGGGGCGAGGTAGAAGAAGGAAGTACTGCACAACGCCAGGATTATTTATAACAAAATCTGACCAACTATCTAGGAGATGGGGGAGGGTGGGGAAGACAGATGAGGCTGGGAACTGGGATCATCCACATGGGCCTTTAAATGTGTCTTTTTTTTTTCTGCAGTACTCTATAAGGACTTGTTCCACATCAGGAAGTCAATAGATGTATGTCTGACCATTAAGAGGGAGTGAGAGGGCACTGTCCATGGATTCAACAATCACTTTAAACAAGAGAAAGAAGAACACTTACAGCCAAATGTCCTGGGCGTGCATGGCCTGTGAACAAGCATTCAAAAGGAGGGGAGGCTGCTGTTAGCTGCAGGCCATGCCTGCCTCACCCGTCTGCCATATCAAACTGCCCGAGATGTTTGCCTGCAAGTCTGTTTTTTCTTTCTTGATTAAAGGGACTGTTACATACATATACAAAGCCCCCCCCCCCCCCTAAATAAAAAAAACACACCCTGCCAGGGGGGCACACAACCCATTAGCTATGCAAAATGGCAGCACAGAGTGGTAAGCACTGCAGGCTAATCAGCACTTGCCCTGGAGTTGATGTTTATTTTTTTTCCAATTTTGTTTTCAAATTTAACAAGTACTAAGATGCACATGCACACAACTGTTTCTATTTCTATTTCAATTATGTGAGTTACGCAGCTGTCATACTGAATTTATGGCTACAGGAGTAACAAACATTTAGGCCCCATTCACACTTATCAAAATGTGTATGTTACTGCGATTTTACATTTGTTGCTCAGCTAATGTAATTCAATGGTATAACATTTGACCTGCATTTTTGTGCATTTAGTGTTTTCTGCATTTTCAAGTCAATTAGATACCTTCTCATGTAAATTAATCTCACTCCTTTGGTATGCACACAAAAATCTCAATATAAAAATTATGCAAAAATGAGCACAAACGTCAAAAAACCACGGAGAAAAAAAAAATAACCACAAAATACCGGTTCGAACTTGTGAAAAAAAAAAACATGGAAAATCGCATGCCGAATTTGCATGGGCCAAATGTAAAAGCTGCCTAAGCCGGTAGAGTCAGACTTGAGTTAGAACACCCTGAACTGCAATGAAATGTAATACAATGCAAAGTTTATGGATCTTGGAATTAGACCATTCATACGCATTCAGAAAATGTTAGAGGCAGAGGATCAGATGTAAATTGGAAAGAAATTTTATTTGAACAAAAATTGAATATTACTTTAAATGTGTAAGGCAATTGCTTCATTTTGCAAATTATTCACTGTAAATATATGGTGATTTGCAAGCAATAAAAGTTAAGAAAACAATCCAAATCTAAATCTCATTAGAGAAACACCAGTATATTACCGTTTCCAAGAGAACTGTTGAAAATGTAACTGAATACGTGCTTACACTCCATATTTTATACTCAAAAAGGCAGCAGACAGCTAAAGCAAATTAACGTGTGATTAATTAACACTTACTGAAAACATTACCATCTTTGTGTTCCAAAAATGTGAGGTGTAGGCTACATAACCATTTTCAGAGGCATGTGATGAAATTACGTTCTAATGAAATGTACACAAAAAGACTAAGTGTGTACTTACCACTATCGGTCGCCAGAAATGTGGCATTGTACATGTTGTTTTTCACATACATGGACTCCCTGTCCAGAACAGCAATTGTTGTGATCTGTCCATTCATTGGGTCAATTTTTAACCAGTTTCCAGGATCTGAAAGCTTTGCATATCTAAAAACAAAATAAACTCCTGATGTTAGGACATCATTTCTCAATTAAGCAACGCATACTGTATATACAAGCCTAAATTATCATGAAAATCTACATCAGTCGAGGCTTTATCATGGGTATAATTGTGATGTAAAGAAATGTTCTAGCCTAAAAAATATAAGTATGTCAGAGGAGCCCACACTTTTTCAGCTGTGAGCTACTTAAAAAAATATGCATTGAAAATGATCTACCAAATAGAATCTACCTACAGATGCAAGCCACAACTACAGCACATGCACATCAGCACTTCATCAGTGATTATCACCAGCCACCAGCCAGTTAGATGTATATCATAGATTCCTCCTCAGTAAGCCCAAAAAAACATTTCTTGACCAAATAGAGTACAAATATAATGCTTACAATATCATACTCCGTGCCTGGCACTGTAACTAGCAGTAGCACATAAAGGGCTTGATTCAGTAAGCAGTGCTAACCTACTTAGCACACCTAAAGACTTTGCACCGTTAGCACCGTTTTGACAATAAGATCGCGCGCAAGGTGTGCGAGAAACATTGCACCACAATGCAACGATAACGGAGCATCCGATGCCGTCACATAAGGTGCGACCTTAATGTCGCATAGTGTGACGTTAAGGTCGCACCTCATGTGGCCTTATAGGGGCATCGGATGCTCCGTTATCATCGCATCGCGGTGCGATGTTTCACGCTCGCCGCGCCGTGCGTGTGCAAAGTTTTGCGCACGGGACTTTGCGCGCGAGTTGATTTTATCACGCCTAAACTGAGTTTAGACATGAAGAGGGACTTTTCACAAGCGTGCTAACAGTTAGCACTGCTTACTGAATCAAGACCAATGATTCTAAATGTATGGCTCCCCACCTAGAAACATCATACTCTTCTACACTGCTGTGCAAAACTTCAGGACAGCATATCACACTATCCAGGTCAACGAGACAAATTGCGACTCATACATAACTCAGGTAGGTGGTGTGGGATCTACTCAGAAGTTATTCGGGTCTACCGGTAGATTACAATTTACCTAATGGACACCCTTGACATATATCATATTGTTTTAAAATAAGAAGCTGATAAAATCTTAAAAATGCAACCTAGGCTAGAGACAAAATAAATGGGGTGAGGGGAGGTTAATTTACATTCATCTCCTCTGAGTTTAAGAAGGTTCAATGATCTTAGTTTGGTTTTTAATGTGAGAAGTATTATCAGTGATCTCTGCATAACCATGAGCAGCCTAACTCTAAACTTGCAAAGGCCTCCAAATAGTAGCAATGTGTAGCCACTATCTATCAATCTTTACATTAACAGGCGCGTCAGATAGAAAAGAATGTGTTCTAACCATTGTATGCACGGCTAAAGCACTTCTGGTTTGAATTAAAATTAGCTTTATACTAACACAGGAGTCTGTTCCCAAAGCTGGAAGTGGAAAAAAGATAGTGGAACAGTGTGCAAAGAAAAAATAGTGAGCTTGTGATCACTTAAACTTAGACTCCTACTGTAGTTCTTTTCTAAACAAGAATCTGGACAAAGCTAGTGGATTATTTGATTATATTAAGCAGGTAAGCTTAGCAGTTCCTTGCACTTTTTTATTAAACAAAGTGAAAGGGAAAAAAAGCGTTAATATCTACTTGGCCATGTGAAAGGAGACAAATACATTTTTTCCTAAATTATTCATTGGTTTTCACAGTAAAGTCAAGTGATCTCAAAGCAAATCATCAAATAGCAAAAATTACTAAAAACTTCCGACCCCTCCAAGGTCTTGGTGGAACCACAATGGTGATAACTATGGTGATAACTGTAGAAACAGCTCAGAAGAGTTATTAAAGACAGGAGACAAGTTTAGTGAATTTAGGCCAATGAGTGGTGAGCAGATACCTTGCAGCTGGTATCCTACTGACGGCTGGAGGACTTCCAATACTAGACAGTTGTTTGACGATAGCAACGAGGCAAATCTCGGAATGGACGCAGAGTTAACATTGTTGCATGTTTTAATCACAGGACCTTAGACCACGGCTATGCGTACTCCAGTTATAATTTCAAAATAATAATAATAATCATACTTTATGGAAATAAAGCACACTTAAATAACTTTGCTGCTTCTCTATTGGGATACAAGCCATTCTATATTTAAAAATCCATTCAGACATTACAGAGAGGGCACGTTCTGGATTGCAGAAACACAGGACTGGGTACAATTATCTGTCTATTGATGCCTGTAAGCCACTCTTCATCAATGACTTTAATTGGGGTAAACAGAAACAAAGTAAAAAAATAAAAATAACAGAAACATCAATATTAAGCCAATACATATTGGCTTAAAGCAATGAGCGAACCGAGCAGTGACCTCCTCAAGGAAAACCAAATTACCTGAACAAGAAAAGTTTTAAATGGAAAAGAAGTTGTAGATACCTGACTGTCTGCTGCATGTATCGGTCTGGATCCTGAGCATTCAAGGTTACAAGGACGTATCCTGGTTGTTGGCCCTCTTCCTGACGCACCAGCTTTGGGTTTGGAGAAAAGTACGGACTCTCATTGACATCGATGATGCTAATAGAGACGGTGGCTGTTGACTGAGGAGGGTGATGGATGCCCTTGATTAAAGGCACTTCATTTTCTGCAGCTACTGTCACAACAAACATCCTGTTGGTCTCAAAGTCAACAGGCTAAAAGTAAACATGGGAAAAAAAACAGGTAAGAATATAAAACTTCCTGGAGAGCCATTATTGCTACTATGGCATGTGGAAGCATACATAATTCTTAAAGAGAACCCGAGGTAGGTTTAAAGAATGTTTTCTGCATACAGAGGCTGGATCTGCCTATACAGCCCAGCCTCTGTTGCTATCCCAAACCCCCCTAAGGTCCCCCTGCACTCTGCAATCCCTCATAAATCACAGTCATGCTGCTGACACACAGCTTGTCAGAGCTGGCTGTGTTTATCTCTATAGTGTCAGTCTGCTGCTCTCCCCGCCTCCTGCAGAACTCCGGTCCCCGTCTGCGTCTCTTCCCTCCTCACTGATTGGAGGGAAGGGACGGGGGCAGGGACCAGAGCTATGCAGGAGGCGGGGAGAAGCTGAGACTGACACTACAGATGTAAACACAGCCTCACAGCACGGCTGTGATTTAAGAGGGATTGCGGAGTGCAGGAGGGCCTTAGGGGGTTTGGGATAGCAACAGAGGCTGGGCTGTATAGGCAGATCCAGCCTCTGTATGCAGATAACATTCTTTAAACACACCTCGGGTTCTCTTTAAAGCTAGTATGCACACTATTCATTGCCTGAGATTATCATTCACAAGCCCATAAAATGTACATCAATAAGGCTGACTATATCTGGAAAAGTTTTACCCACAGATGTAATTTTGTGGTTGCAATATTGATGTGGCTGATAAAGCCATATTTTATATAGATTTTAATTAAATAAGCTGGAAACCTATTACTTTTTCATTTTCTGTTTGCTATACACTTATCAACTGCCAATAAGTGCCTGTACACAGCCACTTACATTTGCAGATCAACACAGATGTGCATATTTGACAAATTTTCCTGCCAACATTAATAGGAACTGGTCCGATGAAGGTTTTAGTTTATCATAGCTACTATTCCAGAGTAACACTGAGGGTGAATCAGGCTGAATTTGAGTACAATGCTGCTGTCCAGCATCTGTTGCCTAGTGACAACAATGGATAAGCTTCTAAAACACCACATGCTGCAGGCCACAGTGGCTTTAGCCTGATTTTTGGATGATTTTTTTTCCAAATGATTGCATTAATGGTAGTTTTACAAACATACTCACTTCTGTAATTTTAATTTATGAGAGATTAGATTTTGCCATCAACACTTCACATTGGTTATATATAATTATACTTATATTATTCCTGTCCCATCTATATATTTGGCCTCATACAAAAATAGCCTCCATTCATACAATGAGAAACTAATGTCTGCTTAATCATTAACAACTTCCCATGCATGGTTCCAAGATTTCTCAAGAACTGCTCCAATTCCCTAGAACTCTTGCTCTTTCGCCTCTCCATTACTTTTTATTTTTGAATAGCCCCAAAACAATTTCTCTGTCGCTTAGGCTTAGTCCATACTACACACTACTTTCGATGTGGGGAAAGGAAAAACAATTGAACCAAGCCTTAAATTGCAGGATGGATTGGGCAAAGCCCCCTTTTCTACTGCATTTTAGCTTATATTTAACACTTAAGTGAGTTATTAATTTACATTCTTTTTTATTTATTGTATAATGCTGTACAAGGTGTAAGTGCTTTATGAAAAATGAGGATGATGTTGACAACTATATAAAAATTACAAAACTTACTTTGACAACAGTCACCAAACCATCGTTACTGTTCGGATCTGTCCTAATGGCAAAGCGTCCTGTGGCATCGCCACTAACGATTTTATACACTGTGTTCCAAGCGCTGGTGTGCGGCTGGTCCTTGTCCGTTACCGTTAGATTGGCTACTATGACATCCACGCGGTTTTCAGGCACTTCTCCATAAAACTGGCAAGGGGAGAAAAGGAGAGACTGATACAGAGAGCAGAACATGCTAAACAGCTCCAATAACATTTCCATATTCATGTAATCAGAAAATAAACTAATAAAACCGTTGGTGATTATTACTTGAGGAAGTATTAATTGACTGTCATTGCGTGGCATTGTCATGGAGTCTTATCTCCTCGGAACAGTGCATTGTCTCAGAACTAATGCCTTACTTATCTCATTTGGCAGGGCATTGACTTGCAGGTAACGCTTGGTTTTGAGAAGATTATTATGTGTAATAATACCAAGTGAACAGACAGACTTAGCATCACAAATGCTTAAATAAGTCAAGAAATAAGCCGCCATCCCGAAGCATTTAATGCTTTTCACAGAACACAAATATCTAAGGCAGCAGGAGATGAAAGGGACGGCAATGCACTGCAACGCATTGAAAACAAAATGAAGACCATTACAGCTCATTCCTTTATAAACTAACGTAATTACATGCAATGTAACATTATCTTGTCATCCTATGCAGTTCAGATCTCCCAACTACAAAGGACTGAGGTCTAACATGATTCATATTCTCACCGCAACTAGGAGAGAAGAGAAAGCAAGACAAATCCCCGAGCTTTAAAACAATAGTGTGCAAAGTTTAGAACATTGAAGGATGGCGCTCCTTTGACATTATATAGAGCGGAATGGCCAACCTTTACCACTCCTGTGGCTGCTGGCTGAGATTTCGCTCAGCACTGACAGCAGCTGGCAGAAAAACAAGGGAAGGTTGCCCATACCTGCTGTATGCAACAATACAGCAATGGCAATAGGATGAGAATATAGTTTATGTGCCGCTTAGCAGTGACAAAGAAACAGCTATTTTTTTTTCATAACACCTTCTATTAAATTTAAGCAAGAAGTTTTGAATCAGGATGATACCATTTACTGGCTAACTTAAAGTAAACCTGAGATGGTGAAATAAAAAGATTTGATACTTACAGGGGACTTCCTCCAAACCCATGAGCCCTGATGCATCCCTCGCTGTCCTCTCAAGTGCATGCACAGAATAGCCGACTGGCAAGACTGAGCCAGATTACCGGGACTGATTGCGGCCAAACAGATGCAACCTAGAGGACGGCGAGGGACACATCGGTGCTCGTGGGGCTGGAGGAAGCCACAGGTAAGTATCAAATCTATTCATTTCGCCATCTCAGGTACACTTTAAAAGAATAAAAGTAAGCTTTTGGCTGTGCAGCCTTGTTCAATCTTCAATCCTGTTTGAAGTCTGAAGAAAGATGCACGGCCGAAAGCTTACTCTTATTCTTTGAAGTTAGCCAATACATGGTATCATCCTGATTCAAAACATCTTGCTTTTACTTATGGCTAACAAGGTACAATACTCTACTGCTACTTCTATAAAATTTGTACAAGTATTAACCTCCTCTACAGGTGTTCCCTGCGCTGCACAACCTATCCGGCTCTGAAAAACAGCAATCTGCCCTAAAGATTTTTTGGGCCAATTGTTATTGTATTTCTCCACAGCAGGATGCCTCCTGCTCCTTTCCACTCGCCATAGTACAGTAAATTAAATTCCTTTTAGCTGATCCAAGGATGCATATCTATATGGGGGTTGCTGAACAGACTAAAGTTAATAATGACACTGTAACTCATGAGGCCAACTGATAACTAATATCTGTATACAGCATAGTACACCTAAACCAGGCATGGGCAAACTTGGCCCTCCAGCTGTTAAGGAACTACAAGTCCCATTATGCATTTGCCTTTATGAGTCATTACTGTGGCTGTAAGACTCCTGCAATGCATTTTGGGACTTGTAGTTCCTTAACAGCTGGAGGGCCAAGTTTGCCCATGCCTGACCTAAACTGATGTTTAGAGTATAGTAGTATTAGTAGAAACATAAATATGCACAGACAACAGGCATGATAAATCTTCAACCTGCCACAAAGAAGTTGAGTAGATAATGAATTGTTGACCTTGAAATTTAGAAGCAACAACATAATGCAGATCAAAAATGTAAATGTAAAAACACTATTGTACTTATGTACATAGACAGGAATAAATAATTAACAGTGACAGCTGAAAGACCAAATGCTGTGTCTGGCAACCAATGTATTAAGCCAGGATTATGTCTGCCCTCGAGAAAGATGTCAGGTACCATTCATTCACCATAAGCCACCTGTGCTCGAAACATTTCAGGATGCCACATGTCTTTGTCAGGATAGGTGACAAAGGGCAGGAGCCGATTTCTATGTGGAACTAAACTTGGAACGTCCTCTCTTCTCTAAAACATTAGCCACAGCATGATAACTTTTATGCGAAAAAATTCTTCATAACAATTTATGGAAGTCCTAAAAAAACCTGAGGTTTGCTTTCACTTTTGCAGACGATGCTACCGAATATAGAGTTCCAATCCTTCGAGGTGAAGATTCTAACCATATAACCGGCAAATTGTAAGGCTTGCACATTCTCGAGCATGAAATGGGCTAAGTTACATTACAGGACTACAGACAGGCACTTAATTTTTAATGAATCACCATTCTGCATAGTGTTAAATGACTGAATTAACTAAAACAGATCCCTCAATAAAGTAACATTAGTTTTAACTTTAGTGTTATGTAGCTTTAACCTTCCTGGCGGTAAGCCCGAACTGAGTTCGGGCTATGCCGCCGGAAGGCACCGCTCAGGCCCCGCTGGGCCGATTTGCATAATTTTTTTTTTGCTGCACGCAGCTAGCACTTTGCTAGCTGCGTGCAGTGCCCGATCGCCGCCGCTACCCGCCGATCCGCCGCAATTCCTCTCGCCGCGGCCGCCCCCCCCCCCCCAGACCCCGTGCGCTGCCTGGCCAATCAGTGCCAGGCAGCGCTATGGGGCAGATCGGAGTCCCCTCTGACGTCACGACGTCGATGACGTCGGTGACGTCATCCCGCCCGTCGCCATGGCGACGGGGGAAGCCCTCCAGGAGATCCCGTTCTTTGAACGGGATCTCCGGATCTCCGATCGCCGGCGGCGATCGGAGGGGCTTGGGGGATGCCGCTGAGCAGCGGCTATCATGTAGCGAGACTTTGTCTCGCTACATGAAAAAAAAAAAAAAAAATTTAAAAAAAAAGATTTGCTGCCCCCTGGCGATTTTTTTGCAAACCGCCAGGAGGGTTAATGGCTGCATTTTTCACACAAATGACTTTTGAGGAGAATTACTTTGCTGCGGCTGTGACTTATTGCTGAGAAAACAAAAAGGGCAAGGCCTGATGGGCAGCCTGTGTGCAGACGCTCAGACGCTATTGTTCAGCAGTTATTAATGAGGCTGCACGAGACAACAGGAGGAATGTTACTGTACGTCCCCCCATTTTTCACAGCCTAACAATGGCATAATAGCGGCTGTATAAAAAGTCAATTTGAATAATTCTCTGTAATTCGTGGAGATTACTTGTGTCTAGAAGTAAGTGATCTTTACGGACTGGTTGGTATGTTGTTTAATATCTTTTTCATTTGGTATTGACCTTCACGTTTAAAGCGGGATTGTCACCATAAAAATCAAATTTCAACAGCAAATGGTCTCTGTGTATTAAATGATAAAGATGCTAATCCTGCATTCAAAACTTTCAAAAATGTTATGCTGTTATGATTGGGAGTTATCACATACCTTAGGAGCACTGGCCCTTTAATTGCCATTGCCATCTGCTGGCAAAACAGTTGCATGCTGGGGGGTCTTATTATCTATAATATATTCCTCCTCTACTTTTTATTTCCCCCTCCTTCTAATGACATAAGACAGTGCACATCCTAGTATAGACCTCAGTGGGAGTGTCTGAAGACTCTGGGAGGAGGGCAGGTAACGAATACACAATTAGCAAGAGGAGAAAAAAAGAGTGAGGGAGGAAATTATGTCAGGATTAGCTTCATTCAAAGGTAACCAAGATGGAAAAAGCATAGAATAGCATTCTCTGCTTTTCCTTTATAAAATTAACAGGAATCATAACGTGGACAGTGCAATATATCTGTTATGTAAGTAGAACTAGTATTTATCTACTTATATACGTGTTTTATTTATTTCTAGATTACCATGGGTGTCACTTGTTCTTTAAAGGACCACTCCAGCAAAAAAAAGTAAGCAGTAAAGTTCTGACAAAACTGACAGGTTTTGAACTAGTCAATTTCCTCATAGGGACATCTTTCAAGGTTTTCTTTGTTTTCAAAAGCATTTCCTGAATGGCAGTTGCTACATCTAACTGGTAAAATAGTGTGCAGGAGGCTGCCTTACTATCTTGGGAGTTGTAATGCTTATAAAAACAAAGAAAACCCTGAGAATCCCCCATGAGGAGATGGACTAGTCTAAAACCTGTCGGTTTTAATTGCTTACTTTTTTGCTGGAGTGGTCCTTTATGGTATAACTGTAGGTAATCTGAACACACATTAAAAAAGGCTTCAAATGGGGCCTTAAGAGTCAATATACTTTATTTATTTATTTTTAATCTAATCCTCAGTCAAAAGCTATCTACACATTAGTTGCCCACATAAAAACGATCTGCTGTGATGCTTTTTGGTGATAATGTACCATCTGCAATCTGTTGCTATGGAGGGTGGCAGAGGGATGATGGTATAACACACATCAGAGTGGGAAGGGTAAGGATAAGAACAGTAGTCTTGGCCTGTGCTTGCAGAGAAAAATCTAGCGGGGGTACAAAGCCTAAACTGTCCCCTAAACTGTCACCTGGAATAATCAGTGAATATCTGCTTTGTATACGGAACTACCAGCTAACCTGTTGTCGATCATTTAAACATTTTTCCACCACTGGTGGAGGAGGAAGAGAACGGGCTTGATTCTCTAAAGAGTGCTAACTGTTAGCACGCCCCTTAACTCCAGTAGTGTTTTAATGTATATAAACACCAAACAATCTTGTTCACACAGGCTACCCAGCAGACAAGCCTTTGGAATTGTTTCCCATTGGTTCATCCCATTTTAAGCCCCTAGTGGGATATGGAGCAATGAACGCAGCATCTTGGAAGCTACGTGCAGCATCTTGGAAAAGTTGACCGACTGCGGTGCTTGTGCAATTAACAGCAATCAACAGTAAATGGATTGAGATGAACTCTCCCATTTATCTTAATGAAGGACGTGGTGTATCCTGGTGGTAAACAAAGTGCATAGATGTCGCCAGTGGTCCATCTAAATTGTATCTCTAGTGGAAAAGGAGTGGGGATGAACTGGAAGAAGGAATCAGATGCTACTGGCACCGCTTACAACAGCAGAAGTAAAAGGCTTCAAAAGCATTCCAATTAATAATCCCCAACCCCTTCCCCAAAGCCTGGTTAGCTGGTGGTCATCTCCTGCTGCCACAGACAAGATATCATCACCTGATCAGGCTAGAAATGGCAGGATCAGTTGACAGTACTGGCCTGCCTGTAGGCACTTTAAAGCTAGCCATAAATGAGCAGATGTCTCAATGAAATGACAGCATGTGATCCATTCCTGATTCTGAAGTTGCCATGACCAGCTGTACCGAATTTTGTGACTTGGCAGACTGACGGAAGCCACCCATGGGCAGTGTATTGCCTGCCATCTTTTCTATGAGAAAAATGAATGACTTTCTGCAGCACAAAGATAGCCCTGCTTTAGTTTGTCTCAATCGAGATGGCACCCATCATTGCTTGGACAAATTAAGTTGTTTACATCATGCAACACCTTTCCATTGCTTCTATCTATGTACAAAATTGGCACGAGCTCAGCCAGGTCTCCAGTACTCATTTTAAGCTAGACTGGTATAAATCTTTTCCTTGCAAACTCTAACAAGCCTTCCTCAGTCTTTGGTGTTGGGTTTCTTCTAGTTAGTACATCTTTGTATTACTGCCTATTATAAATTATACAGCACAGAGAACATACAGATGATTTATACATACTGAATGACTATTACAGTGCCTATTATAATACAAATCATATCTCCTGGGAATAAGCTAGGCGCTAAAACTACTGAGCTTTGTTAGATAGAAAATATTCTGTTTATCTTTAAAGTGCTGCACTAAAACTTTGAAAAAAAAGGATGAAACTTCCACTCCGAAAGAAGCGAAGCTGGTATGTGTCAAAATCCAGACAGATCTACAGGTTTAAAATTCTAAACACATGCAAGGGAAGGTAAATAGAGGAGAGGCTGATTATTGTGTGTAGCTGTGGTGCAGCGCAAGAAAGAGCTTCCAAGGGGAAAGAAGAACTACGTTTGTCATGTAATGAATAAATCATTACAAATGTTCAAATCTGCAACAAAGGCATAATAAAACCTGAATGTAAATAAGTTCAGGCTGCAATGCTTATGGATTATTTAAAGATATATATATATATATATATATATATATATATATATATATACATGTGTGTGTATGTGTGTGTATGTGTGTGTGTGTGTGTGTGTGTGTGTGTGTGTGTGTGTGTGTGTGTGTGTGTGTGTGTCTGTGTGTGTGACCACCAGGTGGAAGATTTCCTGAAAATAATAGACTGTGAAGCCAATGATAAATGATACTGCACAGTCCACTTTCATTTATAGAACTACATGTCTCCATGCCAAGTGTCCTCAAAATAACTCCACACTCTAGTAGGTAATACGCTCACCAGATGATGACCACCTCACACTCAGGTGGATCTAGCGCAGTGCAAACTACAGTCCGCAGGACATATCCGACCTGCATACGCTGTATTGGTGGGCCAGATTCCTCTCCTTACCCCCTCCCTCCCTGCAGAGTCACAATTGGGCGATAGCTGTAAGTAAAAACTCATCTTCTTGCCAATTCCAGCCTTGCATCTCCATGGCAACAGGTCATCACATAACACCTCATGGACATGTCCTCACGGTGTGTCATGTGATGCCCTGTTGCCATAGAGAAGCAACACTGGAATCGGCAAGACGGTAAGATTTAACCCACTGCTATCATCCACTTGCGAGGCCCACAGCATGTTCAAAGTTTGCCCAGCCCTGATCTAGCGTTTTGTTCAAAGATGAAACCACTGGCGATGCTGTTAAACCACATTGAGCCCTTTCTGAGCTCCTGAGGCCGGTCACACCCTGCTGTTGGGCCACTGATGTGCCGGATTTAACCACCAGAGACATGAGTGTGCAACATAGCACAGGTGGCTTACTGTTTTAAAGATTTTATGCTATGGGTGTTTTATTGTATTTTACATATGGCAAACGACTGGATTGTGATTAAAGTGTTTAAGAAGACTTAAAGAGTAACTGTCAGGCTGCAGAAGCTAATTTAAACCTCTATTCTCCTGTGTTAAACAGTTTAGAAGGAAGCCCAAAAGCAATTAGTGAAGATAAAAATCTCAGTTACCTTTGATGTGTGCTTATCAGCAAGTCTGTTATTCTTAAGAAGACGCAAGCCGCATATCATACTGCAAAGCATTCTGGGGCTCTCCCCTCGGCTGCTAATGAGACGTTACAGCAGCTTGTAATCGCGTAGCACTGATAAATCTCGGGCAGACTACACTGCAGGAGTCAGCTATTGTTCCTAGCCACATGGCTCATTAATATTCACTGCACACTGTGTTATTTAGTACAAGCTTATCTGTGATCAGGAAGCAGGCAGGACATGACGACACATTTGACAGAAAAACATGGAGCCTGCCATGAGCTGTCAGGAGCATCTATCTCTGCATATACTATATACAAATTCTGTGAAATCCAAACGTGGACAGTGAAATGCATATGTAATGTAAGTACAGCCAATCTTTAGCTACTGATATATGTGTTTATTTTCTCTGAGACCTTATACCTAACAGCTCCTCTTTAAAGTGCCAGTGGGTTCATCATTGAACAAAATGCTAGATCCACCTGATCATGAGGTGGTCATCATCTGGTGAGCGTATTACCTATTGGAGTGTCGAGTTATTTTGAGGACACTTGGTATGGAGACATGTGTGAATAATTTTCACGGGGTGGAATGTACTAATTGGAAATAGCAGTATTACACTATGTACAGCGTTTCTTTTCCAGGTTCCATATATGAAAATGGAGTGCATAGTCAAGTATCATTTATCTTGGGTTGAAATGGAATATTGTGACAGCGAACCCATGGTGGTTCGAATTGTCAGAATTGGACTGTAGTAATATTAGGTGGTGCAGCCCGGTGTTTGAACAATACTCTGGGGCAAATGTACATTTTATATGTATGCATACACGTGTATTTAAAATATTTCCATTAATTTTTTTTTTCAATAGTGGGCCTTTAAAGGATATTCAAGGTGGTGGTGGTGATTAGATTTGCTAACTCGGGGCTTTTTCCAGCCCCTAGCTGTCTATAAGGGCCCCCGCTGCAGTTTTGGTTCTCACCAGTGTGCAGCTATCCTCTCAGAAAAATACCCAATCACAGGTGTGGTCACGGGCTATTGCAGATGCATGGGCACGTCTCTTTTTGAGGGCATAGCGGCATGGGTGTGGCTTCCCAAAGCTTGCTAATCTTCTTAGTTTGGATCCTCCCCTCCCACACATGCCTACGTTTCCCCAGCCACTCTTTCACCTGCTGCTGAACATGATCCAACCCCATCATAGTTTTACTTTGGCACCAATGCAAAGACCATCCATCAGAAATAGGGAAGGGAGAAAGAGTAGAGTTCACAGCCAGATTCCTTAAAATGACTGTGGGGACTTTACAGGGCTCAGCAGAGCCTGGTTAGGGACCACTATTGCGAAAAATTGTAACATTTTAAATTCATACATATAAATTATACATTATCTTTCAAAGTAAAATGTACTATAGATTAATATTTTCCTATTACAGTGGGTAATTAAACGCTGCCAGTTCTGACAGGTTTCCAATCAGTCTCCTCATCGGAGATTCTCAGTTAGACTTGGTTACACATAAAAAAGGTGTCCTGTCAGTTTTTGACAGTAAGAACATGGAAGTTCACACATAAATCTGTACATTTCCCATTCAGCCCTGTTCTGTCAGTTTTATATGTGTTTCTATGGGTGTGTTCACACATAAAAGGTGTATATTTCCGGTCCAGTCAGGTAAAATTGCTAGAAAACTGTTGCAAAACTGACAGGACAGGCCAGGACTAGGCTGGACCAGAAATGTACATATTTATGTTTGAACCAGGCCTGACAGAATAGGACTGAAAATGTACAGATTTATGTGTGAACCGAACCTTATAGCAGTAATATTCCTTACAAAAGCACTCTCTGGAATAGGATCTATACAAGGATGCTGGCCAGCCTCCCTACTTGTTTGCACACTAGTTTGGCAGTTGGACCGTGCTTTTGAAAACATAGAAATAACAGAATCCCCATGAGGAGATGGGCTAGTCAAAAACTTGTCAGATTTTTTCTATTTACTGCTTAAAAAGGTACGATTGTACAGTGTTCAGTGACCCACTACAGAATAACACAGGGAAACAATCAGCTGTATAAGCAGAGTACACTTGATAACGCTGCCCTGCTTAGGGTCAATGTGGTTAAATTTTATTTACTGAGTGGTTTGCCTGAAATGGGGCAGCTCCAGGAGGACTCCTGCTAATTTCCTTCCTCAACATAAATAAAAACAACCATAACAGCAGCATCTGATAAGGTGACCTTTCTATAGCAAGGTTGTGCTTAGCATGTGCCACTGCAAGTAAATGCCTTCTCCGGGATTCATTCACAGGAGCTCTCTTGACCGGCTAAATGTTATTTTCCATAAATACCAAGCGTACGAAAAACGTTACAGGAAATATCTCAGTTGGGAAAGCACAGCCACAATAAACTGAAAGAAAAGACCTGTAGCATTTGCAGTGACAAAATAGGAGGCATTTCATGTTTAGCTTAGTCTGCATATTGCATGCAGAAAGCACACTGAAATCATTTTGCATCAGTTAAAGTTAATGCAATGTCACAAGTCTGTGCCGAAGATATAACAGCTTTGCAAGGATAATAATAATCCTTCTGGCACTGAATGGGTTGAAACTTGAAAGCAGATTTTGCTGCAAACCCTGAAATCAGCAGCTTAGAGGTTTAAACAGGGTGACCCTTAAAAAGACCAGCTGTGGATAGATTTGCCTGAAAGAGTAAACCGAACGATGAAAAAAAAAAATGAGGGATAGAGGAGGCAGAAGCAAGTCCATCTCCTTCTGTTTGGCTGTCTCGGAGATCAGACAGATTAGATGTGGTTTATTGATTGAGGGCTTCTTATTTTATTAAAGACGAAGAGCAAGCCTCACCCGGGTCCTCAGTGTCTGCTCGAGTCTGTAAAACATTAGTTATGGCTGCACTTATTATGGTCAGGAGAGGAGGGTGATAACAAATGGGGAGACATCCTGACACTATCTCCTAACTCAGTTCGGTGGAAGGAGTCAGCTGTAGGAGCCACCCTGGCAAAAAGGATTCCATAGATTTCTGTTGTGTAATGAGATTCACAAACGCGAGGGGCTGTCTTTTCTAAAGTATGTTTCATCCTGCAATCAATACACTCCAAAGAACTTTTCCGGGGGAAATTAGCCGAGAGTACCAATTCAGATCAAGAGCTCTGCGTTTATTCATAACACGCACCACTCGAACAAATAGTCCACGATTACGGAAAAAGTCATGAAAAAAACTTGGCAGGCAATGGAAAGATGTCTTGTATAAAGGCTAAGGCATAGACTGGATGGGTGGCTGGGGAGTTGCTACCTCCAAACCACCTCAGATCAGCCTCTGACAACCCGATTCACATTTGCACCCAACTGTGCAAAGTGACTGACAGGCGTTTAAGAGCAGTCATCAGGCATTGGCAAAAGACTGACAAATGCCTGATGTGGCAGTTAGGCAGACAAAAAAAAAATAAACCTGTTCTCTTATCCAAAAACATCCTTCAGCTGCATTGCAGTCACACACAACTATGCTCACATGCATCCATGTGGCATTTACAATTCTATATTAGTGGTTATAATAGTGGTTCTGCAGCATTCATGAAATGTGATCAGCCTTTGTGATTTCAGGGCGTCCATGTAATCAAGGCGTCAGGAAAAAAGGGTGCCAGATATTGCGGCTCATAGCAGAGCCATAGGCATGTGCCTACAAGCGCCTGATAATGGAAAGGCAACTCACTCCCCTCCCCCAGTGCCTCCCTCCCTCCTTCCCTATACAGAAACCCAAGCCAAGTGTAAATGACAAGTTACTCACTCTCTGTATTCCCCTGATGAGATCTCCCTTCAGCTGGGGGCATCTCTACCTAATACTTCGGGACACCTCAAGCTACTTAATATTGAGGGTACTTCTTATTACCTAATACTAAGAGGCACCCGTGGCTACCTACGCTGGGCAAATGAAGTATGGGGGAGGTGAAAGCAGAGCCAGCCAGCACACTTGCATTGTATTTCATCGGGGGTTGTGGGTTTGTGGAGGGCCAAGTCTAGGCTGTCATAAAATCTGTGCCTATAGGTTTCTGTGATGTAAATCGGGGCCTGGCTCATAGAATATCTGTAAAATTACTAATGTTCTACTACTTAATTCCAATAGTAGAACATAGGTAATATTTACCAATATTTTAATATGAGTTAACATAACCCTACTCTCATACAGAACCCTTCCTCTGCCATTGCCCAGCCCTTAATCCACCCTGTACCGATGCCTAACTCTTAACAACCCTTTCCTGGTAGTGCTAAACACTTAATCCAACCACACTTAACCCATCCTGGTGGTGCCTAACCTTTATCCCCCCCCTCACCACCACCACCCTGAAACCAAAATTAGCAGCGTTACACTGAATTTTGGGTGCCTGTAGGTGCCCAATAAAATATCAGATGCCGGGGCTGCTCGCTATGAATGAGATTTTGTGCACGCATTTCTAACTGCCAGTCTATGGTGAACAGCACATTCTAAAAAAAAAATTATCCACTGGTGTTTTCCACAGACACAAGTGTGGTCTCTCCCTAAATCTGCTGCAAAAGCCCACCTGTGTATTACCACAATTACAGAAAAGGTAAAAAGAACAGACAGCATAACAATAAAAACCCAAAAAGAGATTATATATCTTACTCACACTGTCAAGAGCTAATATTTGAGTTTTATTCATTTATATAATTTTTTTTATTAGCTGTACTTTCAGAAATTCTTTAAATAGCAAATAGAAGGAAGGCCAAGAAACTTGCAATTTCGACCATGAAAGAAACTGTACTGAAAAAAACCAACAGGCAGGAAAACCACTTTCATCATATAAACAAAGTAAATATAGAACAAATAAGCCCTGATTCCATTAGAATTGCGGTGACAGCACAAACCGTTTACTGCAGTCTAGTTTGGACACCGGATGAAGTCTAGGCTCTACTAAACTGCAGATGAAATTACTGTTTAAAAGAAACATTTCTGTCATAATTCTTTTCAATCTCAACTGAGTACCTTCAGCTGGGCAGTAAATTCACACTGCACTAAAATCTTTACTTCAAAATACATTACTGTACCAAAGATTTACAGACAAAAGTCTTCCAAATGTCATGATCCTGTAGACATTGTTGTTAATTAACCAGACTATCCACATTCCATTACATCACACAATCAACCAGCAGAAAAAAAATATATAATAATATTACTGTCATAACTTGACCATTCTCAACTCAGAATCTTTGGAGCCAGAGCATTCTGTCATGCTGCCTTTAACGTTTGGAATGCCTTGCCTTACCCAATCAACACAGCTCCAACCCTGGAGGTTTAAATCAAAACTGCTTAGTCTGGCATTTATGATCACATAACTTTTTCCCTTGTAACATATCACAAACTGCAACTATGTACTGATCTGAAACAAGTTTATGCCTTTTGGGTCCTAAGGGGAAAAGTGCTTTTCAAATGTTTTGTTGTGGTTGTTGTTGTTCTTCTTACAATCTTGAGATTTCTAGGCTGGTTACATCATCCTAGGACTAAGGGATAGGAAGAACGGAGATCTTTTCAGTAAGAAACCAGGCAGTAGTAATAGCAGAAACTCTGTTCCTGATGCATAACCATAATCTTTAAAGATGGACGGATTGATACTTTTTCTCTTCTAGGGCAATATTGTGGCTTGCCTTCCATGTGCTGCCACCCTTTCAGATATACCAATGACCCCTTCCCTTCTGTGTTTAGCATCCCTTCTGCATGCAGTAGCCTTGCTTCTATAAAGGCCCACTTTAAACAATCACACACATATTTTATCACTTATTACAATTACATTTTTGGAATTCATTTTTCCCTTGCCTCTTACGGCAAGCTGAACTGTTTGTTGGCATAACCACTTTTTGGGCTGCAATTACAGCCGAATGGCAGCATTTGTAACACCACGTCTGTTAGCATTTGATATGCGGTGGTGTTACCTGCTGGCAAAAAAGGGCATCGTCTGGAAGGGAGAGTACACTCCACTGCTGCGAGAACTCTGCACATGCTCCAGGGCACCACTGTTTGCTGGGTGGAGACCTGGGAGTCTACACCTTATCTATTGTTATTTCACATGAGCGACCCTATGGGTTCGATTCACTATTCGGTGCTAACCTAGTTAGCACGCCTAAAGGGTTTGGGCGTGCTAACTAGGGTAGTAAACACTTAGCATGCCCAGAGATCGCGCTCTGTGCGGTGCGTTGAAAACGTTGCACGGTGCGGCATTAACGTGCACCAAGGCGCTAATCCGCCTTGGCGTGAAATGGGCCACCTGGTGCCCTGTAAACGTCACACCTGGTGCGCCAAAAATGGCGCATTGGGTGCACCCTAAACGTCCCACCAATGCGACGCTAAGGGCGCACCCAATGCGCTGTTTTGGGCACACCGGGTGCAACATTTACAGGGCACCGGGAACCACGTTTCATGCAAAGGTGAATTAGCGCACGAACGGTGCAACGTTGACGTCGCACCGCGCATCGTTTTTGGCGCACCGCACAGCACGCACAGGCACTTTAGGCATGCTGAAGGGCTTTTCACAAGCGTGCTAACACTGTTTTAAGCAGAATAACGTGTACAATGCATTACGCTGTACTCATCGTGCAAAAGACTTTACACACATAATTCTGCTTTACACAGTTTAGTTTATTCACCCCTATATGTTTAACCACTTGAGGACCGCAGTGTTAACCACCCTGGCGTTCTGATTAAATCGGCAGGGTGGCTGCGGGAGGGTTTTTTTTAAATAAAAAAAAAACTATTTCATGCAGCCAACTGAAAGTTGGCTGCATGAAAGCCCACTAGAGGGCGCTCCGGAGGCGATCTTCCGATCGCCTCCGGCGCCCAGAATAAACGAGGAAGGCCGCAATGAGCGGCCTTCCTTGTTTTGCTTATATCGTCGCCATAGCGACGAGCGGAGTGACGTCATCGACGTCAGCCGACGTCGTGACGTCAGCCGCCTCCGATCCAGCCCTTAGCGCTGGCCGGAACTTTTTGTTCCGGCTACGCTGGGCTCAGGCGGCTGGGGGGACCCTCTTTCGCCGCTGCTCGCGGCGAATCGCCGCAGAGCGGCGGCGATCAGGCAGCACACGCGGCTGGCAAAGTGCCGGCTGCGTGTGCTGCTTTTTATTTCATTAAAATCGGCCCAGCAGGGCCTGAGCGGCAGCCGCTGGCGGTGTTGGACGAGCTGAGCTCGTCCAGACCGCTCAGCTGGTTAAACCCCCCTAGTGACCACAACATTTTTTTTACTAAAATGGCCACAGCAGCTTTAAGGCCTAGCTGCAGGGCCACACAGCTCATCACACAAGTGATTCCCTCCCCCCTTTTCTCCCCACCAACAGAGCTCTCTGTTGGTTTGGTCTGATCGCTCCCCAGTTGTTTATTTCTTTTTTTATAAATATTTGTTTTATTTTTTTTTTTAACAAATTTGCTTATTTTTCTAATTTATTTTATATTGTGCCCTCCCCCCGACATCCAATCAGCGTGATCGGCTGTCATAGGCTTCAGCCTATGACAGCTGATCACTCCCCAGCCTATGGAAAGGACAGCCGTGTCACACAGCTGTACCAGTACAGCGCTGCCCTAGATCGCAGCGCTTTATGGGGTAATTAGACGGCGGTTTCGCTGTCTAACAGTCTCCGAGCCGCGAGTGCTGCTGGGAGACTAAATTCTGCTCTGCCTTCCAAGCGGAGATGCGCGCATCAGCGCTCGCAATCTCCTGCTAGCCCCATAGAACCACCAATTGCCGTGGAGTGGTCCTGGGGCTGCCGCCGCGTCCACGCCAATCGGTGTGGAGCCGTCAGCAAGCAGTTAACAAAGTCAGATATTCTGGCCATACAACTGCATTAAAAAAATCTTTGTATTTAGCCCAGTTGTGAATTTTAAGGACCTAAAGAAAGATATGTTTCACGGAGATGGGCTTTTTAGTCACACATTAATTCAATCTATTCTGTAGGTACGAAAGAAGCTGCAGATTGTTACTGAGAACAAGCAGATGCCCATTTTAGCTTATAACTAACGCCTCAGTAATCTACAAATAATGGTAGCTGACAAAGCTAAAGTCAGGATGAAATACATGATTATTTAATAACTGCGATCCTTTTCTGCATGCCGTGGATAAGATCAATCGGTTTTGGGACTATAGATGCAAGAACAAATTTTTTTGTTCTTGCTGCTAAGATTGATGTGACATCTCTATTGAAATTTCCAAACTGTAAGCAGGCTTTGAGTGAATTTGTTCTGAAAGTTCCCAGCTATGCTTATTAGGCATGAAATGGACTATTTGTGCATTTACTTTCTGAAACTTTTTTTTTAAAACTTTTTTCCCCCCCTTATGTTAGGCATACGTGGCAAAGGTCAGAAGCAAAGGACATTAAAAAAAAAAACAGTTTTAAAGATCATTCAAAGCCCACAATGCCTGTGACAAAGTGCACTGAGGATGAATAGAGCCCTATGATGCCATTTTAGGAAGGACTATTACTGCCACAGTTGCTGGGAAACACAGCATGCCGCCGCTTCCTAATGGCTGTTAATAATGGGAAAAGTACAGAAGGCACTGTCTTTTCTGAAACTTATCACGCCCAGAGTTCTCTGAGTTTTAAAAATTACTGTTGGTCATCCTTGATATTTTTTCCCTTCTCTTCAGGGTGTCCCTTCTGCACAAATCTTTAATGTCAACACTGACAACATTAGGAGAGTCATGTTCTTTTTATTTTTTTAGTTCTATTTTTTTTAACTTACAGTTGTAAACAAGCTGACCCTGATATGTTTTACGGTACGAAAACTCCAGTGACAGCACCATATCGATCATAAGCAAGAGATTAATACTTTCATGAAACCAGTTTGGTTTTAGGTTCATAATTCTTTGTAGGCTTTAAAAAAAAGAGAGCAGCATTCAAAATCCGCTCTGCATTTTACACGGAGGGAGGGAAGGTGAGTTTATCTTGTTAATATCGTTCACCATTGTACCTGTATTTCGGCATGCAGATCAGCGTTCAGAAAGACTTGTGGCACTTTGCACTTTCTATTCATGTCTCCCTCCTGCTGTTGTGCCTTTGTACTTTGTCAGCCCTTTAGAAGTCTATGGAAAAGCTCTGACACCCAGGGAGACAAGTTGGAGAAAAACTCAAGCTAGAAGTGTTAGCCGAGGCATGAGATACCAATATGTTAGAAAGGAACTCCGGGGCTTCTGGGAAATCCTCCATAGATATTCTAGACCTTCCTCTGATTGGGACCATTAAAAAAAAAATCAAAAATATAATCCATATTTATGGCTCCTCACCTTCTTTACCTTTCTGTCTTTTGATATTTTTATAGGGGCCTTTTTATGAAGGTAGCCTTATTTACAATCAGCTTACATAATGATCAGTCTTATAAGGAATTACCAGTTTTACATGTCCCAAAGGTTTGGTAATAAACTGGGGTTCACCTTATTAATAAAGATAAGTGAGGCACCGCTTCAAAGACTGGCAAGTAGCGTTCAACACTTACACTGTGGCAAAATATATAAACTTAACTGGAGCAGAGTGGAGAAGATGTTTCTTGTCACAAGTGGGGGTGGTCACAAGTGGTGATCCAGTACAGTAAAGCCCTGTAAACACGTTGGATAAAACGTGGCCAAGGCAGGCAATAATGACCTCCTCTACCAAGAATACACACTGTATACAGCAGCACCCAACCCCTCTCGGCTGCTTGGCCAGCAATCCGCCTGGCAGAACGCTTTAGGCAAGAGATAACTGCAGGAACATTATATTGAATTTAAAGGGAAAAAAATGCCCCAATGTGATACTTACCTCAGTAGAGGGAAGTCTCTGGATAATCCAAAGGCTTACCCCATCACCCTTGCCTGCAACAATCTATTCCTGAGACTACCGGAACCTCTTTGACAAGGGCTTCCTGTCCATGAACAAGCTGAACTGCACTGCCAAGGATACCTCACGTATGTGCAGTAGAACAGAGCCGATCAGGCTCAGCTTAAGCGAGCTCCATGATACTGCACAGCCGCGAGGTGTCCTCCTCCTGCGTAGTATGGTCACACTTACACATGGACGGGAACACGGTTGTGAACTTCCAGAAGGCCCAGCACTGGTGGTCTGGAGGAAGACATAGAAAGCCTCTGAAGAAACAGTCTTTTCTCAGCTCAGGACCCCTTGTATCTCCACCTTGGGGGTAATGGCACCCTTCTCTACCTTTTAACTGTGCAGCTTAAAGAAAATCTGTAATAGAAAAAAATCCCCTGGGGGGTACTTAGTTGGGGAGGGGGAAGCCTCTGGATCCTAATGAGGCTTCCCCCGTCCTCCTCTGTCCCTTGGTTTCAGCTCTGCCAGCCCCCTAACACTGGTAAGGTAAATATTTACCTACCGCGATCCAACGCAGGCACAGTAGCGTCTTTCCGCTCTACTGCGCATGCGCCACAGCCCACAACCTTGTTGACTACAGATGCGGGGGAGCCAGTTCTGGGACTGAGGTACAGAGGAGGACAGGGAAGCCTCATCAGGATCCAGAGGCTTCCCCTTTCTTAGGTAAGTATCCCCCGGGGGGAGGGGGTTATTACAGATTACCTTAATGACACTGCCATGGTGCGAGCAGTTCTGAGCCAAATGAAGATTATTTAGAATAAATAATTAGGGAGCAGGAATATGGTGGTCTGCACAAAAGTGCAGAGTCTGGGACTCTGTGTAGTAAACAGGTGTCGAACGCAAGTCCTCGATTGGCATATCTATGCCAGTGTTTAGGATGAACTGAGAAGTATGTGTTCTACTTCATGAGCCACGCCTTTCCTGATTCAGTCCCACCACTTAATTTGAGCTGTGCCAAGGACATTTCTGATTTAGCAAAATACAAAGAAATATGCCAATCCCTTTTTATACCTTTGATTAAATCTGAAAAAACACATTTGTTTTAATCATTGTGTAAAGGAGTACATTTGAATATCCTTTCATTTATTCATTTTTATTATTCTATAAAAAAATAATTTCCAATATAAAAAAAGAAAAATAATTTCCCATTTCTTTAATTTCTCTTTGATAACTGAATTCTGAACTCCGACAGAAAAATAAAACATAACCATAAATAATACAAAGACAAAAGCCCATATAATGTTGACAATTTCAGGGTTAAGCACAGGGAGGAAACTGTTACCCAGCCTAGACTAAAGCATGACTTATTTTTGTTTTCAGGCAGAACAGAGAATAGTGCAGCATTTCCAAAGGAACAGAAGAGCTACAGAAATTCCATCTCCGAACGTGTGCCCATACGAAATGACAAGTGAACATTAGGTAATGCTTAGTTCTAGCGTGAGACTTCAAATGCACCATATCAAGTCCTCATTGCTAACTCCAAATGCACTTATGCTCTTGGCCAGGTACTACAAACTATGGCACTTACACTTCATCATACAGTCTCGGTAATTCTCTCAGTATATCTTTTATGCCGTGAGCTATTCAGGACAGTGATTTCATTCTCCTTGTGTTTGTCAAATTAATAGCGTAGTTTAGCATGTCTGCTGGATGTACATTAAGGAAGCACAGATGTGCTGACTCGGTTATGGCGGAGTTCAAGTCTACTGTACATCACACCAGCTTACTGAATATATTTGGAGAGTGGCTGAATGCACTGACACAAATCTAACAAGAGTCTCTCTTCTTTTGCTTCTCATTTCCCTAACAGAGCCGAGAAGAGAATGAAGAGGGACAGGAAGCTCAAGGCAGAACACAAGGCACATCAGATTAATCATTTAACGAGAAAAGATAGCAACTTGCATAGTTGGGGGGAGAAAAAAAATTCTTTTAATAACCGGCCTGTATAGTCTGCCGCAGATACGTTTCTGAAGCATTTTGGCAGCTTTCTCATCTATTATTCAAAGTAAGTAAGTAAAGAGTGAACTTGTAAGTGACATGAATGAGGATGTTCTTCGAACAGACTTGTAACAAAATGGTTGTTTTGTTCATTAAACTGAGATCCTCCTATGCCATGCGGCCTATATTTAAAGACGATCCTTAGGAGAACAGTCTGTGAACTTCACAACAAAGTGATGGGAGCGTCTTAATCTATGCCTTAAAGGGAAGCGAAACATGCTGTTTCAGTATTGGCCACATAACACTATTTCGCGGATACTTATAATCCATACTTACAGTTACTGACGTGAACTCGGGAGGGTTGTCATTGACATCTGTCACGGCGATGACAGCAGTTGCTGTGTTTGAGAGACCATATGTTGGGTTTCCTTCCATGTCTGTGGCTTGAATTATTAATGTATATCGCTGCACTTTCTAGAAGACATAAAAATGCATCAGGATTTGTTTAAAGACCTCATCCGTACTTCAAAAGAGCAGTACAATATCACTTGAATTGTGTATAATTTACATGCGGAGATGCAGTGCTGAGTGCCAGGAAAAACCAGCTGTCCTAATATGTTTAATGACTGCACCATGATGACACCTGCTAGGCTTTACTTTTTATGATAATCACACACCTCACTGCTATAATAACCACTAAAATCCTTGTATTTAGGGGAATAATACATGCCAAAATGCTAGCGGCATAACTAACAAAAACCGGAGCTCATCACAATCACCTTTTTACTGGATCTACTTCAAAACCTAACTCCAGGAAAAAGATGTAATATTTAATTTTGGATACTGTGATAAGCAGTTAGAATTTCTTATAGGTATTGCTACCTGGAGTCTCTATCTGTGAGAATTTACCTCACTTCCTATCTAGACAGGAAGGGCCTGTCCACCCTTGTGTATTTGTAAAAATGCAGCAAATACAAATAAAATGGATATAAAAACAAATGCGCTGCCATACATTTCTGCCTGCGTTTTTTCTACGCTTTTATCCTAACAGCAAGAAGCAAGATTTAAGGTGGCCACTAAGGGTCCAATTTCTTGAACAGATCCAATTAAGGAAATCTGTTTTTTCCAATTGATTCCATTGATCAGATCTGGCAAGTTTTCACTTCCCGTTAGTGTTCCCGTTCGATTACAGGCCGTTAGATCGTTCAGGACATTGGATCGTTAGTGGCCATCTTTATACCAGCAGCATTCTAGGAGTGACAATGAGGTAGTGCATTTTGGGAAAACATGCAGTGCACTGCATTATGGTGTGTTTTATACAACGCACCCATAGACTTTCATTACAATCGTATTGAACAAAAATGCATCCTTCTCTGTGTTTCTAAAACACACAAAACCGCTGTGCTTCAATTGAGACATTAGAAAGCGATCCTTGCATGAGACAGGATGTGTTGCATTGCTCAAATCTGCAACGCAACACACGAATGTGGACAGGCTTGAAAATGGGAATCTCTCCAAGTCCAACGCATACAGCAACAAAACATACAATTTTTGTAGGGTAAGGAAGAAATAGAAAAGCAAGAGATTTGTGGGGGTCCAGGAAACAAGACGTAAGGGCATTTCCTCCAAGGTGGGCACTGAGAGCAATAAAAAACACCAAAACTTTCTTACCCCTGTTTACATAATCCAAAACTATGTAAAATAATCAGTGAAATCGTCTTTAATATGAACATACGGTGGCATAACATAATATTTCAAACATGTCTCACAACTGTTCATTAACTGTATAGTTATCCTACCTGCCTTTGACTTAAAGTTTTGTCATGTTTATGCAAAGATGTTTCTCACCACAGGAGCTAGTGTGGAAGCAGCAATTTGCATAATAATATAATATACAGTTCATTCTGTAATCACCACAATACTATTTTCCTGAAACGTACAGTTTACTATCAGTTTACCATACACAGAGAAGCTATCACTATTATCACCTACAGTCAGAGATAAAACATTCTCTTGCAACCTGGAGAACTCAGTGGGCAAACTGATAAAACTTCCTCTCTACTAAACTTTCCAGACACTTAGAAAAATTTTTTGGGGGGGAGTATTTACACATGCCTTTTTATAAACAGTCAAACAGTCTTCTGACATGGGAAGAGCAGGCAATCTAAGAACAAGTATCTGTTTTTCAGATGTAAGCTTAACCTATAATGTATGAAAAAATGAAAGGGTTACTTTGGCGCTGACCTTTACTGAGAGCTTATAAATGTTGCCGGTGCTAAACACATTCTAAAAATGCTAATTGTCTGTCTGTCAAGCTGATCTTTTGGCTTCAGTAGCTTCTGAGTGACTCTTCTGCAAAAAAAGCATTCAGCTATTTTAAGCAGCGTGAAGTAGAGTGGAGTCGGAACAGAGGTCTGCGCACTCTTTTTGGTTAGTGACTTAGAAAGTATTACAAGTGGAGGATCACAATGTCCAGCAATGGCAGCTTTCATCATTTCTCAGTATGGATGTCCTTTAAGTCAGGAATAGTAAATTTATGTGGACGGCATGTTATGGGACCTCAAAAAACGATATAACAAGATTCTTTTATGCTACAACTGTTTTAAGAAACATGTAGTCTCAAAGCTTTTACTCTAAACTCTGAAGTGATAAACATTGAGAATACCTGAGACTTAACATACAAAGCAAACTCTAGCAGCAGTTTTTTGTTTTGCTTAATATGAACAGTTAGAACTAAAGCATAGCCCTGATAACTAATTATAATAATATGGACAGTGAGAATATTTGTCAGGTTTTAATTGTTGTCCTAAGTGCTTACAGAATGCACTGTATATTATACAGTGAGTTGCAAAAGTATTCGGCCCCCTTGAAGTTTTCCACATTTTGTCATATTACTGCCACAAACATGAATCAATTTAATTGGAATTCCACATGAAAGACCAACACAAAGTGGTGTACACATGAGAAGTGGAACGAAAATCCTACATGATTCCAAACATTTTTTACAAATAAATAACTGCAAAGTGGTGTGTGCATAATTATTCGGCCCCCTTTGATCTAAGTGCAGTCAGTTGCCTATAGACATTGCCTGATGAGTGCTAATGACTAAATAGAGTGCACCTGTGTGTAATCTAATGTCAGTACAAATACAGCTGCTCTGTGAGGGCCTCAGAGGTTGTCTAAGAGAATATTGGGAGCAACAACACCGTGAAGTCCAAAGAACACACAAGACAGGTCAGGGATCAAGTTATTGAGAAATTTAAAGCAGGCGTAGGCTACAAAAAGATTCCCAAAGCCTTGAACATCCCATGGAGCACTGTTCAAGCGATCATTCAGAAATGGAAGGAGTATGGCACAACTGTACACCTACCAAGACAAGGCCATCCACCTAAACTCACAGGCCGAACAAGGAGAGCGCTGATCAGAAATGCAGTCAAGAGGCCCATGGTGACTCTGGACGAGCTGCAGAGATATACAGCTCAAGTGGGAAACTCTGTCCATAGGACAACTATTAGTCATGTACTGTACAAAATTGGCCTTTATGGAAGAGTGGCAAGAAAAAAGGCATTGTTAACAGAAAGCATAAGAAGTCCCGTTTGCAGTTTGCCACAAGCCATGTGGGGGACATAGCAAACATGTGGAAGAAGGCTCTCTGTTCAGATGAGACCAAAATGGAACTTTTTGGCCAAAATGCAAAACGCTATGTGTGGCTGAAAACTAACCCTGCACATCACTCTGAACACACCATCCCCACTATCAAATATGGTGGTGGCAGCATCATGCTCGGGGGGTGCATCTCTTCAGCAGGGACAGGGAAGCTGGTCAGAGTTGATGGGAAGATGGATGAAGCCAAATACAGGGCAAACTTGGAAGAAAACCTCTTGGAGACTGCAAAAGACTTGAGACTGGGGTGGAGGTTCACCTTCCAGCAGGACAATGACCCTAAACATAAAGCCAGGGCAACAATGGAATGGTTTAAAACAAAACATATTCATGTGTTAGAATGGTCCAGTCAAAGTCCAGATCTAAATCCAATCAAGAATCTGTGGCAAGATCTGAAAACTGCTGTAATCTGACTGAGCTGGAGCTGTTTTGCAAAGAAGAATGGTCAAGGATTTCAGTCTCTAGATGTGCAAAGCTGGTAGAGACATACCGTAGAAGACTGGCAGCTGTAATTGCAGCAAAAGGTGGTTCTACAAAGTATTGACTCAGGGGGCCGAATAATTACGCACACCCCACTTTGCAGTTATTTATTTGTAAAACATTTTTGGAATGATGTATGATTTTCGATCCGCTTCTCACATATACACCACATTGTATTGGTCTTTCACATGGAATTCCGATAAAATTGATGCATGTTTGTGGCAGTAATGTGACAAAATGTGGAAAACTTCAAGGGGGCCGAATACTTTTGCAACCCACTGTATTATTATGCAAATAGCTGCTTCCACACTAGCTCCTGTGACCGGGTGAGAAACTTCTTTGCATAAAGATAACAATACTTTGAGTCAAAGGCAGGTAGGATAACTATACAGTAAATGAAAAGTTGTGAGACGCAATTATGCAATTTGGTAGTCAATTAGTAGTCACATGCGGTGAGATAAAGCAACCAATCACGTTTCATCTGTCACTAAGTTTTATGGCTGTTATCAGTGAAGGCTACGCTGTAATTCGACAAGGTCCTGACTAGAGAACTGTAATTCGACAAGGTCCTGACTAGAGAAAAACCGTCACTTGCATATCTGAAAGTTTAACTCTGTCAGGCAAAAAAAGAAAAAAAGGAATGCAGCCTAGTTATATGCAGGAATGGCACTGTACATACACATTTTTATCCCATTAGGGTACATGTCAGTTTAGGCACCCATTAAGAGGATCAATTAGGGTTAGTTGGAGGAGATGTGTCAGAAACACAGAGGCCAACAGCATCACATAGCTGAAGCACAAGAGTACCGGTAACTGCTTGCTTCTTCAACATTCTAGAGCATAAAAAGGATGCTTGCAAGGACAATGTCAATTTATTATTTCCAAAAACACTAACATGATTGATTCAATAAAGAAAGAAGTATAGCTATCCAATGTAATTGGTATAAGGGCCACCCACTAGCCATTACAGACATTGGCCTCAATTCACTAAGATCATGCTGGAGATAATAAGGCATACAGGCCTCAATTCACTAAACTTATCTCCTGTCTTTACTAACTCTTCTAGAGTTGTTACCATGGTGATAAGGCATGTAGTATTCAGGAAACATTTTACCTCAGGCAAGCCTAAGGTTAACTCTTCTGTCTTTAAATTAACTCTCCAATCCTTAAAATAACTCCAGAGTTAAAGACAGGCTGTTAATTAGCTGCATGTGAAAATAACTACAGAGGAGGTAAATTAACTACAGAGGAGGTAAATTAACTACAGAGGAGGTAAATTAACTACAGAGGAGGTAAATTAACTACTGGAGAGGTAACTTAAGGAATGAAGAGGTAAGATAACTCTCTCACGTGTGGAGGTAAGTTTTCTCTTGCCTTATTATCTCTAGCATGATCTTAGTGAATTGAGGCCAGTGAGAGTTATCTTATCTCTTCATTCCTTACGTTACCTCCTCTGTAGTTAATTTACCTCCTCTGTAGTTAAGTTACCTCCTCTGTAGTTATTTTCACACGCAGTTAATGAACAGTCTGTCTTTAACTCTGGAGTTATTTTAAGGATTAAAGAGTTAACTTAAAGACAGAAGAGTTAACTTTAGGTTTGTCTGAGGTAAAATGTTTCCTGAATACTACATGCCTTATCACCATGGTGATAACTCTAGAAGAGTTATTAAAGACAGGAGATAAGTTTAGTGAATTGAGGCCAATGTCACTAGGGGAAAAAAAATAGATTTTCCCATCCATATCATGTTGTGAATATAAACACCTATGGTAAACTTTAGCTAAGAGTTGATTGTTGGAATTTAATTTAAAACAATCTTAACAAAATAAATAAATAAATACAGTTGGGTATTTTGGCCAAATGTTAGAACCTTTGTCAGGTTTTTAGTGGCATTTGTGATTGTGTTAGTTGAAAAAGGCTAAGAACCCAGACAGATTTGCTTCAAGTTGATTGATTAAATATTTGCATGATGAAAACACTCTCGCTGTTGAAATGTCAGCATTTAACTTTAAAAACACTTTGGCATTTTAAAGATAAATATTACCTTTTCTGTTTTTCTTTTTTAAACAGTATTCCATTTTTGCCCTTTTGAATGAACTATTCACATTACTACAGATAAGAGAGAGCAGTCCCCAAACCGACAAACTTTAGCCAAGCTAGGCTATGTTCCTAATGATTGTACCAAAAATCCCAACTGATCAATCAGATGTGTTGGATATTTTAAGCTGATTACTACATAATTATAACACAGTGCATATGTAATACAATAGGGTAGCACTTCCTTTCCTTTTGAGAACGTTTATTGATACAGACTGTCAGCACTTTGCACGCCTGTGATGTGTTCACGCATGTGATGTGTTCGGTCCAGTGGCTGCAGCACCAGAGTCCAGAGTGTTGCAGCCACTAAACCAAACACATCACTTGTTACGAATGTAGTGGCAAAAGTGCCGTGCAAAACTGTCTTTGATGCTTTTGGTCTTTTTGCCCTGAAGAAGGGACCTAGGAGTCCTGAAACGT
This sequence comes from Hyperolius riggenbachi, assembly GCF_040937935.1. Classification (NCBI taxonomy): domain Eukaryota; kingdom Metazoa; phylum Chordata; class Amphibia; order Anura; family Hyperoliidae; genus Hyperolius; species Hyperolius riggenbachi. The sequence goes on from NC_090650.1 coordinate 326,722,236, forward strand.
TGGCTGACTATCTGCATCAATAAAAGTGCATGAAGATTGAGGGAGTGTCAGCCTATTATATTACATATGGACTTATAGAGAAGGGGGCGAAGTTAATGACCCCCGACTTTCGGCTTAAGCCTGCTGAATTATACTGATTGGTGAATACCAAGGGTTTGAACTGTTCTGTGGGGATGTCTAACTGCATTTTTTTCTGCATTAACCCACTCCCCACCCAAAAAAAAAAATGAAGGAAATATGAACCTGAATTGCATATGTGACTGTGAAAAATATTTGTGTACTGCCCTAACGTAAGTCAAAGGCCACATTCGGATCAGTTATTTTGATAAATGCCATTACAGGTACTTTATATTCCGGCGTATAAGACAAATGGGAGTATAAGATGACCTCCCAACTTCTCCAGTTAAAATATAGAGTTTGGGATATACTTGCTATACAAGACTACCCCTCTTCCAACGCACAACAAATAAATAAATAAATAAAAAACATCATATACTGGTGCTATGTATGAACAGATACTGGTGCTGTACTGTATGTGGTACCCAGTATATAACAGTATATAGGCGATTGACTGGTTGGATTGGTCAACTTACCATCTCCCTAAGAGGACTGGTCAGCTCTCCCTGTTTATCAGAGCGGTGTGGAAGAATAGATTGCGCTGTGCCCATAAAACATGCCCTTTCACCCTTCTGGCCCGCCCTTGCATCCTATTTATCTGCTTCTCTGCCTCTCAGATCTCGCACATGTGCACCTGCGCCGCTTCACTACAGCCCTCACTAGCGAGATCTGAGCGTCGGTAACAGGATAGGGCGTATCACCCAGCATCAATGACACTTGGCGTATAAGATGACCCCTGACTTTTCAGAAGATTTTCAAGGGTTAAAAAGTAGTCTTATATGCCAGAATATACAGTATTTAACTGGCCTATCCCTAGTGCACTGCCTGCTTAACAGCTACATCATTCACAATGACTGGTCACAAAGAAAAAAAGAATATAAAAAAAAGTCTGCAATGCAGACAAAGCCTACAGCAACATGCTGTAATGAGAAAACGTATGAGAACGTTGCTAAGGGCTCTATCTACAAATGAGTGTCAACCTTTGTTTGTGTTAAAAGGTAAACTGGCGAAGAACTTAGACAATGCTCAGGCTTGAGTAAGCAACTGTGGGCTTGTTCTTTGGGAGGATGCCAAAATAAAATTGTTCTCTCTGTAAAATCGTTTGGTTGTTTAAAAAGTTAATAGAGTTTCTCTCCGTATAGATGTCAACTATATTCAAGAACTGTCGAGCAAAAATAAGTTAGGTTACTCAAATTACTTAAAGAAATATTTAACTTTACACAGAATACAAATCAATGTGACTTCAATTGCATCTGGAAGCAACAGATATGTCTACAACAGTAGGTTTTTGCGCTTAACATTTTTCTGGTTATTTTCTAGAATCCTAGTTTCTAAAAACTGTTTTTTTTTCACTGAAATCTGTCCATTCCATCCTATTGTAAATGTGAAGTGGTCATAAAAGGTCTTCACATTAGTTTAGGAGTTACACCATTGAGGTAATGGACATATGCGTAGTTAGTCTTATTATAATTTTTCCCATTGTGTATTTTAAAGATAATTTTTTTATATTAAAAAGATTAAGATTTTTTAAATGAAATTACCACCTTAGACTATGCAGAGAGTCCCACTGTCCTATCGTGATTCAAACTCACTAAGCTGCCTATAGTAAGGCTGACATTAGATGAAATAATTGCAATGTCCATTTTCACCAGTAGATGGAGTAGGTGAAATTTGTAATAGTTACAAGGACTTAATGCTATGTGGGAGGGTCAGTCTTCTCCAAATCTACAACACTGTCTAATTTTAAAAGAAAAAAAATTGAAAATGTTTTACCTCATTTTAAAATTAATGTAGCCTTTAAATTTTTTACAATATATTGATTATCTGTCACATAAAAAAGTAATCCAGATATTTTTTTTCACTTTAGCAGATCAACCTGCATTTGCATTCCTGTTCTATTATCTCTTTGAAAGGTTATCAGTATGATTAAACTCCTAGTCCTAAGGCTCTAGTTTATAGCTGTCATGTTCAACTACACTGTAGCACTGTTGTCCAAAAGTCAACCTCTAAGAAGCTTGCTGGCCTTCAAGGTTGTTTCATTGTAACATATAGGAGAATATAACCTTCATTAACTGAATGCCTTTCTTCTAAATCATTTGGTATTTTTAAACATGTATTTGAAAAACTTATACCAAGCTTGATAAATTAAACTGTTAGAACGATGAGAGGTTATCGATGGAGTGGTGAAACTTTATTTCATACAGTCTTTAATACAAATATCTCAATGGGCTTGAATTTAGATGAAGAGCTTTAGGATCAATGTTAGCCCCTTTTCTGACCAATATTTTCTAAGTTTTTGAGGTAACCCATAAGTCATTGAACACTGCTGACTTGGGCAACCCACGGAGCAATACATTGCTTCATTCTCAGTACACTAGGTCAGGTCCTGACGGACAAAATCTTATAAGTATCATTACCTGTACTGCCAATTCGGTTAGTTTGTAGTGCAATACTTTATAACGCTAGGCACTAGAGTTACAAGACCAGTGGACTATCCTTCTTCCAGGTGACCGTAGGGTCCCTTATGCACACCCAAGAGGACTGGTGGTTTTTGCCATAATTCTCTGCATCATCAATCTAAAATGTATTACTCCAAACCCAAATAGAAGAGTAGAACTAGTCCCCAGCACATTTTAAATTACCATAAAGATCATCACCTAGAAAATGCTGACCCTCATCATCCATGTGAATGACCCCATTTGGGTGCAAGTGCAGCTAATAAGTGGGGATAAACCAATGGTGGCTTATATGGTGGTGGAACTGTACAGTAACTGCAAGGCTAAACAGCCTATCTGTACTTTGAATCGGTCACCAAAACAGACTTCATGGCCACTGACACAGGAAACTTCATCTCTATTAAGACAACTTTCTGGAATGCTTTTCATGCAGAGCCCAGTATTCAAATGCCTCCAGGATTTGCACAAAGGACAATAATGGTTGGATAAGAAGCCATTCCCCATTAAGCTAGGAACAAACAGTGCAGGGTTAGGAGTAAAGGGTTACACACAAAGGTCCTGATTCAGAAGTTTCCGTCTGAGCTTTCTCCAAGGAGATAATTTTACACCTTATCTGCAAAATACGTTTTTCAACAACTAGCAACTGAAAAAATTCTAAAAGTAGATACGTAAGTGTTATCAAACCTGTTTAAGTATTTTCTTGCTTGCTGGGGGCTTGATCACATATTTTATTGACAAGTTATGAAAACATCTCCTGTGAGGAAACTCACCACAAATGTTAACTATGCACAAGGGTCAAGCAATGTAAAAATATTCAATGCCAAAAAAAAAAAAAAGACAACAGCAAAGTCAGGAGCTGTGCCAAAGTCATTGTAAAGGTTATGGAACCCAAGTGTTTAAATCAAAATGAAGAACAGAGAAATCACATGAAAAGTTGGGACAGCAAGATTTCAAGCAGGGTCATGACAAGCAGGGTTAGAAACTAGGTCAATCCAAAGCACTAAGAATCAAGTCAATCTCTACAAAGCATGAAACTTTCACAATACCAGTCTAAGCCTTTGCTTGTCCACACCCTCTTATGTACAACAGGATGGGATATATAAAGTGTGTATTTTGTGGGTTTCACAAGATAAATTTGAAGGTCAGCACAATAGAAGACATAAAAGGACCTTGACCAAAATACAGATTTGAATTATCAAGAAAACCATAGGGCAAAGGAAGGGGAGAAGAGACTAGCAGGGACATGTGGCATTGGGGATTCTAACTCAATCAACCAATCAATGTGCTATTGTGAGCCACTGGCTAGCTAGATGAACATGGCGCATATATGTCCCATATGCCATGATAATGATATCACTTACACTTGCCATACACTTCCCAGTCTCTAAGAAAGTTGGAGTTAACTTCACAAAGTCATTTAAATGACTGGGCATTGCCTCATTTGTATATCACATTTTAATGATTTACCTCTCGATCAAGTCCTGCTGCCAGTGTGATAATATCTCCAGTCTCATTGTTGATTGTAAACATATTGGAGGATGGAGTATCAGGAGTCTGCGATAGAATTTTATATCTCAGCATTCCGTTCGGTTGTTTTACGTCATCACCATCAATGGCCGTGAGGGTCATGACATAGGATCCTGCAAATCAACATAAAGCACATAAAGAGTAAAGCAAATGGTGTTCTCAAGTTTAGCCAAGTTGAAAAGCAAACTTATAATTGTTTGGCAGATTTACAAAAACATTTTCTTCTTTAGATAAGCAAGTTCCAATCTGTTAAGTAATCTCAGATAACAAATCAGGTTTATTTCCTACAGAATTATTATGTACTCTCATTAAAAAAAAGCATTCCACAATACTGTTTTTAATGCCACCGTGATTTGTCTACCGAAAGATAGGGACATTCTTACTGAGAACTATTGACAAGAGGTGACAGATGCCCATGGCTAAGTTTAAAGCCCTGTACACATTTGAAACTTAAGTTGCCCAAAATAAACATTTAAGACTGAGTAAATGTGTTTCTGTTAAGGAAGTGTGTGCAGGTGTTCCTCAATATAAGAGACAAAACAGCCCAATAGTAATAAGTCATGCTGGAAAACCAAGCCCAATAACTAACTTTATGTACTAGTGCATGCACTGCAGGTTGCTCCTGCTTATCCTCCCCCTCCTCTCTCCCTAAAGCAGAACACACTGAGCAGCACAGAAGTTAACATCATGTCTGTAGGAAGAAATGCCTCCCAAAATTAAAATGTTTTTGTTTAACGAGGGATTGTCAGCCACACAATCAAATTCCATTTACCCACGGCTCTGTGTTTAATATGCAGCCCACAACCTTACTCTGCATTGCAAGCACTCCAATGTATTCATAAATGTTTCTGCTGTAATAAATCTTATCTCAGTCAGTCTGGCTCTACTTTTGCCATTGCCAATAAAAAGGAAGCTTGCCATCACCCCTCCCACATTCCTGCTCCACACTGATTGGCTGAGGGCAGTTCAGTGAGCTGCTGAAACAAAATAAGCAAGCTTAGACAATGCAGATTGTAAGGGGAAAAAAAGTAAGGTAGAAAACGACATTAGGAGTGGCTTCAGTCAGAGGGAATAAAGATAGCAAATGCCAGGACCAGAATTCTCTTTATTTAAAAAAATAAATAAAATAAACAAATTACATGGTGAATATCAATCATTTCTTGATCCCTCTTCTATTTTTTTAACTTTGGAATGTATTGATTTATTCTTTTCCGCTTACTACTGTTTTTCCGTAAAGTTCCTCTTTAAGATGCAATGAGTAAAAAGTGACTTATCAATATTATGGCAGGTTTTGAAAATTAGTAATAATTCAAGGGGTTCCATTGTTCTAACCCGGGTAAGAGTAAAGCGTAATACGAGATTCTGCTGACATTTCCTTCTTGATAATGCTGGGCAGTGTCCTGGCAAATCTACATCACTGTCCACGGGAAACAGAGCTGGGTATGCATGAAAAGTCAAATGACTATCAGCTCTGCTTATACACTCGAGCCCTGGCAGATTCACCATCTTACATATATCCATACTATATCCAACGTATAGGCCTAAAGGCATGTGGCTTGGAGATAGTAGAATATGTCATATCATGCATCCATTGCAGCTAGTTTCACTGGTTGATCAGTGCCAGATTCCTATATGTCAGCTACAACCATAAACGCTTTGAAAAATGAACGCAACCATATTTATGTATGGTGCCTGCGGTTACTGAAAGTATAACCTTGTAATAACCATCATTGCAAGGAAATTGTGCATTAAAAAAAATGACATGGTTTTAAAATGCTGTCATTAGCAGGTGAATTAAATTGCAGTACGTACAGTATTTATTAAGTGTTATCCTAAGTAAAAGTGCTCACAGTCGTTACCTGTAATCTGCAGAATAATACCATATTGTACTAAATGTTCTAACCTACCCATTCACTCTTTCCCCTAACATGAGACAGCTGATGAGGTCTATGGAGAAATAACGGGATTGCTGTGTTATTTGCAAAGTACTAGTAAACCTTTAACACCAGAATAACACTGTTAATAGTTAAAAGGGACCTAACCATGCATATTTTGCCTCCTAACTAAACAATAATACCATCTTCTGGGAGGCTGCAGCCTACCATACCTCAAGAGCTTAAAGCAGACTTGAACTGAAAATAAACTCATGCGTTAATTGTACATGTAGCAGAAGTAGTATATAGTACTGTTCTGCTGTCTCGTATTCATATTTTCACTTTCAGGGGTTAATTTAGATCTTTGAAATTTGCTCAGCAGCCATGGCAGTGTGAGTAGTTAAGTCAGTACTAAACACAAATAAATAATAAACTGTAACATATGCCTGAACCAGTCTTCAGGGTCACCCCCCCTTCCCCCCATTCTCCATCCCCGGTCCTCTTTATATTCAACAGAATCCTCCAGTTGAATACTAAAACCAGGAAGCTCCCTCTAGCAGCAGCATGTGACTTAGAACTGTGCAGGTGCATGTTCCAAACTTGAGCCTGCACAGTTCAGGTTAGCTGTGCACTACTCGGGGGGGGGGGGGGGGGGGGACTTCCGGGAAGGTGCCAATGTTATAAGGACTGGGGACATGAAGTGGGGGGAGAACAATGAGCAGATGAGCAGCAGCAGGACTCTTCTGAAAAGGTAATCTAGCCCACCATTACCTTTATTTTATAGGTTTTCATTTGCTTCAGGGGTACTTTAAAGGAAACTTTAAGTGATATGCGATATGATGTAAGGTTTTCAGCACTCACTTGTTATCAAGGAGTGTTGGCTTAGCCAGATAAAAGTTGCTGTGCATCTATTTACTTTTTACAAGGGGCATGGTTGCATTTGACTGCCTCATTTGCATACATAAAACACTGATCTATAAACGCTGCAATGCCAAAAATAACACGTGAACACAGGCCAGTTTTAAGTAGACTTATTACCATTTGCAGTGGTGTCGCAATAGGAGGTGCAGAGGTAGCGACCACATCGGGGTCCTTGGGCCAGAGGGGCCCCAAAGGGTCCACCCTCTATCTCAGTATTAGCTCTCTTTTGGTCCTGTGCCGGTAATAATCACTTCTATTGATGCTTTGAAGAATAGTAATCATTAACAAGCTGCTCCCCATCCCCTTCTTGCACCTCTGAAACTGTAGTTGTCCTTGGCAGGTTTTGGTGCACCGTATGAATTGTTATGTATAGAGTGCTTGGGGGGGCGGGGGGGGCATGGAAAACGTGCACCGGGGCCCATAGCTCCTTAGCTACGCCACTGACCATGTCACAAGTCAGGTATGATTTATATTTATGACTATAAGCTGGCAGCGGTAATGAATAAGAACAGGGGATGGGGAAGTTAGGATTAGGCACAGGTGAGTAAAGAGGTCAGAAGCTTCAAGATATTGACTACCCAAGACATATGTATGCAAAAAAAAGTACACAAAATGGCAAAATAATCATATCACCTCTTTTGCTCTAGCTGTGAACATTTTCACATAGAATTACATTATATAAAAAAGTTGGAAACAGTCACTTAAATTTATATAAAATGTATTTGCACAACTTTCTTTTCTATAATAAAACACCACTTTGTATTTTTCAAATAGGCATTTCAGTCTAAACTAGATGCAGTAGCATCTCCTATACGGATCTTCCTAGGCATTTGTCGAGCTGACCTTGATATATGTGGCAGAGACCCCATTCCTGACACACTGAGGATGGGTAGAGCTATTTCCTTATCTTATGAAAATGGAAGAAATAAAACTTTTTTCAAAAGGCACACGAAGCTTTGATCTGTAAAATCAGTTATTAGCAGAAGATTGCATGCTTTAAGTGAACACGGCTCGAAAAAGAACCAAAACATAAACAAGACATGAGACTACCTGGCTTTGATCCCTCGGAAATGCTGCCATTCCAGATCTGGTGCAGGAATTCAGGTCGGTTGTCATTCATATCTATTACGTTGATCACAATGTCTATGGGATTTTCCACCTGGTTTCCATTCACATCCACTGCGTGTGCCCTCAGCTGCAAAAACAATTTTACATGGCAGTTTCTCGGTAGAAATATGAGGCGTAAGATTAGGCGGCCTCGTGCATGACTCAGTCCCTGTGATACACTGCTAGATTCTGTCCCTAATGACTTTTTGGGGGGAAATATCAGTGAATCTGCAGTCAATTCAAGCAGAGTAACTATAGAACTGGAGAAAAATGCTCTAAGCAAATCTTTCCTTTTATGCAGGATTCATCGCTTTGTTTCCCTTCACTCTCTGTTATGATTACTGTTCTTTAAAAGCTAAAGAAAGCCAGATATCTTCCAGAATCCTATAATATATTATGCCGGCTATATACAGTATCATTTCATGCAGCAAGCAGTCACATTCTATTTGCCATAACTGGCTATTGCACAGCTGGTGTTTGAAGATACACATTTTAAAGTAACTCAAATCTCTCGGATTCTTAAAGTGAAATTCTGTTTTAACAATAAATATGACCGTCATCCAGAAAGTAACAGCTGTTTTAAATTAAAGGACCACTCCAGAAAAATAAGTAAGCAGTTAAATTCTGACAGAACCGACAGGTTTTAGACTGGTCCATCTCCTCACAGGGGATTCTTAGGGTTGTTTTCAGAAGCATTTCCTCATTAACAGTTGCAAAGTCTAATGGCCAAATCAGTAACGCCAGCCTCCCTACTCACTTGCACACTATTTTGTAAGCTAGACTTAGCAACTTGCCGTTCAGGGAATGCTATTAAAATCAAATAAAACCCTAAGAATCCCGCATGTGGAGATGGAAGAGTCCATAGCCCGTCAGTTCTGATTTTACCTGCTTACTTTTTTGCTGGAGTGGTCTTTTAATCAATTAAGGGTCTATTCACACTGTTGTCAGTTATGACTTAAAGGGATACTGTAGGGGGGTCAGGGGAAAATGAGTTGAACTTACCCGGGGCTTCTAACGGTCCCCCGCAGACATACTGTGTTGGCGCAGCCACTCACCGATGCTCCGGCCCCGCCTCCGGTTCACTTCTGGAATTTCAGACTTTAAAGTCTGAAAACCACTGCGCCTGCGTTGCCGTGTCCTCGATCCCGCTGATGTCATCAAGAGCGCACAGCGCAGGCCCAGTATGGTCTGTGTCTGCGCAGTACACTCCTGGTGACATCAGCGGGAGCGAGGACACGGGCGTGCAGGCGCAGTGGTTTTCTGACTTTAAAGTCAGAAATTCCAGAATTGAACTGGAGGCGGGGCCGGAGCATCGGTGAGTGGCTGCGCCAACACAGGATGTCTGCGGGGGACCATTAGAAGCCTCGGGTAAGTTCAGCTCATTTTCCCCTGACCCCCCTACAGTATCCCTTTAACGGTCAAGTGACGTGTAGTCCAGTGCCCATGTTTCCCTATGGGTCAGTTCACATTATATGTATTTTTATTGAAAGCTTTTCACAATGCACTGCTATGGAACAACTGATTTGTTAATACACATCCGTTTTTCAGCGTTCAGCGTAAATAGGTCCTAAGGAAACATTTTATGTTATACTCATTTTATCTTCTGATTATTTCTCCATATAATCACCTCCTTTAAATAACCATTTATCATATTTTTTTACAAGGATTTATTTATTTAAACTTCTGTTGAAGTAGCAGCACACCACTATCGGTTGAAAAAATTGTGGGGAGGTCATGTTAATGCTGCTGAAGTACTGGTGACAAACGCTTCTCATCTTCCTTGGAGGAAGGAATTTTAGGAAATGTGTTACTTTCCTGCATGTGTGATACACATCTAAACTAACCTAGTGAAGCTCTGATTCTCCTGTCTGGCATTTTTGTGTAGAAGAACCTTCCTTGTATGCTTCCTCTAGAACAGAGTAACCAAGCAGCTCAGGGTGACCCAAACTACTAGGAATGTATAGGGGGATGAAAGGGACCAAAAAGCCCTCCTACTAAAAAAAGCAAAGCTTATTGTAATTTGCCTTCTTAAAACAGAAGAAGGAAATTTGCAATATTTCAGCTATAAGTGAACAATTGTGGTTACCCACAATGCACTACTACTGAACATGCTAATGCTTCCTTTAGCAAAGACTTTTAGTAATACTATCCCTGAGACATATAAACTTCAAGCATACAAATCCACAAATGAGGTAATTTAGCATGTACTGTATGCAGTTAGCCTAAGTGATGAGTTATAGGAAAAGTGGCTGAGGTAGCCCACGTTGAGGAGTTTTTTGACAAGCTATAGCAAAAATTGGTAATTTCTTTCCTTACATGAAAAGTGGCAATCTGTTCCCGATCCAAAGGTTTTGTTACAGACAGCTGACCAGTTATGGGATTAATGATGAATACACCAATGGGAGGCTGGTCTGCTCCTGGACCAGTGACACTGTATCGAAGTGAAAGGCTCTTATCCCGATCAGATCTGATCTATAGAACAAAAATATACATATATATTAGCTGAGAACAACATCTAGTGAAATTCAATCCATGCCTGCAGCACAGTAAAAAGAAAAAAAGTAAGCTAAAAAAAGAAAATCAAAACACATATCAAAGATACGTTTCAATGACTGACCTATAAAATACCTTTCTAGTTTCTTTTCCCCTAAAGCAATAAAAGAGCAGTTAATAAGAATTTACTGTTCTATTCAGCCTTCATATTCCTTTTAATGACCACGTGTGACATTGGAGGCACAAAGGGGGACAGAAGGTAGCACAATGGGACACAGGGATGCACAGGGGGCAGAGGTAGCACAAGTGGACAAGAGGAGGCACAGGAAGCAGACGAAGACACAGGGGGACAGAAGGAGACATGGGGCCATAAGAAGTCACAAAGGGGGCGAAAAGGCGGCACAGGTACTAAAAGAGGCACAAGTGGTCAGAAGAAGGCATAAAGGGTAACAGAAGAAGGAACAATAGGGTACAGAAGGAGGTACGAAGGGAGACAGAAGGAGGCACAGAGGGGGACAGAGAGAGACACAACGGGGACAAAAGGAGACAATGTGGGGCAGAAAGAGTCATAAAAGGGGACAATAGGAGGCACAGGGGACAGAGGGAGGCAGAAAACTAAAGAAGGCACAAAAAGACAGAAGGATGAAAAAAGGGAGGACAGAAGAAGGCACAAAGGGTGTCAGAAGGAGGCACAGGAGACAGAGGGACACACAAGAGGCATAGGTGGCACATGGACCGAAGGAAGCACAAGAGGAGAGGAGGAGTTACAAAGGGGGAAAGAAGGAGGCATAGGGGGGGGCATAAGAAGGCACAGGGAGACAGAGGGACACACAGGGGGCATAGTTGGCACAAGGGAATAAAGGAGGCCCAAGGGGATAGGAGGCACAAAGGAGGACAGAAGGAGGCACAAAGGGGAACAGAAGGTGACACAGTTGGACAGAAGGAGGTACAGGGGAACAGAGGGACAAGTATGAACATTACGTGCACACATTACCAACGCTAATAATGTTTGCATCATGTGCATTATACAACCAGTGTCCCAGATAAATGTCAATTTGGGGCCAAAACAAATTCTGAATACATTTACAGGGGCGCCTGAAGCTGCAGACAATAGAGGCGGGCGCTTGGGGCGGCAGGAGGGGGAGAGGCGCGCCACGGGGGGCATTTCAATTCAGTCAGTCTGTCTCTGTGTGAGCGTGTGACAACGTGGTGCCGATCATTTGCTTACCTGCAGACACTGTGCACCACGTGCTCTGCCATTGTCTCTATGTACGCCCTCGCTCCGCCCAGCCCCCGGCCAATACTAATCATCAAGCAGTGCTCTACACTGCTCTTCCGGTTCCAGCTCCCAACCACTCCTCCTCCTCCTCTTAGTTGCCATGGCGGCCCCTCTCTATAGCAGCAGCCGCACGGGTATCTTGTTTACCTTGTGCGGCCCCGCCTCTAACTCCGCCCCCACCACAAGCGTGACTTGCCAGCCAGGACGCCGGATACTGCTAGCCAGAGTAGCTAGATAGAGGCTGTGCCTCTCTGCTGAGCTCCCTGGCCCTGCGTGTCTGGCTGCGAGCGTTTCCCTCCAAACACATGGCTCAGTCAGGGCAGGCTGAATGTAGAGAGTGATACAAAGGCAGCCAGTATAGAGAAATAAGGTAAGCTGCCATAGCCCCTAAGATATCTTTCCTGGCAATTGAGTGATAGTCTGCTGCTCTCTTGAGTGTGTAAAGTATTGTGTAATGCCAGCAGACACCACCCTGTGAAATCAAAGGATTTGTATTGTGCAGTGAATGTGCTATATGATATAACACATTCACTGTAAAATAAAAATCCTTTGATGTCACAGGATGGTGTCTGCTGGCATTATACAATACTTTACACACTCAAGAGAGCAGCAGACTGTCAGCTTAAAAGTAAGGTGCAAGGGAATTATAAAGCAAAAATTGTATATTTTCTAGTGAAACATTGCCACATACGTACGATTATTTTCTGGTAAAACATTGCCGCATTATGATTATGGTGGAACATGGGCACATTCCGATTTTATGGTGAAACATTGCCGCATTACGATTCTTTTATGGTGAAACGCTGGCGCATTATAATTTTATGGTGAAACGCTTGCGCATTACGATTATTTTATAGGGAAACATTGCCGCATTACAATTATTTTATGGTGAAACTTTGGCGCATTATGATTTTTTTATGGTGAAACATTGGCGCATTATGATTATTTTATGGTGAAATGCTGGCGCATTATGGTTATTTTATGGGGAAACATTGCTGCACTACGATTATTTTATGGGGAAACATTGCTGCATTACAATTATTTTATGAGGAAACATTGCCGCATTACGATTATTTTATTGTGAAACATTGCTGCATTACGATTGTTTTATGGGGAAACATTGGTGCATTACGATTATTTTATGGTGAAATGCTGGCGCATTATGGTTATTTTATGGGGAAACATTGGTGCATTACGATTATTTTATGGTGAAACATTGGTGCATTACGATTATTTTATGGTGAAATGCTGGCGCATTATGGTTATTTTATGGGGAAACATTGCTGCATTACGATTATTTTATGGGGAAACATTGCTGCATTACAATTATTTTATGGTGAAACATTGCTGCATTACAATTGTTTTATGGTGAAATGCTGGCGCATTATGGTTATTTTATGGGGAAACATTGCTGCATTACGATTATTTTATGGGGAAACATTGCTGCATTCCAATATTTTTATGGGGAAACATTGCTGCATTACAATTATTTTATGGTGAAACATTGCTGCATTACGATTGTTTTATGGTGAAACATTGGTGCATTACGATTATTTTATTGGGAAACATTGGTGCATTACGATTATTTTATGGTGAAACATTGGTGCATTACGATTATTTTGTGGTGAAACATTGGCGCATTACGATTATTTTATTGGGAAACATTGGTGCATTACGATTGTTTTATGGGGAAACATTGCTGCATTACGATTATCTTATGGTAAAACATTGGCGCATTACGATTATTTTATGGGGAAACATTGCTGCATTACGATTGTTTTATGGTGAAACATTGGCACATTACGATTATTTTATGGAAAAACATTGGCGCATTATGATTGTTTTATGGTGAACCATTGGCGCATTATAATTATTTTATGGAGAAACATTGGCGCATTACGATTATTTTATGGGGAAACATTGCAGCATTACGATTACTTTCATGGGGGCGGGGATGGGAGGGGGGGCACCACAGGTTTTCTCGCCTGGAGTGAAAAAATGGCTAGAGGCACCCCTGTACATTTAAGTACATACGGTATGTAGTACATATACTCCTAATTGTTTTGGATGGTTCTAAAATGTGACTTGTTCAATACTTACTCTTACTAACTCCTGAGGAAAGGATCCCCTTGAGTTCTCTGGAACATTGATTGGTGGGATGACCCAATCCCTCTTCTGCCTTCGCAGAAAGCCATTGTGCTTAGGTTGTAGAGGAAATCGAATTTCTTTGACGTTGTAAAAACCCTTCAAAATAAAAATAGAAACAAAAAAAGATCTAGTAGCTGAAACATTTTACAGAACTGTATTAGCAACATTAACTAACTTTTCAAATAAAATAGTTGTAAATAATTACTAAGTTTTAACAATGATGCACAAGGGTGCTGCATAATATTTAAGGATTAATTAATTCTAGCTTTTTCTAATCTGATAAGATGCCTGGAACGTTATAATCAAATTCTGCAGGAACTATATTTTTTGTGCTATGAATCTGTATGTAGTTATAAATGACAAAAAAAGTAAATAACATTAGAATAAATTAACTGCAATAGCATGCTGATAAGATCCAGTAGCAACACAGGTGTTCTGCTCCTCTAAATATACACAGAGGAACAGAATAACAGATTGTAGTTCAGCCTGTTCCTCTGTGTGCTTCTATACAGGTAAAGGATAGGCAGAGCCCAGCCGCTGAAGGTATCGCAGAATATACCATCTCCTTTTATTATAATACAGAAATACGTCAAGGCAATGATTGTGTCACTCTCATGTGTAAGGAGTCACTAAAAACGTTTAAAGGAAAAGGGTAGTTCTAAACGATAGTCACAATAATATTGTACCTGCACTACAGTCCTCATCTGTAGACAGCAGGAGTCAAACTAGCAAAGAAGGGCTCCTGCTGGCCAGTAGGTGGTGCTGTGAGGTAGAAGGTAGAGAGCCTCTACAGATTACAGTAGAGACAGGCTGCAGGAGCTTGACCTGCAGTTCTGGTTGTGGTGGTTTGTGGTGGTGGTGGTGGGTCTGGGTAAAGTAGGCACTATGTGGTGTTTTGAAGGGGATAAACTTTTAAATAATAACATACCATATGCAATGACTAGTTTAAAGGAATACTTCATGTTATGCCTATCCACAAACGTTACTATTTATCCCTTTTACTTTTACTAACATCTAGGTAAAAAAATGCAGTAAGGAGGCTGTAGAATTGAGATGTATATAACATGTTGGTAGAAAGATTCTACAACAGGATATAGAAAGGTTTTGGGCTATATTTAAAGTGGATCCAAGCCCTAAAGCCCCAGTCCAGCCTAAAATTTTAGTAACCCGATGGACTTCTCCCTCTTGCTGTTGAATGAGGTACCTCTGCATACTCCCGGGGGCTTGCCATCCAAACCATGCTACACCGCAACCTGCTGGACCAACCCTCTTCATCATTACCAAAGGTGGAGGAGGTGAGTTTGTCTGACCAGAAGACATTGCTACATGAGGGGAGGAGTAAGATGGGAACTGCAGAGCTAAGCAATGATCACATAACAACCCCTTTTTACACCAACATTCAGCTATTTTGGGTCTATGTCTCATTTGGAAAATGCAGTCTTGGTCCAGGATTGCAATGGAAGACATGTAAGTAGCAACCACGGAGCTGATACTACGAACATGTGTTTATATCTGTGTCTTACAACCCATTTATAATTATTATTTATTTGCATAGCACCATCGTCTTTCATAGCACTGTACAATATAATGACATGCTATGGGTGCAAAAGACAAAGAAAGTACAATATAAGTATTACAATTAATGCAAAACGTGTACGTTACAAGAAAAAGCAAGACAGGACACAGAACATTTACATTGCGCTTTTCTCCTGGCGGACTCAAAGCACCAGAGCTGCAGCCACTAGGGTGCGATCTATAGGCAGTAGCAGTGTTAGAGAGTCTTGACCAAGGTCTCCTCACTGAATAGGTGCTGGCTTACTGAACAGAAAGAGCCGAGATTCAAACCCTGGTCACCTTTCAGATACTTTCAAGTGCAGTTCAAATTACTGCAAGGCTGACCAGTGTATTAAAAACATGTTCTCACCAAGGGCCCTTTCACACTAAGAAAGGCAATCACATTTACCGGTATTTCTATTTACACTACCAAGATTTTGCCGCAGATCGATCACGTTCTGTCGGGTGTGCAGCACAATTAAGGTACATTTGCAATTTCCAAAGGGAGAAAAAAATACCCGGCGGAAAAAAATAATTTGCATTGCCAAACCGCGGGGATAATTGCATAGCGGGGCAATTGCTATGTTATTTTCTTGTGCTCCTATACAAAGTATAGGAGCACAAATGTAGCAAACATGCAGCAGGCTGGTGATTTTGATTTGGACAAAAATGATCTCACTAGTGCAAAAACAGCACAGCGATTTACGTTAATTATGGTGCTGTACTGATCCACTAAACTCGAGCTATATGATTTTCATATTGAATAGCAGCTAGTAGAAAAAGCCCCTTAACACACTTTTCTTTGATCTCATTACTAAAGCCCCATAGTGCATGCAAGCTCCTCTACTGTGCACCTTGTCATAACAGATAAGTTATAACTGGAGTCTGTGGCAAAAGTCATCACCCTAGGCACTGTTTACTCAAAAGACACTCATGATAATCTGTGTTCCTTGATCTGTAGGATTTTATATTAAAATAACCTGATGAACTACGGCAACCTGGTTTAAACTTACAAGATACCGCATAACGTAACTGATGTGCAACGATATGTACGTGGTTTACATACATATGGTCTCTTAAAAGGTTTAAGCTTGCAGCAGTATCTGAGCATCTCATGCAAACGCGCTTGGAGGGAAACTCTCGGGAGTGGGAATAATATAGATCTGGATGACAGTGACAGGGTAAGAGGTAAAGGTGAGGGAGAAGAAGTTAGATTGATGTGTAGAGGGCACAGCAGAGGGATCGATACACTGAATGTCCAGGGAATAGCTCTGTAACCATAGGAGGATGCAGGAGTTTAAATCAGAGCAAGACAACACCAAGGCTGAGCAAGCAATCAAACATATAGATTAATCTGATGGATAAACTATATCTAGAAGGATGTATTCTGTAATATTTATGCAGTCATTGATTCAAATGATTACGTGTGTGGTAAAAACATAAAAAAAAAATCATTGTTCACTACTGGTTCAGGCAAATGTATACAGGTAGTTAAGAATCTACTACAAGGTCATGATCTGTAATTCAGTGCAAACCACGATAAATACAATATTTTAGGTCAGGCCTGCTGCATTTTTCAATTCCCATTAACTCTTAAGGGCTAGGATTCAAATATGCTAAGCTGAAGGAGAAGATAGTATTGTAACGCCATTATCAAAAATACATTGGAGTCGTTTTACTGAGAAGGATGCAACGAAACCTAGTGCAAAAATCAAGCATCTGGCCAAAGCCACTAAACTATTAAATGGAACAAAGACCCTGGGCCCTTATTCAATTCAATTCGCACTTATGTGTTCTGTTAAGTTTTCTCATAGGAGATCATTTTTCATCTTCTGTTCAAAAAAAAAAACTTTTCAGCACAAGGGATGGCAATGTTAGGAGAACTCATGGAGAAGGATGATCAATTTGATCAGCTTATAGATGTGTAAGCTTGCTGTGATGACATCCTGGTTTAACACCTGATCATGATCATCAAATCAGAACCTTACAAATCTATCAGCACGGTGGCGTAGTGGGCAGGACGGTGGCAAAGTTGATAGTTCTCTCACCTTGCAGCGCTGGGTCCCCGGTATCAATCCCAGCCAGGGCACCATTTGTGCAGTTTGTACGTTCTCCCTGTGTCTATGTGGGTTTCCTCTGGCACTCCGGTTTCCTCCCACATCCCAAAAACATAAAAATAAGTTAAATGGCTTCCCCCAAATTGGCCCTAGACTACGATACATACACTACACGATACATACAGTGCTACCGATAATTATTCATGCCCCTGGCAAATTTTCACTTAAAGAGACTCCGTAACAAAAATTGCATCCTGTTTTTTATCATCCTACAAGTTCAAAAAGCTATTCTAATGTGTTCTGGCTTACTGCAGCACATTCTACTATCACCATCTCTGTAATAAATCAACTTATCTCTCTCTTGTCAGACTTGTCAGGCCTGTGTCTGGAAGGCTGCCAAGTTCTTCAGTGTTGTGGTTCTGCTATGAACTCCCCCATCCAGGCCCCTCTCTGCACACTGCCTGTGTGATATTTAGATTAGTGCAGCTTCTCTCTGTTCTATTATCTTTTACAAGCTGGATAAATCCTCCTCTGAGCTGGCTGGGCTTTCACATACTGAGGAATTACATACAGGCACAGCTGTCTGCACTCTGCAGGAAGAAATAGCCTGACACTTCAGTGGAAGATAGCTGCAGGGGGAAAGAAACACACAAATGATCTCTTGAGATTCAAAAGGATGGCTGTATACAGCCTGCATGTGTATGGATGTATTTTCTATGTGTGGACATACTGTACATCAATCTACTTCCTGTTTTGGTGGCCATTTTGTTTGTTTATAAACAAACTTTTTAAAACTGTTTTTAACCACTTTTAATGCGGCGAGGAGCGGCGAAATTGTGACAGAGGGTAATTGGAGATGTCCCCTAACGCACTGGTATGTTTACTTTTGTGCGATTTTAACAATACAGATTCTCTTTAAAGTTACTTTTATTCAACCAGCAAGTAATTTTTTGATGGTATAGGACATAGGTGTCTCCCAAAAGATAATAAGACGATGTACAAGAGGCATTATTGTGGGGGAAAAATTCTCAGCTGTTAGTTACACTTGAGCAAAAAATGTCTAGTCCAAAACTATTCATACCCTTCTCAACAATCAATAGAAAGGCCTTTATTGGCTATTGCAGCAATCAAACACTTCCTATAATTGCAGACTAGCTTTTTGCATGTTTCAACAGGTATTTTTTCCCATTCATCTTTAGCAATGAGCTCCAAATCTTTTTGGTTGGAGGGTGTTCTTACCATCACCCTGATCTTTAGCTTCCTCCAGAGATTCTCATTTGGATTCAAGTCAGGACTCTGGCTGGGCCACTCCAAAATGTGAATGTTGATGTCTGCTAACCATTTCTTCATCACATGGCCACCAGCAGAGCCCAGATAGACCACTATGACCTTTGGTGGTGCTCCTTGATTTTTTTTTCACCTCTCTCACTATTCTCCTGGCCAGCACAGGTGTCACTTTTGGCTTCCGATCACATCCTCTGAGATTTTCCACAGTGCGGAGCATTTTGTATTTTTTAAATAATTCTTTGCACTGTAGCCACTGGAACTTGAAAACATTTAGTAATGGCCTTGTAGCCCTTTTCTGACTTGTGAGCTGCCACAATGTGCAGCTGCAGGTCCTTACTGAGCTCCTTTGTCTTAACCATGACTGTCCACAAATCAACTGCAGAGAGCTGCTGTTTTTCACTCGTTGAGTTGATTAAAACAACTGTTTCCAATTAACCAGGGTAATTAGGATGCTTTAGAACAGCTTGGACTATTTGGAATGGTATAGAACTTTGGATTTTTCCACAGACTGTGACTGTTTGTGAAGGGTATGAATAATTTTCGACTGGGCACTTTTTGTTCAAATGTAAATAAAAGCTGAAAAATGTATTTGTTCCACAATAATGCCTCTTGTATATCGTCCTATTATCTTTTGGGAGACACCTATGTCATTTCCCATCAAAAAATTACTTGCCGATTGAATAAATGTAACTTTAGGTCAAAATTTGCCAGGGGTATGAATAATTATGGGCTGCACTGTACATGTGACTATGGTAGGGATTAGATTGTGAGCCCCTCTGAGGGACAGTAAGGGACAAGACTATATACTCTGTACCAGGGCTGTGGAGTCGGTACAAAAATCTTCCGACTCCAACTCCGACTCCTCAGTTTATGAAACCACGACTCCGACTCCGACTCCGACTCTGGGTACCCAAAATGGCTCCGACTCCGACTCCTCGACTCCGACTCCTTAGTCTAATACTTAACAGGGCTGTGGATTTTGTACAAAAATCAGACGACTCCGCCCCCCGACTCCTCAGTTTATGAAATCAACGACTCCAACTCCGACTCCCCAAAATTGCCCCGACTCCGATTCCAACTCCGACTCCACAGCCCTGCTCTGTACAGTGCTGAGGAAAGATGTTGGCACTATATAAATAATAATAATATTTATATTTATCTATCAGCTGATCAAGCTGCTCACATGCTTCTCCAGGAGTTCTCCTAAGCATTGCAATCCTTAACCAGCACTCTGCAATTGAAAAAGTACCAAAAAGGTAGGTAAAAGAGTATTGTCAAAATTATTCCTGCGTGTGGACTTCCTGTAAATACAGTCATAGTACCACCCACACCCTACGTAAAAATAGAGGGTGAAAGGGCCAGATTTATAGAAAGGCCACAAAGGCCCATGCCTTGGGTGGCTGCAGCCCAAAGGGGCACCTGAACATGAAAGAGGGGTTGCTACATATGAAAGAGGAGGCTAAAATTGGGATACAATGCATAAAAAAGTGAAACTTATGCCCAAGGGAGCTTCATGAAACAAACGGGCTGCAGTACATGGTTGATACACATGGAAGAGGGAGCTGCACATGGAATGGGGGCTAAAATATACTTGGCCTAGGGGCAAAAACAGTGTAAATCTGGCCTTGGGTGAAAGTTTGTTTTCACATAAGGGGTTTGTGAGTGTTACTTGCAATTGTGTTATCTTAAAATTGCCACTTCTTGTATCTTAACATATTGATTTATATACATCACTTTGGACTGTGAATCATAATGATCAGAGCCGGATTTGGGCCAAGGCCACCTATGCCATGGCCACCTAGACCATGGCCTAGAGCACCACAGGAACAAGGGCACCAAAGCAGCAGTATAAACTGGTGCAGCATTTGCAAGCTTGCAAACGCTTAAATGCAGGGAGACCAGGCGAATGCTTGACTGCGGTACTCTGCTGCTAGTCACCTGTGCAGCAGACACCTCACTCTCTGAGCACGCTTGCATTGTGGCCGACGGCTATGGACTTGGGCAGCATAGGAGATGGAAAGGAAGAGGAAGCTTCTGCACTAAAGATGAGTGGAGAAATGAGTGACACTGATGGCTGCTGCGGTGTGAAGGTGAGCTGGCTACCTATACTGAAAGGGGGGTGGGAAAAGGAGGGATTGAAGAGAAACTCCGAGCAAGAATTTAACTTTATCCCAATTAGTAGCTGATACCCCCTTTTACATGAGAAATCTATTCCTTTTCACAAACAGACCATCAGGGGGCGCTGTATAACTGATATTGTGGTGAAACCCCTCCCACAAGAAGCTCTAAGTACCGAGGTACTTCTGGCAGTTTCCTGTCTCTGAACCCTGTAGCATAGTGGGAAATAGCTGTTTACAGCTGTTTCCAACTGCTAAAACAGCAAGCAGCAGCTACATCACTTGCCAGCAGTAAAAATGTCACCATGTGATAAATGTCAGAATATAAATCAGGGATTTAAAATATTTTACAATGGGCATACACTGACTAAATCATTTATACAAAATTATTGTAAAAATGAAGCACTTTTTTTATTACATTATTTTTACTGGAGTTCCTTTTTAAGGGAGTCATCTGGCTATCTATACTAGAAGTAAGGGGGGGGGTCATCAGGCTATCTATACTATAGGGAAGGGGGGAGGGGTCATCTCGCTACCTATACTGAAGGGGGGCGGCTGGTGACAGTGGCCTTGGGCGGTAAAGAGTACAAATCCAGCCTTGATAATGATACCGATAAACCAGTCTTGTGCTACCTGGAGATCTGCAGTGCTAGCTGGATGATCAAAACATGATAAGCTGACCACAATTCAAATGAGAGATCGCTGTATGGAAATACACTTTTAGTTTGGCCATGTAAGTGTGTTCTTCCCTTTAGAGAAGGAAGGAGAGAGAAAGAACAGCAATCCTCTCCTGGGATTTTCCTCCTGGGAAAATCAGCCTGGTCATTTACATTTTATTCAGAGTAAGAATGAGGATAGGAGGTCATTGGGAGGTCATAACAATCTGATGTCTACAGGTATTCTACCATTGCGTTCCCATGCACATTGCAGCATTTCTGTTATTCTTTACGTGTGCTTTAGGTCTTCTGCCCCAAACAATTCATCCGATTCACATGAAAACTAAACTCTAAGCCTTTTTCCCAGGAAATCTGCAGAATACATAATATAGCTCAGTGAAGTTAAAACGCATCATTGCTTCTTTGCATTAAGACTCCTCCGTTGGATTGTTGAATAAATGAACACTTCTGTAGGATTTATATTATCTCTCATTATAATATCTGCCACCATCTGGGCAGATAGTTTTAGTCAGACTCGGGCATTCTAAAATGTCACGCAAGTTCTGAAGACACATTTAATATGTACTGGGTAAGGAATGTCTCAAATATTTATGACCCTATTAAATCCCACAGTATTAATTCTGTAATTATTTTAAACCTATGTCAGACAAGATGGATACTTTGAATGACCCACTTCGCACGCTGGTCATTAATCTTTCGTAGGTATAAAGACTCCTTTCTGATTTTACTCACTGATTCTGCATCACTCAATGCTTTTTTATTTTATACGTGACTCCTACAAAAAAAAAATCCATTTAGAAATGGAATGTGCACAACGGAGGCGAGCCCTATTTCTTTTTTTTTTTTTACTTAAGTAACTGAGTAGCAGGGAGGATTTCCTGAACCTCTTTGGAAAAAGATTTTATAAACTGCAAAGGCAGCAATGCTTTTCAATCTGTGGAGGATGCTACGTATATCGGTAAAATATGACAGTGATATAAGGCATCATTAAAGATAGTGTTTTCAAAGTGGATGTCATTTATAACCAACTCAGAACATGCAACACTTCAATACATGCTGGCAAAGCTTTTCTTTATCTACTGAGTGAAATAATTGTGTATATTTTATCACCATATATGGAAGAAAGCACCTTCAGTGAGCCAGATAAGGCATATTTCTAGAATCGTGAGTGCTATGCTTAAAGAGGAAGTGTAGAGAAAAAAATGTCATGAATAAAAGCACTTATGTTTTTTTCAATAGCCATTTATAAATGATTTAGTCAGTGTTTGATCATTGTAAAATATTTCCTCACCCCCAATTTACATTCTGAAATTTATCACAGGTGGTGACATCTTTACTCCAGTCAGGTGATATCTGTGGAATGTTACTGAGAGTCCCAACGCCAGTATAAATATACCTGGTTTCCCAGAATAGTTTGTGTGTGAGTGTGTGTACTGCACTATTCTATGTGTTACTACAGTGCTTCTTTATAATATAATGTGCCATAGTTTATACTGAAACAATAAAAAAGAGCATGCATCTGGGCAGCACACGTCTTTTACACTTTAATATTGCTATGCTTCCATTTCATTTTGCAGTTGGCTGTGAATTTTCAAAACTGGCTAGCTCTTATTGGACATCTTTGCCAGAATTTCTACTCTGTTTAAAGGATGGACTGTACATAAGTTTACCATTTTCAATTCAGGTTTCAAATTATATGTTTGTTTTTTAACTTATTACTGTGACTACTGAAACTCCTTTATACAAATTGTTGCTCTAAGCCTTTTCCCAACAATGAGCAACATTAACCCATTCGCGTTCCGTCGTTTTCACGTGAGAAATGTTCACCTCCCATTCATTAGCCTATAACTTTATCACTACTTATCACAATTAACTGATGTATATCTTGTTTTTTTCCTCCACCAATTAGGCTTTCTTTGGGGGGTACATTTTGCTAAGAGCCACTTTACTGTAAATGCATTTTAACAGGAAGAATAAGAAAAAAATGGAAACATTAATTATTTCTCAGTTTTCAGCCATTATAGTTTTAAAATAATACATGCCTCCATAATTAAAACTCACGTATTGTATTTGCCCATATGTCCCGGTTATTGCACCGTTAAAATTATGTCCCTATCACAATGTATGGCGACAATATTTTATTTGGAAATAAAGGTGCATTTTTTCCATTTTGCATCTATCACTATTTACAAGTTTAAAATAAAAAAAATATAAAAATATTTCATCTATACATTGATATTTAAAAAGTTTAGACCCTTAGGTAAATATTTACATGTTTTTTTTTATTGTAATTTTTTTTTTTATAGTATACATTTTATTTGGGTAGTTTTGGGAGGGTGGGAGGTAAACAATAGATTTATAATGTAAATGTGTGTTAATTTTTATTTATTTTTTTACTTTCA
This sequence comes from Hyperolius riggenbachi, assembly GCF_040937935.1. Taxonomy (NCBI): domain Eukaryota; kingdom Metazoa; phylum Chordata; class Amphibia; order Anura; family Hyperoliidae; genus Hyperolius; species Hyperolius riggenbachi. The sequence continues at coordinate 326,746,252 of NC_090650.1, forward strand.
GTTGTAGTATTACTTTTTGGCCACAAGATGGCGGCCATGAGTTTGTTTACATGACTACGTCCAGGAACCAAAATCGGTTAAAGTACAGTTTTGTGGTAAAAAAAAATAAAAATAATCAATTACTTGGTGGATAAATGATGTGACATGGCTAATAAATAAAAAAAGATACCCTACCCCTTACCGACATGAATGGCTGCAATTGATGGCTAACAAATGTCATCCCACTGAGTGGGAGGGGCTTGTGTCTACAACGAGCACAAGATTCTTGGATATAAGCCTGGCTTCAGGGGCATAAAAAGATAATTTGCATATTCTGCAGTGGTGCATTGTGTATAACCACGGTTACACACTTAAATCTGAAATTATTACAAATACCTTCTGTTTTAACCACTTAAGGACTAGGCCATTTTTACCTGATCTGTGCTGCCTGGATCAGGATAGAGTCAGGGCGACCAGACTTCCCCCCTTTTTTCCCCACTAGGTGGATGTCCTGCTGGGGGGTCCTGATCGCCGCCGGCTATTTTCGCCTTGCGGGGGGCTCCTAAAAGCCCCCCTCCGCAGCGATTTTCGGCCTCCCTGTCCTTTCCTCCTTCCCCTGGGAGGCGCAGGACGGAGATCCATCCTGCACCGCCTCTAATAGGCATCAGCCTTTCAGACTGCGGTGATCCCCGGCCAATCAGAGGCCAGGGATCGCCGATCTCCTTTACCAGTGCAGTATGATGTAAACAGCGGGGATTTCTTCCCCGCGCGTTTACATTTAGCCTGTGAGCCGCGATCGGAGGCTCGCAGGCTGTTCACGGAGACACTCTCCGTGAACTGACATGGAAAGGCCGCTTCCATGGGAAACCACTTGCGACCTGCCGACGCCTATCGGCGTTAGGTGGTCGTTAAGTGATTAAGAAGGCAAACCATACTAAGCATTGCTTTTTTAGTAAGAAGGCTTTTTGGTCTCTTTTGGTCCCCTATACTTTCCTAGTGGTTTTGGGTCACCCTGAGCTGCTTGGGTATTCAGTTATAGATAATAAATCTTTTTTTTTTTTTTTTTTCATACAGGTAAAAATATATTTTGTTGAATATGCATTTTAATAAATAAACAAGATAAAGGCACTATAATAAACATAAACAAGAAAGGAATATCCTGCGTATTCCCTTTAAGAAACACGAAGTTAAGCTAAAAAACTAAAATACGGTATGAACAATATAGCAGTGTAATTTTCTTCCAATTATAAGCCAGTCAATTCATTTTTACCCTCTCACATATACATATCTTAAATTGCGGGCCAATTTAAAGATGGAATCAATAAACAGCTTCTGTATTGATCTACAGACAAATGCAGTTTACAATTAAAATTTGCATTTACCACGTTCTGCAGATATCCATTAATATTTTATTGGCGAGTGAGAAAAAACACACAAAAGACTTATACTGCACTACAGGATGATGCAAAATACTATAATTTATTCTGTGCATGAAACAGGAGTTCTTCTGGTATTAAAAAAATAAAATAAGGCTGTTATTAAAGGAAAAAAAATGCATTCACTGATTACATTTCAATTTTTAGTGATATACTGTGTGAATAACTGTTCATCGGTGTCTGCCTTTTATTTTTCCTTCTGAAACCTTTTTTATTGGAATTAGAAAGAAATATAACATACTATATGTATACAGATGAACATAGAAACATTGTTTCTACCAGTGTCTGCATAGTGCCCTGCTTGACAAGGTAACATTCCATAAAACATTGACCTTCATTATAAATTACCATAAATTCAGAGCCATGCTACACGTCTTTCTGTAATTTAAATTTAGATTTAGAATTTTAAAAAGTTAGATGCTTACCCAAGAAGAGAGAAGCCTCTAGATTAGGGGTGTCAAGCTCAAATACAAAGTGGGCCGAAATTGTATACTGGGACCTAGTCGCGGGTCGAAATAGTACTCTGGGACCTAGTGGCAGGCCATCCTCAATGTCTACTGGCCACCTTCCTTCCTTATAAAGTTCTCTGGTGTCTAGTGGTTCTCCCTACCCTATACAGTTCCCTGGTGTCTAGAGACCCCCACCCTCCCCTATACAGTTCCCTAGTGTTTAGTGCTTTCCCCTTACCTCCTCATATGGCATCCCTGGTGTTCTAGGGCTTCACCTCCAATATAAATTCCCTGGTGGTCTAGAATTGGCCATACATAATGCAAAGTGGGGAAACCCCTTGAGGGCCAAATTTAATGGCTCTGAGGGCCAAATTTGGCCCGCGGTCCGGAGTTTGACAAGTATGTTCTAGATCCTACAGAGTGTTCTACTGCTTCCCACATCCTTCTGGATCCCATCGCTGCTACCCAGGATCCCCTTTTAGTTTATTGCCGTGCCCATTCCCGCTTGTAGATGAGCAGCTTTGGCTTACTGCACAAGTGCAGCCATACTCATGCAGGCGCAAAACGTACATACATGGTGGGAAGCATGGCCATGAGAACATACAGTACATGGCAAGCTTTTGTTGGTTATGTTCAGATTGTCCATGGGCAGCAAAGGTGAGATTGAGGATGGGAAACTTCTGGAGGACCCAGAGGATTCCCTCTACCAAGGTAAGTATCTAACTGTTTTGGGGGGAGGCTGCCTTGGGTTCACTTTAATGTTATTAGGTATTATGTTCCAAAATTGCCGACAAGTTCAATCTGCACCAGAAAAAGAGCTCTTGAACTAGTTTTCAGCACTTGCACTAATTCGTTAACTTTTACTGTCAGCAAACTTAGAGAATGCCTTCTGCTGGTTCCTGTTAGAACACGTGCAATGGTCAAGGCCAAATTTAACTTTTTCTGCCCCTCCACTGACTTTTTTGTGCCTCCACCATGTGCAGCATCACCCCTCCCTTTTCATTTTCAGCATCCTTTTCATGTGTAACATCCATGTGCAGCAATTTGAAGACACCCTACTCTATCTGCAAATCCTTATACATGTGGTCCATCTGCCCCACCAAGCAGTAGCCGCCCAGGGTTTTGACCTTTGTGACCTTTCCAGAAACCTGGCCCTGATAATGGCTCTATTTTATATGTTCATAAAAACATCTGAGAAAACTGAAAAAGTGTTTTCTACTATCCCTTACAATTTATGCACAATACATAGAACCAAAATGAATGCACTTTTAGGATCAGTGCATATGGATGGCTGAACTGCAAAGTTACTACACCACATATCTTGTAATTGGTGGTGACCACATGAAGCCAAGCCAGGAAAACCCCATGGCCAGTAGCAGTCGTTGTTTACGAGACAGTGATCAACCGTGTAGTTTGCATGCAGTTCCAAACCCACATTTCACATCTAGCAGGCGATCAGCTGTCCACCTTCATAGCATAGTACCAAGCTCCGGCTGTGAAGCGCCAAACCACTGCTACAGCTACATGCCACTACTACAGCTGCCTGATGAAGGAATGGCAGCAGCCTATGATGTTAAGTTTTAACCTGCTGAGCGGTCTGGACGAGCTCAGCTCGTCCAACACCGCCAGAGGCTGCCGCTCAGGCCCTGCTGGGCCGATTTTCGTCAAATAAAAAGCAGCACACGCAGCCGGCACTTTGCCAGCCGCGTGTGCTGCCTGATCGCCGCCGCTCTGCGGCGATCCGCTGCGAGCAGCGGCGAAAGAGGGTCCCCCCAGCCGCCTGAGCCCAGCGTAGCCGGAACAAAAAGTTCCGGCCAGCGCTAAGGGCTGGATCGGAGGCGGCTGACGTCAGGACGTCGGCTGACGTCGATGACGTCACTCCGCTCGTCGCTATGGCGACGATGTAAGCAAAACAAGGAAGGCCGCTCATTGCGGCCTTCCTTGTTTATTCTGGGCGCCGGAGGCGATCGGAAGATCGCCTCCGGAGCGCCCTCTAGTGGGCTTTCATGCAGCCAACTTTCAGTTGGCTGCATGAAATAGTTTTTTTTTTATTTAAAAAAAACCCTCCCGCAGCCACCCTGGCGATTTAATCAGAACGCCAGGGTGGTTAAACAGACAATTTGGGCATGAGCAGCGCTGTGGAAATTTGGGCGAGCCACGGGCGTCTATGAAAATACTAGCTGCAGCCGGAAAATTGTGCAACGGGTGGTGCCTCAAAAAATAGTCATGGTTCTGCTACGGTGTAATGAGAGTCTACAGGAAGGGTGGCAGGCATGCTGGGAACAGTAGTGCACTGGAGTTTGGCTACATTGGGGTAGGCAGTGTTAGGCATAGTTAGGGGAGGATTCTTGTTATGCATCGATAGGGGAGGTTTTTGTTAGGCACAGATAGGGGAGGGCTCGTGTGAGAGTAAGGGTACCGAGGGGTGTAATTTTACCACAATTCTACTATAGCGGATAGTACAATATCGGTAAATATACAATATTGGTAAAATTACTGATATTCTACTACAGCGGATAATAGAATACCGGTACATTTACCAATACAGTATTCTATTACCTCATGCCCATTTTTCTTGGCATCTTTTTTGAATAGCTGATCAGACTGTTACACAAGCTAACTTGTAAAAGTAACTGTAATCAGGGCCGTTTTTAGGCATAAGCAAACAAGGCAGATAGGAGGAGTGACAGCTGCAGAAGGGGGCACCACAGAACTATTCTTAGCACTCTGTTCTGTATGGGATTCTTACACAAAACTGCTAGTTCCATTGAGAAAGGCATAAGGCTTGATTCACAAAATGGTGCTAACTGTTAGCACGGCTGTTAGCACGGCTTTTTGCGCGTTTTAGCTCACTTTTTCCCCGCAAAAATTTGCGTTTGCATGTTAACGTGAGTTTTTCATGCGTTAACGTTCGTGCAATAAAGCAAATTTATCATGCGAACGTTAACGCCCAAACTTTTGTGCGCAAAAGCCGCTATCACGCGAAATTTCGCGCGAAGCACTTTTCACAGAGTGCTAACAGTTAGCACCGTTTTGTGAATCAAGGCTATAGATTGTAATTTTAATTTAACTTCAATGGGCTCTGCTGCTTACCATAAGAAAGGAGACCTAAATAGCATAACAATGATAATAGCAGGTAATTTTAATGTGCTAATTAAGCTGTATTTTTTTAAATTAAGCCTGTACTGATTATTATTATTTATTTATAAAGCGCCAACATATTCCGTGGCGCTGTACAATGTAAGAAAGCAAACAAGGGATACATAATGATACAGACAATGATATACTGTACATCAGATATAAACACTGATACAAGATACAGCACTGCTGATTACAATTTGATTTAACATGATGACTAAAATGTATAAATGTCTAACAGTGTGCAAGCAATTAAATTAATAACATTCCATGACACAAAAGGGTGAGAGCCCTGCCCTTGCGAGCTTACAATCTAAAGGAATGGGGTGGAAACAAGAGGTGGGGATGTATACAGTATATGTACAGGCAGTGAGTAATTAGGTTATTTAGTGGGTGCATGGCCTAAGCTAGAGAATATGCTTGTCGGAAAAGGTGGGTTTTGAGGGAGCGTTTAAAGATTTCAAAGGTGGGAGAGTGGCGGATGTGTTGTGGAAGGGCATTCCAGAGGAGGGGTGAGGCACGTGAGAAGTCTTGTACACGTGAATGTGAGGAGGTAATTGTAGAAGAGGATAGAAGAAGCTCATGTACAGATCTGAGATTGCGGTTGGGTTGGTATCTGGAGACTAGTGAGGAGATGTACAGGGGAGAGAGATTGTGGAGAGCTTTGTAGGTTAGGGTTAAGAGTTTGAACTGAATCCTTTCATTAATTGGTAGCCAGTGAAGAGCTTGACAGAGAAGGTCAGCAGAGGAAGATTTACAAGACATTATTCTAACCTGAAAAGATCAAGGCTGTACATAAACAGCATACATTTTTTTGTTTTGTTTTGCTTTTTTATAACGGGGCTACACCCACCTCATAACAATTATAAGAGGGATTTGTTATGTAGGTTCTGTGAGTTTGTTTTGTGAGGTGTACCTGGCCTGTTGATAATTTGTGTATCCTTTATACACTTATTTTGACAAACAATGTCATTTTTTTCAGTTTTTTTGCTACCTCCAAAAACAAATTAATTTAGACTATGATCTTCCTATTCACCCTCATAAAATTATGGAAAGAAAAGGGTACCTTGCCTGGGACACCAAAATGGCCAGAAACGACACTGGGCCAAATTCAATTCATTTTTTTCTCCTACGTTTTCTCCTAGCAAGAAGTTTTAAATCAGGATGATACCACTTATTGGCTAACTAAAAATGAATAAAAATAAGCAAGCTTTCGGCCTTGCAGCCTTCGTCTGGCTTACATCCTGTTCTGATGTACTGATGGCTAACACGGTACAATACCCTACTGCTGTTTTCTCCTAGGTCAGGGGTCTGCAACCTTTAAGACATAAAGAGCCACTTGGACCCGTTTCCGAAAAGAGAAAAAAACTGGGAGCCGCAAAACCATTATAAAACAAATCTAACACTGCATATATTGTTTCTTACCTTAATGCTATATACAGGATCAGATATGACCCCAATATGCACAAATCGTTAGCAGATATGACCCCAATATGCACAAATTGTTAGGAGATATGACCCCAATATGCACAAATCGTTAGCAGATATGACCCCAATATGCACAATCCTTCAGCAGATCTGACCCCAATATGCACAATCCTTCAGCAGATCTGACCCCAATATGCACAATCCTTCAGCAGATATGAAAAGAAAAACCCATTTACTCACCTAGTCAGAAGACCTCCTGTCACGATTTCCTCCTGTCCCGACCTCCTTGTGGCGCGCAACTCCCACGATCCTCTTCCTTCCCGACGTCACGTCCTGCCTGCATTACACTGCAGGGCTACGGGAAAATGGCCGCCCTAAGCCCCTCACTGCACCGGTCCGGCGGCCTCTCTGATAGGCTGCCGGCCAGCGGCAGCACACGTCACACGCGCGCCGCAGCCACTGACACACACTACCTGAGCCAGCAAAGGTGAAAAAGAGCCGCATGCGGCTCTGGAGCCACGGGTTGCCTACCCCTGTCCTAGGTTATATCATCTTTTCATTATCACCTCATTATCACCTCATTTCCATCCATCCCACTCACAAGCACATGCTCCCCCTACCCTGCGGTCTCTGGAATGCCAGATCCGTCCGCAATAAACTTACAGAGGTCCACAACCTCTTCCTCTCCAAATCCCTCACCATCCTCGCACTCACTGAGACATGGCTCACCCCCTCTGACTCTGCCGCAGAGGCTGCCCTCTCATACGGGGGGCTTCACCTCAGTCACACCCCCAGACCAGACAACAGGACCGGGGGAGGGGTGGGTCTGCTCCTCTCCCCATCCTGCACATTCCGTGTCCTCACTCCACCTTCCTCCCTACAATTCACATCATTTGAGGCCCACACTATCCGCCTCTACAATCCCCTCCCAGCCATTGTTGCAGTCTTATACCGCCCTCCAGGCTCCACACGACAATTTCTTGACAACCTTGCCTCCTGGCTCCCACACATCCTCTCCTCTGACCTCCCCACCATCATCCTCGGAGATTTCAATATACCCATCAATGAACCCAAGAACTCTGTTGCGACCCGGCTACTCACCATAGCCAACTCACATGGCCTAGTACAACACACCAACGCCCCCACTCACACTGCACGTCACACTCTCGACCTTATATTCACTAAATCCACCACCATTGCAGACCTCGACATCGCACCATTTCCACTCTCAGACCATTACCTTCTCGCCTTCAACCTCCTCACGGAAGGCACCTCCAAACTACCCGCCCACCCACCTGGTCGATGGCAGCGAGACCTACGCAAGCTCAACCCTGGCGTCCTTGCTGACTCCCTCCATGGCCTATCCTCCACTCTCCCCACCCTAACCTGTCCTAATCTTGCTGCAGCTCAGTATCACCAAATTCTCTCATCAGCCCTAGAGAAAGCTGCTCCACCAATATTCCGCCGCAACCGACCCCCTAACCCCCAGCCCTGGCGCACTACCCATACTCGCAACCTCCAGAGGGAAACACGCGCCACTGAACGAAAATGGCGGAAAACTCGACTAAACCAGGATTTCCTACAGTACAAGACTAACCTGCAGCAGTTCCACACTGCCCTTGCTCATGCGAAGCAGGAATACTTTACCAAGCTCATCGGAGCACAAGCTTCCAATCCCCGGCGTCTTTTTAGCACCTTCAACTCCCTGCTTAAACCCACCCCCCCACCTTCTGTTTCCTCCCTCTCTGCCACAGATTTAGCCACCCACTTCACCAACAAAATAGTCTCCATCCGTCAGGAAATATCCAATCTTCAATCTTCACCTCCCACCTGCTCACAACCTACTCCTTCTCCACCCTATCCTCCCCTCACCTCCTTCACTCCTACTACCACTGAGGAGGTCAACCACCTACTGCAGACTTCCCATACCACTACCTCCCCCCTTGACCCTATCCCTTCTGATCTACTTCAGCCTCACTTCACGGATCTGGCCCCAGTCCTCACTACCATGTTTAACCTCTCCCTATCCACAGGCACCTTCCCCTCAGACTTCAAGCAGGCCACTGTACTGCCTCTGCTCAAGAAACCCTCCCTCGACCCCTCGCTACCCTCCAACTACCGCCCGATCTCCCTCCTCCCCTTCGCCTCAAAACTCCTTGAGCGTCTGGTTCACAAACGCCTGACCCAGTACCTCAATGCCAACTCACTACTAGACCCACTGCAATCTGGATTTCGGCCTGCCCACTCAACCGAAACGGCTCTCACCAAAGTGGTCAATGACCTTGCCTTAGCTAAAGCTGAAGGTAAATACACCATTCTCCTCCTCCTTGACCTTTCAGCAGCTTTTGATACAGTAGATCATCCCCTACTCCTCCAGTCCCTCCAATCCATGGGCATTCACGATCTCGCCCTGACCTGGCTTTCATCCTACCTCTCCAACCGCTCCTTCACGACCTCCTTCAATGAGTCCTCGTCCACCCCCAACCACCTCTCAGTGGGAGTCCCCCAAGGCTCGGTCCTTGGCCCCCTACTGTTCTCCCTATACACATCCTCCATTGGCAAGGTTATCTCCTCCATGGGTTTTAACTATCATCTGTATGCAGATGACACTCAAATCTATCTCCACACCCCTGACATATCCACCACTACCATGGACAAGGTCTCCTCCTGCCTATCTGCCATCTCCTCCTGGATGTCCGCTAGGTTCCTAAAACTAAATGTAGACAAAACGGAATTTATGATCTTCCCACCCCGGTCATCCCTGGACCTCCCAGATGTGCAGGTCACTGTTAACCACACTACTATTCACCCTACCTCTCAAGCCCGCTGTCTGGGTGTCACCCTGGACTCCGCACTCTCCTTCACTCCCCACATCCAAAACCTCACAAAGTCCTGCAACTTCCACCTTCGTAACATCTGTAAGATTCGCCCTTTCCTGACCCCTGCCACCACCAAACTCCTTATCCATGCCCTCATAATTTCCCGCCTCGACTACTGCAATGCCCTTCTGTCTGGACTCCCTAAGACCCGAATAGCCCCACTGCAGTCCATCATGAATGCGGCTGCCAGAATTATCCACTCCTCCCATCGCTCCACCAGGGCGGCTCCCCTCCGTGAATCCCTCCACTGGCTTCCTATCCAGTCCAGAATCAGATTCAAGATATTGTGTCTGACCTACAAATCTATCCACAAAACCTGTCCAACCTACATTTCTGATCTTACTCAGAGATACACACCAAGCCGCTCACTCCGCTCCTCCAATGAACTTCGCCTGACCGTCCCCCGCATCACCCAGTCCCATGCACGCCTCCAAGACTTCTCAAGAGCCGCTCCGACACTATGGAACTCCCTACCTCCACCCATTAGGGCAGCCCCCTCCTTCAACACCTTCAAGAAAGCCCTCAAAACTCACCTTTTCACTCTTGCCTACCACCCCTCACAATTGCTCTAAACCCACAGCCGAACTCTGGTCCCCTACCTCTCGTGTCCCTACCTCTCCCTCTAGATTGTAAGCCTTTGGGCAGGGTCCTCACTCCTTTTGTGTCCTACCTGATCATGCACCTCTATTACTGTGCACCCATGCTATGCATTTGAGTGAACCTAACTTGCCTAACTCCATGCTCCCATCCAGTGACTGACTAAGCATTACCTTGTACTCATACTGTGCTGTGTGATCTGGTTTTCTTGTATTCCTGTATTGTCATATTGCTGTTTGTCACCCCTAAATATTGTCTGTAACCTAAATTAATGTCCAGCGCTGCGTAATATGTTGGCGCTTTATAAATACAACAAATAAATAAATAAATAAATCTTATCATTAAAATGCCCTTTAAGCCACTAGCATGAAAGAACATACTCAGAATAATTTTTACAGTACTTTTGCACCTACATTTCTGTACTTTTTCAATTGCAGAGTGCTGAAACATTATGATGAACAGAAGATGAAGATTATCTCCTGATGAAAAAGTAGGAGAAAAAGTGAATTTGATCGGGCCGACTGACTGTAATGCTGATACAAAAATAATAGCACTAGTAAAATTGCTGAACATTTTTTATTGCCAAACACACACTGCCTGATAGGTTGTACAGTAGAGAGAGGAAGAGACACACTGTAGCTTACCTGTTGAGAATATTGTGCATGTTGAGGTCTCAGGGTGATGTTCACAGCAACATGCCAAAGTTGTTGGGTCTCGTCGTCTTGGCCGTACACCATGAACTCTGTCTGATCTGGTGAAATGTCAAATGTTCTCGCTGCAAATATCACTCCGTCATCATCGATCCGAAAATCTGTAGGGTTACTGGTCTCAAAATGTATCCTTCTTTGTTCACCGCAATCCGTAAACCTCACTGGAGAAAAAAAGAGGGCAAGAAAAAACAGTCAGAAAGTAGTAAAACAATCACCTAATCAATGGTGGAGCAAAGGGGAAATACTCTAGTGTAATGGAAAAGATAAAAGTCTGTTCAAGAGAAATGAAAACGAAAAAATACAGGTTGAAAAAGGATACATTTATCAACAGAATCATTATTGTTGATAGGACATATAGAAACACGAGTGGCTTTGAGAGTCATTAACTGACAGTGCTTTAGCATTCTTGGCCGAAGTACCTGCGTCACATATGTACTGCTATGCTGATATTATACTCTCAGCTTCCCTGTACCGAACGCAGTTCGCCATTGAAATTATAATAACCATCGTTATCATGATCAATTATTTTTAAATGCATACTGAAAGCAGCTGCAAAGAAATACATATTTATTCTGTAATTGCAAACACTGCAATTCAAAATCCAGGGCAATTTGTCGGAAATCATACACAATACACAACATTTCAATAAGCAGGATGCCACCAAACCATTTATTTATTACGCATGATTTATATCTTCTCTCAATCCACTACGGAAAATTCCCAGAGATTTTAAGTAAAGTACATTTAGTGCAAAGTCATTTAGAAGAAGAAAAACCCTATTATTTTTAGAAGGACAGATTAGCTGCTAAGTAGTTAGCATTCTTGACTGGAAGCTCTGGAGTCTTGAGTTCAAGTACTACCAAGAACACGATGGGGAAGACAATATACGTGTGACTGTGTGTGTTTCCCCTAAAATGGCCCTACAGTGTGGTAGATGCATCAACTTGTGAGTCGTTTTAATAGATAGGTAGGAGTAAGGTAAGCTGTTTAAGGTAATTTGTAATAACATACTGGCACTAAGAGAAGTCAAGGAATAGTATGATCAGATTGTTTAGGAAAAGCATGATTAACTTTTTTTTTTATAGCAGATGCGTACCCAATACCAGGGCTGTGGAGTCGGTACAAAAATCTTCCGACTCCAACGCCGACTACTCAGTTTATGAAACCACGACTCCGACTCCAACTCCGACTCCGGGTACTCAAAATGGCTCAGACTCCTCGACTCCGACTCCTTAGTCTAATACTTAACAGGGCTGTGGATTTTGTACAAAACTCATCCGACTCCGACTCCTCAGTTTATGAAATCAACGACTCCGACTCCAACTCCGACTCCGGGTGCCCAAAATTGCCAAAACTCTGACTCCTCGACTCAGACTCCAACTCTGATTCCACAGCCCTGCCGAATACACAGGCTACAGTTTCTTTTCTACTGTTTAATTATAAAAAGCTAAAAAGGTCACTGATACTAGCACACCAGAATATAGCTACTGCCAAGATATCACCCATATGGTACCATCTCAGCTAAACAAGAGAATGAACCACGAATGTTGATGCCTTTTCTGAACATTAATCATGCGGCAGACCACTTGCTTTTGACAGGGATGGTTAAGAGTAAGGCAGGGCCCTGAGAAAAATGGGTATGTAGCTGTTTACAACTAATAACATTCAGACAGTTAAATTGTTGTGACCTTCACAATCTGTGACCTGGGTGCTCGTGGGGGGTTTGAGTTCCTGGGAAATCGTCCAGGTTAGTTCTGTGGAGGCGCCATCCCTGGCTTTTGGGAATGTGAACAACTGCCACTGGACCTCTGAAACAGGTGTTTGGTGCACAGGTATATATTATGATGGACCTTTTTTAACATTTTTGCTAATTTCAGGTATCTGGAAACATCAAAAGATTTTTATTTTTTTATTTTTGTGCCGTTGGTGGACAACAATAACAAACACTTTTAAATAACAAAGCAACAAAGTAAAAATACACAGTTTGGTTGAACTCCTGAGATAAAAGCCTCAGCCAATGCGTCAGATCATAGGAACTTTAGCATCCAGTAATAATGCTTGGCAGCCACATGGCCATTCTAAAATTTGATCAAGTACCTGTACATCAAAATTAGACTACCCTGACTATTTCTAATACCTTGCTTTTGCATCAGATTACTACCAGTGCCACACTTTAAAGAGGAACTGTAACCAAGGAATTAACTTCATCTCGAGCTTCGAAAAGATCATTAGGGGGGTCTGAATGGCTGATATTGTGGTGAAACCCCTCCCAAAGTGTGATGTCAGCACCTAGGTACAGACAGTTTGGTGACTGTGAAACTAGTTGCATTGTGAGAAATAACGTCTGTTTCCAACTGCCAGGCAACCAGTATCTCCCTCTGTGCACATGTATATCTATTAAAAAAATAACCTTTTAGCCTATTGCATTGGTAGGGGTTATGGTTATAGATAAAGGCAGTTGATGCTGCCTAGTTATTTTCTTGTCTGCCAGTAGTAAAGATGATGATCTGCAGGGTGAATGTGGATCAAACAATATGAACAAATTACATGGCGAATATCAATCATTTCTTGATATTTTCAATTTTTTAACTTTTCACTTTGCAATGTATTGATTTAGTTTCTCCCCCATTTCGCTAAAGTTCTTATTTAACAGAAGGAATTTTACTTATAAAAAAGGAACTAACTTTCAGCTATTGCAATGCACAGGACTGCCCCGATGTTATTAAGTTGGTTACGTTCATACAGAAAATTTACTTAACCTAAACCGCTCTCTATAAAATATTAAAAATGTTTTCCGAACGTTGCCTCAACTATTTCATTCCCTGGAAGGTAAAATACACTCTGATGAGCATTTAAGAGAGTCTAAAACTTTAATATATAAATGTGTTCTATAAAAATGCTGAAGTTTGCAGTATTAAAAGAATTTCGGCTGATCTCTCACAGGGAGAGACATTTTAATGGAATTAGGAGCTGTTGTGGGGAGAGCAAAAGTATTACCAACACACAAAATGACTTCAATATAAACAACTCTGGCTTGTTTATGAGCAAAGGGACACTTAGCCGAATGACTCCTTTCAAAATATTACCACTACTTTTCATTTGGTGGAGGAAGTGCAAACTATTGTGTATTTTGGGCAAGCCCTTATATAGAATAATCGAGAAAAAAAAAACCCCAAAACAATTCAAACTAGTACAAGTACTTCACTCACACATGAAGCCTTAGTAACTGACATTATTCTTTGCAGCTGGGGCTGGGGGAAAAATAGGAAGTACTCAGTGCAGCATTCATCCTCATAAGGAAACATTAAAATAGAAGAGACAGTTTAAAGTGTCACACTGCAGTTAGTGACTTCCATTCCATTAACAATATGACCTTACATGATGACCCCATTTGTCAAGGGCATGTTTTGAAATTCAGCAGCTGGGTAAGGAAACATATGGAATACCATGAATTAACCTTTAATGTCTAAAGCCAGAAGGGATATGCAAGTCTCTTTTCAAATGTTACATGCGGCGCAAGATGAAATATTGAAACAGATAAACTAACTGCCCCTTAGACATTAAAAACATGTCTTGTGATCCCTCACTGCAAGGGAAACGTATAAAAAATATGCATTAGGCATTTGCTGACTTTTATGGGTTTTCCCTCATTTACCCTTGTATTGGCACAGAGCCACTAGATTATATGCTAAGGCATTAGTGAAATACTGAAATTATTTCCATTCCCTTTTTATTGACTACCACGGAAGCAGAGCTTTAGGCAGGCAATGACCAGCTGCAGGCAGGAATAATGCAATATTTATCACAGATGAATATTGTTACAGCTAGGAATGTGTTAGGTGTATTACATTTTTCTTACAGTTTTGGTATCACGAAAAAGGATAGGCTAAATGGTAAACAATGTTCTCTACGCCAATGTTTACAAGGACTCTTAAGCTGAATACCCTGCCTAACGACCTAGAAAGATGGATCACAGCAACATTCCCCGACGTCAAGCGTTCCCTGATCCTTCTTCTTGCCAGTAGGTACACACGATGGCACACGATGGTGCGAATGAGACTTCAAATGTTTAAGCCACTTTGCGCGGCAGTCATTGGGAATCTTAAAGGGATACTGTAGGGGGTTGGGGGAAAATTAGTTAAAGTTACCCGGGGCTTCTAATGGTCCCCCACAGACATCCTGTGCCCACACAGCCACTCCTCAATGCTCCGGCCCCGCCTCTGGTTCACTTCTGGAATTTCAGACTTTAAAGGCTGAAAACCACTGCCCCTGCGTTGCCGTGTCCTCACTGCCGCTGATGTCACCAGGAGGGTACTGCGCATACCCAGTATGGTCTGTGCCTGCGCCGTACGCTCCTGGTGACATCGGGGGGGGGGGGTGGGGGCAAGGACACGGCAACGCAAGCGCAGTGGTTTTCAGACTTTAACGTCTGAAATTCCAGAAGTGAACCAGAGGCGGGGCCGGAGCATCGGTGAGTGGCTGCGTGGCCACAGGATGCCTGCGGGGGACCATTAGAAACCCCAGGTAAGTTCAACTCATTTTCCCCCGACCCCCTACAGTATCCCTTTAAAGATCCGATCAGCTGTGACGGTCATTATCACTGCGCATCGCCAAACATTGTTCATGTAATCGCGAGCCTGGACCCACGTTGCAAGTTTATAGAAACCATTGCTCATCGTTCAAAAAAAACACTGTTCATCAGAAAAACATTGTAAAAATTGCGTAGTGGGTATGGGCCTTTAGATTATCTAAGTACTCAGCAGAAAATGTTTATATTTTCCAATGAAAAAATTATAGGCTATATTCAAGATTATGTGATCAGGCTGAAGATGAGGTGCATCATTTGGCAGGCCACTTGCATGGTGGCCAAGTTTCGCAATTTATGAGTTTGCCACCAAATTTGAGTTTGTATATAAGAAACATCAGTTCATGGAGAGCATACAAACTCCATATAGACATTGTCCCGGCCCAGAACTGTGGACACTGGCACACAAGAGTGCCACCATTCCACCCGGATAATAAGAGGTCCATGCTTAAACCACTTAAAGGGACTCCAAGCAGTGCAGAAACTATGGAAAGATGCATATCATTTTAAAGCTCTCTTTCTCCTCTTTCCAATGATATATAAACCACCGCCCTACGCCTTTTAGTTTTCGCTATTTTCGCGATTGAAATTGCCACAGCCGCGATTTCAATCGCAAAAATAAAGAAAACTAAAAGGCGTAGAGCGACGATTTAGGTGTCGCCAGAAAGAGGAGAAAGAGAGCTTTAAAATGATATCCATCTTTCCATAGTTACTTGTATTACACAGGACGACACTTTCCCCAGTGTCAGCAGCTCCATTCAGCATAAAAAGTCGGCCTGTGTAATACAATGTAACTATGGAAAGATGGATATCATTTTAAAGCTCTCTTTCTCCTCTTTCTGGCGACACCTAAATCGTCGCCCTACGCCTTTTAGTTTTCTTTATTTTCGCGATTGAAATCGCGGCCGCGGCAATTTCAATCACTAAAATAGCGAAAACTAAAAGGCGTAGGGCGGCGGTTTATATATCATTGGAAAGAGGAGAAAGAGAGCTTTAAAATGATATGCATCTTTCCATAGTTTCTGCACTGCTCGGAGTCCCTTTAAGTTGGAGAATTTAAAGAGGAAATGTACTAACTGTAACATAATTATTACAATTCCTTATATTCAATATTCGTTTATAGTCAGTATTTATCTTCAGTTTATAGTCAGTATTTTTTCCCCGATTTACATTCTTACATTTTTCTCAGGTTGCAACATCTTTACTGCTGGCAAAGAGCCTCGCTGCGGAATGTTTGCTTGTTATGTGTTTTGAAGTCAGCAGAAACAACACCTGGTTCCCCAAAGTGCTCTGGAGCAGAAGTCTTCATAACTAAATAGCCTAAGCTAAACAACGCTGGGTGTGTGAGGTGACATACCAAAATAAAGCAATATATAGCTATAGGATGTGTTTCTACCTGGTGCTGAAACCAGGATAAATAATGTAAAAATTTGGTATCCTGAATAATGTATTACATTCTACTGTATGTCAATGCGGTGCCTCTTAAACTAGCTTTTTATGTATTTACTTTGTTGGCAAGAGTTCAGAAAGAAAAGATTGAGTATTCCCCAAACATTGGCTGTATTTAGAAATTCCATTAACCCATACAAGAGCAAACAATTCTCTAATTCAGATTTTCAAAGCCATGAGATGAGAAAAAATACTGATCATGATGTATACGGTAACTTATATATAGAACATAACATGGCTGTAGAATACACATCTAATGTCTGCAATTCAGGCAATGAAGACTACAGGATACAATAGACGGCCACAGAAATATGACTTCTGCTAAACAAGGGATGAGACCATTAGAAAGCCAGTGGTGTCTTCACAAAAAAACCACTAATGTCTATAAAACTATATAGAGAAGTATAATTCACAATCAACAACTACATGCTCCAAGCACACAAAAAGCACATGAAAAACCGAATAAAAGAGGCTGCTATTGCAACACTGAAATGGCTTTTCACAATAAATGTAATAAGTACGTTTTGCTCTACCAGAGTTCTATGTTATTTCTTTCAACAATCAGATAGAGATGGGTTTTGGCCTTGTACATTTTTTTCAACCTCGAAAGCTAAACTACCATAAGCATTCTTCTCCATTCTATAGTAAAATGTTCTATATAACTTCCTGCCAACTACACACACACAAAAAAAGTTTTTCTTTCCATTTTAAAATAATCTCGGCTGCATATGAAAAAAAAAAGCTTACTCAGTTCAGCATACATTTGTAAAGCAAGATTTATCAGCATATCGCTTCCTGAACAAAGGAAACACAATTTAAAGACTCATAGCGGAATGCTTCAGGGCAGCCGAAAAAATGTCTAACAAGAGTGTGCATTGTCCAAAGTTAAAGGCAGGTGGCAAAGTGCTATGTGTGGGGTTCTGTTACAGGGCTGCAAATATCTTTTTTTTTTATCGGCTATGCTACAAATCAGCTACAGTGACAGAATATCAGGGAACAGTTCAAGCAATGGTAACAAAAGATGAATACATGCAGACCACAAATTATTTAATCGAATGGCATTTCCAAACTTACAGAAGCGGCTAGAAACTCTTACTATGAACTGACTGGCCCCTTTCAAGGCCAAGAAAGGCTGGAGCAGTCCTGTTTTTTCTTTGAGTTATTGTTCCTGCCAATATAACGTCTGTGAATAAGTGTTAGTTTGTAGGAACAGGTTAAAATTCAATGTTCTATCAAATGTTACGAATTTAGAACATGGTAGGCTTTCATAAGCTAAAATAAGGTAAGTCCACTGAGAATTCAGCTGACAAAATGGAAAAACTTACACCACATACAGTTCTGAAAGCCAAAACCGTCTTCATCTGTGATCATTTCAGTTGACAGTTCAAAAAAAGATTGCTGTACAGATTTGTTACATCGTTCCCTGCTGAGAAGCATTCTCTGTTCTATGGAGGGGGAGGATGAGAAGGCAGTGTCTTGCAGGCAGCAAATACAGGAACTAAAATAGTAGCGTTGTTCTAGAAGCAGCTCAACTTGGCGCAAGCAGTGCGCCGCGTAGTGCCTGGTATCGATGCAATGCTACAGTCCGCAGCCCTGTACCCAGAACTACATCTCGGAAGGGTAATAGTATTGAATGCCAACGGGAAATTCGGCAGCAGTAGGGTGAGCTGTCATTCAGCTAGCACTTTGCCAAACAGCTATATATTATGTATTCTGCAGTTCACGTGTATCCGAGCTCAAGGACACGCATGTGATCAGCTGATAGGTTTGTTAGGTTTTGCTGCAGTTTTTATCTGTTTTAGCACATTATCTCAACCAGCACATTACAGAATCTTATAAATCGATGTGCTGATCAAACTAATTACAGTACTCGTTTCCCATTGGTTGTGTTACAAATGAGTAAAGGTGTGTAGCACAAATAAGTAAGGTCGCCTGCAGGGATCACAACTCAACACAATAACACACTGGCTGGCTGCAAATCTGTGACAAACTGCTCACCCTCAGCCAGTCGGCCCTTATCCATTTCTCCTCAGCAGTGCCACCTCCTCCCTTCTGCTGTGCAAGTCAAATGAAACACAGCTGCTCTCCTGCCTCCCCCCTCTACACTCACAGTCAGAATCCTCACACAGCACAACAAGCTGCTTTTCCCAGTGATAACTTCTTCACTTCACTCGCTCTCCTCTTGCTTCTCCTCCTACTCTGATTGCACGCTGTAAGTGTAAACACACAGAACAAACATGCCGCCCCTGCAATCTCTATGCCTGATGCAACTGTTTCTGGTTACTAGTGAGTAGAATGAAGGGACAATGCGTGGCACATGACAAAGAGGAAGGGGTAAGGAGGAGAATGGTGCCCTGGCAATTGTTGAGTCGAGATGATCAAGCACTCCCATCTTTTGGCAACACATGGGGGAGATTGAGGGCTGCTGTACACACTACATTCTCAGCAGAGGCAACTCTCACTGGCCCCCTACAGCTGAGAACTATCTAGCATGTGTAGGAGGCTTTCTACTTTTAAACAGCAGAGTCTCTAGGACGGTGGCTATGTGATGAATATGGCCTGATGTAAGTCCCAGAGTCTCTGGGACAGTGGCTATGTGATGAATATGGCCTGATATAAATTCCAGAGTCTCTAGGACGGTGGCTATGTGATGAATATGGCCTGATGTAAGTTCCAGAGTCTCTAGGACGGTGGTTATGTGATGAAAATGGCCTGATGTAAGTTCCAGAGTCTCTGGGACTGGGGTTATGTGATGAATATGGCCTGATGTAAGTTCCTGAGTCTCTGGGACGGTGGTTATGTGATGAATATGGCCTGATGTAAGTTCCAGAGTCTCTGGGACTGTGGCTATGTGATGAATATGGCCTGATGTAAGTTCCAGAGTCTCTGGGACTGTGGCTATGTGATGAATATGGCCTGATGTAAGTTCCAGAGTCTCTAGGACGGTGGTTATGTGATGAATATGGCCTGATGTAAGTTCCAGAGTCTCTAGGACGGTGGCTATGTGATGAATATGGCATGATGTAAGTTCCAGAGTCTCTGGGACAGTGGCTATGTGATGAATATGGCCTGATGTAAGTTCCAGAGTCTCTAGGACGGTGGTTATGTGATGAATATGGCCTGATGTAAGTTCCAGAGTCTCTGGGACTGGGGCTATGTGATGAATATGGTCTGATGTAAGTTCCAGAGTCTCTAGGACGGTGGTTATGTGATGAATATGGTCTGATGTAAGTTCCAGAGTCTCTGGGACTGTGGCTATATGATGAATATGGCATGATGTAAGTTACAGAGTCTCTAGGACGGTGGTTATGTGATGAATATGGTCTGATGTAAGTTCCAGAGTCTCTGGGACTGTGGCTATGTGATGAATATGGCCTGATGTAAGTTCCAGAGTCTCTGGGACTGTGGCTATGTGATGAATATGGCCTGATGTAAGTTCCAGAGTCTCTGGGACTGTGACGTTGTGATGAACATGGCAGATTGTAAGTTCCACAGCTCAAGGCCCCTTCATTAGAGACACGATCAAGATATAACACCAAAATATTTCAGATGGTAAAATGCTGTGCACTTAAATAATTACTTCATCTAGCAACAAGATGCTAGATGTCTGATGGATATAAAACAAATGTAAATGAATAAACTACTTACAAATGAGGCAAGATGTTGTAGCTATCCAGCATAGAAAGCCCACACCAAGCATTAAAGCTGCAATATGCGCCTTGAAGATTGCTTTATCCTCCCTCCTCCTGGGTAATATATATAGAAATTCTTGCATTTGTATTAAATACATGGGTTAGCTGGTATCTTGTTGGATAAGGGGATGATAAAAAGATACAGCATCTTATATATTTTGCATTATTGCTTGATTAGGCCATTGATGAAGTAGCCTTGAGCTATGAAACGCACGTCAGGCCATGTTCATCATACAACCACAATCTTATAGATGCTTTTATGATTTATAATATATAAGATGCCATAAAAGCTTGGTTTCTACTCTGTATGTTTGTTGTACTGGGATGCTTATAGACATCTCAAACTACTGCAGGCTTTTCACCTTTTGCTTGTATGATAGACATTTTTTACATTGTAGAAATATTGCAGTTAACTAGACCACTATGGAGGCACTATGGATAGACTGTTTGCTGGGAAAAGTGCACTTAATTCTTATAAACCAATGGCATTTTCTGTCCACCACAGTTAGAAAAAAAAAGTGGCAATCACCAGTTTTCAGCCAGATTGCCACCGGTATACCAGTGTTCTCCCCAGAAATTTTTTCCAGCCGGGTGGTATGAAAAAGTAGCCGGGTGGTGGAAGGTTAGGTTGGGCGCCACTAGGTGGGGAATCGCGCGCGCGCCCCCCCCCAATAAATTGACAGGCTAGGCTCTGTCTTTTTACTGGAATCTCTTAAAGGGATACTAAACTGAAAAAAAATAGACTAGTTACTTACCTGGGGCTTCTTATAGCCCCCTAAAGTCCTCCTGCTCCATGATCGCCATTCCACACTGCTCTGTTCCTTAGCCCTGCAGCTACTCGATCATGCTCCTGTGACCAGGAGTGTTTTGCCCATGCGCAGTAGCAATTTTTAGTTACCGCGCAAGTGCAAAACGCTGCCGGTAACGGGAATGTGGTGGAGGAGGCAAGTGACATGTGGCTGTGCATGCAGCGTTCAGAGAGGAACACAGCAGTGCGGAATGACTGCAAGGGAGAACAACAACTAAAGGGGCTGGAAGAAGCCCCAGGTAATCACTCTGTGCCTCTGTCTGCCATTGCCCTGGGTGAGTCTGTGGCTATTTGTACTCTGGCTCACCCCCCCCCCCCCCCCCTCCAAACTGCAGCTCCCTAACACCTGTGACACTCACTTCTGGCATCAATCAGGGCTGTGGAAGGCAGTGGTAGAACTGGAGAATTGTGGAGTCAAAGGGTTAAGCATCCTAAGGTTCTTGGGGGGGGGGGGGGGGGGGGGTTAGTGTATAGTAGCCAGCGAGATTGCACAGAGATTACATACACGCTGCTGCTGGGACAAGCACAGGGAGAGGAGGACAGCGTCTGGCTGGACATTCCACAAACATCAGAGTTGCGCGTTACTCTGAGTACAGGGAGAGGAGGAGGAGGACAGCGTCTGGCTGGACATTCCAGAGCCGTGCTTCCTAGCTCATGTAAGCTGCTTGTACAGAGAGAGGACGACAGGACAGCGTCTGCAGGACCTTCCGAGAGCCCTGCTTCCTCTCTTCACTCAGAGCTCATGTGTAAGCTGCGTAATGTCTCCTGCATTCCCCGCCCCTCCACACAACTGCCGGGAACTGAGGAGGTGGGCGGAGATAGTGTCTCTGAGTGACAGCGGCTGGCTGCAATGATACAGCCACCGCTGATCACTGATGAGCCGCACAGAATGGGATAATTTTACCCGGGCGCTCGGGGGAGATCAGCCGGGCGCTCAGAAGAGACCAGCCGGGCGGCACGCCCTGGTAAAAGGCTCTGGGGAGAACACTGGGTATACGACTGTACTTTTATTTAAAGGGAACCAAGCGCCAATTTTTTTCTGCAGTCTGTCCTTGTTTCTAATAGCTGTAGGAGCTGCCCTGTTCCCCCCTCCCCTTCTGCTCGTTCTTTATCCAGGGGAAAATGTGAAGATAGCATCTGTGGATTCTGTAAACTCTCTGAAGCATAGTGTCCAATACAACCAACCCCCCCCCCCCCCCCAATCACGCTGATGAAAGCTTTTTTTTTGTTCCATGCTAATGTGTGCAATAAAATAAATACAGCACTCCTTATCTGCCTGAAATTTCTGGGATCTGGCAGGCCTTGGTAGTAACAGAAAGTAGGATAATAAAGGCCTCTGCTGAACTTCCAAATGTAAAAAGGAGAGGTAAAAAAAAAAAATTGAATTTTTTTTTAATAATGAGCCACATTGTTGGCATGCATGTTTAATGTGCTAATGAGATGCCTTGGGTGCTAAAAATGGTGGTTAACTTGCTTAAACATTGCTCTAGTGCCATTCACAACATTAATAGACCTGATTGTCACTTTATAGAGGCCACAGAGAAACCGTATTCGCTACTTTATCTGCAGATACCCACCTCAGAATATGGCAAATCAATGGGACTAAAACTACTGTTACTCAAATAATGGTTGAGGTTAGAATTAATGGTCCCACATAACAAAGAGTTAATCCATTGAAGTGAATGAGGCTTCTTACTGCTACTTCAATCCTATTTTCAGCTACTAGAAACCTGAGTGCCAGGGAACAAAACCTGTCCTTACCTTTATAAATATAGGGCTTGATTCACAAAACGGTGCTAACTGTTAGCACGCCTTTTCGCGCGTTTTCGCGTGGAAAAACCGGGTGTCATGTGGAAAAAACTGTTATTGCCCATAAAAAATCACGTTCGTGCGTTTAACGGTTGCGTGATAATGCAAATGTATCGTGCAAACGCGGCAGTTAAAATGCGAAAATGCAAATTTTTGCGCGAGATAACCGCTATCACGCAAAATTTTGCGCAAAGTACTTTTCCCAGTGTGCTAACAGTTAGCACCATTTTGTGAATCAAGCCCATAGTAGGATAAAAGTGTCAATCAGTTTTCAAACTCAGGTTTAAAAACACCACTTTATTTCAATGAATAGACTCCAATATATATATATATCTAAGATAGGGAACAGAAATCTAAAAATACATATAGGTAAATGTAAGAATTATTTCAGAATTCTAAATAAAGCCGCATAAGGTCTGATCCATGTGTGTTTGATCAAATCATGACACTACATAGACCACACAACAGATGTTTTCGCCATAACTGTTATTTTTATCCTTCATAAGAGATTCCCATGTTTAGTACAAGTATCCACGCCTTGGGGGAAAGCCATAAGTAATGCTATGTCAAATAGAAGCACTAGTCAGAGATGAAAGGAAGATGCACTTAACATTTATGTATGCATATGTATATGTCTGTTGTGTTTAGACTGGGAGTCATGTAGCTGAAAGCAGGGTCTATCCATTTTTGGTGAATGGCTAACTGTTGTCTAATGTATTTGAATATTTTTACCAATCATCGCATAGACACATAGTAGGGATGATTAGGACAATTAGTTAGCATTCATGTTTGCATTCTGGATTCAAAACCCAACAAGGAGAAGCTCTTCATGGGGTTTGTATATTGTCCCCTATCACAAAAAAACTGGCATCTAGCTGGTGCAGATGCAGGTAATTCTGAAGGGAACATTACAGCTGCTTTGGGTACGGGAAAAGCTAGGAAAAGTTATATAATATGTACCTTGCAAAGTTCTGTTTATTAATTTAATAATAATAATAATAATAATAGAAGAAGGAGAAGAAGAAGGAGACAGAGAAGTAGAAGAAGAGGAGAAGGAAATGAAAAGAAGAAGAAGAAGAAGAAGAAGAAGGAGATGAAGATGCCTCTTGGCATTGAAAGTGACCTGAGTGGTTGGAAACAGGAAAAACAGACAAGCACCAGTGAAGTTTGGGCCATGCTATAGGCCCAATTTCCCATTATAGCCGATTATCACAGTTATTCACAAGGGAGCCTATGGTGGAGCATAAACTTCCCCGTCGCTCAATAAAATACAAACTGCGGCGACTGCGTTAAAAGCGTGAAGACGAGTGAGAGTTACGAACACTAATCAATTGGGAGAAAACACCCCCTTTTTGTAACCATACTTCCCATGTGTACAGTATTATCCTAAGTAAAAGGAAGAGAAAAAGCATCTACTCATAATAACTGCCAAGGAACGTGCAATGTATTTGTATGTTTCATTTTATCTGTATCATGTTATGTAATTGTGAATACCAAATAAATGTTTAATCTCATGTAAAGTGAATATAGTGACCTATCCTATAGACCTGGTTCCATTTGTCTGTGTCCTATTTAAAGTCCCACTGACCCTTTTAGAGTTTCTCCTTATGCATATTTGGGATGTGGGGATGTTTATATTAGACTAAAAGATATACACATTTGCTGTGGATGATAGATTTGTGAATATTTCAGAGTAGTTTACTCTGGTTCCTTCCCATTTAGGGTCTGATCATATACCGTAGTTCATATACTATATATGCCATCTTACATTAGATTACAAGCTTTTTGGGGGAAAGGTGCTCCTTTCCTTCTTTGTTTTGTCTAAATAGTGTACTCTGTCTGCACCCCTTAATTAGTGCACAGTGTGAAATAGTATAGTGGCACTATATGAAAGCTCTACCACGTCCTGTATCTATAGGTGTCTTTTTTTTTCAGAGGTACACTTGGAAACCTTTTCTCACATCTTCCTGGAACTACGATTGGCTAATGTCCCATAGCCCCTCCCCTCTCTCCAATAAACAATAGAAAGCACATATAAAGACACAATAATTAAGAATGAAAAACAAAGATAAAATGCAAAATGGAAACTATTAGCCAAAGCACAGGAAGCTACAATATTTTACAAAGAGTTTGCTCTTTTTTTATTTGCTTCCTGGAATGTTTCCTTTCAGAATCCTCAGACAACAGTTCATTAAGCTTGGAATACATAAAGCCCGTTAGGCATAATGTAGGAGTAAAGAAGCAGCTTAGACCAGAAATGCCAGCAGCTAATGAAGTGGAGAAATGCGACAATGAAACTGTTCAGCTTTAAAGCAGAGATGTGAAAAACATACAGGAATCTATAAAAATAAAAAAAAAAAGAAAAGAAAAGAAAAAGTCACTCCAGTAAAAAAAAAAGTAATAAACTGTCAAAACATTTTTATCAGAGACCAAAAAAAAATATGCATGTCACGACAGGAGATGTCCAATTTCATAGAAGACTTTTTCGAAAAAACAGAGGGATTATTGCCATTCTCCCTCGCTTGCATTCTAATAAGTCCTAAAGAAAAAAAAAAAGAAAACACAGGGCTGCTCACTGCTTCATTGATATTCTCCCTCTAGGCTAAAGCACAATATGAAATTCAATGAAAACTCTCTTTCATTTGACAGCACCCTGCGAAAAATGCATCAAATTGCTGGTGCCCTGGCAAAATTATGCTCTTTGTGCGGGGAATGGCCATTAACAAATTACACAGAAGTCTAACTACCCGTAATTAAATTACTCTGACAGAGTACAGGTTGTGCAGCAGCCACTGTTTCCCTGTTCTCCCAAAGCATGCTGGAGATTGATGGTTTAACCCCTTACGTGCCACTGAATGATACTGCAACCTCCCCATTTAAGGAGCACTCTCATTCACGAACCCGATTTAACAGAAAAGTTGTGAGGGAGGGCAAATATGGATAAGTGCACCATCATTTTTATTGATGTTCATTGGGAAGTTGCTTTCATGCACCCCTAAAAATGTTAAGTAGTGGCTACCTTGGAGCTTAGGATCATAGCTCCCAACTGTCCCTCTTTTGGAGGGACAGTCCCTCTTTGGGAACCCTGTCCCTCTGCCCCTCTTTCCTCCTCATTTGTCCCTCTTTCAGTACTTTGTCCCTCTTTCTATCTAAATATATATATATTTCTCTACTAAAAATGTGTTTGATTGACTCTAAACTTTATTCCCATCCTTTCAATTGATATATTACTAATTTTAAAATGTTAATATGAAGGAAAATGAACCAACTAAGAGACTCAGGAAGTGAAGTAATCCTGTCATTTTCTATACAAATGTAAAATCACATTACAGAGCATGCTTGGCTGGTTGTGGGCCTCCTTATGTGCTAACAGATTTGGCATCTCTAGATGCTTGTACTGCATTGATAGGGACACTTGATTTAGAAGACAGGTTTACTTTAATGCCAGTTTTACATCTATGTTTTGCTTTGTGGTGAGGATGCAACGCTCCTGCCGCATCCCAAAAATGACAAGCATATAACCCTACAGCAGAGTACACTGACAGGTTCATATGTATAGCGTTGACGCCACTCAGTGACGTACTCCCTGCTGGGCAGAAAGTACGTTACTGGCATTCCCATCAGTCCGCGCATGCACACCGCTACGCACCACGCTCCGTCATTTATACTAAGTGCATTGCCCATAAACTTGCATTACAGCAGGCTGCATGTGGTAAGCACGGTGCTTGCGGTAAAGCACTGCTGTCCTAGCGTCATCTTGGCAGCTTCCTACGCACTGAATCATACCGCATAAAGGCCTCAATTCACTAAGCTTTATCAAACACTTTATCAAACGTTTGATAATTTACCTCATGGCTAAAAACTAATTTTGATTTCACTAAGGTGTTATAGATTTATTGAACGTTTTATCGATAAAACATTCGATAAATATATAACACCTTAGTGGATTCAAAATTAGATTTTACCCATGAGGTAAATTATCAAACGTTTGATAAAGGGCCTGTTTCCACTAAACGCAGATTGGATGCGGAATGGATGCAGAAAAACTGACTCCAATGAATGCCTATAGACCTGTTTACACTAAATGCAATTTTTCTAATGCAGATTTTCCTATAGGCATTAATTGGAGTCAGTTTTTCTGCATTTATTCTGCATCCAATCTGCAAGTAGTGGAAACAGGCCCAAAGTGTTTGATGAAGCTTAGTGAATTGAGGCCAAAGTGTGAAAGTCCTCTTAGCCTTTCATTGCTTTAGCAGCACCATGTGGCAGATTAGGGCAACACAATGCAGGTTTACCCTGTAAGTGTTAAAGGGCCCTAAATAATTTACATACTATGGAGTTTGAATATTATTTTAGGAAAGAGTTAAGGGTTTTAAAGCCCTTGGAATGTTACTATTTTAAAACTTTAGGCCTGCCTTCTTGAAAGACCTACCTCACCTAAGCTTCTGTTAAAGAGATTGTCCGGCAAAAAAACAAAACAAAATGAGTTTCACTTACCTGGGGCTTCTACCAGTCCTGTGCAACCATCCTGTGCCCTCGTAGTCACTCACTGCTGCTCCAGTCCCCCGCCGCCAGCTAGTTTTGTTTTTTGCCGACCGCATTGCGTAAATTTTTACGCATTCCCGCTGGTGCAGGAACATTAACACATACGTTTTTATGCATTACTGATTCAATGCGTTCATTTTTACGCGTTTAACCACTAATTCGTAAAACGTATGTGTTAATGTTCCTGCACCAGCGGGAATGCATAAAAATGTATGGAGCAGCAGTGAGTGACTACGAGGGCACAGGATGGCTTCATAGGGCTGGTAGAAGCGCCAGGTAAGTGAAACTCATTTTTTTTGCCGGTCGCTCCCTTTAAAAAATATTGGTACATATTCTTATACTTCTGTGATCCCCTAAGCACAATGTTAAGGGTTTTATTGCATGAAGATCCTCCCCTCCTGTCACATGGTAATGGCTTGATGTTGGTGCGGAGGATGAATCTGTAATACATGCTGGTACTGGATTCACCTATGTTTATGTCAGAGTTATCTTATTTTAATAAACATACACCAAGAAGGAAATGTATGCTAAGATAATAGCCTTACTGTCGGAGAACCTTCACAAAAATACTGTTGGTAAAAGCTTTTAATTTTCCAGGTCATGTCAATGCCAAAAAATGATAAGGTGACTTCAGCTGGATGCGTTCTAAAAGACATTTTGTCACTCTACTGGGCAACTTCTCCAGTTCTAATGCAGTGAAATAAAAATTCCCAGACAGATATGTACAGGAAATCCACTAACTCCAGCCAAAATGCAGTTTAACCAATCCAGGCTCATTATGTTAAATGTTTAAGTTCCTTTGCTCAAGGTTTGTATTGGATTTTAAGCATCTAGATAAGGCTGTTAAAAACGGCATTGTATTTTGAGAATAAATGGTGTTGAAGGTTCCTTTAATAATGTACTGGTTAATGATGTCTAGAAAGTTCATCTATATTTTCTTTGTTAGTCTTGCAAAGTGGAACAGTCATATTATCAGTGTTGTAAATCGCATTTCTAAGCCACTAAATCCAAAGTGAAATATACAATAAAATTGGATTCGCCCTGTTGCCATCTGAACTGTAAATATGCAGACACTCTTTTTTCCTCTTGGCCAAAGAAAAAAGTTTTGAGTCGGACATAACCCTTGAAAGAAAACTTCTAACCAGGGATGCTCAACTTCGGCTTCGGGTGAAACCCGGATTACAATCAGCTGTGCGGGCCGGGCGGGGGGGGTTCAATCTTACCTCACTGACATCTTCTTCGGTCTGTCCCTTGGCGCCTCTCACGATGCGCTCCAATCCGGCATCACGTGATTACAAACACTCCTCCTTCTGGGTTGAAGGAGGAAGTGTATAGTCACGTGACACCGGATTGGGGCGCATCATGGGAGGCGCCGAGGGACGGACCGAAGGAGACGTCAGAGAGGTAAGATTGACACCCCCCCCCCGCCTGGCCCGCACAGCTGATTGTAATTAGGAGGGTGAAAATCCGGATGGCAACTATCCGGGTTTCACCTGAAGCCGAAGTTGAGCATACCTGCTTCTAACAGAATTTATCAAAGTAATCCAGCACTTGCATGATATGTACTTTAATAATAATAAAAAAAAGAGAAAAAAGGATCACAGGCAACTTGTATGTGGAACTGGTACTATACAAACACATTTATTTCATTAGTTTACATGTCAGTTCAGGGTCAGGTTGAGTGCTGTTGATATCTGTGGGCTCCTGTATTCCCCTAACTGAGGTGGCTTAGCAAGGAGATGCTTCATTGGTACTCTGACCTAGAAAATCTGGCCCATCAGTCAGAATGGGG
Organism: Hyperolius riggenbachi; assembly: GCF_040937935.1. Taxonomy (NCBI): domain Eukaryota; kingdom Metazoa; phylum Chordata; class Amphibia; order Anura; family Hyperoliidae; genus Hyperolius; species Hyperolius riggenbachi. The sequence continues at coordinate 326,775,548 of NC_090650.1, forward strand.
CATTCCAGTGGGGACACTATGTAAAATCATTTATTGACTTAAAGTGTATCTGAGGTAGAAGATTTCACTTATTAAATGGGACAAGCAGCTTGTTGGTTTTAACAAGCAGAAGGGGGCAATCATTGCAGGAACGCCACTCGTGCATTACACCTACTCCAGCGTTAGGAACGCCCCTTCCCTGCCTGCCAACGCTCACTCCCGAGCCTCTCATCCTATCATGGACGTGCCATGACCCAAAAGTACTTATGGGGTCGAGGCCACCTTGTACTCTAAAGCACAATTTTTTGACAGACGTGGAGAATGAACGCCCCGTGGAGAGTGTCGGAAAGCGGCACATATTCATAAGGGAGGTGACGTGGTGCAGGTGTAGTGAAAAATTTTGCTACCCATCATATTTTGCAACTTGCCATAGAGGACAGTGTATGACTGTGTAGGCGTGCCTCCTCTCTGTTAACACGCCTGTAATTTTTTGCAACCACAGATCCCATGGCTAGAAGGGGGATTGTTCCCTCCAGGGGAGGTTATTAGTTGAGCAAGAGGGGGGATTGTTCTCTGGGGGGGGGGTTATTAGTTGAGCAAGAGGGGGGATTGTTCCCTCCAGGGGGGGTTATTAGTTGAGCAAGAGGGGAGGGTTCTGTGTGAGAATAGGGTTGCATTTTCTGATACAGATAGGTTAAAGTCAATGGTTAGGTTGCACTTTCTGATAGCTATACCTATAAATAAGTGCAACCGGTTGCAAAATCTGATAAAGTTGCAAAAAATTTCACCACACAGGTTGTATGTGTTTTTTTATGCTAACATTCCGCCTCAAGTTCTCTTTAAGCTGAATGTCTAGATACACTCAAGCGCTGTGAGGAGATTCTATTTTATTGCAACGCTGCACCCGACTTTCCTTTTAGCATAATACCACTGCCACCCTCACTCTCTCTAATGTCTCTCTGGTGGAGCAACGAAGAGCATGCTAGCGGAGAAAATGTAAAACATAAACACTGTGCACTGTACACACGCATGAGTATATACAAACTCCTAAAATAATCATAAGAATTCCAAAATCTGTAGCACTTGATCGTAAACAGTGTAATGGAAATATAATACAAAGTGCTTCAGCACTAAAATAATAATGCCTTTTAGTTTAAGAGTTGTTTCTATTGCATGTATTATGCATAAGAAAATAATATGTAATATACAGTATGTTATATACATATTCTGCATATACTACTACTCGTAACAGAGATGTCTAGCATTACAGTGAATTATTTCTATGCCCATATAAAAACAGAAGGAATACACACTTCAAAGCCATAAAGGATTTTGCCGTGTGCATTGGATTGTATTTACACTTTCCTTTATTTGAGAAGAAAAATGCACACAGCAAAGAAGTGTCTATACATCTGTTCTTATTTACTGCTTGCTTCAAGCAAACGTAAATTGTACATTTCTTTCAGCATAAACAAGATGAGCAACACATCCTGCTTGTTAGTTGTCGCTATAGCTGTGAGATTATTTATACACTGTATGATTGAAAATGGGTAGTGTTTTGTGGACCATTGTGGTTAATATTGCAGGTGGTGGACAGGCGGTACAAACATGTGTTTTATGGTTGAATGTGCTTCTTGCTGTACCTACTGAACATCCAAGGAAGATTTAAAGCAGGACTAAAGTAGGGCATAAACTTTTCAACTATTCTTCTTAGACATACGTTTTTCCCAGTAGCGAGCTGGTGCACCATCAAAGTATTATGCTAGGTGTGTGACGGGTGCAAACTAACATAATTACAACAAGTCCAAGTATCCACGGGACCCTGCGAGGTCCCCAAAACAATTTCCAGACTACATGTGGGTAAGGGCACAATAAAGGTGTGATTTTCTTGTAGTTTGGTGTGCCAGCGATACTTGGACTTGATATTCTTATTAGTAGGATAATACAGTTTGATACAAACCACAAAGAGTTTATTGCAGACCGGAAAATTAGTAGTTTACAGTGGTTTTGCATTAGGATGTTAAGGTTCATTAAAGATGTCCATTAACGTTACAATTTCTTCATCAAATGCGATCTTTTGACTCAATTTGAATGATCGTAACTAATCGGAGGGCAATTATTGATTGTTACCACTAACGGAAGGATTTAAAAAAGGTTTTACATTCCGATTCGATCATAAAAACCAACTTTCGAATTGGTAATTTTTCCTTTTCGGATCAACCAAAGAATCCTATCACATCGATTTGCGCCACAAACAGCGCAGTTCTCTATACAATTCGATCATAAAAAGTGCGTTGAAAGATCAAATCTGAAGGAAAAATTGTACTGTTAGTGGGCACCTTAAGATCACTACTAAGTTTTGTTAGTTATGGATCTCAATAATTTTACCAAGTAGGTACCCTGCCCGACCCCCCCCCCCCCCCCCCCCACACACACACACACGCACACACACACATGCTACCTATAGAGCAATTTCCAGTCCAAATCAGTTACTGAGGAAGGCCAAAAAAGCCTGAAACAACTGTCTACAAAGTAGATGATATGGCTGTGTACCGTGAATAAGTTACAGCTATCCTATGCACCAGTGGTTCTGGGTGTGTACCTGGCCTAAAAAGGACAGAAAAGAATGATTTGCTTACCTCATCTGTGATGGAGATAGAACCCGCAAAGACCTTTTGTTTTAAAAATAAAGAACTATGCATAAAATCTAAGCCATCATATCTAAGCCATCATATAATTTCATATTTCTTTATATTTACAAACACACACACACACAGACACATACACACACACATATATATGAAAGCAGATACATAAAAGCACATCTACATATCAGTGGAGTAAATGACAGCAGAGCCGCAGTGAGAGACTGTCACTCGTTAAACTGTATAATAAATGTGCCTATTTGTGAACTAGCGAGGCAGTGTGCAGCAGATGTTGAATTTTGATAAATGGCTTCATATTTTTAACAATGACATGTTCTGTGTTTTATTGAGAAGAATCATGTAACTGACCTTGGCAATTTAGAAAAACAGTCTATAACTCAACTAACTAACAGCAGAATGTGTAGCCGAGAGACATAGCTGTTATCGCCCACTCACACTACGCATTGTAGTTGTGTAAAATATGGTTTTATCTACACTTTATATCCGTCATTTGATCTGAACACCGGGAAAGGCTGCAGAGGACTATGCATGTAGAGATTATGTAGGCAGGGAGACCTGCAGGAATAGAGCTGTAGACTGTTTCTCTCAGGGCTTATTGTGTAAACAATGCCAGCTATATATAGGTGGCAATTACTGTGCTTAAGCTATAATTTCTATACTTTAGTGCCATAAACACAAATGCAATGTGTATCATTTCAGATCTAGGGCTAGCTGCTTGTAAATTAGCACCCTCCTATACTGTACTTAAAACCAAGGCAACCACGCCTTCCTATATACATATCAACAGTAAGGCGCTAAAAAGGTTGAATTTAATCAGCTGGCTGTTCATGCTGATCACATAGTAATTCCCTTCACTGGTGGTGCAGATAGTTCACTTTCCCTTCAAAGCCCATGGCCAGGCTTTAAAATGTTTCTGCGTAAGCAGAGAGTGGCAGAGCTTCTACAGGTGAATATGCCTCCTGGTAAGTTGATGTCTGATAAATCACTTTTAAACCTGAGATGGAGCCCGAGAAAACATTTATACATACTTGGGATTTCCTCTAGCCCCCTCCGGCCTGATCGCTCTCTTGTCGTCCTCAGTCGCCGCCTGGATCTTCTGCAAATTGCTCCGGAAGGTTCTCCTGTCCAGGACAGACTGCGCATGCGCGCCCCAGCCGTGTCCATGTGCCTGCATGGTACTTCTGTGCAGGCTAAGAACGCTCCAGGTAACGGGACTGCAGCGTGGGGAGGGAGGGGGCGTGCGTGCGGGGCCAGACTACGCCGGCACCAACAGGACGACTTACCAGGGCTAGTTGCAGATAAATGAGGCGGCGACTGAGGACGACAAGAGGGAAATTTGGCCGGAGAGGGCTGGAGGGAGCCCCAAGTACGTATAAATGTTTTTTTTTCCCCCATCTGAGGTACACTTTAAAGGACAATTAAAGTGAGAGGGATATGGAGGGTGTCATATTTATTTCCTGGCAATGCCAGCTGCCTGGCAGTGCTGCTGATTATTTGCCCCTAATACTTTAAGCCAGAGCTTCCAGATACCTCTCACTTCAGACATCCTTTTAGAACTGGGACCCACTAGAAAGCGTGAATTGCTATTGCTGAGCAGAGTGATTTTTGGCGGTTTTGATCCATTTTTTAATTTATTCAAATAATTTGTACAGCGATTGCAATTTCCATCACTATTTGCGATCTCTATAAGTTTGGTAGTAAAAGAGCTGTAAAGTTGCGTTGTACAGCGATTAAAAAGCGATAATGCAGTGATCATCCAAGGCTTCAAAATGCTGTGCCGTGATTGCTTTGTGGAGGAATTGCAATCACTACTGTATACAGAGTTTTTGCTGATCTTCTAGTCCACCCTGGGTGGAGGGGTGCATCCCCATCTACTATCTACAGAGAGCGACTTCTTAACCTGAGTGGGGTCAGGTCCTAATGCTCCCCACCTGCATTTAAAGTGGTTGCCTATTGGTAACCCGTGTTTGTGAGTATATATATACATAAAATTGTATTGAACTCTTCATTTTACCTGACAATACTGCACCATATTGGGCTCTCGATTCTCTTCTTGTTTTTAAGCAATCACTACTGTAGGATCACTTTGATTTTCATTAACCTAGCTGTCTTGGAATCATCGGCGATTCCAAAATGCTGCTGAGGGCTGTTTCACACTGAAAATTGCAGCAACATTGTCACCAGTGTGAAAAAGCCTAAAAACAACTCTAGTGGGCCTCTGGCCTAAGGTTTTTTTTGCACTGCAAAATCACAAAACTTAATTGCAATGCGATTTCGATGTTATTTTCACTGGATGCTAGGAACAGAGAACATGAAGAACAAAATGCAGCATGCAGAACTTTTGCGATCAGGCACAATTGACTCGTACTCGCATCTCACTAACATAAAAGGGTTCCTGTGATTTTCATTATTTTGCTGATGTCCTTGCAATTTGTGATTTGCATGCAATTGGAAAATGCAGCAAAATCACGTGTAGCATAAAACAGCCCTCGAATAGCTTGTCAAGGGCCAGATTCACAAGTTGTTTTTCCTGTACACAGGCTTCTATAGCTGGGGTCGCTAATCTCCTCAGACAGTTCTTTCTATGCCATAAGTACCTGCAGTTTTAGCATGATCAATGCTAAGCCAATAAGCAGCAGCAGTAGTACACACAAACCCTGCTATTGACTCCTTCAGATGGGAAGCTTGAAGTCACGTCAATAAATATTTAAAACCCCATTTTTAGTTGCAGAAGTCTCCTTTTTATTCACTTGCGCAACAAATTAGATGATAATTCCAGCTTGCATGCAAATTAAGGCCTGGAGCCCACTAGCAGTGCTTTTCTAAGCGCTTGTGACTTGAACAGCTCTTGCTAATGTAATGCTATGTGTGTGATCCCACTTGAGGCATGTGATTTTTAAAAGAGTTGCTCGATACTATTGTCTGCTGCTACCCTGGCACTTGTATTGGCCTGAGGAAGCAGGCTTGCACCCGCAAAACGTGTCACGTGCATAATAAACCTTGTTTGTTGCGTGTGACTGTCGTTATTGAGGTGAGCCACCTCATTTATATATATTTTATTGGTTTTTAAGCTAGCTTTGTCTAAACTTGGGGGCCTTTTCACCCGTTTTATAACCAGCAGGAAGTTTTGAGTGATTTCCAAGTTTGTATTAAATCTGCCTGCAAGCTAGAAATATTAGCATTCCACTGACCAGCTCTATTGATCATTTAGTTTTAGAGCTTCCTAAGGTTAAACCTAATTAAAGTAAGAAGTTCTTAAGGTGGCCATATATCAGGTGGTTTGGCAGCCGATTGACCATCTGAATCGGATGCAAATCTGTACCGCCAAAAGCATGCACGACGATGGAACCAATTTTGGACCGAAATTGGTCAAATGTCTTGATTGGTCGAATGTATCGATTGGTCGAATGAATGACATATGCAATGGAAACCCTCAGCGGCTGTCTCCCATAGTGTACATGTAGCCTTCCATTCCCCCTGCAGTAACACTTTACCCAGAGCTGGGACAAGGTCCTCCAGCACCCAAGGCTGAGTCACCAAAGTGCGCCCCTCCATCCCTCCCACCCCAGCCTTCACGCACTGATTGCTATTAGACTAAGAGGTGCCCCAGGACCCCCAACCCCTTTATCTCTAGTTATCTGATTTGCAGTCACTGCCATGTGTCCCATTTTCTTATTTCTCTCTGCTTCAAACACAATAGAGGAATAATAGCTGAGTGAGTTGTGCGCCCCTCCTGCACTGCGCCCTGAGGCTAGAGCCTCTCTAGCCTCTGCCTCCGCCCGGCCCTGACTTTACCTCTCCGCCACACCCGCAACCACGTGGGGCGCAGGCAACCACGCGAGGTGCAAACCCGGAAGAGGAGTCTGGACACATCAGTAGAGAGGAAACGTATTACTGCAGGGGCACCGGGGGGCGGGGCGATGTGCGTACATGTACACTAGGGGGGAAAGCAGCTGGGGGCGTCTAGGCGGCATCACAGGGCCGATTCCCAAGAGATTTCCTTCTGATATAGACAGGCAACAGATCTCTTTCCCATCAGATTCGATCAAAGTTTGATCTGTCTCTTGGGCGATCTGTCCATACATGGTTTGTCGTATGGGCACTTTTATTGTGCTTGCTGCATGATAGGATCCTTGTAAATACAATCACTGGTATGCTCGCCTCTTCCTATAATTCGAGTATCACAGCTCTTTTTCCCAACCAATAAAAAATATTACCATTATTCTGTTCACTCTCATTTAGGAACCACTGACTGTTCACTGTTCAAGGGAAAAAAAATCATAATTTGCCTGTGGGTAAAGAAACACGAGATGTTAAGCACAATGTTCTGTATCGAAATGGAGGTCATTAAAATGTTGCTTGAAACTATAATTAGCTGAGGCCAAAACAACCAGTAATGGTAGCATAACTTAAAATGAGCATGTTGTTAGCAGCAGCAGCATGCATAGCACATACCGGATGCCATACTAAAATCTATGATCCCAAAACCTGCATAGAGTGTGATGTCATCTTGCAGAGTTTAATTAAACCATTTAACTTAGTCATGCAAACTCAACAATAAAAATAACAGGGACGTAAAGTTTAACTAGAAACTTTTTATTTTGTTCTCTTTCCTTCTTGGAAATGATAGGATCTTCCATTGTAAATACAAGAGGGGGGCTGGTAATAAACTGGCATGAAGAGAGCGTTACCTCAAATGCCGTTTCAGTAATCAGCACTCAGTAACAGTCCTCCGTGCACTGAGACACATAGTGGACTGTTTTTGGGGTGGGGACGTATGCTGAATAGTGTGGGAAAACATGACATAGACGTGAGAGAACTGAACAAGGCACATTTTCGAGGGAATCGTGTTGATTTGCGCAGACTATAAAAACTGCCTTTTGGAACTGATCTTTTCAAATTGAAAATTACATTAGGCTGCTCTGCAACTATGCATACAGTCTTAAAGCGGTATAAACCCTGACATAATATTCAATAAAAACATGTTTTCCTACTTTTTATATGCCATACAGTTATCATATTTGCATTTGTGCATAAGTATTATTATTCATTTAGAAATTACAAGTTCCCAAAAGTACATTTTTTTGCTTTGGGAGCTGACATTGCATTTTATTCATAACTGGTTTTATTCATTATGTATTGAAGGCAGAAATGCTTCCTGACTGTCTGTCTGTGTCCAGGAGCTTCTGCACAGTCAGAGAATGTGTCACATTCCTCACTTGATACAATTAAGTAAACACAAGATAACATTATCTGCACTTCGGATGTGTCCAGATTTCTGTGCACTGAACTTTCAAGTCCTGTGTGTAACCGTTTGAATGCTGTTCTAGTAAAAGGAAAAATGCTGGTTGCATATAATATGCTGTAAATAATTTTTTAGAGCAAAGAAGAAATGCTGGGTTTAATTCCGCTTTAAGTGAACCTGAGGTGAGTGTGAGATGGAGGCTGCCATATTTATTTCCATTTAAACAATACCAGTTGCCTAGCAATCCTCTTTATCTTTGGGCTTCAGTCACAACTCTGAAACAAGCATGCGGCTAATTCAGTCAGACTTGAGTCAGAGCACCTGATCTGCATGCTTATTTAGGGCCTATGACTAAAAGTATTAGAGACACAGGATCAGGTGGACAGCCAGGCAACTTGCAGTGTTTAAAAGGAAATAATTATGACAGCCTGCATATCACGCTTATGCTGGGTACACACTATAAGTTTTTCCTCTCGATAGATGGATTCGATAGATAATTTCCGAAATTTTTCTCCCGATAATTTTCCGAATTTCTGGTATTCCTTCCGAACGTTTCTGTGCTCATAGAAATGAATGGAAAAAGATAAAGAAAAACAAGCTGAAGATATGATATAATCGAGCGCAGAATCGAGCAGAAAAATCGATCGGGTGGAAAATCAAGCGGAAAAACGTATCGTGTGCACCCAGCATTACGTCAGGTTCCCTTTAAGACCTCTCCTGTTTTTAGCTTGCTGCTACCAAACTGCTCTACAGCCTCTTCTTGTGTCAACAAGTCCCACCCCCTTGTGTACAAAAAGAAATAAAAGTGGAGCAAAAAAAAAAAACGTTTGGTAGTTTTAATGCCCGTTTTGTTTTATTTTCTAAGGAGTTTGTTAACAATAAGAAAAAGAAACAAGTACTGTAAGCTGAACTATTTAGTGTATTCGTATCGTGCATCACATCAGAGTACTCTAGCTCTAAACTATCACTATGCTACTTATTTTAAATATTAGCAGCAGTGAACAGTTATTTCTGAACATAACTAATGAATCAGCTTTTGTATTTTATTTTTTAAGGTAAAAATCATCACTCCTCCCATCGCCACTATTATATTGATGGACTTCTCAACTCAACTTGTGAATGTCTTTACATGGCATGTTTGCCCTTACAACGGAGACCGCTGTCAGGTTACAGTTAAAGAGTAACTCTACTTTTGTTTATGCAAAAGTGAAACACATTTCTTTTGAGACAAGTGTTCTGCCTGTCCACCAGCATAGATGGACAGAATGGGTTTTTGGGTTTGTCTGCACATGGGCTTTGAACAGGCATTTGGCTTTTGAAATACCTTTAGATATGAACAGTCCTACACCCATGAATGAGAGGTGAACTGAATAGGTATTTGGATTTCTCTGCACAAGCGCTGTGAACAGGCATTTGGCATGTTATATACCTATAGATGTGAACAGTCCTACTCCATGAATGAGAGGTGAACTGAATAGGTATTTGGATTTCTCTGCACAAGCGCTGTGAACAGGCATTTGGCATGTTATATACCTATAGATGTGAACAGTCCTACTCCATGAATGAGAGGTGAACTGAATAAGTATTTGGGTTTGTCTGCACATGGGTTGTGAACAGGCATTTTATATACCTGTAGATGTGAACAGTCCTACAACCACGAATGAAAAGCTCACTGTGGAACAAAATGAGGATGTAACAAAAACTACAGTTCTTCCATCCAACAGAGGACTGTCTGTTGCTATGGCTGCAAGGACTGTCTGTTGCCATGGCTGCAAGAAAGCATAATTAGGCAAAACTAAAACAGATTATAAAAAAAGATTGTGTACCAATGTTATGTAATATTATGTTAGTATTATACTCTAATAAGGGCTCTGCAGAGAAGTAAGGGTTTTTTTTTTTTGCTTTTTCGGCAGTTTTAATCACAGTTATAGGCGGACAGAATTACAAATCCTATAGAGCAGGGGTCTCAAACTCAATTTACCTGGGGGACGCAGGAGGCAAAGTCAGGATGAGGCTGGGCCGCATAAGGAATTTCACAATCGCGGAGCATCGCCGCCTCTGCCGGCCCCTCTCACTCTTCCTTCTTAGAGAGGGGCGGGGAGAGGTGGCGATCCGTGCAGCGATTGACATCAGGAGGGGCAGAGCTGAAGCTGAAAGCTCTGCCCCTTCCAGGAAATGCTAGCGGATTGCCCCCCGGGCGATTTGGGGGCTCTGCAGCCCTCGTTTAGCGGCGGGGATGCGGCAGATTACTTGAGAGCACTGAAGCGAACTATAAGGAAGCTTTTGCCAGCGAGGGCCACAAAATATTGTATCGAGGGCCGCAAATGGCCCGCGGGCCACGAATTTGAGACCCCTGCTATAGAGAATAAAACAGCTCACATATATTTTGTATTATGGCTCAGTTTTATTATAATTTATTAGGCTTAAAACTGTCCTTTTACTGTTCTGCTCCGACAACACGCCTTTTCTCTTTTTTTAGTGAAGTCACAAAAGCATGCTGGGATGAAAATAGAGGTGCTGTTTTCATTGCTTCTGTTTAATGGAAATGCCTATGCAGCTTTTTATGTAGAAATACTGGCCGTCAGCAAAACATAGATTTGGTGACTCAAACAAAGCCTGCATTACATTTGATTCACTGATCCCTTTCAAATCCTGCCCTGCCACTCACCACCAGCACACAATCTACTTCAGTAGCCGCATTCCATCTTTCTAAGTGCATAGCACAAACTCTCTGCTTTTATTCCACTGCAGATGGAAGGGACCGTTTCCAACCACACAATAGAATTGCAAAACAAAAGGAAATGCATATTAATACGCAGGTACTCTGGGGCTAAATGAGCGTGCACGCGTCATCTCAAGGGTTAATGTACACAACAGTGTGATAAAATAGGTCAGAGCCAAATGACTGTTATATCAGGAATCCTGTACTCATAACAACCTCATTATATGGTTCTAACTAGCATATTAAATTGGAGATAACAAAGCAGTGCAAGGCTAAAGGCAGACAGCTGTCTGTGCCTCATGTCTACCTGCAGCAGAAAATATCCTGGGCAATTAAGAGTGTGTGTGCGCTGTCTGATCATTAGTGGTAGGGGCGCATGCGGTGCCTTGCCTGGCATCTGTCCCTGACAGTCTACAGCCCTGCTCAACCTTCTCTGAGCCAGGCACAACGGAAGAAGCAGCATGGAAGCCTTTTTTTCAATCAAGACACGCTTCATAACCGGCCAGATGATAAGAGTAAAATGACTACTTATAAGCAGAGTGCAGCAGACATTGCAAAAGGGGAGTAAAAAGCTTATCTTTACCTTTTCATTACCAAAATGTATCATTGCTATAATCAGGGACGTAACTAGAGGGGGGCAGCTCCTGCAATCGCAGGGGAGTTCAGGGCTGTTGGAGGCTCCAGCTACTAACCTCCCCTTTGACCGATACAGGGGATATATGTCAGGTCAGGTGTTTTTGTGGCTACACTTGTTACGGTTGTGAATATCATGATGGCCACGCTTGTTTTAGGACCCTTGTGAGATGGGCCCCGAGGCCATAAAGGGCACCAAGGGAAGGCAAGGGAAGGGGTGTGTAAATTGGGGGCCCCATCAAAGTATAGCGGGGGGGGGGGGGCATCAAATGAAGTTACACCACTGACTATATTAATATTTTTTTCATAATTGTAGTACAACCTCTAATGAAGAGCAAGAGGATCTCCATTTACTGCTAATCCTTCCCTACTAGGGGGCAGGGGCATAACTACAGGGGAGCAACCCCAACAACTGCAGGGGGGACAGAATGTAAGGGGAGCCCCAGCTACTACTTCACTCCCTCAGATCCGTTGTTTTTACAGCTACACTTGTAATGGGTGTGAAGATTACGATGGCCGCACTTGTATTAAGACCCTTGCGAGATGCCTCTCCGGGCTGTGAGGGTCACCTGGTGTAGGCAAGTAAAGGGGTGTTTTGCTGGAGCCCCCATGATTTGTTGTTACGCCACTGCTAGGGGGCATATTTCTCTTTGGTCTTGTGTCGCCTTCAGCTATGCGATAGTTAACGTGATACTTTTCGCAGTTCTCCCGTTATTTTGCTGCTTGTTGCTGATCCTTATGATAAGGCCCTATTCACACTGGGAATAGCGAAACTCTAGTGAAATCAGTAGTGTTTTGCACACACAACGGATGTGATCCATTCTTCACCGTCTCCTCCCATCTCTATGGTGACAGCACCATCTGTCGTCATGTGACAGACAGCGCTTTCACCATATACATGGACCACCATGGTGGAAACAAGGAAGATGGGCTGCGTGTAGGCAGATTCTGGGGAGGTGATTTATATATTCTACTGCGCTATCTGCATATAGCCTGCCCAGCGGTTTCTCCAAATGTGGCTCGGGGTTACAGCTGTGTGGGTTTCCTCCAGGAACTTCAGTTTCCTCACACATCCCAAAAACATACATTTATTGTATCCTCCCCCCTCCCCCCTTAATATTGGGAGATTATGTACCAATCTCAGTATTTTTATGTACTATATCTTTATCTGCATTTTTAGGTACCCATGTTTAGTTTTTGTTTTCTTACTCTGTACAGCGCCATGGAAGATGACAGCACTATATAAATCATTATCAATAATAACATTACCGGACACATTTGCTGCCTTGTCTATTCCATTCCCCCAGTAGAGATAACCTGAGGCTGTCCTGCCTCATATGCTGCACTGCAGCCTCATCACCCAACATGCACCTGATAGTAAAAGTGCATCTCAGGTGGACGAGGATCATCCAGTGATCTCAGCTGGGATTACTAATGATCAGACTCCTCTGTGTTAACCAGCTTTCCTTTACCTCAGTCTCTTAAACACATTCCCTGGCCTGCCAATCTTTCGTACGCAGTTCCCAAAATATCGTCTTTACAGAACAAGGCCGAGGTTATTTTAAGATTTGTTTTTTTTTCTATTAAAATACTGGAAACAATAAAGTATATTCAATCAGAAAAATTACACAGGCTGATGACAATGTATTTTCAACCAGTTGCGATAAACTTACGCAATCATAACTGTGCCACTATATTATTTAAATAAAAATAATAATTGTGAAGCCTTGTAATTTCGTTATTCAATGCAGGAAGGTGGCAGGCTGTGGGGTGGGCTGTGCAGAAACACAGAATTGCTGTGTGTGGGTATCGTTAATGAGGCTATCACATTACTCTTACAATGACTTTAAAAATAGCAGCAAGATAGGTTTGCCAGAAAGAAATACACTGGCATGATACACATGCGTGGAACAGCTAACAGCCAGAGAAATGATTAAATATACAAGTAGGACATCTATAATCCAGAACTCCAATTTTCTACCACGTGAAGTCCCACAATTAAAACTATAACATTACGATTACATGGCGACTGGAGAGGAAATGATTGGAGGTGAGCCAGCAAACCTATACTGAAAATACATAACGTTATTTTACACATTGCAGACCTGTCTTTCCAACAGAAACTCCTAAGTAGGAACTTAAAGTGGACCTGAACTCTTGCACAGGAAAGAAGGAGAACATAGAGAAATGCCCCCTGTATGTATGTAGAGAGTTTAGCCTGTCTAATTCCCCCTCATCTGTGATTAAGCACAAGTTGTAATTTGATCTCTCAGCAGTGCCAGCTGACTGCCACAGCAAAGAGCTAATAGGTAAACACAGGATGTTAATAATATGTCTGCTTCCATGAAAGCGGGAAGTAGACAAACTGCAAGTTTATTGCAGGATTTGTATCAGCTGTAAAAAATACATTTTTTTCTTTAAAGGTTATTATGTTGTTGTTTGTATTTTAGAGCAGAAAGGACGTTCTGAGTTCAGGTCTGCTTTAAAGGGCAACTGAAATAAGAAGGTATATAGAGCCTGCCATATTTATTTACTTTTAAACAATACCACTTGCCTGGCTGTTCTGCTGATCCTCTGTCTCTAATACTTTTAGCCATAGACCCTGAACAAGCATGCAACAGATCAGGAGTTTCTGACATTACTGTCAGATCTGACAAGATTAGCTGCATGCTTGTTTCTGGTGTGATTCAGATACGTCTCACTACAGTTGTCCTTTAAATTCTGGGAGAGAGTGGAAGGCATGTTAGGTGAGAATGATGTCCTTAAAGGATACCCAAAGTGACATGTGACATGATGAGATAGACATGTGTATGTACAGTGCCTAGCACACAAATAACTATGCTGTGTTGCTTTTTTTCTTTCTCTGCCTGAAAGAGTTAAATATCAGGTATGTAAGAAAGAAAGTGACTACAGTGTGACCCTTGCTGATAAGAAATTCCAACTATAAAACACTTTTCTAGCAGAAAATGGCTTCTGAGAGCAAGAAAGAGATAAAAAAGGGGAATTTCTTATCAGTGAGGGTCACACTGTAGTCACTTCCTGTCTGAGTCAGGACTGAGTCAGCCACTTACATACCTGATATTTAACTCTTTCAGGCAGAGTAAGAAAAAAAGGAACACAGCATAGTTATTTGTGTCCTAGGCACTGTACAAACACATGTCTATCTCATCATGTCACATGTCAGTTGGGGTATCCTTTAACCACTTTACCCCCGCGCGTACGTATTTCTCCGCCCCTTTTTCCATCCTTTAAAAACCAGGGACGGAGAAACACGTACTTTCCGCGTTCCCGACGCTGCCCGCGCTCCCGCTCGTAAACACGCCGCCCGCCGCTAGTAAAACCGCCGCCGCCCGCTCGCCCAGAGATCAATGAACGGGAAAATCCATTCCCGTTCGTTGATCTAAGCCCCGCAATGATCAGCTGCTCTCCTATGGGCAGCGCGATCATTGTGAGAAAAAACTCACGTGTCCATGCTCATTATACTTCCTCCAAGCTTCCGGAAGGAAGCTTGGAGGTCGCATTAAAACAAAAAGTTACTGTGGCCATCTTGTGGCCAAATAGTAAACTACACCCTACACATTTTTCACATACAAATAAATGACTTTTACACATAAAATTAACTCATTACCTCCCACACTCCCCATTTTTTTTTTTTTTGTAATTAAAAAAAAATTAAAAAATGTACAATTAAAAAAAATACATAAATAGTTACCTTAGGGACTGAACTTTTTAAATATTTATGTCAAGAGGGTATAACACTGTTACTTTATAAACTATGGGCTTGTAATTAGGGATGGACGCAAAACTGAAAAAAATGCACCTTTATTTCCAAATAAAATATTGGCGCCAAACATTGTGATAGGGACATAATTTAAATGGTTTTATAACCGGGACAAAAGGGCAAATACGTTTCATGGGTTTTAATTACAGTAGCATGCATTATTTAAAAACTATAATGGCCGAAAACTGAAAAATAATTATTTTTTTCCCCACATTTTTCCTATTTTCCCATTAAAACACATTTAGAAAAAAATAATTCTTGGCATAATGTCCCACCTAAAGAAAGCCTAATTGGTGGCGAAAAAAACAAGATATAGTTCATTTCATTGCGATAAGTAATGATAACGTTATAGACGAATGAATGGAAGGAGCGCTGAAAGGTGAAAATTGCTCTGGTGCTCAGGGGGTAAAACCCCTCAGTGGTGAAGTGGTTAAAGCTCTTATCTGTGTGACCTGATATTACAATATGCCGTTCTAAAATGACAGAATCTTGCATCTCCTGATTATGAAGCACATCTGAACAGAGAGGAATATGGAGGCTGTCATGTTTATTTTACTTTTAAACAATGCAGATTAGAAGGTAAGTGCCTGTTTTTAAACACTGGGAGGTGGGTGCGGACGGCTCTTCCTGGCACTGGCCATGATTGGGGGGGTCGTCTGCACATTCCAGCCTCCACCTCTGGGGTGCCGCTGCGGTTTCCAAGAAGTCAGCGCTGCGTAATAATACAATAAATAAATAAATAAATAAATAAATAAGTGAGCGGGATGGGGCCCTGCGGCCCCCTGGTTGTATCAGGGCATTGGGGAGCCTCCACGTGGCGCTCCTCGATAGTGCTAATGCAGCATGAACTAACAACCACAGGGCAACCGCTTTGCGGTATTGGTTTTAGACCCTCCGTTTTTTGGCATGCAAAAGCAAATGCACATTTGCATGAGCAATGCCTCATGATAAGCCAATTAGGCCAAATTTGCAAAGCCAGATTTGTCTGGGTTTAACTTGGTGTTTGATGCACACATACATTTCTTTGTGATAAGTGTTTAAAGTGATCCTTAAGTTCCTTAAGTCAAATGGAAAAAATGAGATTTACTCACCTGGGGCTTCCCTCAGCCCCCAGCAGCCGATCGGTGCCTTTGCAGCTCCGCTCCGATGTCCCAGGACCCGCCGGCGAGCACTTCCGGTTTGGCCGTCACCGGCCGACAGGCATGGGAACGCGAGTGATTGTTCGCGTTCCCAGCCTGTATATCGCCCCCTATGCTGCTATTGCGACCTCCTGGCCGCAATAGCAGCATAGGGGGCGATATACAGGCTGGGAACGCGAACAATCACTCGCGTTCCCATGCCTGTCGGCCGGTGACGGCCAAACCGGAAGTGCTCGCCGGCGGGTCCTGGTACATCAGAGCGGAGCTGCGAGGGCACCGATCGGCTGCTGGGGGCTGAGGGAAGCCCCAGGTGAGTAAATCTCATTTTTTCCATTTGACTTAAGGTTCACTTTAAACAATGCAGATTACCTGGCTGTCCTGCTGAGCCTCAGTCTCTAATACAGACCCGAAGCAGATCATTTCAGTGCCCCGTGCCTAGCTGGGCGCCACCATTGCACTAGTGCTATGCTACGTGCCTCACGCAAGGGAAATCCGGGGACCCTGCAATCTGCAGTTTTTTTATGAATAGACATTTACTGAGGCTTTACTGCAAAAGTTGGTAATTCAGCTCACCGATCGGTAATTTTGGTTTTTCCATGCGGTAACAGCCTTAGTAAATTGACATTTCACAAAATGTTCAGTAAAATCAGCGGTTTCTGGTTTACGAAATGCCGAAATGCTTGGTGAATTGATCAGGTTTCTGCTTTTTGTGCAAAAGGCACAGCAATAATAATCCCAGAAGCCACTGGCGTAACAATAGGGCCTGCAGCCCCTGCCCCCGCTTGGGGCTGTTTTAGGGGGCTGGAGGGGTCGCAGCATGAGGGGAAAGCCATGCTGCACTTCAGCGGGGAGGGCGGATGCAACCCCCCCCCTCTCACCTCGGGCTCTCCCCTCTGCGCTCCCCTCCTGCGTTGAATAGTTTGTGTATTCAGGCGGCGGGCAGCGGCAGATACATACCTTCTGTGCGCTCCGTGCGCTGGAGCACACGGAAGGCATGTATCTGCCGCTGCCCGCATACGCAAACTATTCAACGCTGGAGGGGAGCGCAGAGGGGAGAGCCCGAGGTGAGAGAGGGGCTTTCCCCTCATGCTGCAACCCCTTCAGCCCCCAAAACGGCCCCAAGCAAGCCCCGGGGGGAGGCGCTTAGTATTTCTGCAGGGGGCCCGGTGGGACCTTGTTACGCCCCTGCCAGAAGGGTTCATAGGATCCCTTAGGCCTCTTTCACAGTGGGACAGTGCATTTGAAGCGACGTTAAGGTCGCATAACATGCCCTAATGCAACGCTTTGAAAGACTATAACTTGGACGTTATAGTACATTCTTTATTCCTGCGTTTGGTGCGCTGTTTTCGTCGCACAGTGATGGAATGAAAATGGCGCATGCGTTACATTAAAAAAAAATTACTGAGCATGTGCAACACACACAAAACAGTAGATTTATTGCTAAACGCACAGCATGCAGCACTTTCTAAATATTGCTACACGTTACACACAACGCAACGTGTGCACTGTTAATGTTGCACAGACTTAATGTTGCTGTGCGTTAATCCACGTTAAAACATTTTCTAATGTGCGACTTTCACGTCGCACTGTGAAAGAGGCCTAAAATTTAATAGAAAAACAATGTATATATATTTAAAGTGTACCCGAGCCAAAGCTACAGGTACAAAATCACATACTTACCTAAACAGAGGGAAGCCTAATGAGGCTCTCTTCGTTTGCCCCAGGGACCCGCCAAAGATTAGCAGAAGATTGTTAGTAATCCAATCGGAACCCTAATCCTAACCCTGCTCTTCAAGCACAATCGTACTGCACCTGCACAAATAAAGTCTTTCCTGTGCAGTAAGCCAGAACCACTCATGTAACACTTGTGCCAGAAGAGGAATATGGCCCCTGATCAGCTGGAGGGTCCGAAGCGTCGGGGGACCAGAGAACAGCGTGGGAAGCCACTGCAGGACCCAGAGGCTTCCCCCTCCTTAGGGTAAGTATGTTTCTGAACCCGAGCTTTGGCTCAGATTCTCTTTAAAGCGAACCTTAAGTCACCTAAAAAAAATGAGATGAACTCACCTGGGGCTTCCCTCAGCCCCCAGCAGACGATCGGTGCCCTCGCAGCTCCGCTCCGATGTCCCAGGACCCGCCGGCGACGACTTCCGGTTTCGCCGTCACCGGCCGACAGGCATGGGAACGCGAGTGATTGTTCGCGTTCCCAGCCTGTATATCGCCCCCTATGCTGCTATTGCGGCCTCCTGGCCGCAATAGCAGCATAGGGGGCGATATACAGGCTGGGAACGCGAACAATCACTCGCGTTCCCATGCCTGTCGGCCGGTGACGGCCAAACCGGAAGTGCTCGCCGGCGGGTCCTGGTACATCAGAGCGGAGCTGCGAGGGCACCGATCGTCTGCTGGGGGCTGAGGGAAGCCCCAGGTGAGTTCATCTCATTTTTTTTAGGTGACTTAAGGTTCGCTTTAAGGGCTTCTTTGAATTAATATTCTTTGCCACATATTAAGTAAGCAGCCAGAGAAGTGAAATTTTGCAATATTCACTATAGACTATTAGTTAACGCCAATACGCTGTAAGACAACCATCCAGAGTTTAATTTGCCAAGTCTTACGTAGGCGTAAGTAATGATTAAATGAGTGATGGAAACATTAAAAGAGTGGTAGATAACCCAGAGCAGGAGACGGCATATCCATACACACAGTACATTTACTAAACACATTAGCCTGTCATTACAGCTTCTTCTTTGTTTTCCCTGCCTCAGTCAGCGTGTTAGTCATCCAGACTGCGCTCTGCACCGCACTCACTTTTTCATGTTAGAAAATGTGTCGGCTGGCAAAACGAGATTTGACATGTTCTTGGCAACACACTCTCCTATTTCTTTATTTTTATTTTCTTGCCACTCAGCAAACATTCATTTTGGAGTTTAATCCAGTCAATCCAATCTCTATTTAAAGAAGACGCTTTATAGCCTCTTGGTGGAAGGTGTGTGATATATATATATATGTATATATGTGTGACTAGGTACAATTCTTATAGTTTTATTAATGCAAATGTTTTCTCTATCCTGCAGCTACAACTTGCCACGGGCCTTAAAGAGAATCTGTACTCTAATATTCTTACAATAAAAAGCATACCATTCTATTCATTATTTTCTCCTGTGCCCCTCTGTGCTGTTTCTGCCACTCTCTGCTGCAATCCTGGCTTGTAATTAACAGTTTTAGGCAGTGTTTACAAACAAACTAACCAGCTTCTAATAGGCTCAGCTAAGCATAGTGTGTGAGTCATTCAGAGTGTGCAGGGGGCCTGCAGAGGGTGTGTATCACTTCTACCAATCACAAGCAGCCCTGCACATTCCACACAATCAAGCCTTAGCCCAACAAACAGGACAGAGGAAAGATACATTGATTTATTACAGAGACAGTGCAGTTAGGAAAGACTGCAGTAAGCCAGAGCAGATTAGAACAGGCATAGGAACTTATAGGATAGAAGAACTAAGGCTGAAAAATTTGTTACAGAGTCTCTTTAAAGAGACACTGAAGCAAAAAAAAATTATGATAACATGAATTGGTTGTGTAGTACGGATAATTACTACAATGTTAGTAGCAAAGAAAATATGCTCATACTTTTATTTTCAGTTATATCATTTCTTTTATAACATTGCATCTTTCTCTAATATTTGCAGTTTACACACTACTCAGCATTCTAAATGAGTTTACAGAGCAGGCTAGTGAACTTTTAAACCCTTCTCTGCAGAGAAAAAGAAAATAGATTGACAGACACTTGAGATAACAAGCTTAAGAGGACAGAGCTTTCTGCGACTTTGAAAGTCATGGAGCTCAATGGCTTTTTTGCATAGATAACAACGCGCTAAAATGACTCCAGGTAACGACCACGGCACTTGTCGCTTAAACAACATATAATGAAATACTGCACTTGACCCCACCGACTCGTTTGGGATAGTTTAAGTGCAGCGCTTGGTGTCACCCTACGGGGGTCAGAACGTAACGCAAGGGGCTAGTTCAAACAAGCACTGAACTGGCATTAAACAGCGATCACGGCACTCGCCACTTAAGCGATGTACATTCAAATACCGCGATCGATACCGATGTCTCATTTAGTCCTGGAACCTGCATGTAGCTACCAGGATCGCTTAAGCATGGCGCTACCGTGTTGCCCTATGGGGGCGGGGTCAAAACTCAACTCACAGGAAGCACAGCTAAATGTTGCCAAATACATTTGTGCAAGACACTGCGCTTCCTGGTTCACACGCCCCTACGAAGCAACATTAAAAGAGGTTTTCTTCTAAATTGCTCCATTCAGAGAGCATACTTGCAGCACTTACTGTCAGAAAGCAAAAGACAGCACACATGTTCAGTGGTTTGCGAATATGAGGTGTAGATTTTTATGATTATTATTTTAGGTCATAACTTGTTGCTTGGTTTTTGCCTGCTACATTGAAAGCCCTCTAGCTGCATTTCTGTGATTGGTGTTACACTGTTACTTTTTCTCATTGTTCTTCTGGGTGGTTGTTTGCAGTACATGTTTCTGTTCTTTACATCTTTCCTCAGTGGGGGCTAAAGAGCTGCACTTTTTAGGGACTGGCTTTCGTAAAACAAGAATATAAGAGCAAGGTAACCAATGACCCCATGACACTTACTGCCTCTGGTTTGTTTCTACTGAGCCTACTGTCAGGTATTATCTCATGTTGCCTGCATCATATCATAAGGGGCATTTATTTTTGGGAGGTTTTGTTTGTAATCCTTGCATCTGCCCCTCTCCTTCCCTGGGTCTTCTGCTTCTTCATTCCTGTAATCTTCTTGTTTGAGTTAAGGAGAGGTAAGTAAGTTTTGAAAGAACATTAGGACCAGGGGCATAACTAGAAACTTTGGATGGGGTCCTGCCAAACCCCATCCCCACGCTTTCTGCGTAGGTAAACTGAGAACCAACGTTATATTCTGGAGCAGAACTAGCTCTGCACACTTCTCCAGTATCACTACAGTACACGGCTCTTGGAGAGAGGGTGAAGAGGCTGAGGGTAGGGCGCTGTACACAAGACCCTGCTGCACAGTGAATAGGGACTGTCTACATATCTTTGCCTGCAAAACTTTGTATGATTTGTTTATCAGTGGCTGAGCAGATGCATTTATTAGAACAATTTTTCAGAGAGCATAACGTTTTTTTCTCTCCTTGCCCTTAGTTTTTAGTCTCTTAGGACAGTGCCCCGTGGCTTCTGGGCCCCCCTGCGGCTGCATCCCTTGCAGGGTTTATTGTAACGCCCCTGATTAGGACCATAGATAATAGATAATAGTCCCAAAAAGCATAATAGCACTCCAAGATCCTAGGCCCCCTTCTTCTGTGACCCTCCTTGCCCTTGAGTAGGTGCTGTCTGGGTTATCCTGTCTTATTGCTGATTGATGGTCTTATTTCCTTTCATGTCTCCTCACTTTGGCTTATCTGCTGACTTGCTCTAGCTGTAACCTTCAGCTCTCATTTTAAGTCTCCCAGTCTCTAAATGTGCTGCTATTGTCAGATTCAATTCTTCCACTTTTAGGAGTCTACAATTATCTTCTCCGCATTGTACTAACCTGTATGTGTTTACTGCAACAATTATCGCTAATCTTTGGGCATATATGAAAACTAATTAAATGTATTAGTGAACATTAATAATACAATATAGCGAGACTCTTATCTGGAATTCACTGCAGGCACTAAAAGTTCATAATTCTTGACTATTAACCACTCACAGCTGATCAGGCAATAGAGCTCAATTTGCATCCAAGGCCATTCTCATATTCTACGGGACTAAAATTGGACGTGAAAGTGTGGTTGTTCATTTTTCAGCCACTAGGCAAAGTGCCAAAATCAATGCAACATTTTACTTCTCCCAGATCTGACTCTTAACACTGAGAATGCAAAGGGACTAATATCAATCTTTCTCTCATACATTGTTTCTCATTCAATTTATTGCATCCAAAGGTATTTTAATATAACCTGACAATTCCAAGCCAGACAGCTCCTCACATTAGTATTGTGGGCAATGGAACACTGTATAGAATTGCATTGATTTACTAAATAGTGGCTCTATCCCCCTGGTGGTATGATTATTTCCCGATTTTAGGGTCTTTTTAAAAGGTTTCAGTCCCTAAAATCTGGAAATAATCATGCCGCCAGAATGCCAGCAGCAGCCCCAGCACTCACTCACCTCCCTGGGCTCCAGCGCTGCAATTTTACCTCTGTCCTCCGGGTGGCACTGTAACTCTTTGGAGAGATCAATGACGACGGTTTCACCAGAGTGTTCCAGAGCCTCGGAGGACAGGAAGGAGAATGGCTACCAACGTCTGGATCCCCCGGGAGGTGAGTAAAAGCTCCCGCTGCACGCTATACTCTGCATAAAGCTTCCGGCGGCTAGCCCAAGCTCAGCTCGGGATTACCACCATGGAGGTTAAACTTTCAGGCCCCTTATACACTAGGGCACTTTTTTGTGTTGCATTATCCATTTTGCATGCAGGGTAACGAAACAGCAAAGAAAGTGTATGGGGCCCAGTATACGAGCCACATTGCGCCAGAAGTATCCAATTTGCCATCAACCCACTGCAAAGTCAACAGCGCATTACTGTGCGACTTTTGCAGCGATGCAGCAGTGATGGAATGCATTGAACTCAATGTGCAACGCAGTCATTTTAAATTTGTTGTCGGCGGCGGTGTGGAGCACATGCACAGAACAATGAAAATATGACGGGAAAGACGGGAATCCCAGTGATGTACTTCCTGTCCAACAGGGAGTACGTGACTGGGCGAGGGGCGATGAAGGGCATACAGGGGGAGGGGGCGGTGCTATGCATATGATCCTCTCAGCGCACTCTGCCGCAGGGTCATATGAAGCTCGTTTTTTGGCATTGTGATGTGATGTGAGGAGGGCGGCGTATCACAACGCAATGCTTTCCGCAGGTATAAAACCGGCTTCATACGAACACTGCTTCTAAGCAGACACCATTTTCCTTGACTTGTTAAAATGAATTACCTTAACAGGCAGTTGTAACTTGCATTTAGCACGGATCTTATGTCTCATACTAGTATGGAAGCTCTCCAAGGTCTTCAAGTACCTGGAGAGCACAAGTGTGTAGAGCCACATTTAGACATGTGCATTTACTATGCTGAGAAATTAAGTCCAGATGTCTAAATGTGACTATAAACATTAGATGGAAAAAGTATAATAGTAAGAAAAGTACATGCTGTTGTCTAATCTAGTCACCTATTAACCAGACTGCTGTACTCTTACAGATAACTTCATTGACTGTGAAATAAATCATATTGACCAACACTATCCTGGCAGCTATCAGAATATATTTTAAAGGGAACTTGAAGCGAGAGGGATATGGAGGTTGACTTCTGCCTCAAATACTTTTAGTCATAAACCTTGAATCTGATTCAGATCAGATGTTTGACTTAAACGAAACCAAAAAAGTAAGCAATTAAAATCTGACAGAACCAGCAGGTTTTGAACTAGTCCATTTCCTCATGGGTGATTCTCAGGGCTTTTTTTGTTTCCATAAGTATTTTTAAGATGTTAACTGCTTACTTTCGCTGAAATGGTCCTTTCATTTTGACTGCATGTGCTGCATGCTTGTTTCAGGTGTGTGATTTAGACACTACTGATGCCAGAGAGATTATGAGGACTGTCAGGCAACTGGTATTGTTTAATAGGAAATAAATATGGCAGCCTCCCTATCCCTCTCACTTCAGGTGTCCTTTAACCTCCCTGGCAGGTTTATTTATTTTGCCAGGGAGGCTGCGGGAGGGTTTTTTTTAAATTAAAAAAAAAATATTTCATGCAGCCAACTGAAAGTTGGCTGCATGAAAGCCCACAAGAGGGCGCTCCGGAAGCGTACTTTCGATCGCCTCCGGCAATCGAAAGTAACAAGATAGGCCGCAATGAGCGGCCTATCTTGTTTCGCTTTCCTCGTCGCCATGGCGACGAGCGGAGTGACGTCATGGACGTCAGTCGACGTCCTGACGTCAGAGCCGCCCGATCCAGCCCCTAGCGCCGGCCGGAACTGTTTGTTCCGGCTGCGCTGGGCTCGGGCGGCTGGGGGGACCCTCTTTCGCCGCTGCACGCGGCGGATCGCCGCGGAGCGGCGGCGATCGGGCAGCACACGCGGCTGGCAAAGTGCCGGCTGCGTGTGCTGCTTTTTACAGATTTGGAATCTGCCCAGCAGGGCCTGAGCGGCGACCTCCGGCGGCATACCCCGAGCTCAGCTCGGGATTACCGCCAAGGAGGTTAAACTAACTGCCCTGTTCTGGTCCCCTAATTACAGCCTGTTGCCTTATGTGAGATTTTCTGTATTTCTCTAGGATTCTGATATATCCCCAATGACATAAAATCAAGAGAGAGAAATGAGTAATCTCTTCAATTGTCATTAGAGGAACAAACACTCAGGTTCTTCATCACAGATGGTTAAAACTAGTATAATGATATGCTTAGTAAAAGTTATGCACATGACCTCAAAACCTCAAACTCATCGATTTGTCCTTCACCCCTTGTGCACTTTGCTGGTTCCTGTTTTCAGCACGTGTTTCAGTGTGTCATCTGTCACTGTAACTTGTGCCACTGTGCTAAAGTTATTTTGAAAATCACTACATAAGAAAAAAGGTTTTGAACATAAATCTTAAATACTCCATATTGGTACAATTAGGACTTATTCACAATAGCATTGGTGGAAAGTGGCGCACACTACTCAAGATATTGGAACGCGCAGAACTGAAGACAGTCACATAGTGCCATGCAGGTAGCAGTATTGATGAGCGCATAGAGACATATATTTAAAAGAGCTTGATTCACTATCACAGCAGTTATCACGTGATAAACGAAGGTTTGCACGTGATCGGGCGTGTGAAACAAGCGCCTGATCGCGCGCAAACCTTTGTTTATCATGCAGAGTAATGTTTTACGCGCGCAAAGCGCCACGTGCAGGAGATCACGTGATAGCTGCTGTGATAGCAGTTAACACGCTTTAATGAATCAAGCCCAATGTGTGACAACAGCCTGCGTGCCCAAAGAATTGCATGATTTTTGCAGTTGGAATGAGGAACAATGCAATTGGAGGTCACTTGGGTGGTGTTAGCACTTAAGATCTGGCATGTAGGATCTTAATGCGACGTCAGAGGATTCCTCTACCCATGCTAGCTTATCAGATGATCCTTGATGGCCGCCTACGCCAAGTGTCAGCTA
This sequence comes from Hyperolius riggenbachi, assembly GCF_040937935.1. Lineage (NCBI taxonomy): Eukaryota > Metazoa > Chordata > Amphibia > Anura > Hyperoliidae > Hyperolius > Hyperolius riggenbachi. The sequence goes on from NC_090650.1 coordinate 326,800,940, forward strand.
GCGTGTGCACCTAGCTTAAAGCAAACTTGTGAGCAAAAGAAAAAAAAATTGCACTGCAGGAATGATTAACGCGAAAAAAATCACTGAACAGTGCGGCGATTTTGGCGTGACCGCATTTTGCGCTTCTATAGCACTGAAACGTGATCTCCTGGAAATCGCCTGAAAATGGTGCAGGCTACGCGTTTGGCGTTTTTGCCCTTTTTTGGGCGATTTGCTGCGATTAGCGCAAATCGCCCAAGTAAGAACGGGCCCATAGGGTTTCATTACGCTAGCGCTTTTAAAAAGCGATAGCGTTTGAGCGTTTTGCCAAAATCCCGGCAAAACGCTCTAGTGTGAATGGGGCCTTAGAGTGAAGACTTAGCTCCAGAGGCTTCTCTGATCCTTGTCCTCTCCACTGCTACTTGCCGCACCCTCTTCTTCTTCAGCGGCTGTAAATGAGCACAGCCATACTGCTGCTGCATAGTAGCAGCGGAAAAAGTAGTGCACGAGAGGCTCCGTGCTACTGTGCAGGCGTGGACTGTACTCATGCAGGCACAGTGTGTCCAAGCTTGTCCACGGAGCAGAGAGCTTCCATGAGAGCCAAATCCGACAAGCTCTTGTCGAGGGTCCCAGCGCTGGATCAGTGGAATGGAGGATGATGGGGACTAAAAAGGGGCTTCCCTCTACTGAGGTAGGTCTCTTTCACACCCAAAATCGCAAAACACAATTGCAAAATCTTTTGAATTTCACATTTTGCAATTTTCACTGCATTGGCCTCAATCGAAACGCAGGAAAAATGCAGCAGAACTGCGATTGCCTTTTTAGAAAATCAGAAAAGCATTTAGTGTGAATGCATTCCCATGATGACAATTGTAACTTTACTGAACTTGTGTTTAGAAAATCACAATCTTTCTCAAAAACCAAATGGAACGCAGTGAAAGGGCCCATAAGTAACTTTTATTTAAAATTTCACTTTAGGTACGGTCTCAAAGCAGAATCTAAAGTTAGAGGTGCTCTAGGAATGTACGTATGATTAACCTCCTTAGCGGGTATCCCGAGTCAGGCTCGGGATGGAAATTCGCAGCTCAGAGCGTGTCTGAGTGAGTTACATGCAGAAACTTCTAAAGAACTATCTGTGGTATGTTTTTTTTTCTTGTTTTTAGGGTCATAAAGCTTGTGAAAAAATTGTACAGACCCTAAAGCCTCATTCACATTTAGCTAACGCGGATGGCTGTGCGATCCAAACACAACACGTACGATCGCACGCCATCTTTCCGCTGCGCTGCTGTTCCCATCCATTGACAGTGATGGGATCAGCTCTGCGCTTCCGGGCAAAATGCATGCAGCAGTACGCAAGCGCTTCCCAGCGCATCGTACTGCTGCGCAGCACAGTAGATGTGAACGGTAGAAGGGCAGTCTATGCCCTTCTGCAGTTCCGGCGGTACGCAGGGTGTCAGCGTTGCGCAGCAGCACTTAAAAGTGCCCTAGATGTGAGTGAGGCCTAAAAATCGGGAAATAATCATCATAACGTCTAGGAAGGTTAAGCCGCCGGGAGATTGAGTAAAGCCGAAAAAGGCTCATCCTGCTCCTGCAAATGCGGCGGTAATCACTATTCCCCCTTTATTACACCGTGAATAGTGGGGAAAGATGCAATTCAGCTTCCAGCTATTGCTGGTGGCCGAATGACAGTGTTTTTTATAGTAATTTGTGCTCCGTCTTTTGACAGCGACCAAATTATTCACTGTGCGCATTATTGGTGCAATTCCTATTACGGCCTGTTGCGGCGCTCCCTCTAGGAGGGGTGAAGAAGGACTGGAAACTGATGTACTTATAAGGTTTTTTTCTGCAGAGGTACATATGATTTAAAAACACACACATACAGTATGTCACTAGGTGGTCACAGTCTTGAATGCCGCAAGACCTTTCTACCTACTATAAATGTATGCCACCACCAGTCCGTTACGTGACTTATGGAATGAGACAGAAAAAATACACAAACTGCCATTCTCTATTTTATCCAAGAATGTACCTATACATCTATGCATTATACATAGATATTTTCATCTTCTTCCAAATTACCAGCTAATAATATCAGTTCAGCACTTCTAGCCAATTTACTTCATGAAAAAGCTTGCAATGCACTTCCCAAAGAAAATAAAACACACATCCTCACATGATACTTTATAAAGAAATTGCTCTGCGGCGGCATGGGCAAGGAGATAAAGCAATAAAGCAGTCCTCGGTGCATCCAATGAGCAGATTTGTTTTTATTTAATGGCACAGAAAAAGATATAATTTAGACACTTCACCTGCTCACCCATGTGCATGTCAGAAAACAAGCTTTGCGTGCCGCAGCAAAATAATCACCCTTGAGGAAGGTCCTGTCTAAACGGCAACAAATTATTTTTCTTTTAAAGAAATTTATATAAGAAGAACAATAAAGCAGATCGCCGAGGGGCAGTACATAATTCTTCAACCAAGAATGAACAAGTCTTCATTAATAACTTTGTGTTAGCAATCTGCCAACAAGAATGTATTTCTTGCTCGCAGTGGGACAGATACACGGGGCAGGGAAGTGACAGGGATTACGGGACATAATCAGAGAGAGTGGGTACAGATAGCACCGCATGAGGAGCTCTGCTGGGACACCAGCACTAAATCTAGGCCACAGTTTCTTTATTTTTTCTTAGCTGCAATAAGGAGCTGTTAACACAGGATCCTAGCTGTCAGCTCAGAAAATCCACATTTAGCTGCATTAGTCCCATATAACTGTTGAAAGCTCACATCCAAGGCAAAGCACGAAGAAAACTGAAAAACATGAAAAGTTAATCTGTTGTTGTCAGCATTGTTAAAGGACGACTGTAGTGAGAAGAATATGGAGGCTGACATATTTATATCCTTTTAAAGAGAAACCATGACCAAGAATTGAACTTCATCCCAATCAGTAGCTGATACCCCCTTTTACATGAGAAATCTATTCCTTTTCACAAACGGATCATTAGGGGGCTCTGTATGGCTGATATTGTGGTGAAACCCCTCCCACTGGAAACTGTGAGGACCATGGTCCTGGCAGTTTCCTGTCTGTGAACTTCATTGCATTGTGGGAAATACCAGCTGTTTTAGGGCCTGTTTCCACTACACGCAGATGGGATGCAGAATGATTGCAGAAAAACTGACTCCAATGAAGGTCTATGGGCCTGTTTCCACTAAACGCGATTTTTCTGATGCAGATTTTCCCATAGGCATTCATTGGAGTCAGTTTTTCTGCATCCATTCTGCATCCAATCTGCATGTAGTGGAAACAAGCCCTTACTGTTTACAGCTATTTCCAACTGTCAAAAAAGCAAGTAGCATCTCCTGTCACTGACATCACCTGCCAGCAGTAAAAATGTCACCATGTGATAAATGTCAGAATGTAAATCAGGAAGCGGAAAGAATTTACAATGGGCAAACACTGACTAAATCATTTATACATTATTATTGTAAAAATTAAAGCACTTTTTATTACATTATGTTCACTGGAGTTCCTCTTTAAACTTTTAAAATACCTGTTGCCTGGCAGCCCTGGCAATCTATTTTGCTGCAGTAGTGGTTGAATAACAGCAGAAACAAGCATGCAGCTAATCTTGTGAGGTCTGACAATAATGTCAGAAACATCTCATCTGCTGCATGCTTGTTCAGGGTCTGTGGCTCAGGGCTAGTTCACCTGGGCGCTTTGTCAACACTTTGCTGATCACTGGCGATCAGCAAAGGACTGCAACTAATATATCTCTATGGATACATTCACACTGCGGCGGTTGTGATTTCGATCAATCGCAAACGTGCTGCATGCAGCGTCTTTGGGGCAATTGTGCTGTGATTCTCGTTCTATCAACGGACAAATCGCGCTAAATCGCAAAACTTTGCCCATAAATCGTGATTGCGGAGCCGAACGTGATTGCAGGCAGGCGGTGCTCCAAGCGCGAACTAGCCCTAAAAGTATTAGAGCCAGAGGATTAGCAGGACAGCCAGGCAACTGGTAATGTTTAAAAGAAAATAAATATGGCAGCCTCCATAGTCCCCCTTGTTACAGTTATCCTTTAAGTGTCCTTCTTAGCACTTACAAATTTAAGTACAAAAAATAAGCAGATCTCAACTGCTCAACTGTAACTTGGTCTAGACTTGGCCTAGACAATGTCCAGAATTGTGACACACATAAACTGTGTATGTACACACTTTGAATTAATTTGTCCAGGATGACTGATAGTGATAATTAATGAGTAACAGAGTAACAGTTAAAGCGGACCCAAACTAAACATTTTTTTTTAATTAAAATTATTTAGTTGCACCATTCTAACACATACAAAGATAAATAAACACTCCTTCAAAACTATGAGCATTTCAGTGCATGCTTTTCACCCTTCTCTTTTCATAACTAGGGTTATACTGGGGGCAGCCATTAGTAATTGCTCCATTGCCGGACACCACCTACTCCACCAGTTTGCCGGATTTTGTCCCGGCAATTTGAAAGGAAGGGAGGGGTTCCTCCAATAAATGTAAAATATTTTATATTTGTCATCATGCAGCTGAAAAAAGGCTGCTATTTATCATTATAATTTAGAAAATAGATTTTATTTCTGAAATCTTGTATTTTTAATTTGGGTCCACTTTAATGAGTGACAGTTTACCAATGAGCACTGTATAGACACTCTGCTAGCTCTTGTCTGAGTCAACATTTTTTTTTTTGTTCAGAAAAGAGAGGGTTAGAATGAGCAAGCAACATCCCACCGCAGGAAGTTCAAAAAAGATTCCCATAGAAACCCTGGCCACAATAGTCGTCCCACTGGACGGAAAGACCAAGATGTTGGGGGGGGGAGTTAGGTTCCCGGTACTTGTCTGGAACTGTAATGATCTTTCATTTCAGCAACAAAAATCTGAAATATGCACATATATTGGTTGACTAACTTACTGCTGCGGTGTACCGGTTTGGTGTTGTTACATTGCAAAGCATGATGGGAGCTGAGTATCTGAAAAACAGTGGATGAACCCCTGCATTAGCTAACAATTATTTGCATATCATTGACCATCCTTAATCTCAAGTACCTGAGCAGCTTTCTTCTACTGTGCACTAGCAGACCAGACCTTACGTGCGCATGCCCAGTCCAGATGTGCTCGTCCACGGCCAGGAGAGGCTATAAACCTTGTGTGACTTAAATAAGTATAGATGGACCCTGCACTGGAATGGTGGGTTGAGGAAAGATATAGAAAGCATCAGGACCTTCCACTATGTAACTTTTTTTCCACTTTAGGTGCACTAGAAGCAATGGACATCTGTTCCTCCAAAAGTGAGTGTAGATGGGACTCCTGACCGAGTATTTTACAATTCAGGTATCTTACATCTGCTCACGAAAAAGAAAAACAAGCACTGATGCTGGACGCCGGCCCAAGACTAAGAAAACATTTGCGTCTGAAGATGGGCTTTAATATTCACATAGAGAACATAAAACATAGTAATCAATACACCAAACAGCTTCTCTGAGCAACAAGGTAAATAACTCCATTTACGCAAAAGAAACAACACATACATTAAAGAAAAGGACTCTTTAAACAACAGGTTGATAAACTGTTCCTGAGACGTAGCTGAAAATAATATTTGAGGTACATTATGTTCCTTTAACAAGCAATTGAGGGGAAAATATTTCTTTTCGCATGCCAAGCTTCACAAGACCTTATAGTTACCTCCTGTTGCGTTGCAATAGCTGTACAATGGAAGGCCAGTGTAAGACATAGCTTAAGCTCTTTATGAATGGCTGACTGCCAGCTGTCCATGCTGGATTGGATGTCTTCAGCCTTACACAATGCCAGAACTGTTAAGTGTCACACAGTCACACCAAAAAAATGTGTGATTGTCACGCAAGCAAAGGCTGTTTTCAGCTATAATCCCCTTTCAATCCCACCTTGCTTATGACTGAGCTACAGTATTTCCAATAAAGACTCTAATAATGCCTGGGATCTGTATGTGTCACCAATTAGATCTATTAATACACTGCTGTGACAGACGCTATTATATTGCAAAGGCATTCAGTGGAAGCTAAGTACAAATTTTTACTAATATTATAGAAGACAATCCCCAAAACATACAGATAAGCTAATTGGTTTCCCCCTAAAATCGTCCCTAGACTTATGCTGGGAATACACGGTGCGTTTCCGTGGCTCGATTCCCCGCTCGACCCCGCAGGCGATTCTTTTATCTTCTGCTCGTTTTCCTTATCTTTTCTATTGTCCCCCATGCGGTATCGAGTGCAGAATCGATCAGGCGGGTGATCTGACATGTCGGAAATGAGCAATCGAGCCATCTAAATGGCTCAATCTAACGGTACAAATGTACCGTGTATTCCCAGCATAAGATGGACATATGACTGTGGTATGGATTAGATTGTGAGCCCCTCTGAGAGACATTTAAGTGACAAGACAATATACTCTGTACAGCACTGGAGAATGTGTAAATTTAAAAACACTACAACAAACAACTGTTTCTAGTTGGATGACATAAGTCTCATTCGGGCCCCAATTGACTACCGGCATACAGCCAAAGAGGTGTCACAAGACCAATTCTCAAAAGATTTCATGCTGAATTCTATTGGGAATCGCCCTGCAGTTTCCTCAGGCCAACAGCTCTCTCTCCGATCAGATTCGATTAGAGAGAGATCTGTCTCTTGGTCGTTTAGGCGGTAAAATCGCTTGATGTATGGTCACCTTTAGTAGTACAAGTAGCTTTATTTTTACTCAAATAGTAACTCCCGTCGTGATTGAGCCTGATCCATGGGGTGACACTGCAGTGTACAAGTGTTGTCTAGGCGTGTCACCATCGCTAACGATCTGCTAAAGACCCCTTAATCCTGAGGGCTGTACGATTAACAGAAACTGCTTTCATCCAACCTATGTGACAGCAGGTTGGCAGGGAAGCACTTGAGTTGACATCTTGGGGGGGGGGGGGAGGGGGGGGGTTTGAATGCCTGCCTGTCCCCAGGCCTCTATTCCTTTATTCTAATATGACTCAGATAAGAGCTGTAGATATTTTCCACCTTATAAAAGATAGATTTAAAAAAATTCAGTCCAGATTGGTTATCACGTTTATTTTATTTTTTATTTTTTTAAATCCACTCCAGATCGGTTGTCATTGGTCACGTTTGTTCTCCAGTCTTCATCGACCTTGGCAAATTAACCTCACAATACTGCAGTACAACAACTGCTCACACTCTCTCTCTCTCTGTGTTTTCCTCTATATATATTATAAAGGTTCAAATAGACACTTGACTAATAAAAGGAAAGTGCAGGAAAGAGATGAAACCAACCCAGACATAATCAGGGAAGGCTGGTAGCTCAGCGAAACTCTGACCTTGTCTCACGTACAGTAATTTCTGCAGGAGACAAATAATGTTCGACGTTAATTGGACATGCTGTATACCGGTGCAGTGTGAAACTAGTTTACTTTCTGCATTTAAAGCAATAATTCAAGAAAAAAAAAAAGGACTGGCAAGGCAGATCGTGTTAATTGGTTATTACAGCCCGCAATATGTCAGGATTATATAGCTAAGAATCAAAAAACTAGGGGCAGCAGATGAATGCGGTTATAAAACATTATTATCTAAACAGAACATTCGCTGGTTACCTATAATTCAGCCTGACATTTTATTTTTTTAGTGTGCATTAAAAACAACAACAGAGAATAATGTCACCATCCATATTATCTGAATTACTGTAGAAACATCTTTAAAAGTATATGGAGGCAAAAAAAGAAATAAAAATTCTGTGCTAGATTATCAGTATGAAGTTCAGTGTACTCTGTAGCAGTGTGGGAAATGTTACAGCCACATAAACCAATGCAGTGTTCTCCCCAGGCTCTTTTAGTTAGGTGCTCCACCCGGCTAGTTTTGGTGAGCACCCGGCTGTCATCGGCTCACCTCCTCCAATGCTGTAAGCAGAGTTGCAAACAGAACCACAAACCCTGCCTTCTCTCATCTCGCCTCACCCAGCTACTTTTTCATGCCACCCGGCTACTATTTCGTGCCACCCGGCTGGAGAAAAAATTCTGGGGAGAACACTGGAATGGATAGATCCAGGGAGGAAAACTTCTAGATTTAGTGGCTGGATAGTGTACTGGTTAAGGGCTCTGTCTCTGACACAGGCAACCTGGATTCAAACCTCAGCTCTTCTTGTTCAGTAAGCCAGCACCTATTCAGTCAGGAGACCTTGGGCAAGACTCCCTAGCACTGCTACTGCCTACTAAGTGTGCCCTAGTGGCTGCAGCTCTGGTGCTTTCAGTCTGCCAAGAAAAAAAGCACCAGAGCTGCAAACAAATGTTATTTGCCTTTAGATTGCAGGGATAACAAGAACTACACTAGTATGTTGGTGGTGGTGGTGGTGGGGGGGGGGGGGGGAGGGGTCTGGAATCAGATGCATATATGATACCAGTATCCTGGTCACATATCTTACAACAATTCATTTTACTTTAAAGAGGCACTGCAGTGACATAATGCAGTAAATGATTCAGTGGATAATCCTAGGCTGTTTAACTATGCAGAATTCTCCTCCCAGTACATTCCGGGAGACTAGCCATTATTTGCACTGGCTTTGGAATTCTCAGAAACTAACATTCCGCAGAGCTGCACCTTACAGGACTAAAGATGTCCCTACCTGTGATAAAGTTAAGAAAAAATGCATGCAACATTGAACTGTGCGCTTCCCCAGAGCAACTGAAAAATCCATGCACAAGTAGCTGCTACACAGACACAGAAAATTCTCGCGCATGCACAATATGGCTGAGCTCATACACAGAGAGGAGCTCGTACACAGAGGGGAGCTCTGCCGCAAACAAGAAGATGATCCTGGCCAGCAGCTATGGGTTCGAGGAGGACATGAGAAGTCTCTAGAATCATCCAAAGGCTTCCCACTATTTAGGGAATTATCTAACTTTTAAACTTACAAGTTTGCTTTCATTTATGTACCTCTTTGTGTGTAGGCACCAGTCTCCAAGGCCATGCTGCAGCTTGAAGTCTCAGCACTTGGAGAAGACCTGGAGCCCAACAAGTGTGATCTCCAGTCCCTTCCCTACCCATAATCACCATGATGGGGCAATCGAGTCACCAAGGAGAAAGTTGGTTCTGGAGGAACACTTTACTACCGCTTATATTTTAAAGTCAATATAAGGAGGAATGGTTACTTTGCATAAACATTGCCTCAAAAATACCATAGTGATGGTCTATAATAAGATCACATGAACCGTTCAGAAAAAAAAGCAACCCTTCTACTTATAATTACACCAAAAAAAAAAAAGAATGTTGACCGTTATCAGAAGTCCATACCCTCACCTAACAAATCTGTTTGAGGATTAATGGTGTAAATTCAAATAACGTATTCGTAGCAGACATTGTATAAATGAGAAGTGCTGGAACAGAGTGACACAACCCCGGTAATGCTGTCTTAATAGGTCTATCATAATTCAGGACATTCAGCAGAACAATTACAGACATTTTCACACTTATCACTTTAGGAAATGCCACAAACATTAAACATAATCTTGTAATGTTAACTTCTGAAAACAGACTCCTCCGCTATCATCTATCATGTACGCTTCTTTGGAACCTTTCCTTTCAATTATAAATATTAATGTTTTTTCAGCAGCTCTACCAAACCGCTTTCAAGAAGGCAGATACGTGTGTGATCAGTATGAAATGTATTATTTTTAAAAGCGCGCACAGTTTCCACCAGCAATAAGATAAACAAAAGGCTCAGATTTTAGTACAATATTGTGATAAGGAACAAATGAGATACATGTGCAACAATATCTTGGAATACAAAGGGGCTTTTTGAAGCTAAAAGAAGGCAGTGGGTCATTTATTTAACAAAAAGACAGTGATATACGTGCAGCATCATATCCAAGCTAGTTGGCTGTGTTTGGCAAAAGTGCACAGAAAAGGGTTACAAGCAACTTGGGTTTTATTAGAGTATTTACACAATGCTATGCAGATAATAGTCTATGCCTAAGCTTCATACACACGCTAGACCGCCGTCAAGGCAGAAGGACATGGAAAGACACCTACAGACATTCAAATAAATAGAAGCAAACACCTGTTACTGACTGATTAAAATCTTCTGATAACAGGATAGTGCTGAAACGTTCAAAAGGATATTATTTCTATTTGGTAGAAGCTGAATAAACCAGATCATACCTCATGGCTGTTGTTTATACTTAACACATAAAATTGCAGCCCTTAACCTGCTGGGCGGTCTGGACGAGCTCAGCTCGTCCAGTACCGCCGGAGCCTGCCGCTCAGGCCCTGCTGGGCCGATTTGGCTCAAATAAAGTGCAGCACACGCAGCCGGCACTTTGCCAGCCGCGTGTGCTGCCTGATCGCCGCCGCTCTGCGGCGATCCGCCGCGAGCAGCGGCGAAAGAGGGTCCCCCCAGCCGCCTGAGCCCAGCGTAGCCGGAACAAAAAGTTCCGGCCAGCGCTAAGGGCTGGATCGGAGGCGGCTGACGTCAGGACGTCGGCTGACGTCGATGACGTCACTCCGCTCGTCGCTATGGCGACGATATAAGCAAAACAAGGAAGGCCGCTCATTGCGGCCTTCCTTGTTTATTCTGGGCGCCGGAGGCGATCGGAAGAACGCCTCCGGAGCGCCCTCTAGTGGGCTTTCATGCAGCCAACTTTCAGTTGGCTGCATGAAATAGTTTTTTTTTTATTCAAAAAAAACCCTCCCGCAGCCTGCCTGGCGATCTTAATAGAACGCCAGGCAGGTTAAACTGAAAATAAGAATGAGAGACTGCATGCGAAGCAGGTAATTTGGGTGCTGGCACCCACTCATTTTATCAAACCCCGAGCCGAAATGAACACTTAGAGCCCCTATTGTGGCTGTTAACGTAGGAGCCTATGGCTGCACCACAAGCACAGCACCCAATATTTGTAGCTGCAGTTTGGTTAGGGTTAGGTGTTGCGTAAGGGAATCGGTTAGGCATAGGTTGGGTGGTCTGTTAGGGACAGGCATAGGTTGGGGGTCGTTAGGGATAGGTGGGGGAGGGTTGGTTGAGCACTGCTTGGGGGGGTTGGTTAGAAATCAGTTGGGGACTCGGTAAGGCTTAGGCATCGATAAAGGGAGGGTTCAAGAGATAATGGGGTCAGGTTACACAATAGAAAAATATCTGCAAAAATTACAGATATTTTACTATTGTAATTTTGCCGATATTCTGCTAGCAGCTTTTTCCGGCACCTGTATTACCGTGGCAGCTTTTTTTTTACATGCACACCCTTCAGGAACGTTCTGTTTACCATTCCTACTACACATACAATTACTTACATAAGTTTATTTTCAGTCCAGGTTTTTACTTTAAGGAAGAGCAGACTTGATTCACAAAACGTGCTAACTGTTAGCACGGCTGTTAGCATGGTTTTTTGTGTGTTTTAGCTTGTGTTCACGTGAAAAATCGGGTTTTGCGCAAAAAAAATTGGTTATCGCATGCAAAAATTTGCATTTGTGCGTTAACGTGAATTTTTTGCTCGTTAAGATTTGGTTCGAGCGATAACATGAATTTATCGCGCGAACGTGACTGTTATCGTGCAAAGAATTTGCGTTAACGCGCAAACGTGAATTTTTACGTGCAATAACCGTTATCACGTGAAATTTTGCACCTTTCACAGTGTGTTCTTAGTTAGCACCATTTTGTGAGTCCATGATCCTCATTTTAGTAAATATGAATCTTTTCCACTACTGAGTCTCTTTGTGAGTATCTATGATATGACTCAATAGCATTGCTTGACAATTGGATAACAATCAGACTTTATATAATAAAAATATAAAAAAAATATATATAAATACAATTCTGGCACTGAGGCAAAGATAACCCTTTAGGGCTGGAACCCACAGGAGCGCTTTTGGCAGCGTTTTGGCAGCACTGCGATACGCTAGCAGTTTGCCAAAACGCTGGGCTAATGTTAATGGATGGGGCAACTTCCACAGGAGCGTTTGCGTTTCTCAGAAACGCAAACGCAGGACGTGCAGCATTTTGGGAGCGTTAGCGCTTCAATGTAAAGTATTGAACCGCTAGCGGAAACGCTCAGCAAAACCTAAACTGAGCGGTTTTGCTAGCGTTTTGCGGTTCAGCACACTGTAACAAAATGAAAAATAATTCACAGGACCAATCAGGATAAAAACGCAAAACGCTAGGCACCTGCTGGGGAAAAAAATACAATGTTGCAAAACACGACCAAAAACGCGCATGAATCCGCTTGCAAACCGCTCAGACAACACGCTAGCGGTTGCGTTTTGCGTTTGCGGTTTTCAGTGGGTTCCAGGCCCTAATGTCTACAACATCTCTCAGATGTCACTTACAGACAAGTGGCAAGACATTTGGAAAGGTGATTTATAGATTTTTCAAGGTAAGGTGGCAGCCCCACAGCTTTGCCAGAAAGATTGGATGACAATACCAATAATAAATTGTTATTTAGAGATATAGACATCAGCAGACATGCAGACTCAAGTGAAGGAAAATTTAAGTAGCATCACACGCGAATTAGGTAATGCGTACAATGCTGTCATTGGTGGTAATGGTAAAAGGGCCAGTCACAGTTCTTTGACAGTTATTTAGCTTCCATAGAGAAAAATCATGAAATAAGATTGGGGATTGATGTGACAGCTACACCGATCCCGAGCAGTAGAATGCTTTTCATGTCTTACAGACAGCTCTTTTTGAACAGTATATGAGGTAACCAAGCAATGTGGCTGCTTCCACCACCTCTAACTACAATAGATGAGGGGAAATTAACTGCAATTTGACATTGTTTTGGGACAAAGGCAGGTAGAATAACTATAAGGGCAATAAGCAGTTGGTAGATTTGAAAATGTAACACTGACTTGGCTGAATAATAAAAACAAGCAACTTCAAAGTCAATACAATTACGTATATCTTATATTTTTTAGTGAAACCTCCTAAAACTGACAGATATTATATACTATATTAAGTTTACAAAATCTATGATTTGTGCTCCAGTAAATTGGCCCGAATTTGAACACAAATAAATATAGCTAGAATCCTTCCAAAGAAAAATAAAACTTCTAAAAGCAGCATTACTGCCAGTCTGTGCTTTGACTGTCGCACTGTGATTGTGCATGGCATTAGAAAAGCAATTATCATCTCAAGGTCTTGATAATTAAGGGATGGTATGCTCACAACACTGGCTGATTAGTGAAGCAGTACATGTACACTGAACAAATGATTTATTGTGAATTTGAACTGGTAATGTGTGACATGCACATTATTAATGTTAAGCTATGCATATTCATACAAAGCAGGGTTTATATTTCAAAATAGCGAGCAGAGGCCTTTTAAAGAAGAGACAGCATTAACAAGTAAAATTAGCAGGCTGTAACAAATCAACAAATGAATCATTTTAATGCTCATAAGTGTAACAGTGGCAATTAAGAAAAAAAAGTGCTAAGTTTGGAGTGTGGCTGACAGTTCATGCTTTCTATCAAACTTTAAGTGTGCCAATCATGCAACTCTCTGAAGTTCTTTACATACATTTGTCTCTTTCTTTTTTGTTGTCTTTCAACTACCCGTATAATAAGCTATATGGGCTGGAACCCACAGGAGCGCTTTTGGCAGCGTTTTGGCAGCACTGCGATACGCTAGCAGTTTGCCAAAACGCTGGGCTAATGTTAATGGATGGGGCAACTTCCACAGGAGCGTTTGCGTTTCTCAGAAACGCAAACGCAGGACATGCAGCATTTTGGGAGCGTTAGCGCTTCAATGCAAAGTATTGAAACGCTAGCAGAAACGCTCAGCAAAACCTAAACTGAGCGGTTTTGCTAGCGTTTTGCGGTTCAGCACACTGTAACAAAATGAAAAATAATTCACAGGACCAATCAGGATAAAAACGCAAAACGCAAAACGCTAGGCACCCGCTGGGGAAAAAAATACACTGTTGCAAAACGCGACCGAAAACTCGCATGAATCAGCTTGCAAACCGCTCAGGCAAAACGCTAGCGGTTGCGTTTAGCGTTTGCGGTTTGCAGTGGGTTCCAGGCCTAAGAGGTTCTACACTCTACAGTATTGGAAAGCACTGCAGTACTCCTTCAAATTACACAACACTTAAATATACTGTATGGACTGATTAATAAACATGATGATTGCCCTTTTAAGGTCACCTGATTTTTAAAAGACGCTATCAGATTCAAAGGGCCTGATTCAGTAAGCAGTGCTAACTGTTAGCACGCTTCTGAAAAGCCCATTATCACGCCTAAAGTCAGTGCTCGCGTGATAATGAGCACTCACACGCAAAGTCTGTCGCACAAAACTTTGCGTGCGCACAGTGCGATGCGCACGCAATGTCGCATCGCGGTGCGAAGATAACGGGGCACCCGATGCGCTTATAAGGTCGCATGGGGTGCAATCTTAACAGCGCACCATGCGACTATAAGGTCACACCCCATGCGACCTTATAGGCACATCCCCCCGTTGTCGTCGCAGCACGACGCGATGTTGCGCGCGCATCGCAAAGTTTTGCGTGACGGACTTTGCACGCGGGGTGCTTTGAAAAAATGGTGCTTACCTACTTAGCACCCTGGTTAACACGCCTAAAGTCTTTAGGCGTGCTAAATAGGTTAGCACTGTTTACTGAATCAAGCCCAAAGATGGTTACTTCTGCAAAGTACAACCAATGTAATGTCTTGTTAGAGTTCCGCGCCGAACCAATAATTTCTGACTTGTTTGATCTGCTTTGGATCGGTAACAGGATCGATTATCAGGATCACTACTGCACAAAATCGATCCCATTATCAATCGGGAGCAGATCGGACGTGTCAGAAATCATTGGGGGAAACCATGAGTTTTGTGCCACCTACTTTTCTGTGGCTTTGTACGCATTTGCATTTTTCATGCGTTTGTGCTTTTTAAATAATCTCCCTTTTGTAATAGTGAAAAATGCAGCATTATATTTCTTTTGTAACGAAAAAAAACCCCAAAACAAAAACATGTGAAACGCATGTGTTTCTAACCCCATAGGAAAGCACTGTATGCAAATTGCATGTGATTGCATAAAATGTGTTGAAAGATCCAACATGTTCTGCAATTTTAAAAAGGGTACATTGCAATTTGCAGAGACAGCCATGGATCAACACGTTTGCCCAAATGCAATTCACTTTTTCTCCTGAGTTTTCTACCAGGAGATAATTTTTCATCTTCGATTTAAAATAACTCTCCAGCACTTTTCAACTGAAGAAATACCAAAAAGTAGGTGAAAAAGTACCATCACAATTATTTTGAGTATTTCCTTGCTCTGTGATGACTTCTGATGGACGTTTAAATAGACTCGGTAATAATAAAAAAATAACCCTCTAGGGATACTTACCTCGGTAGGGGGAAGCCTCAGGGTCCCAATGAGGCTTCCCCCTCCCCTGTAGCTGCGGGGAATCCAGCTCCCCCGAAACCTCCCCTGACAAACTTGAAGAGCAGGAGATTTATTTACCTCTCCGCGATCCTGCGCAAGCGCACTAGTGGCACTTTGTTTGGGCTAGGCGGAAATAGCTGAGCCCAATTGTATCTGCTACTTGCACCTGTGCGGTAGGGCGGATTGATCGGGTTCGGCTATTTCCGCCTTAATCCGAAGGAAGAGCTGCTAGTGCACCTGTGCAGGATCGTGGTCGGTAAATATTTACCCCACCGCGATTCCTCGGGTGCCGGCAGGGCAACGGAGGGACAGAGGAGGATGGGGGAAGTCTCATGAGGATCCAGAGGCTCCACCCTTCCGAGGTAAGTACCCCCCCCCCCCCCAGGGGACTTATTTTTTTTTGTACAGATTTTCTTTAAAATTATCACCTATAAGAAAACTCAGGAGAAAGAAATGAATTGCATATGTGCCTTTGTGTGTAATCGGTCAATTCCTATTTGAGAGGTTCTAATGTCCATCTAAATAAAGAGGCATTCAGTGATTCAGAGGCACTACATAGATTGCTAATTGGTGTCCACTACACTGAATGTGGATGAGGCCCTAGTGGATATGGATGAGTTTTAAACACTTATTCACCACTTGGTTGTTCACCACTCGTAAAAAGTGACTGCAGCAATGCAAGTTAATGTGCTGCAAATCAGTATTTGTGATCCAAAGTTCCATTCAACTGGATAGAGCTTTGGATCAACACTTTGGTGTAATTACGGTTGGTGATGGCACTGATAACTATTGTAAAAAACATAAAATGTGGCATGCTTATTTTTCCAAACAGCAGAAAAAAAGATCATCAATTAGCAGATTGAAGTTTATTTATTAGAAGGCCTATAAACCTAAGGAAATTATCTTCATTATTATTATTCTAGTCCTGATTCTACAATGACATTATACCAGCACCAATATGTGTAACAAATGCTGTTATATGCTTTACAGAAGGGTGGCTGACAACAGCTCCCTGGCCACCCAAATTGTTGATCAGTAGAGAATTGTAAACAGAGGATTAGGTGTGGTGCAGGGAGGTCCATTAGATGGTAGGGATTTAAGCAGAGTGCAGATAGAGCACTGCAATCAGGGTTGTTGAGTATGGCCTGGCTGGCAGCCAACTATACTGTACACACAAGATCTGCTGTACTGTCATTGTCAAGTGGAGCCACGATCAATAACACCATTTTAATAAAGTTCATGTGTAAGTGAAGTCACAGTTTAAGGAAGGTCTCCAGTCTAATGGAAAAACAGACTACAGCTATACAATAAAAAATTACCTAAACGCTAGATGTAAATTGGTCCAGGGAGATATTGCAGAGCAAAGCATCCGTACAGCAGCACACTGTCACTCAAGGAATTTGTGATACAGCAGCCCTTCTGGGCCACATCAATCCCTGCCATGCACTGACCAGAACATCTGAAACAGGCTGTCTGCATGTTGGGTTGATACGGCTCTATAAAATGTATAAGCTATAGGTTTGCTATACACCAGCAGTTCTGGATGTAAGCCTTCCTTCAGGGGCATAAAAAGATAAGTTGTATATTCAGTAGGGATGCAACATGGGAGCCAAAGTTGCTCGCTTAAAGCTGAATTATTGCAAATACTATCTGTTTTTAGCGCAAATTATACTCAGCGTTTCCTTTTAGTAGGAGGATTTCTCAGTCTCTTTTAGCCCCTTATACTTTCCTATTGGCCCCTTATACTTTCCTAGAGGTCCGAAGCAGGTCATTTTGGTGCTAGCCCTCGAAGCTGGCACCGCTATAGCTATATAGTGCATACCTCGCTCAAGAGTAATTCAGGGTTCAGGCGATTGCGAGATACCAAATTGAATCTGCAGCCAGGAGTTAGAGCTGCACAAGAGTGAGGCGTCGATTGGCTCACCCTGCGCCCAGCTTACCTGTGACGTTATAATACGTACTCTTCTGGGTCACCATGAGCTATGTGGATATTCTACAGTAGCTCTTCTGTGAGATCAGATCAGTTAGGCCCCAACCACAGAGCAATAAGCTTTGAACACCTATGACCATGTCTCTAGTTCTCCTTCCTTGGACCGCTTTTTGCAGGTACTAACCACAGCATACCAGGTCTCAACCATGAAAGTAGTGATCTCCAGTGCACCAACCCTTATAAAGTAGATGTGCTGTCTGACTTACTTATAAACATAGCAATCAGCAATAAAGTGCAGATAAATAACAGTCATTGTAAAAGGTATGACTTTTCATCTTTTATAAATATGGTGATGTAAAAAAGCAGTTATCTTCGATAACATCACAGCATCTTTCAAGGCCTGTTTACTCTTTTTTATAAACAGGCCTTCAAGTGTCCTCTTTGGATCTAAAGGAATTACAAATCAATGAAGAAGAGCTGTTGATTTAATATGAAAATGAATGATGTTCGCAGACTTTCTTTGGGAACTGGCACCAACATTTTGCAAAGCAATGCCTGCAGTGTGGGTCCGCCCAGCTGTTCTGAAATCTACTTCCATTCATAGATCCTCGTCGTTTTCAGAGAGAGGTGGCTATGGCAACCGAAATTCATTTTGGATGATTTCTGAGAAGGATTTAGAGAAAATACGAAAGACAATTGCCATTTATTTTCTCCCATCTGACCATGCAACTGGTACTCCATCGGCTCTAGCCAGGCAGGCCAAATCTTTCCGAGGGATAAGCAGACGCTTGGCAAAAGGAGGCAGGATAAAGTGCTAATGACAACCAAAAACACCGGACAGCACGCTCCCTAAACTAGAAAACAAAACTCGTAGTATGCAGAACAGCTATTCAAGTGAACCTAAAAAGGACAGAAGGAAAACACAGAGAAATATACCTTGTACGTATTTAGAGGGTTTAGCCCGTCTAATTCCCCCTCATCTGGAACTAATCACAAGTTGTAATTTGATCTCTCCCGTGTCACCTGATTGCCACCGATAAGCTCATTTGAAAGCACAAGATGTTAACAATGTGTCTCCTTCCATGAAAGCAGGAAGTTGAAACACTGCAGATTTATTGTAGGATTTGTATCAGTTGTAACAAAGAAATATTTTTCTTTAAAGGTTATTATGCTGTTGTTAGAGCAGAGAGGTAGCTTTGAGTTCAGGTCTGATTTAAGTAGATAAAACTCTGACTATCAGCTTTTTATTCCACCTTCTTTTCATTCTGGCCATATTCACCTGTTTGAGTAGAAAGTGCCCTAAAAGGCAAATACAATGGCAATAACTGTATCTGATGTTACTAGAAAGCTCAAGCATGGAAATTCTTAACAAACATTCATTCTTAAAGTGGAATATAACCCTGCATTTCAACTTTGCTCTAAAACATTATTTACATCATATTATATGCAACCAGCATTTTTTTTTTACTAGACCAGCATTGGAAGGGTTACACAGGGCTTTAAAGTTCCTGGAGATTTCTGCAGACGCATCCAAAGCTGGCATAGATACATTTTGTTTACATAAATGTATCTAAGTGTTGAATGTGACTCATCTCTCTCACTGAGAAGGAGTTGGAGGACAGCCAAAGAGTGTGTAACATTTTTCAATAGATACATATAACTAAATACAATGTAACAATCTGAACTTCTGCATATCTCTCCACGGAACTTTAAACCTCTGTGTTTAACCCTTAAAAATGCTGGTCTAGTAAAAAAAAATGGTGGTTGCATATAATATGCGGTAAATAATGTTTTAGAGCAAAGTTGAAATGCAGGGTTATATTCCGCTTTAACAAGCACCAACATAAAGATCCTCATGGAAATGGTTATTATGACCTTGTAATATCTCAATTTTGTCAGACAGACAAGGAATTATGTCTAACAAAACACTGTAATGAAGAGTATGTTGGGAAACAGCTAAAATACACTGAATGTACATTTATATAAACAGACGAACAATGGAATTACCTTAACACAACAAAATGAATGCACTCTCTTACAAACACAAATATACACTAAGGCACACTTATACAAATCCATATACAGTACATTGAATGCACACTTATAAAAACACATACACACTGAATACACAATGACACTACAACAATAGGGAGGCCGGGTGTCGTCTTTGCTTAGATCTTTTTAAGGGATTGCTTTTGTAAAGGATAAAGGAGATACTAAGAATCCCCAGTGAGGAGATGGACTAGTCCAAAATCTTTCATCCTGTCAGATTTTCACTATTTACTGTAAGTGACAGCAAAATGGGAGAAAAGACATTTATAATGCATTTTAATATGGGAGAAATGTACTTCGCATAAGTATGTATACAAAAATAATTTGAATTTTACATTTTTTTTTTTTTTTGCGATAGTGGTCCTTTAAGGGAAGCAAAGGTTAAAGAGAACAGGGAGAAGAGTGATGGGAATGGAAATGGAAAAGAAGAGAAAGGGGAAGGGATAAAATTGGAGGAAAAATACAAGAAAAGGTATAAATAAGGAGAGTAAAGAAAATGAATGAATGAACCAAGACTGCACACGTTTACTACAGTATACTGGGAGGGTGAAGAGAGGCAATAAAATAGGGTGGCACATGTTTAATTACCCTGTTTATGAAAAAATACTTCAAAATATTTGCAAAACCATTCTGGTTCATAAGCTGATCAACCATAATTTATTGTCGTCAAAAAATAACGTATTGCCTCTAATCAATGAGACACTTTGCACAAATTAATTTTGAGCAGACATTTACCAACACAAACTTAATGAATGTTTGCAAACTGATAAATAGAAGAAAAATGTAACTAATTGTAACTAATGGATGCTAAGATCTTGAGGGAAACATTGGCACAGTGCATGGCTTGATTGCAAGAAGGGAGCTTTATCAGAATAAGTCCTGCAGAGCATTAAATCTTCTTCTCCTACGGCAAGCAAGGCAGGGAGCTTCTGTAACACTCAAATACCAGATTTAAGTTAATCAGCCTTTAGGGCCCTTTTCCACCAGCGCGTTTGCGCTGGCTGAATCGCAAAACCGCAAACCGCTAGCGATTTTACAATCGCTACGGTTTGCTTTTTAACATAGGAATCGCGGTAGGTCATTTCCACTACCGCGATTCGCTTTTGTCAGGAACGCGAACGCGCGGCAGAGCGATAATTGCCGCGATTTTGCTATGCAGTGCATAGCATAGCAAAATCGCGGCCGCAAACGTCGGGGGAATCGCCGGTTTTGCGATTCAGCAATCGCTAGCGTTCAGCGTGAACGCTAGCGATTGCAGGTGGAAAAGGGCCCTGAAACCCATTTTCTTCAATCAGTAAAATGTCTCTTCCTACAAAATAATTAACTTTTCTTAGGTGTTGTATCAGTTTGGGAAAAGTGCACTAGAAGTTTTTGGGTTTGGAAGATGCTAATCTTTCAGGGTGAAACGTATGCTATGGAAACTACCCTGCAACTACACACCTACAGTGGTCAATGCTAAGTGGTCTCACACTAAGATCCTGGGTTTCTAACTTCTCATATACTACAGGCATAGTCAGTTTGGTTGAACAACACCATCCTGAAACTGTTCATATCCCAGTTGATCCAGAGCAAGGTAAAAACCTTACAAGGCTTGGGCCAATAAGCCTTAAAAGGGAAAAATTCCTTTTCCGACTACAGATGGCAGTCAGATAAACCCCTGAGGGTAGGAACACACTAGTCAGATTTCCATAGCACATAGTGGAAACCGCATATGCGATTTTGACTGGTGTGTTCCTCCCCTCAATGACCTCTCTCAGGAATGACTTAGTAATTATAGCCATGGATGCCCTTCAATGCAAGTAAAGCATCCAAGTCCTCTTTAACCTCTTGACGACCAGCTAACGCTGATTGGCGTAAACTGGTTGTCTGTGGGTTTCCATGGAAACGTTCCATGTCAGTTCACGGAGAGTGTCTCCGTGAACTGCCTGCTAGCCTCCGATCGCGGCTCGCAGGCGAAATGTAAACACGTGGGGAAGAAATCCCCGGTGTTTACACTGCACGGCGCTGCAGCTGCAGCAGCGCCGTAAAGGAGATCGGCGAAATGTAAACACGTGGGGAAGAAATCCCCGGTGTTTACACTGCACGGCGCTGCAGCTGCAGCAGCGCCGTAAAGGAGATCGGCGATCCCCGGCCTCTGATAGGCCGGGGATCGCCGCCGTCTGATAGGCTGAAGCCTATCAGAGGCGGTACAGGACGTATCACCGTCCTGTACCGCCCACAGAGCCAGGGAGAGGGAGGGAAGGAGAGGGAGGGGGGAATAGCGCTGCGGAGGGGGGCTCTGAGGAGCCCCCCCCCTCCCCCCGCAAGGCACAGCAGAGCGGCGGCGATCAGACCCCCCCAGCAGGACATCCCCCTAGTGGGGAAAAAAGGGGGGAAGTCTGATCGCCCTGCCTGCAATACGATCTGTGCTGGGGGCTGAAGAGCCCACCCAGCACAGATCAATGGGAAATCACTTGGTCGGCAAGTGGTTAAATGTAGATATAGGGCTTGATTCACAGAGCGGTGCTCTCTGTTAGCACGCTTGTGAAAAGCCCCTTAGCACGCCTAAACATACTTTGCACGCGTTAATTAGCGCTCGCACTAAGTTTTGCGTTCGCGTGCTAAGTTAAGTGCTGCCCGGTGCGCGCAAAACATCGCAACGGCGCACCTGATGCACCCAAAATGGCGCATTGGATGTGCCCTAAATGTCGCATGAGTGCGACGTTTAGGGCGCATCCAATGCGCTGTTTTCTGCGCATTGGGTGCGTCGTCTTCGTTGCACCCGGTGCGGCGTTTTGCGTGCATCGAGCAGTGCTAAACTTAGCGTGCAAATGTGAAACTAAGCGCGCGAACTGATTTAGCTTGGTGTGTGCTAACTACTTAGCACCCTAGTTAGCGCGCCCAAAGTCTTTGGTCATGCTAACTAGGTTAGCACCGCTTTGTGAATCAGGCCCATAGAGTTTTCCAAAACTACTTCCTGAGGTAAGATATTAACCACTCTCACTGTGAAGGATCCCTTTCTAAATAGATGGCAAAAAGTTTTGTCCTCCATATCACTCCCTCCACATACTTTTGGCCCCCAAAAATAAGTCAAAAGCCATGACCCGCTGAAAGGCCGAAAAAACAATGTGCTGTCATAGCTCCCCTTGCAGAGTGTAGATTGAAGCATGCTGGCAGATGCAGAGTGCAGTAGTTTCTGAACTAGCTGGACAAACTTCAAGCTCACTGTCATGTGACCAGTGAGCCTAGATCTCTAGTGACCAGTTCGGAGCCTAAACACATCACTTACTAAAAAATCATTGAAGTACTTAACTATATTATAGTGGGTGGGAGAAATTGTGTGTGACGCCCACTAAAGTGTTTCAGGGACCATGCAAGTCATGAGAATGTGCTCTGTACTGTGAATGGTAACATGAAAGTTTGTGAAAATTAATGTTAACGTGGCGAGTACACATGAGGTGCACCATAACTGACAGCACCGCACATAGGGCTTGATTCACTAAACCGTCATAACTCAAATATCACACCTTATCAACGATATCACACCTTATCAAAGTTATCACACCTTATCAAAGATATCACACCTTATCAAAGATATCACACCTTTTCAGAGTAGCATACCGAGCTCCACGTACCTGCAGGGGCTCAGGGCAGGAAGGGTGCCATTGCCAATTAGCAGGCCTAAGTTTGTAGCGCTCGCTGTGCTAGGCGTGTTAACTTTGATAAGGTGTGATGTCTTTGATAAGGTGTGATATTGTTGATACGGTGTGATATTTGAGTTATCACAGTTTAGTGAATCAAGCCCATAATGTGATTTTTCATGTGACCTGGAGCAGCCCGACTGAGGGATTTACCAGCAGGGTATGTGGGTGGTGCAGATTGTAGCGTGAATCCACATCATTACTGTATTCAAGCTTCAAGGAGGCAAGGCATAGACAGAATTGGTACCTGCAGCTCTAATCGCCCATGATGTAAGAAGTGGCTGGTGTAGCTCCTCATGACCAAATCTTTAAAAGGATTTCTTTGACATCAGCTACAAAAAAGCAATCTGTGCCACGGAGTGACTGGATGGGACTAGCAAGACATTTACGCCTAGATCGGGGCTTTAAAAATAATAATAATTAGGCCGGCCACATTTACACTTATTTATGAGTTAATTAGCAAGGCAGCAAGCAATACATTGCTCGAGTCGGGAAGCTCAGAGAGAAACGAGCCCCTTGTTAAAGTGGAAATATAATTTATCAGGAAATGTACATAAACATGCTGGCTTCAAAATGAAAGTCCGTTTTTTTATGTTTGCTACATCTGTTCATTTAGCAGAGCTTGAAATTGACTACATGAAGTCATCAATCATGCATCAAAAATATATTTGACGCACCAGATCTCGGCTGAACATGCCAGCCAAAAAGTATTAAAGGCTGGTTCTGCAGCAAAGCGAATCCGTACTACATCTTGTTGCTATGGATATTCTAAAATTCTCAGCGTAATCATACTTCGATTTTAGAGGAATGGCAAAGTACGTAATACAATAGCCCCTACATACGTAAATTCTTTCCAGCCTCCCCTTTCTCCCCAATAAATAAGTATATAACTCACTTCAACATTATATTAAAGACTGACTTTATTGATAAACGTGATGACGTAGGACTTGAGAAGACAGAAACAAAGTAGACCTTTGTGTTATATCTTTCTCTAAATCTCATAATTATTTGAAATATTTTAAGAAGGATTAGAAAACTCAAGCCATTGCTATGGAAACGCTGTAAGTGCTTCACTCAAACTCACTGACTGGTGTTTGGGAAGAAAAGGTTTCAGGGGCTATGTCAATGTGAGATTAAATGCTTTAGAGCTCTACAGAACATTTGTTGAGTTTCTGAAATGTACCTTTCAAAATAACTATTACGTTTTTGTTACAGGTAAATACAGCTTGTAAGTCAATAGTTAAAAGAGCTTTTGAAGTAAAAACTTTCAAAGCACATCTGAACTAAAAATAAACTTATGAGATTATCAATTGTACCTGTCTCATATTTTTTATTTTCACTTTAAGCTCTGAATTTTTCAAACTGAAATATAAACAGTAGCCATGCAGGCCAGTCTGATGTAAATGTAGCTTTACTCTGCCACAAAACAAACAGAAGTAAAGAGCCTTTGAACTTTACAGCACTAAAACCTCACCAGCATAGTTTCCTCAGCCAGATAAAAGTGTTTTGCCTTCCGCTTGCTTTTCAGGACATTGGGCTGAGTTGGACTTTCTGTTTGACTGCCTCATTTGCATAGGTAACCACTCTCTAGTTTTTAACACTTAATGTACGGGAAAACAGAAAGGGACTTCAGACAATTTCTTAGACATAGTACATTTTTCAATATACTGTTGGGGACTATCATCTGCACAGATACAGAGAGTAGGTGCAAGGGCATGTGGAAAGGTGGCCGGTCCTGGAGTGCAGTTATGTGGGGGGAAGGGGGCAGGGCCACTTTTTGTGGATTAATGAAGAATATATGTTTTTTTTATAAACATGTTCCACCTTCCAGCACCCCTGTTGCAGATATGTTTTCTAAACACTGCACATCTAGGTTTACTACCACGAAACAGAGCAAAGACTAAGCTCTCTGAGAACATTGCAATCCGTAGATCTGGAAGATGGATGGTGAGGGGTCTCTTGACCACACACTTTAAAGTAACGTATTTGACATCAGTTACTAAAAAAGCTTATATACAGATAATAACAAACCTGGATGCAGAATACCTGCCCTACAACGACCTAATAAAACATTTGAGCCCCGAGTTGTGCTTTAAAGTGGGATTGTCAGCCACAAAATCAAATTCCATTTACCCACGGCTCTGTGTTTATTATGCAGCTTGCAACCTTACCCTGCATTGCAAGCAATCCAATATATTCAGAAATGTTTCTGCTGTAATAAATCTTATCTCAGTCAGTCTGGCTCTATTTGGTCATTTCCGACAAGAAGGCAGCTTGTCATCACCCCTGCCACATTCCTGTTCCACAATAATTGGCTGAGGGCAGTTCAGTGAGCTGCTGAAATGTGATCTATTCTGTGCTATCATGTGTTTACAAAGCAAGCTAGATATGACAGTGCAGTTTCTGGGAGAAAAGGGAGGCGTAAGGGAGCAAATTACATTAGGATTGGCTTCAGTCAGAATAAGTCAAAATGGAAAATGCCAGGAACAGATTTTTCTTTATATTTACTATATAAAATTCACTGAAATCAAAACATGGACAGTACATCTGTTAGGTAAGTAGAACAAGTATTTATCTACTTATGTATGTGTTTTTCCCCCCTGGGATAGTATGGCTGTCCCTGCTACTTTAATATTCACTAATATTTTGCTGTCACCTAATGCTAATTCGCCAGTTCCCATTGAATCCCACATGCTGACTCTGACCGGCCTTTTCATTTATACGCTACACTATCTTCTACCTGGCAATCAGAGCAATTTATTACTTTTTTAATGTGCATCGCTCCCAGCATGTATAGAGCATTGTATAGCAGAACTGATTATGTCAGTACAGCAGCATTCATCTTATTTATACATCGGTTTTCAAAACAAAAAAAAAAGCCTATGCTTCAACTTTTTCAACCCGAGAGATTATGTATGAATGTAAGAGTGGATCTTGTAGCACACGGCTTGAGCAGACAATTTACACTGCCTAACAGTATCTCATTATATTGACACTTGTTCTGTACCGACTGGCTTTCACTTTTGTAATAATGCAAACTTGCTGTCCTTTCCAGCGCAGCTTTGGAGGGATCTGTCAAGCCGTAAAATCAATGTACCACTGCCATGCTGAGTCTGCAATGCAACAGCACCAAAACAATGGCACCGATAATGACACACATCACCTTTTTATCTTTGTGCACTGCTACCTTTTAAGGCCAGTCCAGACAACATGAATGTCAGTACAATTAAAATGCTGTCAGAAACACAAAGCGCTTAACTGTAGTCAATAGTGTGTAATTAAAAGTAGGACCGCTATTTTCCCATCTAGCCAGGAGGTAAAGTCTATAAAGGCAAGATAAAGGTTTTTAGAAATAACCCGTGGTAGATAAAAATGCAGCTAATGATGTTTTTAGAGATATGAGTAAATATGAGTTGTTTATTATTTTGTACTCATATAGTGCTGACATTTGCGGTGCTTTACAGAGTCTATAGTAATGTCACTAACTTCCTAAGTAGAGCTCACTGTCTAACCTCTACTTAATTCAAAATCGAATGTCCCTGTCATGATCAAAGGCCAATAACTGGGGGGGAACCAGTCGACTTATCTGTATGTTTTTGGGATTATGAAGGCATCCCACACAAGCACAGGGAGAACATACAAACTTCATACTGTTTGTGTGTGTCACGGAAGAGCCGGGGGGGGGTCTGGTGACAGTGTGTTCTGACTCCGATTAAATGCCACATTTCTTGAGGGGTGTAGCCATAGCTCGTGCCATGAGCGCCATGCGTGACCCTGCGGTGTTATGCCTGGTTATACCTGCCCTTGTGCTGCCTCACCATGCCTGCCCCCATGCTTCCCTACCTATCAGACCTCAGATCAGATGAATTCTGATATCTGGGAAATATGGCCATCTAATTTATGTATATAAGGTGCCCTTGGCTAGTTAATTATTTTATTTTTATACACCTGACTATTTATTTTGTTTATCATGAGGCACCTGGCTACTTGATTATTTTATCTGGAGGTGTGTGACTACATAATATTTTAATTTTGGCTATGTGACTGCTTGACAAATTATCTGGAGCCACGTGACTACTTGGACTACTTTATCTGGAGCCATGGAAATATTTGATTCTTTTATCTGGAAGCATGTGATTATTATTTTATTGAATTGTGAGGCACGTGACTACTTAATTCTAACATCTAGGGGACCATGACCTCTCAATGTATGTATCCGGGGGCATATTAAACTCTGGTATTTAGGTAACCCAGCAGCTTAATTTTGGTATGTAAGGACAACACAATCGCAATTTCAGTGTTTGCCATAGGCGCTATATTACCCAGATACGCCCCTGAGGCAGCAGTGCTTTTCAGTACAATACTAATAATAATGTCATGCTATCCAAATGAAAATGGGATCTTTTTTACATCCACAAGGGACAGCTTTTATTAAGTTAGTGGCACCTGCATTACTGCTAATTGGACTATTAACCTGCCTGGCGTTCTATTAAGATCGCCAGGCAGGCTGCGGGAGGTTTTTTTTTTAATAAAAAAAAAAACTATTTCATGCAGCCAACTGAAAGTTGGCTGCATGAAAGCCCACTAGAGGGCGCTCCGGAGGCGTTCTTCCGATCGCCTCCGGCGCCCAGAATAAACAAGGAAGGCCGCAATGAGCGGCCTTCCTTGTTTTGCTTACATCGTCGCCATAGCGACGAGCGGAGTGACGTCATCGACGTCAGCCGACGTCCTGACGTCAGCCGCCTCCGATCCAGCCCTTAGCGCTGGCCGGAACTTTTTGTTCCGGCTACGCTGGGCTCAGGCGGCTGGGGGGACCCTCTTTCGCCGCTGCTCGCGGCGGATCGCCGCAGAGCGGCGGCGATCAGGCAGCACACGCGGCTGGTAAAGTGCCGGCTGCGTGTGCTGCTTTTTATTTGAGCCAAATCGGCCCAGCAGGGCCTGAGCGGCAGGCTCCGGCGGTACTGGACGAGCTGAGCTCGTCCAGACCGCCCAGCAGGTTAAGATAAGCAGCTAAAATATCTTTTCATTTCTCTCCATGTCCATGCAGATATGGCCGCACTGGCCATTGAAGTCAGTGGCTTACTTGAAAAATCGAACATCATTGGCATTCCGTGTTGCTTTTTTCTCTGTGATTGTAAATGAGGCAGCCCTCTCCCACATGATGCAATTACAATGTATCCCCTGTATCTGTGAAATGAATGCAGAAGATCGCATGGGGGGGAAACACGATCGCAAAGGCATTGGTGGAGCAAACGCAGAACGGCGGGAATGGCACCTCAGAGCAAGACTAATGGCATCCAAGGACTCTACTCACCTTCTTAGACAGCCTTACAGGCGATTTTACAAGCACACTCAGAGGAGGCATCACACATACAGGACTTAACACACCTGAAGTAAGAGGAACATGTTTATTTTTTTTCCACAATTCAGAGTGCCTGACTATCCTGCTGATCCTCTGCCTCTAATACTTTCAGCCATAGACCCTGAACAAGCATGCAGATCAGGTGTTTCTCACTGAAGTCTGACTGTGTTAGCTGCATGCTTGTTTCAGGTGGGTGATTCAGGCACTACTGAGGACAGGAAGATCACCAGGACAGCCAGGCAACTGGTATTATTTTCAAGGTAATGAATATGTCGGTATCCATATTCCACTCATTTCAGGTGTGCTTTAAACAGACTCAGAAGGCAACTAGAGGGGAGTTTGATTGTTTCCACTCAGAGAGTATTTACACAGGAATCAGGGTCTTATATCACAGAACAGTAGGGCTTGTTCCCACTATGAGCGGTTTGAGCTTTTTAAAAGCGCTGACGATTTTTAAAAGCACTTGAGCAATGATTTCACATGTGAGTGTTCTCACATGAGCGATGGGCTTTCTTTTCAATCGCAAACGCGGATCCTGCCCCATTTTCAGAGCGTTTGCGCTTCAAAGAAAGGTATAGGAAAATCGCTAAGCTCTTTGAAAAGCGCTTGGCTAAGTGATTTTGTGAGCACTTTTCCTCACTATTTACATTAAAGAGATTCTGTTCCAGGTCAAAGAGTTCACTTCCTGATTAACTGAGGATAAAAAAAACATAAGCGCCAAACAAAAGCACTTACAAAAGCGCTTGGCAAAGCGCTTGCGATTTATAATGTGAACTAGGCCTTTATCTGTACAGCATTCTGTAAACAAATTTGCAAGTTCTAAAAGTATCAACAATAATAATTAACTATAAGGTTATATATCCTGGTGAACCGGAAAACAGTAGTGTCTCATGTTTACAACTTGACCATCATTACAGTTTCTGTCTGTCAGTAAGGCATATATGCTAACTGACTGCACTTTGCAGGCTTCTGTGTCACCTTCATACTCATGTCAGTGTAATGATGCTGATTCACTGTCCAATTATCAGACTACAAAGCTAGAATAGGAGCTAGTGGTGACATTTGATATCACTGCACTTTGCTAAGCTGCGTATGTGTTTCAGGCAGAGCTCTCAAAGTTACAAATCATTTAGTAGGAATCTATTTCACATATACAGTGGGATGCGAAAGTTTGGGCAACCTTGTTAATCTTCATGATTTTCCTGTTTAAATTGTTGGTTGTTACGATAAAAAATGTCAGTTAAATAAATCATATAGGAGACACACACAGTGATATTTGAGATGTGAAATGAAGTTTGTTGGATTTACAGAAAGTGCTCAATAATTGTTTAAACAAAATTAGGCAGGTGCATAAATGTGAGCACTGTTGACATTTTGATTCCAAAACCTTTAGAACTAATTATTGGAACTCAAATTGGCTTGGTAAGCTCAGTGACCCCTGACCTACATACACAGGTGAATCCAGTTATGAGAAAGAGTATGTATGGGGGTCAATTGTAAGTTTCCCTCCTCTTAATTTTCTCTGCAGAGTAGCAACATGGGGGTCTCAAAACAACTCTCAAATGACCTGCAGACAAAGATTGTTCACCATCATGGTTTAGGGGAAGGATAGAGAAAGCTGTCTCAGAGATTTCAGCTGTCTGTTTCCACAGTTAGGACCATATTGAGGAAATGGAAGACCACAGGCTCAGTTCAAGTTAAGGCTCAAAGTGGCAGGCCAAGAAAAATCTCGGATAGACAGAAGCGACGAATGGTGAGAACAGTCAGCATCAACCCAAAGACCAGCACCAAAGACCTACAACATCATCTTGCTGCAGATGGAGTCACTGTGCATAGTTCAACCATTCAACGCACTTTACACAAGGAGATGCTGTATTGTATGCAAGAGTGATGCAGAGGAAACCTTTTTTCCGCCCACAACACAAACAGAGCCGCCTGAGGTATGCTAAAGCACATTTGGCCAAGCCAGCTTCATTTTGGAATAAGGTGCTGTGGACTGATGAAACTAAAATTAGGTGTATGGGCATAACAATGGGACTTATGCATGGAGGAAAAGGAACACAGCATTCCAAGAAAACCACCTGCTACCTACAGTAAAATATGGTGGTGGTTCCATCATGCTGTGGGGCTGTGTGGCCAGTGCAGGGACTGGGAATCTTGTCAAAGTTGAGGTACGCATGGACTCCACTTAGTATCAGCAGATTCTGGAGAACAATGTCCAGGAATCAGTGACAAAGCTGAAGCTGCGCCAGGCTGGATCTTTCAACAAGACAACAACCCTAAACACTGCTCAAAATCCACTAAGGCGTTCATGCAGAGGAACAAGTACAACATTCTGGAATGGCCATCTTAGTCCCCAGACCTGAATATAACTGAAAATCTGTGGTGTGAGTTAAAGAGAGCTGTCCATGCTTGGAAGCCATCAAACCTGAATGAACTAGAGATGTTTTGTAAAGAGGAATGGTCCAAAATACCTTCAACCAGAATCCAGACTCTTATTGGAACCTACAGGAAGCATTCAGAGGCTGTAATTTCTGCAAAAAGAGGATTTACTAAATAATGATTTCATTTCTTTTTTGTGGTGCCCAAATTTATGCACCTGCCTCATTTTGTTGAAACAATTATTGCGCACTTTCTGTAAACTTTCCAATAAACTTCAATTCACTTCTCAAATATCACTGTGTGTGTCTCCTATATGGTATAATTAACTGACATTTTTTATCGTAACAACCAATGACTTATACAGGAAAATCCTGACGATTAACAAGGTTGCCCAAACTTTCGCATCCCACTGTATGAGTTTCAGTTGTGTGCGTATAAATGAATAGCATGCTCTGCTTTACTGTTTATGTTATTCTGCTAACCTATTTGTATTTAGATGTGTTTCTGAAAATGGATAACAGCAAAAAAAAAAGAGGTTTCTGCTTTACTGACTGAGGCCTGGTGCACACCAAAACCCGCTAGCAGATCCGCAAAATGCTAGCAGATTTTGAAACGCTTTTTCTTATTTTTCTGCAGCGTTTCAGCTAGCGTTTTGCGGTTTTGTGTAGCGGTTTTGGTGTAGTAGATTTCATATATTGTTACAGTAAAGCTGTTACTGAACAGCTACTGTAACAAAAACGCCGGCAAAACCGCTCTGAACAGGCGTTTTTCAGAACGGTTTGCGTTTTTCCTATACTTAACATTGAGGCAGAAACGCATCCGAAATCCAAAAAATGCCTCACCCCGGGAGGATTCGTTTCTGCAAAACGCCTCCCACTCTGGTGTGCACCACCCCATTGAGATACATTGACCAAGCGGATCCGCAGCCGCAAGCGGCTGCAGAAACGCTGAAAAAGCCGCTCGGTGTGCACCAGCCCTATGGCCTGGTGCACACCAAAAACCGCTAGCAGATCCGCAAAATGCTAGCAGATTTTGAAACGCTTTTTCTTCTTTTTCTGCAGCTTTTCAGCTAGCGTTTTGCGGTTTTGTGTAGCGGTTTTGGTATAGTAGATTTCATGAATTGTTACAGTAAAGCTGTTACTGAACAGCTACTGTAACAAAAAACCTCTGGCAAACCGCTCTGAGGTGCTGTTTTTCAGAGCGGTTTGCGGTTTTCCTATACTTAACATTGAGGCAGAAACGCATCCGCAATCCAAAATCTGCAGCAGCCCGGGAGTATGCATTTCTGCACAACGCCTCCCGCTCTGGTGTGCACCAGCCCATTATAAATACATTACCCTAGCGGATCCGCACCCGCAAGCAGATCGCAAACCGCAGCGGAAACGCTCCGGTGTGCACTAGGCCTAAGAGATGGTCACACATTAAGTAGACCTGAAGATATAATTAAAAAAAAAAGTTTCACTTACCTGGGGCTTTGGCCAGCCACGTACAGCTGTCCTGTGCCCGCACAGTTTCCAAACGACCCTGTTACCCCGCCGCGGCTCACTTCTGTTCATGCCGACTGTGCGGCCTTGGCTGCATGCATCCTCGTACACACTCCTGTAGCCAGGAGCCTCCTGCGCAGGTGCAGTACGAGAAAATCTCTATTGTGCCTGTGCAGTATGCTGCTGGCGACAGGAGCGCGGATGAGGACGCACGTGGCCAGGCCATGCAGGAGCAGTGGACAGCGACTGCCAGAAACAAAAGTGAGCCACGGCGGGGGAACGGAGGATCGTTTAGTAACTTTACGTGCACAGGTCGGCTGCAGGGGGCTGGTAGGAGCCCCAGGGAAATGATTTTTTTTTTTATATATCTTCAGGTCCACTTTAAATACTTTTTGGCAGATTTGATCAACGATAGTATGAAAAAAATCTGCCAATGAGCCTATAGGGTGTCATGGAG
Source organism: Hyperolius riggenbachi (assembly GCF_040937935.1). Taxonomy (NCBI): domain Eukaryota; kingdom Metazoa; phylum Chordata; class Amphibia; order Anura; family Hyperoliidae; genus Hyperolius; species Hyperolius riggenbachi. The sequence goes on from NC_090650.1 coordinate 326,833,690, forward strand.
TCCCCTGTACAAAATGACAGAGAATGGGGAGATGGGATATATGAGTGCTCCAATTTCATGGTGATGGGATTGCACTCTTAGCCCTTACTACTGGCCACCCCAATTGGGCCAATCTCTGTGCCCATTAGCAGTTGGCACAGGGCTTTGCCAGGAGGGAAGGCTACATCACCCCTCCTTGCAGGGTATCCCTCTCCCACTGCTGATAGTTATAGGAGATGATGAATAGAACTGCAGGGAATCTACTCTCTCTGCTTCTTACCAGCTCTTATACCTGGGTGGCATAATAAAAGTCCAACTTTGTCATGGAATGCCTGCTTTATGCAGGTCTGAAGGTAGTCATATAACCAGGCACGCAAGATAACTGAAAAGCTGTCATGAATAATTCTGTTATACCAGTTTTGGACTGGGAGCTGATAAAGCTGAGGAAATCCACCTGCTGGCCAAGCAGCAATAACCCTGTGTTATCTCTCCCAATAGAAATCTGCAGCAAGTCTTTACTGTGAACAGCAACACCTGATTACTTCTGCTTGTCCAGCAAGTGGATTTCTCCAGCCTTCCCACCTCCCAGTCCAACATTGTGTTATACTGAATTATACTGTTATACTGAATTAGATAACATATGCATTAATTGTGTCTACAGTGCATTGTGAGCAGCAACAATGTGCAGCTGCGGGTCCTCACTTAGTCTTAGCCATGACTGTCCAGTCCACAAACCAACCGCAGAGAGCTGCTGTTTTTCTACTGTTACCAATTAATCAGGATAATTAGGATGCTTTAGAACAGCTTGGACTATTAGGAATTATATAGAACTTTGGATTTTCCCACAGACTGTGACAGTTTGTGAAGGGTCTGAATAATTTTGGACTGAACACTTTTTGCTCAAATGTAAATAAAAGCTGAGAAATATTTTCTTTCCACAATAATGCCTCGTGTACATCGTCTTATTATCTTTTGGGAGACACCGATGTCATCTCCCATCAAAAAATGACTTGCTGGTTGAATAAAAGTAACTTTAAGTCAAAAAGTGCCAGGGGTATGAATAATTGTGGGCAGCACTGTATGCATTAAATAATGCACACTAATGTTCTCATTAACCTTTTATTAACCCTTTCTCATTAACCTTTTCTCATTCTCATAACATAAAGAACAGTATAACTGAGCAGCAGATGCAGCTGATAATGTTTAACTATTCTAACCTGCTGACCTGACTGTACCCCTGCCAAACATAAGATTGACCCATATGTTACCTTAAGTCAATCTGCTCCATTGCAAGGGAGTTATTATGCCATATCGCTGTCGTTATGGACCTGTTGAGTAAAATTAGGCCGCAATGTGTAGGAGTCAGCGATACTTCAAATTGAGAAACAAATGAAACAGTCTTATTCCCGCAATCCCCTTGCTGCGCACGATATCAGCCACATAATATTCCTCACAACTTATTCCAGGGGTTTCTTTCGCCATCAATATTCTAGCACCACTGCAATATTCATTAACAAAATCAATGTCACAGAGCCTGACCATTTGACTAAGGGCAACATTTACTATATCTGCATAAATCCACATGGATTAAAGGCTTTATGATCTGAGATATTCATTATATTAAATCGTTACTAGGCCTAAGGAAGCGTTGGATTAAACCATACTGACACATAGCTGTATGGTAGTGTTAATAAACAATCACTTGCTTATGAGGGACTGGAATTTTCCTTCTATATTTTAAACAAAGCAAGGAATTATACGCTGAATGTACTATTTAGTCACTAGAAGTATTCCCTCCAATGAAACGGTTAGTGTGAACTATTTAGTCCAACAATGCCCTGCACCCAAGGCCGGATTTATACGTTATGTGCCCCTAGAACAAGTATGTTGTGGCGCCCCCTTTATGTACAGCGCCCCTCCCATTCCATGTGTATTATGCATGTACTGTAGGCCCTCTCTATCATAAACAGTTTCCTTGAGCATCAGTTTCCCTTTTCCATGAGTTGCTCCCAATTTTCAGGCTTCTCTTTTATATGCAGCAACCCCATTTCATGTTCACATGCCCCCTAGGGCTGTAGCCCCCCCAAGGACTAAGCTTTTCCATAAATCCGGCCTTGCCTGCACCCCACCTTAGAGCAACAGCAGACAGCATGTTTTCTTCACAGCAGAACCTGCAGTCAGGTATGCTTTGCAAATAAGATAATAATGATTAAATCTGCAAAAGCGAGCATAAGCTGCTGCACTATGAAGACAAGCAATGGTCTAACAATCTAGGCTCCCCCTTGTGCATCCATAGTTTCCATGTAAAGGCCCTTCAGCTTTAGCTGCGTTGCAGCGTATTGGACAATATCATTGCCCCGCAATGCAATGCAATGGTATTCTTATGGGGCTCCCACATTAGGGGGTTAATCCACTATAACAAATAGCATGCCTTATTGGAGTTAACACGCTTTATCAGAGTTAACACGCCTTATCAGAGTAGCGTAGCGAGCACTACGAACTTACGCCTGCTAACTGGCAATGACGAGAGCTCCACTTGTCCTGCCCTGAGCCCCTGCGGGTTCAATCACGTTAACCAGCTGAGCGGTCTGGACGAGCTCAGCTCGTCCAACACCGCCAGCGGCTGCCGCTCAGGCCCTGCTGGGCCGATTTTGATGAAATAAAAAGCAGCACACGCAGCCGGCACTTTGCCAGCCGCGTGTGCTGCCTGATCGCCGCCGCTCTGCGGCGATTCGCCGCGAGCAGCGGCGAAAGAGGGCCCCCCTAGCCGCCTGAGCCCTGCGCAGCCGGAACAAAAAGTTCCGGCCAGCGCTAAGGGCTGGATCGGAGGCGGCTGACGTCACGACGTCGGCTGACGTCGATGACGTCACTCCGCTCGTCGCTATGGCGACGATATAAGCAAAACAAGGAAGGCCGCTCATTGCGGCCTTCCTTGTTTATTCTGGGCGCCGGAGGCGATCGGAAGATCGCCTCCGGAGCGCCCTCTAGTGGGCTTTCATGGAGCCAACTTTCAGTTGGCTGCATGAAATAGTTTTTTTTTTATTTAAAAAAAACCCTCCCGCAGCCACCCTGGCGATTTAATCAGAACGCCAGGGTGGTTAAAGGACATTATCCCCACACTTTGATTAGCCCAATAGGCTGCATGTCACTGGACAGGAAACTTGACAGGCAGCCTATTTGGCCAATCAAAGGGCGGGGATAATGTCCTTTAAAGTGATTGGACCCGCAGGGGCTCAGGGCAGGACGAGTGGAGCTCTCATCATTGCCAATTAGCAGGCAGAAGCTTGTAGTGCTCGCTAGTCTACTCTGATAAGGCGTGGTAACTCTGATAAGGCATGGTAACTCTGATATGGGATGCTATTTGTCTTCAAGCCCTAAATGTGGTGTGGCACATTTTTACACAGTAATGCACAGCATTACGTGGGTAACCTGTGCATTTACAGTGGCAGAGAGGCATACTTTCATAGTACTGTATGCCCCATTGTATGGTCGCACCATACTGTTTGGCTGCACCGCACTGAAACAACATAAGAATTCCCTAGCTGCCAAAACAGGCATAGAGATGCTGTAAGAGCAACTGAAAACCTACCTTTAATGCGGACCTGAACATCCTCTCTGATCTAAAAAATACGCAACAGAATGACAACCTCTAAAGAAAAACATGTCTTTGTTACAGCAGATACAAATCCTGCAATAAATCTGAAGTGTGTCCACTACCTGCTGTCATGGAAGCAGACACAGAGTTAACATCCTGTGTTTACAAATTAGCTGTTCTGCCAAGGCAGCCAGCTGACACGGCTGAGGGATCAAATTACACTGGTAATTAGTCACAGATGAGGGGGGATTAAACAGGCTAAACTCTCTAAATACATACAAGGTGCAGTTCTCTCCGTTTTCCTTCTGTCCTGCACAAGAGCTCGGGTCCCCTTTAAGATTTATCTAAGCTGACAATATGCAAATATGTATTTCACTCTCTCCTACACAAGATGTGGCTTTCAAGCACACAATCAATAATAATGGTTGTTTTCTTAGTTGTTACGCCCCACAAGTAACTAGCTAGCTAGCTGCTATTTTAATATCCACGGTCATGTAGTTATAGCTGAATAAATATTAACAGATGGACGGGGATCCTTTTAATCCAGTTGAACTGTGAATGTGAATTCTAGGACAATAAACATTCCATGTTAAAATTTACAATGTGAAAAAAATGAGACTGTCACAGGGAAACTGGGGCGCACGAGATTCCTAAATGTTACCCTATCACTTTCTGAACTGTACCTACCTCCGTCTACAGAAATGAGGCCATCCACCTGAAAGCAAACCAGCTCACGGTGTCAGGTCACCGCCTTCCATTTCTCACAGTTAAGAAGAAAAAGCACAATGTTAAAGGAAAAAGGGAACATATATCGGTCTTCCAATTTCTTTAAAGTGAACCTGAACTCAGAACTTCCTCTCTGCTCTAAAATATAAGCAACAGCATAATAACCTTTCAAGAAAAAAAATTCTTTCTTACAGCTGATACAAGTCCTGCAATATATCTGCAGTGTATCTACTTCCTGCTTTTCATGGAAACAAACATATTGTTCACATCATGGGCTTGATTCACAAAATGGTGCTAGCTGTTAGCTTTTTGCACGTTTTAGCGAGCTTTCGCGTGAAAAAACAGGTTTGGTGTGAAAACCGGTTATCGCGCGCAAAAATTCATCAATGTGAATTTTTTGCGCGTTGACGTTCGCCGAACGCGTCCATTAACGCGCGGAAAATTCCTGTTAACACGTGAATGAGAATTTTTGCACGCGATAACCGTTATCACACAAAATTTCGCTCGAACCACTTTTCACAGCGTGCTAACAGTTAGCACCGTTTTGTGAATCAAGCCCCATGTGTTTAAAAATTAGCAGCTCTGCTATGGCAGTCAGCTGACACAACTGAGGGATCAAATTACAATTTGAGCTTAGTCACAGATAAGGGGAAATTAGACAGGCTAAACTCTCTAAATACATACTGGGTGCATTTATCTCCTTCTGTCCTGTACAAGAGTTTAGGTCTACTTTAAAATGATTTCTAATCTAATTTGCATTAAAACTTTATTTTACAACTAAATCTTTATACAAGGGGCAGCTGTAATACTCAGCTTGCAAAGTCTCAAGGGGTTCCCGAATAACACAGCAAAGTAATACCTGAATGCCTGGATGTAACCTTTACTAATTCCGCTCCTGCTCATTCATTCAGTGAAATAACTAATTAGTCTGGGCGGCAGGTTCACAGCAGACATAAATTGAATTCTAGTTTTAATTACAATTCTAATTATCTTGTGTGCCACCTGCTGGACTCATGTGGTACATGTAAAATATGAATAGGCTATATATATTTTCTGTTATTGGGAGGGAATACGTACACACACATATTCATTCTAACTTTAAATACCAAAAATATACACAGATAAAGCAAATAATAAGAATACCACTACAGATTCCCTTTGAGAAATAAGCAACACACAATAATATTAATGTTTAATATGGAATTCAATCTATTCAGCAAGTCCCTCAAACACAGCTACTTGGTTCATTAAAAAACAAACACAACAAGAACTTTCAAAGTTCAAGACCCTTTCTTATTCTTTTACTCCAGAATAATGTAGAAAAGTTCATGTTTATGTTAAGACACCCAAGGGCTGCCCACAGCCTGCAACCCATACTTAATAATTTACAGTGCTGATAAAAATAATCCAGCGATCTACCTGACATGCCAGCACAATGAGCAAAATGAGCTAGACCTTTGCTTTAGCTCCAAGAAAATCACCTTTCCATTTGCTTTTAACAAATTATCACTCCAAGTCAGAAGGAAAAAACATAACACAAAGCATTAAGCTCAACACAATAAGCAGTGGTGGTAAAAAAAAGTGATTACTGTACGATTAATTACTGTATATAGAATTACAATTGCAAGGGCTATATCTAGCCTTTTTGTCACCCCAGGCAAGAAGTTCTGCCCCAGGCAATCCCCCCCCTGCAGCCAACTCCCCCCACCCATTACCCGAGTGTGGATGCATAATACAGGGAGTCCCCAAGATACAAACAACCCGCCGATCCTGTTGCATTTTGTTGCACACTCTCTTCCTACACTACCCCAGCTTAGTGTGTAAATGCGGAGTACTGTATAGAGAAGCTGTGCTCTCACCTCTTTGCTGGAGTTCAGTGCTGTGCTTCCGCCTGTCTGCTCACCACTTGCCCTAGTGCCCGGCATCTCCTACCGCATGTAGCATGATTACATGCCACTTGAGGAGAGTGAGGTGCAAGGGCAAGAGATAGCAGGAGACAGACAGGACGGTGACAGAACGGTCGCACAGGCACAGTGCTGGACTCCGGCAGTGAGGAGAAAAGTAGATATCTCATCTGTACTTTGTGGAATATCTTCTTCTCTATCGTTACCCAGAAAGTGTGTCTGCCTACCTAAAATTAAGCTCACATAATGGAATCAAAACGTCATTTGAAATGATTTTTTAAAAGGAACCAATATAGCTCTGTAGCTGTGAAACAATTTCCTTAGTACAGAAATGTTTCAAGACTTTATCCTCTGCCTTTGAATAAGAAAAAAAAGATAAGGACACCGCTCTTTACTTCTGAATGGACAAAACCACACATCACTACAAATGAGTCCTCTTTTGGTTGTGTCAACCCCTACAATTAGATCTGTAGTGTTTGAAAAACTGAAATGAAAAAGAAGGCATGGGTCGTGTAAATCAGGCTGTCCTGTAAATTAAATACTTTGGGAATAAAACACGCAAAGGGAGGATTTTTCTTTTAATCAATAAAATGTAATAAAAAATAAATAAACCAAAATAAATAAATAGAAATTAAGGATAAATACATTTTGGTGCAAAATAGCAAAATTTTGAGCTGAGCAAAATGTCTTTGCAATTGGGCAGCCTGGGAACGAGGTAGGCAATGTTGGATGGAATATGCCAGTGTTTTGCTATACCATACCAAGTCAATATATGCCGGCTGGTAATAGGAAGCAGAGTGTGTGCAGCTGGACGGTATGGCACATAGTGAAAGGCCTGAAGATACTGAAGATATTCTAACGTTAGGTAAACATGTAAGTTACAGCTTAGCTGAGGCAGCCATTAAGGACCTTCACCGCTGAGACTCTAGTGGGTGTACAGGTGTCCCCCGATGTTGTATGAAGATCCAGCAAGCCACATCTTTAGCGACAATGATGCCCAACCAATGCCAGAGACCATTGTTTTCCTCTTTACGTTTGCTTGAAACCAATCTGGCGTCCATCTTCCACCCACCACAGCAACAAAACTCTGAACTGTCGCCTGAGGCTTTGAATTCTGATCCCTATGGGCAACCATCTTTGCGTATGTATGCACAGCTTTACTCCAAAGGTTATTTTAAGTAAACAAATAAGCAATACCCTTTGGAACATTTATATGCATTGGAAATCTTAAGAAGGATGTATTTTTTTTTAAAGATGCAAATTACAGTTGTATTTATGAGGCCTTGAGAATGCCCTGGTATGCTGCCTGGCAGGGGCGTAGCAATAGTTGGTGCAGAGGTTGCGACCGCATCGGGGCTTTTGGGTCCCGAGGGGCCATCCCTGAACTGCAGTATTAGCTCTCTATTGGTCCTGTGGTCATAATAATCATTTCTATAGATACTTTGAATAGTGGTAATCATTAACAAACTGTTCTCCATCCCCTTCTTGCACCTCTGACTCTGTAGTTGCCACTGGCAGGTTTTGGTGTGCCACATAAATTGTTATGTATAGAGTACTTAGGGGGCCCCAATGTAAAAGTTGCATCGGGGCCCAAAGCTCCTTAGCTACGCCACTGTTACCTGGAATTCTTTAAGAGAAGCCTGATGAGAGACATATGTAGGCTGCCACATTTATTTCCTTTTAGCAATACCAGTTGCCTGGCTATCCTCCTGATCTCAGCTGCAGCAGTCTCTGAATCACACACCTGAAACAAGGATGCAGCTAATATTGTCAGATTTTTATTGAAAACATCTGCTCTGCATACTTGGTCCAGGCCTATGGCTTAAAGTACTAAGCTGAATACTCACTGTAGCTACACAGGAAAATGGATCCAGCGACGTCCCTCGACGATGAACGTCCCCCAATTCCTCTTCCTGCTGACGGGTGCACGTGACGTTATGGGAAGTCAAGCGATCACGGTACTTTGCACAGAGTCATCCGGGATTGTAAAGATCTGGTCTGCCATAATGGTGGGCACCGCTAAATGTCGATCGCGTCCCTGTACCCATGTTGTGAGACCGCCGAAAGGATTGCTCGTAAAACCACTGATCGTCGGAAAAAACGTCTGTAAAATTGTGTATTGGGTACGTGGATCGGCAGGACTGCCAGGCAATGTGCTTTGTTGAAATAGAAATAAATATGTCAGCCTCCTTATGTCTCTGACCTCGAGATCCCTTTAAGTATTCATAGCCTGCTTTCAGCTTTAAAATAATGGAAACAAATCATGTATTCCTGCTTTCTGTCTGTCACAGATGCTTGTAAATATTGTGCACATGCCAATCACCATTTAATGACTAAAGATATTGTTCCAAACCTCTCTTGCACAGGAACATGAGGTGCTGATGAATTATGTGTGACATTGGATTCATAATATATATTTGTTTGTTTGGTCAGGCTTCATATCCTTGATTAATGGTTTAAAACGGCTGGCATGTTGGTGGGCTGACGGCTGGTGTGACCATAAGAAGATGGCGGCAGCAGGGTTTCTGAGGATAAATAATCATTTGTTCCTCGTTACGGCTCCGTGGTGTTAGATTTCGTTTAATGGTTAGGTTTGAGAGGGGGGGGGGGAAAAAGACGTTCCAGTCTAATGAACGAAGCACTCAGCAAGTGCTGCATCTGCTGCAATGCTGGACTTGCCATATGGAAATTTAATTATTCATTAGAAAAGAATGATGGTCCATGTGCCTGCACTGAGTACCACAGACCAAGCTATCAGCAGTAGCACATGACTGCTAAAGAGGATAGGGACAAAGAGAAAACAAAAAGCAGGCTTAAGATGTGACTTCCCAGCATGTGCGATAAACAGGAATACAAAGCAAGCCCCCAGCTCAGCTAGGAGTATTTCACACAAAATAAACATTGCCATTACAACGGCCATTAACGTGATCCTGAACTAAACCTGGGTAATATAAACTGAGTACATGATATTAAACTATATTATGAGGAGTTGCAACAGCAAAATCTGCATGTTTAAAGCCATTCTCCAGATAAGCCTTTTAAGACCATAGTTAACCGCTAGCTAGACGTAAAAGATGTAAATACAATGTCAAAAGAAAAGTCCTCCAATTGTCAATAAAAAGGGAATTACCTCAACAGGGATTATTATTATTGATTTATAAAGCACCAACATATTCCATAGTGCTTTACAAAGTAACAGAATAGCATTTTAATTAATACATATTAATATATTTTCCTTTTTTTTTACGCTCCTAAAAAGGTGGCAGCAGTAAAACATCTGAAGGGTGTTCACACTGTTATTATTTAGATTAAGGCTTAAAGTGGCCACTAACGGTCCAATTTCTAGCGAAAAATTGTTCGAGCGATCAGAAATTCTGATCGGACGAAAAATCGTTCACTACACCATCAACTAACCGATCATTGCTTCCTATCTATCACGACCACCAAGAAAATCCAATTTTTCGTTTCATTTTTTTCACTCGTTCATAATCGATTGTGTCCACCAATGGAGATTATTTACAACCAATCCGATCGGACAATTAGTGGCCAGCTTTAATTCCCACTTGCGCCGGATCATGTGTGACCAGGGGGAGTGGACAGTGTAGTGTCTGCTCTGATGGTCCGCTGTGGTCTGGCTGGACCCCGGGGCAGATGCGTTACTCCTATAAGTTATATGGGGAAAGTATCTGATCTTTCAAGGTTATCGCGGACAGCACAGAAGGATCCAATGGACCCGTTGAGGGCTGACAAGCTTCAGATATATAAAATATTGTCAGCTCTGCAATGGGCGAGAGTGGATAAAAAAACGAGTCAGAGAGATAACTAGAAAAACTTGTCGAACTTTATTATCTTTATTATCACAGCAAAATGAATGGAAGGTCATTTAAAGTGAGAGAAAGACACGCTCAGGTGCTTAAAAAGCATACTTCTATGTAGATTGTGATTAAAACATTTTTTTGCACAAAACATGGGGGAGATTGCATATATGTGCAACACCTGGATTGTTTGTGGAAAAGGCAATGTAGGTGTTTGATTTGTAAAATCAGTTATGTAAATTACGTATTACATTGAGCGCTGCCTGCTCACATCAAGTTTAAGGGGGTTTAGTGAGTACTCTAAAGGTGCCCATACATGCCAATCAGCCATCCAATCCATTTAGCTTGTGTTCGTTATTTATTACTTTCCATGCACAGCATGGTGCACTACTTGACTGCCCTCACGTGATGACCTCTTGCTGTTAGATATACTGATACATATGCATGAATGGAGATTTCACACAGGAGCTGTTATAGGGTGGTAAAATATGAAGTTTAAACACTAGGAGCCCATCTGTGTAAACTAGGCCTTCACAGACTGGTCCTCTTCTCTTCTAGTCTCAAGGAATGTCCTTGAGCTACTTGTGGTGCCCTTAAACTTTCTGCATGGGCCATTTATATATTTCTACAAGATGTTCACTTCTCCACCCTCACAACTCACTCCATCATATTATTTCAAGGGTAAAAACATTTTCTTCAATTAGCTTTTCTATAGAACTGAGACTCCACATGCTGCTAATTGAATTAGTTGCCCTTCCCAGCACCACTTCCAGTTCCAGGTCACTTATCTTGAAAAACTATGTGCACAACTGAAATGCCTATGAAAAGTAAGTTTCTACTGATGATTAGCATGGGGTAAAATGGTATCTGTCTTTCAATGCAGGAGGAGGGAAACTTCCCATCTTCATGAGCAACAGACTGGCATTGTCATGCTGGGATTGGGTCTATAACCGACACAAACACACAGATCTACTTCTATCAGTGTCCTACTTCGGTTGGCTGAAATAAGCTGATGTTTGTCATTTGACCTGGGAATCAGGAAATTTGGGCACCTGGGGCTAATGGACTATTTGGGTGACCCATTGATGCTAATGCAAAATATTGGCTATTGGGAGCCCAAAAAGAAATCTGGGCACCTGGAAAATAGTGAGCACTGAGCGCGTCCAACTGACATTTTTCATTTTAGGATTTAGTGATTTCAAAAATATTGTTTTGAAATTCATTTTGAAAATGATGACTAATGAACAATAATTCTCGGGTCAAAAATCAATTTGTTTACATGGATTGGTCAAGATGAGCGCCAAATAAATGTTGCATATGCATTGTAATGGCAAATGGGGTTTCGTCGTTTCACATTGTAAGCATTTTTCACAGCCACAAGATTCTGCTTCAGCAGACATTAATCAGCAAAGTCCACAATCTATAGAGACACATGGAAATGGAATGATGCCCACTATGTGAAAAAGGAAGTTTAACATCTATGGGTATTACTATCATTTATATTTTGCAAGAAGTTTTGAATCAGGATGATACCATTCATTGCTAACATAAAAGAATGAGAGTAAGGAAGCTTTCTGCTGTGCAGCCTTCATTTATATTTTGTACACATTTACACTCACAGAGGATTCCTTCAGACATGTGAGCAATGTTAGGGTGCATATGAGAAAGTCAAACCATTTGAGAACTGAGTCAAACCAATTCTCCGGTCCCCCACAACCTTAGTTTAGTTTTGGCAACTGAGCCCGTGAATGGCCACTGTGCCTATAAAGCCCTGGCTGTGCGCGTCCTCAATCACGCTCCCGTCGCTGGGAGTGTCCTGCACATGCGCAGTACTAGATCACACTGCGCATGCGCAGGACACTCCCTGCAATGGGCGCATGGCTGAAAGCCGCCTGCGGCAGAGACCATCGACTGGCTCAATCACCAAGAAACACAACTGAGTCGCTGAGGGGGAACGGAGTATTGGATTGTCCCGGCACCAGCACAGCGTTGCTGCAGGTGGCCGGTATAAGCCCCTCAAAAAAATCTTTTTTTTCGGTTCGCGTTAGGTTTCCTTTAATGAATAAAACTGCATAGTCACATCTTTACTGCTAGCAAGGGGCATCACTGTGGAATTTTTGTTTGTTGTGAAGTGAGCAGAAATAACACCTGTTCACCCAGAGTACTCTGGGGCAGAAGGCTGTGTGACATCATTGCATAGGCTAAGCATCACAAGGGGGGGGGGGGGGGTTGCCCCATATATAAATATTATATAGATATAGGAAGTGTTTGAACCTGGGATAATGAATGTAAAAATGGATCTCTTGAATAAAGTATTACAATCTCCTATGTCATTACGGTTACTCTTTCAGGATTGGCTATATTTCTGTCTGTGATTCTAATCATACTGCTTTACTAATAGCAATCTACTGTCTTCAAAGTCCTGACCTACTTGGAGGAAAACCCATTCACAGCAGTCACTGGGCTCAAACCATCTCGCATTAACCAATAACATAAATCAGAAGTACAGTCTGCAGTCCATTATAGCCCGATTAACTGTAATCTTAAAAGTCTAAGAACCTAAGTGTATAAGTAGACTTATAAATACATTTATTTCATCCACAAAGCTAACCTACCTCTGAACACCACATTTTAAGCATACAGTTTAATAGAATATTTTCTTTCTGTTTGACAGACAACAATTTACCTCTCTTCCTCTATCTGCAGCATTGTAAGAGCCAGGGCAGAATGACCTGGAGAGACTGTAATAAGCTGGACCACCATGGGAGGTCTTGCAGTAAAAGGAATGTTTCTCCAGCCGAGCCTCTTGGGAAGCAAAGCTACAAATCGCTGTTCTACTTCATTAACTCACACCCCATAATTTGGATTGTCAGCTGGAAGCCAAGTGGTAAGTGACAGCCAGCCTCCAAAGAGATTCCAGCAAAAAGCTGAGCCTCTATTCTCTACCGGGCGGCTAAAACAGATGGATTTCTTTACCAGCGTTCAGGAAAAATGTAGGAGTAGGAAATGAGTTACTAGATTCCGATACAGCGTTTCTTTTCACAGATGAAGATGTTTCAAAAGCCCAGCGAAACAATTAAATAATGCAAAAGGTTACAACATCAATTTAAGCAGCGTATGAGCCAAGAATGACTGCAGCAACTTTGCAATCCTGGCATTAAATAAAGGCAAACAGAACGCGAGTTGTACTGTTTCCCATTGAATGTGAACAGATAAATTCTGCATCAAGTCAAACATCTACAGGGAACACGGTTATTCACCATTTCCATAGAGCATCTATTACCACAATCTATCAGGCTTGTGTAATTATATATTTGAAAGACCCAACTCTGTGCAGTAATTGAAAGACCCAGCACTGTGCAGTAAACACAACAAATCATATTTCATCTCTCTGCAGCTTACAGTCGGCAGATAAATAGAAGAGATTGCTGATTGGCTGTTGTGAGTTTGTTCACGTTTCTCTGTGCCTCATTAAATACATGCCTATCGGCTTTATTTAATAACATAGCACAAGAGCACTGAAGTGTAGTCAGTAACATACATACAAATGGACAATCTCAGTTGCTAGGTCACCATATTGATTAAGATATTGACCCAGGAAATCTCCTCACTGCTTAGCTCACAATGCAGTAACCATGTTTGCGCCATTGTGAGGATTGTGGCAATATTAGCATGGTCAAAGACACAAAGGAAACCTGAGATGACTGAAGCGCAAGCATTTATACTTATCTGGGGCTGCCTTCAAGCCCCTGTAGGCTGTGTGCCCCCTCGCCATCCTCCTAGGCCGCTCTGTTCTCCCGTAGTAGTTAGCTTCAGTACTGCTGGACTACTGCACATGTGCGGCCCTGGCCCCTCTCATCCTTGGTCACGCTCCCATGACCGGTGGCCTCCTGCGCAGAAATCAGTCTTAGGAACTGTGCACGTGCATAACGCTACCGGCTATGGAAGCGCATTTGGGAGTTGCGAGCAGCCAAGACCAGGCATGTGCAGTGGAATGCGACTGAGTGCAACTGGAGAATTTACCTGAGAAGACTGCTGCAGGTGAATGTAGTGGCCAGGAGGGATGGTGAGGGAGACTACAGGGGACTGGAGGAAGCCATAGGTAAGTATAAATGCTTATACTTCTATCATCTTAGGTACACTTTAAAGGGGTTCAGTGGCATTCTAAAAAACAAACAAGCTGACACTTACCTGGGTGTTCTATCGGCCCCCTGCAGCTGTAATGTCCTGCGCCATCCTCCTACAATACTCCGTTCCTCGCCGCTGATCCTGGTCTAATATTTGTCTAAACAGACGAATAGTGCTCGCTCCCGCACATCATCGGGAGCTTACTGCGCAGACGCAGTACAAAGATGATGTCCAATGATGCGTGCGGGAGTGAGCACGCGCTCGGCCATGGCTGCGCAGCTGCAGGGTAATTACTCACGTGATTAAACTGGGAACGGCAGCGGGGAACCGAGCATCAGAGGAGAATGGCGTCAGACATTACAGCTGCAGGGGGCCGATAGAAGCCCCAGGTAAGTGTCAGATTGTTTTGTTTTTTAGAATGCCAAAGAACTCCTGTAACCTCCTAGGCGGTAACCCCGAGCTAGGGTCGGGGCGGAAAACCACAGCTAAGAGCGGTAATCCCGACCTCTGCTCGGGGTAGCCGTTGAAGGCTGTATGCAAAGTATAGTGCGCAGCGGGCGTTTGTACATACCTCCCAGGGGATCCCAACGTCGGCCACCATTCTTCTTCCTCTCCTCCGAGGCTCTGATTCCTCCTGGTGAGATCGCCGACTGTAGTCATGACCACAGCTGGCAATTTCACTTTAGAGTTGAAGCGCCACCCGGGGAATGGAGGGGAAACTGCAGCGCTGGAGCCAGGGAGGTGAGAGATTACAGAACTGCTGCAGATCTCCCTGGCAGGATGATTTTTTCCAGGTTTTAGGGTCTGAAAGGGTGCAAAAAAATTGCAACGTTTTTAGACCCTAAAATCCAGAAAGAGTCAAAACGCCAAGGGGGTTAAAGGAGATTATTGGAGTATGAAAGGTGTCTCTGTCATTGGAGTATGGAGTTATTGGAGTACGAAGGGTGTCGCTGCTGACCTTTAAAAAAGTGCTAATTGCTGGGCTGTTCTGCTGATTTTTTTTCCTGTAAAACAAGCCCAGAATGAGATTGCAGATCGAGTATAATGGTCCAATTCTAACATCACTGGCAGCACGTCAGCACGCCAACCAATTTTTTATTACAACCCATTGCAATAAACTTGAGTAAAATACTGCCACCATGACTCCATTTGCTAAGTTCGCTACAATGTCTGCAGCATTCCAGGTGAATATTTGAAGAATTTGTCCTCACCTGTACTGAGCAACAATATAAGACTGTTATTTGAAAATGTAACAAAACCAGACCAAGGGTCTGCAGAGATTAGTACAAACCTTTGCTCTATATATTATATAGAGAAATAAATAAAAAGCATTCACTTCATGAATCCCCCTAGACACCAGCCTAGGCAGCCTTACCATGAAACAAGACTGCTAATATATATAAAAAAACGGACTAAAAAGTAACATAATTCCCTCAGTATATATAAAGTGAAACAAAGGGAATTAGATATCTTGTAGTTTTACAGAAAAAAGACACAACGGAACCCACTGATACTTGTGCAGTGCTGCCTCTGTGTACAAGCATGGATGCAACGATGAAGATGGTCCTGTGAGGAATAGCGGGGCCGTCGCCGCGCAGGGCAGCATGGCGGCGGCCTCCGCTTCCCAGCCGGCGGCTTCTGACTCGCATACGGAGCCGCCGGCACAGAGCAGGGCAGTAGCCGCCACGCCTGGCGATATGGTGGCAGGCCCCGCATTCCAGCCGGCGGACTTCCGCCCACGAGCGTGCGCTGACCGGGGACCTGGCCTCACTGATGTGCAGAGGCAGAGGGTCATGCGCACGCGCGCGAGGTGGCAGGACATTTACCTTCTCCGCAGATGGGTCAGCTGATCCGGTGATCAGCTGACCTCAGCCAACCAATCACAGGCTGACCTTGGTTCCAGCCCCCTGGGCGGGCTGGTGGAACAGGGCTTCTGCATTTAAGCCCATAGATGTCATTTGCTCACTGTCTGCTGTCGTGAATACATTCTGTGTTAGCGCTCAGACCTTAGTGCAGTTCCCTGGTGTTGATACTAAGGATTTCACACCTTAGCTTAGGAATATTGTTGTATATTGATCTGTGTTTTGACTTTTGCTATCCCTGACTACTCTATCTCTTGCTGATCTTGTACCTTTGCCTATCTGATCCTTGTTGCTGACCTCTGCCTGTTTATCGATTACTCTTCTGCCTTCCGCTCCTGTACTGCCGCCATCATCTCTGTTGCCGAACCCTTGCCTGTCTGACCTTTCTCCCTTCAGTGGAACGTCTCCCACTGGAGGGTTATCTCTGAGGCTTGCCTCTCCGAGACGCCTGCCCCAAGCAGACGATTACTGCTGGGGGTCGAGATTCCTCACTCTGCCTGGTTAGATGATCTCACTCACGGGATTCCCATTCAGAGGTAACCACCCCTCTGAGGAATTGCCGTGTGGTGGACATTTCCACATCTTCTGATATTTTACTGTCTTTATTGTGTTCTTTTGCTGGTGTCCAGAGGTTAGCATTATATCGGATTATCGGTGATACTGCAGATCACCAATAATCGGGTATACATCTGCATTCTTGGTGATACTGCAGATCGCCAATAATCAGATTCTCTCTACGTGCTGACACCGATCATGACAGGTCCCAGCTGGCAGCAGAATAGTCACGGATGATCAAGGAACGTTTCCACCAACTGATTATGTAACTTTTTTTTTTTAAGTTACAGGTTTACTTTAAAGGACAGATGCGAGGAAAAAAAAACAGGATCTACTTACCGGGGGCTTTATCCAGCCCCTGGCAACCTACCTGTCCTTCGTTGCAGCTCTGGTGTCCCAGGATCCCCTGCGTTGCAGATGCCGACCTCTCTAAGTCGGCATCTACTGCACTTACGCAAGCGCATGGCTGTGCTGCTTGCTATCACGCTCATGCGGTCTAGAGCATCCTGTGAAGTACTGCGCCAGCTCAGAATGCTGCAGGCCACTAAGAGTGATTGTGAGCGTCCTCGCCAACCTACCAAGGTCGGCATCTGCAATGGAGGGGATCCCGGGACACCGGAGCTGTGATGAGGGACAGATAGGCTGCCAGGAGCTGGAGGAAGCTCCAGGTAAGTATATACTTTGATTTTTTTTTCCTTTTCCTCACAACTGTCCTTTAACCACTTCAGCCTTCAGTCCTTTTCACTTTATGCATCCGAGCAATGTTCACCTCCCATTCATTAGCCTATAACTTTATCACTACTTATCAGAATGAACTGATGTATATCTTGTTTTTTCCGCCAACAATTAGGCTTTCTTTGGGTGGTACATTTTGATAAGAGCCACTTTACTGTAAATGCATTTTAACAGGAAGAATAAGAGAAAAACGGAAAAAAATCAGTTTTCAGCCATTATAGTTTTAAAATAATACATGCCTCCATAATTAAAACTCACGGATTGTATTTGCCCATGTGTCCCGGTTATTACACCGTTAAAATTATGTCCCTATAACAATGTATGGCGACAATATTTTATTTAGAAATAAAGGTGCATTTTTCCGTTTTGCATCGATCACGATTTACAAGTTAAAAATAAAAAAAGTATAGAAATATTTCATCTTTACATTGATATTTAAAAAGTTTAGACCCTTAGGTAAATATTTACATGTTTTTTTTTGTTATTATTGTAATGTTTTTTTTTTTATATTAAACATTTTATTTGGGTATTTTTGGGGAGGGTGGGATGTAAACAGAACTCTTATAATATAAATGTGTGTTAAGGGTTTTTTTTTTACTTTTAGTTGTAGTATTACTTTTTGGCCACAAGATGGCGGCCATGAGTTTGTTTACATGACGTCACTCTAAGCGTAACATACGCTTAGAGGGACGTATGGGGGACGCAATAGCCAGAAAAAGCGGAGCTTCTGAGAGAAGCTGTCGCTTTTTCTGCGGGGGAGAGGAATCAGTGATCGGGCACCATAGCCCGATTCACTGATTCGTGGGCTAACGATCCGCGGCCGGGAGCGCGCGTGCACGCGATCGTCCGTGGGAGCGCGCGGACGCGCACATGGCCTCCTGGGCGTAGCTAGTACGTCCAGGAGGCCAAAGTAGTTAAAGTAAAAAATACAGTGTTACATACAGTAAGTGAAAAAATACCTAATTCTGCTAGATATTACTGGTCTGTAAAAAAAAAAAAAAAAAAAAAAAACTAGCATACTACTCAAAAGAACAAGAATTACACTAAAGCTGGACATACACTTATAGATTTCCAACCAATGTTCCAAAACAATTGATTCCTTTCTGAATACAATAGAATGGATTCAGAAGGAATTGATTCTTACTGTACACTGCATATCAATTTCCAAAAGATTCCCGCAAGGAAGTTGCACTGTTCATAGCAGTGCAAAGCTACAGGCCATTCATCTGCCAATGCTCTTGCCTCACCCCCGATTGTTTTAAATTTTCCATCCTGTCCGATCAATGCTGTCAATTGATTGTAAGTCAAAATTGATCAAAAATCTATTGATCTGACATTATGGAGAATCGATTCCCAGCAGATGAATCAAATCTGCGAGGAATCAAATGATAAAATCAATGAGCGTATGGCCACCTTAAAGCAGTAGGATTAGCCATACTATGCCAGGGGAAAAAAACACACATATATAGGTAGATAAATACTTGATCTACTTACATAACACATGTATGGTACTGTCCACGTTTTGATTTCAGTGAATTTTATATAGTAAATAAAGAGAATTCTGTTCCTGGTGGAAATCAAATCTTTTGCCCACAGTTTGAGGCTAAATACTGATGTCATTTCTTCCCTTAACTTGTTTTTCTTTTCTCCTCCAATTGCTGAGTCACCTCAGCCTTGCTTTTAAACACAAGTGAGCAGAGGATCATGTTTCAGCTAGGCAAATAGGCAGGGAAATAAAGGGAAGCGGAGGAATATATTATAGATAAAAAGAACCCCAGTATGCAACTGAATGGCAATGGCTATTAAAGGGCCAGTGCTCCTAAGGTATATCACATACCTTAGGAGCATTGACCCGTTAATAGCCATTGCCATTCAGTTGCATACTCCAAACCATAACAGCAGAAAAAGTTTTGAAAGTTTTAAATGCAGGATTAGCGTCTTTATCACTTCATACACTCACCTAGACCAGTTGCTGTTGAAATTTGATTTTTTGAGGTGACAATCCCGCTTTAAGAAGGTAGCAGAAAATAAATAAAAACACTCCTGTACTGGCACTTGGCAGCGTTGGCGGCATTTAGTTTCAATTCCTAGGCACAAGTTCTCATCACATCAGAATTCTTAATTTCAGTGGCCTTGCAGAGGTCCAGTTACTATCTTTTGTGTTTATCCACTAAGGATGGTAATTTAGGTCTAATTAACGGAACTGACTCACAAAGAGCTTTTCTCTTCCAGACTCCATTTAAATGTCTGAAACAACCAGTGAGATTGGGCTTTTTGCTCTTGTTCATCGCAGACTTTGGCAGAACAATGCCGTTATTGAGGCCTCCTGCTTTGCATACAGTCAGAGGTCTGGAGGTTATACACAATGTGAAATTCTTTAGATGGGATGAACAATAGGATTTAACAGCGTGTCCTCAGCTTTCATATTTTAGCTAAGCATCCATGTTTGAGTCAGCGAGACAACTTTCTCATCCTTCAGAGTCTTCTCTGCAGTCCACACCGTACCTTTGAAATGTTATCCGTTTGCCAGTTGCTGAATTTGATATCATGCTTTATGAGGGATCAATTTCCATGCAGCAGAGACAAAGACCAAGATGAAAGGAGAGTAGAAGGCAGCCAGCTCAAAGGTGCTGTGAAGCCATGGAAAGGAAAGCATGATAAAGCAGTTCTGCCACTCGTATGATATGAAGAATGAGCATGTAGCGATAAAACA
This sequence comes from Hyperolius riggenbachi, assembly GCF_040937935.1. Classification (NCBI taxonomy): domain Eukaryota; kingdom Metazoa; phylum Chordata; class Amphibia; order Anura; family Hyperoliidae; genus Hyperolius; species Hyperolius riggenbachi. The sequence continues at coordinate 326,853,702 of NC_090650.1, forward strand.
TGCACCATCCACGCACTGGAGAAAAGAACTCTTAAATGCATATGATAAAGACAAAACTAATTCCTGAATAATAAATAGTGAGGCTGAGGTAAGTGAGCTGAAAGCAAGGAAAAGTTACTTTGCACTTCAAACAATGAAAACTTTATTGACTTTGAAGATTAGAACAAGAACGTTTCAGTTTAGCTCGAATACTTTTAGCCGTAAGCGCGGTGAAATGCATGCTTGACAACAAGTGGAAAATGCGACAGGAAATGCACCACAATTGCGATATTCAGTGTGGAGGTGTCATAATTGAGCATGCATACAATTCTTTAGATTTTAAGCTCGCAAGGGCAGGGCTCTCACCCTTTTGTGTCATGGAATGTTATTAATTTAATTGCTTGCACTCTGTTAGACATTTATACATTTTAGTCATCATGTTAAATTTACAATTGTAATCAGCAGTGCTGTATTTTGTATCAGTGTTTATATTTGATGTATATCATTGTCTGTATCATTATGTATCCCTTGTTTGTTTTCTTACATTGTACAGCGCCACGGAATATGTTGGCGCTTTATAAATAAATAATAATAATACTGGCTTCAATTATCTTCTTCCTGTCTCATGCTGGAAAGGTCTGCACCCACTATGCGATTTTTACAATTTTTGCGATGACCAGCAATTTTTTTAGTGATGGTTTCCGCAACCTCGCACGCGATTACATGAACAACGTTTGGCAACGCACGGCCATAATGACCTTTATGGCGGATCGGATCTTTAAGATCCCCGATTCCCATGCAAAGTACTGCGATCATTTGAACTCTCCTTCGAGCCCGTCGTCTTTTAAAAGTTTTATAATTGAACCCAGTTAGCCCCCATTCCCAAATCCCACGCCTTCTATTAAAGCAGGAGCGTACTCAGAGCTGCTTTGCATAGGCATGACAGATCCAGACACATTCCGTCTCTACAGCAGAAGTCGGTTGGAGATTTTCATGCAGAGAGACAAAGACAGAGTGCCACGACGATTTGCCAGTGCCCTGTAACTATAGACTTGATGTAAAGCCAAGCCATGCAGGTTCACAACGTGCACCACAGTCAAGTACAACATTTTAATTTTAATTTTGCCAAAGGATTTCCAATACTGCCATCGCTGCAAAGCTCCAAGATCAAAGCCGTTTTTAATAAACAGAGCAGAGAATTCAGATGTGGTCAGACAAACAATATATCAAGCTTTGCTTTATCTTTAATATCTAGCAAACCAGTCATTTCATGATGGATATCAGTTAATTTCAGCATTACAGGGAAATGTCAAACTAAATGATTACATGTGTGCGGCAACGGCCGCCTGGAGACTTTATCTCTCGCTGAATCACTCCCATTTTTGAAAAGGTTTGCAACACACAAATGAGATTCCCTAGTGCTATCCACAGACGTTAGATGGCAATTACAACTGCTGAATAATCAGTAGGAGAATAGTCTTTCCAATAACATACAAGCGTAGATCACCCAACTGTCTCTAGTAATGTCTATGGAGGATAGAGAGAATAGAGCTGGACAACCTCAACCAGGTAAATCTAATACTGTGTGTCACCATGGATTGGCCGATTTTTTGACACCTAAATTTTGGGTGTAAGGTTTCGTCCTATCCACTGGGGATATACCGAGTGTAGTTTGTAGGGGCCCGGGTATGCAAAATGCGATGTAAAGCATGCTGCACAATGTATCTGTCTGGGCTTGCTTACTCTAGCACCCCTAGCAGCTTTCTGAAATGGCCACTAGAGCAGGGCTTTTCAATATTTTCACTAATTGTACCACTTTTATCACCTGAAAATGTAGAAGTACCACCCGTGGGCCTGCGCAGTAGAGCGGACCCGATCAGGCTCGGCTGTTTCCACCAAAATCAAAGTGGAGAGCTGTAAGGCGTATGCGGGTATGCTGACAAGGAGATCTTTGGGCATCCTTTTGCTGTATCCTCTCTACTGTGGAGGAAGGTGGAAGCCTCTTTAGCCCCCGAGGTCCTCGCTGTGCTGCCCTGCAGAATAGTTCAGACCTCAGATCCGCAGTAACCCGACTGTCACTGTGCACAGATTGCCTGGCTGTCTCTTCACCACTGATATGAGGTCTGAAGTATGCCGCAGGGCAGCACAGCGGGGAGCGAACGAGGGGAGCTGAACTTTGTGGAGGCAAGATAGGATGTGACAAGTGGCAGACAAACCTGGTGTGTACCACCTGGCCAACAGCAAAGTACCACTGGTGGTACGCGTACCACAGGTTGAAAAGCCCTGCACTAGAGCTCTAGACTCACTGTGGTCACATCGCAGTGATCCTGAAGCTCTTCTGACCAGGTCAGATACTGCACAGAACACTAGATGAAGCCAGCATGAGTGAGAACAGGTAGCTATACATACTAAAGCACGCTCATACATCGTACATGCACACCACCAAATCGGTACTCTGCATGGGGGCCATTTGGCGGGTCATAGCATTTTGCTTGATGGTGTGGACTTAGAGGCTTAGAGGAGTGGACAGTCTTGGTAGAAGTGACAATATTGCTGAGTGGCAATTGAGTCTTGTAATAATAAATTACATTTATATTATGAAGAATTTATTTACATGCTGTAGTTTCCTTATAAAGCTGAAATATGTATGGGTAGGTAAATCGCGTACGTACAAAAAGGGCGCCTGGACAAAAAGGGCGCGGGGTGTAAACGCTAATTAACAATTAATCTTTAATAGCGTTTATAAAAATAGTGTGCTATATTTCGTTTACAAATAATGTTTAACAAATTTATAAATCATTAAATAATGTTTATGAAATCGGCAATTGTGAAAACTTTAATCTTCCTTGTTTCAAAAGTGAAACTTATAATTACGTTTATTGAAATAACGATAATATATGATTCATTGTTATAATTGTATATTATTGTGAATAACCTTCATTTATGGTTTGTTCTTATAATAAAATCTGAAAATATTCTTTATAACGATGATATAAATATAACTACGCTCGTAATAAGTGTTGTAAAACATTAGTAAATATTACTAAAATTGTAGTAAAACTATACCTAAGCCTACTCTCACACAGAACCCTCCCTGTACCTATCCCTAACCCCTAGACCCCCCTGGTGGTGCCTAAACCTAAGACCCCCCTGGTGGTGCCTAACCCTAAGACCCCCCTGGTGGTGCCTAAACCTAAGACCCCCCTGGTGATGCCTAACCCTAACCACCCCCCTTAGTCATCGCTTTATTATGTGGATAATAATGTTTTACAAATTGTGACTCCAAAAAATATATTCCAATTTACATTACGTACTGATCGCTTTATTTTGTGAATAATGTTTTAAAAACAGTAAGGGAAAAAACTTTAAATAAAAAAATATATTGCAATTTACATTACGTACTGATCGCTTTATTATGTGAATAATGTTTTAAAAACAGTAAAGGATAAAACTTTAAATAATGTTTTAATTATTTAAATAAGATAAATATGTTTAGTATTTTCATAAACGTTAATTCGGCACGGGTGCATTTTATAAACGTAAATCACCACAAGCTCAGTTATAAATCATTAAACATCTCCGGGCGCCGTTTGTAAACTTTATTTAGCTCCGGGCGCCGTTTGTAAACTTTATTTAGCTCCGGCGCCCTTTTTTCCTGCTCGGCGGCCATTAAACCTAAGACCCCCCTGGTGGTGCCTAAACCTAAGACCCCCCTGGTGGTGCCTAAACCTAAGACCCCCCTGGTGGTGCCTAAACCTAAGACCCCCCTGGTGGTGCTTAAAACTAACCACCCCAAAGCCCTCCCTGTACCTATCCCTAACCCCTAGACCCCCTGGTGGTGCCTAAACCTAAGACCCCCCTGGTGGTGCCTAACCCTAAGACCCCCCTGGTGGTGCCTAAACCTAAGACCCCCTGGTGGTGCCTAAACCTAAGACCCCCCTGGTGGTGCCTAAACCTAAGACCCCCCTGGTGGTGCCTAACCCTAAGACCCCCCTGGTGGTGCCTAAACCTAAGACCCCCTGGTGGTGCCTAAACCTCAGACCCCCCTGGTGGTGCCTAAACCTAAGACCCCCCTGGTGGTGCTTAAAACTAACCACCCCAAAGCCCTCCTTGTACCTATCCCTAACCCCTAGACCCCCTGGTGGTGCCTAAACCTAAGACCCCCCTGGTGGTGCCTAACCCTAAGACCCCCCTGGTGGTGCCTAAACCTAAGACCCCCCTGGTGGTGCCTAAACCTAAGACCCCCCCTGGTGGTGCCTAAACCTAAGACCCCCCTGGTGGTGCCTAAACCTAAGACCCCCTGGTGGTGCCTAAACCTAAGACCTCCCTGGTGGTGCCTAAACCTAAGACCCCCCTGGTGGTGCTTAAAACTAACCACCCCAAAGCCCTCCCTGTACCTATCCCTAACCCCTAGACCCCCTGGTGGTGCCTAAACCTAAGACCCCCCTGGTGGTGCCTAACCCTAAGACCCCCCTGGTGGTGCCTAAACCTAAGACCCCCCTGGTGATGCCTAACCCTAACCACCCCCCTTAGTCATCGCTTTATTATGTGGATAATAATGTTTTACAAATTGTGACTCCAAAAAATATATTCCAATTTACATTACGTACTGATCGCTTTATTTTGTGAATAATGTTTTAAAAACAGTAAGGGATAAAACTTTAAATAAAAAAATATATTGCAATTTACATTACGTACTGATCGCTTTATTTTGTGAATAATGTTTTAAAAACAGTAAAGGATAAAACTTTAAATAATGTTTTAATTATTTAAATAAGATAAATATGTTTAGTATTTTCATAAACGTTAATTCGGCACGGGTGCATTTTATAAACGTAAATCACCACAAGCTCAGTTATAAATCATTAAACATCTCCGGGCGCCGTTTGTAAACTTTATTTAGCTCCGAGCGCCGTTTGTAAACTTTATTTAGCTCCGGCGCCGTTTGTAAACTTTATTTAGCTCCGGCGCCCTTTTTTCCTGCTCGGCGCCCATTAAACGTTATTTATTATGGGAGTGAATGGCGGCGCCCTTTTTGTCCACTAGCTGCCTGCGCCATTTTTTCCCAGCTCCAGGAAAATCAACTGCTCAAAGTGAACTCGAAACCAAAAAAAGTTAGCTACTTTCCTATGAAGAAGGAAGCCTCCAGATGCTTCCCGTGTCCTCCTTGTCCCCACCGTTGCTATATGTAGAATCTCTGAACACATCTGAAAAGAGCCTGTTGCGTTTGTTGCCGCCATTACGAGCATGGCCATATGGCACTTGTGCAAGTATGAACAACAGAGTACCCTCTATATGAGGGGACTGTTAATAAAACTTAACTTTTAATAATGATTTATAAAATTCACTAACTAACTGCTTTCATAACAAATACATACTCTGTGTAAATAACTGAGCTAAGGGTACATTATAAGTACAACAAATTGTTATTTTATTATTACCTTGTATTTTACACCCTAGCACTATTGCACTTATAGCACATTGGCCCATATGCAATTAACATTTTCTCCTGAGTTTTCTCCTGGGAGATAATTTTTCATCTTCGATTTAGATTAACTTTTCAGCATTTTGCAATGGAAAAAGTACCACAAAGTAGGTGAAAAAGTACTATCAAAATTATTTTGAGTATTTTTTTGCTTGCTGGTAATTTAAAAGGCATTTTATTGACAAGTTTGAAAATATCACCTAGTAGAAAACTCAGGTGAAAAAAATTAATTGCATATGGGCCATTATGTTTTCCCTTGAAAAAGCTTCATTATCGAAGTGAAACACGTTGGGTTTATTTGTGGTGGGGGGTATTGTGTAATATACTTTTTGATATCGCTGAGCTGAAGGAGTGTGATTGCGATCACATTGTTGTACTTATAATGTACCCCTAGCTCAGTTACTTACACAGTGTATGTATTTGTTATGAAAGCAGTTAGTTAGTGAATTTTATAAATCATTATTAAAAGTTAAGTTTTATTAACAGTCCCCTCATATAGAGGGTACTCTGTTGTTCATTTAGGATTTCAGGTGCTGTGAAGGTTACTTGTGCAAGTATATCAGCGCCTATGTAGTAAGCCAAAGCGGCTCGTCAACGAGCAGATCCATGCTACTGAGTAGGCACAGCCACACTCGCACAGGTGCTGTTCAGCTGTGTTTGTGCACGAAGGTGATGGTCCTGAACTTAAACAACATGGAAACAAAACATAATACGTGATACGATGCCTACAAGTGAAAATGAAAAACATTAATTTCCTTCTAACATATTCACAGGGGTTGGAAATCCAACCCAACAGACTGTCACCTCCAGTACTTTGTAGAAGTTAACCCCACTTACTCACAGACCCCTTCTTATGTGTGAAGAGTGATTTGTGTTGATTCTATAATGAATTGATGTAATTTTTTTCTATTTTCTCTCTCTAAACACAGGAACCAGACTTACCATTCTCCAATTAGGAAAATTGCAGCATCTATAAGCATTTGTTTGACCTTGTCCTTAACCTGGTTAGTTGTTAGAAATGAACACTGCTAATTTTATATATCACTTTTTCAACCATTCTAACAGATTTGACATATTTGTTGAGGTTGGTTGCAATAAAAACACCTGAAATGTTTGTTATGTTTAGCCGGAAACGTTCAGACTTTACGGTTTTGCCATTTTGAACTGCAGACATAATGAAAGGTTCTGTCTGTGTGATCATGAGCTCTGACACCTGTGGAGGACTGTAAGTACACCCATATGGGAAAATTCCAATATTTAATTTCCAAAGCCTTGACAAGCATAATGACACAAATAGCTAAAGCTGGACCTTAGGAAAAATACAAAACTCTACTTAATTCACTTTTATGAATTATCTAGGCATAGTGCTCTTGCGTTGCAGTGCTGAGTCTCCGGTTTGTCCCAAAAACAAACAGACTAGTTAATTGGCTTCCCCCAAAATTGGCTCTAGATTATGATGGACATATGACTATGGTAGGGATTAGATTGTAAGATACTACTAGGGACAATTAGTCACATGACTATAAATAACTATTTTGCTGCTTTTAGCAAAGCACACTTGTCTTAACTCACACCACACTCACTAGTGATACCGTCACCCATGCTACAAGGAAAATACGGAGCAGATAGGAAAGATGATGCGTTCTGAAGTTTCCTGATCGCATATTATGCGTTTTTCGAATTACTGTATGGGGCAGAAACTGAATAGGGCAGAAATGCAATCATGCTAAAAATGTAGCAAGCACCGCATTCCCGATTCGGCTCAAATCAGATCATGTTAGTGGAAATGGCACATTGCGATTTACATAATCCCATCGGTGGTGCGATCAGATGAAATGCATGGAATGAAAAAAGACCCACACTGTTTACGTAGAGCTAATAAATAGCTGGATTTGCCAGGATGTAATTTCTACAACTACAGACCACATAACAAAAGATGCAGGGCAACACTTATTGCAGAAAAGAGATACTATCACGTATCTTATCAGTTAGGGCCAGTACACACTGCTTTTAATCGCAACGTCTATTGGAAAATCATGAAAATCATGAAGACCTGTACACACTGGTGCAATGCGATGTTTTTCTATTTTCATAAAGGCTTTGCAATTTAAAAATCACATGTGATTTTAAAAACGCAGCACAAGCGCAGCAGTGTGCACAGGCCCTTAATATTTCCATTTATTACAATAAACTTCACTCATATTTATATTTTTTACTTTCTAGAGGCTTATAACACACTTGGGGCCTGATTCACAAAGCGGTGCAAAGTGTTTGCACGCCTGTAAAAAGCCCTTTATCACGCCTAAACTCAGTTTAGGCGTGATAAAATGAAACTCGTGCGAAATTCCCGCGCGCAAAGTCTTGCGCGCGCAATCGCGCGGTGCACGGTGCAGTGCGCGCGATGCGCCCATTAAATCCTATGGGCGCTGCGCGCGGAGTTGCGTGATTGCGTGCGCAAAACTTTGCGCGCGGGACTTTGTGCGCGATAAAGAGCACAAAACGGTGCTAACTCAGCAGTGCAAAGGTTATCGCGCCTAAAGTCTTTTATGCGTGATAACTGAGTTATCACCGCTTTGTGAATCAGGCCCATGGCCTGGTAATAAGCGAGGAATTGTTTACTTGCTCTACTTTTACTCCAAATAACCAGATTGCTGAAAACTATGCTTACGAAATTCTTGTAAACCTAACTGAGTATTTCAAACAGAAAAAATAACACAATATAATATTATTATTTTTACAGGATCAGTGCTTAAAAAATAAATAAATAAGCAAACAAGTCTATTTTTGAGATTTTAGCTTAGCATGGTTTCAGGACTCTTCAATTCAATGTGTTCTTTTTTAAATTGGGCCACTTGCTGATTAACTATGTTAGGAAAGTGACGCTCAGCTTTCTTCGTGCTTAGTGCATTGTTTGTAGACCCTATTATTTACTTCCAGTGGTAGAAGAATAGGGACAGGCACTGGAGGTGGGATAACTAAACTGCAGTCATTTCATAAATTATGAATACTTACATGTTATGTATTGGTGAAAATATACAAATGCAGCAGATCAGCAACAGGATCCCCGGCCCGAAGCCTATTTCACAACAATACACTTCTTCAGATGGTAATAAAAAGTGGGTTACCTACCTATTTACCCTTAATTATTTTATGAAAAAGAGAATGTAAAGCATTACAGATTTATTTCAATAAAGATGGATGCAGAAACAACTATAATATAACCATGACTATAGCATCTTAACAACATAGTCCATATTGACCCGTGTAATGCTTCTTCAGGACAAAGCATACAGCAGTCAAATGAGTTTTCCTTCCGATGGGAAAGGAACATTTCAAGATATACAGTAATAGCTCAGGGTAAAAAGAAAGGATAACATTCAACAAGTGACTTGCAAAAAATATACCACAAGTAACTATCACAATGTAAATGCTGTGGCGGTGGTGGTAGTAAACCTTTTTGAGGAGTGTTTTTTTAATCTCGGAATCGGTACCCTAAATTAGATTGGGTTTGCGGTGTTGCTAGCTAGCTAGGAGCGTATCAAGAATAAGTTGATATGTTTCCCATAGTTGGAAGAAAACCAGGTGCCCCATGTTGTCTGAAAGAGGCTGGTGTCTTATTTAATAAGACTCCTGTGGTGTTCATTTAAACAGATTTTGGTCACTCTTTGTATTAACTTGTCCCAACTCAGATCTTTGGATAACCATGAGTGAGCTAACTCAGATCTTTGGATAACCATGAGTGAGCTAACTCAGATCCTTGGATAACCATGAGTGAGCTAACTCAGATCCTTGGATAACCATGAGTGAGCTAACTCAGATCCTTGGATAACCATGAGTGAGCTAACTCGGATCCTTGAATAACCATGAGTGAGCTAACTCAGATCGTTGGATAAGCATGAGTGAGCTAACTCGGATCCTTGGATAACCATGAGTGAGCTATGTGGTTTCTGCAGGCCATAATTATCTTAGAGAAAAGGAGGTTCACGATGTGCGATAGCTACTTTAGCCTTGTGTTAAAGTGTACCTGAGACGAGAAGCATCTCAGGTACCTTACTTACCTGGGGCTTCCTTAAGCCCCCTTGAGTGCACCCGTTCCTTGCCGTCCCCCCGGGTGGCTCCTGTCACCCTCAATAGTGGCCGAAAGCCTGGCCGAGTCACACATGCGCTACCAGGTGTGCTCCCCTGTTGCGCTACCATAGCAGGGAGCATTTTGTGCTTGCTCAGTACTACTGCGCAGATGCAGAACACTCCCAGGGACGGGAGCGGAATAGGGGAGTGTGCCTCCCTTTTCGGACACTATTGCAGGTGACTGGAGCCATCCGAGAAGATGGCGATGTACAAGCGGCCTCAAGTGGGCTTAAGGAAGCCCCAGGTAAGTATGGAACCTGAGACACTTCTCGTCTCAGGTTCTCTTTAAGTAAACCATGGAGAGAAGATCTTGTGGCCATCACTCCAAAGTTCCTGAGGTATTAAAGGGTTACCTACCTCTTGGCGCAATAAAGCAAGAAAAGTGTGGTTTTTTTTCACATAATTAGAAAACTGATATAGTTACAGGAGTACAAAAGCTAAGAAAATGTAATCTTTTGTATCTGGGAAAATGCAGAGTGGTTTGTTTTGAAAGGAGCGGGAAAACTAAAATAGTATGTGTTCTTTGAAAAACTGAATTTCTCTCATTATGCGTGAGGAAATGTGTCACTTTAAGCAAATTTCCTTCATTTAGCACAATTGTAAAACCATCTTTCTCTTTTCCCTCTCACTGCATACATTGAGGCTGAATCACTTACAGAAGTCTGCATTGCTGTCTCTTTAAAGTCAGCAGAGGACAGAGTGACAGCTCTGAAGGTGTGAGACAAAAGAACACAAAGCTGGAACCATTTGCATACCTCTCAGAGAAGACTGATTGGCTAGATTGTGCACAATGGCAACTAAGAGGAAGGATGCTAGGAATCTGTCAAAACGCAAAGCAAACCTGACATATAATTAAGAAAATTGGTTACTAGTACAAAAACATGAAAGCTGACAGTAGCAAGTCAGATATCATTACTTTTAAATTTCCCATGGCGTTGCAGTACAAACAACTCTGGTTTTAAGTAGTTCAAAGTGATGGCATAACAGCAGGTAAAAATATTTGTTTTATACACAGCTGGTAAATGTCTTGCACCTAAACCAATAGAATGTATTCATGTCCATGTCACCTCCTCCTCCTCCCAGCAACCACTTGCTCTATGCTGCCCCCTCTGGCTCCTGATTTCATGTCATGCATTTGGGAGCAATCAGCAGAGCAAGACTGCCAGGAATCGGAGGAGACCTGATGGAACAGAAGCAGGTAAAGGGAATGAGGAGGAGCGGGCGCCAGGTGGGTTGGGGGTGGTGCGTGGTGTGTGTGCACTTCCAAGACAAAAGCATGAGAGAACCCTTTCTTTTAGAGCTTACAATCTAAAGGAATATGGAGGAAACAAGGAGGTGGGTTCATATCTAATATTTGTACCTAATGTGATTTTAGGTTATATTTAGTAAGGAGCACAATTTGGCCAGAGATTGAAGGGGAGCAGTCTAAGTTGGGGATATGTTTGTTTGAAAAACTGCATTTTGAGGGAGAGCTTAAAGAGCATCTGTATTAAGAAAAAATGCCCCTGGGGGGTATTCACCTCAGGAGGGAGAAGCCTCTGGATCCTATCGAGGCTTCCCCCATCCTCCGTCCTATGGCAGCAGCGATACAGCTTCCGGAACGGCGGGTATGTAAATATTTACCTTCCCGGCTCCAGCGCAGGCGCAGAAATAGGCGGAAGTAGCCGATCACAGTCGGGGGTCCGCTCTACTGCGCAGGTGCAAGTCTCTTGCATCTGCGCAGTAGAGCGGACCCGACTTGGATCCGCTATTTCTATCTATTTCCGAGCGAAGAGCCGCAACAGCGCCACCTGTTGAAGCCAGGGAAAGTAAATATTGCACAGCCTGAAAATTGTCAGCTGTGCCTTTCAAATGGCAGACAGAGACCACCGTGGGACGGAGGAGGACGGGGAAGCCTCGATAGGGGCATTTTTTTTTTTTTATACAGAGTCTCTTTAATGATTTTAAAGGTTGGAGAGTGATGGTTGTGATCTGGAAGGAAACTGCAGATGAGGGGTGAGGCATGTTATAAATCTTGTATACATTAATGAGAGGAGGTGATTCTAGAGGAGAAGAGAAAAATTTCGCATACAGAACCCTGATTGCAGTTGGGGTGGTATCTGTATTTGGAAACTAGTGAAAAGATGTACGGGAGAGAGATTGTGGAGAGCTTTGTAGGTTAGAGTTAAGAAAAATGAATTAAAATTTTATAAAATAATGAATATATAAACTTTGTCAATATCGATGATATTTGGCCAAAACGGTTACAACCAATCCTGGAAGGTTATTCTGATACGGTATACAAATATGGTTAATCAATACACAAAGCAATGGACAAACCAGTGAAAAGTACAACTTACTAGTCTAACTGACGTACGTAAATAAAAACATGGTGTATATATTTGTTCAATGGCATTATTTAACTGGGTGCAGAATATCAAGGTTATTTACACACCTTGATCATCACTATGATGTGTGACAGCGTCAATTCTATATCTGTGACCCGATTTGCATAACTTCTGTCCGTCATCTGCTCATCAAGTGTGTGTGATCACAAGTTTCTGTCAGGGCTCACTTTCCTATTTGTGACCTAAACACTAATTTCAGACCTGCAGACTCGCATATGTGAATGATCCCAGATGCGTGTGATAGGCAGTAGTAGGGAGAAGAAGGTGGAAGCGGAAGTGCAAGGAAATGGTACCAAGAATCAAGAATGAGCATTAAAGAAAACCTGAACTGAAAATAAAATTCAAAGTAAACATACACAAGTCATACTTACCTCCTGTGTAGTCTACTACTCAATCTATTTTTCCTCTCCTGCCTCCTGTTTGTCCACTGTGATCAAGGGAATTCTCCGTCCTCCATTTTGAAAATGGCTATTACCCTATAACAGCTTCCTGGTCAGCACACTGTTAAACTGTAACATCGCCCACTTGAGCCATAGGGAAACATGCACACATCAGTTCTCCTCTCAGCTGTAACTGACAGCAACTGATACATAACTGACAGCAACTGATATATTTCAGTTCTGACAAAATGTTGTCAGAACTGGAAGGGATCACTGTAAGAATAAAATGGTGAGTTTCTGAGAGGAACTGATGGCAAGGTAACTATGTAATGTTCATTTGAAGTTACCTCATGTGTTTATTTTAAATAATTTTACTCAGTACAGGTTCCCTTTAAGAAGGAGCAACAAAGTATAATCTGTAAAATGTTCTGAAAGCAAATACAGTCCTGCCAGGCATAAAAGGAAAAAAATATATATATCGTTGACAAAGGTTTAGCACACAAATCTGGAAAACATAACTCAGCATCTATTGTTTCGTTGGATCGGTGGAGTATCCTGAATTAAAGATTATTCAGTAAGGCAACATAAAAAAGCAATGATGATGATCTGCACAAGTGCAGTAACCCAAAGCAAGCAATCAGAATTTGTCTTTCAGTTACCTGATTCCAGAAAGGTTAAATATGATAGAAAGCTATGGTTTACTGTCCTTTTCCTACGCATGACTGCTATTTGCACTAGGCACTAAACTAACAAAAAAGACCGGAAATTACATTCATGGCAAGTGTTGGCAGTGGCTGCACAGCTAATACAGCCATTCAGTATGGAAAGATCAGAAAACCCCTCTGATCGCACATCTGGGTATATTCAGTAAACTGCAGTAAGCAGAATAATGAGTGTACAGTCTTACTGCATGATGAGCAGAGGGTAATGCATCATCATGTTTTAAATTATGCTTTGCTTATTATGCCGTAAGACTTTAGGCATGTTATTCTGCTTACTACAGTGAATACAAAAAGTCTCCTGTTTACTTTACATGGTGTGAAAAATGAAAAACTTTTGAGTGGCAACTGTGCAAGTTGGCCAGACTGGCTAAAGCTGACAGAAAAGCTACAGTAACTCAGGTAACCACTTTTTACAACTGTGGTCTGTAGAAAAGGATCTCAAAATGCATAAAAGGGTGGGGTGGAGGAGCTCAAAATATACGGGTGTTAATCGTTTACCTCTCCAGAAGATACAGACACCAGTTCAACTGGAACGTCCCCGAAACCTAACAATAGAGACCATTGGGATCCTGGTCTCGCTCTACTTTTTTTAGATGTTTTTGGTCCCTTGGTCCCTACAAGAACCACTGAACCTCTTCTACATCACATAATGCAAAACACAAAAACAAACACCAAACGGAAAGCATTGTTGCAGTGAACACAACTATGCCAAACTTGGACAGCTCTGATGATCCCAATTTCTGCTCGGCACACAGACGGTAATGTCAGAGTGTGGCTTAAACTTGAATCTATGGGGTCTACTCATTCATGGAAGTTAAGCAGCACATGCAAATTTTACCAGGAGTTACATAAACCATGTATAGTTTCCATAACTCACATTATACTCACATCACATGCATTGGTGCTGGTGATTTGGGATGTGTCAGAAAGGAAGATTCATAACATCAACATGCCATCAAGTCACAATGGGCCATAATCTTGAAGAAAGGTTTCTTGTGGTAACCATGGTCTTAATGTCTTGGGTTGTTCTTAGAGCAAATGCAGACCCGACCAAATACTAGTATATTGTTCCTAATAAAAATGCCATTTTACAGAATAAAGTGCAATACTAGCTTTGACATAACTGAGGTTTCAGTTAACACCAACTGTCATAAAAGTGCTTTTACTTAGTACTGAGAGCATCTCCTCAGCTATAGAGGCAGCCTGCAGGCCGAAAGCCATATTTTGAGTGAGAACATGCCATTCTTTGCAGAGTCTCATTGGTCAGTTTGTAGCACATGACATACACAACATATCTTGAAATGCAGAGTAACTATAAGCAGAGCAGAGATTCCAGTTATTATTAGCCCCAGTGAGGCTATGTGGAGCACTTCACAGCACATCAAAGTAGTGTGTATTTCTCAAAAGAAACTTTAATCCTTTATGAATGATCAAAGTTTCCTTTGCAAAATCCTTTGATAGGAAGTGAAGTGTAAAAGGAGCCAGTTTACTATGCAATTATGCTGCCCACAGACACAGATGGAACTGTATGATAAAACACTCTTTTTAATAGAACAGCCACATCTATATAATACAGGTAGTCCCTGGTTAAAGAACGAGATAGGGACTATAGATTTGTTCTTAACTTGAATCCGTTCTTAAAGAGAACCCGAGGCGGGGTTCTTACATCGCAATCCGCATACAGAGGCTGGGTTTGTCTATAGAGCCCAGCCTCTGTTGCTAGTTAGTTTCCTCCAAAGCCCCCCCCCCCCCCCTGCGCGCTGTCAGACCCCATAAAACACAGCAGCGTGTAGCAGCCGGCTGTGTTTATCTCACTAATGTCAGTCTCCGCTCTCCCCCGCCTCCTGAATCGCTCCGGTCCCCGCCCACGTCCCTTCCCTCCCCGCTGATTGGAGGGAAGGGACGCGGGCGGGAACCGGAGCGATTCGGAAGGCGGGGGAGCAGCCGAGACTGACATTCGTGAGGTAAACACAGCCGCATAGCGCAGCTGTGTTTTATGGGGTCTGACAGCGCGCACGGGGGTCTTTGGAGGAAACTAGCTAGCAACAGAGGCTGAGCTCTATAGACAGACCCAGCCTCTGATTGCGATATAAGAACCCCGCCTCGGGTTCTCTTTAAGTCGGGACGTTTGAAACCGCTTCTTCAAACTTCCCCCACGGAAATGACATCATCGCAACGGGATTGGGCCGTTCGTATTGTTCGTAAGTCCAGCATCTGTAAACCGGGGACTACCAGTAAACTGTAATCTTGGGAACTATCAATTTATTGCAACAGTGTTTTAATCGAATGTGAAGAAACCAGCAAAAAGGAGAAATAGACATTTTCGATTACATTAAAGCGATCATTTTTCAAGCCTTGATCACAATGCAGATTCCAGGGTGTTTAAATACCCTGACTGGTGCCCGGGACTAATCTTCAATGCCTTAAAGAGAAACTCTGACCAAGAATTGAACTTTATCCCAATCAGTAGCTGATACCCCCTTTTACATGAGAAATCTATTCCTTTTCACAAACAGACCATCAGGGGGCGATGTATGACTGATATTGTGGTGAAACCCCTCCCACAAAGAAATTCTGAGTACGTACTCTTGGCAGTTTCCTGTCTGTGAACCCTGTCGCATTGTGGGAAATAGCTGTTTACAGCTGTTTCAAACTGCCAAAAAAGCATGCAGCAGCTACATCACTTGCCAGCAGTAAAAATAGCACCATGTAATAAATGTCAGAATGTAAATCAGGGATTTAAAAGATTTTACAATGGGCAAACACTGACTAAATCATTTATACATAATTATTGTAAAAATGAAGCGCTTTTTTATATCATTTTCACTGGAGTTCCTCTTTAAGCTACAATATTTGACCAGAGGAAGCGGCTTATGCCGTGAAACGCATTGTCTACAAGTGCTCAATAAAGAAACTATTTTTTTTAACCTTTAAACACTAGATCTACTTATTGAAGGTAGGATGTCCTTCTTTTAGTTTTATATACACGTTTACTTATATATATATATACTATTCTTTTTTGCGTGCTTCCAGAAATTCTACTTCTACTTAATACCCTCAAAGTACTATTCAAAACTTGTGGTAGGATTGTTGTATGGATGAAGTGGTAAAAAACAAAAACAAAATGCTACTTGCAGACTGGCTACCACCCTCGATAGCATACATGTTTAGGGTTTGTGGGAGTTTTTACGGAAGAGCAGAAAACACTATGCGATTATGAAGGTTGCACAATTACTGTTGTTTACAGTCCTCATAACAGTCAGTATGAACTAAGCCCTAAGATGTTTGTGCAGGGGACCCACTAAAATACTCTTGTGATTTCCTACCATGTAAAAGTTCTCCTCTTCCTAATCAGGTCAGCAAACAATGTGCAGAAATTAAACCATAGCATGGATGTATCTGTAGCTCTCTGAAGACTCACTCCCTACCTTCTATTAAGTCACACTGTCTGCACTTTCTGTGTAGGGATAGGACAGCTGCTTTGTGTGTTCAGTACTGTCAGGGTGAGCCTAAAGCAGCAAAACAATTGATCCTTTTCTGATTGGAACTTGATCGGAGAGGGACCGATTCCTACCATATACAGCAGATAGATTTTGAACAGATTTCTGCAAGATATCTATTGAGCCACAGTGTTGCACTGTCCGATGCCATCGATCGACCACTGTTCCTGCCCCACCCCCAATTGACAAGAGATTTTTCGTCCTGTTCAATCAACAATTATATTTAATTTTCAGTCAGATTTAACCAGAGTAGTAGAAACTGCTGGGAATAAAAGAGAAAACTCGATGATTTAAAAAGTACTAGGGATTGCATACTGAGAGCAGACAGTATGAGGCATTAGGCAGAAGAGAGTGAGGAGGGGTTTAGCAGAAAGTTTGGTAGATCTGACTGTGCTACAGTCAAATTTCATAACAGATGTGCAGGAGTAAAACTATCGTAAAACAACACTTGCTTTTAAAAACTGATAATGAAAAAAAAAACAAAAAAAACACTGCAATGACAAACAATTCAATTGTGCTAAACATCATACATCTAACGCAACTTTTAAAATCTCCGAAATGTTACTTTACTTTTGCAACCCTACTTACTATAATAAATAAATAAATGTACTCCTGGGATACCATCATTTCCATTTATTGAAATGAATCCATGTATCCTCCCCAGTCTGATTGGAGGTAGAAGTATTTTATGGGAACAAATTTGTGACAGATGTATAAAACATCAAATAGAAGTTTATAGATTCTGAAGTAATTGCTAAAAAATGATGGGTAGTTTTTGATGTTAATAGCAGTCTGTAAGCTAATGTGTTCTGAATGAACGTGACTGCAGTAGAAAATTATAGCAAAAAAGAAAGATGAAAAACACACTTATAACTAAATATTCTGCTCATTTGTGACTTCTTTATTTTAGCATTTGGTGTAAAATTTAACTATTACTATTTGTCGAAGTTGAGTGCAGAAGAAATAGGTGCAGAAATACAGAAACCAGGGGTTGAGTTTATCTATATTGGCGTTGCTTCTCTGTACCCCTTAAGCTGAATACTCACCTTAACGAAGCAGGAAACTGGATCACAGTGACGTCACCCGACGACGAGCGCTCCTCGATCCATCTTCCTACCTGCGGGAACACGTGACATCACACAACAGCGCACAAGGGGCGTTTAAACGATCACGGCACTTTGCGTGGGAGTTGTCAGTCATTTTAAAGATCGGATGTGTCGTTATAGCTGTGCGCTGCAAAAGCATCGTTCCTCTGATCGCGCACTTGTACACACGTTGTGAGATCGTGGAAATGATCGCTTGTCGCTTAACAAAATCACCAGTTGCCAGAAGAATCGCAAAAAAAAAATGGAAACGAGCCTTTACATCGAAGTCTTCTTCTCAGAGGAAGATGTGTTACTACTACATTACTGCCCTGTATTTGACCTGCAGAGGTACTGTTTTTATCTGAAAACAGGGTGGCCATACACTAGTAGATAGCTAGCTCCCTGAGACCAATCCTTGCCTTGGTCTACTGGATATCAGAATGGATTAAGGTAGGAATCAGGTTTATTATTAATCACACTGCCTCTGCTAGCATTGCTTGATGCTGAATAAAGCTACACGGCCATCAATTGCATTCTATTTCCGATCCCCGAGATTCCCTACCACACTTCGATTGTGAAGGCTTTAGATGCTTAAAGAACGTCTGGTGCAGCACCAGACATGGCAAAAGACCAAGTCAAGGAAGTGTCAAGGCAAGACAAGACCAAAGCAGCATAACAACATACACTAAGCGCCAGACTCATACAAGAGTCTGGTGTGGTATATCCCATACCACACTAGACAGGTTTCGAGATAGAGGCTGTGCAGAAACGCCTCAGAGGCAGTCCTACACAAAATGGCAATGTTTAAAATACAGAACAACCTACATGAAAAGGCACAATCAAGTAGTTTGTATTGTCTGCAGAGCATCTGCAGAGTGTGTGGAGCTAAATACTCCCAAGTACAATGTTCCCCCAAAGGTCATGGAAAATAACAGAGATAAGATTCTGAGGGACTTCCAGAACTAAACAGACAGTAGAGGCCAGTGCCGTAGTAGCCTTGTTCAAATTTCCAAACAGCATGACCATTTTCACTTGAAAAGATCTGAAAAGTGAATTTATAAAAATAGCATTGTCCAAACGTTCATTGCAGCTTATCCTATATATTGTATATACTTTCTCACTGTAAATGCTTTTGAAAAGCCTTACAAATGCCTAAAAAACAGGTCTATGAAATTTATAAAGATTATGGCAGGCTGTTGGCAGGCATTCCCATAGACGCCTCTTGTAGTCTGAATGCTGACAAAATATAATGGAAAATGTCCCAGGAGTCTTTGTTTTTGAACACAAAGCCAGGTATAACTCTGAAAGCTAGTGTGAACTGCCCTATTGTAATATATGGGTATTTCATAACTGGGAATTTGTACAGACATACACCATGCCAGTGTAGTCCTCAAGGGATATCTGGCTTCTATGACTTCTCTAAAGTTCCTTAAAAAGAAGTTTGTAGAAGAAGGTCAGAACAGGGTGAAACACTTAAACATTGCTGTCAACTTCAGAGAGACTCACTAAGAAACTCATGAACGGAAATGCTGAATGTGCAAACAAAAGATGTGTGCAATCAAATGAGGGAAGCTTAGAAAGTGTTTTTCTTTGCAATGTTCAGGTACATTGAAAAAATACGTCTTAGTATAAAATAAAGCCCATGTATATCAGCTGCCAGCACCACAGGGTGCCGCGCCCCGGCCGTGAGCCCTCATTTGTATTATCAAGTGCCACCTGGGAAGCTATCTCCCTCACGCCACTGTTATCACTTCTCACATGACCTCATATTTTGACAATGACTTTTTAAGAATTCCAAGGCGATTTGTTTCCCCACTTTATATTCATAACTCATCAATATGATAATATGTGCTAACAGGAAAATAAACTACTACAAGACGTGTTGGCATTTTGCATTTATGCGTCGCACTGACTGCCAAGACAGGTCTCCATTCTACAAATGAAATGAACATGTAATAAATTTCCTCACATAAACAAAGGCATTCATTTACAAATCATTAATAGCTCACAGTAAAAGCATATTGTCACTGCGTTAATACTGGCATAAAAATAAAACAATCCTAACAGCAGCTAAGTCAACAACAATCATCGCCTCCGCATTCTGCAATCTCCAACGTCAAAATAAGATCTGGTTACAGGACAAGCTTTCTTTTCACAGTCCCCAGGAAAGAAGACAGTGTAAGACAATCTTGTCCAATAAAGTACACTTAAGGTGAGATACAGCAGCATGACATCCCATGAGTTTTAACAAAGCTGTTGCCCATCCCCCGTACTTTAATCATCAAGCCTTTAAACTGTGTCAAATCGATCAGCGCTAGCCAGCTTGCATAATTTGAGCTTAGTTGCACCAGCGGGCAGAAAGGAACCTTTCTCTGGAAAAATAGAAAAAAAAAGGATGAAAAGCACGTCCAAATTTCATGCATTGCCAGAGTCCCTTAGCTAAAAGAGAGAATAAACAACAACAATAACAAAAATAAAACATATATATATATCAGCAGTCGACAAAAGCATGATTTGTGCAAGGTGCTGATAAAAATAAGCAACTTTTTGTCAAGTTAATGACGTTGGACCAGGTATTGATGAGGGAGATTTTTCTTCTCGCTATTTCCGAACATGGCACTTACAAGTCAGTAGTCAGAAAGGTGAAACTACATATTACGCAAATTAGCAGGTTGGTTCCAATCACTGTATAAAAGAGCGCCACACACTGATTTGTGCAAGAGGTCTTGGGAGTGGGCCGATCTCTTCGTTCAGCAGGGTACAATTTCCGTGTACAGAGAAGAATTTTCTTTTAAATGAGCTACAACAGAATTAAATCACATAACCTTTCAAACATGATTCTATTTATTAATAAGCTGTTTATTAATACGCTGTTTACTAAGAAGTGTGCTGCTATACACGGCATTGCTGCCAGACCCCTCAGCTTGGATATCATGTAATAGTAATATAGGTCTATTATAATGAGGAAAGATGTGCTTATATGAAAGTGTGGATAACCTGAGTCTCTGGTCAATGATGCTGGCATGTCCCTGCCACTGATTGCTAAAGCTGGCCACTAACGATACAATCTTTTTCCTCCAATCTTACCATTTATATGAAATATAAGGTAACTGCCTAAATTATCCATTCAATATTTTCACTCAGTTTACCCTTATACTACATAGATTTAGTAAAATTGGATGAAAAAGATTGTATCCTTAGCAGCCACCTTTATACTTCCAAAACTAAAATCTCAGTAACAACTCTTAAGCTACATACACATGGGGACAATTGTCCCCCGTTGCATGCGCGCACGTGAACACTCCCTGCCGGCGACAGCTGTCCACACGTCTTGACAGAAAGGCAGAGACGCTGCAGAAGCTGTTTGTGAATGGAGCATCCCCCGGCCGGATGCTCCATTCACTCGCGTAGGTCTCCTGTCGCTAGCCCGCGTACTCACGCGGAACTAGCGACAGTTCCGCCGAAGTTGCGGCAATAGCTGTAGCCGGCGAATGAACATGTCAATCGCCTGGCAAAAGCTCCGACGGGCGACGGTTCGGGGCGCGCGCGTCATACACATGGGCGACCTGTCGCCGCAACACGCGCGTGCCACGTGGTTGCGGCGACGGCCGTACCCCGTGTGTATGAGCCTTGAGGTACAAAAAAGTACACTTGAAAGCATTTCTAAGCCTTCCCTGTGTGTAAAAAATGTTTATTGCCACTGCACAGACATTCCAACCTTAAATCTCCAGCAGATTGAAAAAGTTTCCCTTGAAAACTGCCTTGCATTTAGTTCCATTCATTTTGATTTAAATACTGACCCCTAAAAATAAAAACAACAAACAAAAAAAAAACAATAAAAACATCCCCATGATTCTGCCACCAGAATCACTGTGGAACTGATTTCGGCAAGGTGTTTGGTATGTGCCATTCACTGCACTTCCAGTGAATGTCAAAAAACATCAAATTTTAGTCTTATCTAACCAAAGAAACTTCTTCCAAATGTTTGGAAAGCCCTGCTCTGTAGAGTGTACGGGTTAAAGAGGTCCTATGGGTAGATAATTCCACCACCTATATAAACTTTTGCAACTCTTTTTGCCCATTCTATAAGTTTAGGTGGGCATCCTTTTATTATCAGGTTTAGAATGGTACCTTATTCTTTCTTTCTTGTTTCTTGGATTTAATGGTGCTTTATGGAATATTTCATGTTTAAAGTTTTTCCGGATAGCCCATGCCTGAACTATACGTCTCCACAACTTTGTCCCTGACCTGTCTGGAGTCCTTGGTTTTTTTCACCTTGCTTACTTACTGACATTGCAGTCAAGGGCCTTTCACAACAGGTCTATTTATACAGGAATTATGTGACAGATCATTTGACACTTTGATTACACATAGCAGGACCCTAATCAACTAATTGTGTGATTTCTGGAGTTAATTGGTTGGATCAGATATTATTTAGAGGTTTCACAGCAAAGAGGATGAATAAATATGTACGCACCAATTTTCAGTTTCTATTTTTCTTCTTTATTCTGTATAAAGGGCATTTTTTTAAACATTCTTTATTTATCCATAAGTGAAAAAACAGCACAAACAACATGAACAACACTAAGACCCTTCAGAGGTTTAAAGCAAAAATGTTACATATAAACATACGTAATGATTAAAAATTGCATTCCAATAACAATCTGTCCATATCTAGAATAATTCCCATAGGCAGTGCATAAAGTAAGCATGTAGTATACCAATCATAGGTAGGTCACCAAAGGGAAAGCTGCTTGGCCCATTTAACTTGCAAGGTTTTAAAGGGACTGACTGAAAGGGTCACCATTCCAATATGGAATAAAAGAAGAGAAAAACATAAAGAAGAAAGTAAGGGAAAGTAGAAAAACAAGGTGGAAAAGAACTAAAGCTTTGTACACAGGCTAGATGAAACTTGGCTAATGCAAGCGATGACGACCACCTCTGCTGAGAATCCAGCATGTGCACAGCGTCCCCAGGTGCATCAAGTTAGTCAATCGCTGGATGAGAGTTTTGTTGTACCGACTCAACGCACCTGCAGCATAAGGTCATAACTACGCCGCTCCATTGGCCCTCTGCATAGCAACAGAGCACATTGCTAGCCTACTGGCTAGCGATGCAACTGTACAGTGTCAGCCCAGCAATGTTGCTCAAGGGATTGGGTACCGATCCCAGAAAAGCTAAATTTATTGTACGTAAGTACGAAAGAGGCACGTTGGACACAAGTAGCCAATCGGCACCCACACCTCTGTGCATGAGACAATTTGCTAATTAATACTCTAAATGCTACCAGTCCATGAATACAAAAGTTGACCCGGATGGAGAGCTGCCTTGGCAGAGCTCTCCTGTCTATTTACAGTTGCTGATAAGAACTAATTAGATGATTCTCCCTAAATGAACACAGAGAAGTGAATTTCTTCAGCAACTATATGTGGAATAAAGACTTTTCATAGTGTGCCGTGCAAGGCCTCGGATTCGTTTTACACCTGATACACAAATGAGGACTGTTGCATGCGGGGATTTGGACTTGACCTCTCAGGATACAGATTGGGATCAAGTGCTGTACAGTTGCGTTACTAACCTAGAGACTAGCAACGTGTCTGTTGCTATGGAGACAGAGAACAATGTGCTCTGGGTTTGGTCAGACATAGCTGATGTTTAGGCAATCTAATGAGGCTCCTGTACCCACATTAGATTCTTAGCCTGGATGGTCCCCTCAGAAGAAATATGTGTTATTTGTGGCAAGAAATGTAATGTTTCTCCAAATTGGTATGATCAGATAATACAGACACGTACCCTAATCACAGATGCTTAACCCTCCTGGCGGTAACCCCAACCTAGAGTAGCCGCCGCAGAGGATTTCTCTGCCCTGGGAGGGATTTTTTGTATAAAACTTGTTGTAAAGCTTGTAGCTAGCACTTCACTAGCTACCATTGTCCCCCAAGTCCCTCCACTCTTCTTTGATTGCCCCCAATCGCCGCCGTTATACGTACCCCCCCTGGATCCCGCAATGGCGCAGTCTCTCCAATCAGCTCCAGGCTTCGCTATGGGGAGGATCGAGATTGCGCATAATGTCAGACGTCATGTGCGATCGTCGCCATAGCGACGATTGAAGCTCATTGGAGAGATTGAGGCTCTTGCGGGATCGCGGCTAGGTAACGTATAGCGGCAGCGATCTGGGGGATCAGAAGGGTGTGGGGGGACTTGGGGGACAATGGCAGCTAGCCTAGTGCTAGCTACAAGCTTTACAACAGCTTTAATTCAAAAAATCCCTCCCGCGGACGCAGCCTCAGAAACTGCGTACCACCAGGAGAGTTAAGGCTATGGTAGGGAAATTGTGTGTAAAAAAATGCTTTTAAAATGCTGGAATATACCGTATTTTTTTCTGTAACGCAGAGAGGTCCATGTTTCTTTTGAATTTGAAATCCCTTTTCACATCACGGTATCTAGTTTCCCATACTAACCCCACATTCAATAACTATATTTATGCATTGATAAAACTATACTTCCCAGCATGCCCTGCCTTCCCCAGGCATCTGAACACAATGAGGAGGATTTCTGAAAACTGGAGCATAGTAAAGTGTAGCAGTTGCCCAGAGCAATCCGATACGGCAAACATATATCACAGAGTTTAATGAACACTTGATGCAGACCCTGAAACCTGAAATCGCATAAAAACATGCTAGCTTTTAAAAATGTATTTTACACAGTGATGCACTGTTAGATCTCTAACCGTCAAACAGATCTCTAACCGTCAAACAGAAGAATGTGATATCACTGTTTTCCCGGAGGAGGAAAACCTGTGAAATGTACAGTGAAGGCTTTTGCATCTCTAAGTTCTCCACTAATTGAATGCATTCTATCGCCCAAACAAATCAAACCGTAAACTGCCCATTCTATCTTCATAAGCAAAGATAAGTGCGGTTTGCTTTCATTTGCTTTATTTCCAAAGCCAAGCAGACAGATGCATTGTCCTATGAATCACTTTCTCCGTCTCACTGGAAAAATAAAACAATAAATTATTGCAACAGGAAAAAAAAAAAGCTCTAGCATGGCTTTGTGGCTATTTTGAATCATTGCCAGTACAAACCAGCAGCCCGGACCTAATAAACACGACACTTCGGTCAACGTGACGGCTGCCGCTGACAAGTTCATTATTATTCTTGCATTAGAGATTACGGGATAGGAGGCAGCGGCTGCATTCCAAAACAGGGGGACATGATTTGGCCGTATATGGGAGTTTCTTATTCTGTTCATGTGGAGAACTTCCAAGCCTTTGTTTGTATGTGCGATTAGAGCAATGTGCGTCCTTCTCATGCCTCTGCCCTTGATTTGATTTCTAAACTCGTTTTTTTGGATTAGTCGCCCCTGAATATTATACTACCAAAGTTCCATTTTATAGCATTTGAGTTCAAAGGAAGAGCCGAGCCGGAGCTCCAGTGTTGGGAAAAGCCAGACTTGGCGCTCACATTTTGTCTCAAATCAAATTAGCCATATATAATGTAGTTATGAAAATGACTACTGCAACAACCAACTATTACCCTGCCGAGTAATCGACTGAACACAACTGTCTAATTCATTTAGGCTGTGCTGTGTTGCAATGCTATAAATTGCTTGCTGTTGAATATTATTCATGGTGAAACAGCAGTTTTTCCATTTTTGTTTTCATGTATTTTTTTTTTATTATTTTTTTTTACTTAGGTACAACTTTTTATAAATCTGTCTACAATTTTTCCACTCAGCTAACACAACAATATAGTCATTATTTATGTACAGTACATACCTCACTGCTTCCAGCTACAGACATACATTTTAATGCCAGGCATTGAGCGCTGCTTTCTGCTTAAAATGGTTTAAACGTAGGAAAGAAAAAAAAACAATAATCTGCTAAAGGGAGAGCTAGAATGCACTGAAGCTGTGTAGAGGTAGGGCTGGTGCACACCAAAACCCGCTAGCAGATCCGCAAAATGCTAGCAGATTTTGAAACGCTTTTTCTTCTTTTTCTGTAGCGTTTCAGCTAGCGTTTTGCGGTTTTGTCTAGCGGTTTTGGTGTAGTAGATTTCCTGTATTGTTACAGTAAAGCTGTTACTGAACAGCTACTGTAACAAAAACCGCCTGGCAAACCGCTCTGAAGTGCAGTTTTTCAGAGCGGTTTGCGTTTTTCCTATACTTAACATTGAGGCAGAAACGCATCCGCAATCCAAAAAATGCCTCACCCAGGCATTTTTCGTTTCTGCAAAACGCCTCCCGCTCTGGTGTGCACCACCCCATTGAGATACATTGACCAAGCAGATCCGCAGCCGCAAGCGGATCTGAAAACGCCCAAAAAGCCGCTCGGTGTGCACCAGCCCGTAGTGTATATATCTGTTCCTTTTGCTGAGTGACTCAGGCACTCTGAAACACTGGAAAGTGTGATATACAAATACCCAAAAAATGGTTCATCTGCTGATATTGGGCTTGACTTTGGCCAGTCCAGTACCGTGCTACTGATCAATGCAATGTACCATTATGAAACAACAGTAAGGTGTGGGAAAATACCCTTGTGGAACCAAAAGTTAGGGGTGTGGGAAAATAACCTCGTGGAACCAAAAGTGAGGTATGGGAAAATTCCCTTATGATTATAAACCAATGGTGGGGCACTGTAGTCGCACATCTTAATTATAATGAACCAATAGTGCGGGATATGGGTGTTGCGCATCGTATTGATACACCAAATGTGATGTGAGTAAAGCAAGAAAAGAAAGAAAATTCAGCTTCAGCTACTATTATGGATTAAACAATATTTTATACACTTGCTCATAATAATATTTATTAGTTTTAGATAAGGTGAAAAGTTACAACATTTTGGGAGTTTTTACTTTCTCCGCACAGGACATTTAACTTACGTCCTCCCCTTAAAGGATCCCGAAGTCCATTTCAAAAAGGGAAAATTTAGCTTTGAGTAGTATAGTATTGGGTTGAAATCTCTTTGAATGTTTATTCGAGTCCGGTGTCTCTATCAGTGCAATAAAAACATTTTTTGGTACCACAGGGACATTTTTATTACTATTTATCACTGCAAGTCCCCTGGACTATCAGTTTTCCTATTAAACCTATACAGTTCAACACGGGTCTCCAAGAACAGAAGGTGAGAGAAAATTTACCTGATGGGAACCATACAGCAAAAAAAAACAAAAAACAAAAAAAAAAAAAAAAACTTACTCATAAGTCTTCTACTCCTCTTCACAACTGATACGATATGGACCTAATAGGCCCTTGCTGCTAAAGGTGTAGTGTTGTATGCTGATCGTGAACAGAGATCTCTCACTGACTGAAGACCAGGGGTGTAACTACAGGGGAGCAGGCACTGCAACCTCAGGGGGCATAGAGTTGTAAGGGGGCCCCAACTACGTCACTCCCTCTGTTTAAGGGGTCCATTCTTCAGATCAGGTGTTTTTTGGGGTACACTTGTTATGGGTGGGAGGTTTATGATGTCCACACTTGTTTTATGACTCTTGCAAGAAGGGCCCCCAGGCTGTGAGGGTCACAAGGGGTTGGCAAGGAAAAGGGTGTGAACATTGGGGTACCCCATCAAAGTTTTGCTGGGTCGCCTCATGATTTATAGTTATGCCCCTGCTTAAAGGAAACCAGAGCGCAGAAAAACCAAAAGATTTATACATACCTGGGGCTTCCTCCAGCCCCATTTGCTTGGATCCCTCCCACGCTGCCGTCCTCTGATGTCTGCAGCTCCGGTACCAGGTCCCTGCACTTCTGTCAGACAAGTGTGCTCCCAGCCTCAGCTTATTACACTCACTCTGTCCACCTCTGATGGAGCAGAACTGGCCTGCAGCCAACGCCAGCGTCACTACAGTACAGAACACTTGGGGAGGAGTAGAGAGGTTGGGGGCTGGGCGTTGTACACAAGACCCTGCTTCACACTGAATAGGGACTTTCTACAAATCTTTGTCTACAAAACTTTGTATGATTCCTTCTTAGTGGTTGAGCAGATGCAGTAATTAGAACAATTGTGCAAAGAGCAGAACGTTTCTTCTCTGTACCCTTAATTGTCCGTCTCTCAGGACGGGGCCCACTGTGGCTTCTGGGCCCTCCTGTGGCTGCATCCCTTGCAGGGTCTTTTGTTACACCCCTACTGTAGCTATAATACGATCTCGGTGCTATAGACAGAAAATGAGAAAGCAACAAAAAACTTGACAGGAGTCCTAAGTCTTCCCCACTCTGTTTATGTGATGCTTTGTATGCCTCTGCTATAGATATTTACCCACTTCCTTTCAGTAAAGGAAGTGACAGAATTGCTCATAGATGCACAAACAATTTAAATCCCCAGCACAGTTCTAAACCCTTTCAACACTATACAAAATTCAAATAAAACATTTCCTGCAGTTGGGTTTTGACACAGCAATCCACAAAAATGTAAGATCCTGTTACTACACGACTAAAAGTTTTAACAAAATAGATGTGTTGTTCCTTTTAATGTGAATCATTCTAGACAGTGCCACTGCAGCCCTAGTTCTTTAAACAATGGCGCTAGAATAACGAACTATTTATGGTTCAGAGACTCCCTGTGTCTGTTAATACACAAGGAGGGCTATACTATTACTGGAGCATGCATTTTACTTTCATAGCTCATATTAGAAAATTTCAATTTGTGGGTCAGTGGACCTTTAACATGTATTAAAGTGAATGGATGGATGAAATAGGTGCCTAGGGACATAGCAATGCGCAAACTCCAGATTTTTATGAGCTGTGTCTGTTGCAGTAGGTGAATACAATAGATGGCCACACAAACCAGTAATGTGATGCCCCACAGAAAACGCTCCAATAGTGACCCCAGTATGAACTGATGAAAAAGCACGCTCCTTGCTGGTATTTTGAAGGAGTAATGGTTGGTGAATTATTCCTTTTCCATGGGGATTATTGACTCAACGCAGCGTTAATTTAAATGTATGGCAAACTGCTATCCCTACTGCAGATCTTATTAATATAAGAACTTAGGTATTCACACACCCTTCCTCCTCTCTGGTGTATTTGTTTAAAATAATACCACTCTAATCATTACAAGGTTAAATATTGCATTAAAGAAATGTTCTGCTTTTATCGAGGAAAAGGAACTTGATCAGCGGTGAGAGAGATTCTTGAAAAACTGCATGGGAGCTTCTCCCTTGCTTTTAAACATTTTAAGTGAAACAATTTTTAATAAATACTTTAGAGTGATCTCAGCGTGTGGTTACCCACCGTTCATATTATCACAATTGGGTGTCTGCTGACAGGTGTTGCGCAGCAGCAAGCGTATAGGAATGCTGTCACGTTGTAACATTAGATCCTTCAATATATTTCTACGTAGAATAAAAGTGGAAAATAGACAGGGTCTCCTTCGAAATAAAAGCCTCAACAGTCCTCATATCGGCCTTCATTTGTTAGACGGCCCTAGACATGAGATTATTTTGACATGATCTTGCCAACTGTGGTTGGACCTGGTGATTGGCCACAAATCTGTATGTAGTCTGTGACCTCAATAATAACAATGCTAACATAGCTCCCAACTGTCCCTTTTTCAGAGGGACGGTTCCTCTTTGAGGAACTGAAGCCATCTGTCCCTCTTTCTTCCTTATTTGTCCCTCTTTCAGGACTCATGTACAGATCAGTGTAAATATATGTATTTTTCTAAAAATGTGTTTAATAGACTCTAAACTTTATTTCTATCATTCAAATTAATATATTTCTTGTTTTCAAATGTTAAAATGAAAGAGAACTATTAATGATAGAGAGGACTAGTGTGGTCTTAATTATAAAACTGCGTTTTGCTTCTGAATTCTTTCTGGTTATCAGTAATTAGGGGTGAATTGGGGGGCGTGGCAGGGGTGTGTCTTAATGTGTCCCTCTTTCTTATCTCAAAATGTTGGGAGGTATGTGTTAACATTTGTACAGTGCTTTTCTTGTGCCAGACTCAAAAGTGCGTGAGAGCTGCAGCCACGCCCATCAGTAGGACACTCTGCAGTGCTGGGAGTCTTGCCCAAGGACTTCTTACTGAATAGGTGCTGGCTCCAGCTACAAGTTACACCCTGGTCTCCCATGTAAAGGCTGAGCTCTTTAAGTTTAACAGAGACAAGTAAATAAAAAAAATGTATACATACCTGGGGCTTCCTCCAGCCCCTCTGGTCTAATCACTCCCACACCACCATCCTCAGCCTTCTGAATCTTCTGTAATGGGTCCCGTCATTTCGTCCAGTTGCAGCCAGTCGGCGCATGCGCATTGCGCTCCTCTGTCTCGCTCCCGTGGCTGGGAGCATTCTGCGTCCAGCCCCATCCGGCCTGATTGCTCCCAAGTCGTCATCTTCAGCCTTCTGCATCTTTGGTAATGGGTCCCATCATTTTGGCCAGTCGTTCCTTCATCTCGCTCCCGTGGGAGCATTCTGCGTCTGCACAGTAGTACTGAGGATGGAGGCGTTGGACCGATCAGGCCAGAGGAGGCTGAAGGAAGCGCCAGGTATGTATACATTTTTTGTATTTACTCGTCTCTGAGTCCCGTTAAAGGGTTTCTGTGGAGTGTTGAAAAAAACAAAAACTGACACTTACCTGGGGCTTCTATCAGCCCCCTGTAGCTGTCATGTCCCGCGCCGTCCTCCTACCATCACCTCTTCCCCGTTGCCGGCACCGGTCAATTATTCGTCTAACAAGACAAATAGGGTGCGCTCCCGCTTGCGTCTCAGGGAGCTTGCTGCACAGATGCAGTACGAGGTTTTCTCAAACTGCGGCTGCGCAGTAAGCTCCCGGAGACGCGAGCGGGAGTAAATACATGCACGGCAGCCGCAGTCTCGTTAGGGTAATCATTAGACCGGGACCGGCGGCGGGGAACGGTGGATCGTAGGAGGACGGCGCAGGACATGAAAGCTACAGGGTGGCTGACAGAAGCCCCAGGTACTAGGCAGTTTTTGTTTTGTTCAATCCTCCACAGAACCTCTTTAAGGCACACTATCCAGCCACTACGTCCACAGACACCTTCTGGTTTCTGAAGTCAGGAAGGATTTCATTTTTGGTTGTATTTTCCTTGTGATTGGTATTCTCCTCATGAGATAAGGGACCAGCGATTAAGAATGTGAAATGGATCATTTACTCCTCAAAGCTAATCTGTAACAAAAATGTGCTTAATAATTTAAAGCCTCAGGCCAGACACAGTTTTTATATGCATTTTAATGAACATTATATGAAATGAATTATGTATATATTTAAAAAAAAAGTTTTCTGTAATTTTTGGAAAATGTAAAAGGAAAACAGTTGCTGCTTCAGCTCATACATATTCAGGTAACGGCCGCTGCACTTTCACAATCAGTAAGACACTCCCTGTGTAACTAATTAACATAAAGGGCTAAGGGCTGGAACCCACAGGAGCGCTTTTGGCAGCGTTTTGGCAGCACTGTGATACGCTAGCAGTTTGCCAAAACGCTGGGCTAATGTTAATGGATGGGGCAACTTCCACAGGACATGCAGCATTTTGGGAGCGTTAGCGCTTCAATGTAAAGTATTGAACCGCTAGCGGAAACGCTCAGCAAAACCTAAACTGAGCAGTTTTGCTAGCGTTTTGCGGTTCAGCACACTGTAACAAAATGAAAAATAATTCACAGGACCAATCAGGATAAAAACGCAAAACGCAAAACGCTAGGCACCCGCTGGGGAAAAAAATACAATGTTGCAAAACACGACCAAAAACGCGCATGAATCCGCTTGCAAACCGCTCAGACAAAACGCTAGCGGTTGCGTTTTGCGTTTGCGGTTTTCAGTGGGTTCCAGGCCTGAGGGAGGAAAAGTAAGCTAAACAATCTGTGCGGGTCATTTGGGCGCTGGGGTTTTGAGGTTAGTTTTAGGCTCTTGGGGGGGTTAAGGTATGTGTGTGGTAAGGTTAGGAGCTTACATGGAGGATTAAGGTTAGGTATTGGGGGGGGTCTTTTTAGGCACTTGTCCACTTGTCGGGAGAGTTAAAGTGGACCTGAACTCTTGCCCAGGACAGAAGGAAAACATAGAGAAATGCACCCTGTACATATTTAAGGAGTTTAGCCTAATTTACCCTCATCTGTGACTAATCACATATTGTAATTTGATCCCTCAGCTGTGTCAGCTGACTGCAGCGACAGAGAGGTTAATTTGAAAGCACTGGATGTTAACAATAAGGCCTAGTGCACACCAGAGCGGTTTTGCTGTGGTTTGCGATCTGCTTGCGGGGGCGGATCCGCTAGGGTAATGTATCTCAATGGGCTGGTGCACACCAGAGCGGGAGGCGTTTTGCAGAAACGCATACTCCTGGGCTGCTGCAGATTTTGGATTGCGGATGCGTTTATGCCTCAATGTTAAGTATAGGAAACACGCAAACCGCTCTGAAAAACGGCACTTCAGAGCGGTTTGCCAGGCGTATTTGTTACAGTAGCTGTTCAGTAACAGCTTTACTGTAACAATATCAGAAATCTACTACACCAAAAACGCTTCACAAAACCGCAAAATGCTAGCTGAAACGCTACAGAAAAATAAGAAAAAGCGTTTCAAAATCTGCTAGCATTTTGCGGATCTGCTAGCGGTTTTTGGTGTGCACCAGGCCTATGTCTGTTTCCATGAAGGCAGGAAGTAGATACAAATCCTGCAAAAAATCTGCAGTTTATCAGCTGTATCAAAGAAATGTTTTTCTTTAAAGGTTATTATGCTGTTGTGCATCTTTTAGAACAAAGAGAAAGTTCTGAGCTCAGGTCCGCTTTAAGGTTAAGCATTAGTTGTGTGTGCATGCATGCGTGTGCGTGTGTATATGCATGCATGCGTGTGCGTGTATGCATGCATGTGTATGTGTGTGTATGTATGCATGCGTGTGCGTGTGTATGCATGCATGCATGCGTGTATGCATGCATGCGTGTGTGTGTGTGTGTGTGTGTGTGTGTGTGTGTGCATGCATGTGTATGTTTGTGTGTGTATGCATGCGCGTGTGTGTGTGTATGCATGCATGTGTATGTGTGTGTATGCATGCATGCGTGTGTGTGTATGCATGCATGTGTATGTGTGTATGCATGCATGCGTGTGTGTGTGTGTGTATGCATGCATGTGTGTGTGTGTATGCATGCATGTGCGTGTATGCATGCATGTGTATGTGTGTGTATGCATGCATGCGTGTGCGTGTATGCATGCATGTGTGTGTATGTATGCATGTGTGCGTATGCATGCATGAGTGCATGTGTATGCATGCATGCATGTGTGCGTGTATGCATGCATGCGTGTGTGTGTGTGTGTGTGTGTGTGTGTGTGTATGCAGGCATATGTATGTTTGTGTGTGTATGCATGCGCGTGTGTGTGTATGCATGCGTGTGTGTGTGTATGCATGCATGCGTGTGTGTATGCATGCACGCATGTGCGTGTATGCATGCATGTGTATGTGTGTGTGTATGTATGTATGCATGCGTGTGTGTGTGTGTATGCATGCATGTGTGTGTGTGTGTATGCATGTGTATGTTTGTGTGTGTATGTATGCATGCGTGCGCGTGTATGCAACAATGAGTGCATGTGTATGCATGCATGCGTGCGTGTGTATGCATGCGTGTGTATGCATGCATGCGTGTGTGTGTATGCATGCATGTGTATGTGTGTGTGTATGCATGCATGCGTGCATGTGTATGCATGCATGCGTGCGTGTGTATGCATGCATGTGTGTGTGTATGCATGCATGTGTGCGTGTGTATGCATGCATGTGTGTGTGTGTGTGTATGTATGCATGTGTATGCATGCATGTGTGCGTGTGTGTATGCATGCATGTGTGCGTGTGTGTATGCATGCATGTGTGCGTGTGTATGCATGCATGTGTGTGTATGTGTGTGTGTGTATGTGTGTGTATGCATGCATGTGTGCATGTGTATGCATGCATGCATGCGTGTGTGTATGCATGCATGCGTGTGTGTGTGTGTGTGTGTGTATGCATGCATGTGTGCGTGTGTATGCATGCATGTGTGTGTATGTGTATGTATGCATGTGTGCGTGTGTATGCATGCATGCATGTGTGGGTGTGCATGCATGCATGTGTATGTGTGTGTGTGTGTATGCATGCGTGCGTGTGTATGCATGCATGAACGCATGTGTATTCATGCATGCGTGTGTGTATGCATGTGTGTGTATGCATGCATGTGTGCGTGTGTATGCATGCATGTGTGTGTATGTGTGTATGCATGTGTGTGTATGCATGCATGCGTGTGTGTGTGTATGCATGCGTGTGTGTGTGTATGTATGCATGCATGTGGGCCGAGGGATTAAGTGAGAATGGGCCCGGGTAGTGCATAGTAAAATGCTGGTAATTTAAATTACCAATATTTTAACACCTGGCGCTCAACTCATGCGGTGGTGCCACAATAAATATTCCTTTATACCATCCTAGTGTTTCTGGGTCAAAATGAGCTATCTGGGTAGTCTATATGACTAGAGACAGTATTGAGATATTTACAGTTAGCCAATGGGAGCACCTTAGTGATAGAGGTAGAGGTTGGAAGTAAATGATGACTCATGCTGAAGTCTCCCACTTTATTCATTTAAAAAGGAACTGTAAGCAAGGATAAAACGTCATCCCAATCAGTAGCTGATACTCCCTTCCTATGAGACAGATCACAAGGGGGCTCTGTGTGGCTGATATAGTGGTGAAAACCCTCCCACAGTGTGATGTCAGCACTGCAGTACTGACGTCACACTGTGGGAGCCTTTTTGCATTGTGGGAAATAACATCTTTCCAACTGCCAAAAAGATGTTTCACAATGTAAATCAAGGAGAGGAAAGGTTTTACAATGTGCAATCACTAAATTATTTATAATTATAGTAAAAATTAAGAACTTTTTTCATTATATTATTTTCACTGCAGTTCCTCCTTCAAGCGGATCTCCAGCTTAAACTTAAAAGCCAGCAGCCTTCCTTGAAAAGAAAGGAATTGGTACCTGCGCTGCCTTGTCCCTCAAAGCCATCCCAAAAATCCAGAATCACCCCACTACTGACTCCAAGGGATCGGGCAAAGTAGTTTACTATATTAGAGGTTTACTATATCAGAAATTGTCATACTGCAGACATCCATTTGTAGTCATGTTTTCTTTTCAATGCTTCAGCAAGCGAGCACAGACAATGTTTAAGCTAGATCAAAATGCACAGGACTCAATATACATGGCTTTGCATACAATAATCAGGAAACAACTTGCACAGGAAGCATAGGTCTCACCAGTTAAAATACTGATAGTGTGCTCCTCAGTCCACATTTTTGTACATCCCAGATGATAATGTAGCACTGCAGCCATGCACAAATAAGTCACAGATGACATGCTATCCCCTCAGTAATCAGGCAGCAGCTTACACAGGAAGCATAGATCTTACTGGCTGGTGATTTTGTGGTAATCCACACATGACAAGACTAGTGTGCAGATAGCGAGCAGGCTACAAATGGCTGCCAGCCCACCCATTTTTCACTATAGTTGGATACAGAATACCACAGGGCCAAAAACAGGTTGACTATAACAGAAGTTCTATTATATCAGAGTTTACTATACCAGGTGTTACTCTCATATACTTTTAATGCTGCTTGGACGGTATCTGGACATTATTATTATTATTTAGTATTTATATAGCGCCGACATATTACGCAGCGCTGTACAGTGTATATATATATCTTGTCACTAACTGTCCCTCAAAGGAGCTCACAATCTAATCCCTACCATTGCCATATGTCTATATTATGTAGTGTAAGTACTGTAGTCTAGGGCCAATTTTAGGGGGAGGCAATTAACTTATCCGTATGGTTTTGGAATGTGGGAGGAAATCGGAGTGCCCGGAGGAAACCCACACTGACACAGAGAGAACATACAAACTCTTTGCAGATAGTGCCCTGGCTGGGATTCGAACCAGGGACTCAGCGCTGCAAGGCGAGAGAGCTAACCATTACGCCACCGTGCTGCTTTTATTTATATATCCAAATGTTTACTATATCAGAGATTACTATATTGAGATTACACTGTAGTAACTTATAGGTTTGTTTGAACAACAGGTGTGTCTTGAGGTGTGTCTTATGTACCCCATGTCTGTTTATTACTCTGTACAGAGTCACAGAAAATGTTGCTGATTTATAAATTCATAGTAATAAAAATAATAATAGTATAAACTCCACCTATATTATAGGGACGAAGCCAAATATATGTGGGCATACATGCCTGAAACCAGTCACTTTAATCACCTCCTAGGCAAGTTGTCGTCACAAAAAGAAAAGGAAACAGTGGAACCCCATGTGCAAGTTGTTCAGTCGTGGTGTGCAATAATGAGGTATTCTAATACTTAGGAAGTGCTCATTTAGTCTCTAATGATCTTTTACTCGGTCTGATAGTCGCATGATCACCACACGCACTGCTTGAATCTGCTATATTGTTTGCAGCTATTGAGGCATATACCACCACCATAATCCTTAAAATGGCCATAAATTGGCAAGTTTTCAGTCAGTTACAGGGGCAAAAATAACATGTAAAAAAAAACAAAAACACACTATTGTTAATGTACACGTAACTTCAGATTTTTTGGTGCTTAGTTTTTTTTAAATAAAGGTTAAAAATATTGCAATTGTTTTCCTCAGTGGGTGTTTGAGCTAAAAAGATTTATCCGGTTTATAAGACAATTACTTTGGAGCAAAGAACACACATGATCAGAGCTGACATTGCAGGGAAAAGCTGGCTAGCTGCATGTGTGCGTTAACCATATCCTGTCCCAAGACTATTCACGGCTTCTAATGCGCATTCTGAATAAAAAGGTCTATATGAAGTAAGAGCTTTGAAAGAACTGTGTTATTGTAACCTTTCTTTTTTTTTAAATAATAAAAAACAAAAAATTAACATGCCGGCAACATCGTCTTGTTTTCTGATTTTCAAAATTGGCCTCAACATTAAGCCGATATCATTAGTATAAACACTGCTAATGTGTTTACCCTCTTTTTTATTTACTTGCGAAGGTCAAATGAGTACTGCTGGGTTAAATCAACAATAATTAGCCATTCAAACTCTCTAATCAGTCTAGGGTGGTCAGGCAAGGTTATTTGACAGGCGGATGTTTCACAGACAACTACAGGCAGTGAGATAACTGCTGTCTTTGAACCCACCATAATCAGCTGTGGGCTCAGTTGGCGTGAGGTAAATGCACACGTGTATCGAAAATTTCATTTCTGAGAGGAAAAGATAGGGCCGGTGCCCATTGGCACAAGAGGAATTAACTAGTTGTAAAACTTCCACAAGAAGATCAGGAGCTGCTTTAGTTATGAGAACGCTCATCATTAGCAGGGAAGCCCTTCACACCCCAAAACTTTGCCTAATAGCTGGGATAGCTCAGGGTAGGATAGGTCTGTGCATACAAACATGCACACATTGGATAAGTAGCAAAAGGCAATCACTTATGAGGTCTGTATAGAAGTCTCCATTCCTCTGCAGCAACCCCAGTTAAGCCTAGTACACACTCTTAATTATGATTGGCCAATCACTGACCAATTTTACCACCTTCATGTAGTATGAGAGTCAACAGATATACTAAGAGCAGATTGTGTACATAAACCCTTATACTACATCGAGGTGGTAACATTTGTCAGTGATTGGCCAATCTCAAAGTGTGTACCAGACTTTAGGAGAGATGGCCCATATGAAATTCACTTTTTTTCTCCTGAGTTTTCTCCTAGGAGATCAATTTTTATCTGCTCTTTAAAATAGCTTTTCACATTTATGATTATATTGGAATGCTTGCAATGCAGGTCAGGATGTAGACTTCATAATAAACACAGAGCAGTAGGAAACAGGAATTTGATTTTATGGCTGTCTATCCCTCTTTAAGGCTAACTACAAATGGCCAGAAAATAACAGAAATATCTGAGGTTTAAATGAAGTAAGACATCTGCCAGTCATCAAAAGACTTTCCCATGGATGTTAGAGGCATAGATATAGAGACAGTTTAGCATTTTACATATTAAGTGGCTTGTACGGATATAGCAAGTCAAGGTTCGAAGGTGGGAAATAGATAACAGTAAAAGATAAATGGCACAGGCATATGATTTCTGTGAGTCGTGTTTGCTTAAACTACCATAACCAGTTTTCCCAGTACATTCTGAGAGTTGAAAGTTCATAGAGAGAATTTAATTCAGGCCTATACATTTATGAATGACTACTTTGTCAGGTCCAGGTCATCAGTACAGCGGACCACCAACAGACTGTCTTCCAATAAGAGTCATACACAATACCTAGAAAGCACGGAAATGCCACCTTGATTCTGACGATTGAATGATGAACTTAATGTAGGAGCATACTCTCTGAAGATACAATGCACTGCTGAGATGACTTCCCAAGCCTTTCTTCTCTACTTCTAAACAGCACTTCCTATTGGGTCCCTGACCTCCATCTATATTCATAGTAGTCTGTGTCTTCAAAGCATTTGTATATTTTAGATCAATGTATACATGTAAAACTTGCTGGTTGGAACACGGATATGGATAACATGACCTTTGCTTGGAGATACAGCATTAAATATTGCTACTTCTTTTGTAGCATAACAGTTGTTAACATTTCTTGCAGAAAAATGACATCTTCCAAATTCACAGCAAGCCCAGCCACAAGCCTGAAAGGTCACCCTTCTTTTAGTTGTACAGAGCTATAAAGAGACCAGTGTTTCTTTGTGTGCATAAATACAGTTACATTTCCCACTTCCAGCCTCCCTGGGACTTATCACATAGCGATGATGGGAAAGAAGCAAATCCTACATGGACTCCAAGAGCGTATCTGTGACACGCTCGCCTTTCACTTCCTTTCCCATCAACCATGTTTATATTCCCATCCTCACATCCACAGACCTAAAAAATTGCAAGATCCAGGGACAACAAACCTTTTTTTTCCCCCTTATAAATGTATGCTCTGACCTTAACATTATAAAGCACTGTACTGCCACGTGCAAGCTACAGAGGTGGGAACCTTTTCTGAGGTTGAAGTAATAATGCAGCCGCTTGGATTGCAGTTGTATACATTTAACTAATGCACTATTTATATAACAGAGGACCCCATGGAACTACAAGAAATCACCTTAAAGTAACCCTCATCACTAGCTTAAGGCACTTAGGATACCCGAAGTAACATGATGGGATAATTTTACTTATAATATTAGTCCTACTAAGAAAATGTCTTTAGCTGGCCATTAACGTTTTTTTCTCTTCCTATAGACCCTCCGATCCGAAAGCTGCGATCGATTTAAAAATAGTTGCAATCGAATTGGAGAGTGTTGATGGTGCCAACTGACCATAAACAATTGTACTATCGTTTTTTGGATCAATTCTATCTGGAATAATCATATTGTTTATATTTTCAATCCCATTTACTATGCTGCTCAATGATATAGGGTTGTTTACATCTGATCACAATTAAGGGATTGGAAGGTCGATTGTTTGCTAAAATTGCCCCATTAATGACCCCTTATAAGACCCTTTCTGTTTTCCTCTACAGAAAGTGTTAAAAACGAGTTCTGTTATCTATGGAAATGAAGTAGTCAATCAGCAAAATTTAGTTTATAAAACAAATAGATGTTATCTATTATCTTATCTGTCTGAGGAAACAATGTGATAAGGTTTTAGTTCTTCAGTTTGTTTTGCAGCTCAACAAGGCAAATGTTACATTGTGGCTGCTATTTAGCATTTAGTCTGAAAAATATGAGACTCCATTCTGTTACTAATGTTCTGTTTACTC
This sequence comes from Hyperolius riggenbachi, assembly GCF_040937935.1. Classification (NCBI taxonomy): domain Eukaryota; kingdom Metazoa; phylum Chordata; class Amphibia; order Anura; family Hyperoliidae; genus Hyperolius; species Hyperolius riggenbachi. Next base: position 326,893,105 of record NC_090650.1, read on the forward strand.
TTAGTACTACACAGTTATTATCCCAAACGTTTATTTTCAGTTTAGGTATGGTTGTGTATTTACATTTGTGATGAACCATACTTTTTATGTATTCTGTGGTAGTTTTCTCCTCTCTTGCATTGGAATTATGTTTTGGAGTTCAGGTTTCTCCACGTTTCAGTTTTGCTATGACTGACTGTTTTTTAGTCAAGAAAGGAGTTTTTTCTTATTTATTTTTAAATATCAAAAAGCACTATCTATTTTATGAAGTAAACTAGAAATAAGGACACAGGGGGAAAGAAACTGGAAAATAGTCCAAACATTTTACCCGCAAAGGATTTTTAATAAACCTGAGCCAGATTTGCAGTTTCATGTTGGTTTTCCAGAGTTCTTTAGCTCAGGTGGACCTTTCCTAAATGGTTAGGTTCATTTAATATGTGTATGTGGTAAAGATTTTATGCAGGAAGAATAAATAGAAGAATGTGTGGCAGTACAACAGTAATACGCTGTGAGAATCTAATAGCACAACAGGTTATTTTTGTGAACCATAGATTATTTTCCTTCACACTGACTTCTGCTTTCAGCATGTTTAATGATTCCATGTGACAAGGAAATGAAAAATGGAAGCTAGCAGTTCCTATTTAGCAATATGTGATGTCAGCAATGCTGCTACACTGTTTAACTCTTCTGAAACAAGTAATAAACATTCTGATGTCACAAAAAAACATCGATGTTTGGAATAAATCACTGGAGCCAAGAGGAAGTGTGAATGAATCACATAGTAAAATCAAAACTGTGCTACGTGTGACAAACACAATGACAATGTAAAAATAACAAAAAACACATGAGATTGTCATGTTTTTAGACAAGGTGTACTGTATCATGGTTTTTAGTCAGCTGTATTTAACCGGTTCAGCACCGCAGTGCAGAAAATCTCATGCATCCGAGCAACGTTCACCTCCCATTTATTCGCCAATAACTTTATTGCTACTTATCATAATTAATTGATCTATATCTTGTTTTTTCCGCCACTAATTAGGCTTTCTTTGGGTAGTACGTTTTGCTAAGAATTATTTTTTTCTAAATCCATTTTAACAGGAAGATTAAGAAAGAAATGAAAAAAAATTCATTATTTCTCAGTTTTTGGCCATTATAGTTTGAAATTAATATACGCTATCGTATTTAAAACTCATGTATTTTATTTGCCCATCTGTCCCGGTTATTACACCGTTTAAATGATGTCCCTGTCACAATTTATGGCGCTGATATTTTATTTAGAAATAAAGGTGCATTTTTTCAATTTGCATCCATCACTACTTACAAGCTTATAATATAAAATAATATAACAACATACTCTCTTGACATGTATATTTAAAAAGTTCAGACCCTTGGGTAACTATTTATGTTGTTTTTGTTTTGTTTTTTATTGAATTTTTTTTTCCTTAATAAAAAAATGTATGTGAGTAATTTTGGGTGTGGGAGGGAAACAGCCAATTTTAAATGTAAAATAAGATGATTGTTTATTGAAAAATGTATGTGGGTGCAGTTTACTATTTGGCCACAGTCAAAAAAGTCCTGGATGCGAACGATCTCGCATCCAGGAACTAAAAGAGCAAGGAGAAGTTTCCTAGGGGGCAGAAATACCGCGTTCTCTCAATAGAAAGCATCGTTTTTTTTCTGCGGGGAAGTTAGATCGGTGAATGGGAATTATATTCCCATTCACTGATTGGGGGGCTAGCGGCGGGTGGCGGGAGCGCGCCCGATCGCGCGCACCACGTGGCGGCGGCAGCAGAGCCTACCTGGACGAAATTTCTCGTCCAGATAGGCCGAACTGGTTAACTAAGGGACTTTTCAAGCTTTTGTTTCAAATCTAATTCTACAAATAAACAATCAGTACAAATCATGCTCATGCCAGTTTGCAAAGCATGCTGAATCTTTTGGTAATCTATTAGCCCAGCACTAACTGCCCGAGGCAGCCTCTGCACCACAGAAAAACAAAAACAAACAAACAAACAAACAAAAAAAACAGGGAGCATTGAATGTACACATGGTAACTTGATCTCAAAACTAAGTATACCGAGCACTTTTAGCACCCAGAGCATCTCAGTAGCACATTTAGGCCTCGTTTCCAGTTGTGCACTGGGATGCGTTTTGCGAGACGTGATGCCGGCACAGCTGCTGCCTCTCGCAGCCAAATCTCTCTAGACGCGCGGCTATGGGATTCGGACAGTCATGCACAAAATTATGCTGCAGGGTCTCAGATTTTTGCTCGGCCACGAATTTCGAATGGCTTACATAGACTTCTATAGGCTGCTAAAATCCATCTGAATTCATGGGTGGGGAATCGGCTCGGATTCGCAGCAATGGAAACCTACCGGCAACCTTAATATGCATGCCAAAATGGTGACTCAATGAGAAAAAAAAACATTACATTTTACCAGAGGTTTTTATTAGCCCACTTCCGAGGCCTGCCCGAATACAAACGTTTCAGGAGGTAAATTAACTACAGAGGAGGTAAATTAATTACAGAGGAGGTAACTTAAGGAATGAAGAGATAAGATAACTCTCTCACTGTGTGGAGGTAAGTTTTCTCTTGCCTTAATATCTCCAGTATGATCTTAGTGAATTGAGGCAATAGTCTTTAATCAGCATGGGGTGTAGGTAGATTGTACATTGTGCTGCAAAGAGTTTAGATAAGTCACAGATGCTATCTTCATACCTTCCCCTGGATAAATAATGGGAAGCTAGAAAGGGAGGGGGGCATGGCAGCTTCTACAGCTATTAGAAACCAGGAAGAAAGTGATGCTTGATTTTCTTTAAGCCTCATACATACACTAGAAGGATCAGAACCGTCTCTGCAGAGATTCTAGCCTGTCTATGGTGGCACTGATGCATTACCAAGATACCTGGAGTAATCGACCGAGCGCATGCTGAGCACTTTGCTTTCCTCCTTGCCTCATCCACTCAAAGCCACTCCATTATGTGTCAAACCGTTATCCCTGTAGGCTAGGGACACGTCTGTACAGAACTCAGCCCTGAAGTGTCATCCGAGTTCTGATCCCTGCAGGCAACAGTAATGGTGGACATTTGCACACTTACAATTACTGGCCAGACATTATGTTGTGTGCAGGTAATGCACAGCAATTTTACCAGTGCTAAAGCCAAGGGAACGCTGCCCTTAAATGCATGTTAGCCTGGTCATACCTGTGGCGCTAATAGTGTAACTGACGCCTAGTCATACCTGTGGCGCTAATAGTGTAACTGACGCTGCCTCCCCTGGTGTTAGTACCAGTAAAATAGCGCTACCTACACAAGGCAAACTTACCAGCCTTTCATGCATGTAGCCCAAATTCACGTGTGCTGAGCAGGAAAAGTAATATTTCCTATTTATCTGTATGTTACATAAATTAATTTTTTAGTTCGGACATTCTAATAATAAAAAGCAAAATAATTACACAACAGGTAATACAATCCTATACTTGCCCAAACCTGTATGTCTCCTTTCCTTTGTTACTTTTTACCACAATGAGACTCTATCATCTGACAGAGAATCAAACAAGCAGTTCTGCCAACTGAAGCGTTTTAATTATATTTTCCATTATTTTATATCCTCAGAGCAAAAACTATTTTATTTGCTCCCTGTAGCGACCAATCAGCCTCCCACATTACAGCATGATCTCCTGTAGAAGCATTATAAAAAAAAAGAGGACTGAGTTGGTTTACATACGCAATGCAGACAAGACTTTCAGATCATGAACAATCTACTCTCACTAATTATCATCAATGTGGATTTATATACGGTAGTTTTGATGTCTTCTGCAGCACTTTACAAAGTACATAGTAAAGGTGCGCATACATCAGACGATGTATCGATAGATCAACCAAACGACAGATCTCTCTCTGATCCAATGTGATCGGTGAAAGATCTGTTGCCTGTCCATACACCGCAGGCCGATCCCCGATCAAATTCAGCAAGAAATCTCTCAGGAATTGTCCTCCCTAATGTAAAATGTGCCCCCCTCCCTGTGCAGTATACTTTACCTGTTGGTGTCTGCCGCTGCATGCTCTGTTCACATACACAAACTCCATGTGGTCGCTGGCGTAACATGGGCGCGTTTGTGACATCACAATGTGGATGGAGTATGGCGCATGGAGTCAGCAGCGAACACCGTCAGGTAAAGTACACTGCACGGGGTACATTTTACACTACAGGTAACAGCGCAGGGGCAGCCACAGTGTTCGTCACTTGTCCTCAGGGCCCGGACACACTTGAATCTCTGCCTCTGGTGATGGAAAGCCTTGTCCCAGCCCTGCTTGTCCTGATATTGCATGCAGTTCCCGCTGCGCACCCGTGATTTATGACCACCTTAGCTGTTCCTCAGAGATCCGAATCTAATCCCTACTGTAGCCATAGACAATGTTCCTACCATAGTGTAGGACCGATTTTGAGTGTGATTGAAAAGACAGATGAGGCACTGATTGCTGCAAAAACGTATACCTTTAATCCACGGTGTAGAGTCACAGCGGGGTGCACAGTGGGGGTGAGGGAGGCCTATACAGGAACCGGTGACCCAGTAATGGCTTTGGCCGGCATCTAGTGCCAGTCTGTCTTCCTTTTCTTTATGAAACATTCGATTTTGAGTGTGAGTCCTTAACTTAGCAGTACTGTATGTTTTTGAGATATGACAGAAAACCAAAGGCCCAAACAGAACATACAAATTCCATGCATAATTCCAAATTCCATACATAAGTGTCTTGCATGAGATTCAAACCTGAAACCTTTAATGCTGCAAAGCAAGAGTGCTAGCCACTATGTCACTGTGCCGGCCATAAAGAGGATAACGATTAAGCATACTTTAAGCTTGGTGAATAAACCTGGCCTGATTTTTTTTTTAATTGTTTGCAATTTGGTGGCAAAATTTCACTACCCTTACCAGGGTCATGTCAGCATGTAGAGGGGATTGATAAAGGAGTAATGACACAGTAGTAATGTAATTGCATCTCAGTGCATCCGTTTTGTAATACATGCTGGATGCCTGGATTTTATCACAAGAGGATTTCACTGCAAGCATCTGCGTAATGTTGCAATAGCCCAAACACTAAAGGTGGCCATACACTTACAGATTTGCAGCAGATTCGACCATCAGATAGACTTCTGTCAGATGCCTCTCTAAATGTATTATTGAACCATTAGATCCAAAGCAACTCTATGGGCCATCGATCTGCTGCAAGCAGCAGATCAACCTAGATTTTCCATCCTGTCAGATAGATCAAATCAATCACAATCGGTCGAAATCAACCGCAAATTGATTGATCAATAGATTTGATAGAATCTATTTCCAATCGATTCTACAGAATCGATCGATCGATGGCTGAAATCGACCAGTGTATAGGCCCCTTAATTCACCAACCTTCCAGTAATCATCACTGTATTCTGATGTATTCTTGTGACAGTTGGACGCTTACACCGCCGTATAGAAGATTACCAGCATTTCTAATCAATTCAGTCCAGGTTGCTAAGTACATATAGCACCACCAACGCATGGGTTAGGCGTCTAGGATATAGCACCACCACTGCGTAGGTTAGGTGCACAGAAGTTGCCAATAGTTAAAATATTGACAATTTAAATTACTGATCTTTTACTACTGGCACACCCATTGGCCATTCTTACTTGAACCCTCCCCCTGGTGCCTAAAATTACTCCCCCCCCCCCCATTTTATTATTATTTTATAAAGCGCCAACATATTCCGTATGCCTAAATCTAATCCATGCTCCTAGCCTAGTTCTTAAAACAAAATCCCCCATTACCACCACCTAATGTCTACACCTAATATCCCCCTCCTGGTGCCTAAACCTCACCTCCTCCTCTGGCACCCGCTATTTGTAGCTGATCGGCTACTTAAATTCATGCCTATATAGTATCTGATCACCTACTCATGTAGCCAATCGGCTACTACTCCCGCATTGGTGATTACTGATACTCAGCATTGAGTGTCAATTAGTAACCTATCGAGCTGATCACTCAAATGACATGCTTTGGAGTTACTGGATCACTAGGAATCTCTTCTGTTCTACAGTGATCTCCAACCTTAGTACATCAAGGTCAGTCCTTTGAAATGAAGAGACTGCTAAAAGAAAAAAAATTGCAATTCATTTCAATATTTGTTAAAAAGTGTCAGGGTTCCTTTAACAGAAAAAATAACTAAAGTAACAAACAAGATCATAACTGTCATGGTTGGATGCAATTTAGTAACACTCCATTATTATGACATGACATTTATTCTTGTATATTCATATTCCTCATGCAAACGATATTTCTTTACCCGTTTAATCTGGAAATAAATGTTATAAGGTAGGACCATTATCAATGTTAATGGTTTAGGAGACAAGTGGTGCCAGCATCTAATCATCTATCTTAATGCAGAAGAAGTATGCGTAGGAGCTCTTAGCCCGTTGGAATCATGTCAGTTACAGATTGTGAATTTTCCACTTGGAGAGGCCACTTTGCATGCTTTTTATTGCAGGCTTCTTCATGAGGGGGAATAAAGAGTACCTGTTGTGTACAACCATTAACAGCAGACCTTTTAAGGGCTGAGCCAACTGTGACAGTAATCGAGGAAACGGAAGCATCATCAGAATGAGGTCACTGATTCCTAACGCATTGTTGTTCTCATGACTAATGCTGTGCTAGTTAGTAACAGATTTACAGTGTGTATTCATGGTGGCCTCATATGCCTTAATGAGACTAAGACTGGGTTCACACTGTTACGCATGAAAAACTGATCCTGTAAAAACGGATCAGTTTGTTACGTTGGGCATCAGTTTATCATCTAGTGTTTCTGTTCCATATCATGTTGTTATCCGCTCAGTATACCTGTTGCCGTCACATCTGCAAAAAGTGTCAGTATACAGATCCGAGCTTCATCAGAAGCATTCAAGCTCCCCATTGGATTGCAACAGACCAATGGTAATCCTTCCTCCAACCAAGGAGGATCTGTTGCAATTCAATGGGTACCTAATGCTTCTGGTTGGGGTTCTGTATAGCGGCACTTTTCCCATGTAATGGAACGAGCAGCAGCAGCAGAGGAATGTGATGGCGACAGGTGACAAAACTTGCAGAACATATGCAGTGGCCAGCCTAGTGAAAATGGACACAAAAGCCTCACACTCATTATAGCTGCTTCTTGGTTGAGGTGGCTGGACAGGGCCCGATCCCCAATGCGTCAGCAAGAGATCTGGTTTGGCAGAACAAATCGGTTGATCGATGGGCAAGCCCATTGTTCTTCTACGCATCCCGCACTACCCCATCATGCATCGCACGGTCAGCTCTCCTCCTCCCTCCAGAGCGTCAAAACTGACTGCTAGACTGTAAGCTAGCCACACCTCTGTACAGAACTCCGCTTCAAACTGTTGCTCGAGGGATCCAATGTGTACACACCTTTATACTGATCTACCTCAAACAGACTATTCTGGGAAATTGGATACAGTTCCTGAATACTGTTAATGTTCAGTTTTGGGCCCAGTGCACTACATTGACTAAGTGGTGGATTAATGGTCTGTACAATGAATAAACCATGCTGAGTGGTGGTTAAAAATTATTTTGGCTAACATCCAGTTAAAATTGAAGATTAGAGCAGGGCTGTGGAGTCGTAGTCGGAGTCGAGGAGTCGGAGCAATTTTGGGTACCCGGAGTCGGAGATTTCATAAATTGAGGAGTCGGAGTCAGGAATCAATAAGGAGCCGGAGTCAAGGAGTCGGAGACGGAAAAATTTTTGGTACCCAGAGTCGGAGTTGGAGTCGGTGGTTTCATAAACTGAGGACTCGGTGTCGGAAAATGTTTGTACTGACTCCACAGCCCTGGATTAGAGTGCGGTTCATCAAGTGATGCTGCTTAGTCAATATTGTTATCATGCAGTATCAGTCATTGGCTTGACTGGACTATAAAGCCGCATCTACACGCGTAGATGCGGCGGCGATGCTCCTTATCAATCGATCCGACAGGATGGATCTTGCTTCCACCAATTCCCTGCTCGCTCGCTGCGTGGGGACAATGGCAGGGAATCGAGCGGAAGATAAGCGGCGCCGGCGGGGACGAGCGGGAATCGAATGCGGTGCACGCGCGGCGAGCGGGGCGCAGCGGGGACGCGGAAGAGGCGATCCGGCAGCTAATCGAGCCGCCGGATCGCAGCCTCATCTACCCGTGTAGATGAGGCTTTAGTAACCTTTGTGTGGGTGACATCAAAGTGACCCTATGAGGTTTTAAGTATAATAAAACAGCACTTTTACTAAACATAAATTTCCCATCACCCAGCAAAATCAAAATCCTGCAGTCCAAATCAATTCCTGATTAGTCATGTCACAGTTGACCTTGCTGCCCCCATGGGATCATTGTTCACCACTTCCTTTCTCACGACTCATGCTGCCTATGTGGGGAAAATACAGCATTAATCATCAGATAGGAGGGAGTTAAGGAGTGACCAAGTGGGGGTCAGCAACAGGCTTTAGCAACCTGCAGGAATTTTCCATATGGCTGGACAATATAGAGGAAAGCTGTACGGTGCAGGAAGCATTGGATTGGAACACAAAAGACAGATACTTACCTCGGAACAGGGGAGCCTCTGGGTCCTCCAGAGGCTTCCTGTGTCCTCCTTACTAGGGATGGTCAATGAGATGCAAATAATTTTGGGTTAATGCAGGATTATGCAAATTTTGTATGCAGCTTTAAGCAGTTTGAACATGAACCAATCAAATCCTGCTGAGGTAAAATTTGATTGGTAAATTTTCAAGTTGCATAAATGTGCTTACAAAATTTGCATAATCCTGCATCAACTCAAAATTATTTGCATTGCATTGACCATCCCTATTCCTTACCACCACCGCCACTTGCCAGGACCCTCTAGAAGTTTGTGACTGCGCTCCTATTTGTGCACAAGGGTGTACGGCAGTGCCTGTGCAGTAGCGCAGAGATGCTTGAGGACAAGCAGTTCCGGCTTACTGTGATTATATGGGCAGACGCAGTATGACTGCACTCTTACACAGCAGGGTGCGCGGCCATGTGAACATATCTGACAATCTCTTGTTGGATATGTTCGGGGGGGGGGGGGGGCTATGGTGGGGGTGAGGATGACACAGGAAGCCGATATCCGATCCAGATACTTCCCTGTTCCTAGGTAAGTATCGTTTTTTCCAATCTGCCTGGGGTACACTTTGAACACTTCTGCTTCAGGCTATAAAAGTGGATTTACATGCATTAATCCATTACAGGGGTCACTCAAATACTAATCGACAGATGTTTGTAAATTTAGATTCTGAGTCCTACGCATTTGATCGCTAACTTGGATATGCCAATTACTCAGAATGTAATTACTGAAAGGAAAAAGAAATGTACAGACAGAAAGGCATTCTTTTATTTAAATGTAATTGAATTGTAGCATGCATACTGTAATTGTAGATCTGCAGCATCTAATAAAGAATAAATAATTTGCTAATTATGGCCAGTATTATTGAGGGAGTTGCGCGCTGCTTTTCTGGGACTTAGCTTGATGAAAAAAAAATGCTGATTTTAGATCGGATGAACAGCACAGAAAATAGAAAGGTCATCAAAGCGCACTACAAAGGCCTGCTGTGCTCAACGCAGCTTTACTTATTCATTTTGTAGGAACCCACACCACAAGCAATATTTGTACAGCATTCTATGCAGTCCTAGAGGGGTGATCTGCGACTCTAACAGCCTCCCTCCGTAGCGCCGGCACAATTCGCTTGACTTCATGCAGAACGCAGTGATCACCTGGTCCAGCACACTCTCTATCACATATTCTCAGAGAATACAGAAAGAGACAGAGGCTCACGTTATGCAGCATGAAGAGATGTTTCAAGCAAGTTAGGATAAAGCGTCAGGCTGCATTTCCACTTGTGCGGTGCGAATCGCCGCTGTAAAAATTTGCATGCGGATGCGAATTTCGCATGCGGGTGTATGCGAATTTTCATACGAAGTCGCATGTGAATTCGCATGGATGACGATGTATGCGAATTTAACCATGGCAGTGCTGGTGTGCTTTTTCCATTGTTTCTATGCGAATTTGCATGAAAATTCGCATGAAAATTCGCATACCCAAACCGCATGCGAATTTCCTATTAAATGCATTGTATGCGATTCGCATAGCGGTATGCAAATTCTGATGGCTCTGCCATCCGAATTTTTTCTGCACAGAAAAACGCACAGGAATCCTGACAAGTGGAAACAGTCCCATTCACTTGTATTGCTATGCGAATTTGCATGCGAAAAACGCATGCGAATTCGCGATAGTGGAAATGAGCCCTAAATGTATTCTTGAAAACATTTGAGATATTTAAAGAGGAACTTTAGCGAAAAAGGGGAAACAAACAAATCAACACATTGCAAAGTGAGAAGTTAGAAAATAGAAGAAGGATCAAGAAATTATTGATACACGTAATCATCTTTACTACTGGCAGACATGAAAAAACAAAACAGACAGCACCAACTGCCATTACCTATAACCACACCCTCTAACAATGCGATAGGCTTAAAAAAATGTTTTATACATACACATATGCACAGAGGAAGATCCTGGAAGATACTGGTCTAGAAGGTCATGGGAGTCGGCATGTCACCTGACCCACATCAGGTCAGGTGACACAGCCACTTACGTGCACGGATGGTGGAAGCCGCTAAGAGCCGGCTAGGTGCTGAAGGAAGGCTGCTAGACACAGCTGGAGGCTCGGTAACTATTTTAAAGCCTCAAAACCGTCCCCATTATCCCTCTGGCATGCAGGTTAGTTGAGACTTCTGGTTGCCTGAGTTCCGGATTACAGGGACTTTGCTGTATATGCGTTTTTCCAGAGACCATGCCTGTTTGCAATGCAAAAATGGTCCAATTGTTGCTCAGTGGTTATTGCACAAAAACAGAGAAAACACACAGAGTCCAAAAAGCTAAACAATCTATCCGATTTTTATTTTTCCCCGCAAGCCAAAATTCACAATTAAAAGTAAATGAGCGCATTGATTTACATTGGCAATCAGTTCTAAGGGTGATTTTGCTCTGCCGAAAAACGCATGCCATTTGGTCTGCCAACGTGTTAAGTGTGACAAGGCTTGCTAAATAACCCCATGCTAATGTGTCCACCTCTATCATATATTTTATTAATTATTTGTGGAATTCATTGTTAAATGGACAAAGTGTGCCATTAACAGTGCAAATGTTTCCCTGCCCTGTAATGTTTAGCTGAGAACTCTATTCTGTCTTATCCCTGTCTGTTTGTTAAAGAAGCCTTTGGAATCCCAAGTCATATGTTTTAATGAACAAACAGAAATGGCTGCCTGCTGATGAGCAAGCCTTTGATGAATAAGGTCTCAAATTTAACTAGAAAAGAAGCTATTAGACTTTCATGACTTTTACTGGTAGTAATCCAGTTCAGAAAGCTTACCTACTTCTAAAATACCATTACTAGTGTATTACAAAATGACCTTGTGGTGAGTAAGGGATACATGTAGATTATGAAAGTAAAAATCCACAAAGATGCATTGGATTGAGCATTGGATATGATTTGAATTGTATACTTTGAGGGAAACTTCTGTCGCTACGGTGACAGTACACTTTGTTGGGCATAGTCTGACATCAGGAGCTCGGGAGCATGGTCCTCTATTAGAAGGGAGAATGGTGTGCTGGGAACTGGAGTATAAAATGCCAATAGTTGTTTGTGTGTTATTTATAGTATAAATTTTAAAGTTGGCTCCTACATGCCGTCCCATGTCACATGAAGTCTCTCGTTTTAGATAAAGGAAGCCTAAAGTATGTATGAAACGTAAAGCTAAGCTAGCACTGAAGACGTACGCACTTTTAATGCTACCAATTACTATACACCAAAAATTGTAAGCGTGCTGCAATTACATGTTTCTCAGTGTGGATGAGTCCTTAACCTCCTTGGCGGTCTGATTCTTTCCAGATTTTAGGGTCTAAAAGCGGTGCAATTTTTTTCCACTCTTTCAGACCCTAAAACCTGAAAAAAATCATTCTGGCAGGGAGATCTGCAGCAAAATAAAAAAAATAATGTCCTTTTCTGGGCTCCTGTGCTGCAGTTTTCTCTTTGCCCACAAGATGGCGCTAATATACATATAAACGAACTTCTCTATATTTCTCTAATATAGAGAAGTTTGTTTTCAATATTAGCCCCGCCCCCGATGACGTCACGCTGCCACCACCGCTCTGCTGCCACCACCACGGCTGCGCTGCTCCAACTGGCTGCCGGGTCCCCGGAAGAATAGCGGGGACATGGGGGATCCCGGCGGCCAGGGTAAGACCCCACACTGCCGGGGAGAGAGGCTGGAGTCCCGCTGCGCAGCGAGATCGCGCGCGGGACTCCACAACTAAAGGTAAAGCTATGCAATGCCTACCCCGACCTGAGCTCGGGATCACCGCTAATAGCTTATTTTTTCTACCCCGAGCTCAGGTCGGGAAAACCGGCAAGGAGGTTAAAGGACATCCAAGGTGAAAATTAACTAATGAGATTAACAATTGTATCTATTCTCCTTCTTCTAAAAATTGTTTTTTTGTAGTTATCCCACGATTTTGTTTTATATTTAAATCTACTTTTTAAGCTTTTACTGTTTCTTGGCCTCTTCTCAATGACACATTCATTGAAGTATGCCAGAGCTAAAATCAATGACTTATTGAACCTTTTTATCTTTTGCCTACTCTTAGAAGCCATTTGCTGCCAGGAAAGCGTTATATGGCTGCAATCCCTTATCAGGGAAGGTTACCTTATAGTCCGACCCGGTCCCGACCCAGACAAAATTTGTCACTTGCATACCTGATTTTCTTTAATACCTGAAGTCTTTCAGGCAGAGAAAGAAAAAAAGGAACGCAGCCTAGTTAGTAGAGTGCTTGGCACTATACATACACATGTCTATCTCATCATGTCACTTGTCACCTCGTTGTCCTTTAACACTGAAGTCATGCACTTTTGTATGTACTGAGTCCACAACGAACACACACACACACACACACACACACACAAAATACACACAGTAGTGTGTTGTGGAAAGGCTATTAACTAAAACTCGCTGACCAGAGGGAAAGATGGAAATTCCCTTAACCTGCACTGCGCATTAGTTGTGCATCGTGTTAGAGCTCACTGCAACTTGTTCGGTATAAACCAGCCCTAAAGCACAAGGGACACTGGCTCATGCCAGGACACAAAGGCTTTACACCGCCTGTCTTTAGCGATTTTTCACATCAAATTACAAGCAAGGGTAAAAGTTATTTCAAAATTAAATGCAAGAGGTGATATAGCTCGGGGCATGTTTTTACAGAATCCACGGGAGCATTAATCTTTAAGGCAGAGCTATAACATCTGTTTTCATTTAGTAACAGATATGGAAGATATCATCTTAATGTGCGTAATCTCATCAGGATTCATTAATATTTTGAAAACATTCTTTATGTGTATAAGTTGTAAATGTACAGGCATACAGCTTTATTTGTTCATTGCATATAGCAGCTCTGCTGCAAACTTTATAGATTGCTACACATCTCAATGACAACAATACAGGGTCACCGATTGCGTGTTCTGCCTCCAGTCTTTAATAATAGACGCCATTCAGAAGTGCTTCTGGGAAGAGAATAGTCACTGGGCTACAGGTCACATTAGAGAGCTTGGTAGCAGTTTGTTTTTATATCTGACAAGTTTTTAGTTTTTTTGTTTTGTTTTTTTTTTATTCAAAAGGATAATGTGATTTGCTAAACCTGACAGATGCTGTATGGATTTATATCACATATTCATTTTAATGACAGGTCTGCTTTATATGGTGATTTATGAAGGTCTGCAGCAGGTCAATTCTTCATAAATTCTTTACTGAAAAAAAGGACTGCATCAGGGCAAATGCTGCCATTCCTGTCCAGATGTGGTGTTTTATTTCAGTGAAGGATTTATGAAGGATCAATGTGCTACATGTTCCATCCATCTTCATACTGCTGGTGAGATGTGTGAGAGGTACCTGTCCTGCACCATCCCCCAGGAGGTCTCCAGGGTAACTGGAGGACTGCCGCTGTATTCTTTACTAGTGTTTCTATGAAGCCAACATCAAGTCAAAATAGGAAGTATATGGGTTTTTGCACTGCAGGACCACAGGAAAAAACAAAACAAAAAACAAGTTATTAAAAAAAAAATCCCAGCCTAAGCTTGTACCAAGATCAGGCTTCAGGCAGAAGCTCCTCCCTCCTTCCTTCTGCTCTTTGTTGTACAAGGGGTAATTTCCACCATCATGCAGAATAGCCCCTTGCACTTCAAAACCATGAGCCTGGACAGGTACATAGCAGAGAATCTGGGAACTTATGTAACATGTGTTCAGTTTTAAGATCTGCAGAGTATTAAGAAAGTTTGTGGACTGTAAAAAAGCTAACTTCATCTCAATGTGAAAGAACAAAAATATGCTTTAGGCTGGATTCACCCTTGAGTCACATTGTATCTCATTGAAAAAAAGCATGCTGCAATGCATCCCGACCCTATACAACTCATCCCATTGCATCTAAGTGTGAATACAGCCTCGTACTGCTTTCACACTGTGCACGTTGCATAATGTGTGCACTGTAATGCACATGTACTGCAATGCATACTGTGCATATTATTACACACACGTTATTTCAAAGCCTGGTCAATGTGTATGTAATGTGCATCTATTATTATTTAGTATGTATATAGTGCTGACATCTTCCACAGTGCTGTACAAAGTCGAATGTCCTGTTACTTAACTGTCCCTTAGTAGGGCTCACAATCCAACCCTAGCATAGGAAGCCGGCCTTGCACCCTTATACAGTGCATTTCTGGATAACATGTCCGAAAACCTGAATGTTCCATAGCAATTGCCTATGCAATTAATTAATGTGTGCCTTTTTCATGTGCACTGTGTTGGTCATGATGCATTTTAACCAGGGCTGGTTCTACGCCTGATGGGGCCCCTGGGGCAAAGGTAACCTGGGGGCACCCCAGAAAACTCACCCCACTTAACTCTGATATGCCCCCAGGGCCCCAGCATTGGTATCTCACCTGTCCCGGCGGTGGAGCGCTGCTCCCATTTTCCTTTTGCTGTCTGCCTCTTGTGATCTGGCGCATGTTGAGTAATGAAATGCGATCACAAGAGACAGGCAGCGAGATAAGACGTGGAGCATGAAATAACTAAAACAGCGCACCGGCCTCTGGGACAGGTGCGATACTAATGCCGTTATAGTGCAGCACATCAGAGTTAAGGGAGAGGTCGTTGGTTTGGCAGAGCAGGAGACCCTGCAGCTCTCGGGGGCAATTGCCCCCCTTAGCCTTTACGGAAGCGCCAGGGCCTGAATATAGCATGCACTTTTTCCAGCGCACGCAGTGTGAACATCCCCATAACGTTTCCTGAGAAAGCAGAATTCAGGCCTGCTGTAAACTTTAGCGAGGCTGGAAAATGCCAACATTTAACTTAAGAACTTAGCTACAGTAAGAAGGTTTAAATATACACTACATCGGCACATTGTTCTTTTATTTCCTGCACTCTCGCAAAGAGAATGACGTATAAATAAAATAAAACACGCCAGGTTCTGATTAGTAACTCTTGGTGCAGCTTTCTCGCCGCACTATATAATATATTCTTGCTGTCTAATGGCTTTAAACAGAATGGCATACATGTACATTCTGCTGTGTAGCTGGAGAGTTTTGTGGATTAAAACACTGTTTAAAAGATCTCACGCAGATCAAACGCTCCTAAAGAGCAGCCAGTGCAGAGATGTCATGTAGCCGCAATCAATATTCAGTTTTATGTCCACTGCATTTAAATTGATTCCAAATCTTACTGCAACAATTCTAATCCCTGATTGATTTTCTAGGTTCCCTAGGATTTTAATCATTCAGGCGCCAACTGTGGCCTTTATCTTAGTGATGGCAGCATTCTGCAGGAAAATAGAAAAAAAATATAGAGCTCGGTTAGCAAAAGATTTTTTTTCTTTCTTTTGGCGGAGGAAATAGAAGATGGCTGGCAATTAACACCTTCACTAGCGAGTGACTCTTCCGTTAAATAGAAGATGATTTCTTCCCCCCAGAGAAATAAAAATAGCACCTTTCATTCACTTCCCAACGTAGTCTATATTAAATTTGTCTTCAGAAAAAAAAATACTTTTTTCTCCCAGTAGAACGTCTGCCCAGAAATCGTCAATTAGTATAAAAACAGCATGAACTAGCGCAGCGTGATGAACTAACCATTGTAGTTACTTTGTACCACCTGGAAAGCCATTTGAGAGAAAACTCTATTTTGAGCTAAAAGCATGAAGTGGATGAGATACTGGCAGCCTAACATATAGGTGCCTTTGCTTGGCACTGGAGACTCACGGAGGGAGAGCATGCTTCAATTCTCACCGATGAAATCAGACAGAACCAACCGAGACTCATCCTCGTCTGTAAATATTAACTTCTTTCTGGGTGTTTATTTGTTCGCAACATATGTCCTCATTAAATGTATCCACTAATTGCAATATAAGCCACTGGAAATGTTCAGCCTCTGCTGAAGGACAAACTGTGCAAGTGCCCAACTTAACAGGTCCAGCTGTCGAGGTAAGGAAGAGACGAAATGCAATTACGCACACTTGGTGGCGAGCCAACGTGGACGCATCCTGATAGACTGGTGGGTTTATTTATTTATTTGAGAGCACAGCTGCTTTGGGACGTGCCCGCAGCTCATTAATTGGAGCAGTATGGCCAGACATGGGTTAGCAAAATTAAACCTGCCCTGTGCATTGTCCTGGATCCAGCTGCAAAGCAAATTACAACTTGTAGCTTGACCTCTAAGAGCGCTTAAGCTGAGGTCATCGTGGTCATTATTACCAGCATGGAAAGCCACAATCTAGTTACTCACGCCAAACCTGCCGTTAAAACAACAATACAACTGTAAAACACAGCAAAGCAAATCATAAGGCTTGGTTTGCATCAGCATATTTATTCTCGGAAAAGGGCACTGCTTTTCTGCAAAGTCCAAAATCTCCCTAAATGTCTCTTTCAAAGAGGAACTTTTGTTGATCTACGACCCACACAAAGCACAACAGTGAATCACAAAATAAATATTAATGAATTCTTATGATAGCGCAAGGCTCTAAAGGGCTTCATGTACTAAATCAAGCTGCCCAAAAAGGCTGAGAAAAGTTCACCCTCCCTCAGTGACAAAATTGCACTTGCAAGCTGACGCACAAAGACGAACTCAGAACCCCTAATTATCTACACACATTAGCTATTTCTGTACCCATTAGAGGTGATAAAATTAATTTAATGGATCATTTTGGCTTAAGGCTAAACAGTTAAAGCATTTAAGGATCGGATCACTTTGTGATAAATGTCACATATTTACAGTTTTGAATATCTTGGTTTTCTTAGTTTAGCATTGTTTATTATGAATTTTACATGTATGCACAATTAAAAAAACTCTGCAGGTTATTGTATTAATGTACAAGTATTGGCTCAGGAGCACACTGTATACATATAGTGGATCACCCAAACCTTGCAAACAACCAAGACTAAACAAAAGCCAGAGAAAGCTGAGGCTGGTGAAGCGATTGCATTCAATGAATAATGAAGAAAGAGCACCACAGCTTGTAAAGGCGCAGCACAACATGCACCTGAGGAAGGGCAACGGGATCAAAATGCTGCGCTCTGCTTGTATAAGATGTAAAGATGCCTATTCAACACATAGTACAGCCCCAGTACTCCAGGAGAGCTATTGTAGCTTTCACTCAAGGTACACATTCTCTTGCACTTAAAGCGGAATATAACCCTGCATTTCAACTTTGCTCTAAAACATTATTTACAGCATATTATATGCAACCAGCATTTTTTTTACTAGACCAGCATTGAAAGAGTTACACACAGGGCTTTAAAGTTCCTGGAGAGAAATGCTGCCCGCAGCCGAAGTTTAGATAGATACATTCTGTTTACTTAAATGTAACAAGTGTGGAATGTGACTCACTCTCTCTGACTGTGCAGGAGCTGGAGGACAGCCAAAGAGTGTGTAACAGTCCTCACTTGTTACATTCTGTTGACTTAAATGTATCTATCTAAACTTCGGCTGTGGGGAGCAGTTCTCTCCACGGAACTTCAAAGCTCTGTGTGTAACCCTTCCAATGCTAGGCTAGTGAAAAAAAAATGCTGGTTGCATATAATATGCTGTAAATAATGTTTTAGAGCAAAGTTGAAACGCAGGGTTATTTTCCGCTTTAATGTACACATTGACTATTACACTTGTTGGAAATAAAAATGTATACTTTTTTGTACACTAGTAACAGGTTAATAATTTTATATTGAGCATTAACTATTATAAACACTACAGAAAACGATAAATAACATTGTTGAAAAATAAAAAAAGAAGTGCAAGTAATTTAAGGACAGAAATAAGGAAGAAATAAAGAAATACGGAAGGAAAGAAATAAATAAGGAAGGAAAGAAAGAAGTTAAGGAGAAATGAATTGAAGAAGGAAAAGGAAAGAAGAAGGAAAGAAGTGAAGAAGGAAATAATTCTAGAAGGAAAGAAGTGAAGAAGGAAAGGAAAGAAGAAAAAAAAGGAAAGGGAAGGAAAAGAAAAGAGGGCGATAGGAAGGAGTGTTTTGAAGGTGGCAGCCTGCTTCATCAATTTAAAGTGTAAGAGTACAATGTGCTCTTTTGTGTCACTTTCACGTGGCTTCCGTATGCACTTTACCCTGATGAAGGAGGCTGTAACTCGGGAGTCAGGAATCTTTTTAGCTGAGAGAGCCATGAACACCACATATTTTAAAATGTTATTCCATGAGAGCCATGCATACAATATGTTTCAAACGAAATACAAGTAAATGCGTGCATTTTATATAAGACCAACACTTTTAAAGTTAAATAAGTCTCCGAATTCTTTTTAATAATATTGTTATGCTGTTACTAACCAATGATGAATAAAATATTTCTTACCATGAAAGCGAGATCTGTTGCTGCATGGTTTTGCTCATGTCAAGTGACAGGCAGCCTATTGGGCCAATCAAAGTGCGGGGATCTCATCCTACAAAGTCACTGGACCTGACAGGGTCCAGGACGGGAGATTTGGAGCGGCTGTTCGTTTTGGGGGGAGCGCAAGTAAGTTATTAGTGCATGCAACAGCAGTAGCGTGCACTACTTAGAAAATTCCACTTGCGCTGCCACACTAAGCTGCGCTGCTTGAGAGCCAGATGCAGCCATCAAACGAGCCACATACGGCTCCCGAGCCATAGGTTCCCTACCCCTGCTGTAACCTCTGAAATGTTTTGTACCAATAAAAATCCACTATTCCCATCATTATCTAACCTCAGAAGATAGGTGCTTATTACATGCACTCATTTTTTTCATCTATTTTTTTAAATCTATTATAGCCCCTTTAAAGCCGTTCAATATCTAGTGTATAGTTTTAGACCGCCATTCATTTGGGTATGTGCTAAAGTGAGGTGGATTAGAATACCCAAATGGGCTGGGGATTGAAAGTTTCCAACCCATACTCAAACTGGTTAGACTGTGTAAGCAGATTATGTTTAATCAGCTTATTCAAATCCACCCCTTATTTACAATGCATGTATCCCTTTCGATTGTCCAGCGCTGCTTAATATGTTGGAGCTTTATAAATACAAATATAATAATAATAATATACTAAAAGTGTCTCCCTTTGTTTTGCTTGCGTCTCTATATTCTGGGTCGTGCTTTGCGTTCTGTTGTAGACATCATGTAACTTAGCAACCTTATTCAGACAGCAAATGTTATGAGACATTCACATTGCTAGACTTCACTTTATATTAGCAGAAATATATATATTTTTTTATTATTTCTTTGTAAAATAAATGGAAGGTGGCATATTGGTGGTGGGTGGTTTTCAGAGGTGTTGCCTAGAACTGGACTTTAAAGAGGAACTGTAGTCAAAATATCCTTATGAATAAAATTGCTCAACATATTAGTCATTAATTGATAAATTATTTAATCAGTGTTTGCTCATTGTAAAATCTTTCCTCTCCCTGATTTTCTTTCTGAAATTTATCACAGGCAGCAACATCTTTAGTACTGCCAGGTGATCTCTGTAGAATGTTCGTTTTCTGAGAGTTCTGAAGCCAGTAGAAAAGATCTCCAGTCTCCCAGAATGCTCTGGGTGTGTGTATCTGTGGGTGGGTGGTGGGGGGGGTTTCCAAAATTCCAAGAATTCCACATAATAAACAGCCTAGGCTAGGCCTCACTCGGAGGCCGGGGCTACACACCAATATATAGCAATTGCCCCCCCCCCCCCCCAATCCCCTTAAGATTGTAAGATGGCAAGGGCAGGACTCTCTTCCCTTTTTGTGTCTTGGAGATCATTATACATTTTATTCATCGTGTTACTTTTATCACTGTCACTACCAATTCTAAATTTTGTATTCTGTATTTTGTATTGTTTTTGTATTTTGTCACTAATTATGTATCTTGTATATTAGTGTACACCATTGTCTGTATTATTATGTACCTCATGTTTGTTTCTTACTTTGTACAGCGCCACGGAATATGTTGGCGCTTTATAAATCAATAATAATAATAATATAGCTATAGGAAGTGTTTCTGAAGCTGAAACCAGGATATTCAATGTAAAAGTGGGTGTACTGAATAATGTACTGCATTCTATTATATGTCGTTATGGTTCCTCTCCATTTTTACTATCAGGGAAAAAAAATCTTTTTTTAGACTATAATGAATTGTGTAATCTGTACTATTAGTTCTGTTGGTACACCTGAAAAATGTAAAGCCAAACATGGCCAGCTGGGCAACAAGTTGTGAGCAGGAGTGTGTCAATGGAAAAGAACGCAAAGAATGATCATCCTGCCCCTCACATCTGCTAGTCAGTGCATTGTTCACCAGCTCTTGATGAATGACAAGTTTTTTCTTAGTCTATAAGCTATCTTATTACTCACCTTTCCATAGCTGTGACAAGCGGAGACAGCCTTATAAAATATTCTAGTGCTACAGAGAAGACATCTGTAGCACTTACTGGAGAGCAGTAACTTGTCTTGCCTGTGGTCAGACTCATACAATACAGCCTTTCAAAATTGAGCTCCTATTCTTGTCAACCCACAGCGCTGACTTGTACACATAAACGTATTGCCCTTCACAATAATCACATGAATGCCAGACTCTTTACCACTGACCTAAGCAAGGTCGCTGAGCCCATCTATGCAGAACTATATTTCATGCTTTACTTTTCCCTTTTTCATTAGAGACATCGTTTGTGGTTTAAATTTCAATCACAATTTCGGAAGTTTTGTTGCTAACCTTATTTATACTTCTGTTACCTTAGCTACAAAGCATTGATAAGGCAATGTTTAATGAAAAGTTAATTAAAATAACACAATGATTAAATCAGGAAGAGACCATCCGTAAGCTTGATACACAAATACCCTTTAGCAAATATTTTGTAGTTTAAAGGACTTCCGAGGCCAAAT
The DNA here is from genome assembly GCF_040937935.1 of Hyperolius riggenbachi. Classification (NCBI taxonomy): domain Eukaryota; kingdom Metazoa; phylum Chordata; class Amphibia; order Anura; family Hyperoliidae; genus Hyperolius; species Hyperolius riggenbachi. Next base: position 326,914,565 of record NC_090650.1, read on the forward strand.
TTAATAAAATCACACTGTACCTTTTTATTATCAGAATCCACGGAGGACGTCCTGCCCGTCCTCCGCTCCGTCCCGCCATCAATGCAGGATTTTCCGTTCCCCTATGGCTTGGCCCGACCCCACCGAACGGGTCGCATCGATTCCACCTGTAAGATGGCCGCCGCCATGCTCCGCGGCTGTGCAGTACGCTTTGCCGCTAGCGCGACTGCGCAGCCTATTGCCCGCCTTCCGCCGCGTATTAGGTCCCGGCATGCTCCCCAAGTGTAGGGCAATAGGCTGCGCAGTCGCGCTGGCGGCAAAGCGTACTGCGCAGCCGCGGAGCATGGCGGCGGCCATCTTACAGGTGGAATCGATGCGACCCCTTCGGTGGGGTCGGGCCAAGCCATAGGGAAACGGAAAAACCTGCATTGATGGCGGAACGGAGCGGAGGACAGGCAGGACGTCCTCCGTGGATTATGATAATAAAAAGGTACAGTGTGATTTTATTAATTTTGGCCTCGGAAGTCCTTTAAGCTGATTGTTTGGAAACTTGACAAGAAACACAACCTAAAGCCCCATCTACACAATACGATTCTTTGTACGATTTGATTACGATTCTATTTACGATCCGATTAAATCCGACATGTCCGATCCGGATTCAATTCAATTCGATTTGCCATTGTTTTGCAATGGCATATCTAATTGAATCGAATCCCGATCGGACATGACGGATTTAACCGGATCGTAAATAGAATCGTAATACGACTCGCTCAAAGAATCGTATCGTGTAGATTGAGCTTAACACTATACACTGATTATGTTATCATTCTACTGAATAGGGATGGCTGGATAATTCTCCTAGCATGTAATTTTCCCCCACCCAGGAAGCAGAAGAAGCAACTAGCAAATCAAAGTAGCTGACAAGCAATTAAAGTGAGTCTGTTAAGCAATATCAGCAGTGCTGAAACGCTGCATTTCCGCGGCAGAACGGGGGCTTTATACCCCCCAAATCCCCAGGGCAAAAATCAGGGAGCGCTTCCTGTAAGAGACAGAGCTTTGCGCTGTAGCTCTGCCTCTACTGGAATCAATCTCCGCTGATCGCCGCCTCTCCCCACCCCTCTCAATCTTCTTTCACAGAGAGGGGCGGGGAGAGGCGAAGATCCCCACAGAGACTGACTCCAACAGAGGCAGAGCTACAGCGCCAAGCTCTGCCTCCCGGGCAGCAAAATCCACGACCTGCAAAGTCGTAGAATTTTGGCCCGGGATTTGGGGGGTATAAAGCCCTTGTTCTGCCGCGGGAATAACAGCACTGCTGATATTGCTTAACCAAAGTAGCAGGTAAAAAGAAGTATTTTATTAGGCTTCAGACTCTCTTTAAGTGCTGGTTCAGAAGGACGACTTCTGGTGGATGTCTCCAGCATTTAAAGTAAACCTGAAGACAAGGCGAAAAAAAAAATACTTACCTAAGCAGAGGAAAGCCTCAGGATGCTTACTGTGTCTTCTTAGACCCCACCCCCAATGACTGGCAACTTCTTGTTGTTCTTTGCTGCACTTCCCTCTATGAATGAGCATGGCTGTACTGCACCTTCGCAAGTACAGCTGTGCCAACGGATAGCACATCTATGAGAACATATAACATCATAATTGAAATGAATGGGAGCACTCATCCCACGTTTGCCATCATTGGTCAAGCATAGCAGTTGATACGGTTACATTGAAATCCCTAGGGCTCTTAAATGTGATGACGTCAAAAGAGGCCAAACACTTTTCTAGGCAGTAACAAAAAAGCCTTCCATTGCATCAAAACAAGCTACCGGGACCGGCCACAACAAAGCTAGCTGGTTTATTTCATATGGTAGCCATCACTTCCACTTTCTAAGGAAGAGAGACTTGTAAGTCATTTACGTAAGATAATTTACTCACTGGCGCTAACTTTATATTTCCAAAAGGGTCTCTACTGCAGCGTGTGCATCATTTTTTGAAGGCAGTACTTTTTTTACTACCTGTCACTGATTACATTAATCAATTGCATGGCGCAAACCGCAGTACCAATTTTCTGATCTGTGTTGTCAGGGGAACCTGACTGCTTTAGGGCCACAAGGAGGTATTTGTACACAGCCTACACATGGATGTATTTAACTTAAAGTGATCCTGTAGTTCGCCAGAGCAATATGACGTAAACAAATAAAGTAGATGATTAGGTTAACTTTAGTGAATAGTGCATGGCCAAGTAATTTTTGTTCATGAGAAATGCCATGGGGAAGGATATACAAATTAGTTCTGTAATGTTTCTTAGTTTATCAGGAGGAAGTCTCTCTGTGTCAGAAGGACAACCCCCCTCTTTGACCTTTCAAGCCTCCCTGTTCTGTCTATGCCTATTCTAGGACCAAAACAAAAACAAGGAAGTATCAGGACCACAAGAAAAAGGTGTTCTTAGTTGCATTTAATCCTAGTGTACTTTAGCTTGGGGGAAAAGGATGCTCCAGGGTTAATAACATGTAATCACAGCCATCTATAAATCCTATACCTGTCACATCATTTCAGGCAGTATGGTCCCCACACCATTCTCCTGCTGTTGGCCATTACACATCTATCCATAAACAGCCATTGCTATGGGCTTCAGTATGCCATGGAACAACTGGGCTTCTGAGTTCACAAGCTGTGCATCTATGGAACTGCAATCACTTCTTTCCATTATGTTTTCCCTGCTTTTACCTGTAGACCGTGTCCTTTACTGCTGTGTTGTGTTTTTATTATATATCACCAGAATTATAGATGGTATCCAAGGGTGGGATTAGGAATGATTAGCCTATAGAGAGAATACGTGCTGTCTGCATATTTCCTATTCTCATTCACTGGAGCAGAACTATTTTCAGCCTAAGAATGGCATGCTCTTAAGATGCAATTCTCTCCTCGCGTGTCCCCCGTTAGGAGACACAGCAAAGGAGAGAAAGGAGCAGACAACATCCATATTCAGCTTTATCACAGCGTTAAATATGTAGATAAAATTCATGCATTACCATTTCCTCTTGTGGAGCATCCTGTACCCTATTTCAGGAGGATTAAGATCACAGACAGGAATAACCTTTACATTGGATTAGGAAAACATAAAATTGTGCGGTGCGTTGCCATGGAGACTAACAAGACATCAACATTGCAGGGAATGTATTTTTCATACACTTAATTTGAAACGGTTTCCCCTACTAAACACATTATCGCACATTTTCAGATAGTCACTGGCACTGGCACACGCTATCCTGACTAGACAGTATTGATGGGGCTTCTCTGCTTGATTCCCAGCCGCTAATTACAAAGACACTTATAACGCAGTAATGATGTATAACGGGCACGTCAAACTTTCACTCGCTCCCCCCGCCGGCTGGGAGGGTGTTTGACTTTGTTAATATTTTGCTATACTAATGGCGCGCTCGTCAGTGCCCGTTTTGATCCAAGGGATTTATTTGACAGGAAAGGAATTAGGACATCCGCCTTTCAGCAACAAAGAAAGCTGACTGCATCTCTTACTATGCTGCAGCTTAAGGCACAAGTGCACCTCTGCTCCACTAAAATGTACACAAATATCATGGTTGTTTTGTCTGAACTCACAATCCTCTTTGTCCTTCTCAACATGCCCAACAGTGGTGTTGAGCACAAGAAAAAACAGGCACTATTTTGTTCCTTTTGTCTCTGCATTGCTGCACTCTCCAGCCCCAGGGATAGCCATGTCACATCAATCAGTATCACTTTAATAAGCAGTCAGCTAACTGAGTCACATGTTGCCATGAAGCTGCACTGCTGAACAAGCAGGAATCCAGGGGGCGGGAGATCTCTGAGCCAGGATGTGTTTATCAGAAGCCATCGAAGAAACGCAAAGAACTTTAGGGCAAATGAGGATATGCTGGCTGTTAATTGAAAATCAACAGTCTTAAACTATGCACTTACCGTAAATATGAATGCAGGGTCATGTAACTGTGCAAATCTGTTTCATTGCAAACCTTAGTGTTTGCAAACCAGCAGTGCTGCTAAAAGCTGATCTAAAAGTAGGCATTGGTTGAAAAAAGTCCCTGGCCAATATGCGCCCATACATAATACGAGGAAGCATCAATGAGAAGCTAATTATTCTAAGTTGATGTACAGACTACCCAGACAAGCCCATGGTGAACCAAAACTCCCAGGAGTGTGTAAGGGGCTACAAAGGACCAAAAAGCCCTCTTACTATGTTTTACATAACATTTTACTAAAAGGGCTTTTTGGTCCTTTGTAGCCCCTTACACACCCCTAGGAGTTCTGGTTCATCATGAGCTTGCTGGGCAATCTGTAACTCTGGGTGTTTCAAGTCCTACCGCACAGAACCACATTAATCCATGTCATACACTAATGAGGATCAACCAATCTGAAACAGTCTGTATGCATGTTGGATTATTGTGGCTCTGCACAATTAACAAGCTGACACATCATTGCATTCCAGCGGTTCTGGAGGTGTGGTTAGCTTACAAGGACAACAAAGGATGATTTGCATATTCAGCAGTGATGCATTGTGGGAGACATCCTGTGCTCACTCCAATCTGAATAATCAAAAATACCTTCTGTTTTAAGAAGGCATATTTTTGTGGCTAAGTTGATGTAAATCTTATAACTTTGTGCAATGGTATGGAGTTTAGAAATGGACCAATTAAGTGCAGCAATGTCATACTACATAGTTTTGATCAAGATTCTATGGTGTATGGCCAGCTCAATCATTTAATGCTGTACAAACATGCATAGCTCAGCAAGTAATAAGCAGTATATCGTATAGAGCAGTGATGACTAACCTTGGCACTCCAGCTGTGACTAAACTACAAATCCCATCATGCCTCTGCCTCCCTGAGTTATGCTTAGAGATGTCAGACTATTGCAATGCCTCATAGGACTTGTAGTTCCAACACAGCTGGAGTGCCAAGGCTAGCCACCACTGGTATAGAGGGTGGTTTAAAAACACAGCAAGAGACCACCTATATTTTTGCCAATGAATGGTCAAAAGCAAAGTTTTATATATGCTCAGACGTAAAACTACAGAAGCACTTGTGTGACTCGGTGTGTTGAAAGCTAGTAACCGGAGTCTGGCAGGAGACAGAACATTCATAGAGCGATTTCTGCATGAAGATTTCGGGATATAATGAAGACAATATCTAATAATTATAGGCAATTGGATTCCATCTTGCTCGTATGGAAAGCAATACTGTTTTATTTCAGTGACTGCAGATATACTTCGAGGGAAAGGACAATTCTCTTTATACCAGGAAATTGTAAGCAATAATCCACACTTCTAATGATCTTGTTTCCGCATTTATCCTTTTGACAATATCCTTATATTGCCTCATTAACACAAACACACTGGCTGCTCACACTGTACTTCATGGCCATGGTATGTCTTCCTATGACTAGATTGTTTTGTTAAAGTGAACCCGAGGCGAGGAGGTGAAGAGTAGAAAACAGATAGTTACCTAAGCATAGGGAAGCCTCTGGATCCTGCAGAGATTTCCCACTTCCTTCACACTCCTACCACGGCTTCCCTGGACTCACCCGAAGATTGCGACCATGCTCCTGTTCATGCACAAGCATGGCCATGATCAGAAATCCAACAAGCTCCTGTCGGGTTTATTTCAGGGGTCTTATTGCAGGAACAGTGCGGACCAGAAGGACGTGGGAGGCCTCTGCAGGGCATATGTATTTCTGTGCCACTGGTGAGTTGGGCGTAGGTCAAGCTGAATGACGGTTCTCTCTGCTGCTGCAATACACCCCCCGGCTGCACAGTGTAACAAGTGAAAAGGAGCTCTCTGTGAAGCTATCTGTGCTTCAAGCACACAAACAACTCAGAACAGCTAATAAGATGTTATTATATAATAAAAAGCAGTTTGAATAAAATGCAAAGGCAGATTTCAGGGCAAGATAAACTACACTTTGGAAACTCGTAATTTGTAAACAGACAGTATTGCTTATGCACAAAAGCAAATATGATAACTGTATGAGTAATACAAAGTAGGAAAACTCATCTTTATTGAATGTTATGTCAGACCACTTTAAATACTATTCCCCCTCCGAATTGCAGCAACTCGGAGGGAGATGTAATTTGGGGTTTGGCAACCGCCGGAGCCCAGAATTACCCTTACCCGCTCCACGTAGTAATACATTACTGCTATGGGACGCCTGGTTTTGGCGTTGAAGGCAGTGTGTCTAAACAACTTGCTTCGTCTGTAGGATCCAAAGGTTTCCCTCTTCTTAGGCTAGTATCTGTTTATAACCCTTAGCTTCACCTCAGGTCAGTACTGCCGGGGCATTCTTCTCTTTGTCCGGTTTTACACTTCAGATGGACCTTTGCGCTGCGATGCCCTACCCATGGCGCATCGCACCACAATGCACAAAATCACAAACATATGACCCTGCGGCAGAGTGCACCAAAGCGCCCCTTGCCCAGTTACGTACTCCTTGCTAGATAGGCAGTACGTCACTGGGATTCCCAGGGATCATCCTCATATTCCATCATTCCATGCTTGGGCGCCACAGCCAACCTTTTTTAAGAGGTACGCGTCGCTTATTGACTTACATTACTTCCGACGCCATAGAAGTAGAGCGGTTATGCGCTGTTGCCCATGCGTCGGTTCGAGTTTGGGAACTTTCGGTGCAACGTGATGTGATATGTTAAGTGTGCTAGGCCCCATTGCCTTCCTTTGCTGTTGCCTTACCCTGTGGTAAAACAGGGTAACACAAAGCAGGCTTTGAATGCAAGTGTAAAAGGGGCAAAAAGCTTAAAGAGAGTCTGAAGCGAGAATAAATCTCGCTTCAGACCTCATAGATAGCAGGGGCATGTGTGCCCCTGCTAAACCACCGCTATCCCGTGGCTTAACGGGGGTCCCTGATCCCCCAAATCCCCTCGGAGCAGCGAGGGAGCGCTTCCTGGTTGGGGCAGGGCTAACCGCCGCAGCCCTGCCCCACGCGCGTCTGTCCGCGCGTATCTCCGCCTCTCCCCCGCCCCTCTCAGTCTTCCTTCACTGAGAGGGGGGGGAGAGGCGGCGATGCGCCGCTGATAGACGCGACTGGAGGCAGGGCTGCGGCGGTTAGCCCTGCCTCCAGGAGCGACCAAGTCTGCGACCAAGTGTTGCAGTGGGGGGTTTGGGGGTGAAGGGACCCCCGTTTAGCGGCGCGATAGCGGCAGGTTAGCAGGGGCACACGTGCCCCTGCTAACTTTGAGCTCTGAAGCGAGATTTATTCTCGCTTCAGAGTCTCTTTAAGTCTAATATGGGCATCATTACGAGGACTATGACTGGCAAATTGTTTATATCTCCTTAGCAACCAAGAGGCTTGTTTATTTCATGCTCTGCCTCAAAAACAAGAAAAAGGAAGAAAGTGATTGGTTGCCAAGAGAAAATGCAGGCTGCTTCTGAGACATCATTATTGCTAAACATTTACCGTATATAGCAATGACATCTCCCATAGTGCTTTATAGAGTACACTGAATAATTAATGCCACCAACTGTCCCTCAGAGGAGCTTGCAGTGTAATGTCACTACCATAGTCATATGTTGCTACTACAGACATATGTTCCTTCTATATTCTACAGCTAACCAGAGTACTCCCTATGCAATCATGAGGTGCACGCATTTCCTCCATAAAAAGAAGAGTACTGGCTAGGAATTAAATCAGGGAGTCTAGTACTGCAAGGCAAGACTGCTAGTCATGTAGCCGCTGTGCCGCCCACGATCATGTGACAATCAGCTCATGTGACAACTGTGCTAAATTTGGTTTATATGTCTCATATGGACTATTATGAAATGTTAGGCCGAGCATCTATGGAATAAAAGAATCTCGCCTCACATTAGCCTTGAACTTTGTATGGAAGCACAGCACTATAGACTACGCTCCATCACACCTCTGCACCCCGGGATAAATATAGAATCCTATCCAAATGATTCATTATCTATACATTTAAGCATCTGTGAATATCCAGTCACACCGATAACACTGTCAGCCACTTCACTTCTACAGCAGTAACCTTCCTTGGAGTTGATGATTTCAACTCTTAGCTATGAGATTTCTGGTAATTCTCAAAAAGCCAAGATTAGCATTGCCCGGTCGGTGTCTGTCTGCATTGTCTTGGGGGATGTGTTAGAGATATGCACACAAGGAATTTCACATGCAGTTATCAGAGTGCATAGAAAAAAAATCCAAGAGACGCTGACCCCGTGCACAGCAGCAGAACAGCCATTGTAAGAAGCAGCACATAAACTGTCTACCACATCTGAGACACCTCAGTGACAAATCTCACTGCACAATACAAAATGCCTAAGGTATTACACTTCCAAACTCCCACCCCTACGTCATCCACGTCCAACTCTGCTCAGTGTCTAGCCATATTTAGGGATTTACGCTTTTTATTCCCTTTAGCTGTCTAAGCTCTTTTTTGTTAACATAAACATCATTCTCGCTTTGACTCTACACAGAAAGGCCTGTATAATATTGTAGGAGGGTTTATGCGTATTATTAACCGACTACACTGATCTACAGCATTAGGTCACCAGTTACCAATGTATAATTATATATACATATATATATATCCCTTTCAGATCCATTTTGTTGATCATGCCCCCCCCCCCCCCCCCCCAGCGCTTATTTTTTTCCGGTATGCGGGGAGTCGTGGTTGATCAGGGGAGTGCTTTGCTGTGGGAAGTTAATGGGGTCTCCACATCCTTGTACTCCAACAAGGAGGAAACCGAGCATCAGTGGCACAGCTGGCTTGCACTGTAGTTTTTCCATCATTGCACGCACTCCAGCGTAATTATGATATTACGTGGTGCAGTGTAGTACCAAACAGGTTCACACATAGGCCTCGATTCATCAAGACTTATCGAATTGGTTAACAAACGTTCGGTAAAATACCAAATTCGTTAAGTTGATTTCAGGATTCATCACATTTATCTACAGCTGTTAGAGAGCATTCGGCAATAATTCGGCAATCATTCGTTAGTGATGCGTTAAAACGGAAGAAAGTGCAATTCATGAAAATGAAAGTGGGCGTGGTTTAGTGTTACATTTAGGATTAGTTATCTCCTTCACTGCTCTGTCGTTATTCCTGTCAGATCATTGCTGACAGAGAAGATGAAGCCATTTGAAGTGGTAATGTATCAGCTGAGAGTGATTCAAAGGCGCAGAAGGGCAAGAATAAGGTCTAGAACCATATCAATTTGCAAGAGAATGGATTTATTTGCTATACCAGGACATCTGCATTTCTCTTGAATCATCTTGTAAGAAAACACAGGCAGTGCCAGGGTTAACTAATTTGCTAGTTGCACTTTATTTTTTTTTTAGAAAAGGCTCCTATCAAGCCGCAGCTGGCTAAATTGTGGGATTGTCCCAAGTCACTTCCAGAATCCTGGTCCAGGTGTTAAGCCCTATTCAGAATGTTGCTACATAGTGTTCAAAGGACTGCCTTTTACCCACAATTCCATGGGAATCTTATGGCCTTGTGTTAAATTACCGATGTAAAATGGAAATATCGACACGTTACCGAATGGTTACAGAATTGTTATCGATATTTTATCGAATTCAGACTGAATGCGGAAAAACCTTGATGAATACAACTAGAAATTGATAAACTTCAAATTCGGTAATTTAACAAACTGGAAAAAGTTATCTCAAAGACAACGATGAATCGAGGCCATAGCCTGAAGCCTTTGCCAGTCAAGATTCAGCAATGGCGCCCCTAGCATAGAGCCCAATTGTGCCCAAGTAATATAAAATTTACGTTTAACAGCAGAGGAGGATAAGGCAGGCGGCAATCAAAGTGTTGAACACAGTCCAGCACTTACATCTAAAGAGACTGATGCTGTGCTGAACTAGATCCGTCAACAGCTCCGCTAGTGGCAGCCATGTTTTCTGTGTCGGAGTATGCCTGACATTTGGCATTTTCCAGTTCAGGCCCAATATAGGACATAGCTCAAAACATGATTGGAAAGGGTTAAAGTGAGACCGAGGTGAAAATAAACTATGAGATAAATGATTCTATTTACCCTTCTACTCCTAAAAATGACTTGTGTAAGTATCCCATGTTTTTTTTTTTTTTTTATGTTTAAGCATTCACAAAGTAGGTTATGTTTTACTGTCTCTAAACATTAGCAGTCTATGAAGTGTCCCAGAGTAAAATACATGAGCTACTGACTTTGTCCTATCTCTCCTTTGTACTCAGAAGTTGTATTCTGCCAGGAAAACATTTATGGCTGTAATTTGCTAATAATTTACCATATTTCCAACAAGGTGCCGACCAGACAGAAGCTGTCACTTCCATGCCTAGAAATTAACTCTTTCAGGCAGCAAAATAAAACAAGTAAAACTGCCTGGTTATTAATATGTTTTGTACTGTACATACACATGTTTATCTCATCATGTCACATGTTGCCTCGGGTAAACGTTAAGTCTTGGATGCCCATGATTGTGTCACTGATTCTCCTTCTTTGGGCCAGCATACTGAGAACAACCTATTAAACCAACCTATTTGTAGATAGTCGACCCAGCCGTCTAGCCATCACAATCTAGCCCTTGTCAAAGTCACTCAGATCCTTACACTTGCCGTTTTTTCATGTTTCCAATGCATCACCTACAAGAACTGACTGTTACTATCTAATACATCCCACTCCTTGACAAGTGCCATTGTAACAAGATAATCAATTCTCATTTATTTGACCTGTCAGTGGTTTTAATGATCGGCGTACGCTCTCCAGAAACTGGCTATGGTAAGAGTTAAATAGAACAGATGAAAACACACATTCCAGCGGCTAATATGTACCTCTACGACTCTACATGTGACATTTCAACAGCTTATGCTGCAGAAGATTAAAGTCGCAGGCAAGAAAAATTCAACTCAAGCAACCAGTATATTCATAAAAAATCATGTTCCATTCAAATATGCTCACTAATCCATATTTATGAAAGTAAAAGCAGGTTCTCATAAAACACAAATCTAAAGTATAAAATGTAGAATATTAGCCATGGCTATGATACGCCTAGAGCAAAACCCATGCAGTTTGAATTTTCACAAAGCAAAAATGGTACCAGTGCAAACGACACAGTTATGGTAAGGATAAAATACAACTGTGAGGCTGATTTACAAAAATCAGTGCACAGAAAATGGAAACAAGAGTGAGCAGCTCCCAGGAGGAACCAATCAGAATCCTTCTTTCATTTCACTGATGAATCCTGATGAGATGCTCTGGGCAAATGCTCAATTTTTCCTTCAGAGTTTTTCCTATCTGCCTTTGTAAATCAGTCCCTGCATGTTTAAAGCAAATTTAAATTGAAAATAAACTTATGAGATAATGAGTTGTTAGTGTAGAACAGTTAATAAACAGAACATTGGTAGAAAGAAAAGAGTCTCATGTTGTTTTCCACTATAGGAACAGTTTAAAAAGACTTTGGTTCTTATCTATGCAAAAGAGCTTCTCTGAGCTACTTAGGCTCGGTTCCCACTTAATCAGGTGCAAAATGGGCACGGTAAATGCATCTGCTGTGTCCATTTTGCATCTGTTCTGTGCCATCAGGTGCGAGGCTGCCCCCTTCAGAAGCGATCACCACTCACATGTCCCATCGCAGATCGGTTCCAGAGGCCGGCAAGAGCATGGGGCTCTCCATAGGATGCAATAGACCAGTTCTCCTAGCAATAGGGAGAACTTTCATTGGTCCACCATGAACCAATGAGAATTTTCCCCGTTGCTGAGGATTCCCATTAGCCTTTTGCAGCTCAATGGAGATCAGTATGCTTCTGCTGGCTGCCGGGCTGTGTACAGGGACCAAGTGACAGCAATCGGCGGCCAGATGTGTTACCCCCATATATAACTGAACCTTACCGTATATAACAGAAAATACAATTTGTATGTCTTTTTTAGCAGTTGTTTTCCATATATAGGATTGTATTTATTTCTGTCCAATTGCTCAGTTATGGAAAACAATTGCTTCATCCTATGTGCATCAGTCATTCAGTATCTAAAAAAATCAGGACATTTTATTTACATGAGTAAACAAAACTCAGTTGTCAAACTAGGTTTTAGCAGGCAGTAGGAATAGAAGATTATTGCAGGAAAATCAAGTAAATGGCAGTTTGAGCCTTATATCTTTATATCCAAGGCTGTTTAAATCTTTCTTTTCATGAACATACTGTATTATTGTCAAAATTGAATGGGTAGCGGAAGTCTCACAATACCCTTAAGAATTTAATTTCTTCCTCACTTAGGTAGTCTTACCTGATCACAATGAATAATATGCATTTATTCGGTTATTTGAGAGTGACCATTCGGTTTCTTAAGAGTGGAGTGACGGGACTCTACTATAATAAATATGTTTTTTTTTTTTTAATCAAGCAACCACAGCTATTGGATTGTGTATGTTTTTATAGGGCAGAGGAGTGTGTGTGGACCTGTGTGTATAAGTGTATGGGGGCAGTTTGTGTGGGCCAGTGTGCGAATGTGTATAGGGGCAGTGTATGTGGGCCAGTGTGTGAGTGTGTATAGGGGCAGTGTATGTGGGCCAGTGTGTGTGTGTGTATAGGGGCAGTGTATGTGGGCCAGTGTGTGAGTGTGTATAGGGGCAGTGTATGTGGGCCAGTGTGTGAGTGTGTATAGGGGCAGTGTATGTGGGCCAGTGTGTGAATGTGCATAGGGGCAGTGTATGTGGGCCAGTGTGTGAGTGTGTATAGGGGCAGTGTATGTGGGCCAGTGTGTGAATGTGTATAGGGGCAGTGTATGTGGGCCAGTGTGTGTGTGTGTATAGGGGCAGTGTATGTGGGCCAGTGTGTGAATGTGTATAGGGGCAGTGTATGTGGGCCAGTGTGTGAGTGTGTATAGGGACAGTGTATGTGGGCCAGTGTGTGAGTGTGTATAGGGGCAGTGTATGAGGGCCAGTGTGTGAATGTGTATAGGGGCAGTGTATGTGGGCCAGTGTGTGAGTGTGTATAGGGGCAGTGTATGTGGGCCAGTGTGTGTGTGTATAGGGGCAGTGTATGTGGGCTAGTGTGTGAATGTGTATGGGGGCAGTTTGTGTGGGCCAGTGTGCGAATGTGTATAGGGGCAGTGTATGTGGGCCAGTGTGTGAATGTGTATAGGGGCAGTGTATGTGGGCCAGTGTGTGAGTGTGTATAGGGGCAGTGTATGTGGGCCAGTGTGTGAGTGTGTATAGGGGCAGTGTATGTGGGCCAGTGTGTGAATGTGTATAGGGGCAGGGTATGTGGGCCAGTGTGTGTATGTGTATAGGGGCAGTGTATGTGGGCTAGTGTGTGAATGTGTATGGGGGCAGTTTGTGTGGGCCAGTGTGCGAATGTGTATAGGGGCAGTGTATGTGGGCCAGTGTGTGAATGTGTATAGGGGCAGTGTATGTGGGCCAGTGTGTGAGTGTGTATAGGGGCAGTGTATGTGGGCCAGTGTGTGAGTGTGTATAGGGGCAGTGTATGTGGGCCAGTGTGTGAATGTGTATAGGGGCAGGGTATGTGGGCCAGTGTGTGTATGTGTATAGGGGCAGTGTATGTGGGTATGTGGGTAAGTGTGTGAATGTGTATAGGGGCAGTGTATGTGGGCCAGTGTGTGAATGTGTATAGGGGCAGTGTATGTGGGCCAGTGTGTGAATGTGTATAGGGGCAGTGTATGTGGGCCAGTGTGTGAATGTTTCTAGGGGCAGTGTATGTGGGCCAGTGTGTGAGTGTGTATAGGGGCAGTGTATGTGAGCCAGTGTGTGAGTGTGTATAGGGGCAGTGTATGTGGGCCAGTGTGTGAATGTGTATAGGGGCAGTGTATGTGGGCCAGTGTGTGAATGTGTATAGGGGCAGTGTATGTGGGCCAGTGTGTGAGTGTGTATAGGGGCAGTGTATGTGGGCCAGTGTGTGTATGTGTATAGGGGCAGTGTATGTGGGTATGTGGGTAAGTGTGTGAATGTGTATAGGGGCAGTGTATGTGGGCCAGTGTGTGAATGTGTATAGGGGCAGTGTATGTGGGCCAGTGTGTGAGTGTGTATAGGGGCAGTGTATGTGGGCCAGTGTGTGAATGTGTATAGGGGCAGTGTATGTGGGCCAGTGTGTGAGTGTGTATAGGGGCAGTGTATGTGGGCCAGTGTGTGAGTGTGCATAGGGGCAGTGTATGTGGGCCAGTGTGTGAGTGTGTATAGGGGCAGTGTATGTGGGCCAGTGTGTGAGTGTGTATAGGGGCAGTGTATGTGGGTCAGTGTGTGAATGTGTATAGGGGCAGTGTATGTGGGCCAGTGTGTGAGTGTGTATAGGGGCAGTGTATGTGGGCCAGTGTGTGTGTGTGTATAGTGGGGAGTGTGTGTGTACATGTAAGGGTGGGGTGTGGGCCAGTATGTGAGTATGAATGGTGGGGGTCCTGTATGTGTGATACTTAGAAAAACTGAACCTCTCAAACTAAAAAAAAAAAAACTTCCAATTGTTAAGAAGTACAGAAATGTCTAATAAAGTTGTCATGAACTCTTGCACAGGACAGCAGGAAAACATAGAGAAAGGCACCCTGTATGTATTTAGAGAGTTTAGCCGGTCAGATTCCCCTCATCTGCAGCTATTCACCACTGTAATTTGATCCCTCAGCTGTGTCAGCTCAGGAATCTCCTCTGCCACAGCAGAGCAGCTAATTTGTAAACACAAGATGTTAACAATATGTCTGCTTCCACGAAAGAAGGAAGTAGACACCCTGCATATATATTGCAGGATTTGTACCAGCTGTAACAAATACATTCTATTGCTTATCTTTAGAGCAGAGAGAAAGTTTTGAGTTCAGGTCCGCTTTTGTGCATACTGGGAAAGAAGCATAGCTGGAACCTTCCAGCTCCCCGTGTTATGGCCTGCAGTACATAAGTGCGCTCCCGAACCTCTGATACATGAACAGTTATTAATAAGAGTGAATAGCAGATAATAAGCACCATGTTAAGATGTGCACTCAGCCGTGAACGCATGCTTTCTGCACCATCCTTTGTCATGAGAAAAATAAAATTGGTCAGTATAAAACAAACACAATTATAATATGTATGCTGGACAATGAAAGGTCCCTGCTTGTAGGGAAGTTCAAGCAAAGGTATTCATCAAGCAGTTGTACATTTTCCAACCTAATCAGCAATATCACAGGTAGATGATAAATCGCTACCAGGCACGATATCAAGCTAGAATTCATATCATATATCAGTCTGATGCGCGATGTGACTGGGTTACTGTATATAACAGTGAAAAATACGGTATAACCTCTCCCGTGTATACACTGAGCAATTTTTCGGATTGTGATTTTTCCTTTTACCAATAAAGTTAACTGATGTGAAAATATAATTAACTTCAAAATCGCATGTGATTTTTTTTCCAACAAATGCATTGCCATTGACTTACATTTTACACGAGTTACACATCACACACACACACACACGCACGCACGCACGCACACACGCACACACACACACACACCACGCACGCACGCACACACACACACACACACCACGCACGCACGCACGCACACACACACACACACCACACACACACACACCACACACACACCACACACACACACACCACACACACACACGCACACCACACACGCACGCACGCACGCACACGCACACACACACACACACCACACACACACACACCACACACGCACGCACGCACGCACACCACACACGCACGCATGCACGCGCACACGCACACACACACCACACACACACACACCACACACTCCACACACACCACACACGCACGCACGCACGCACGCACACCACACACGCACGCACGCGCACACGCACACACACACACACACACACACACCACACACACACACACCACACACACACCACACACACACACACACACACCACACACACACACACCACACACACACCACACACCACACACGCACACCACACACGCACGCACGCACACACACACACACCACACACACCACACACACACACCACACACACCACACACGCACGCACACCACACCACACACGCACACGCACACACACCACACACGCACGCACGCACACCACACACGCACGCACACGCACACACACACACACACACACACAAGACTTGCTACATCATTTTAAACAGGAGAAAGATTGCAAAACACTCAAGAAAGCGTAAACCATAGAAAAAAATGTTATATATACATATGTGATATGTGAAATACATTAGATGCGCAAGACTTCGCAAAAATGCACGAGAATCAAAATAAGCGTGACCAGCTCCTTAAACTCCTACTGGTTATTTGCACAGTACTAGCCATAAAGCAGGGAGCACATTTGTTAAAATTGTAGAATTTGAAAACGCACATAAAATCGCATTGCAAATCGTATACTATTGCGACTTTTGTGTGGCTAATAGACGTGCATTATGTGCGATTTCACATGTGTATTCCACTATGCAGAAAACGCACATGAAATCCCACAAATTGCAAGTTTATTAGCTACACAAAATGAACATTTGTATTCGGTTCCCAATGCGATTTTATGTGCGTTTTATAATCACGCAGCAATGTCCTTCTTCCCGTATAGTGTTTGTAAAGCTCGTGCAATATGCATACAATGATATCCTGTGGGAACTAGAAAGCACATGCAAATGATTCACATGCGATTTGCATGCATTTTTTTTTTAATGGTCTGATATGTCTTTTTTTACTTGCTAAATGTAAATATTTATTAAAAATGCAAAACGGAAACCCAGGAAAAACGCTCATAAAATGTAAATAAAAAATGGAAACCCAGGAAAAGACGTAGAAACGCACATGGCAGAAAACTCCCACAGATAAGTGTGCTTCCAGCCTAACTCCCAGCTACACTGGCGCCTATCTATCCTGCAAGCTTCAGTGAAACGACAGCTCTTCAATATGCCAAGAAGATCCCTCATATTAATACAGTAATTAGTGGTTTAGGTATATTTCACTCTGTCTTGCCAACGTATATTTTAAACATGCGTGTCATGTAATAAAATGACATCAGGAGTAGCGTACTGAAAAACTCATCCCATCTATCGTCATAGCCTTGGCCACAGACCTAAATTGTGATTTGTTAAATAACGGAATAAAACCACATTATGGGCCCGAAGTCTCTGTTTGCCAGAACAATTGATTTTGGTTGAGTGACCTTCCCTTTCCATGGCTCACTAACAGAGGCACAAACTCCAGCATTTATTTCCAATAGAAGTGGCACTTAGCAACCCACAAAACAATTATCATTAAGGGTGCTACTTAATGCTAAACTTGAACTAAAGTGAAGGCTCTTGATTATATAACAGCCTTTTCTCACATTTAACATTTGTTTTATAAATTAAAAAAATAAAATGGAAAAAGCTTTTTTTACACTTCGTATGCGAGGAAGCAAGGTTATTATAAAAAGGGGAACAACATAAAGAAATGACCTGTAGTGATAGAATCTGATTAACAATGTATAAGTGTGAATCAGACACACACTGCTTTACATAGAACATGTATTTCATAGAACATTATTTTAAATTAAAGAGGAACTGTAAAAACCTGGAGTAGAATGCAGTAATTATTCACTCCTATGTTAAATATCCTGGTTTCAGCATCAGAAGCACCTCCTCTAGCTATATTTTTGCTGTATATTGCTATGTAGCTCCGCCCTCCCTTTGAGGCTTATGCTACGTACACACATGCGACAACGATCGTTCGTTGAGAACGACGAACGAACTTTTAATTGATGAAAGAACGACCTAAGTAAAGTTAGTTTTTAAATGTGTGTAACGATCTGATCGTTAGAACAAACGTTACATCACATAAAGCAACTATTGCGCTTGCGCATAAAAATGAGAAGTTTCATGGAGAAATAGCGAAATGCGCATGTCAAGCCTAGTACGAACGACCGTTTCCAACAATGTACTACTTTTGTAAACGATCGTCGTTGGTAAAATTCCGCCAAGCTAGATCGTTTGTTTTTAACGATCTAGCTCGTCCGACGTTAGACTTAATGATCGTTGGTTGCTTTTTTTTAAACGATCGTCGTTTGAAAGGATCGGGGAACGATCGTTTCAAACGACTATATGTTCGCATGTGTGTACGCACCTTTAGTCTAGGCTGTTTATTATGTGGAATTCTCCCCTCAGAGCATTCTGGGAGATTATAGATTTTTTTTTAATTGGCTTTAGAGCGCTCAATAAATGAACATTCCGCAGAGATCCCCTGCCAGTACTTTTTTAAACTAGAGTACCGCTTAATTATGCATAACAATTACATTTTTGGGGGGGGCAAAATAAATATGCTGCACTCGTACTCAGTTCAGCATTTCATTCTCAGTAACCTACAGCTGCCTACACACCCAGAAAGAGTTTAAACCACTCCCCATGGGCATGCAGGTATAGTAACGATGCTATATAAATACTAAATAATAAAGTTTACCTACTAGAAAAAATGAATACCATCTCTGATAGGCATGACAGGGCAAAGGTTATAAGCAAGTGGTTCGAAGTCTTCAAGGAGCATGAAAATGAGCCATACAAATGAAGCTGAGGTAGTGATTCAACTGGTCCATAGCATAAATCTGCCTTAATCTCAGGATGGAAATCCGCAGCTCAGAGCGGTAATCCCGTGCCTTGTGTAGTTGGCAGTTGGCTGCCAATTTTGTGTGATATTGAAAAAATGGCTGAAGTCTAGACAATGCTTATTCAAAGGTACCCTTTCAGATTTTTGTTGAGTAAAAGGAAAACTCTTTGCTTCAGTTCTATAAACTGCAAGGATTTAACAGCAAACATTATTTTATATGGTTTGCTTAAAGTGGACCCAAATTGAAGATACAAGATTATAATAATAAAGAAATTATAATAATAAATAGCAGCCTTTTTTCAGCTGCATGATGACAATTATAAAATATTTTACATTTATTGAAGGAACCCCTCCCTTCCTTTCATATTGCCGGGACAGAATCCAGCAGACTGGTGGAGTAAGAGGTGTCCGGCAATGGAGGAATTGCTAATGGCTGCCACCTGTATAACCCTAGTTATGCAAAGAGGAGGGTGAAAAGCATGCGCTGAAATGCTCATAGGCTTGAAGGAGTGTTTATTTATCTTTGTATGTGTCAGAGTGGTGCAACTAAATATTTTGAATTAAAATAAAATGTTTGGTTTGGGTCCGCTTTAACTTTTGTGCATACAGACACTGCCATTTTTCAACTTTCCTATTAGAGACACTTACTGAGTGAGTTATATGCAGGATCTGCTGCAGATCTCTCTGTGATATGTTTTTGGGGTCTAAAAGCTTGTGTGAAAAAAATTGCACGGCTTTTAAATCCAGAAATAACCATAAGGCCAGGGAGGTTAAAATTTGCATGGCTTTGCATCTCATTGACCATCTCTCCTCTAAAGTTCAATTGCTGCACTACAAGTGCTGTTTCTTCTCCACATTTTTAGAGACAAGAAAAGTAAGAAACCCAATACAAAGACTCTCACTACAATGGCTTTGCAATATGCTGGATTTCTTTATCTGGAAATCAGCTCTGCTTAGAACATATTACAAAATTAATATGATCAAAATTAAAGGACAAGTTTAAAAAAGGTAATTTGCGTGATCTTGAATTAGACTTGAGCTCTAGGAACTGAACATATGATGATAAAGCACATAATCCGAGGTTAGCTTTAGTGAAAATGGCATGACCAAAGGATTTTTGGTTCCACAGATATGCCTTGGAGAATATGAAAATGAATACATATTTGAAATAAAAACAAATGTTAATGCTGTTTTTTTTAGAGCTAAAGCTTGCTACTGAATGATCTTAAGAAAACATGGTAGTGTCTGAGCATTCTATTGTCCTTAAGTTAATTCTATACCACACTATGCGCTGCCTCACAGTCCACTAAAAATGAGGAAGTCCAGAGTCCCACAGTACTCGAATCAGATCCTCTTCAGTCTTCAAACCATCACACCTCATGCAAAACAGAAAAAACGACAACACATCTTCATCGCATAGGCTGCCAATTCAATCGAGAAAACCTCCACCAGTTATGGCCCGTGCACAGTAACTACCGATATCGCCACCAGCCGTGCAAACCACCACCCGTGGTGACTGCTCTCATCTTAAGCTATGGCTGCCCAGACCCACAGACAGCTGTCATAGCATGTGGTTTCCAAACAATCCTTTGACTCTTCTTATCCAATGCAATTACTGAGCAGATCTCCCAAAAAAGAAACAATTAAAAAATAATTGCACAGGTTGTGCAACTGGCATGGAGAAGGGACCACTCGCCGGGATATGTCACCGTGTTAAGTTTATGGGGGCCACCATCAACACCGTGTCACCCATACCTTCCGAGACCGTGCTCACCTGATATATATGCTGCCCAGATCACAGACAGCTCCACAGCGTGCATGCACGATCACTAGGCTCCCAGCAATCTCAATCAACTGTGGTTCACCTTCCCAGCTTCCAGCAACAAGATACAGCCCAAAACATAAGTAAAAAACAGCATATCATCAATTAAAAGTTCAGGACGTCTCCTTCTGCACTGCCGCTTCCTGCCCGTTTAAGTCACACCCTACGCGTTTCGTCTCTTGACTCATCAGGGGCACAGTTATGCCTTGGAGTTTGAAAATGAATACATATTTGAGATAAAAACAAATGTTAATGCTGTTTTTTTCTTCAGAGCTAAAGCTTGCTACTGAATGATCTTAAAGAGGAGCTGTTAGGTATAAGGTCTCAGAGAAAATACACACATATATCAGTAGCTAAAGATTGGCTGTACTTACATTACATATGCATTTCACTGTCCACGTTTGTACTTCACAGAATTTGTATATAGTATATGCAGAGATAGATGCTCCTGACAGCTCATGGCAGGCTCCATGTTTTTCTGTCAAATGTGTCGTCATGTCCTGCCTGCTTCCTGATCACAGATAAGCTCCTACTTGAACAACACAGTGTGCAGTGAATATTAATGAGCCATGTGGCTAGGAACAATAGCTGACTCCTGCAGTGTACTCTGCCCCGGAGATTTATCAGTGCTACGCGCTGGACTGAGTTACAAGCTGCTGAAACGTCTCATTAGCAGCCGAGGGGAGGGCCCCAGAATGCTTTGCAGTATAGTATGCGGCTTGCGTCCTCTTAGGTCTAACAGCTTTTCTGATAAGAACACATCAAAGGTAAAAGAGATTTTTATCTTCAATAATGCCTTTATGGCTTCCTTCTAAACTGTTTAACACAGGAGAATAGAGGTTTAAATTAGCTTCTGCAGCCTGACAGTTACTCTTTAAGAAAACATGGTAGTGTCTGAGCATTCTATTGTCCTACCCTCCATGATTGCCTTATTTCCTCCCCCGTGACTGTTTTCCTGTGTACAAAGCTATATTCACAAATCCATTAAATAAACAAAAACGGTTTTAGAAACTTTTTTTCTAATAGCTGTACATTTTGATAGGAATTGCCTGTATGAATAAGTCTATGTCACAATTATTATGTATTTACACAGCACATTTCCCACAGGACTTTACAGAGCACATAGTCATGTCCCTAGCCATGCCTTAAAGGAGCTCACAATCTAATTCCTACTATTGTCAAAGTCTAATGTCCCTATATATTCTAAGGCCAGATTGAACTTATCCGTATGTTTGGGATGCGGGAAAAAACAAAAACAAAACAAACACAGAAGGAACACAGGAAGAACATTCAAACTCAAATCAGATAGCGCCCTGGCTAAGATGTGAATGTATGCTGTTTATTAGCTCTGTATTATAGACCCATATTTGTCTCTTACTTCATATATTACCATGGATGATGTTGGCACCATATAAATCCATTAATGCCAACACAAGTTGGAGGTGTTCCTGTGCCCATATAGATAGAACAGCCAACTGGCTGTTAGGAAATGCTGAACAAGAAACCACTGAGGGCCCAGAGATGTCTAGAGGGCTGCAGAAGTTCATATTCAGGTAGGCTTGGACAGTTGATTTTAGTAACATACACTCTAGACTCTTGTAGCATAGGTAGGAGAGAGAAACCAGCCTGGCACTACTCAGGGCGTTTATTGCCAAATAAATACAAAACAATTGAAAAGTCCATTGATATAGTAAAGTGTGTGTTTATCGTGGCTTGTGGAGAGATGCTGGAGTAGCAGTGCACGGCATGACCATCGGCACCCAATGTTACACCAGCACTCCCCCCTCCCCCGCAAGCCACAACAAATACACACTTTACTACGTCAATGGACTTTTGAATGTTTTTATATTTATTTGGCAATAAACGTCCAGAGTAGTGCAGAGCTGGATTCTCTCTCCCATCTATGCTACACTGATCTGTAGAGCTTTTAGCACACTACAGGTATTGCAAGATCTTGCTGACAGCTTAGAAGTGCCTTCACTGTTATGCTTCATCTGAGTGTCTGCCCACCACTCTTCTCTTTCTTCTTCCATTTCACTGTAGACTTCTAACCAGGGCACCCAGCTGCTTGTTTTCCTGATCATTATTTCACTTACAGGTTTTAAAAAAGGTACATAAATCTAAACTGTATTTTTTAAATATTTTTATTTTGTATGTGATTTTTAAACATGTTATATTTATCACCAGGGCCGGTTCAAGTAACAATTGGGCCCTAGGGCAAAATTAGCCTGGGGCCCCCTCAACAGACACACCCCCGACCAAAAAGCGTCATTAGAGGCCCTTTGTTGCAGCCAAATGTCCCTCCTGGGCCCCTGAGCTGGCTGCTGACCCTCCCCCAATCACCTCCCAACTTAACAGACTCTGCAGAGTCCCTGGGTAGCAACAGTTAAGAGAGGGAGGGACACCTCGGGGGCCACTACAGGCTCTGGGGCCCTGGGGCAATTGCCCATTTTTTACTATGGTTGCTTCGGCCCTGTTTATCACTTTGTAACCAGATGAAATACAAAGATAAAGCTGAAATGTGAATTTATAGGTTTTTGTTTATTTCTAATAGGAATCTTGGAAAACAAATATGTTGATAATAATATGTTGATAATAATCTACTATACGACTGTAAGTTTTTGTAATGATCTCTTTTAAAATTAAAAACAGCATTTAGCCATGCATTGCTTCCAATGACTACAACCACATCACTTTCCGTGTGTCATTAGTTTATAAATTCAAGTCCTAGTTTAGGTGATGTTGATTCATTACCTTATTCTACATCCAACACTGTGCTAATTCCTAGTTTATTTATTATTATCTATGACTAAACTATTGTTCTCCACACTGTTACAACAGCTGTCCTAAGAGTACACAACACTTCAGCTTCATCTGCATGAGGAAAATAAGTTAAGAAGATATCTACATAAATCATCATCCCTATATGCTCCACAATCCTGTATTGCAAATGTGACAATTTGTAATGTAGGACTCGCTAATCTATCATCCCGTGTTACTATGGAAACAGTCATTGTTTACCAAGCTCTCTTCTTCCTACTCCCTCTTAGAAGCAGGCATGGTACGACCTTCAAGTTCTCTAATTTGAAGTGTTTCCTTCTAAAGACTGGAAGTAAATCATGTCTTTCTGATAAACAGATGGCTGTTCTGTAGTTCTACGTCAAATATTTCAAAAGCAGTATATAGGATACAACAGAAGTAAAATGGCAAATATAATACCTCAACAAAAACGAATAAGTGTTTTAAATTTAAAAAAAAAAAAAGTAAAAAATAAAATTGACTGTCTGATATTTGGTTTTTTCAGACACAGGGCCTAAAGTGGAACTTTACATTAAACTGGTTAATTATTCCTTTGATCAACAAGAAAAAAAATACAATGGAATATCATGCCTCCTTAAATCTTTTCCTTTACTTTTCAGGACCAAGCCTACATGACCATCAACAATCAACAGTCCCTTTTAACCACTAGATGGCACTACACTGAGACAGGATATATATGGCGATTTATAAGGAAAGTTTTAATCTCCGAGGAACTCTTTTTTTGGTCATTTTTTCGCATTCTCTGATTGGCCAAATACTTCAGAGTTTTTGCGATTGGACAAAAGTTACTGAGCTGCAGTAATGCAGTATTTCCACGGAAATCTGATTTCCGATTCCTGTTTTCCGATTTCGGAGCTTCAGTGATGTGGAAATTTCAATTCTGCAAAATCCAAATGAGCATACCTAACAACTGGTTCCATATCTCGATACATTACTATCCGGTAATGGGTGTTGGATGTGGTTCATAAAAAGAATAAAAAGAACTCATAGCTCAAGAGTCCATCCTGAAATTTGATTGTCCAAGCCAATTATTTCTTATCTTTTTTTTGCTTTCCAAATTTTACATACGTATCAATACAATGCAGTACTACAGACCTGAAAGATAAAATACAAATTATTTTATTTTAGCAGAACAAATGAATTACTTTTTGATGGATTCGTGAAACTAAACAATTGTTGATGTTTTAGCCTCCATGATGTTTGCTCCAGACAGACAATTATAAAGCAATGTTTCCAGTAGAAACTACATCAAACTCTTAAGCATTAATGCTGTTGCATACATTCCAACAAGCAGAATCATGAAGAGTAGTCCAGTAACAAAAAGTACCCAACAGGCAAAAACAACAGATCTGTACACATTGTGGATGTCACTATTCACTATCTTGGCCACAGATTATTGCAGATTGCATCCGTGAAATAATTTTAACTATCTTGAGGTTCCTACAAGTGAAGAGGTGTGGTTTCTGCAGCCACCCTGCACTGCTACATGTCTTACATACCCAATAAGCTTCAGAACACGCTGCTATGCTGTAGCTATTCCGGGAGTGTAAGTAAAAGGGTTAATTCCCCCATTAGTTCTTACTCAAACGTTATTTTGAAACAATCCTTTGAGTTGCCTCCCTGTAAAGTGCTGTATGATAAAAAGAAAACCCCTTTGACAGAAAAAGTGATGGCAACACACTGTTATACTTTTCCATCAATGGTGACTACCCAGAGCTATGATTCTCTTTATTCCTTTTGAACGTTTTTTAGCTTATTTGAAGCAGTTGAAAAAAAAATATAAAAATGACAAAAGGGATACAGAAGGGGAACATAGTTTCGTTAAAACACATTATTGAAAATTAAAGAATAGAGGAAATGGATAATGGTCAAACAAGCAACATGGTGTCTTCTAAGCCACGGCTATTTAATGGTGGCCTTGGGGCAGCTTCCGGCCCTCTGGCTGAAGCTCTGCAGCCTACAGTGTTATAAGGGATACTAGATTTTCTCTTTGGCGTGAAATGAAAAGCCGCTTATATCTGAGACTGCTAGGCTCTATTTTACGGATTGCTTCTGCCGATGAGATAAAAGTTCTTGTTTCTGGCGGTGGCATATGATACTTGGAATTACCCTTCAGAAAACATACTGGAAGCTTGAAAGGTAGGCAGAAACAAACAAGAGTACATATTGCTAAATCAAAAATATAGCTCTGTTTTCAGCTGACATGCAAAAATATATCTTACAGTATGGTGCTTGTGGTGCTAAAAATTACAGACAGTTCGGATGTTATGACTTGGCCCAACTGCCAAAAGATATTTATTTCCAGAAAAAAAAAAATATATATATATTTATGCACACACACACAAGCACCCAGTGTTGGCGAGATAACACATTTAACCTTCTTCTACGATGGTGAACAGGTCTGTTTTTTCTATTGGATTGCTCAAATATTATAGATTGTGAACCTGAACTCTTGCACAGGACAGAAGGAAAACAGAGGAATGCACCCTATATGTTTTTAGAGAGTTTAGCCTGTTCAGGTCCGCTTTAACTATTATTAGTATTAGAAACTAATGTTTAATGCTAACCTTTGTAATACTTGTAATAAACTGCAGAAAACAATCGTTAGGATAGTAATTAATGTCCTGGTAACCTCAGAATGAATCAGGAGTATTAAGCCACCAGGAACAGCAATTTACTGACACCAAATCTACCAACAAAAGCCGATGTTATGCTAATTACATAAAGCTGTAACAAAAAAGATCCTACTCCACATGTTACTCATTTCCAACAAATGTCAGGCAGATCATTAGTTGTGCCACAATCTTTGGGGCTTGGCTATCTTTTACTACTTAACATGACTCTGTATTCCGAAAGTAGCTTCTAGCACTGAATAGCTCAACCTAATGAGCCAGTAAGAGATGCCTAATTTTCCTATTCTTTTTTATTATTTCTTTTTTTATTTATTCTTCTACTTAACTAGGATACCAAAGGAAATAGAATACAAGTCTACCAAACCAGCTAACAATAGTGGGATGGATATGAGGCCTCCCACAAGAGGAAGTTTTGAAGAGATTAAATTGGGCAGCACACATGATTCATTCAACTTGAATAGTATAATGATATAAAACCATAATCACTGTATTAGAAATAGTTTCCTTTCAAAAAAAAAAAGGAAAAAGACAAGCCCGCAATAATTAGAGGTTTGAAACTCCGCCCACTCCAGGGCAAAACCGCCATTACGTTTTTTAAAAAGTCTTTTGAAGCTGTTGCCACACCCATCTGTATCGCCATCGCCTGCCCCAGATTGACAGTAGGGGCCTAATAGGCTGCTGCCAAGCTGGGGGCAGGACATGGCAACACAGGTGGGTGACAGCTTAGGAAGACTTCAGATAAAAATGACTACAGCGATCTTGCTGATGGAGGGGGACAGAGCTTTAGACCTCTAATGATTACGGGCAGGCAGGTGTGTTCTTACTGCTATCACCTGCCAAACCTGGTAGGTTTAATAAAAAGCTCAAGGGCCCTTTTCCATTTGCGGATTGATGCGAGTGCGGCTACCTAGCCGCATCGCATCACTTCCACTGGCGTTCGCGTCACTTCCACATCTACCAATGCGAAGAGTATGGAGGGAATGCCAGGCGGATGCGGCTGTGCGAGAATCTGCAGCATGCTGCAGATTCTCAGATCGCTCCGCACACAATGCATGGAATGGAAATGTTTCATTGCTGTGCACTGGGATCAGGACACTCACGGTGCGAATCGCCTATGTAGCCGCATCGCACCGCATATAATAGAAACGGGCCCTTACCGGAAGACCCTTATTTACATTTACACTCTTGATCCTCTTTTATAACTTTAGCACCGTGTCAGTTGCCATTTTAGTAGTGAAAGATGTGGCAACCGTGAAGCTAAACCAGACCAAACAACCTGCCTGTATACCGAGCTCTAGGTAATCATAGGC
This sequence comes from Hyperolius riggenbachi, assembly GCF_040937935.1. Lineage (NCBI taxonomy): Eukaryota > Metazoa > Chordata > Amphibia > Anura > Hyperoliidae > Hyperolius > Hyperolius riggenbachi. The sequence goes on from NC_090650.1 coordinate 326,941,689, forward strand.
AGGGCTATTATAATAATTATATAACTATAAGATATAGGTATATAAATCCTGGTCCCTCTAAAGGGGTAAGTATGGGGTTTTGAAGTGTAATAGCATTGCATTTCTTTATAGCAAAATGAATGACAGGTACACTTTCAGCACGACAATCTCTGTAGTAGTGATTAGAATACGTACCTGCAGCAGCTAACAGGCTTTGGTTCAATCATACATTCCACAATGAAGTGCATCATCTGAGAACAATGTTATCATAGCCGCTGATATAAATGATTATGCAATGCATGGCCAGGTTTGGTGAAAGGCAAAGGAAAGATAACATAATTCCGAGCAGTTTACATTATCATCACACAGTCGCTGTTTTCAGTTGCTGTTTGAATTGAGTGATGTATGATTAGGGACAGACAACTTGGCTGTCATCTTTAATTACAAGGGTATAATGATGTGTGTTTTTGTGACTTGACATAGAACTGTTTTAACATGCGAGAGTTTTAATATACACAAACTTTTCCAGCGCTCTCTGTATCCTGCAGCTAGCTTCGCTCCAGCCATGCTTTTCACTTTGTAGGAACAGAATTCTCAGTTTTGATCATGTGTTTGTGCAGACTTCACATTTACTAAACTAAAGATCTCCTGCTACAATATCTGCTGTGTCCAGAATTTAAACAATGGCAAACAAAAACAAGTGCCCATAACTAAAACCAGGTCAGCCAAAATGTAAAGGTTTCTGATGTATTATGTTATACTCTATCAATGCAGCAAACGCCAAACTGAATCCCTGGTCCAAGGCTTCCATAGGGTCAAACTGGGCAATTTCCCAAGCCCCTAAGGGGGCACATAAGTCAGGGACTGTAGAGGTCACAAGAATTTGGTCAGTACAGTATTAAAATATAAGGTACCCCAGATTTATTTTTTACCACAGCCCATTTTACTTAATGGCCATGACTAAGTCTCTCTCGATCTAAAACCACATTTGCCCTTTGAGACATCTGTATTGCCTGTGCTTTAAATTGCCTTCAGTAAAGAAAGATTTGCTTTATGGAAGAGTGTGGGCTTAAAGGGAATCTGAAGTGAAAATAAACTTATGATATAATGCTTTGTATGTGTAGTACAGCTAAGAAATAGAACATTAGTAGCACAGATATGAGTCTCATATTGTTTCCAGCACAGGAAGAGTTAAGAAACTTCACTTGTTATCTATGCAAAAGAGCTTCTCTGAGCTCTCCGACTAATTTAGTCAGAGATCAGTGCTATTTTCTAAAGCACTTATACATCAAAGAAACAGAGAAAGACAACATCAGATAATATTTTACTGCAGGTAAGTTCAAGGGGTCATTAGCTATGCTCTATTTCATAGTTTAAAATGCAGAGTGTAGCTTCTAAACTGCAAATATTAGAGAATGATGCAATTTTATAAATATATATATATATATATATATATATATATATACATATATATATCTGAAAAGAAAATATGTGAGTCTTTTCTTTGCTACTGATGTTCTATTCATTATCCGTACTACACATACAATTCATTATATCATAAGTTTTTTTTTTCGGCTTCAGTTTCACTTTAAAGAGGGACTGTAACCAAAAATTGAACTTTATCCCAATCAGTAGTTGATACCTCCTTTCCCATGAGAAATTGTTACCTTTTTCTCTAATAGATCATCAGAGGGGTCTGTATGGCTGATATTGTGGTGAAATCCCTCCCCCAGCGTGATGTCAGGACCATGGTTTCTCTAAAAATTGTAAGGAGTAATTGGAATGACTCAATATATTTCATTTAGGCTAAAGTTATGAAGGTGGCAGAAATCCTGCATGGTTTTTTTCATCTAAATTTCACAATAAGTACAATTTGATCTCACAAGATTCCATTTCCCAATAAATAATTCACCTTAATCCGAGTAAAAAAACCTACGCAATCATTTCTGCAAAAAAATATGCCATCAAATATGTCATCATAAAGAATTATGGAAGCCAAGTGCTGTGCGTTATGATATTAAAATGTTTTGAACAACGTTTTTTCCCTGTCTGTGGGAGAGGAGGCAATGTTCGGTTGGGAAAGTGCTAGATTAAAAGTACCCATAGACATAACTCAGCAGCTGGTCTCCAGGGAACATTGTGAATGCTGAAAGGTCATTAATTCAGCAAATGCTCACATATTCAGGTACGGTTACATTCTGCAAGTCTACATTTACCACACAGGAACCATTCTTATCTCTGTCCTGATAAGCAAAAGCAATAACCTATCCACCTGGCAAGCATTGGTTTCGTTACGAAAGCGTGATTAATCTGATTAGGTGGTTTTTGACCACAAAAAGGCATTATTAAATTAATTCTGGATAATATATTCCATGTAGCTTCTCAGAGCAAGATTCATACGCACTGGAAACAGGGCTCGATCCCTCAGGCGACAGTTCAGGGCCCAAAGATTTACAGATGTGTTGTTATCCTCTAGGCTAGCATCACATACTGTTGCTATGCAGGGGAGGAGGGCCCACAATGCACACACAACAGAGTGGCATGAAGAAAGCAGGATAAGTAGGAGGATATTGCCAGGTGGATCATTAGCCGATGCATCAAGATGGATCAGGGGCGTACATTTTGCAGCGCTGCCGCATAACCTGGGCGCCGGGTGGTGCCTGCTAGTAAAACAAATATTGGTAGTTTACATTATCACTATTTTACTATGCACTTATTCTCAATTGAACACTCCCTCCTAGTGACTAAAACTACCCCCACCCACCTAATGCCTTACACTAACCCCCCTTCAAGTGCCTAAATCTAACTAAATCCACGCCCCCATTCCTAACATTAACCCCGGCACCCAAATGACTGCTAGTTATAGACGATCATCTATGATTGGCTACAACCATTATTGCCTATGTGGTGGCCAATCGACTACTATCCACACATGGCGCCCAACTCACCATTCAGGTGCCCAAATATTGATAATTAGAAACAGACATCTATTAGACACCTGCCTATAATCGTGCCCAACTGACCCGAATTCAAACTGCTATGCATTATCAAAACACACCTGGTGGGAAGAGGCATTACCCCTTAACTCTGTGCTGGAGCAGTTATGATAAACTAAATAAACTCAACAAAAAAGTGCACACAAGACCAAGAACATAATATACATTAACTACAGTTGGAAACAGCACTGCAATTACTAGTCGGACGAAGGGATGGGAAGGATTTATACTATCCAAAGCCTTCCCTACTTAGGTAAGTATCAAACTCAAAGCAAGTTTCCTTAATTCAGGTTTATTTTAGCAGAGTAGTTCACTTGTCCCATTGGAGAGCAAAGAGAGTTTTCATGCTGTTTAAGCCACTTACAGTAAGGCATACAATAATGAACTTCTCTATCTGTAATGTTCCTGCTCATATGGCTTAAGATGTCAGTTGGACTCTAGTGAATAATACAGCACAAGGTGAGCAAATTAGCTAAAATAATTTTAGGGAAGCAGGCATGACTCGACGAATCATGACTCAAAGTCTAACTAACTAGGTATAAATACTAGTATTTGTCAGGGCAAAGATACAATGTATAATTGGAAACATGTAAATAAGTGTAGTCCAATAGAGCAGAAGAGTGAAATGTAGCACTGACATGAAGACGGGCTAACCATGGACGGCTTATGCTGTCTCATTTGGAATAACGATGCAATGACTTCAGTCTTTAAAAGGTTACAAATCATGGTGAAAAAAATGTCTGCTTAACAGCTCATAATTACTTTTAACACATGCCTAATACAGTTGTTGAATACGCTACAATAACCCGAAAACCAGTTATTATGGTGTTTCCAGAACTTTTCTGTTGCCACGACAACGATCTCTTAGGTCAGAGCTCAGTAACTCTCCAACATTTGCCTTAAAATGTAATTTGTTAGCTGCTTGACCAAAGATACATTTGGAAACCTGAATTAAACATGGCAAATGAAAGTACTCACTCTTACTGTCACTTTCACATTGCCTGAACCGAGTCATTTACCATGAGAAAGTCAAAGGAAAATGCTTTCAGCTGCTAATTTGAGCTCTAGTAGCCAAGGCATTGATAAGGAACCAGTGTGTGGAATATCTCTGGGACATTTCTGAAGGCTTGCTGAGTTAACATAAGAGCTGTCACCTGTGCGTTTAAAATTCCTTAATGGGCCCGGCACAGAGGGTTCTCTAACTCTACAGGCATTTAAAATGGACCTGTCAGCAGAAATTTACATTTCTTTGTTCACCAAAGCATATGAAACAATCCAGGCAATCCTCTTTCAGACTAAAAAATATTCTCTTTTTTTAGAATGTTATCGCTTGTCCATTCTGCTCCAGAGACTGCAAATCTTAACAGCTAGGTGACTTATCTTATTCCCATCCAATATACAGGTATTCATCTGCTTTCTCTTCTCTAATGTTAGCAAAGGAGGTACTCATATGCCTGGAGCACACCATGCAATTACCATTCAGATAGACGGGTCGAAACGTTTATTTCCGACAGGTCCGATCTGCTTTCCGATCGTTTTTCAATTTTCCCTTCATTTCTATACAAAATTGTTCAGAAAAAAGATCAGAAGTCAGATTGGACCTGTCGGAATTAATCGAGTCGACCTGTCTATATGACGGGAAATTGCATGGTGTGTACAAGGCATTAGTTTACAATGCTAATTAGGCATGAAGCTTGGGATACACAAATATTTAATACAGGGAGCGAATCCAATTGTCCATGCCAGGTTCAGAGGAGTTCAGCTGCAGTTGATATGCGCACCTGGCTCTAGCCCCAACATAACTGAATTCCAGTGACCCTTACAAGCAGTGTCAGATGGCTCCATCCCTTCATCCTATGAAGCAGAACATGACATGAGGTCACTGCTTAGGTACACTTGGCCTAAAATTAACTGCTGCGTCCTAGACACAACTGATAGGCAACTAAAGTCTGCATTAACCTGTGAGCCCCGCACTGGTTCCCTTTAGCTGTGTGTTGCTAATGAGTCATCAGAGCATCCAGAAACCACATTTTGTTGGCCTTGATGTAAAAATACATTTTATGGCACATAAAACCGTTTCTTGCTACTTTCCAAGAATAGTTTTGAGGCCCAAAAAGATGTATCCACTGCACTGTCAAACGAGGTATCCTCATTTAATAAGTAATGAATATCACAAGTGAACACAGAAAAACATAAATGAAACTTCAAATGTAGCCTAGATGCAGTGTTCTCCCCAAACACTTTTAGTGCTTCGCCCAGCTAGTTTTGGTGAGCACCCGGCTTTCATCGTCTTTCCTCCTCATCCCCTTCCAATGCTGCAAGCAGACTTACACCAGCCTTGAAGTCCCCTATCGTTCCCCACCTGGCTATTTTTTTAAGTGTTCTGTGAACCTCATTGAATTGTGGGAAATAGCAGCTGTTTACAGCTGGGTCCACCTGCCAAAAAAGCAAGCATCATCTCCTTCCACTGGCATCACCTGCCAGCAGTAAAAATGTCACCATGTGGTAAATGTCAGAATGTAAATCAGGGAAATATTTTACAATGGGAAAACACTGACTAAATCATTTATACATAATTATTGTAAAAATGAAGCACTTTTTTATTGCATTATTTTCACCGGAGTTCCTGTTTAAAAAGAAACTACAGCCATACAAGACAAATGTATTTATAGCAGCACTGGCTACATCCTCAGTACTGGTCTCTCTCTAGTAAAAAGAATAATGCTGCAAAAGTTTTCTCTTTGCGCCTGGCTATTGGCACAAAGTAATGTTTTATCGTTTTTAGTAATCACACTCATTGGCAACAGTACGCTTTTTAACAGCCCCTGTGGCCACAGCAGTGAGCGTATTCTTCTGGAATCAGGAAATACCCTCAGGCGCTATGAAATTATTTACCTAATCAACACAATACAATTCAGCAGCTGAAAAGACACTCTAGCGTATAGCTGAAACAGATATATACTTTAGATCGTTTGTTTCCGAATGTGTCCTCAGAGAAGTACCAAAAAGTTGTGTCTTATAACTGCTTGTGCTTGGGAAAAAAACACAGAGAGAACCATTAGTCTAGCTTCTAAGTTCATGTAACCTTCATGTAATTGCATATATGTACTGCAGTGAGGCAGAAAAGCTTAAGAAGAGGAGAGATCACATGGAATAGAACTATAGACTGCAGGTCAGTGAGGGAATACGAGGGCTGACAGATGGGCAGGTACATTTTCAGCAGTCGTGTGGACACTGCAGGTGAGGGAGGATGACCAACATCCATCTTGGGAAATTGAGCACGATTATACAAAGATCTCCTAAGATGCCTGAGCAAACATCAGATAGTTGCCCAATCCAACCATAAATGGTCAGATTGACTGACTTGAGATGACTGCATAGAGGCTCACGCTGCATACATACATATATAAAGCTTCCAGCACTCTAAATGATTGGTGCTGATCATTTTTGGTGACAGTATTTCTGTACAAGGATCTTCTGCACTCTGCAAACAGCTACATACGGTAGTGACTCTTTTCAGTCATTACTATTGTTATATCCTATAGTGGGAGGCCATCTGTCCCACCTATCACTCCCTCACTCCCTAGGACACTACATGAAAGGTGAGCTTGCATGTATACGTGTATGGTAATCACTTTACAGAGTATTGATGATCATCTGACAAAGGCAGAAGGTCAGGCATAACACACCTATCTAACTCCTGCATCCATTTACTAACTGACTTTCTGCGAGCAACGTGGCATACCCAAGTAATGATATTAGCCACTAGTTAAACTATGTGAAGCGTAGGAGCAACAAATGAAAAAGCAGACTGTATGTCTTGGACAACTGCTCCACTTTTGTTTCAGTTTTCTATCCACTTTTTTGCTACATTTGCATCCAACTGTACAAAGCTAGTTTTAGTGGCCTAGCTATATTTAAAAAAGCAGCAGGTTAGGGCCTTTTTCCAATACACGCAGATTGGATGCAGAATGGATGCAGAAAAACTGACTCCAATGAATGCCTATGGAAAAATCTGCATCAGAAAAATCGCATTTAGTGGAAACAGGCCCATAGGCAATCATTGGAGTCAGCTTTTCTGCATCCATTCTGCATCCAATCTGCGTGTAGTGGAAACAGGCCCTAATTGAACTAGCTCACTAAAGAAAAAAAAACAGAAATGCCAGCAGTTCTGGTTAAAGGTGGAGTGGGGTCACCTACATGCTTGTTAGACAAAGAATCAGCCTCATTACACTACTTATTCCCTCTCCACTGAGCAGATAGGTGACACAGAAAAATAAAAAAACTGGAACAGGAAACATGGCTGTCAGCTGACTTGCATGCCTGAAGCATGAGCCTGGATGGACACTCATGCAAATACAAATCCTTTTGCCGGTAAAACAATAACCATGTGTACTTAAAGGGAACCTGAAGTGAGAAAATTATTTAAAATAAACACATGACGTAGCTGCAAATGAATATTACATACTAACCTCAACATCAGTTCCTCTCAGAAGCTCCCCATTTTCTTCTTACAGTGATCCCTTCCAGTTCTGACAATATTTTGTCAGAATTGAAATATACCAGTTGCTGTCAGTTATATATCAGCAGCTGTCAGTTACAACTGAATGTGCAAGGTAATGTCCATGTTTCCCTATGGCTCAAGTTGGTGATATTACAGTTTAACAGTTTGCTGACCAGGAAGCTGTTATGGGGTAATGGCCATTTTTAAAATGGAGGGTGAAGAATTCCATTGATCACAGTGGACAAATGGGACGTAGGAGAGGAGACTTTTCATTTTCAGTTCAGGTTCTCTTTAAAGGACCACTATCGCTAAAAAGTAGGCAATTAAAATCTGACATAACCGACAGGTTTTGGGTCAATCCATCTCCTCAAGGGATTCTCAGGGTTTTTTTTTGTTTTCAACAGCATTTCCTGAACAGAAGTTTAACTGCCAAAATAGTAAGTTACCACCCAGCGTCCCTACTCACTTGCACACTATTTTGTCAGTTAAGACTTTGCAGCTGCTGTTCAGGAAATGCTGTTGAAAACAAAGAAAACCCCGAGAATCCCCCATGAAGAGATGGACTGGCCCAAAACCTGTCGGTTCTGTCAAGATTTTCACTGTCTACTTTTTTGCGCGATAGTGGTCCTTTAAACAAGGTGTTTATCTGTTTGCCTAAAATTATTGTTCAAAGCACCCATCTCTGCTAAAGGTAGAGTGAAAAGTTCTCATAAGTCGAAAACTTAATGATTAGCAGCTGCAAACCAAATCTGTTTATGATTAAAAATGCAGCGACCCTATTAACATTTCCAATGATTACAATAGGCAATTAGCATTGACCTTCAGCGGATCACACCGGATTGGAATGATCAATGAAACAGAATGTTACATCTACTAAAGTTCAAACACACATATTTCCAAACCATTGTCTCCATAAGCCATCCCTGTTTGTTTCCCATCAATATCATTGAACATGATGGAAAGTAATTTGTTCATTCTTCTCAAGCTTTTTGTACTGTCTATGTCCATTTAAAATGTTGTATTGATTGCATAGACTGGGTTTAGCTACGAATACTTTTAAAATGCTATTAGTTACATTTCGGTTCTCCCATGAAAGTTAATAAATATCATTTTATTGCCGCGGTTTAGAAAGGTAGAGCCTACGTGAAAATCTTGTGTTGCTTTTATCAGTCATTTGTTATGTTTTACATTTGTGAAGGCATTTAATGATACTATTCATTCCAGAACATCTTCTGAAAAATGAATATTCCTTTTTTTCGTTTTTTTGTAAGAATGATGTATCTCAGTTCAAGCTAAGTAACTTGTAAATGAAGCGATAATGTTGCCCTTGAGAATTGAAGCGGTGGTCAACTTCTCTTTAAGTATACATCCACTCAAACGTGATACATTTAGTTTTAGGCAAAGGTTAAGAAGAGCACCAGCACTGCATAATCCTATTCATCAAAGTGACTGCTGCAGCAACTGAATTCCCACCATCCCCCATCAAACTCCTACACCGCAAGGGCCATCTATTAAAAGGAGATGATTTACGGAGAATAGTGTACGATGCTTCTTTAGAACAGAATACCTTATCGTGACTTCTTGCTTTTACTGATGGCTAACACGGAACAATACTCTACTGCTAGAACAGAAAAGTTATACTATGCTCATCCAATCGGGTACGAGGGAATCTTTTAAATATGCAAGCAAGGAAAGAAAAGTTCCAGCACTCAGCGGGAGATGCAACAGGAGGCCGGGCTGGGCTATACTATAAGACAGACTGTGTGGGTGAAGGTCCCTCTAAACTGCGTGCTCCGGCAGAAAAAAAGCAATGAACTTGTAAACATGGAGAGAGAGGACAGAGCCAGCACTGCAGTTAGGGTTCTTTAATTGGTAAAAGTTAAGCACTCACAGTTGTATGGTAGCCAGGTGTCAGAGCAGGTTGAGTGGGCGCCAGGTCTGAGGTTCCCTGCGGACGACCGTTTCGCGCTGCACGCGCTTGTTCACCGCTGTGGGAAGGTTCACCTTCCCACAGCGGTGAACAAGCGCGTGCAGCGCGAAACGGTCGTCCGCAGGGAACCTCAGACCTGGCGCCCACTCAACCTGCTCTGACACCTGGCTACCATACAACTGTGAGTGCTTAACTTTTACCAATTAAAGAACCCTAACTGCAGTGCTGGCTCTGTCCTCTCTCTCCATGTTTACGAATCTTTTAAATAGACCGTCTCTGCACATGACTGAATTTTTGCTATAAGCAGTGACTTTTGCGCCCATTGTACATCTCCTCCTATAAATCACCATCAGAGTTGAGAACCATTGACTGAAGTGGAAAATCGTCCAACAACAAAGAAGCTGAAGGAGGCGGAAGGGGAAAATGATGGGAGAGAGAGGGAGGCCTAAAAGGTTTCAAAGTGTAATTTGTATTGGTTGTCTCCTTCATGTGGGACTCTAGCAAATCATTTTTTTTTTTTTTTTAAATTGTCATGTTTTGGTTGTTCTTCTGTATCACTGTGGAAATGTTGGGATCTTTCACACTATGGGCTTGATTCACTAAACCGTGATAACTCATATCACGCAGCATTTTCGCAACACATTTTTCACGTTTTCGTGTGATTGCGAATTTGCACACGCAATCATGAATTATCACGCGCAATGCTGAAAATGCGTGCATGTTCGCACGCAAATTAGAAAACGCTAAATGTGCACGAAAACGGGTATGATATGAGTTATCGCGGATTAGTGAATCAAGCCCTTTGTGTTTTTACATGTTAATTACATGTTTTTGTGCTGCATTCTGCTGTAAACGATAATAGGCGAAACGCAAACGTGTTAAAAAATAAATGCACAACACACGCTAAAATTTACACCAATATGTGCACCAACGTGCAGAGCGCATGCATGCTGTAACATGAATGCACATTTTAGCATGAAAAAGCCCTTATGCTAAGTACACATGACACAATTGTCTGATAATTTACTGTCAGACTGATTATTTCAAGCGGAAATCAGGTCGGACTTGTTGGAAATCATTAATCCGACAGTAAATATGTCAGAAAATTGTATCATGTGGACCTAGCATAACACTCACAGTAATGTCATTGGGAAAGGAGGTGAGAGGAAACCTACATAATAGGAAAACACATATGGGCCTCAATTTACTAAAGAGTGCTAAATGTTAGCACGCCAGTGAAGAGGCATTTAGGACGCGAAAACAGCTGCTTCACGCGCTAATATGCGCGCAAGCTGTCGCACACAAAGTTTAGTGCTGCGCGGTGCGCCAATAACGTTTCGTGGTGCACCGGTGCGCGCGAAAGGTTGCACGGTTAGCATGCAAAAATAGCCTGAACAGCTATTTTGCGTTATTGCCGCACTGCGCAGCGCTAAACTTTATGCACGATCACTAACAGCTTTGGATGAGCAAACTACTTAGCTCCCTAGTTTGCACGTCCAAAGCTTTAAGACGTGCTAACTATGTTAGCACCGGTTAGTAAATGGAGGCCATTACATACTGGCGGTTATTCTAAACCTTCCCAAAGTGTAGTACATATAAAAAAACAACATGGTACTAAATAAAAGCTATATATAAAAAACAACATAAGCTAAAGGTTTTTTTGTAAAATCCAGAAATAAAACTGCAAGTTTAGGCTAGTGCATTATTTTATTATTATTCATATTTGTTGAATTTGTCTTTAAATGTAGCATATATATATCTCTCTAAAATATACAATAACATAGGCTTATATTGAGTACAACAAAATAAATTGAAGTGTGGGCTTCATACCCATATGGTGTTGGTTGTGGTATATGAGGATCACTAAAATATAGGGAAATTAATGAAGTATAAAAAAAAACTACAAAGAACTCAGTTGTTACCCAAGCACAAGACTTCAATCTGTAATGGCATCTTTAATATAAATGAAGCAATGTACTAAATGCCAACTGCGGTCTCTATAGCAACCAACCAGGGACCATCTTTACTGGTATGACTTCAGTAAAGGCAGTTCAGATAGGCTGCTTTGAGTTCTTGCACTATGTGCTTTGTTCCTTTTACTGCTTATTTAATAAGTCTTTTGATGTGATTCTTCAATGATGTCATTTATTCTTGGTAAATTCTTAGGAAATGTTCCTCTGAAAACTTGCTCTAACAATAGAAAAATGTGTTCATTATGAATTTAACTAATAAGTGCAGTAATCCACATCCACCATTCAGAAATAATTCTTCAGAATGCTGCAACCCGGATCAAGACTGGTAAAAACACATTGTTGCATACTCTCACATGTCTCTATAATTAATGCAAATACTTTTTCAGCATACATACTTTATGTTTAAAAACAAACTGGTCCACCAGGGATAAAAAAAAATACCATGATGTAATAAGAGACAATAAATAATAATAACAACAACAATAATTCTATAGGTTAAAGAATATCTTCACTTACACAGTTCAGATAAGCGAAATACCACCTCTGCCAATTCCCAACCAACTCTTCTAGACCAGGTATGTCAAACCGGTCCTACGAGGGCCGAGATTCTCACACATTTTTGATACAGCTCAAATGAATTGAGGGGCCTGAATCAGGAAAGATGTGGTCCATCAGGTAGAACACATTCCTTTCTTTCTCAGTCCATCCTAAACACTGGCATGGATCTGGCCCTCCAGGCCTGGAGTTTGACACGTGTTCTAGACGCTCACATCCATCTAGCTTCCGCTAGACATCGCTGACGGGGTGAAGCAGATGTAAAACAGTTCAACAAAGCAAGTGTCTGCCGTTATGATCCGTATTACTCTAATACCTGCAGGTGTGGTCTGTGAGTAGGTACAAGGTATCTTACTGGTGCATTAAGTAGGACATTTTGAAAAAAACAGCACATAGTGCCAGGAAAAAGTCCACTAGTGTCAGGGGTTCACTATTGTGGAGGGGAAGTGATCCTTATGTCAGGAAGGAGCCCCCTAGTGTCATGAAAATGTCCCCTAGAGTTAGACAGAAGACCTCTAGTGCCAGACAGAAGTCCCTAATGTAAAGACAAAGTCCACAATTGTGAGGCAAACAAAACCTAATGTTAGGAATAGCCTCTCAGTATCAAGCAGAAGTCCCTAGTGTCAAAAAGACATCACTCCTATCTGACCATTCAAGCTTCCCTGTCGGTCCTATGATGTGATGGATGTTTTCACTGACCAATAAGGATTCCCAGTAGCTCCGTTCTTAGTTCACATGGCTTTATTAGACTACATACAGACTTTATATAAGGCAATCTCTTTGGGCAGCCGTTTAGGAAAGAGTATGGGGGGATGGCCTAATGAGGGATTTTCAAAGAAAGATCTTACAATTACAATAACAGTTGGAAGAAAGCTACCCACCCCAACAGATCACAGGAAGACAGGCGGAAGACGTCAGTGACAGCTATACACACATCATTGTTTCAAGGAATAAACAATTAAAGCGCATATGTAGCTTTACATCTAGTAAAATCACTGAAGCTACTGAAAATATATCCTTCCAGCCTCCTCTGTAGCAAATGTTTGATTACGTTATTTTTCATCACATTATTATTATTATAAGTATTATTACAGCAAAGTCCCCCTTATCCAAAACTCAGACAACCAGAAGTCTCAACTAACCTGCATGCCTGAGGGATAACGTGCAGGTTTTGTGGCTTTTAAGATACTTACTGAGCCTCCAGAGATGTCTAGCAGCATTTCTGCAGCACCTAGCGGGCTCCTAGCGGCTTCTGGGGTCCGTGCCTGTAAGTCGGCGTGTCACGTGACCACATGCGGGTCAGGTGACACGTCAGCATCCGTGTATGGGGGAAGCTGAAAAGCGGCTAGAAGCCTGATAGGTGCTGCCGGAAGGCTGTTAGACTTTGCTGGAGGCTCGGTAGGTATTGGGGGGGGGGGGGGGGAGGTTCGTGCTTCGTCCTTTTAGAGCCGGCTGCTCAAGCAACCAGCATGCACATGTATCTGGCATCAGGCGATCACCACTGGTGCCGGATACTAGGGACTTTGCTGTATTATTATTATTATTAATGTTATGTAATATTGCAATATATGTAATATCTATTTTTAATAGCTCGGTTTGCTTAAGGGTTGCTTTAAAGAGACACTGAAGCAAAAAAAAAAAAATGATATAATGAATTGGTTGTGTAGTATGGATAATTAATAGAACATTAGTAGCAAAGAAAATATTCTTACATTTTTATTTTCAGTTATATAGGTTTTGTTTTATAACATTGCATCATTCTCTAATATTTTCAGTTTACACACTACTCAGCATTCTAAGAACTCGATTCACAAGGGCGTGCTAACGTAGTTAGCATGCCTAACAGCTTTGGATGTGCAAACTAGGGTGCTAAGTAGTTTGAGGTCTAAAGCTCTTACTGATCACGTGCAAAGTGTAGCGCGGTGCGGTGATAACGTCGCACCGGTGCGTGCGAAACGTTGACATCTCGTGCACAGCGGTGCGACGTTATCGCCGCACCGTGCAGCGCTTAAACTTTGTGCACGCGACCGCTTGCGCGCATATTAGTGCATAAAGCGGCCGTTTTCGCATCCTAAGTGCCTCTTCCCTAGGGTGCTAACACTTAGCACCCTTTAGTGAACCGAGGCCCAAATGATTTTACAGAGCAGGCTGGTGAAACTGCTTTTGAACTGTCCTCGCAGGACAAAAAAAAATCAATACAGTTAGAGACACTTGAGATAATAAGCTTCAGAAGACAGAGCTCTCTGCAACTTTGAAAGTCGTGGAGCTCAATGGCTCTTTTGCATAGATAACAACTGGAGTTTCTTAATTCTTTCTGTACTGGAAACAATATTAGACTTATGTCTCTGCTCCTAATGCTTTATTTCTTAGCTGTACTACACATACAAATCATTATATCATATTTATATTTTTTTTTTCGCTTCAGTGTTTCTTTAAGGACTTATAAGTCTAAAGGACATATATGTAAATTTATTTTTTGAATTCCTTACCTTAACATTTTACTTACACTTTCTGAAAATCTTCATTAAAGGGGATAGGATTTTCTTCTAAAGCATAAAAATACTTTGTATGTTAGAAACTCCGCATTTGGTAAAAGGAGAAAAAAAAATCCTCTCCTGACCTGTTTTAGATATTCTCATTTTTATTCTGCCAATTACTTTGGGCACTCAGCAAAACATCAGCCTCGTTGAACACAAAGTTCCATGACGTCACTAAAGCCCAAACAACATAGCAGAATTCACTCAGATTTGTCATTCTTTTTATTTTTCACATGACCTGGTTTTTACAAAGGGCCGAGGCAAATCAGAGCATTCCAGGCATAATGCTAAAAAGCAGGCCCAGACCATTCATCAGGAGATTTGGAAACAATAGCTGACTCGTAACGGATCATCTCTGAGCGAAGCAGACAAGCCAGGAAAGCTCTAGTGCTTTTTGTTTCACACTGAAATTACAGTGGGAAACAACACGGAGCAGACAAGAGATCTATACATTCCCAGCACCTCTATATTATTCCATGCAGCACACTGCTTAGCCGTTAACAAATGCAGGCTAGCAGTTGGCTTCCAGTTACGACGCTAAATATCAAGTGACCTGGCAAAATCAGAAGGGCTTGTTTTGTACTGAAAATAAATTGAAGCCTGCTATTCCCTTTAGCATCCTCTGTGAGATGCAGGAGGCATAGCTATCACAAATAGGGAGTGATTTAGTAAATAAATCATTTCCTACACTGGCACAGCTAAGCAGTGTTCTCCTTGCACATCCTTTCTGTTTCAGGGGGAACAAAATCTAATTAACCTTCCAGTGACTGGGTGTCTGAATACTAGTTATAACATTATCCGCGATAATAAGAGTGGCCAAATGTTTAAGAGAGGATGCTATTTTTTTAAAGAGATTGTAGAAGTCAACAAGGAGCACCATATATCCGAGGCTATGAGCAATATCGGATAATTATCCCCAACAGCAATGTGCCAGGATGTCAGAGTGGAAGCTGGATGGACAAGTTATGACTCTTGTATCTGCGATGCCTGTGGCTTGGCTAATCCAATTGCATCTCTCATCCCCCCAGACCTAATGTATATTTAGTTAAAAGAAAAGTGTGCTCTACCTCAATGGCTACTACACAATGGGCTCGATTCACAAAGCGGTGATAACCCAGTTCAAGACTTTAGGCATGATAACCATTTTTATCATGCCTAAACTCAGTTTAGGCATGATAAGTTTAGGCATGATAAGTTTAGGCATGATAAGTTTAGATAAGTTTAGATCGCATGCAAAGTCCCGCACGCAAAGCAGCGCCATTAAATTCTATGCAAAGTGCACCAGACTTTGCTAGCGCAAAACTTTTGATCAGCTGTGCACTGCGGTGCTAACTTAGTTGGTGCTTAAACTTATCACGCCTAAAAACTTATCACACCTAAACTTATCACACCTAAACTTATCATGCCTAAACAGAGTTTAGGCATGATAAAGGGCTTTTCACCACGGTGCTAACTGTTAGCACCGCTTTGTGAATCAGGCCCCTTGTGTGTTGTTGATTACCTATACCTGACTTTATCCAGTGCAGTATTCTGTAATGAACCAATCTGTATTTCCTATCCATCACTACCGATTCTACAAAACATTTTTACAGTTGACTAAATTGTCATCAAACTGTTACCTAGATGCACCAGATGCTTCCTGATCCATTTAGGTGCCCACTGTTCTGATGCAGGGTCCCTCTGAACCCACAAGAGCGTGTCAGATACTGTATGTACCCGTGGCTGCTCTCCACACTGTGTATGCATGGCTGGTAGGCGTACAGGCGGGCCTGTGCAGTAACGTCCTCGTGCGGCTACTGTGGAGGCACATCCGTATTCACACAGGAGCAGTAACCCC
Source organism: Hyperolius riggenbachi (assembly GCF_040937935.1). Lineage (NCBI taxonomy): Eukaryota > Metazoa > Chordata > Amphibia > Anura > Hyperoliidae > Hyperolius > Hyperolius riggenbachi. The sequence goes on from NC_090650.1 coordinate 326,958,000, forward strand.
ACGCTTGGAGGGCGTGGCCATGAAAGACAAGCGGGTCCCAGACATGACCGGGGGGAGGTCTAGGACAAAGGAAGCTTCTCTCTGCTTAGGTAAGTGTCTGTTTTTTTCTTCAATACTTCAGTACAGGTTTCATTTAAAGCAGACCCAAACCAAACATTTTTTTAATTCAAAATATTTAGTTGCACCACTCTGACAAATACAAAGATAAATAAAAACTCATTCAAGCCTATGAGCATTTCAGTGCATGCTTTTCACCCTTCTCTTTTCATAACTAGGGTTATACAGGTGGCAGTCATTACTTCTGAGCTTAGTAGGAGGTTTTAGATCATGGGTGTGTTTGTCATCAGCTACCCTCCCTCACAGGGGCGTCGTCTATGTGAAATCTCACACAAGATCACCTCCCCTGTGACATCCTCAGTAGCAGCCTGTGTTTTGTTTTTGTTTTTTATCTCCTCCTCCAGTCTGCCGGATTCTGTACCGGCAATATGAAAGGAAGGGAGGGGTTCCTCCAATAAATGTAAAATATTGTATATTTGTCATCGTGCAGCTGAAAAATGGCTGCTATTTATTATTATAATTTAGAAAATAGATTTTATTTCTGAAATCTTGTATCTTTAATTTAGGTCCACTTTAAGCAGCATAGGATTTCTTGCCTGGTGCACCAAATGAGCCAGAAGCGGCCTTGGCTGTTAACATTATATTGTGAAAACATCATTTTTATTTTTTACTAAATATTCACATATCTTAAATAAATTCAGATGCTGTAAAAAAAACAATACATAAGAAAAAAAACCACAAAGAGAAAATAAATCAACAATCAAAGGTCTATATTTTCCATATTTTTCCTTTACATTAATAGTATTTCTTGTAAGTCTTAATTGTTTATGACAGAGTAATATCCTGCTTTCAAACGAAACTTGAGACTTCCTCAAAGAAAAAGCACTTACGACAGGCAGGCGTTTCGGTGCCAGAAGAGTTAACGCTCACTATAAGAGCTTATAGCTGCAAGATGAAATAAAGATTAAGGTGAGACACTGTAAACGTCCATTTGTTATATGATCAGAGAGACAGAGGATACACTACTGTCTCTTCCCGAGATCTGCGCCGCAGAAATAAAGCGCGTACTTCATTACAGAGTATTGATCTCACAAACAAAGGGCTCCCATTTTATTGATCGCTTCACACAAATGCCCTTTTTGCCAAGTCAGGCATAATTCTCTGTGATTGTTGATGCACCACAGATAAATGTCAGATGGTAACATACTGAGCTATATGTCATTACAGGTAGGAGAACTAGCATTTGCAGTAGAAGAACAGAAAAGCCAAAAGTTGGTCTTAAATCAATATCAGATCTATATCAAACTTCTAAACCGTACCGAATGTCTCAGTATAATTTGTGAACTTAAAGGGAAGATTTACTAAAGGGCATACATTCTGTACCAGATTAGACGAGCATGTTCATGTTCATTCTTTCTTCCAAAGAACCAATTGCGCACTGGTTCCTATGAACACTTGTTCTATCAGTGGAATAGCGGAAAACTGGATTTGTACACTTGAAGTAGACCTTAACTCATGTCATGCTTTTTCATCTAAAGGCCATCTTACAATATGTAACATTTGTACCAAATTAGATGTTAGGATATTACAAAAAGAATGAAAGACTTTCTTGATCAGTGTTTGATTGCTTTACTGATTGAACACTGACTGGGAATGACTACTTTTTATCTGAGCAAACTATTTTCCCCCTTTGTTGTGGTATGATCCTATTTTTTACAGGCTACGCCCACTTGGAGCATTTTCGCAGTGCTTGGAGATCGTTGGCAACTGGCAAAGAGATGCAACAGTGAAACCCTATCAGGGTGGTTTCAGTAGGGAGATCGCAGCGTTTGCGATTTCACTGGAATTGTAACTTCACTGCCTGCAGCATGTTCAGAGTGATTGCCTTTGAAGGTGCAGGGACTGTCTAATGATACATGTAAAGTTCCATTCTAGGGTTTAGGTCCACTTGTGACTGTGTAACCCACAGGTTAGTTTATATATGTTTATGTGTTTAAATTGGTAAACGTGCGTTAAAAACATTGTAAATGGGGAATTTGTTACTCTGTCATAATATCTTGATTAACCAATTGAGGACCCCGGAGTTAAACCCCCCTAGTGACCAGGTCATTTTTTCCTAATTGGGCCACTGCAGCTTTAAGGGCTCGCTGCAGGGCCGTACAACTCACACACAAGTGACCCCCCCCCCCCTTTTCTCCCCACCAACAGAGCTTTCTGTTGGTGGTGTCTGGTAGCTCAGCAGTGTTTATTTTTTTACAAATATTTATTGTATTTATTTTTGAATAAATATTACCCTTTTTGTATTTTTTTTTATAACTCCCTCCCTCCCCCCGCCCAACAGCGTAATCGTCTTTCAGCCTATGACAGCGGATCACTTTTCTGCCTGCCAGGGGTCAGCCGTGTAACACGGCTGTCCCCAGTACAATGCTACTGTAGATCGCAGCGCTGTACAATGTTAATAGACAGCGGTTTCGCCGTCTAACAGTCTCTGAGTTGCGATATCTGTTGACTGGTGGAATAACTGGGAAAGCTACACAACACTTTAAGAATAGTTAGACATTCTTTTCTACTTTGTGGGAGGGATTAGAAAATATCAGGGGGTTTACTCTGAGTGCTGCAGGGAATTTCCCCCATTAACTTCCATCGTTGTTACCATGGCAGCAGGGAATGAGGTCAAAAGCATTTAAAAAATGTAACTTGTCAGTGGAACGTAAGGAGGCGAGGAATGTTCTAATTGAGAACACCCATTTCAGTGACAATTATCAGTGGCAGAAATACAAGGCTTTCAGGGAAATTTCATCTGATTACCAGCTCAAATTACTGTGGATATTGAAATTCTGCTGAATATGAGGTGTTCAGATGTGCTTCAGAGAAAAAACGACTCATCCATACCAGAAACATGGATTCATTAACTGCATGGCTTTTTGCTGAGGGTGATTCAGAGCTCACATATTTAGCAGGTGTGGGCAGTCATAGAAGAATATGAATAGCCAATAACAACAATCTGCTCATTGCTAATCATGACAGAAACTGTGTTCATAATCTAGTAACACAAGGGAACCTGTGTGATTCAGCAAACCTACCCTGGGCTTTTTGTACTTTGTCTACTTTTAGATGGTAATACTTTGCCACCCTCAGCTGAGTCATAGAAAGCCAATGGTAAATGGTAACAGCGATCATCCTATAGCAGTTAAAGGACAACTGTCAAAAGAAAGTGTTTTTTCACAAACCTCATAAATAAATTGTAGAGTGTTTTCAATAATGGGCAGTAGGTGTAGAAAACATTTCATTTTTTTCCTTACTAATTTATCTTACATTTGCAATACCATAATTAGACTGATGTTGTTAGCCCATTGGGTAATATTAAACTAAACTAAACTAAAAAACTAAACTAATATCTATACTACTATGCATTTTAATGTCCAAATTGCGGATTCCGTAATTTGATGCGGATTTATGCGAATTTTACGCGGATTTGATGCGGATTATACAATATATAACCTACATATGGCTATTAGTTGCATTTGGTCGATAATATATTTTGAAAATGCAAGAATTATTTTAAAGTTAAAATTCAATTTGTATGCAACCTGTTTTATATGATTGAGCTGTATTTTTACACAGTGAATTTATATTGTTTGCTTAATAATTTACTATATGCTGTCCTCTGTATATACTTATATATCATACCATTGGATACTTGTATACTTTGTATGTTGAAAAATGTTCAATAAAAATTATTGTAAACGGTTAGCCCATTGGGTAAGTCCATCTTCACAGGGGATGCCTCCCTGTGAAGTGTTGTGGGAACAGCCCCCCCAAATCCACCCCCCGATCACGTGCTGTAACAGCAGAAGAGCCGCCCGAATGCAGCAACAAGATGTTCAGGGAGGCGTCCCCGTGTAGATGCACTGACACACTGGGCCAACACTGCTAGTCATACCATGGCACTGCCAATGTAAGGTAAATTGGAGGGGGAAAAAAGCCTATAAATCTACTGTCCTTTAATAAAATGTGCTGTTATTTACTATATTTATATATATATATTTACTTGTGATTTATGTAAGAACCCTTTCTTTTGATAGTTGTCATTCCAAATCTAATTCTCAAAGATAGTTTTGAGAAACCAAATGCTAAATTGTTGACCAGTCCTTAGTCACTAATTAAAATGAATTGATTTGGAAGTGACAGAGCACATTATGGAAGCTATGCAATAGACCATATTGGACTGTTTTTTTGTTTTGTTTTTCGGTTTTACCATCAGAAAGGGGTACATGAGTGATGTTGGAATTTGTAGAATTTGTGAATTCATAAATAAATGTATATTCAGCTGATGGATTACTTTGGAAGTGCTTATTGGTACCACTATCATGCATTCTATACAGTGGTTCCTTCCACAATAGGGTGTGCACCAACCAATCATTGACATTTATGACATGCATATGAAAAATATTTTTTAAGTGTTTATCGTGTATTTCCCGTAAATGTGATATGGAAAACTGTATCAATTTGGATGCAGGTTAGTTGAAGGATGAAGCTCGCCTAAAGTGAGAATATACTGTTAAGGCCCATTTCCACTTATGTATTTTCCTTGCTACAGCGATCAAAAAAGCTTTGTTGAACTCCTGTCCTGATATTCAACAGTGTACCTAGTCTCACCTCAGCACTACAGATGAGATGTTTCCAATTGTTCCCCTTTACAAAACTGTGAATGGGGATTGTTTGGGTGCACTTTGGATGTACAGTAACAGGTGTCCTACTATGACGCCTTGTCACCACACCAAAACTGTGCCTAAAAACCACAAGTCATTCAAACAAGATAGCATGAACAAGCCCTTTTGTTAGGTACTCGTGCATGGCTGATCTTAAAGGAAATGTCCGAGCTGGATAAAAAAGTGACATCTACTTACCCGGGGCTTCCTCCAGCCCCTGGCAGCCAACATGTCCCTCGCCGCAGCTCCGTTCCCAGCCGGTGGCCAGGGGTTCCCTCCGTTCGCGATGGCGACTTCGCCAGCTCAGGATCTTTTGCGTCTGCACTCTAGACCACGTAGACCTGATTGACAGCGGCTCTCATGCAGGCGCAGAAGATTCCGACCTGGAGCGGTCACCATCGCGAATGGAGGAGATCCCGGGACATTGGCGCTGCGGCGAGGGACATGTCGGATACAAGGGGCTGGAGGAAGCTCCGGGTAAGTAGACTTCATTTTTTTTTTTTTTTTTTTGCCGGCTTGGACATTTCCTTGACACCTGACCAACCCCCAGTACTTTGTTCACCTTCTCACTCTGACCACAAGAAGATGCTCCATTGTGAGCCGTGTGTAATCCCTACTTCCCTCCATAGCAACTAGGCTAGCGATTCCTTCATAGCAAATAGGCTTGTAATGCATCCATAGCAACTAGGCTAGCGATGCACCTGTACAGCAGTCAGCCCCAAACTGTCATCTAAGGGATTCAATTCCGATCATTAAGGGTGACAGTAATCGTGCATGTGTACGATATCAGAGGGCTTTCTGTTAAAATGGACATATTTTTCTTATTTGATCTGACCGTTTTTATTTCTTTGTAAACAAGAATCCCCTAATACAACTGGCTTATATGTTTTTGACAGCTCTGATAGAAACATTCATCCAATGCTTATAGGGTCATTGGCTCTACGAACTGCGTCTCCTAATGCTTATCGCCTGCTGCAGTCATTAAGTGCTGCTTATATTTGAGCTTTGGTTGCTTGTCACCTCATGATTATTGTTTATGCATCTATTAGTTCTGTTTTTCCTTTTATGGTCATGGCGTCTAGGAAAAAAACAACATCATTTTCATTTTGTTGAGAAACTGTGTATGTGGCCATTATGACTTGCCATACTATTTTACAGAAGTGAAAAACAGTTACACTTGCCCTTAATGCTTCTCTGAACAAAAGATTTGTGACATTTTGTGCTATAAAAGAAAACTCACATGCCACTGTAAAAGCTTGCTGATATCACAGCACAGGGCGTACTAGCTCACCCAATTAACACCTCACATCCAGTTATAGGTTTAGCTGTGGAGTTTAAGATATGCTGATAAGTGTTACAAGTGATAACAGTTTTTCTCTCTTCAGATCTTATGGTCTAGGCACTTATGTCATCAGACATCAGCAATATCAGCAGCACATATGAGTATGCTTCATTAGCCATCATCACAATAATGCTGTAGAAAATAGAATATTTGAAATTAAAGTGACACACTTTTTTAGGTACACACAATAGAGATAGTTTATTGTCAATTTAAAGGACCAGTATTATGGAAAATTGTTAAATTTAAAATAAATACATATAAAATGTATATGTTTCCCAAAATAAAATGCACTATAAATTATTATTTTCCTACTATGCTGTCACTTAGAGTAGGCAGTAAGGAGCTGACAGATCTGACAAATGTTGGACCAGTCCATCTCCTTATGGGAGACTCTCAGCATTAATTTTATTCTTTACAAAAGCACCCACTGGAAAGCATCTATACGAAGATATCGGCCAGCTTCACTACTTGTTTGCACACCATTTTGGCAGTTGGACTGAGCAACTGCAGTTTAGAAAGTGCTTATGTAAAAGAATAACTGAAAATCCCCTATGAGGAGATGGACTAGTCCCAAACCTTTCAGCAATGTGGTAAAAAAAAGTATTTTTTTACATAATGTTATGTGCAAGAAGGCAGTATAATCAGCACATATTCCACAAATACCATCACTAGGCCCACACAGGAGACCAATAGCAAATAAATAGTGTTTGTAACATACAACAAGCATATCATTCTCATACCTTCTATTTTCACATAACAGGCAAGCTATCACAACTTGTGTCACTAGAACATCAGAGCTACATCTATTTTCCTGTAGGTCAAATACTGACCTTACCTCTAAACTTTCATACTAACTACAGTAACCACAAATAGTTCAAGTACAACGTTACTCGACCAACTAATAACAAAACAAGCACTGGTAGCTCATAGGACCAACTTTAAATCCCTCCCAACCGCCTAACGCCGATTGTCGGCGGGATGGTGGAAGCCCCAGGACCGTCTAGCGCCAATCGGCATCACGAGCGGTGGGCAGAGATTAGCGTGGATTATTTATAATGCATCTTACTCTGGGAGAAATGTACATTTTAATGTGTATTTAAAATTTTACTATTTTTTTGTGATAGTTCCCCTAAAGACATCAGAGCGCACATGAATGTGCAGACCAGGGCCGGTTCAAGTAATAATAGGGCCCTAGGGCAAAATTAGCCTGGGGGCCCCCCAACAGACACCCCCCGACCAAAAAACGTCATTAAGGGCCCTTTGTTGCAGCCAAATTTCCCTCTTGGGCCCCTGAGCTGGCTGCTGACCCTCCCCCAATCACCTCCCAACTTAACTGTGCTCCCTAGGACCTCTGCAGTGTCTATGTCAGTGTGGTTTCTCACCTGCCTGCCAGCACAGATGAGACGCTACTCTGCAGAGTCCCTGGGGAGCAACAGTTAAGATGGGGAAGGGACACCTTGGGGGCCCCTACAGGCCCTGGGGCAATTGCCCATTTTTTCCTATGGTAGCGCCGGCCCTGGTGCAGACATAACCCCATCACCTTCAACAGACACATAAATATGATAATACTCGGCTCACATGACTATCGGATGAGGTTGCCAGGTTCCCTTTTTTCAGAAAACAACAACGGACAGAGTCCAACCAATCCTGTTTTGCTTCTGCTGAACCTAAACGCATTCGAAATTTGCCCAGTCTGACTGACGGGTGTTCATATAATATACCATTAATTAGAGATGAAAAAAGAGAGAAGGCAATCAATTATATTAGAGCCTTTTTTATATCTTGTATCTGCAAAGTTAAAAATACTGTCGCGTGTATTCATGTGCATGAACACCAGACTGATAGACATTCCTGTTAATAACAGAAGTAGAAATCAGTGAAAAGGACAGCAAACTTCAATTACTTATTTAAACTGGCAGAAATCATCTAAAAAAAAGTATGTGACCATTTTTAGAATAAGGTATGCTGTGTCTGGACCTTCATAATAAGATGCTGGCTGTGAAAGTAATTTGCCTGATTTGATTTTTCCCTTTTGTTAGCTTTGGTAGCTTTGGTTCATAGTTGTAGGGCACCCCCTCAGCATAATGGCTGGCTTTTGGCTGGCTTTAGGGGCCAACTGTGGTTATGTGGAATGTTATGCACATGCTTATTCCCAAGATTTGAGGTTTTGGAATTGTCATATGAAAGTCGGGACCTAAAATGATGGCAGAGGACAGCAAATGGCTCATTTATGTGACAGTGTAAATGACTTGCCAATCAAACAGCACTGTGTCCACTAGCAACAGTTCAACCAGCTCAAGGCTTACACTGAAACTGCAACCCAAAGATCTTCTCAAACTCTCTGTGCCAAAATGCAGCACAAATTATCACCCCACAGTGAGATACTGCTATACATTATTTTAACATGTCCAGCCATACATTTTAACATATACAGTACAACATTAATTACCCCAAAATATTACGACGAATGAACGCTTCCAACCGTGGGTACATTCTTGTGATTATACTATCATTTTTCGCAATGTGCTGCGATTGTGACTATCATGACAGATCGCATGACAGACGATTGCTCCTATAGACTCAGGCTCAAAACACTGCAGTTGTGACGTACTCATCATGTGTTCCGTGGAAGAGGATGGCTCAGGGATTGATCGCTCCACGGGTTGCATTTTCAGTAAGATCTCCGACCTATCTCCTGTTGGTTGTGTGGTGGTGGGTACTCCGCTTTAGTCTTGTAAACTCATTTGATACGAATCCCAGAGAGGGCACTATCTTCACAGAGTTTGTATGGTTTTCTTGTGTCTGTGTGGGTTTCCTCCAGGCACTCCAGTTTCCTCCCTCATCCCAAAAACATACAGAATAGTTAATTGGCTTCCCCCTAAACTGGCCCTAAATTTGATTGTGAGCCCCTCTGAGGGACCGTTAAGTGACAAGACTATTGTATATACTCTGTACAGCACTGCAGAAGATGTCGACACTATATACATACTAAATAATCATTTAAAAATGTAGGTGGAGCCAAAAGGAAAGAAAGAAAAAGTTTACTCAAGAAACAATGCCCAACCAGATTTTAGGGTTGTTGCACTGGCAGGGCTAACTTGAACACTGAACTTGAATAACTTCCATACAGCACCAGTTCAGTGCTCTGTGATTTCTACGCTTTCTCAGCTCTAACAAAACAATAACAGAAAGAAGCTCTCCTCAGATTACGAAGTAAAAACTCCAAAGCCATAATGATAAAAGCGATGTCCTAGATCAGTCTGTTATTTGTCTGTAAATTGTTTTTGAAACATTGAAAACAAAACGTATTCAATGTGAAGGACATGACTTTGAAAAGGAAAAATCTTTTGAGCCTTTGGAGTCATTTGATTCTGGATGCAAAATCAGTCACATTACTTTTCAATCAATCCTTGTAGATGATACTTTTCAACAGTAGTAAGCTTCTTAGTGAAACGCTATCCCACTGATTAAGCAAGGTACTCTCCATGCTAAATCAATGGTGCCACATTTGTTAAGTACTCGGGTTGTTCAATAAAGATTTACTTAAAAAAAAGTAACTAAGTGCTTCTTCCGTTGCAGAATCAGGAAAAAACACAGAATTGGTTGGACTGCCTGAAAGCTCTGATGATGGCAATCTATGTATGCATTTTTGTAGGCACGTCTTAAAGGAATATTCACATGATGAGGGAACACAGCGGGATAGTACATTTAATCTAGAGAACAACTAGTGTTGCTGCCTAAAGGAATATGAAAAGTGTAATTCCATTGTAACACCTTGTACACTTGTCCCATAGGTTTTGGCTAAGGCCGCCTAGAATCTAACGTTTGTACTGGTGGCCCCCAAGGTTGTTGATTTGCCATCCCTGATCCTTAAGTGAGCGTCAGTAATTGACTTCATTGTTCCTCTCCTTATGCTTACATTTGTAGCGGGCGCCCATCATTTTAGCGCAGGATGGGCCAAATGACGGCTCACCCTGCTGCCACACAAATTCCGGGCGGCGCCAAAAACGATTCACCCTCCGAGTGTTAGCAACTCGGAGAAAGACGTAATTCAGGCTCCAGCAATCGCCGGGTCCCCGAATTATATGTACGCGAGGCAAGGACTATAGCATTTTTGCTATAGCCATACCGAACTCAGGCGCTACATGACATGCACAGCGGGCCGAGAAACCCGGCCTCACTGCCACTGCTATAAGCTTCAATTTTTCCACAGAGATGCAGGCTAGGGATACACCCATCCAGACTGAGCAGCAAGAAGATGCAACCAAACAGCCCCAACCATTCCCACACAACCTGAAACTCCCAACCTGTACTCTGCTGTACTTAAAACTAATGACAGAATTTCTAGCAGCAGAAACCTCATTTTAAAGGGAACCTAAACTGAGAAGGATATGGATTTTTCCTTTTAAAATAATACCAGTTGCCTGATTCTCATGCTGATCCTGCGTCTGATGGTCTAATGTTGATCCTGTGTCTAATACTTTTAGCCACAGCCCCTCAACAAGCATGCAGATCAGGTGCTCTGACTAAAGTCAGACTGGATTAGCTGCATGCTTGTTTCAGGTTTGTGATTCAGCCACTATTGTAGTCAAAGAGATCAGCAGGACTACCAAGCAACTGCTATTGTTTAAAATGAAACATCCATATCCCTCTCAGTTAATGTTTCCTTTAAAGCGGTATCATCACCATAAAAATCACATTTCAACAGCAACTGGTCTGAGTGTATTAAGTGATAAAGATGCTAATCCTGCATTAAAAACTTTCAAATCTTTTTCTGCTGTTATGATTTGGAGTTATCACATACTTAAGGAGCACTGGCTCTTTAGTAGTCTGTGCCAAAGAATTGCATGCTGGGGGTTCTTTTTATCTATAATCTATTCCTCCTCTTCCCTTTATTTCCCTGCCAGCTGCTTATCTGAAACCTAATCCCCTACTCACTTGTGTTTACAAGCAAGGCTGAGGTGACTCAGCGATTGGAGGAGACAAGAAAAAAAGGAAATGGCAGAAATTACATCACGAGTTAGCCTTAAAGGGAACCTTAAGGCTGAAAAAAAAAATGACTTACTCACCCGAGGCTCCCCTCAGTATCCTGCAGCTGAACGGTGCCCTCGCCGTGTCCCTCCGATACACCTTGACTCGCCGGCGGCCACTTCCGGTTTGGCAGTCACCAAATTATAGAGGGCGCTATTGCGGCCAGGGACGCAGATAATCAGCCGCGTTCCCAGCCTGTCGGCCGGTGACGGCCATACCAGAAGTGGCCGCCGGCGAGTCCAGGTGTATCGGAGGGACACGGCGAGGGCACCGTTCAGCTGCAGGAGGCTGAGGGGAGCCTCGGGTGAGTAAAAGTCATTTTTTTTCAGCCTTAAAGGGAACCTTAACTGAACGGGGGGTAAAGAGTTTCACTTACCTGGGGCTATTACCAGCCTCCTGCAGCAGTCCTGTGCCCTCGGAGCCGCTGTGGAATCCTTCAGTCCCCCGCTGTCACTTAGTTTCGTTTTTGACGACTCACCAGTCGGCTGGCCGCCATGCGTATTATTGGACGCATTCCCTACTGCAATTAGCGCTGTTGCGGACCGCAACGCGTACAAAAATACGCGTTGCCGCATATTGACGCGTGCGGAATGCGGCAAGGCGTATTTTTGTACCTGTTGCGGTCCGCAACAGCGCTAATTGCAGTAGGGAATGCGTCCAATAATACGCATGGCGGCCGGCCGACTGGTGAGTCGTCAAAAACGAAACTAAGTGACAGCGGGGGACCAGAGGATTCCAGAACGGCTCCGAGGGCACAGGACTGCTGCAGGGGGCTGGTAATAGCCCCGGGTAAGTGAAACTCTTTACCCTCCGTTCAGTTAAGGTTCCCTTTAAGGTTCCCATTAACTGTGGGCAAAAGACATGGCCCCCACCACTAACAGAATTCTCGTCATTTACTATAGAACATTCACTGAAATCAAAATGTGTATAATACATGTGTTATGTAAGTAGATCAAGTATTTATCTACTTATATATGTGTTTTTTTTCACTGGCATAGTATGGCTGATCCTACTGCTTTAAGGTAAAAACGTTAACAGGGTAACATTTGTGCATTCTGACTACTAAGCTAGTAGGTGGTATTTTTAGATCTGTGCCTACATATTATATTTCCTTTATGAAAAAATACTAGAAACAAGCATAACTGAAAAAAAATGAATAAATTAGATTAAAAGGCCAAATTGATGAGCGAGCCTATTTAGGCAAAAGATGCAGGTTTGGAAATCTTATAACGGCACCTACAGCAGCGTACTGGTATAAGGCTTCAGAACAAAGCGCTAAGACTAGTTTGGAAGCCTGTCTTTAGGATAAACCAATTGTAAATGCCAGTGGGCACATTGTATGACCAAACCACATTTCCACATCCTGCCATGGGAGAGAAAGGCTGCCTGTGGGGGAGGGGGAAGCAGCTGCCTAGGGAGGCTGACAAACAGAAATGCAACACAGGAAGACACAATATTAATACAACAGCCTTGTAATCATAACAACTAAGTTAAACCCTTATTATAATACCTAGATTATAGCACTTAGCTTGGACATCTCTCAATCTCTTCAATAATTATCTCTGTGTTTCTAGGTAATGCCTGTGTCCCCTGAACATTTGCCAGTGGGAAATCAAAGCATGTTAATGCTGTATAAACACACCGTGTTGCTGGTGTTTTGTATTCTTATTTTAGACCGATAATGAGATATTTACATAAAATTTACAGATATTATTATTACCAAGCGCAAACAATTAAAACAAAATCTGATGTTATTTGGAGTGTAATCTTCAAATGTAACCCAAATTAGCGGAATGCAAATTGATTGGCTGGGCTTCTAAGCACAGAGGGATTGACTCAGCCCATCAGATTTCAGGTATTTTTGTCTACCTCCTAGAAGGTTTGTTTTTCATTGAAATTATCCTGCACCATAGTTTATGGTGTTTTATACTACTTATAATATGTTAACTCATAATGTATTCTAAGAATATTTGTTTTATTTATTGTGTAAAATTGTATCTTTCCTTTATCTACTTAAGGGCCGGTTCACACGGACGGCAGGCGGCGTTGGGGCGGCCAGGAAGTCGCGTCGTCCTGTGACGTCCCGTTCGGTGGCGGCGGTACAGAGATCGTCGCGATCAGCGTTTCTCGTCCCCGCAGGGGGACATGAAGCCGCGCCGGCTAGCCGTCCCTGGACGTTGCATGCGGCTTCTAGGGACGGCCGAAACGATGCGTTAAATCGGGATCAGAACGCCGCGTTTATGCAATCGACGGTAATCGACGGTAACCGCGCAATGCTAAACGCTCCTATTCACTTGAATGGGAGAGTTTAGCCGATGGGTCCCGAACGCTTGACGGTAGACGCCGCCAAGCGTCCGTGTGAACCGGCCCTTAACGAGACTCAGAGATGAGTCTCACTGCAGTTTTTTACTTACCTGGGCTTCCTCCAGCCTCATAAGCATGGATGTGTCCCTCCCTCCCGTCCTCCCCAGCGCCGCCGTTCTCCCGCGGTCAACCGCCGGTAAGCGGCTCAGTCGGACTCAGTCTGACTGAGTGACGTCAGCTAGGGTCTTCTGCGCTTGTGCAGAAGGTCCGCTGCTGATGTCACTGAGCCGCTTACCGGGGCTCACTGCAGCTGAATGGGACATCGTAGGAGGACGGCGAGGGACATAAGGCTAGAAGAAGCCACAGGTAAGTAAAAAAAAACTGTAGTGAGACTCATCTCTGATCTACAGAAAAATAAATAAATAAAATCAATATGCACTCCACTTAAAGAGGCCCTATAGTGACATATAGAAGAATGGTGCAAATTATTCAGGATACCCACTTTGACTTTCATTATCCTCGATTCAGCATTAGGAACACTTCCTATATCTACTGCATATATTTCTGTATATTGGTGTTTAACCCTGCCTGCTCAGTGAAGCTTAGCCTAGGCTGTTTAGCTATGTGGAATTCTCCTCCCCACCTCCCACAGCATTTTTTAAAGTACACAAACATTCTGCAGGGATGCACCTGCCAGCACTAAAGATGTCACCACCTATGATAACTTTCAGAATTATAATCAGGGTGTGTAAAGGGTAAGGAAAGATTTTACAGTGGGCAAACACTAACTAAATAATTCCTAAATTAATAATGTAAAGAATAAACAATTTAATTCATTAGGTTATTTTCAGTACAGTTCCTCTTTAAAGAGGAAATACAAGTGCACTCTATAACCAACACTGAAAATCAGGCTATAAAATGACTCAGCTGTCATGCTTGGTGATCGCAATCTTGGAAAAACTTCCTTTCTTGGCAGTTGGTCAGCGGGAGACAGTGACTGCTGCTCGTTTTTGTTATTTTTGTATATTACATGTTTACTGTATCCCCATCAGAGTCACTGGGGCATATTTATGAGGGGGAAACAGGCTGTTTGCCAAAAAAAATGTGAACAGACCTATTTTGCCACTCTATAATGATTCATGGGGTTTGCCACTTGAATCGTGGTGATCCCCACAGGAATCCGTAGAGGAAAATGGTGTTCAGGACAAATTCTATTCAGGACATTTGTTTTTCTTTGTTATTTTTACTTGTGCAGTTCAGTATATGACTGCAGTGAAAGTCAATGCAGCGCTGGTACCGAAAACCAAAATAACCAAATTTCCAATGAAGATGTAATCAGTCATGTCTCATGTAAGTGAATTATGCTTCTGAGATATATATATATATATATATATATATATATATATATATATATATATATATATATATATATATATATATAATGGTATAAAATTAGTGTTCAGACTCTGAAAAGTGAAAAACAAAGCAGTGGTGATTTAAGTGTCAGAGTACCACATAAGCTTCACATCTTGATCTGTTTTCAGAGTCTTGAGGGGCTCAGTAATTTTCCAGGTCTAACAGGCTCTCTTCTTGTCTCTAAAGCCCCATCTACACGATTACGATTCTATTTACGATTCGATTAAATCCGACATGTCGGATCGGGAATCGATTAGATTCAAATCGATTTGCCATTGTTTTTCAATGGCAAATCGAATTGAATCGAATCCCATTTGGACATGTTGGATTTAATCGGATCGTAAAGAGAATCGTAATCGAATCGTACAAAGAATCGTATCGTGTAGACTGGGCTAAAGACCTTACCTCTGTCACACAGTATAGCAAAATCTACTGATACCTACACAGCGACTGACAAACTCCAACTGTTCCCCCACCCCCCAAACCAAAGCGGCACCCTCACGAGACAGCACAGACTATAAGTCAGAGGCTAAAGTCCCTTTAGAAGCCAAGCGATAGGCTGTATACATTTCAGACAAAGGTGCATCAATAGGATTTTGGACGTTGGCAGAGATACAATGCCCCCTACATTGGAAGGCACAAGAAACCTTTCCCACAAGAAATATTTACCTTTTCTCGATTAGATCATCAGAGGGGTCTGTAGGGCTTATATTGTGGTGATACCCCTCTGACAGTGTGATGTCAGGACCTAGGTCCCGACAGTTTTCCTGTCTGTAAGCCTTGTTGCATTGTGGGATATATTGGCTGTTTGCAACTGCCAAGCTACCAATATCATTCTCTGTGCATGTGATTATCTATAAAAAAAACAACCTTTTAGCCTATCACATTGTTGGGGGTGTGGTAATAGATAACGACAGTTGGTGCTGTCTAGTTTTTGTCTGCCAGCAGTAAAGATGATGACTTGCAGGCTCATTGTGGTTCAAGCGACACGAACAAATTGCAAATCATTTCTTGATCTCGCTTCTATTTTTAACTTCTTCCTTTGCAATGTATTGATTTATTTTTTCCCCTTTTTGCTAAAGTTCCTATTTAACGTGGACTGAACACAAAAATTGTATGAATAAAAATATTCATACTACAGATACACAAAAGATACACAACATTGGGATTTGCAAACAAAAATGAGGTAGCTTCTTAGCTGGTAAGAAATGAAGGCGTTACCCTGTGAGAGTGATGAAACATCTTCTAGAGAAAAAAAGTATGTCAAGCTGAATCCACCACTACTATTTGCTTGACTAAAACAAATGAAATTATTTCAGCAGAGTATATTGCAGCTGGCCAGGAATTCTTTAAAGTTGAATCCCGAGTCTATGCTATAGGCAAAAGATCGTTTACCGCCTGATTTTCTTTACTCTAGTTTTATTAAATCAGCCATAAGGTTAAGACAACATTCATGTCTATGTCAGCAATGAATAACATTCCAGCAAGGAACAAACAGTCCCCAAGGGAGAATATGTGGTGGCACAATTATGTAGCAATTTCAGATTTCACTGAGCAAGGATTCTGGATAAAGCGTTTTCCTTTGTGATTTACATGAACATGCCGATCTCTGGATGAAAGGGTGAGGAGACAAGGGTCCGATCTCTTCCCCAAGGCCAGGTCAGCCAGCTCCAGTTCTGTGGAAAGCTATGTCAATGACTCCAATAAGTGCCTAGGAAATGAACTTTGCTATCATAGTAAATTGTGCAAAGTAGGTAATGAACTGCAAAGAAACATATGTGCTGGTAAAGTATGCATTCAAGAAACCAGTCATGTGTATTTCTGGGATTCTGCTTAGCTTCATCTGTCAGGGAGCTGCAAATTGCCTCACTCATAAGCAAATAACCATATGTCAGGGCATGGCACATTCATGTGAATCAGCGCTTTTCCCAACTGAAGGCCAATTAGGAATGCAGTACAAATTACGTGAGGTAGGCATGTACTGGACAGACAACAGATCATTATTATTTATTATATTATTTATATAGTGCTAACATCTTCCACCGCCGAGAGGAGAGACATATGGAGGCCTATTTTCACTAGCCGCAAATCAAGTTCATTTTCCTCACAAGATTTTGGATGCAGTATTTCAGCTTATTGAAATCAGTAGGCTGCCTCCGAATCGCATGTTGGGAAAAATGATGCATGCTGCAATTTTCCACAGCACGCATCCAAATCCCCGTTGCCGTTAGTGGCAAAGCAATACACATGCAAATTTGCATCAGCGCGGGTGCCGCGTCTGTTTCCGAAAAGGATGCCGCACCCCAGAGGAAATGTATCTTTAAACAATACCAGTTGACTGGCAGTCTTAAGCCTGGTACACACTTTCAAGTATGATTGGCCAATCACTGAACCATTTTCCACCTCCATGTAGTATGAGGGCGTACCTACACAACCTTCTCATAGTATTCAGTATCTGTAGACCCTCATACTACATGCAGGTGGTCAAATTGGCCAGTGATTGACCAATCATAATTGAGAGTGTGTACCAGGCTTTCTCATCTTTCTAGTCAGTAGTGTCTGAATCACACACCTAAAATGAGCATGCCAATAATCTTGTCAGATTTTTGTCAGAAACATCTAAACTGCATATTTGTTCAGGGTCTATGGCTAAAAGTATTAGAGGCAAAGGATCAGCGGGACAGCCAGGCAATGAGCATTGTTTAAAAGGAGATCAATATATCAGCCTCCATAGGTCTTTTCACAAACTGTCCCTCGGGAGCTCACAAACTAAAGATAGATAGATAGATAGATAGATAGATACTGTATATAAAAAACATTTTTATGTACTGAAAATGCACATATAAATAAATAAACAGTCATGCAAGGTGTTTCATCCTCCTGATGAAGCACCCCATGTGAGGGTGGGAAACAGCTGTCGACTGTATGTGCTATTCCCATCCCTCTCCTTGTTGCCTTTGTAACATTGCAATTGGTTTTAATGTGATACAATAAACCAGGGTGGAGGTACAAAAGTCTTCCAACTCCAACTCCTCAATTTATGAAACCACAACTCCGACTCCAACTCCGACTCCGGTGACCAAAATGGCTCTGACTCCTTAGTCTAATACTTAACAGGGCTGTGGATTTTGTACAAAAACCATCCGACTCCCAATTCCCACTCCTCAGTTTATGAAACCATGACTCCGACTCCGGGTGACCAAAATTGCCCCGACTCCTCGACTCCGACTGTGCCCAGCTACTATATTCTACTATTGGAACTGGATGGACTGTTTTGGGCTTTGAGCACTTCGGTGAGTTTGTATAGCAGGGACCAGTGCACTTTTTCTATTGAATTACCATGCAAGCTGTTTAAAGTTTCCTGTAATGTGTTGTAGAAAATATATCGGCAATATATATATAAACATTAATAATATAATAAACAGAGATCAATAGCTAAATATAGTAAGCCAAATAGAGGGACGGTTAAGTGAATAGCGATGCAGGCCGTGATGTTTTCTATAATGTGCTGTGGAAAACACGTCAGCATTATAAAAACAAGCTATCATCATCAATAATATAATAAACAGAGATTGATCAATAGACAAACAACAGTCCCTTGATCAAAGTTTACATTTCATAAAGCAAACCTGGGAGAATCATTCCTGATCTCTGCCATGGCATACAATTATAACCTACTTTGATTATTGCAGTCTTCTCATCTTGTTGGCCAGATCTGCAGAATCTGCTGTTTGTGTATCACAGAGCCTGCCATATTCCTTTTTTGGAAATTCTGAAAATGATCTCACAGGAAGGATAATGAGGAAAATGCACTCATAGTTTCTAGTTGCTAAAGGATTTCTGCAGGCACACTAGTTTACAGGAAACCTCAAAGCGTACCTGTAGAGAGAAAAAGTGGCCAAGATAGATATTTGGCTCAGTAGAAGGAAGCCTCTGAATAATCCTGAAATTTCCCCCGTCCCCCTCCACCTTGCTGTTCCAGCGGAAAGTCCCCCCAAATAACCCCCGTAACCCCTCGACAAGGCATACGTATGTTTGCGGGCATGCGTGTATCCATGGGCGCTATTGCCCAACCAGGAGGGAGCCGTAAATCTTTTGGAGGGTAGAGACACTAGGAGGATACATATGTTCTCATCACGCACCAGACTCCTAGCCTTTCATGAGCCATTTGTGACAAAACATGTCAGGTGGAGTCTGGATTTGGAAGTGAGAGCGGCAAACAGCGTGGGTGAGCCGAACGGCGTCCCGGTCTGCAGCAGGGTGTGGGAGTGCAAACCAGCCCGTGGCGGGGAGGACTACATGAGCCAGCCGGTGCCTAACTAAATGGGGGAAAGCCCATATATCAAACTCTGTGCTGAAATTGAAGAGCCTTACTTGTGAGGGTAATGCTTTTTTATACACAATAAATGTTTTATGGTTTTACGCTGTGTGAGTCATTTTTTCGAGGTCACATGTCACTTGGAACTTTGAGTCAGAAAGGCTACAGTGTTTGAACAGGTGATTGATCGTGTGAGATGGGGGACAGCCTGAAGTGTCCCAACGGGCTACTAGACATAATTGTGGGTCTTACTATTCAGTGAGTGTCTGCTCACAAGGTGTTGGTGAAGGTAATAGGAGCTGTTGAAGATTGAATATTGCCTATATTTAAGAGTTTAATGGAATCATACCCCAACCAATGTCATAGACTCCTTGTGCATAGTGTGAACCTGCTCTAGCCTACTAGTGACTGTTGTGTAGGGGCTACCTTCTAAGTGGATTTTATCAGAGTATTATTAAGAAGGGGCTGCTCCAACTTATTGGCACTATTAGTAGTGCATGTGGTATTAAGGTGCAGCGCTTACCTCCTTGGATTACATATATATGTTTACGCTGCTGGTGAGATGGGCGCAGGGTGAGCAGAATAACGGCTTACCCTTCTGCCGCTCAAATCGCCGGCGGCTTTAAATACTATTCCCCCACCGTTTAGCGGGAGATGTAATTCAGGGTCTGGCAATCACCAGATCCCAGAGTTACTATTGCGTGGGTCGTAGCATAGCACTAGTGCTGTGATGGTGCCCAGTTTGTTGATAGAGCGCAGGTGCACTGTGCAGGCACCGTAGCACAAAGCCACTCAGGCTTTTTTTTTCTGGCGAGCACGAGTGCCTTAATGCTGGTGTGAGCCGTCATGTGCCTGCGCAGTGCAGCCATACTCATAACAGACAGGAGCACAGCAGCAAACTTTCAGAGCGTCCCGGCAAGAAGCTGTGGTCTGGAGGAGGATATGGGAAGCAACTGAAGCATCCAGAGGTAAGTATCTGACTTTTTATATCATGCTTTGAGCTTGCCTTTTATGCTGTAAATCTGCTGCACTTAAAGCGGAACTGTAAATTTCCTGAAACAAACAGTTTCACTTACCTGGGGCTTCCCAAGCCCCCAGCAGCCGTCCTGTCCTGCGCCAGTCCTGTACGATCTTCCATTCTCCTGCTACGTGCAGCTTCATTACCGTCGACTTCCAAGTCGATGGCAATTGCGTCTGCGCAGCCCGGGCTACGCAAAGCTTTCTTTGCGTTTCAGACTGCAATAGCATCCTGCGCAATAGCGGGCGGGAACACGGACAAAGCTACGCGTAGCCGGGGTCGCGCAGACGCAGTTGCCATAAGTCGACGGTAACGAAGCTGCACCGTAGCAGGAGAACGGAAGATTGTGCAGAACCGGCACAGGACAGGACGGCTGCTGGGGGCTTGGGAAGCCCCAGGTAAGTGAAACTGTTTGTTTCAGGATAAGAAAAAGACACCGAGAGCCCAATATGGTGTAGTATGCTCAGGACAATAGTGAATAATGTAATGTGAGAAGGTTATACTCACAAACGAGGGTTACCGCTGAGGCAACCACTGTGTATGCAGGTGAGGAGATTAGACCTGTCCTCACTCAGGGTTAAGAAGTCGCTCTCTGTAGATAGACGAAAGGTAGGGGTGGGTCCCCCTTCCACCAAGGGTGGACACTATAATGACTTTGATGAACAGAGGCGCCAGCAGAATAAAAACAATAATTAAAAGTTTTAAAATATGCTGGGGAGGCAGTGGTGGACTTACCTCCGAAAGCAGACTAGACTACTTGTCTGACATAAATAAACACTTTATTAGTACCCCAATAGATGCAACGCGTTTCGCAGGACCAAGCCCGCTTCATCAGGCAATAAAACAGGGGACAAAACAGTAGCTCTCAGGTAGCACGTATAGCGCCTCTGGGAGAGGCGCTATACGTGCTACCCCAGAGGTACTGTTTTGTCCCCTGTTTTATTGCCTGATGAAGCGGGCTTGGTCCTGCGAAACGCGTTGCATCTATTGGGGTACTAATAAAGTGTTTATTTATGTCAGACAAGTAGTCTAGTCTGCTTTCGGAGGTAAGTCCACCACTGCCTCCCCAGCATATTTTAAAACTTTTAATTATTGTTTTTATTCTGCTGGCGCCTCTGTTCATGTTTGTTTCAGGAAATTTACAGTTCCGCTTTAAGCCTAAAACAAAAATATGCATGTGGCGTTCTATCTCAATCCACCTATGAAGCCCTTCTTGCTGCAGCTGACAAGACACAGAACATTTATATTGCACCTTTTATCCTGGCTGACTCAAAGCACCAGAGCTGCAGCCACAAGGTTGCGCTTAGTAGGCAGTAGCAGGGAGCCTTGCCCAAGGTCTCCTTACTGAACAGGAAGAGCCAAGATTCAATCTCTGGTTGTGCGTGTTAGAGGCAGAACCCTTAACCAGTACACTTCCCAGCCGGTTATGTCATTTCATTAGTATGTATATATGTAGCCATGCCTTTAGACTTGAAACCATTTATGTGCTGTTTGGACTGTTGTAATATGTGTGAACAAAGCAATCTAAGGGCTTGTCTCTGTAACGGCTTTGGCTGTGTTTCACATCTGTAACAGGAATAATATTACAAGACATACAAGCGGGATCTTTGACACTACACTTTGCAAGTGAAGGTTTTTTCAGCTGCAGTGAGAACATATCACAAGACACATTGCCCGAAAGGTATTTTCACATATAACATCTCCTTACGTGCTGTGAAAATAGCTGGTGATCAGGTGGTGCGTAGGAATGTTTGCCAGATAAAGCAAACTCAGGGCTCAATGCACACAAACATAGCTTCAATGCCTTGAAAAGCTCTGTTGTCACAATTCTACAAATGCACGAGAAATAATGCAGCCAGGCATTGGTATTGCTGTATTCTATGTAAAATATGCAATGTGCTAAGAAATAAAAAAACAGAAATGTACTCTGCATTCTAGATAAAGTGGGGAAACATGTTATCTTCTGTCGAGATAAAACTGCTGTATTTGTTACTGCTGTCTGTTTTACAGATACAGCATTCCATAAATAAGCTTATATTGTGCCTCACAAAAAACAAGAAAAATGTGTCATAATGCACAAAAGATACTTTAAAAACCTGTAAAAAACAACAACACAAGAACAAGTGCGCAATACATTGTATAAAGTCAGACCTCCCAGTACTGAACTCATCCACAAAGGGAAAATTGTACTTTAAGGTTCCCCACCATTTCCCCCTGCACATCACCCTGCGGCAGAGCGTGCTAACAGGGTAATATGCATAACTCCGCCCCCAAACAGTGAAGTGCTTCCTGCTGGACAGGAAATATGTCACTGTTTTTCAGTCAATTGGTGCATGCCACTGCAACAAAGGTGCCATTGACTCCAATGCTAATGACTATTGCACCGTACCGCTCGCACTGCTCATCGACGCACTGCAGATTCTGCTTCGCCTCTGTATCGTCAGAAGCACTTCTGCCACATCAGGTTGCACCGTGGGTAGTGTGGCCAGTTTCATAGAGACTGCCATGGGGAAGCGTATGTGTAAAAGGGGCCTAAAGAGGCACTCCAGTCTACGAGGTTATAAACTGTTTGCTTAACATGGCTTATCTTTATCTGTACCACTAACAGTGTAAATGGTTTGTCACTAAATTAGGTCCTCTCTGACCTCCACTCAGCTTACTAGAGGAGCACACCAAAATAGCCAGTGACAACTCTCGCCCTGATCATCTTCAACTGGAAAATGTGTGCAAAGTGCAATCATGGCAAGCTGCCTTGATATGGATGGCGCTGCAGGTCTGGGAAGGTCAGCTGGATAGCATACTGTTTAAGGCTGTTGCCTTTGATGTAGGATTTAAGCTTTTGACCCAGGTTCAAATACTGGCTCAAGCCAGTATGTGAAACAGTAAGGCGTCTTTGTGCAAGGCTCCCTGGTTGCCCATGGAGTGTGCCCTAAGCAGCTGCAGCCCTGGAGAGCTTTGAGTCTGGAGAAAAGTGTGATATAAATGTTATGTGTCTTGTCTTCACCAAAAGCCTAAGTGAAGAGACAGATTTAGCAAGCTGCTGAAAGAAGAAACAACAAATGTCTGCTAAAATCTGTGATTTTTTTCAAAATGCTCTTCATTACCTATTTACTGTTACTAGCAAAAGTGTGAAACTACAACCAAAAGGACCAGGCATGTAAAAAAAGGCGCCACGATATTTAGGCTCAAGTCGAAAGATGGGTCACCTAACAAAATTTTCCTGGCTATTTTCAGTAATATTCCCGTTCTGATAACCTCATTGGTTAGGGAGAGGTGTACTTCAAGTTCCATCTATTGCTGGTGGCCAAATGACGCAGTTTTGGGCTCCGGCTATCACCCAAATGACTTGGCAGCGCCCAAGTCACGGGCACTGTCTCGCCTCCGTACCCCTCCCTGTGACAAAATACAGCACAAACCTTCACCCCACAGTGAGAGTACACAAGCAGTTTTAGGATATACCTAGTCAAACCCTATTCCTACCTACTGCGCTGCAGAGACTGAAGAAGAGTTTGGACTGAGGACACGCTGACATAGGGATCTAGGGTTGCACCCAACCAGGAAGAAAATTGCAGTCAATAAACAGAGAGCATAAGTCATGTGACCACATTTTCAGCTTGACGTTAAATTTTACTCTATAGCAATTATGCCATTAGTGAGCTATGCAGCAATGCCTTCATGTCTGATCCCGTTGTACCACTTTAAAAAATATGGTAGAAAAGCAATTTGCTCCTGAACCATTAACCTAGAGTTTCTCCCACACTAATGTGTATAATAGGGTAGCGTTTACTTGCAGTAATATAGTTTTGACAACCTTTCACATTGTGCTGAACTTTTACACTGTTGGAGAAGATTAATACATGACAGGGTACCTATCTGGAAGTAAAATGTATCATTAAACAGATGTCAGGGAATGACAATTCTGTCTGTGAATATCCTGATGGGAGCTGATTACTTTTTGTTTAAGCAGAAATAATCAGAAGTATCTTGGCATGAGGTAAACGAAAATACCTTGATGTGCAGCGATGTCTATGGCGAAGCCATTACTACACTGGTTTCCATGTAAACTAGACGGATAGAATGACTTTATGCAAGTACCATGAGCACCCCATGGCTTTCCCTCACCCCTTCTGATCTATTCCCCTTCCCTGCTATTGTCTTGCAAGGCAAGACACTTATTTCCTTGTCAGCAGGTGTCTGTGTCATAATAGCAGTCAAGTAGCCTTCATTATGCTTTGGAGTGAGAATCTTCTAATGCTCCTGCGATGCAACCAATGTAGCCCTAGTCTAACCAGGAATCTTTTCTCGCATTTATTTTTGGAATTTAATAAGCGGTAATACATTATTTACAAAATATAAAAATGTGAGGCTGACAATGGCACAAAAACCAAAATCACAGCAAGAGATAGCCAAGTCAACAAACGTAAGTGAACAAAATGCAGGATATCTCGTTATAGAGTAGGCGGTTAATACACATTACAGCAGTGAAAATAATACTAGGATATCGGGGACAGTTATCAAAAGCAAAGGCAACATAAGTAAAAAAAAAAAAAATATTAACCTCAAAATTGTGTGATCATTTAGTAATAGGTGGAAAGTTTCACGCTAGCTTAAAAATAAACAAATAACACACAGCAAAATAAACATTTCAAAACATAAAATATGAAATGTCTTAGGCAGGGACCACACTTGAGTCCGCAGAAAAAATAACAAAAAATAATTACGGAGCTCTGCTGTCTTTAGATCTTTAGACAGCAGAGATCTGTGTGGCTGGGACGCGCTTTTACAACGTGGCGGTAGCACTACACCGCATCAGGCTTAGGTAGCCATAAGTGCGTCCCCATACTGGCTAAACAGGAACTCACAGAAAATTCCCCATACACATAATTTTCCCTCTCAGATTTAGTTCATATTAAGGGCCCTTTCTCACTGACTGCACTTCTTTAGATCACAAGGGTTTAAATAATCGCAAGATAACTGAAATCCCAGTGTACCTTTTCCATTAATGGGTTTACATTTTTCAGCAAATGCAAATGTAGCTCATGCTGCATTTTTTCGGCGTATGATTTTTGATTAAAGTCAACGGCAGTCTAAGGCCCCGTTCACACTTGCGGTTGTTTGCCAAACGGACCGGATGACCTGACCGGATCCGGACCGGATCCGGATCGGAACCGTACGGTTCTGATCCGGATCCGATCCGGATCCGGTCAGGTTGCATCAGGTGTCCATCAGGATGCGATCCGGATCCGTTTGGCAAAAGTAACGTTAAAAACAAAAAAAAATGTTGGGGTCTGGGAGGTCAGCAGAAGGGGGACCTGTGGAATCAGGCCCTCTGCTGTTTAGCACTCACCTCCACCTGCGACATGCTGCCAACATCTCCGGATCCGGATCCAGCTGTGCTGCGCCACTCCAAAATGCTTGCCCATGTGTCCCCATCCAATATCGCCGCAACAATCCCCATAGGAAGTGGGGTAGAACATCCGGATTTCTCAGCCAGTGTGTTGTGCGCTCTCCGGTTCCCATTGGTTTGTATTGGCCGGATGGTGCAGTCCGGCTCCGCCCTGGATACGGCTGCCGGAGGAGCCGGATGAAAAAATAGCGCATGTTGGAACGGAGGCCGGCTCCGGTTCGGCAGAACGGACGCATGTGAACGGACGCATAGGCTTTCATTGCTATGCCGTGCGTCCGTTCCGTCCGTTCTGCAAGCGGTGCGGCTCCGGCACGGCGATTCCGGAGGGCCACCGCAAGTGTGAACCGGGCCTTATGCAATTTTTGTATTAGATTCCCTATTTAATTTTTTTCAATGACAATTGTAAATATAATTGCACCAAGAAAATTACAGATCACACAAAAATCAAGCAAAAAAGCACCTAAACATTGTGCATTATAATATAGAAATATTAAGATCACACGTGTGTTTGCGATTGAGATTTTCAGTAGAAAAAAACCCTAAACCTTAAAAAAAAAAAAAGAAAAGAAAAAAAAAAGTTGGATAGCTTAAAATAGTCTGTAATATCCTGATGACATAATCATTCAGCACTACAGTTGATCCATGGGTGATATACCGCAGGGGCCCCGGTATGCTTAGAGTGCTGCAGTATGTATAGCTATGTATAGCTCATCTGCATGTACTGTATATACAATACATTATGCCAAGAGCTGTTTTTTAACTGTAGCCAAATGATACCCAATCTTGTGATTCAGCTATCTCAGCAACACAGAACATAATTAGTTTTGTGTCTTCACCTTTCTCTTCTCTGAGAAGCAGTACTGCCTAGGCAATGCCCCTCCTACTTCCTGCTACTGGAGCATTCCGCTCACCTATCTTGTAATCAAGCTCATAACATTACAATGGGAACATTGAGCAACACAACAATAAATTATTGCCCCATAGTGCAAATTTAATTGTAACACAGTCAGGTAAATTTATCAGCCGTATTTAAAAAAAAAAACTAATACCGTAATTATTATATATTGGACACATTACTTGGTTTCATATTTTGCTGGTGTTCAGAGAACCAGTGAGGTAAAGAGTTGTATCTATATTTTATTTTAATCTAATAACCCTGGATATTTGGAGAAAACAAGAAACACTTCCCACAGGAAAAAGGAATGATAGTTTTAGTGTTACATATTTCTAACAAAAAGCTGTGCCAGTTAGGATCAGCAAAACATGATCATTCCAATCTCTTTGAGGCTAGATAGATCTTACAGGCAGTTGTCAAATTTGCTCACATATGGCAAGCCTAAATAGGTTTCAATACGTGTTTTCAAGCACTGTAAAATCAATCAGATACAAAACAAATAGCAAAAGAGAATCATAATATATAACACAGGGGAAATAAAAGAGTGTTATCCATAACAACAGAGCTTATTTTTTGTCTATATCCTGCTCTCTGCTAACTGGGCAGCGGAAAATTCGCCTTTTCCCTGTTTTAGAGATCACCTCCCCTATGAAGTACTCATATTTACTAAAGATGTTCTTGCTGTTTAACATCCTATAGGGTATTTAAGCATTTAAAGAGGAACTGTAGTGAAAATAATATAATGAATAAAATTGCGTATTTTTTAAAATATTCATTTATAGATTATTTAGTCAGTTTTTGCCTGTTGTAAAATCTTTCCTTTCCGATTTACATTCTTAAATGTATCACTGGTGGGGACATCTTTAGTCCTGCCAGGTGATCTGTACTGATTTTTATTTACTGAGAGTTCTAGGCACAGAGGGAGATATTGCGCAAAAGGTGGATCAGCGCATCACCAGGCTGCCTCCGAATGGCCTCCAATCAGAGGTGCGCTGAGCCCCCCCCAGAAACTGCAAACGCACCTTGAACCCAAACAGAAGCTCTGCATATACACCAAAAGCAAAGCTGTTAAGTGGGAGCAGCTGACCAAAATGAATTAAAATAGTACATGGCAAGGAAATGAACAGCGCTACTTAAAAACAGACAAGTGCCTACCTGCAAAAGAGTGCAAGCCCCACTTGTGGGATAAAATACACACCTAGCATACATACATCTGATTCGAGGTCATTCGGAGGCGGCCTGGTGATGCGCTGATCCACCTTTTGCGCAATTTTCAATTTTCAAATTTACTTGATTAGCCGCACCCAGGCTATGAATATACATAGGTTAGGATTTAGTTAGTGTTAGATCCCCTCCAGTGGGAGGGACGAGTACTTAATAGGTTGCATGCAAGCTGTTACAGAAACCAACATCCTCCAGTGGTAGACAGGTCATGTGCATGCTAGGTGTGTATTTTATCCCACAAGTGGGGCTTGCACTCTTTTGCAGGTAGGCACTTGTCTGTTTTTAAGTAGCGCTGTTCATTTCCTTGCCATGTACAGAGGGAGATATTGCTTATTTGGCAGTTGGAAAAAAGCCGTTATTTCTTGCAATGCAATGAGGATCACAGACAGCGGGCTCTCAGGACCATGGTCATGACATCACACTGTGGGATGGGCTTCACCACAATATCAGCCATACAGACCCCCTGATGATCTATTTCAGAAAAGGTACAGATTTTTTTGTGCGAACCTTTTCAGGAATATCAAACACATGATAAAAAAAATAACACTTGGCATAAAAAGCCGTGCAATAGAGTTTAGTTACTATGACCTATTGTGCAGCTCTAAGTCAGAATTCATATATGAATAATTACTTCACAGCCCATCTAAAACAAAAAGGAAGAAAAACATGGATGAATAAAAAGGTCAGTGTAAAATGTTTCATTCACCATATAGCCCTTTAGTTCTCTCTCAACTAAAGCTTTGCTTTTTGTTATTCAGACTGCAGACACCTATCCTAGATCCTGTTGGGCAGAAATGGTCTTGACAAATTGCAGTTAGGACTAAAATATCATGTGCTGTTAATCAACTTTGATATTTAGCTACACCCCTAAGGTTCAAGATAAATAATATTAAGGTGGTAGGTGGCAATCAGAGTGTAAATAAATATTGTGTGTATCTCCAGAAGTCATGTCAAAGATATGAATCTTGCAACTCTAATTACTGTATGTACAGCTAATCATTGAATAGCATAAATCAGTCTAGGCTATGTTGAACTACCTTTGAAAGCTGCCTGATTCTTCTAAGCGCCTACTTTCTTCAAAGTGCAATCCAACACATTTGATCACCAACAACCAAGACACAGTGGGGCTTATCAACTACAGATAAAGAACAAAATTATAAGTTCTAAAGCTGGCCATACACCTTACAATCTATGAGCGCTTGTCTAAGCAATCTGTTCAAAGTTTTCTCAATCTGGTGGTCCATGTACAAGAGACATATGTTAAGATTGTACAATCAATTGGTATAAGGTCACATTAGTATACAAAACATCCATCACTATGTTTCTTAGGTGTCTTCCTTGGTGGGGCTATTGATTTTATCACTGCAGCCACTAATTTTGTACTGTACTGCCTGATGCTATGGCACACCTTGGTAATAATCGCTATGTCAATCGCAATATTGAGAATTACATATTTTTTATCGATTTTCATTAAATTTGATATGTTTATTGGATTCATCATCTAATCTATTGAACAAAAAAATCTAATAGTGTGTGGCTACCATGTCTAATAGCGTGTGGCTACCTTTACCCCATGCTTGACCTGCATTTAAATTTCTGAAATCTGAAATGAAATTGAAATGAAATGAAATCTGAATGAAATTATTATGATGATTATTATTGATTTACAAAGAGCCAACATATTCTGTGGTGCTGCACAGAGCAGGAAATCAAGCGTTGAAAAAGCCTGTTACACGGTGTACGGCTATCATTACAGAGGACCAAGAGTAAAAAAACATGTGCGTTTGACCGAGCCTGTGATGTAAGGCTCTATGTTAGTGCTACCAGGTTCGGTGGGTGGTAGGCTTAATAACTCAGCCACTCACCCATAAATTATTACACATCAGAAACTCTACCTCCCTCGGCTAGCTGAAGTAAGTCTGAAGCTCTTTGGCCACCCCCACCTGCATTGCGGTGGCACCCCCCAGCTTTGCAGCCACCAATTAGGCTGCAGCAGCAATACGGGGGGGGGGGGGGGGGGCACAGAGCTTTGGAACACTTTGGCAAAAAAAAATGCCATAGGGCTCTTGTTGGGGAGGAGGTTGGCAGAGCGGCACACAACCTGGCAGCTTTAACAGAGAGCATTACATTACAGGTTGTACATTTTTCGCTCCTGGTTCTCTTTAATTAGTAAGATCCTTGGTATTATATGACGAATTGGCTTTTGTATTCTCTCCAGGACAGAAGCTGGTAGTCAGTTATCATTTGTTAATGCCCTAATACTAATTGTAGTAGTCCTGGAAGGGTTTTATTTGATAAGGTCTAGAGATGTCCTAACATGCTGTGCACACTGGCTGGATCTATTTGCTTGCACACATCCGCATGTCACATACAAGGAATGAAGGCATTATGATGCTACTGAATGCTGTCTTTTAGTATTAGTAAACTAACATGAGACTTGTTCCCATCCTGACCTGTTTACCTTGTAAATAGCTTTTATAGCACAGTCAGCTGCAGAGGAACAAAATAAAACTGTTGAAATAACACTTTCAGCTGCCATAAAATGCAAACTTCAACAGGATTTGAAACCAAAGAGGGCTTTATCTATACACACAACACAGCAGTTCAGGGCCTAATAACTACCTAAATGGAAGCTATGATTTGGCTTTTAGAGCAGCTAAACATACACAGATACCTAAGTGAGCCTTCAGAGGCAAATGAGCCTTCAGAATGGTTCTAGCTCTTCTGATGCTCACTAGGAACATACAGATGAATAGCAGCTCACAGTATTATGCTGGTCTTGTGTATATCGAGAACTAATCTAATGACCAGCACTGATTCCCCGCTCAACAGCAAAATAAATGAATAAGAAGAAAACTAGCCATACACCAAAAATGCAGCTGTTTTACTGTACCCTCCCACCGAAGCACAGCTAATCCAAAATCTTCGCTTTGAACAATACAGTCATTAGGGAGAGTGGAAGGGGCTATCAGAATTAGCATGTATCTAACTTAATGCCTCAGGAAGGAAAATGTTTTGGCTTTGTAGTCACTGGTCATATACGCTAAACTTGTGGCAGATGTTCCCTCAAACTGTGATGTCAGCAGAGTTTTAATAAAACAGATGCTGACTTTGCTGACAACAGTAGAGTGGTACCGCAGCCTGCAGAACTGAATATGCTGTGTTTAGGTCAACTGAGCTCCAGGGTGATTCAGGCTGTCCTACTGATGGCGGGCAATAACCTTTATGCTCACTGTATGTAATAACCCTTCCCACAGAGATGAATTAAGATGTAATGGGGGCCCTAGGCAAGGTAGCAGATTGTGGGCACCCTTGTGGTCTTTTTGGTAAGCTGAAGTGAAGAGAGGTCAGAGTAGGTTGAAGGTCCCATGAAGGTCCCCCGACACCCACTCGGCCCCAAGAACCTGTCTAGGTTGCCTGGTGGATGATCTTGCTCTGCCTACCCATCTTTTGACACTCCCTGCTGTAGTTGCAAAAGTCGGTCTTTGTGCTTCGATATACTGCTAAAGAACTACTTGGCCTATCAGACTAAAGCTAGCCATACACTACTCGATGTGGTCAAAAGATAAAGACCAGACCAGAATCTAATCACAGAGGGATCAATGTGATTGAATCCCTCCACACACTGCACATAGATTTTTAATAGATTTCAGCATGAAATCTATAAAGATCTATCGAGCCATAGCATTGCACTGATTAATGTAGTGCAACGCTATGGACTGTTGATCTGCTGCAGCTCCCGACTCCCACCGATCGATATCTTCCGTCTGGTACAATCGATCAATTAGATTGATTTCAGACAAAAATCGATCTGCTGATCAAATGGACTGGAATGTTGGGGCATCGATTTCTAGCAGATCAAATGATCAAATCTTCTGGAAATTCACAGGAAATACTGATAAGTTTATTGGCACCTGAGAAAATGTTTATTTTATATGGATACTTTAGTTAGTCACTCATGTTACATAGAAGTGGTAAGATTATATAATAAAGACTGTATCGTTAATGGGAACCTTAAAGGAGTACTATCGATTGAAACGACTTTTTTTTTTTAATACTGTATATTAGTGTACACATTACCACTAGTGCTAGGGGCACTTTATTTATTCACCCAGGTCTCTCTCTTGCTATCCCTGCTTAAAAATTCATTTCTCACACAGCTCACAGTAGTTTGGATCACCCTGAGCTGCTTGGTTACTCTGTCACACAGCTCACAAATATATTTCACTGTGTCACTCACAGCATGCAGGAGACATGAGGAGAAATAGGCTGATCTGAGGTGGTAACAGGTAGCTAAATGAGCTGGAATATTGCTGGAATATAACTAGCTATAAACAATAGTCTGTGTTTACACTCAGTCTGGCTGCCTGCTTGTGGTGATTCACTCCAGGCTGCATCCACTTTACAAGCTGCTGAGAGGGGCAGACCACTGTTTACAATTAGCATTATTAGTATCTTTAGCAGTCAAGAGAAGCAAAGATAATAAACACACATTGCTAGAATCTTTAACCCCTTACCACCATATCAATAAGATTCTTTCAGCAAGGTGATAATTAAACTATAAACTGAGGAGTTGATAGCAACTCCCCTGTGCAGACATGGGCTTAGCCCTCTGGGAGCCCTCAGCATATAGATACATTTGTATCAAACACTGACGGCCAAAACTGACGGAGGATTTTACAGCTGAGAGGAACAGCTGTGTGAGGAATCAAATTGCTCCTAGTACTTGTCCTAATGTGTGCTACAACATACAGCATTTAAAAATAAATGCATACATCGATAGTATTCCTTTAAAAGACACATGACACATGAACTGTGAGTGATATGGAGGTTACCATATTTATTTCCTTTTAATAGATACCAATTACCTGGTTGTCCTGTCTAATACTTCTAGCCATAGAACCTGCAACAAGCGTGCAGATCAGATGTTTCTGACAAAAATCTGACAAGATTAGCTGCATGCTTGTTTCAGGTCTGTGATTCAAGCACAACGGATGCCAAAATGATCAGCAGGACTGTCAGGCAACCAGTATTGTTTAAAGGGGAATAAATATGGTGGCCTCCATATACCCCTAAGTTCAGGTGTCCTTTAACTACTTCCCGACCGCCGTATAGACAAATGGCGGCCGGGAAGCAGACGCCGCAAGGACCGCCGTATTGACAAAATGCGGCGGTCCTTGTTTGGGCATGGGCGGAGCGATCGCGTCATCCGTGACGCGATCCTCCGCCTCCGCCTGTCGCCGCTCACTCGCCGCAACATCCCGCCGGCCATACGGAAGCGCCGGCGGGATGTTAACCCGACGATCGCCGCATACAAAGTGTATAATACACTTTGTAATGTTTACAAAGTGTATTATACAGGCTGCCTCCTGCCCTGGTGGTCCCAGTGTCCGAGGGACCACCAGGGCAGGCTGCAGCCACCCTAGTCTGCACCAAGCACACTGATTTTCTCCCCCCCCCGCCCCAGATCGCCCACAGCACCCATCAGACCCCCCCCCCTGCCCACCCCCCAGACCCCTGTTTGCACCCAATCACCCCCCTAATCACCCATCAATCACTCCCTGTCACTATCTGTCAATGCTATTTTTTTTTAATACCCCCCCCCTGCCCCCTGCTCCCTCCTGATCACCCCCCAACCCCCCAGATTCTCCCCAGACCCCCCCCAGACCCCCCCCCCCCAATGTACTGTATGCATCTATCCCCCCTGATCACCTGTCAATCACCTGTCAATCACCCGTCAATCACCCGTCAATCACCCATCAATCACCCCCTGTCACTGCCACCCATTAATCAGCCCCTAACCTGCCCCTTGCGGGCAATCTGATCACCCCCCCACACCAATAGATCGCCCGCAGATCCGACATCAGATCACCTCCCAAATCCATTGTTTACATCTATTCTCTCCTCTAAACACCCACTAATTACCCATCAATCACCCATCAATCACCCCCTATCACCACCTGTCACTTTTACCTATCAGATCAGACCCTAATCTGCCCCTTGCGGGCACCCAATCACCCGCCCACACGCTCAGATTGCCCTCAGACCCCCCCTTATCAATTCACCAGTGCATTCATTACATCTGTTCTTCCCTGTAATAACCCACTGATCACCTGTCAATCACCTGCCAATCACCTATCACCCATCAATCACCCCCTGTCACCCCCTGTCACTGCCACCCATCAATCAGCCCCTAACCTGCCCCTTGCGGGCAATCTGATCACCCACCCACACCATTAGATCGCCCGCAAACCCGCCGTCAGATTACCTCCCAAATGTATTGTTTACATCTGTTATCTTCTCTAAACACCCACTAATTACCCATCAATCACCCCCTATCACTGTTACCTATCAGATCAGACCCTAATCTGCCCCTTGCGGGCACCCAATCACCCGCCTACACGCTCAGATTACCCTCAGACCCCCCCTTATCAATTCGCCAGGGCATTATTTACATCTATCCTTCCCTGTAATAACCCACTGATCACCTGTCAATCACCTGCCAATCACCTATCACCCATCAATCACCCCCTGTCACCCCCTGTCACTGCCACCCAACAATCAGCCCCTAACCTGCCCCTTGCGGGCAATCTGATTACCCACCCACACCAATCGATCGCCCGCAGATGCGACATCAGATCACCACCCAAGCGCAGCGTTTACTCTCCTCTAAACACCCACTAATTACCCATCAATCACCCATAAATCACCCCCTATCACCACCTGTCACTGTTACCCATCAGATCAGACCCTAATCTGCCCCTTGCGGGCACCCAATCACCCGCCTACTCGCTCAGATTACCCTCAGACCCCCCCTTATCAATTCGCCAGTGCAATATTTACATCTGTTCTCCCCTGTAATAACCCACTGATTACCTGTCAATCACCTATCAATCACCCATCAATCACCCCCTGTCACTGCCACCCATCAATCACCCCCTGTCACTGCCACCCATCAATCACCCCCTGTCACTGCCACCCATCAATCAGCCCCTAACCTGCCCCTTGCGGGCAATCTGATCACCCACCCACACCAATAGATCGCTCGCAGATCCGACGTCCGATCACCTCCCAAGTGCAGTGTTTACATCTGTTCTCTACCCTAAACACCCACTAATTACCCATCAATCACCCCCTGTCACTGCTACCTATCAGATTAGACCCCTATCTGCCCCTAGGGCACTCAATCACCCGCCCACACCCTCAGAATGCCCTCAGACCCCAGCCCTGATCACCTCGCCAGTGCATTGCTTGCATCTATTCCCCCCTCTAATCACACCTTGAGACACCCATCAATCACCTCCTGTCACCCCCTAGCACACCTACCCATCAGATCAGGCCCTAATTTGCCCCGTGTGGGCTCCTGATCACTCGGCCAAACCCTCAGATCCCCCTCAGACCCCCTTCCGATCACCTCCCCAGTGCATTGATTGCATCTATTTTCCCCTCTAACCACCCCCTGAGACACCCATCAATCACCTCCTGTCACCCCCCTAGCACTCCTATCCATCAGATCAGGCCCAATACAACCTGTCATCTAAAAGGCCACCCTGCTTATGACCGGTTCCACAAAATTCGCCCCCTCATAGACCACCTGTCATCAAAATTTGCAGATGCTTATACCCCTGAACAGTCATTTTGAGACATTTGGTTTCCAGACTACTCACGGTTTTGGGCCCGTAAAATGCCAGGGCGGTATAGGAACCCCACAAGTGACCCCATTTTAGAAAAAAAGACACCCCAAGGTATTCTGTTAGGTGTATGACGAGTTCATAGAAGATTTTATTTTTTGTCAAAAGTTAGCGGAAATTGATTTTTATTGTTTTTTTTCCACAAAGTGTCACTTTCCGCTAACTTTTGACAAAAAATAAAATCTTCTATGAACTCACCATACTCCTAACAGAATACCTTGGGGTGTCTTCTTTCTAAAATGGGGTCACTTGTGGGGTTCCTATACTGCCCTGGCATTTTAGGGGCCCTAAACCGCGAGGAGTAGTCTAGAAAACAAATGCCTCAAAATGACCTGTGAATAGGACGTTGGGCCCCTTAGCGCACCTAGGCTGCAAAAAAGTGTCACACATGTGGTACCGCCGTACTCAGGAAAAGTAGTATAATGTGTTTTGGGGTGTATTTTTACACATACCCATGCTGGGTGGGAGAAATTTCTATGTAAATGGACAATTGTGTGTAAAAAAATCAAACAATTGTCATTTACAGAGATATTTCTCCCACTTAGCATGGGTATGTGTAAAAATACACCCCAAAACGCATTATACTACTTCTCCTGAGTACGGCGGTACCACATGTGTGGCACTTTTTTACACCCTAAGTACGCTAAGGGGCCCAAAGTCCAATGAGTACCTTTAGGATTTCACAGGTCATTTTGCGACATTTGGTTTCAAGACTACTCCTCACGGTTTAGGGCCCCTAAAATGCCAGGGCAGTATAGGAACCCCACAAATGACCCCATTCTAGAAAGAAGACACCCCAAGGTATTCCGTACGGAGTATGGTGAGTTCATAGAAGATTTTATTTTTTGTCACAAGTTAGCGGAAAAAGACACTTTGTGAAAAAAAACTATTAAAATCAATTTCCGCTAACTTGTGACAAAAAAATAAAAACTTCTATGAACTCACCATACTCCTAACGGAATACCTTGGGGTGTCTTCTTTCTAAAATGGGGTCATTAGTGGGGTTCCTATACTGCCCTGGCATCTTAGGGGCCCTAAACCGCGAGGAGTAGTCTTGAAACAAAAATGACCTGTGAAATCCTAAAGGTACTCATTGGACTTTGGGCCCCTTAGTGCAGTTAGGGTGCAAAAAAGTGCCACACATGTGGTATCGCCGTACTCGGGAGAAGTAGTATAATGTGTTTTGGGGTGTATTTTTACACATACCCATGCTGGGTGGGAGAAATACCTCTGTAAATGACAATCTTTTGATTTTTTTACACACAATTGTCCATTTACAGAGGTATTTCTCCCACCCAGCATGGGTATGTGTAAAAATACACCCCAAAACACATTGTACTACTTCTCCCGAGTATGGCGATACCACATGTGTGGCACTTTTTTGCACCCTAACTGCGCTAAAGGGCCCAAAGTCCAATGAGTACCTTTAGGATTTTACAGGTCATTTTGAGAAATTTCGTTTCAAGACTACTCCTCACGGTTTAGGGCCCCTAAAATGCCAGAGCAGTATAGGAACCCCACAAATGACCCCATTTTAGAAAGAAGACACCCCAAGGTATTCCGTTAGTAGTATGGCGAGTTCATAGAAGATTTTATTTTTTGTCACAAGTTAGCGGAAATTGATTTTAATTGTGTTTTTTCACAAAGTGTCATTTTCCGCTAACTTTTGACAAAAAATAAAATCTTCTATGAACTCACCATACTCCTAACGGAATACCTTGGGGTGTCTTCTTTCTAAAATAGGGTCATTTGTGGGGTTCCTATACTGCCCTGGCATTTTAGGGGCCCTAAACCGTGAGGAGTAGTCTTGAAACGAAATTTCTCAAAATGACCTGTGAAATCCTAAAGGTACTCATTGGACTTTGGACCCTTTAGCGCAGTTAGGGTGCAAAAAAGTGCCACACATGTGGTATCGCCGTACTCAGGAGAAGTAGTATAATGTGTTTTGTGGTGTATTTTTACACATACCCATGCTGAGTGGGAGAAAGATCTCTGTAAATGGACAATTGTGTGTAAAAAAAATTAACAAATTGTCATTTACAGAGATATTTCTCCCACCCAGCATGGGTATGTGTAAAAATACACCCCAAAACACATTATACTACTTCTCCTGAGTACGGCAATACCACATGTGTGGCACTTTTTTGCAGCCTAACTGCGCTAAGGGGTCCAAAGTCCAATGAGCACCTTTAGGCTTTACAGGGGTGCTTACAATTTAACACCCCCCAAAATGTCAGGACAGTAAACACACCCCACAAATGACCCATTTTGGAAAGTAGACCCTTCAAGGTATTCAGAGAGGGGCATTGTGAGTCCGTGGCAGATTTCATTTTTTTTTGTCGCAAGTTAGAAGAAATGGAAACTTTTTTTTTTTTTTTTTTTTCTCACAAAGTGTCATTTTCCGCTTACTTGTGACAAAAAATAATATCTTCTATGAACTCACTATGCCTCTCAGTGAATACTTTGGGATGTCTTCTTTCCAAAATGGGGTCATTTGGGGGGTATTTATACTATCCTGGAATTCTAGCCCCTCATGAAACATGACAGGGGGTCAGAAAAGTCAGAGATGCTTGAAAATGGGAAAATTCACTTTTTGCACCATAGTTTGTAAACGCTATAACTTTTACCCAAACCAATAAATATACACTGAATGGGTTTTTTTTTATCAAAAACATGTTTGTCCACATTTTTCGCGCTGCATGTATACAGAAATTTTACTTTATTTGAAAAATGTCAGCACAGAAAGTTAAAAAAATCATTTTTTTGCCAAAATTCATGTCTTTTTTGATGAATATAATAAAAAGTAAAAATCGCAGGAGCAATCAAATAGCATCAAAAGAAAGCTTTATTAGTGACAAGAAAAGGAGCCAAAATTCATTTACGTGGTAGGTTGTATGAGCGAGCAATAAACCGTGAAAGCTGCAGTGGTCTGAATGGAAAAAAAGTGGCCGGTCCTTAAGGGGTAGAAAGCCCTAGGTCCTCAAGTGGTTAAGAACCATTTGCATGGAAAACTCTACCTTTCGAGTACTGAACTGTTGTTGGCCGCCTCTTATTTTCACCATTGTTCTAGTAACTCTAAATAGGACTGTCTTTCTAAACTCCTAACTTTAACCTCCCTCTTGAAATAATACCCTACCCTAACCAATATGCCTTCCTGACCTCTAATGTTAACCTATTTCCTATGCAAATGCAGCTTGGAAATTTTCCAATCAAATTAAGATAAAGTGAGATTTTGTTAGGCCAATTTTAAAGATACATATTTGCATAGAAAATTAGACAGC
This sequence comes from Hyperolius riggenbachi, assembly GCF_040937935.1. Taxonomy (NCBI): domain Eukaryota; kingdom Metazoa; phylum Chordata; class Amphibia; order Anura; family Hyperoliidae; genus Hyperolius; species Hyperolius riggenbachi. The sequence continues at coordinate 326,996,696 of NC_090650.1, forward strand.
ATCATTTGCATCTCATTAACCCATCTCTAGTCTAGTCTCATATAAGATAAACATGATTGTGCACAAGGAAGGATATCGATAGACTATGCTCATCATCTCACCATATAATACAGAAGTGGGACCCATATCATTATATACAGTATGTATGCACTGACAATGGTTTCCCCACTACTGCGGATTGCTCCTGGTGTGATTTCAATACTGAGTCTCCTGTGGCTGTTCAGTGATACAATGAGCACTACAAAGGTATATTTTATGCTTGCTGTGTACTAAACCCAGGAGACTTTCTATTTAGAAATTAACTTTCACCACATATATTACTCACAGCACAGTTCCATCCGCTTCGGACGAATTTATACTGCTACAGGACAGATTTCATGACTGATGTTTATATACAATCTATTGATCATTTTCAGCCACAAGACTGAAGCGTCCCTAGGAGTTCTGTTTATTTTCTTGTGTCCCAATCTTCCTCATACATATATGCAGAAGGAGACTGCTGTGTGCTTTATTTTAACGAAGGCATTCAAAACAATCGATGAACAGGTAGCTCTTGCCATGGGGACTAGATAAGAGTAGATTAGAAGGCGTTCTATTTTTAACTCCAGTGGTTTACTTTGTGTTTGTGTCTTTTTCTTAACATTTCTTGACATCGGGTTTGCGGTATCTGTTGATTATACATGCAAACACAATTCATCTGACAGCCTTTATGCAAATATCACACTGACAGATTGTGGAATAAACAGGAACACTGGAAATGAAGGGGAGTGTTCCGAACATCAGGAAGGACCTGGCTGAAATTACCATTTGAATTGTGCAGAATTTTCAGCACGCTCCCTGCCGTTTCTGCAAGTTAAAAAAGCGCCTCAGATCCGACTTCACAAAAGTTCAAAAGTTTACTCCAAAGAAAGTTTATAAACTTTCTGGTTTTCCCGTAATTACGGTCTGCTACAAACACAGCTACTGTTTCGCCAAAATGAGGTCACTTCTGTTCCAAACATCATACACAAATGCTGAAATGTTTGAACGGAATGCACAGCTGCACTTTAATGGAATGTTTTATACCAGTGTAAGAAAGCATCCGCCTGCCGCACCAATCAAATTCCTGCTTTGTTCCAAAACGTCTACCAGACTATTTGGAACAAAGCAAAAAAATAAAACAAAAAAAGTGTTTGCTAGCTACCTGACTGACGTATTTTAAGACAACCCTTTTAAAGTGAACCAAGCACCATTTTTAGCACCAAGGCCATCTCAATAACACATTTAATACGCATGCCAACAATGTGGCTCATTACTAAAAAAAATACCTCTTCTTTTTACATTTAAGGGTTTAGTAAACCACAAGAGTGGTAATGCACACATTAGCAAACAAAAACTTTTGATCAACTGGGGGAGATGGAATGAATACTGTGCTTCAAACAGTTTACAACAGTCACAGTTGCTATCTTAGCTATTAGAAACCAGGAAACAGAAGTGGTTCCTGATTAACTTTAAAGAGGAACCCCAGCCTAAACAAACATACTGTCATTAAGTTACATTAGTTATGTTAATTAAAATAGATGGGTAATATTATCTCTTACCCACACTGTTTTAAAAGAACAGGTAAATGTTTGATTTCATAAGGGCAGCCATCTTTTTGGTTGAAAGGAGCTGACAGGGAGCATGATACACAGTTCCAACTGTCCTGTGTCCTGAGCACCTTGCTAGGCAACGTGTATAACAACATAGGAAATCCCATCATGCTCTGCACAGCATCAGGGGAAAAAAGCCTGGGCTTTTTTCTTTGATGGGTGGAGCTTAGCTAAAAATGCAGCTAAAAGTGATGCTTGGGTAAGAAAAACAAAGTTCTGATGCTGTGAAACTGTTAAAGAAACACCAAGCCTTTTCAGTTCTGCTGAGTAGATTTTTAGTCCGGAGGTTCACAGCAGTTATAAAGTGCCAATCTGCTTCTTCTGTTGGTGAGCAGTGCTTTGTTTGGCTACTGTAATTACCTCAAAGTGGCAATGAGCAGCTCTATTCACTTGAAAAAAAATTGGGTGTGAGAAATGGTAACTGGTCATTCATTTAAAAAACAAATAAAAACAAGAGACCTACTTGTGCTGATTTCAATAGTGGGAGGGGAAGAGCAGTAGACCAAAGGGTCCCTGTGCATCAGATCAGCCAATTTGGGGCAGCGCACCGCCAATCGCTTGCGTGCTGCCATAGGCCGTAGTGGCGTTCAGTGACTAATTTGGGTGGCGGATCTCAAATTAGAAAGAAAAAAAATGAGATCATTCGTCTGCCAGCAATAGCCGATGCACTAATTACAAGTTAAGAATCAACCTACAGTCTCTATCTCATTTGTTAACCGGGGACTACCTGTATTTGAATATGCCAGGCATTAAAAAGAATGTTGTATTGCAAATAATTTTTTCAGGCATTTCAGAGCAGTGCAAAAGTCCATATTGGTGGATGGAAGCGTAATAAAAATGTATCAACATTTCTGCCAAAATCTGTATGAGTCATTTTGAGGCAGGAATTACACTTGCCTTTTATGTGTCAGACAGGCACATACTGACCGGACATCACATGTTCTTCTCAGGCTCACAATGTTGGAAGTTCACTCTGGTATAACTTGACATTTGCTCAAGTCACACAGCATTTTTAGTGAAGGGCAGTGGCGTAGCTACAAACCTCTGGGCCCCGATGCAGAATCTGGATGTGGGCCCCCCCCCCCCCCCCCCCCCCCACGGCAACAACAGCCCCCCTCCCCCGGCAACACCCGACACACACACATATCCGAATCCCTATAGCCAGCTATAGGTCCCCCCAGTATAGGTAGCCAGGCATAGGTAAGCCAGTATAGTTGCCCCCGGTATAGGTTAGCCAGGTAGGTGCCTCCAGCATAGGTAGCCAGTATAGTTGCCCCCAGTATAGGTTAGATAGGCAGGCGCCGCCGGTATAAGTTAGATAGATAGGTGCCCCCAGTACAGGTTAGCTAGGTGGGTGCCTCTAATATAGGTAGCCAGAATAGTTGCCCCCAGCATAGGTTAGATAGGTAGGTGCCCCCTGTATAGGTTAGTTAGGTAGGTGCCTCCAATATAGGTAGCCAGTATAGTTGCCACCTGTATAGACTAGCTAGGTGCCCCGAATACAGGTTAGACAAGTAAGTGCCCCCAGGTTAGATAGGTAGGTGCCCCCCAGTATAGGTTAGATTAGGTAGCTGCCCCCCAGTATAGGTTAGATGAGGTAGGTGCCCCCCAGTATAGGTTAGGTTAGGTAGCTGCCCCCCAGGATAGATTAGGTAGCTTTCCCCCAGGATAGGTTAGATTAGATTAGGTAGCTGCCCCCAGGATAGGTTAGAGTAGGTAGCTGCCCCCCAGGATAGGTAAGAGTAGGTAGCTGCCCCCCGGGATAGGTTAGAGTAGGTTGCTGCCCCCCAGGATAGGTTAGAGTAGGTAGCTGCCCCCCAGGATAGATTAGGTAGCTGCCCCCCAGGATAGATTAGATAGCTGCCCCCCAGGATAGGTTAGGTAGGTAGCTGCCCCCTCCCAGGATAGGTTAGGTGGGTAGCTGCCCCCCAGGATAGGTTAGGTGGGTAGCTGCCCCCCCCAGGATAGATTAGGTAGGTAGCTGCCCCCCAGGATAGGTTAGGTAGGTAGCTGCCCCCCCAGGATAGGTTAGGTAGGTAGCTGCCCCCCCCCCCCAGGATAGGTTAGGCAGGTAGCTGCCCCCCCCCCAGGATAGATTAGGTAGCTGCCCCCCCAGGATAGGTTAGATAAGTTGCTGCCCCCCCAGGATAGGTTAGGTGGGTAGCTGCCCCCCCCCCCAGGATAGGTTAGGTAGGTAGTTGCCCCCCAGGATAGGTTAGGTAGGTAGGTGCCCCCCCCCCCCCATAATGAAGGGGGGAGCCGCAGCCGCAGGGAGGACAGCCTGACCTCTCCCTCCCTTCCTCTCCCCGGGCCCCCCCCCCCTTCAGATGCAGAGTGCGCAGCGCACGGAAGCGCTGTAAGCAGAACTCACCTCCGTCCCTGCGCCGCTGATCTCCTCCGGCTGTATAGATGTTACACACTGCTTCCTGTTTAGCCGGAAGCAGTGTGTAACAGCATCTATGCAGAGCGGGAGGAGATCAGCGGCGCAGGGACGGAAGTGAGTTCTGCTTACAGCGCTTCCGTGCGCCGCGCACTCTGCATCTGAAGGGGGGGGGGGCTCCGGGGAGAGGAAGGGAGGGAGAGGTCGGGCTGCCCTCCCCGCGGCTGCGGCTCCCCCTCCCAATAGCGCGCAGCCGCGCACGGGCCGCACTACAAAAAGACATGGCCCCCCCCGGGCCCCTCCCCCGCCTCTTCAGGAGCCGGGCCCGGTCGCCACGGCGACCGTTGCGACCACAGGCCCTACGCTCCTGGTGAAGGGGTATCATAAAACCACATTGGTATTTGGGCCAGGCACTGCTCAGCTGTGAAATCCACTTATATATGACACAGGCGTTCAGAGAAAGGGTTTGCCTGCTTGCATGGACTAATTTGCCTGCATTTGCATTATAATGAAAATATAAGGTAATGTCTGTAAAAGGCTTAGAAAGAAACATCTCCCAAACACTTAAACACATTTGCCAGTCTTTTCTAAGAATTTGGCAGGTGGCACGTTTTTACAGTGAAAAATACAATGCATCTATCTCTATGACTGGAATTCCTCTTGTGTTAGTACTGAACGCTTTTCAAAATGCCCTAAAAATGTGATAGAGTACTTAGCCAGGGCTCACAGTAGAACCTGTGTTGGCAATTGCATTTTCCAGACTTATAGAACACGTACACATAACTCACTGTACACAATGGTGGAAGTAAGGGTAATATTGCCATGCCATATCTGTGCACGGCAATATTACTGTGATTATGTGCATCAGGCCCAGGAAGCTGATCTTTTTATTTCCTTTTAAACAATGCACATTGCCTGGCAGTGTCACTTCCTCTAATTCTTTTAGCCATAGTTGCATGTCTGTTACAGGTGTGTGATTCAGACACTGTTGACCAGAAAGATGAGTGGGGCTGCTAGGCAATTGGTATAGTTTAAAAGGAAATAAATATGGTAGCTCCATACGTCTCTCTTCTTGGGCTCCTCCTTTTAAAGGGAACCTGAAGTGAGTAAAATTATTTAAAATTAACACATGATGTACCTGCAAATAAATATTGCTTACTAACCTCACCATCAGTTCCTCTCAGAAGCTCACCATTTTCTTCTTGCAATGATCCTTTCCAGTTCTGACAATATTTTGTCAGAACTGAAATATACCAGTTGCTGTCGGTTCAATATCAGCAGCTGTCAGTCACAACTGAATGTGCAAGGTAATGTCCATGTTTCCCTATGGCTCAAGTGGGTGATATTACAGTTTAACAGTGTGCTGACTAGGAAGCTGTTATGGGGTAATGGCCATTTTTAAAATGGAGGACAGAGAATTCCATTGATCACAGTGGACAAATGGGATTCAGGAGAGGAAAAAGAGAGTGAGGCGTAGACTACACAGGAGGTAAGTATGACCTGTGTTTGGTTATTTTGACTTTTTATTTCCAGTTCAGGTTCTCTTTAACTAGTGAATCTTCATCAATAATGTAACATTTGGGCACTTTATAAACACGGTGAATGGTACTGAAACAGGCATGGAGTTTGTGGATTCAAACAGCCGACAGTGCAGCACGGCTAGCATATTCAGCTCTGCGCCCACTCAACTATTCCTCTACACCTGAACAAAAACCTTCCCAAGTTTGCTGAGGGGCCAGTGCAGGTCAGCAGCTAAATGATGAGGTCATCATTCTGCTCTGCCCTCAGCCTGTTAGACTGACTGTACTGCAATCCAGCAGAACCTGAACTTAGACACAACCCCCCTCTTCCAGTCTAGTAATGCAGCTGATGAAGTTTTTTAACAGAACCACCATCAAGGCAGGCCCTGAAACTTTGACTGGCTGTATAAAGAATTGTATTTAATCAGTGGTGAGCACTGAGAGTAGGTGCTGGCTATGTGGGAAGGAAAATGTGAAAAATGCAGACTTCCCTAAAACTGGCCCCACAAATGACCTGAAAATGGTAAAAAGGAAGTATCTTATTTTAGAACATCTAATTTAGCATTTTTAATACATTTTGCAACCTGCCTTAATAGTCATGAAGTATTGCAGCCACAGGACACAGATACAGGAAATGACTAATTGTACCCAAGAGACAATCTTTCTAACTGTTCAGTGGTTTCACAAGAGTCCAGATTAACCCCTTTGTGGGAAGTTAGCATAACTATAAAATGGGAGATTAATGTTGACATCATGGCTATCTCATACCCTTTACATATACTGTATGTACGTACTCATTGCTCAGTATTACAGTGTATGTACGCCTTTCACTTTTTCACTTATTCCTCAGTGAAAAAATGTAAAAGGCAGGCCTACACTAGATGTGATCAACCTTCGATATATACCGATAGGTATCATTTACCACCTTCCCCACTCAATAACAGACCAGATTTTATTAGAGACCTTATCCAATATCACTTGCACCCCTGATTGTGTCAGTATAAAGCTAATACTGTGGTGGAAATCTCAAACAGGCAGCAATGCTGCAAGGATGCTGCAAGGTGTGCACCACAGCAGTGCTGTCAGATGTCCTTGCAGAAGAAAAGACTGGGGCTGAACTTTTACATTAGAAAGCATAAGGAGATTCTGGGAAATCTGTTGACTTTAAGGAGTTCCTCACAGGTAAAACTGACAAGGTAGTAAGCAGGCTGTGTAGATCCCAAAGGATCTCCTTCCCATTGACCCAATGCCCTATGCACACGCTAGATTAAACTTGGACGAGGCAGCTGACAATAAACACCTCTGTCGAGAATCACCCTGACCCCTCTTGGCCGCTCGTCCAGTGATTTCTACTCACCCAGTCCTCCGCATGATGTAACTCCTGTGCCACTCCACCACTGACATAGGAACAGAACACGTCAGCAGCCGGCAGGCTAACAACTCATCTCTCAGCTTTTGCTTAGCCATGCTGTCTGAGGGATCAGGACCATATGCCTCGTACATGCATATGATGCTTAAGGGCATTGTTACAGACCGAGAGAGCTGATTAATGGCTAATCCATGTGGTGATCACCAGAGCCGGGACATGGTCCTCCAGCACCCAAGGCTGAGACACCAAAGTGCGCCCCTCCATCCCTGCCACCCCAGCCATCACACACTGATTGCTATTAAACTAAGAGGCGCCACAGGGCCCACAACCTCCCCAACACCTTAATCTCTAGTTATCTGGCTTGCAGTCACCGCCATGTATCCCCTTTTATTATTTCTTTCTGCTTCAAACACAATTAGGAATGACAGCTGAATGAATTCTGCGCCCCTCCTACACTGCGCCCTGAGGCTGGAGCCTCTCCAGCCTATGCCTCGGCCCTGGTGATCACCTCTTCTTGTCCAATCATCATCCTCGGAGCAAGTTATTGACTTAATTCATGTAGCTGAAATGCAACAAACAATACTAATCTCACCAATTGTTAAAAGTTTACATGTCCATATTGGAATTCAGATTTAAAGTAGACTCCTGAGCAAAAACAAAAAGGAGTTGGCAGGGATAATACAGTGTTCTCACCTACTTACTGAGTATTTGCAAATCTAGAAAAGATGAAGCGCTCCATGGTGCATTGTCAGGGGATAATTTTTAATCGCAACTTAAAGGTTCTACTTACAGGAAGTAAAATGACAACTCGCTCATCAGCGGTACAGTCCACCGCTACACAGGCATGCAGGTTTGGCAACAACGCGCTGTGGCCAGTAGCGCGTTCTCCGATGTCCGGGAAAGCCGTCCCGCAGTGGGTGTGGGCGTGGCTGTGGTTTAGCGTGCGTATGGCGTCATTACGCGTTTCGGCGCTCTGCGCCTTCGTCAGAGTATTTGAATGCTGGCAAGGCCCAATGTCCCTCGTCCACATGTACCACTGCAGTTTATGGTCACTGCGTCACTGAGTAAATGGAGAAATGTCTTGAAATAGAGGCTGCAGTATGATCTTGCAAAAGTGGCAGTAGTAGCTATCACTTGTGTGGGACAGCGACATCAAGAGACATCTGTCAGACTCTGTTTGGGTCAATAATGGGTCTTTATTTTTTCCTGGAGTATTACTTCAAGAATTTCAGATAATGACAGGAAACTAAAACAGATGCATCACATAAAAATGAATGGATGAGTCTGTAAGTGTTCTATTCCTACAGTATAGAGGGTGCAAATTATAATCGAATAAAGCTTTGTGAAAGGAAAAGCTACTCGCCAATTAGCTCAGCAGCACTGGGAATGAGAATGTTCTCACACAAATTTGCTAGCACAGAAACCATACATCTCTTACAGCAGGAAGTTCAAGGGAATACTTTGCCCTTCAATTTTTTCATGACAGAGAAGGAAGTGCCAAGAAGCTGCGACTGTCTTGTGCCATTTGTATTCAGATGAATAAGCAGAAAATATTTTTTGGCAACGATCATGTTCCGTAATGATGGGATAATTAAATATACTGTATCTGAAAAAAAAATGCTCAGTGATGGATTGTACACATGCATACACTGCGGCTAATCACTCCCTTTGTAACCGTTTTGCTTCTCCATCAAATTAACTAGTTCAGCTCTCAGGCATTGCTAAAATATTTGTGTATAGAAAAGGAGCGCTCTATAGTGCATTAAGAGAGGTTTATTACTGCGATTAAAAAAAAGGAAAACTTACAAGGGCTATCATTCATAAAAGTGTGGTCGGTAATGAAAATCAGTGCGGGAAACAACCGCTTTCGGTATATTAGACTTCTGTGTGGTCATTCATGAAAAAGTGTACAGTTGCGATAGCAGTGCGGAGATTCCCCGAACTAGGCTGGCGGTAGGCTTGCGGAAACACAGGAAGCTGCCAAGTTGATACATTTCTCCGTGTTCCACTCTTACTGCAGCTGCCTGGGAGGTCTGTCTCCATTAAGTTAGCATGGCTATCGCCACATCCGAGGGAGCGTTATTCCCCGTCCTCATACCGCTTGCGTTAATTTTTATGCATTGACATTTTGTAACATTTTTTAAGATAATCAGCGCATAAGGCGGTAATTTATGCCTCTGGTCGGGAATGTCAGTTTTTCATGCGGAAACAGCTTTTATGAATAAACACTTTGCCAAGTGCTCGGTAAATTCAGCTGTTTTCAGCATTTCCGCAAGATGTAAGGAAGATTCAGGCTTATAAATGTGGTGGTAGGATCTCCTATAAGGGCTCCTGCTCCCTTTTTTCCTGATTTGCTCCTCTGCCTTATGCTAACCCCCTCCCACTCCATGGCCAGCGGTGCAGGCATCCAGATCTCCGTGGGGCCAGGAAGTATAGGTGGCTGTGGGAGGGCCCTATCCTGTGCCTGCCACCAGCATGATGATGTGATGACGCTGCTGGCACACACAGAATAGGTCCCACCCACAGCCATCGCTGATACTTCCTGGTCCAACAGAGATCTGAGCGCCTGCACCACTGGCCACGGAGCATGAGGGGGTTAGAGCGAGGAAGAGGGGATCCTACCACCACATTTATATGCCTGAATCTTCCTTACATCTTTTAAGTTTTACTCTTTTTTTACCACAGTAATAAAAACTATTTTAATGCACTATAGAGTGCTCCTTTTCTATACATAGATTGCACACTTTGCCCAGAGGATTTCATTGGAGCTGCATAGAGGTGCATCATTTCTGGTATTGTGACAGTCTGAGCGCAGGACTACTGAGAACTGATCTTGCTTTCTATTGCTAAAATATTGCAGAGCCAATCTGGGGTGAAATAGAACTCCTCTCCCTCCGACATCAAACAGCCCGTAGAAGCCTTGCACTAATTTCATAGGTGTCCAGTTACTGTATGTCCTGCGGTTAGGAAGGGAACTTACTGAATGCACATCACACATAGATGAGAACCATCCTGCAGAGTCAATCATTTTGATCAAATCAGCATGAAATGCATCATTACTATTATTATGTTATTCCCTGGAAATATATTGATAATGTCCAAATGATTTCAACAGAAGAATTGATTAAAAGCACAGCTGGCTACAGGTTTGGGGAAGAAAATCTTGATTAGGTCAAGTAGCGGATGGATGGTTTTGCATTGCAATCAGCACCCCATACTGGGCAGTGTCTTTCATTGATTTGCACTGGATTTCAGCTGTGAAGCAATCAAAATTGATGGCTGAAACATGATGCTTTCCTGGCTATACTTTGATTGGTTAGATAATGATTACTCATCTTACAACTATAGAATGTGCAGCCATCTTGGATGGTTTGCACACAACATCTTATTAAAGTGTTCCCGAGGTGATATGTGACATGATGAGATAAACATGTGTATGTTCTGTGCAAAAAAAAATATTAATAACCAGGCTGTTTTACTTGTTTCATTTTGCTGCCTGGAGTTAATTTCTAGGCGTGGAAGTAACAGCTACAGGTAGAACCCGCCTTACGAACGACCTGCTGATATGAACAGCATGGATTCTGTGTTTCCATGGGAACAAGTAAAAAAAAAATTAAAATTGGACTTGTAGTTTTTGAGAAAATCGATTTGAAAAAAATGGCTTTTAAACTTGTACAGGTACAGAGGTGACACAGAGGGGGACACTGGAGGCACAGGGGGGCACAGAGGAGGTACAGGGGACAGAGATGGCTCAATGATCCGACTTAAGAACAGAATCAGATTAAGAACAAACCTAAAGTCCCTATCTCGTTCGTTAACCGGGGACTACCTGTACTGTCTTGTTGGTACCTTGTCCAGAATATAGTAAGCATCACTGATAAGCACATTACAGCCATTAACTTCTGAGGGCAGAGAGAGATAAAATTCATGAACCATTGACCCTTTTCTAACTCTGGGACAGTTAAATAACAACTGTAAGCACTATAAAAAAAAGAGAGTTTTACTTACCTGGGGCTTCTACCAGCCCCCTGCAGACGTCCTGTGCCCGCGCCAGGACATACCAATCCTCTGGTCCCCTGCTGCGGCTCACTTCCGTTTTTGGCGATTTTAATGTCGCCAGCCAGTGCACCTGTGCAGCCCTGGCCTCTACGCAGGACACTCACAACAACATGAGCGGGAGGAAGGATACGTACGGGGTGTAAGTCGCCGAAAATGTAAGGGAGCCGCGGCGGGGGAGAGGAGGATCTGTATGTCCCGGCACGGGCACAGGATGTCTGCAGGGGGCCAGTAGAAGTCCCAGGTAAGTTGTTTTGTTTTTACCTTGGAGGTTTCCTTTTAAGTCTTGCTGGCCCCAAAAGCATTACCTACGGGTCAAAATGGGTGCTTGAAAGTTTCTGTAATGTTATATTCATTGAATGCCATGAAATATACAGTAATATTTTTCAAGAATCAAAGGTGATTATAAAATAGTAACTTATGCAATTTCTTTCCATGCCAAGAATTTCCTTATATTATTATACTAAATTTTTGCATACCATATGGATTCCTAGATACTGTAATACTGACCACAACGTTCAAGAATACCACGTGGCGGATATATATTTAGTATGTTTTCCCTGAACGCAAATGGAACTGCTCCTCCTTTATTGAAATTCATTTGCTGGTTGCAATTTTATTTTAGAAATGATTTAATTCATTGAGCATCTGTAGCTCAGCCCTGCTTCCCAGCAACTAGGAAGATCATCAAAGATTGAGGGAAGCAAACTGGGATTATAGCCGATTTATGGCTTCTGAGAATTACCTAAATATATGCACTTTTATGACTTATTTTACAATATGGGGCTATTCGGAAGGGCAACTCCCACTGGCATTGGAATACATTTGCACTAGCAATGTATGTCCAAAACGTAAGACCAATTCCTGGAATTTTTTACTTGTATTTTCTCCTGGAAACAGGAAAAAAGGGGGCATATAGCAAATGGAGAAAAAGGGCTCACCATAGGCTGCAATGCAAAATATAGGCTATTGGGTGCCAGAGAAGAAATTAGGGCGCCCGATAAATAGCGGTTACCGGGACAGTGAAAACTAAACGTTTACAGAATAAGGTTTGTGGCCAATATTGTTTACAAATGTGTTTTGACTTTCAGTTTAACTTATTTTATCGTTTTTAACCACTTCACAACGGAGGGGTTTCACCCCTGAAGCACCAGCGCGATTTGTACTTTGCAGCGCTGCTTCTATTGATTTTTTTCAGTGATATGATTGGTTATTGGGGACTGGGGTCCCCATAACCAATCATTGCACTGCAGAGCGGGGGTGTGTGCGTGCGCGCGCGGGTCGCGGGGGCGCGCGATCGCGCGCTGCACGTTTGTTTACATTTTATTGTTATCAATGGAGATTGCTTCTGTTTGAAGCAGTCTCCATTGTGTCCGCAATCGGCGCGTCTAATTGGATTTAGGAACGCTTGTTCCTAACATCCAATTAGTCACCTGCTGTGCTGGCTGGCTGGAGTGTGCGCGCGAGGTCCCCGCCCACTCCCAGCCAGTAAACAAACAAGTGCGCCTTTCTCCGTCCCTGGGGGTGAAGCGGTGCGCAGAGGGACGGAGAAATTTAGCACTGGGGGGGTGAAGTGGTTAAAATTAGTTTTCAGAAGTGTAATAAGTACATTTTCGTTTTCACTTATCTTATCGTTTTACAATTCGTTTTCAGAAGTATAATGCGTAAATTTTTGTTTTCAAGCTTATCGTATTACAAATAGATGGCTTTTTGTATTAACCTTGTTTTCAGAATTATAATGCGTAAATTATAGTTTCTCAGATTTATTATCTTACTAATACATCACTTTTAACATTAACGTTATTTTAAGATTCTAATGCGTACGTGATTGTAAGGCTATTTATTCTATTAGAAATATATAACTTTTTCTATTCATAACATTTTTAATGAGTATGTGATTGTAAGGCTACTTATTCTATTACAAATATATAACTTTTTCTATACATCATGTATTTTATGTTATCAAATATATTAGTGTTCCTATGTGTGTAAGGGTGTTTATGCAGTGGGGGTGGTTAGGGTTAAGCACCACCAAGGGGGTGGTTAGGGTTAGGCACCACCAAGGAGGGTGGTTAGGGTTAGGCACCACCAGGGAGGGTGGTTAGGGTTAGGCACCACCAGGGAGGGTGGTTAGGGTTAGACACCACCTGGGGATGTTTAGGGTTAGGCATCCTCAGGGTGGTTTTAGGGTTAGGCACCACCAGGGGGGTTTTAAGGTTAGGAACCACCAGGGGGGTTTTAGAGTTAGGCACCACCTGGGGGGTTCTAGGGGTTAGGGATAGGTACAGAGAGGGTTCAGTGTGAGAGTACGGTTAGGTATAGTTGCAGTAAAATATTTGTAATATCTACAATTTTAATACTATGCTTACAACAAGTAAATATTGGTTTTTTTTGTAGACGGTATTTTGCGTTTTCTTTACCATCAATTCAACATATTTAGCACTTGATCTTCGATTATAATATAGAAATGAAAAATATTGTTTTACATAAAAACGTATAATTCCGTCTATATCCCTTTTTTTCCCCGCGCCCTCTTTGCATGTATGCTTTTCTCCAACCCCCTTCCTAAGTAACCTATCGCAGCAACCCCATACTCCAAACCCCTCTCCCTCATACTCATATTGTCATTTTCAGTGTCACGTGACCTCACCATCTGTCTTGACGGTGTATGAAACCAAAGTAACTCCTTGCTGTTGGTTATGTTTGCTAACTCCTTCCCCATCACTCCTTAACTTCTTCCCCATCATGTTTCACCTAAACCATACCCCCACTGCTCAACATAGTGGATTATTAAATAGTTATATCAGGTATATGGGGAAGAAAAAACAGTCTGGCACTTCCAAATCAAATGTGTATTTATTGTTGCAAATGCCCCGCCAACGTTTTGAGACACACAAGTCCCTTCATCAGGACAATACCAGTATTACCCTGATGAAGGGTGCTGGGTGTTCAGAAACGTTGGTTAGGTGTCTCTGCAACATTAACTATGCATTTGATTTGGTGCCAGCCTGTTGGTTTCTTACCTTAAAAATTCTTACCTTATGAATTAAAGGGGGTGTTGTGAAGTAACCCAAAAAGTTGGATTGAGCACCTCTACCACAATTTGGCTTATATCAAGGGTGGGTAGGTTAATCACTGTTATCTGCGGTATATGGGAAATATTTTTGCACCTAAGGTCCCTAACTTTGGTCATATATTCTAACATTTTTCACATTTCTAAATTATGTACAAGTATATTAGTGACAGACATGGTCCCCATCTCTTGGAACATGCACCTACATTCCAATTAGCAGCAGCTTTATCAGCACTTCTCTGTAATTAACAATAACAGGGACTGTTCTTAAATCAGTGCTTTTTTTCCCCCTAGTTTGCATCTATTTAATAACCGTGAAATACATTTTCAGTCATTTGTGGCGCATTACAAGTTCTTTAGGGATGCAATTGCTCTCTGCGGTTAATATATTACATTTTTAATCCCTACAGTTTTCCGCACTAATCTAAATATTAATATACATTATAACTTTTGCCGGTGCCTCTTTCATCTCTTTTTGACTATATTAAAATAGCCACTTTCCTGCATAGCTACCAGACTGGAATTGAATTTAGTAAACTGCCCAGAAACTCGTGCTCTTTTCTATTTCCCTACAGGATACTGCCATGCGTCCCTTTCATCCTTATTCCGAGATCTTCAATATTGTAAACTGCAAGAGGGTCAGGATTTAAAGAGATGACTATCCTCAAAGTGGCACAGAAGGTTTTAAAAAGGACATTTATGATTTGTAAATGATAGCTATTACTGAAAAGAAGGTATATTCAACAAAAGGTTGTAGACACACGGTTGTAATGCCCAGGCGAGCCTCTCGGGACATGCAAACGCGGTGCTTGGCTGCCTGTTTCTCCGCTGGGACTTATGATAGCAAATATAAAAACAAAGTCAGCGACTGCTGTGTCTTCAGTACACTCTCCGTTACTAGATATACCGCATCGGGGATAAAAGCAGCAATGGCTGACCCTTCATCATAACAAAGTTCAACCGTGGGATTTGCGTTGCATTTCCCTGTAAGAGCAGGAATGCAATGGAATGGAAAGTCGCACCGCACGTTATGTGTGCGTCGCATACAGTAAAGCATAAAGTAGAAACCTGCAATATTACTATGCTATGTCTCGTACCCTTTAAAATTTCTGTAATGTGTCATGTTTGTTTTATGCTCTGTTTGGATATCTGCTATTATTATTGAGATTTTGTATTGGTGCTGCTTCCGAGAGATAGCTGTAGGGGACATATGCTGAGTTGTTTATAGCCTTGTTTACATTTTCAACCAATGGCCTTAGATAAGACCAGGACTAGCTAGGCCTTGCTGGAAACTTCTCCAACTAATGCTGGGTACACACAATGCAATTTCCACCAAGCTCCATCCACACAGTAAAGATGAGCACCATCAACAGTAACAGGGAACAATTGTTCCTGCTTTGTGCAACAAACAATCAATGCAAGAAGGGGGCAATGCCTGGGCAGTCTCTAGAAGTACAGATTCCAGAAAAAGTGCAGTACAGAAAGGTGATATTTAAAAACAATAAATTACAAAGAAGGTTTCTGCCGCACTGATATATGTGGATTGCAATTTTTTTGTTTAGTGTAGGTCAGACCTGCTTGTCCCAGATCACTGACTCTAACTAGTAAACCCCAATGATGACCATGGCAGTCAGGGAGCTAGCAATGCCATTTTTTTTTCTAGTATGATAAATTTGTATCTAGCTGGAATACATTCTATACCAAAGGCTATCATATAGTATCATATATATATATATATATATATATATATATATATATATATATATATATATATATATATATATATATATATATATATAGTACAAGGTATTTTTAACACATATCAGGTCCATTTTGAGATTAATTATAGTTTCCATTAACTTAAACCCTAAATGTATAGTCGTGAATCAAGTACTCCACTAAACCATTAACAGCCCTTGTTACAGAGAAGTGCACTTGCATACTATTGACTAATTAAAAAGAATTGGTAATTGACAAAACAGAAATGTGTTCTGTCTGCTAATGTGGACGGAGTGAAAACTAAATTAGGGCAGACTATTGCATTAGACTGGAATTAGCCAACTTTTAATTCCCCCAAAAAAACCTTCCAGATCAGGCTTATTTTTCACTCCGCTCTTTTTCCTAAACACATCACCTTTTATAAATTTATGCATTAAGCGATTAAAGCGGGAGAGGAACTGAGTACCTTAATTCAGAAAACATCTCCGTTCATCATTTCCTCCTGCATTTAAGTTTCAATTACAGTTGAAAAATGCAAAATGCTATGTGAAAATATCATTACTGTGAGCTATAGCTATACACAGTCAAGGTAAATCAAGTCTATAGCTTTTTGTTTCAAGAATCCATTCCTCTGGCACCTTCTCAATCCATCTAGCAAGATTTATATGCAAGATAGGAAACGCAAGGAAGAGAGATTGGTCCTTATAATCTACTTCAAAGCACTGCAAACCGAACCTTTTTTTATCAGCTTCCCTCCATCTAAATTAACTAAGCAGCAACAATCTTCTGCACAAAATAAGTGTAATATGTGTTTGCATAATACAAAGAAGAAGTAAATCTACAAAGCACAAAAAAACATCTGCTAGTTTACAAATCTTCGGATCAAACAAGGCATTAATCAGCATTCTAAGTAGTTCATTGCAGAGATGTGGCGTTTTTATATAGTATTGGTTTACATGTGTACTCCAATCAAAGCACATGCCTAAGGTTTGAAGACGGAGTTCTGCCACACTTTTGTATGCATTTAATAGACTGCTATTTAAAATTAATTATGCATGATAGTTTTAAATAAGACTAATTTTTGCAGAATTAAAAAATAACAATATATACCTGTACAATAATTCATAGATCCTATACAGCCTCCATACAGCTTTCAGCTACCATCTCAACTCCCCCCCCCCCCTCCAGTCAGTATGAAGCTACACTTCCTAATATGCCCTCAGATTGCACTGACAGAGCAATCACTGTCCTCCCTGTATGCCCATTTGACTGAACAGGAAGTGGTTCAAACTAAAGGTGTGTAAAAATGGCTGTCCCAACAGGGAATACCACATAGTAACCTGGTATTTCCTGAAAGCCTGTTTTTGGCCGCGCGGCAAGCACGCTGCAACGCTGATGCCAAATTACAGTGTGAAACTATTTCACATAAAAAAACGGAATCAGCACAGAAGTACACATGTAAGCTCAGTAGTAAAGCAGTAAACCTGTAAACTGTGTAAAGTAAAGAAGCAGATTCACCCACAAATGAGGCAATAGCAGCAGCAAGAATGCAGTGGCTTACAAAGTGGATTACATACAACTCAGGCTAAGGTAAATTGGGTAGGTTTTCTGACTTCACTACAGATCCAATATATCCTGAAGAGTGCTAGCCGCTCACTGATTGATTTCACTTGTTGCCTGCAGGTGCTCTTGAAAGAGAATTATTACTAGAATCAGAACGGACTGAAATAGCATCAAAATGAAATTACTCTCATCCCTTCCTTGTGCTGCTCTACAGCCTTCTCTGAGATCCCATCCAGGGAGCTCCAGTAGTGCTTTAGTATACTGAGAGCACTATCTGCAGATAACCTATGCCTGATTGAAGTGAATGTAGACAGATTGCCTATGTTTATGTATTCACTGTGAGGAGGCATCATTAGTAGGCTCAGTCCTACTGGTTCCGCCTGAATGGATTAATGAATAAGATAAAATTGTACTCTTAATCTTGGCCCCTGTAGTGCCTCCATGGAGTGATCCTAAACACTGAAATTGGAAGCCAAGTACAATAACAGGCGATGCATTACAAATTGTATTTAATAGGTTAAAGGGTACCCAAGTCTTAATAAAAAGCGTGCTTTTACTTACCTGGGGCTTCTTCCAGCCTTCATAGTCTTGTAGGGGCCTCGCTGTCCTCCCAGTCCCCTATGTTGATCCGCTGTGCAGCCTGGTAAAGTCTGTGATTTAGGTAAGTTGCAGACCACTGTGCATGTGCTCACCCAGTGGCGCACCTCCTAGATTACGCTCCTACAGTTACTTAATGAACTGACTATGCGCACAACACTCCCGCCTGCGGGAACGCGATCAAGCAGGCACGCCACCAGTGTCAGTGCATGCACAGTAGTGTACAACTTAGCCAAATTGCTGACTTTACCAGCCCGCACAGCAGATCAAGGAAGTGGACCGGGAGGACAGCAAGGAATCTACATGACTACAGGGGCTCGAAGAAGCCACAGGTAAAAACACTTTTTATTATGACTTGGGTAAACTTTAAAAAGCATCATGCAAATCAGCAACAGTGATATTTCCTTTGACTGGCAACAACTCTAAAATGTTTATGCTACAAGTTCCTTTGCTGGTAACCTCAGTATAACCAAAAGACTAAGGGCTTGATTCACTAAAGGGTGCTAACACAGTTAGCACGCCTAAAAGCTTTGCACGTGCAAACTAGGGTGCTAAGCAGTTTGCACGGCAAAGTTATTACTGTTCGCGTGCTATTTTAGCTCGCCTAAAAGTTTGCGGTTGTTTTATGCGCACTACTTCGTGTGCAAAATCGCCTGCTTCGCGTGCAAAGTATGTTTATCACACTACTTAGCACGCAAAGCAGCTGATTTTGCACACAAAGTAGTGCGCATAAAACTTTACGCGCGCAAAACTTTATGCGCACAAACTCTTATGCGCGCATTAGCGCGCAAAGAGGCAGTTTGCACGGGATAAGCAGCTTTTCACTGGCGTGCTAGCACTTATTAAGCCCTAACACTGGTGCTGTTCAGATCGGCACGTTGGCAGTGCGGTGGGATACCTTACCATAACATGAAGTATGCAGTGGGGTACAGCATAACACACGTATTAACAGATGCAGTAAGCCTTGGTTCACACTGCAAGAGCTTTTTCTAAGTGCTTGTGATTTTAAAATCTCTTGCTAATGTAATGCTATGTGTGTGTTCTCACTTGAGCAATAAAAATCCCCCATAGCCTTGCATTAGCAAGAGCCTTTCAAATCCCTAGCGCTTAAAAAGCTCTCGCAGTGTGAACCAGCCCTAAAGCACTTTATATGTACTGTATGCGTGGTACAGCATGCGCAATGCACAATGTGACTTTTCCTCTCCATTGCGTTGTGATACTGTTTTTTACAGGCTACGAACTGCAATGTGTCACTGTGAACATAGCCTAAAGGTCTTCAAATGAATTTAAAAAAACTTTAATAAGATTTTCCATGTTTGCCTGGTTTAGTCAAAAACTTTCTTCTTAAAATGTGTATTTATTCTTTCTTATTTCATTTTCCTGTGCTTTGTTCATTAGAGTGTGCAGAAAGCTAATTATGAAAATTAGACTGTATATTTTCATACCCCACCAAATGTTTTCCTGGGCGAAATGAAAAATCAGAATTACCAAAGGGAAAACCAAATCACGCTGACATAGAAATATATGCATTTAATAGTAAGTGAATATCATTTGAAGGTCTTTTCTGAATTTTTCCATTTATTCTGTTTTGAACTCGTATCAGTGTCTAAAAACAACTCTTTGCTCTTAACTTGCCACAGTAATACAAAAAAATAAAAATTGCTTGCAATGGGCACAGCATAGATAAATCCTCTTTGAGACATTTATTTCTACATGAGGCTGTATGCTGTCCTTTCATTCCACATAAGAGGGATTTTACAGACGTGCCACTATGAAGTGCGTGTTTACTATTGTTTAATAAGCTACAGGATATATTAAATAACAAAAATATTAATTTAAAGTATCATTTAAAATGTACATCCAAATGAGTAGAACGTGCCATCACAAAAAAACACCATCTGATTAAAAATGTTGCAATGTTTATCTACTTATGTGAAACTCCCAAAGGTTTTTTTTTCTAAAGCCCATCTACAAGGGCGTGGGTGGGGGGGGGGGGGGGCTGGAGTGTGAAGGGGGGGCTTGGACTGTGAAGGGGGAAGGGCAAGGGAGAAAAAGCTGAGGGAGCAGTCCTGTATAGAGTGGCAATGGAGGGTTATACATTACCTGCTCCAGTGGCAATACAGGTTGTCTTTACTTCCTCTTCAGTTTACAAGTGCTGTGCTGCCAGCCAATCATGATGAGGCGTCCACTCAGTCACATGACATGGGACTGAAGCCTCATGGTGATTGGCTGGCTGCACAGCACTAGCAAACTGAAGAGGAAGGGAAGAGGACTTGCATCACCACCATTAGCAGGTATTGTACAATGCTCCGTTGCCACTCTGCATTATGTATAGGACCAGACCTCCCTAGCGTCTCTTTGGGGGGCCGGGCCCGATGTTGTTATGCCCCTGTCCATCAAATTTTTAAAAAGTAAGATTTATGGATTAATTGTATGTCCATTTAAGGTTATTTCAATAAAGCATATATCCCTTTAGTTAGTTACGGTATCACAGTTGTGCTGCACTCCTTTAATTCCCTTTTCCCGCTCTCCTGGTTGCAATAAGTGTTTTTTTTGTTTGTTTGTTTGTTTGTTTTTTGTAGGTTATCTGATTTAGGTCATTTTCAATGTTGCAAGTTGCAAGATTAACCTGTTCAATTTATATGAGACATATTATTTTTCCTGCAATGACTCATGAATATGTGTCTTCTTACTATATAACATAGCCACATCCAAGGAATGTCCCATGGCTAACTAACTGCTGAAAAAGCTAGGTTTGGCCTCCGCCAAATGCCCAACTAATCCGACACTTACATTGGTTTGGTATGAGGCACTCAAAAACTATTGTAATGCTGAAAAAGTGGTCTATAATTTCAAATAACAAGTCTCTTCAAAAACTTCTACATATCTAGCCGGTGTGCGGTCTAGTAACATTTAAAATCAATTGCAATCCAAATTTAAATTAAAGAAAATAAGAAAAAGAAAACGAGGCGTGCGTCATTTTGAGACCAATCATGCCCAAATGTAAATAGAGCAGCCCATTGTTAAAATACTGCCCAGGGCCATCTGCAGCTGTAAATCCACACAGAAACATATACCAGGATTGTCAATACTTACTCGAGTATTTATAAAATTAATCCATAATACAAGATTTCAGCACTACAACATATAATATCTAGCTAAAGTTCCAGTGACCTTACCATTTAGTAGAGGCTGCCCTTCACGTACGCTCCTGTAGACACTGGCGTGATAAACATCCTCAAGAAATCCTGTCTTGCATAATCTGGATCCCCTTAGAGCTTGAGCTGGTCCCTGGAAGGTAACAGAATATGTCTGTTATACACAAGAGCACCATTAACGGCAAACATTTCGCTCAAAATAAAACCTCTCTCCTTGCAGACCTGCAGAAACTATTTGCTTTGGTACTAAAAGGTTTAAATTACAGATACTGGGCCAAAGGGTTAAACTTTTTGATAAGTGAAATGGAAGGAACAAATCCCACTTGTCTGGTAAGATCTAAACGCTAAACAATCTGACTTCTTTTAACAATTGAACTTGCCGTTCCTGAGCCTTAAGTGGAATCATAAGGGAGAGCAAAAACATTCTTTCAGAGGAGATGTAGTTAGCAGGAACCATTTCACCACTGCTAACTTATTTCCAGACAAGGATTCTCTAAATGTCAAGTCTCTACCAAGGATTCTCAACACGCTTTTCACCTCAAAAATCTCCTCTTACAAGAGGGTGAATCATGTCTTGAGCAAAAACACCCCAGTTCCTTTCATCAAATGTTCAACTGATCTTGTGGATATTTTGAGATCCAGCCAATAAGAAACTTCTTTTTTTAATTACTTGAGGTTAATAAGAAACGGGTTAATAAAAAAAACAAGTTGAGTTGGCCCTTTTATGATCTCTATCCTAGCATTTCTGATGTCAGTTATATTACCGGTACTTGATATAGAGTAATGGATGACCCTGCAGTTAGCGAAATAGACAAGACAAAACACAGAACATTTATATCGTGCTTTTTCGACTGGTGGACTCAAAAGGCCAGAACTGCAGCCACTTAACCCTTCTGGCGGTATAAAAAAAATCCGCCAGGAGGGAGCGCAGCAGTTTTTTAAAAAAATGTTTTTCCTATATCATGTAGCGAGCCCAGGGCTCGCTACATGATAGCCGCTGCTCAGCGGCATCCCCCCGCCCTCTTCGATCGCCTTCGGCGATCTCCGATCAGGAAATCCCGTTCAAAGAACGAGATTTCCTGGAGGGCTTCCCCCGTCGCCATGGCGACGGGGCGGAATGACGTCACTGACGTCGGGACGTCATTGGGAGTCCCGGGCCACCCCTCGGCGCTGCCTGGCACTGATTGGCCAGGCAGTGCACGGGGTCTGGGGGGGGGGGGGGGGCGTGCGGCGCGACGGATAGCGGCGATCGTGCGCGGGGCGGCGGCGATCAGTGTGCTGGCGCAGCTAGCAAAGTGCTAGCTTCGTCCAGCAAAAAAAAAATTAAACAAATCGGCCCAGCAGGGCCTGAGCGGCACCCTCCGGCGGCTTACCCCGAACTACGTTCGGGGTTACCGCCAAGGAGGTTAAGGCACACTCCACCGGCAACCGGGATCATCAGGGAGCCTTGCCAAAAACTCCTTACTGCCACTAAAGACACACTACACCAGGATCATAAGGGAGCCTTGCCCTAGGATTCCTTATTGTATTAAATACTGGCTTGAGACGACATGTGAACCTTGTTCAAAGGCTCAAATCCTACATGAAAGGCAACAGGTGAACTGCTATAAATAGTCCAAAATACCACCACCTGGGCTAGTGTAAGGGTCCTTTCCATAACATTGTCAAACACACACACACACACACACACACTATTTTTTACACTATAAATTAACAAAACTAAAACTTGTGTCTTAAAGAGGAACTAAATTTAAATAAAACCTGTATCGAAAAAAGGGCCCCTGGGGGGTACTTACCCTGGGGCCCTTTTTTTCGATACAGATAGATCCGATCCGATTAAGGCTTCCCCCGTCCTCCTCCATCCCATGGTGGTCTCTCTGGGCCGCTCCGAAAGGTGGCCATGTAAATATTTACCCTTGCGGCTCCAGGCTATTTCCGCCTGATCCGAGCCGAGAGCCACTACTGCGCCTGTGCTGGAGCTGCGAAGGTAAGCCACAGCCTGACAAATTGTTGAATGTGACTTCGGAGGGGCTCAGCGGGACCACCATGAGATGGAGGAGGACGGTGGAAGCCTCAATTGGATCCTGAGGCATCCTTCTCCCGAGGTAAGTACCCCCTAATGGGCCCTTTTTCTTTGATACAGAGTCTCCTTAAGGGGGACCTAAACTCTTCCACAGGGGTGAAGGAAAACACAAAGAAACTCACCCTGTTTGTATCTAGAGATAACAGCCCGTCTAATTCTCCTTTACCTGCTAGTAATGGGCCACTGTAATTTGAGCTGTCATCTCTGTCTGATCTTAGCCACGGTGTGCCATACAGACAGGCTATACGTAAACACTGGAGGTTAGCCCTGTATGTGCTCCCAGCAAACCAGGAAATAACTACACTGCAGAATCTCTGAGGAGCTTTATAAGCTGTAGCAAGGAAATGTTTTTCTGTAAAGGTTATTATGCTGTTGCTTATCATTTAGAGCTGAGAGGAAGTCCTGGGTTTAGGGCAACTTTAAATGTTTATACTTAAATAAATCTGTATTTCATACTAAAATGTAATGTTAGTTATTGTGTAAGGCAGATTCAGTTTTAATTTGGGTCTATTGTAACTAGCTAGACAGCAGTCGACAGAAGAAGCCATGGGGTATAAACATAAACTGGGGTAAGAAGAATAACATGCGTAAAGTCTTAAAGCGGTATAAAACCCTGACATAATATTCAATAAAAACACATTTTCCTACTTTTTATATGCCATACGGTTATCATATTTGCATGTGTGCATAAGTATTATTATTCATTTAGAAATTACAAGTTCCCAAAAATACAGTTTTTTGCTTTGAGAGCTGCCTTTGCATTTTATTCATAACTGGCTTTATTCATGTTGTATTGAAGGCAGAAATGCTTTCAGTGTCTCTCTGTGTCCAGGAGCTTCTGCACAGTCAGAGAATGTGTCACATTCCTCACTTGATACAATTAAGTAAACATAAGATAACATAGGCCTCGATTCATCAAGACTTATCGAATCAATTACCAACAGCTCCCCCCCCCCCCCCCCCCCATATGTCTTTCATTTAAATATAACACTTGTGTGAACAACATGTAAAAATATTATGTTCAAAATATTTAGCTAGTTTGACAAGTTTGTGCCATCAGTTACTTTCCATTAATTTTGTGTTTCTGTGCTTTCTTTTTTATTTCTGACCTATTAAGCTGAAATGACATACAGCATGTCATACAGTTTGTTCATGAATACAAAGACAGAATTAATTTGCAATAATACAGGTTGGAGTGAGCTTGAGATGTCTCCCAGTGCATCACTGCTGAATATATGCAAATTATCCATTGTCGTCCTTAGAAGCTAAACACGCCTCCAGATACGCTTAAATGCAACGATGTGTCAGCTGCTAATTGTACAGAGCCACACTAACCCAACATGCATACAGACTGTTTCAGACTGGTCGGTCTTCATCAGTGCATGGCATGGATTAATGTGGCTCTATGGAGTAGGACTTAAAACACCCAGAGGTACAGACTAACCAGGAAGCTCATGGTGAACCAGAACTCAATGGTGTGTATAAGAAGCTATAATGGTCCTAAAAGCCCCCTTACTAAAATGCTATGGAAAACAAAAGTTTGTTTTCTTAAAACAGAAAGTATTTGCGATAATTCAGGTTGGAGTGAGCTCCGAGATGTCTCCCAGTGCATCACTGCTGAATATATGCAAATTAAACATCGTCGTCCTTAGAAGCTAAACACACACAGAAACACAAATACCATATACCCACACTCCTACCATCAAAACCACACTTTCACCTCACATAACAATTAATGTTTCAGGGCCTCTGGTCTGTTCTCTCACACTGTGGCAAAAAAGAAAAAGAAAAGGATAATTTAGGCACCTTTGTGTAGCTAATAATCAGAAATCTCTGCTGTTGTCACTCATACCTTTGTAGAGCACGGATAGACCAGAAAACGACTGAAAGAAGATTGGCCTTGGAATAGGGGTTGTGAAAACAGCAAAGCAAAGGAAATGCTTTTAATGGTTATTTTGTCATTGGATAAACAATAAAGAACAAAAAAAGGTTGCGTGTGTCATAAAAAGAGCTTAAAATCTATAGAAGCATAGCTGCAGGCATTGTCAATAAAAATGTAATTCAGGACATGACACCCAATGAAAAAGCAATTTTCTAGGGATTATTTTATGTACAAAAGAAAAGAAAGAAAGAAACAGTACAGCTTCGCTTACAGGAGTGCAAAATGTTGAATATTTGAAGAATTCCATATAATTTATCAGGGAGAAGAGAGACGTTACTTTTGGCCATGCCTGGGTTTGCTCACTAGAGGAATGCAGGTGATACAGCAGAGACTTTCCAGGGACGGTGCACTTGACAGGAAATTCACACGGATAACATTGTTATGACAGTGACTATAGTCACCCGACACAGTCAGTTAATGTCACAGTTATAAACCAGGAGCCGGATGTGGAGGGAAAAATATCAATGAAGAGAAACTTCCTATTGACTTCCTGGATATAGCCTATGTTATTGTTTCACCGCTGTCTCATGATGTCAGACAACGGGTTGTAATTGCTTACTTAACTTTCACTGAAGAAAATGTAGCATACATAACTACATTTTTACATTTCAGTCTGCAGCGAGGTATGAGTTTCCAGACATGGCAGATTATTCAAAACATGCCAAAGTGCATCCATGAAAGCTGTACTCCTACTGCATATCTGATGTATGGCTCTCCCAAAATTCCCTTGGTACACACTGTGAGCAGTTACCAATTTCGATTAAAGTGCTCAATCAGCCCAGCCAACTCAGTAGAGAATGGGTTTCTTTAAAGCATCACTAACGCCTTGTTCACATTGCGTTCGGCTCGCGTGTCTGTCTGCGGTCCCACATTTTTTTTAAAGTGTTTTCAGGCGATTTTCTGCACGTTCACTCGTTTTTGTAAGCGCTTTTGCAGAGCGCTTCCGTCTTTTTATCCGAAAAAAAAACGGATAAAATAAATGCAAAGTATTTAAAAAAAAAAAAAAACGTTTATGCAATCGCTTACCAAAGCGATTTTGGGAGCATTTAGCGTTTTTCTATACCTTCCATTGAGGCAAATCGCCTCATAAATGGCCCAAGCACCGCTTTTCAAAGCGGATCACAAACTAACCGCTCTGATATGAACTCTCTCATAGAGATTCATTGCACAAGCGCTTAACATTTTACAAAAATGCCTCTAATGAGAACAAGGCCTTACAGAGGCTTCATGCAGTAAGTATGAAACGTCCAAATACCCAACTTTAAAAACATAAAACTGAATTGTTAACGCTATAGCTCATATGCAATTAACCTTTTCTCATGAGTGTTCACCAAGTTAATATTTTCACACCTGGGGTTTGATTCACAAAACCGTGCTAACGCATAGCACGACCGTGCTATGCGTTTAGCGTGCAATGTGACATGCGTGAAGGTTTACACGCGTAAAGTTTTACGTGTGCTCGCTATCGCGGCACAGTGCGCGCATTAACGTGCAAACACCTTTGTTATCTCGCATGCGTAAATCTTTACGTGCGTAAACCTTCACGCACGTCACATTGCACACTAAACGCATAGCACTGTCATGCTATGGGTTAGCACTGTTCTGTGAATCAAGCCCCTTGTCATAAAATGCCTTTTAAACCATCAGCAAGCAAGAAAATACTACTTTTTCACCAACTTTTAAATAATTATTCAATTGTAAAATGCTGAAAATTTATTTTAAAGAGAATATGAAAATATTCTCCTAGAGAAGATAACTCAGGAGAAAATGGAAATGGCATATAGCCCTAAATGCATAAAAAAACCTGTAGACTTAACACACTAAAAAAGGTAAAGGAAAATTTGTGAAGAATTATGCAAATTTTAATGCAAGCTTATACAGCTTAAAAATGGAACAATCAAATCCTGCAGTGGCAGCATTTGATTGGTCTCTTTTCCAGCTGCATAAATTTGCATATACAATTTCATAAGTCTGCATTCACTCAAAACGAATTTGCATCCCATCTTGAGTGTGGACATCAGACTGTGCAGTGAAGGCACTTTCTAATGTCTCTGCAGATATCAAAATGTGTTGCATTGCTGAAACAGCTGAACTTCAAACAAATCACACAGCTATGCACTGGGCTTTATTCTTACAGCAGAGAAGTACTGCACTCCATTAGGACTATTTTTTTATGAAAAAGGATATTGAAACTGTATTTTTTTTCATTACAATTTGAATTTATTACGAGTCGGAGTTGGTACATTTTTTTCAACTTCGACTCCAGAACTCAAAAATGTCTCTGACTCATTGACTCCAACTTCACAGCCCTGCTAGCACGTGTACATCTGCCTCACTAATACTATTGATTACTCTGATGACTGCAGCAAGCTGAAAATCCATATTTCAGTTGGGCTTTCATGGCTTCATAAGATTTTAGCAAGAAAGCATAAAATCAACTTTTTCTTAAAAAACACTTAAACTTGAAGTCATGTTTAGCTTTTCCTAAAGAATAATACACTACAGCAATTGATTATGCTTTCTTTTCCCAAGGCGACTACATTTTGAAAACTCAAACTTTATTCAAAAAATATACAACGCTGTAGTGTAATCCATTACAACTCTGCTGGATTAGACCACTATAAAATACTTTCTCTCACATCTTAGAACTTAAAGGCAGTCTAATGGCTAAGCGTCTTATTCTTTAAATGGATGCCTTGAGGTCACTAGCGAGGTTCTCTACCGACGGTTTTAAAAGGCTGTGTATTACATTTCACTGCACCATGCAATATAATACAGCACTATCAGGTGCCTCTAGCATACTATTCCTTTTAAGCACAACAGAAATCATTTTGCTGCAATTGTTCAGAGTCCAGAGCTCTATAATCAGGTTTTAATGCACTTTCTTGCAGTCGGGAGTAGTAGCTGATGAATTTGACCAAATGTACAGTGAGTTAAAATGCAGAAATCATATATAATCTCTTTCCACCATTCAAAAAGGAAAGAACACACCGGTGTTAGATTACGAGACTGTCTAGGCTTAAGAACAAAGGAAAAGCAGCCTTCCTCACCGAACAGGGCCGAAGAACACAATTGTGTCTGTGCTCCTGTCTAACAGGTTAAAGTACAAAAAAGCCAAAGAATTAGTTAGAGGGAACAAGCTGAGCCTGATGCAGACTCTCTTGCCTCCTCGCTGCCAAAGTGGATTTGAGAAGCTCTAGCGATTGGCTCCCCCACTGGGAATGCATCAAAGGATTGGGATCACGGCGATTAATTTCCACCTGTGAGGAATTTGAGGCCCTGCTACAGACTGCAAACGCTAACAATCAGAAATAAAAAGCAATATTTCCAAACTTACGCAGAATCCGACTACAGCAAGGATAATGCTGGATTAACGGGAGGACAATTTACTATGAATAATATAATACCAGGAGAAACCAGATCCTATTCTTGTGTGATATATTCTGTAACAAAATGTAAATGCATCTACTCCATTAACAAAATAATGGCTTTAAGTTGTCGTGTCACTGCTGATGTCAGGCTATCATAACACAATCTACAGGTTCCCACTGATGGCTTCCGCTGCTAGTTATCAAGGCTTAATGATGTTAGTCTACTTTATCTCTATGCCTGACTGAAAATCCCTTTCATACGTGGCTGTGTGAAGAGTTCCACTAAACATGAAACATGCTAAGGTACCTTCAGAAAATAAGCCATAAGCAATGATGATCTATGGAGCAGACCAAAACTGTAGTGTGATCACTGTCAGGTGTAACCAGATCAGGATGCTTAAAGCGGAACTGTAGATAGAAAATAAACACATTGTTTCACTTCCCCAAGCCCCCAGCAGCCGGCCTGTCCCGCGCCGCTTCTCGACGAGCCTCCGTTCTCCCGCCGCCTCCTACTTTCGGTTTCGCCGTCGGGCCACTGCGCCTGCGCGGCTCTGGCCACGCATATCTTTTCTTTGTGTTCCCCGCTATTGCAGAGGGGAACGCAAAGAAAGGATACGCTTGGCAGGGCTGCTCTGGCCTCAACTTACAAGTTGAGGTACGGGACGGAGCTGCGGCGGGAGAACGGAGGCTCGGGCAGGACCGGCTGCTGGGGGCTTGGGGAAGCCCCAGGTAAGTGAAACAATGTGTTTATTTTCTATCTACAGTGTAGAATGAGGAGTAACAGAGGCGCCAAATTAGAGTAAAATATTTTAAAAACAACTTAAAAGGAGGGGGGTTGGTGGTTACCACCCTCAAGTATATAGTGACCAGCCAATGAGTCGTGTATAAATAGACAATATAATTTATTTTGAAATCTCCAGGCAAGCAACGCGTTTCACGGGTCAAAAGCCCGCTTCATCAGGCAATCAAATTTGGAGATACACACGACTGTGTCAAATAGAAGGTCCAGCGCCACAGTTGGCGCTGGACCTTCTATTTGACACAGTCGTGTTTTCCATTACAGTACTTTGTTTTTCCCCTCTTCTTCTAAAAGTGTGTACACACATTCAATTTCGATTGGTCAATCAATGGCCAATTTTACCCCTTCTGTGTAGTATGAGAGCTTACCTCCAAAATCTGCACATAACATTTAAAACCTGCTGGCCTTCATACAACATGGAGGTGGGAAAATTGGTCAGTGATTGGCTAATCAAACTGGATCTGTGTATGCACCCTAACAGTCAGAGATGGCGGCAGTCAATGGAAATGTCCAGTTATTGAAAATCAGTGACAAATCCTCTTGCCCTATGCAGATATTTATTCCAGTACTGAAAGCAAACCTGAACTCAAAAGAAACTGATGAGATAAACAGTTGTATCTATCCTCATATTCTTAAAGAGGAACTCCAGTGAACATGTTGGCAGGTGATGTAGCTGCTGCATGGTTTTTGGCAGTTGGAAACAGCTGTAAACAGCTATTTTCCACAATGCAACAAGGTTCACAGACAGGAAACTGTCAAAAGTTCAAACTTTTCTTGTGGGAGGGGTTTCTTGTGGGAGGGGTTTCACCACAATATCAGTCATACAGCGCCCCCTGATGGTCTGTTTGTGAAAAGGAATATATTTCTCATGTAAAAGGGGGTATCAGCTACTGATTGGGATAAAGTTCAATTTTTGGTCAGTTTCATTTTTACATTTTTAGAATTCCATTTTTTTTTCTTTTTAAAGGCTAAACAAGTAGATTTAATGTTTTATTGTTTTAGCTGATTGACAGTCTTTTAGTGTCCAAGAGCAACAAACTACGAACTATTAATCTTTTTATCTATTCCCTGCACTCAGAAGCTGTTCTCTGCCTGGCAATAATTTTATGACTGTAATTCATTATTAGTGAGGGTTATGCTATAATCCCACTAGGTCCAAGTAAAGAGAAACTGTCATTTGCATAACTGAATGTTTAAAGGGAATCTGAAGTGAAAATAAACTTATGATATATGAGGGAGTTTTTTGGTGTTGCGGTGGGGTGAGGCAGGAGCAAAAAAAAAAAAAAAACGCTTTGATTTTAAAGGGGAATTTTCTATTAAAATACAAAAGTAGAACAGTATCCCAAAACATTTATCTTAATTTTGTATAGAGCGGGTAAAAGCGTCTTTCAGATTATACTGGTATCTAGATTTTGGTAAGGGGGATTCCTGAATAATTCCTATAGCAGTGACAAAGGTAGCAGGAAGCAGGAAGTGAAGTGAAATCTCTCTAATGAGCAAACATGGGCAAACCAAAAAGAAACTTTTTGTACTAAGAGTTTGCATATCAGACACATTTTTGTTCCCGTCAGTTAGGGCCTGTTCAGACTGTCAGCGTATGAAGAACGCGTATAAAATCAAAGAAACGCAAGTTGAAAAACGCATGCGTTTTTCTTGCGTTCTAATGCATTTTCTATTGCGTTTTGCACACACACGTGACCCAGGGGAAAAAAAAGAATTATGGGAACCGCAGAGGGAAACGTACGCTAAAAATGCAATAGTACGCGTTTTTGATACGCGTCCATAGACTTTCATTGCGTCCTTTTCTATGCATGATGCACAGAACTGCATGCAGCAATGCGGATAAGAAACGTATGCGTCTTATACAGATACATGTGAACTAGCCCATTCAAAAGCATTAGGAGCCGTTTCTATGCGTTTTTGGTACCCGTACGCGTTCCCTGAAAACGGCTAGGAACGCGCATAGTCTGAACAGGCCCTAACTCACTAAGATTACCATTACTTCCTGTACACAACAGTGACACCGAGTGCAGGGAAAAGAGAACAATTTATTGTCAGTAGGGATACAATCAACACCCTAAATCTGCCAAAGGTTGTAACCAACTCAATCCCAAAAATAAAATTACACACTGTTTACAGTAAGCTGGAGCTGCACTTTCACAGACATTGATTACATTATTTGTATTAAGCTGGGATATCGAAGCACCTTCCTCCCCACATGCATATATTACCACCCCCCCCCCCCCCCCCCATGCTGGTCAGGGCACCTTCTCTCCCAAAGCTATTGGTCAGTGGCACTGTTCAGTCCCTCCCATGCTGAACAGTGGGAAATTTCTACTCTCACCATTTAGAGGTTGCCCATTACAAGTAAGAATGGTGCCATTTCTTTCAGTCTGCCAGCAAATTCTCATAAGGATGTGGCTGAACACCTGTTCCTGTACTGTATAACTCATGCAAGAGGTAACTTTTGATAGGTAGCAGGGACTGATCCCCTTCACTGTACTGAAAGTACACCTAAACTAAGAGGGATATGGAGGCTGACATATTTATTCTCTTTAAAAAAATGCGTATTGCATGGCTCTCCTGCTGAGCCTCTGTCTCTAATACTCTTAGCCATAGACCCTGAGCAAGCATGCAGATTAGTTGTTTCTGACTGAAGCCTGATTGGATTAGGTGCATGCTTGTTTCAAATGTGTGATTCAGACACTAGTGTAGCCAAAGAAATCAGCAGGATTGCCAGGCAACTGGGATTGTTTAAAGTAAATAAATATGGCAGCCACCATATCCCTCTCAGTTCAGGTGTACTTTAATGGAGTGCGGCATGTGATGAGGAATCTCCTGTGTTTCTTTTTTCCCTCTCTGCATAGTGGCTCCTCTCGCTTTTTGAGCAAATGTAACCTCTACCCAGTACATAACTGTACCTCTAGATTTCCTGAACTGTGCTATGACCAACAGTAAGGGCCCTTTCGCACAAGCAGCTGACAAGTGGTGAAGTCACTGCCTGTCAGCTGCTCTCCTGAGATCTGAGCACAGCTGCAACTGCTCTCAAACTCGATAAGTTGCGGTTCTTTGCTGCCCAGTAACACCACCGCATGTCAACACTTGACACGCGTGGTGTTACAACTGCTACAATTAGGCTGCATTTAAATTGCACCTGAATTGCACTGGCGAGCGGCAGACGGAAGGCTGAACTGCTCAGCAAACGCGCAGTTCAGCCAACTGTCTGGAAGGGGTCTTACGGATTTGCTAGCAATGAAGATAACTTCTATTTGTAATAGGCTGCTGGGTTTTATGCTAGACACAATGACTGCTGTTCTGTCTCATTTTCATAATGGCAAATAACTCCCTAAAGAACAGGCATTACTATTCAGTATATAACTGCATACAAATCGCTATATTGGATATATATATATATATATATATATATATATATATATATATATATATATATATATATATATATATATATATTTAGGGCACGTAATTCCTTCCATACAGACTTTTTTTGCCTTTTCAACAAGCATCATTTGCCAGTGACTAACGACCGCCATTGTGAGCTTAGACAATTGCCACAGCAACAATGGCTGTTGGGCACAAACAAAAATCTCCCACCGTCCTTTGCGCTGGCTCTGCTTCAAGTTGCTGGAAACAAAAGACAAAGCTCTGTCCTCAAACAATCTCTCGTTAAGACTTGGTGCACCAAAAAAATAAAATAAAAAAGAATGAAAAAGATGAAACAGATTCCTGTAAGAATTTCCCATTTCCTGGCTGAGTGTCTTACTAACACAGAGGAAATGAAGGTAAACAAGAGCTGTAAGACAGTCGTTATTTGAAGGTTGCAAAACAGCATAGCGAAATTTAATAAACACAAATAACAGGAAAATAGATTTGACGTTTACTCAGACAGTCCAAAGGAAATTGACAGCAACCAGTACTGCCAAAGGCAGATCAACAAAACAAATTGTGTCTATTCATTTTTAGGGAAAAGGTAGAATAAGTGTTTTTTTGGTTCTTTTTTTAAGTGGCTCACTGCCGTTCATGATGGCTAAGAGGAAAGGCTTCAAATTAAACTCATATCTAAATGTCAGCTAGTCTTTCTCAAAACCCCATTTCATAGGGGGAAAAAAGAAAAAAAAAAAATATATATATATATATATATATATATATATATATATTTATATATATTTTATATATATATATATATATATATATATATATATATATATATATATATATATCTTGCTGGATAGTGTACTGGTCCAAGGCTCTTCCTCTGACACAGGTGACCATGGTTCATCTTGGTTCTTCCTGTTCAGTAAGCCAGCACCTATTCAGTAGAAGACCTTGGGCAAGACTCCCTAACTCTGCTACCGCCTACTGAGCGTGCCCTAGTGGCTGCAGCTCTGGCGCTTTGAGTCCACGAGAGCTAGCAGTGTGGTAAGAGGTTAAAACCTTTCTGGTTTTTTTAATATGATACTATCCTGTGCCCTTCATCTGTCAGAGGTTCCAGCACTACCCCATCCACACAGAAAATCGCAAAGACTCTCCAGAAGTAACAGGGAAAGCAACAAATAATTTTATGTAGAGCAGGGGTCTCAAACTCGCGGCCCGCGGGCCATTTGCGGCCCGCGATACAATATTTTGTGGCCCCAAGGCCCCAGAGCTTGTAGGGGCCCCCAGTGGCTACAAGAGGAAAAAAAAAATTTTCAAATCGGCCTTATAGTTTTTGAGAAAATCGATTTTAAAGTTGCAAAGGAAAAAAATACACATTTAAAAACCCGCCGACTTTAATGGTTAATAGCAAATCCACCTTAAATGCTAGAAACCCTAAATTTGCAGGATATGTTAAGGAGATCATTAGGAATAAGAGGAAAAAACAATTTTTCAAAAAGACCTTATAGTTTTTGAGAAAATCGATTTTAAAGTTTCGAAGGAAAATAGTATACTTTTAAATGCGGTAAATGTCACTTTTAGTAGCAAGCCTAACGGTAGTGTAATTTTACATGTATCAAAAGAAAGAGCAATACATTTCCTGACAGAGTTTCCAGGGGGTCCATACGCAGCCGCAGCGCTTTGGCCAGGTATCGCTATACAGCCGTAATATGGCTGTATGAAGATTCCTGGCATTTTTTCCTATTTTCCCAATTTTTTTTTTTATGTTTAGAGTGGGCGGGCAGAGGCGGCGATCCGCCGCGATTGACGTCAGGAGGGGCAGAGCTGAAGCTGAAAGCTCTGCCCCTTCCAGGAAATGCCGGCGGATTGCCCCCGGGGCAATTTGGGGGCTCTGCAGCCCTCGTTTTGCGGCGGGGACACGTGAACTCCCTTATGCGGCCCAGCCTCATCCTGACTTTGCCTCCTGCGGCCCCCGGGTAAATTGAGTTTGAGACCCCTGATGTAGAGTAAGAATTCACTTGTGGTTCCCCAGACTGGTAGATTTCTTATTAAAACCATAAAAACCCCATGAAGGTCCAAAAAACAGGACGTAAGCAAAGATCTCTCAACCGAGGACACAGACAATAATACAAAAAATTCAAAAGTATTTCAGGAATCAGGAACCAGATATGGGCTGTGAAGAGACGGTCTCCTTTATAGAGTGATCTCATACTGCCAGCCATCAATTTTAGCTCAGTCATAATGAGTATAAAAGGGAACAACCTAAAAAGCAAAGATGTATAATCCTATGTATAAAAATCCGAGGAAATGTAACTTATCGATTCTCAGTTTTTTTCTTTCCAACCAGATGTATAAAAGAGAGAACAGGAATCTCTTGTTGCGGAACTAGGCTGGGAAAGGGCAGAGGAAGAACAGTAAATCAAGAGAAAAAAAACTCCACTGAGATGAACTAAAGATTAAAAAAAAATGAAGAATAATGGTGATAAACAGAAGCCCTATCAACTTAAATAATTAATTTTTATGCGCATCTTATGCGTTAGGCTTGTCAGAGAGCCCTCCAAAATTATGAAGTCATGGTGTATACATGGTGTAATCCTATTATGTTTGCTACAGTAAAAAAACATGATAAAATTCCTACCTGCTATGACCCTGGCATCACTACCTGGTAAACTTACACCACTGAAAGATAATCCACAGTTTCCTATGGGGAATAATATATCCATTCTCCAAAATTGGTCATTTGGCAGTGGCCCTAGAGTCAAGGACTTTATATCACAAGGCTCAATAAAAACCTTTTCAGAGATGGCCGCGTTGCGAGATGATGTTTATCTTTTTGGCAATATTTTCAAATTAGGCATTTGCTCAATTCTTTGAAACCTAGATCTAATTGGTCGAAACCCCTCACCCTTTTTGAGACCTTGGTGTTGAGCGATGGACCGCATAGACATCTTGTTTCACAGCTTTACCAAATACTTTTGACTGTATCTAGCCAAAATAAATTCAGATTTTAAGAGGACTGGGAAAAAGATCTTGGGGTAATACTAGATGATGAATAATGGGAAAACATTTTTTCTCCTCCATCACAAAGGATCTTTAAATGTAAATACAGAAGAACTGGGATACAAAATGTTATCTAGGTGGTACAGGTCCCCATCCATCTTACTCAAAATATTTCCTTCGACTCCTGATTCGTGTTGGAGATGTGGTGCTGGGCCTGCTGATATTTTTCATATCTTTTGGCCCTGTTCAAAAATCACACCATACTGGATGGAAATAGAGCATTTGGTTGAACAGCTCACCTGCACAAAAGTGACCTTTTCTCCCAGCACACTTCTACTATATGACACTTATGAATCATTCAAATCTTACAAGAAATCTTTGACGATTCATCTACTCAACGCGGCCAGAGTTCTGATTCCCCTTCAGTGGAAGTCTGCCTCTGCACCCTCGATTAAATCCTGGGTTAGGAAGGTAGACTCTATTGCTATCCTGGAGGAGTTAATCTTCTCTTCTCTTGTAGGATCGCACCGATCGGTTTGGTGTAACATGGTCACTCTAGGTAGATTTTCAATATTCAGACCAGTATAAATCCATTATGGTTTCCTAAGCTCAATGGCTACATTATGTTTTGTTTTTTTTTTTTGTTCTTCTCTTCTCTCTTTTACTCTTCTGTTTCCTTTTTCCTTCTCTTTTTTTTCTTAAAGGAAAACTTAAGTCAAATAAAAAAAATGACATTTACTCACCTGGGGCATCCCTCAGCACCCCGAAGCTGGATGGTGCCCTCGCAGCCCCGCTCCGATCGTCCTGTCCCCGCCGGCGGCTACTTCCGGTTCGGCGACAGCCGCCGACAGGCTGGGAACGCGGCTGATTTTCCGCGTTCCCAGCCGCTGCTATCACCCTCTATGCTGCTATAGCGTATATATAGACGCTATAGCAGCATAGAGGGTGATAGCAGCGGCTGGGAACGCGGAAAATCAGCCGCGTTCCCAGCCTGTCGGCGGCTGTCGCCGAACCGGAAGTAGCCGCCGGTGGGGACAGGAGGATCGGAGCGGGGCTGCGAGGGCACCATCCAGCTTCGGGGTGCTGAGGGATGCCCCAGGTGAGTAAATGTCATTTTTTTTATTTGACTTAAGTTTTCCTTTAAGGTTTCATGGCCCTAAACAATACTCCACTGAAAATGCTGTGTTGTCTATCCAACATATAATAATCCTATTTTTGCATTGTATGTTTTATTGAGGAGATTTATAGTCTATACTGTTTTTGCTGTATTTTTCCTGAAGCAAAACCTGCTGTATATGGAACACAAAAAGCAAAATCTGTAATCAAGTAAGGTAGCAAAGAGGCCAAACACGTACTCCTCTTCCAAACACGATGCTCTGCAATCAGGTAACTGTTTCTCTTTTCTCTCTTTTTTTAATGTAGTCCATTATAAAAAAAAACAAACAAGTTAATGGATCTGGAGCCTCTGAAGCACTGGTAATCAAACTCTATTGTCTGTGCACTAATGTACAAGTAAATGTAACTAGTGCTAACATGACCTCCCCTGCTTTAGCTGTCATCCACCATTGTCTTGTATTGTTAATTTTTATATTGTTTATATTTTATTGTTATACTTTTTAAGCCGCGCCCATTGGGGATCAGGACCTGTTCCCCTTGGGCAACATCGCTGGGCCGGACTGCACACACACACGAGTCAGCTGTGTAGCTGACGACGCGCTGTGCTGCTTAGGGGGGGGGGGGTATGGCCGGAGGGATGACAGAGGGACGTGATGTCATGCAGCAGGCCGGGGAACAGCACCAACAATGAGATCTGCGTCACTGGGCTTGAGTAGATCTGTCAGGCAGATTATTCATGAGTTGAGGGTTGGCCACTGACGTACTCACGCCTTATTATCGACTGCGGCGGTCATTATCAGCCGCCTCAGCTGACTTAAGCCAGGTCTGTGTACGCATCTTTATTATGTTGTACAGCGCCAGGGAAGATGCTAACGCTATATAAATCAATAATAATAACAACATGTACTAATTTCAGCGTTATATATTTTTATGCTTTGCAGTGGTTCAATTAAGAGAAAACCAACAATTTTTGTTTCTACTATAAAGTGAGGAAGGGTTTTACTACAGTCTGTATCACTGTTGAAGGGAGTACCCTCACTTCCTGTGTCACAGACTATAGACAATGAAAGAAAAATCTCCTCATAGACAAGGAAGTCATTTGGCTTAGCCAGACATGCTTTTTATTTATGTATTTATTTAAGTATTTATATAGCACCGACATATTACACAGCGCTGTACAGGGTATATTGTTTTGTCACTAACTGTCCCTCAGAGGAGCTCACAATCTAGTCCCTACCATAGTCATATACCTATGTATGTATCCTGTAGTGCATGTATCATAGTCTAGGGCCAATTTAGGGGGACGCCAATTAACTTGTCTCTTTGTTTTTGTGATGTGGGAGGAAATCAGAGTACCCGGAGGAAACCCACGCAGACACAAAGAGAATATACAAACTCCTTGCAGATGTTGACCTGTCTAGGATTCGAACCGGAGACCCAGCGCTGCAAGGCGAGAGAGCTAACCACTAAGCCACCGTCCTTTATTGACGTCTTTGGGATAGGCAATGATGAGTCCAGCCAGATCCTCGATCTCGCCCTGTTTTCACCTAATTCTGTGACCACGAGCTGCTTCAGGATTCACTGTAAGAACCCATTGACTCAGCAATGCAGGTGGGCACACGTTATGCAGAAAAGCATGACATGTGTTGCTGGCTACTGCAATGTTGATCCTATTTAATGACACTGAATAGGATCACACTGTTCTGTGCTCTGAAACGCGTGCAGCGTTGTTGTGCCGGAACTCACTCCTGCGCAGCACGGGAGTGGAGATGTCCTTGCAGATTGCATTAAGATGATGAAATCATAAATCAACAATGTAATGCATAAGTGTGGACAGGCCCTAAGCCTTTAACCAGTTAGTATTTGAATAAAATCAGCCCCGACATCATCAGTGCTGATACTGTTTTCTCCACCTAACAACTATTCTCCTCTACCCAGAGTTTCACTTTAAATAAACTCCACTGATGTGAAGTGACAAACTGACAGCTTCCAGAGGATCCTAGCAACAAGAAAATGAATAACACTGCTCTGTCAGGCCAGATCAATAATAGTGAAGGTAGACGGTCATTACAGTGACTGATTACAGACAAGAAATACCCAAATTACAGAGCTATTTCAGTAAAATTTAGTAGCTACCAAGTGATGACAAAGTCCTTAAAATATATCTCATTTTTTTGTCTCCACTTTTATTGCTGAGCTCAGTGGGCACAGCCGTTCCTGTCTGTTCTACAGATTGAGAATTGATACAACCCAATCTCTCTTTGAGGGTAGGGTCACACTTGAGGCCGCGGAAAAAGGGCATCATTTTCCTGCGACCGAATCAGCACTCCTAACTGGCAGTCGGCTTTTTTTCCCCACTGTGGAAACCCGCACATTGCTCCCAGTGCATTGGAAAGCATTGTGTGTGCGTTTCTGCAACGCGAAAACGCTCGCGATTTCTGTGACAAATATGTGACTGATTTGTTCACATGACTGATGTGTACGTTTCTGACTGACTATCATCATGTGATCGTGTTTCCCTTCTGTTTCCTCTAATCTAATTGGTGAGACCATATAGTCACAAGCAACCATTTCAGTCAGCTGTTCAACTGATTATGTTTCTCAGTGAAATCTTCTCTAAGGCCCAGTTCACACTGGCAATTAAGTGGCAAATGGATCCGTGAAAACGGGTCTGATTACCGGTTGATCGGATCCATTTTCACTCCGTTGCCGCTCAGTTGCTTCTGTTCCGTTTCCCCACATTCCTGGCAGACCCCCATCACCAAAGTGGATTTTGCTGTCTAGAACGGTCCATTTCTTCACTAGTGTGAAGAAATATTCTGGTTTGTTTCAATGCCCCCAATGTAGCGCTTCAGCCTCTGTTTCCGTTCCGCTGGGCTCATCGGTCCGGAAAAATGCTGCAGATCCATTCTAATAGACCAATGTAAATGGATCCATAGGTTAACATTGGATCCATTCGCATCCATTAGGATCCGTTCCGTTAAGATCTGTGAACAGACCATTTTTTTCCACCAGTGAGAACCGGGCCTTAAAGAGACTCTGTAACATTAAAAAGATCCCCTGGGGGGTACTCACCTCGGGTGGGGGAAGCCTCCGGATCCTAATGAGGCTTCCCACGCCGTCCTCTGTCCCACGGGGGTCTCGCCGCAGCCCTCCGAACAGCCGGCGACTGTGCCGACTGTCAGTTCAATATTTACCTTTGCTGGCTCCAGCGGGGGCGCTGTGGCGGCTTTCCGTTCCGAACTACACGGAAATACCCGATCTCATTCGGGTCCACTCTACTGCGCAGGCGCAGGAAACTTGCGCCTGCGCAGTAGAGCAGATCCGACGGCGATCGGGTATTTTCGTGTAGTTCGGAGCCAGGAAGGTAAATATTGACGTCACCGCGGCACGGACTCCACGGAGGGCTGCAGCGAGACCCCTGACGGATGGAGGACGGCGTGGGAAGCCTCATTAGGATCCGGAGGCTTCCCCCACCCGAGGTGAGTACCCCCCAGGGGATCTTTTCATGTTACAGATCCTCTTTAAGGTGTCCACTAATGATCCAAACTTTTTTATCCAATTTTACCAAATCTATGTAGTATAATGGTAAATTAAGTGTATATCTTGAATGGATCATTTAGGCCAGGTGTGCCCATTAGGTAGATTGCTGGCAAGCGCATGAAATGTGCTCCTAGTGGGTCCCAGACCTTAGAGAATTTTTAAAGATTAAACTGATTATTTACTACACAAGTGTAAAGCCATAGAACGTCACAGGTAATTCATAGGGATTAAACCAGGGGAGGAAAGAAATACATTACAAATGATAATTTGAAATTTGTTTAGATCTTTGTTTACTGGTTGGACTAGAAAGCTTTGTAAACACAAGAAAGGCATCCACATGGAGTGATATGACTTAGTTATCAGTCTCCAAGTCTAGGGACTTTGCTTTAGTAATGTGAAAGACTTTTTGACTGCAGCAGTAAAGCAGTAGTCTTGTCTGCTCACAGAACGTTACCAGATAAAGGTGCAGGTTAAAAAGCAAGACAAGACACGTAACATTTATATTGCGCTTTTCTCCTGGTGGGTTCAGATTGCTTTAGAGCCGCTTAAGGGGCTCTCCAAAACCGACAAGGATCCTTAAAGGGAACCTAAACTGAGAGGGATGAGGATGTTTCCTTTTAAACAATACCAGTTGCCTGGCAGTCCTGCTGATCTCATTGGATGCAGTGTGGCTGAATCACACACCTGAAACAAGCATGCAGCTAATCCAGTCTGACTTCAGTCAGAGCACCTGATCTGCATGCTTGTTCAGGGGCTGTGGCTAAAAGTATCAGAAACACCGAAACAGCAGGAGAGTCAGGCAACTGGTATTATTTTAAAAGGGAAAATCTATATCCCTCTCAGTTTAGGTTCCCTTTAACCACTTTACCC
This sequence comes from Hyperolius riggenbachi, assembly GCF_040937935.1. Classification (NCBI taxonomy): domain Eukaryota; kingdom Metazoa; phylum Chordata; class Amphibia; order Anura; family Hyperoliidae; genus Hyperolius; species Hyperolius riggenbachi. The sequence goes on from NC_090650.1 coordinate 327,037,879, forward strand.
CCGCGCGTACGTATTTCTCCGCCCCTTTTTCCATACTTTAAAAACCAGGGACGGAGAAACACGTACTTTCCGCGTTCCCGACGCTGCCCGCGCTCCCGCTCGTAAACACGCCGCCCGCCGCTAGTAAACACGCCGCCGCCCGCTCGCCCAGAGATCAATGAACGGGAAAATCCATTCCCGTTCGTTGATCTAAGCCCCGCAATGATCAGCTGCTCTCCTATGGGCAGCGCGATCATTGTGAGAAAAAACTCACGTGTCCAGCCTCCTTATTCTTCCTCCAAGCTTCCGGAAGGAAGCTTGGAGGTCGCATTAAAACAAAAAGTTACTGTGGCCATCTTGTGGCCAAATAGTAAACTACACCCTACACATTTTTCACATACAAATAAATGACTTTTACACATAAAATTAACTCATTACCTCCCACACTCCCCATTTTTTTTTTTTTTTGTAATTAAAAAACAATTAAAAAATTTACAATTAAAAAAAATACATAAATAGTTACCTTAGGGACTGAACTTTTTAAATATTTATGTCAAGAGGGTATAACACTGTTACTTTATAAACTATGGGCTTGTAATTAGGGATGGACGCAAAACTGAAAAAAATGCACCTTTATTTCCAAATAAAATATTGGCGCCAAACATTGTGATAGGGACATAATTTAAATGGTTTTATAACCGGGACAAAAGGGCAAATACGTTTCATGGGTTTTAATTACAGTAGCATGCATTATTTAAAAACTATAATGGCCGAAAACTGAAAAATAATTATTTTTTTCCCCACATTTTTCCTATTTTCCCATTAAAACACATTTAGAAAAAAATAATTCTTGGCATAATGTCCCACCTAAAGAAAGCCTAATTGGTGGCGAAAAAAACAAGATATAGTTCATTTCATTGCGATAAGTAATAATAAAGTTATAGACGAATGAATGGAAGGAGCGCTGAAAGGTGAAAATTGCTCTGGTGCTCAGGGGGTAAAACCCCTCAGTGGTGAAGTGGTTAAGGAGCCTTGCCCACGGACTCCTTACTATTTTATGAAATGGCTTGAGCCGAGATTCGAACCCCCATCAAACCAAAAAGGCTAAAATGTTTATTTGTCCCATTCATTGTTTCCAATTAAATATTTTTTTTCTTAATCTGTAGTGTTTTCAATGCTAAAAATCACATAAATAAAACAAATATGGTTAAAAAATATGTTCTCTTGAAAAAGTAGATTCATACATTGCAGTAGGAAATCCAAACATGCCTGGAAACTACTTCCTGTCAGGAACCTCATCCTTGCATATGAACTCAGCAATCATCAGATTAAATGTTCAGACCTTCAGTTATTTTCTCACTACCTGTAGAAATGTCACTGCCCCCTCTGTGGTGTAACATGAACAGTAACCTTTTAGTGTACACATCTTTTAACCTTTATCCGACCAGTCAAAATGACACACTAACAGCTGTATGTTTAGATCGAGCTGGATTTTGCTCCAAGAAACACATATAGGTGACATGCAACATTGTTCGCTGTCAGAAACAGCTCATAGAACATAATGAAGAGTTGATCGTCCCCAGCAAAGGTTTTATTTTATGCATTCGTTTTCTGTACTAATTTCAAACAGGAATTCAGTTAGCAACAGAAACACCAATTACTATACAGGTCCTTCTCAAAAAATGAGCATATTGTGATAAAGATCATTATTTTCTGTAATGTACTGATAAACATTAGACTTTCATATATTTTAGATTCATTACACACAACTGAAGTAGTTCAAGCCTTTTATTGTTTTAATATTGATGATTTTGGCATACAGCTCATGAAAACCCAAAATTCCTATCTCAAAAAATTAGCATATCATGAAAAGGTTCTCTAACGAGCTATTAACCTAATCATCTGAATTGACTCTGCAAAAGATTCCTGAGGTTTTTAAAAACTCCCAGCCTGGTTCATTACTCAAAACTGCAATCATCGGTAAGACTGCCGACCTGACTGCTGTCCAGAAGGCCATCATTGACACCCTCAAGCAGGAGGGTAAGACACAGAAAGAAATATCTGAACGAATAGGCTTTTCCCAGAGTGCTGTATCAAGGCACCTCAGTGGGAAGTCTGTGGGAAGGAAAAAGTGTGGCAGAAAACGTTGCACAACGAGAAGAGGTGACCGGACCCTGAGGAAGATTGTGGAGAAGGACCGATTCCAGACCTTGGGGGACCTGCGGAAGCAGTGGACTGAGTCTGGAGTAGAAACATCCAGAGCCACCATGTACAGGCGTGTGCAGGAAATGGGCTACAGGTGCCGCATTCCCCAGGTCAAGCCACTTTTGAACCAGGAACAACGGCCAGAAGCGCCTGACCAGAGAAGCAGCACTGGAGTGTTGCTCAGTGGTCCAAAGTACTATTTTCGGATCAAAGCAACTTTTGCCTGTCATTCGGAAATCAAGGTGCCAGAGTCTGGAGGAAAACTGGAGAGAGGGAAATGCCAAAATGCCTGAAGTCCAGTGTCAAGTACCCACAGTCAGTGATGGTCTGGGGTGCCATGTCAGCTGCTGGTGTTGGTCCACTGTGTTTTATCAAGGGCAGGGTCAATGCAGCTAGCTATCAGGAGATTTTGGAGCACTTCATGCTTCCATCTGCTGAAAAGCTTTATGGAGATGAAGATTTCATTTTTCAGCACAACCTGGCACCTGCTCACAGTGCCAAAACCACTGGTAAATGGTTTACTGACCATGGTATTACTGTGCTCAATTGGGCTGCCAACTCTCCTGACCTGAACCCCATAGAGAATCTGTGGGATATTGTGAAGAGAAAGTTGAGAGACGCAAGACCCAACACTCTGGATGAGCTTAAGGACGTTATAGAAGCATCCTGGGCCTCCATAACACCTGAGCAGTGCCACGGGCTGATTGCCTCCACGCCACGCCGCATTGAAGCAGTCATTTCTGCAAAAGGATTCCCGACCAAGTATTGAGTGCATAACTGAACATCATTATTTGAAGGCTGACTTTTTTTGTTTTAAAAACACTTTTCTTTTATTGGTCGGACGAAATATGCTAATTTTTTGAGATAGGAATTTTGGGTTTTCATGAGCTGTATGCCAAAATCATCAATATTAAAACAATAAAAGGCTGGAACTACTTCAGTTGTGTGTAATGAATCTAAAATATATGAAAGTCTAATGTTTATCAGTACATTACAGAAAATAATGAACTTTATCACAATATGCTAATTTTTTGAGGACTTGTAGTATATCTATACTGGTTACCTATCATAAACAGCATAAAAAGTACTATTTTGTATATGTTACGGCCAGAACCACTTCGGGTTCCGGCTGGTCAAAACAAGAAGTGGCCGTCTCGCTGCAGCCAATGTGCGAAATGAATTGAATCCCAGTGGCTCTGTTACTCCTTCTACACCGGGTCCACCCCCTGCCCCCCTCCTTTTGGCTTCTGGCAGTCGGGGACACACGCAATGCAGCCAGAGTGGTTTGTCGCAGCAGGAAAGCAGAGATTTGTGCCATACATATACTGGCATACTGGCAGAAACAATGCAGCATTCTCGCTCTGCTTCCCTACCACGATGAACAACTCTGGCTGCATTGCGTTTGCCCCGGCTGCCAGAAGCAATAGGAGGGGGGCAGGGGGAGGAACCAGAGCCGGGGGATAGGAACGGAGCTGCCAGGATTCAATTAATTTCACTCATTGGTCAACGTGAGACAGCCACTTCTAGTTTTGACCGGCCAGAACCCGAAATGTCCAGACTTCGGGTTCTGGCCGTAACATATAAATGACATTCATTTTTGGCTGCTACGTGCTGAATAGAAAGACACTGCTGAGTTTGTGGGAACTCATAGAGGGCAGAATTCGTTCTATACAATCAGTGGGTAGATAACAGCCCAATTCAATGAACTGAAATTGTTCAACTCTACTCTACTAGATGTATTTTTCGTGTATTTTATTAGATTGTTGTTGTCCAAATATACCTTTTTCACATACAAAATTTCAAGCTGCTGTCTTCTTTTTGAATAAAAAAGTAGCAATCCCTATATCAGCCAAGTCAAAAAGATCGATCGGCGAAGGTTAACAATCTTAAAAGACCGACCTGTATACACACATGAACGATCCAAGAAAGAAGGAATTTACAGATAATGTGGAAGTGAAGTCTGAGACGCAATTAACTGAAACGAACGATATCTGTACAAACATGAGTGATTTTGAACGAATGACTGTGGCGCATGCGCTGTGCACAGCTAGATCGTTATAGGTAATTTAATTAACTTCACTCGCTCCCTTTGATGAACGATCTTCGGTTGAAAAAAATCCAGCAGGATGGATCACAACCGACTCCCGTTATCGGTCGTTTGTTGCCATTGGTGACAGCTGGTCATGCGCACTTGCTTACTAAAAATTGGTTGAAAGCTTGTTAATCTGTTGTTTTAATGGGCTTCAGATCGATATTTATCTAATGTACGTAGCTTTAGGCTCATTCACACTAGAGGAAAGCAGGTGTCAGTGTGCTGTCCAGCAATGCACAGCCGACCTATGTTGCTTTCTGCTGAAATGCTGACCCCATCCATTACACTGAAAGGCGCAGTGCACAGAAATGCCTGATCCCGCATTGCACAAGACAGCACATTGCTTGGAATGTGAGACTCTGCTTTTTCTGCAGTGTCTGCTGTTCCTACATATTAGACTCTATGCAGTACCTCATACTACACCGCACATAACAGGAACACACCCTAATATAAGCCCTGGAACATACCACATAAGTAAGGATGAAAGGAGAATTCTGTAAACTTAATAATCATCAACCACCTAGACAGAAGAAGCAGAGCTAGCAAATGAAGGGTACTGCTTCAGGATCAGTAAAGAAGCGGTTATTAATTAATAAGCTGCCAACTAACTGCTTGGCAGCTACAGGCTTTAATTTTGGCACCGTTTACAATCCTGATTGTAGATATGTTAGAAGTTTCTATTTGTTCCTGTGTGTTCAAGTCTAGCACCTTGTACCCGCTATGCAACACAACAGAACAGGTCACAATAGAACAATACCAACATACAATGCGCTGAATGGCCAGTGCTGGACTGTGGACAAAAATGCATGCAGCAATCTACTCCAAAAATGCAAGAAAATGAGTGGTAATGTTAGACAATGCGATGTCCTTGCATACTGCATACTGTATGCTGCTGAAACATATACAGCCCTGCATGTAGCAAGTATGAGGCATACATTTCATAATAGTGTCTGTTAATATTGGGGCACCTGCTGTTGCCAATAGATTGAATATAGGTAATGTAACATTAGTGATATTCTGCTATCAGCTTCTGTGACCTATACCTCACACTAACGCTATCTAGGCCTAACACTGACCTCCCCCATACCTACGCCTAACACTAACCCCTCCACCCATGCCTAACACAAACCTCTCCCACACCTACGCCTAACACTAGCTCCCACACCTATGCCTAACAAAAAACCTCTCCCATACCCACATCTAACACTAAGTCCCACCTACGCCTAACAAAAACCTCTCCCAAACCTACGTCTAACACTAACCCCCCACTTATCCCCAACACTAACCTGTACAGCCAAGCATTGCAGTGGATAACTCTTCGTAGCCGACTAATACCTGCACTGCTGCCGATTCTTTATGATAGCCAAACTGTGGAGCCTGCTAACAAAGTGATTGCCAATATCCGGGCGCGGATAATGCACCCCTTCAGCCTGCTGCCCCAATTGTAGGTATTTGGCCATATAATAGCCAAATTCGGGCATCCAATTGACTCAGTCAGCACTACTATAGCTGCAAATTTGCACTGCAGTATATGGCAGTGCTTTATTTAACAACCAAATTAAATGCTTTAAAGCAAACATGAAGCAAAAATAAACGTTTGAGATAATTACTTGTATGTGTAGTACAGCTAAGAATTACAACATTAGAAGCAAAGAAAAGAGTCTCATATTGTTTTCCAGCACAGTAGGAGTTAAGACACTTCAGTTGTTATCCGTGCAAAAGAGCAGCTCTGAGATCTTTGACCCACCTTGTGTCCAAGACAGTCCTGTTTTCTGAAGCCCTTAAACAACTAAGAAACAGAGAGCAGGAAAGTTCAAAGTGTCATTAGCTCTGCTCTGTTTTATAGTTTAACCCTCCTGGCAGTCTATTAAAAACAGCCAGGGGGCAGCGCAGCCGTTTTTTTGTAATTTTTTTTTTAAAATCATGTAGCGAGCCTAGGGCTTGCTACATGATAGCCGCTGTGCAGCGGCATCCCCCTACCCTCTTCGATCAGGAAATCCCGGTCCAAAGAACGGAATTTCCTGGAGGGCTTCCCCGTCGCCATGGCGACGGGGCGGGATGACGTCACAAACGTCATGGACGTCGTGACGTCATCGGGAGTCCCGATCCACCCCTCAGCGCTGCCTGGCGCCGATAGGCCAGGCTGCGCAAGGGGTCTGGGGGAGGCGCAGCGCAGTGGATAGCGGCGAATCGGTGCGGGGCGGCGGCGATTGGTGTGCTCACGCAGCTAGCAAAGTGCTAGCTGCGTGCAGCAAAAAAAAATTGTGCAAATCAGCCCAGCAGGGCCTGAGAAAACCTCCTGCGCGGCTTACCCCGAACTACGTTTAGGGTTACTGCCAGGAAGGTTAAAATACAGAGTGGGGCTTGTAAACTGCAAATATGATAGAGTGATGTAATATTATAAAAAAAAAAAAAAAAGCTATATGACTGAAAATAAAAGTTAGAGACTCTTTTCCTTACTACTAATGTTTTAGTTTTTATCCTTACTACACATACAATTCATTATATCATAGTTTTATTTTTGCTCCAGGTTTGCTTTAAAGGGACACTTAAGTCAAACAAAAAAAATGAGTTTTACTCACCTAGGGCTTCCAATAGCCCCCTGAAGCTCTCCGCTGCCCTCGCCATCTCCCTCCGATCCTCCTGGCCCCGCCGGCAGCCACTTCCTGTTTCGGTGACAGGAGCTGACAGGCTGGGGACGCGAGTGATTCTTCGCGTTCCCAGACACATTAGCACCCTCTATGCTGCTATATGGTATATGATATATGCTATGGTAGCATAGATAGCGCTATTGTGGCACCGAAACAGGAAGTGGCTGCCGGCGGGGCCAGGAGGATCGGAGGGAGACAGCGAGGGCACCGGACAGCTGCAGGGGGCTATTGGAAGCCCCAGGTGAGTAAAACTAAATTTTTTTGTTTTACTTAAGTGTCCCTTTAAGTGTAAGGCCTGATGGAAGAATAAAACCTCCACCATTATGAATTTCTTTCCCACCAACAGAATTTTTACTTTCTTGAGTGTGGTTGAGCATGAACATACAAGCTATGCTATTTTGTAACCATTAACTCTCCAAAACAGCCATATCTCTATATTAATTAGGAGATGAATGGAGCCTAAGGTGGTGATCCGCACTGTAAAGTAACCACTAGACAATACAGCGTGGCATGAGTGACACTACTATATTGTAATGATCACAAATGGGCTCCATTGGTGACTAATTTATAATTCAGAGGTCATTTGTGACCATTACACAATAGATAAAGCCCTGCATGGATCAATTGATTGTATTTTCCAAGAAATAGCTGCTGGAGACTTTTTCATTAACTCTTCCATGTACAGGAAGTTGTACCAGTTCTTTATTATAAGCCAGAGCATGAGATTTCAATTCCAGTTCCAACTACCGTCACCTGACTGCAGTCTTCAGCTGTACCGGCATAGATGTGATCTGTGCCATCTGATGAAGATGTGATCTGTGCCATCTGATGACTGGTCTCTGCATAAACCCTTCCTGTCTGTGCCCAGGCAGAGGAGGGACGCTCAGGAAAAGTATGGGTAGCACAGACCTCTTCCTGCACTACTGAAAAGTGATTGATTGGAAGGAGGAAAGAAAGGGGTGGGGGGTGTTGTATGTTACATAGTTACATAGTTATTTGGGTTGAAAAAAGACATATGTCCATCGAGTTCAACGCGCGTACGCACATACACACACACGTACACACACGTACACACACACGTACACGCACACACACACGTGCGCATGGGCGCGCACACATACGCACGTACACACACGCACGTACACACACGTGCACACACACACACACACACGTGCACACACACACGTACGCACACACACATACACACACACATACACACACATCCTTTGCAGATCTATATCACAGTTGCTACTAATGGAATTGTTGTGAACAATGCCAAAATTGCACTGTTAAAGGGTACAGTAAAGAGTTTCAGATTTCCGTAGGGTTAACGACAGACCTTCTGTTCCAAAAATTGTGATTGGAAGGAAAATATAACTAAGCTGATAATTTCAGATAGATGCGATTTGCAAAAGAGATCAATAATCCAATCAATAAATGTAACGATCGGTGTCAGCACGCAGAGAGAATCTGATTATTGGTGATCTGCAGTATCACCAAGAATACAGATCTATACCTGATTATGGATGATCTGCAGAATCACCAATAATACCAATATAGTGCTAACCTCTGGACACCTCTAGATATATATATGGTGAGTGTTTGGTGTAACAGTATGACTTTGAGCAACCCACCTGATGAACAGGTGACCCTAAGCAGTACAGAAGACACTGCTATGGAGAGTACAGAAACCTTCCAGCAGCCTGGGACTCTCCAAGGGGTGGAGTCAGGCTGAAGGTAGGAAGGACCAGAGAGTGAGTGACACCTGAAGGTGGATGTCACTGACTGATCTTGGAGACTCTTAAGAGGAGAGAGATAGCTCTCGAGGTCGGGAAAACCAGGTCGGCAACACACAGACAAAGTACAAAGACAGAAGGCTGATTCGGAATCCAAGTCAGGCAGGGTTTGACAACGTGATATCAGATATGCGTGGTACCGAATCAGAAAGTAGACGGATAGTCAGGAAAGCAACAGGTCATAACAAATATCAAACAATGCCTAGTCTTGGGTGTGAGGTCCGTGGTCTCTACACCCTGGAACTAGTCTGAAGTATAACAGAATGATAATACAAGTTCCCTAGTCTTGGGTGTGAGGTCCGTGGTCTCTACACCCTGGAACTAGTCTGAAGTATAACAGAATGATAACACAAGTTCCCTAGTCTTGGGAGTGAGGTCCGTGGTCTCTACACCCTGGAACTAGTCTGAAGTATAACAGAAGGATAACACAAGTAATCTGGCTCAGTGTGAATTCCCAGGTCCACCTGGTTCAAACACACTGCTGGATCTGACTAAGGTCTGAGTGCTTCCACGTAGTGATCGCAACGGCAGACAATTTGAGAGTGGCCAGCAGTAACCATATATAGAGCAGAGCTCTCTGGCGCCACCCTGAAGTGATCAGCCAATGGTTACCAGCTCTGAGGTCAGCTCAGCCGGCCCTTGACCATCATAAAAGTTCTGCCTTTCAGCGTGCGCGCGCGTATTCCTAAACCTGTGTGAACTAACAGGCTCAGCCACACTAGCTGCACGCTGCTGCGTGCAAACCGCCGCGCTGGACGCGGAACCAGCCGCCTTGCTGTCAGTACATGCGGCGGCCTTTCCTTGTTCTGCCATGTTACTAAATGCACGCTTCCGCGTTCTCTAACAATAAAACTATTGTTGTCAATTGGCCCCATCAACACTCTCCAATTATCAGTATGGAGGTTGATTATTCACTAAAATTGGACCATTGATGGCCACCTTTCGACTTCGCTCAGTTACACCACAAGTCAGTGGAGCGCCACACGTTGCTGTGACACAGTTAGTATGAACAGAAGCTTGAACAGAGGCGCCAGAATAGAGTAAAAATGTTTAAAACCGTTTAAAAAGGGTGGCAGTCGTGGGCTTAAAAAAAATAATAATAATCCAGCTGACCTTCCCAACAATTAAAACACAGACTGTGTTGATTAAAGTTCAACAAAGGTACCGTTTATGTAAGTACTTCACAATACAACACGTTTCGCAGGTTCTATCCCACTTCACCAGGCAATCAAAAGAGCAAAAGCTAGTACAAGTCTGGGTGCAAGCCAAACGCCTGTGTCGCAATTAGTTACCAGCAATTCCATAGGCTAATATTTGTAGTAGTTGTGCAAGTGGTTTGCAAGAGGGTACGACACAACATTGAAGTGGTCTGGAAATCAGATGGAGAGGATGGTGAAGCTGCCAAACCAGCAGGCAGCGCCCCAGCACTCCTGTATATGGGGTAGGGGCTGCATTTATTGTGGATATGTTTGTAAACAAAAGGGGGTCTCCTCAGATCTTTCAGGGGGGGGGGGGGAGCAACATCAGTAATGAATCATACGCTACATGCATTTAGGATCGGGGAAATTAGCGCATTAAAGTAGGCTGACTCTCCCACTTTGCACCTATTTCTCCAAATGTAAAAATGTAGGAAAACTCAAAATGTATTGAACAGTAGCAAGTAAGCGTCTGCAATAAACGGTACTAAATCATCATAACCTCCGCGGCTCACCTGGAGGATTTCCATTATAACAAAACCGAAATGTGGCCATAATAACTCATAAGCGCTGTACAAGGCTTCAATGTATACATGATACTATTCACATAAAAAGCTAAAAGCGCAACAGGATGTAATAATATTGCACACAATAAATGCAGAACACCTATCAGGCTGTTCTTTCATTATCTCAGTACGTGAAAAGAAAATAGATTAAAAAATGCATCAAAAGGGCTTTGAATTAGTACAGCAAATGCCCCTTATCTCCCATAATTTGTTCAGTACGTTCATAAAGAGCTTTTTATTACAGCCCAAATATCTGCACAGGCTTATTTTCCTCTTCAGCCAGCAGCAAAATTTCCCGAGCATTACATTCTAATGTACAATATAAAAATGGTAGCTACCTGACTGGTGGTTGTACGCAGCATGGACTCATTCCTGTCAGAGCCATTTCTCCATGTGAAGGAAAAGGGCTTGGTGGGCAAAGGGATTTACCATGTCTAAGCCATGAGTAAACTGGAGTTTTCTGTGATTTTCTAAATGCTGCATGTACGGTACTTTTCTGCTGCATTTGTAAAACCGCTGTGGCACGAATGTGGCACAAGAGCGATATGAACACACTGAGGGGGACATTTATGAAGAGTGTCTGAGACAAAGTATTAGTAGATTTTTAGAAATCTATGCAGAACTGTCTCAGACATCTTAAGAAATCACTTGCACGTGCAGATTCCTGTAAAATAGGAGTCTCTCAGACAGTGCAGTGTGTGAGGGAAATTGCTGTTGCTGTGGTAACCAATACATCTGCTGTACTGATACAGAAATATTAAGTTATAATAGCATACATATATTATTTACGGTAGATTATTTTAGGTTAACTGGCAAGATGTAATGTAAATAAGTATATATTATAAATGTATTAGAACTGAAACAGAGGATTATTGCCCAGCACTGGAAGGGTTAAGCACAGAACAGCTTCACAGGACACCTGGCAGCAGGGGGGAGGAGCACGTCACAAATCATGCCTAGCCTGCACTGTTGCACTATCTGTAGAACTGCTATTAAGCACTTCCTAATCTGCAGCAGTTTAGGGATGGATTTGCACTTTTCTTAACGGTAGTGCAGTTCTAGAAATTCACGCCAAACTGCCGCTATTAAGTAGAATTTAGGAATATTCTTATTATCATGCAGAACAGTTCCCCTGCTGGTTAGAACAGTTTAAAAAGAAAAAACTGTCAGTAATGCACTGATAAATCTGGCTGTGTTGTTTCCGCATCATCGGGCATGTCATACGTAGCAATGCTATATGACGTGTCCAACATACTTTCAGGGTCCCTATCTATTGTGCACTGCTCACTATTGTGCACTATCAATTGTGCGCCGCTCACTGCAATGGACAGTAGATCCATTGTGAACTGGCACGTACGGACTTATCATACTATACACATTGCAAAGGATTCATCAACATTCCCGTTTATCAGCTTTATCACCATTCTCACTGAGAATGGCTACTATATTTACTTTCTTTTTAACAATACTAGTTTCCTGGCAGCCTGATCATATTCCTGGATGTAAAAACAGGACAGGCCAATTTACATTGTTCAAAAAGTAATAGATGTCAGCCTCAATATTCCTTTCACTTCAGGTGTGAACCAATGGTGTAGCAATAGGTGATGCAGAGGTTGCGGCTGCACCAGGGCCCTTGGGCCAGAGGGGACCCGAAGGGGTCTCCCTCAACCACAGTATTAGCTCTTTATTGGTCCTGTCACTTCTATATATGCTTTGAATAGTAGTAATCATTAACAATCTGTTCCCCATCCCCTTCTTGCACTTCTGACACTGTACTTGTCCTTGTCAGCTTTTGGTGCACCATATTGTTATGTATAGAGTGCTTGGGGGGGCCCAATGTAAATCTTGCACTGGGGCCCATAGCTCCTTAGCTACGCCACTGGTGTGAATCAAGCCTCATACGCAAAAAAACTCTATAACTTCCATCATCTGAACTATTCTACTGTAAACAGACGAATGTAAAATGTGGGGCCTATTTGTTAAAAGTGTTTTCAGATGTGCTATAAAACATAAAATTAGGCTAATTTAGCTAGCATTTGCTTGTCTCACAATGCAGCTAAATAATAAAGTTGATCTAAGCTGACTATGAACCAATTAGTGAATTTCTAAGCAAACATATTAAAAAAAAACTTTAAAGAATTTTCTTTTCTATTTCTCGGTGAGTCAATGGAATGTGGACAAAGGGTAATGAACTTAAATGTCATGTTATAAATTCTTTCCTTGCTTATAAGTTTTAAGAACATTTTTTATCATGACAAACCCATTACCCAACTTAATTATTTGTAGTAAAACATTAAAAATGAGAATGTAGGGCTAGTTCACAGCGTTCAGCTGCATTGCTGAATAGTTCTGCATGTCAACTCACTGTCCATAGAACTCTATTGGCCTGTCCACAGTACTGTGATGTAACAGATCACGCTATTCCAAAATTTATAAATTGGTTCAAAGCTGTGCAGAACGGTTTGAATAAGGATAACAACTTTCTATATTGGTATGAGACTGATGATATTGTAACTTTCTCAGCCATTATAGCTGAACTTGTGAACTAAGAATTTATGATACCTCTGGGTCAATCCTAATCCCAGGTCTGTGAGCAGGGAGTAAACAAGGATCCTTATCTTTGCTAACAACCTCTAACCCCATGTCGATGGTCTGTGTGAATTAAGGTATCTTAATGACATGTATTTATGCTTGAAAAAATATCTGTTTTCCCTTTTGATGTTGCATGTATAACGCTGTCTGTACCACCAGTTTGCAAACTAACAGGATATAAGCCAGACGAAGGCTGCAAGGCCGAAAGCTTGCTTATTTTTATTCATTTTTAGTTAGCCAATAAATGGTATCATCCTGGTTTAAAACTTCTTGCTTTCACTTTATGCAAGAATTGTATTAAAGTCTATGTCTAGTCTCCATTGCAGTTCCCACTCATAATGCAGGTGTTATGCAACGCACCCCTGTGAACCGAGAAATGAGTACAATCCGCTCTACTTCTGCGTCGGGGTCAGTGCAGGAACCAGACAACTCAGCCACGAACCAGTAGATTTGATGAAGTGAGGCCAGGGCCGTTTCTTGGGCAGTGCGGGCAGGGCGACCGCCCTGGGTGCAGACTGGCAAGTAGAAGAAGGTGGGCGCAGGACATAACCGCTAGGGAGCTGGTGACACACAGTGCAGCTAAATGGATGAAGAAAGAAGATTACCAGCGCAATGACCTTCCTTGACTCCTCCTGGGCTGCCTGCATCCGACATAAAGTCATCATCATGTCATCACCTCAGGATGACACCTGATGTCCTGTAGCGGTACTGCATCCTGACAGTGCACGGCGCCCATGGAGGAGTCGGCTTTCCGGGCTCTCTTTGCCAGTGCGTTTTCCTGGTCCCTGCTTCCTGGATGAGAGGCTTGTTACTAGTAAGTAGGCAGATCTGCTTGTGACCTGTGGCTGTGTGACTGTCCCTAAAGAGTAAGGGTTCGCGAGTCCATGGGAGTGGAGGTTACGGGGGCGCAATTTTTACACCCTTGCCCTGGGTGTACTTTAGCCTAGTAACTGCACTGAGTGAGGCTTTGCGCAATGTTCAGTGGAAAATGGAAGCCTTTATTGGATCAAATAAAACCAGTATCAACGAGTACCTGACATGTTTCAGATGCACAATGGTTCTTAATCAAGGACCACTGTGCATCTGAAACATGTCAGCTACTTGTTGATAGTGGTTTTATTTGATCTAATAAAGGCTTCCATTTTACAGAGGACATTGTATGGAACCTCACTTCTTCTATTGCACCACTGTGAACCTAGCCTTAAAGAGAATCTGTATTGTTAAAATCGCTCAAAAGTAAACATACCAGTGCGTTAGGGGACATCTCCTATTACCCTCTGTCACAATTTCGCCCCTCCTCGCCGCATTAAAAGTGGTTAAAAACAGTTTTAAAAAGTTTGTTTGTAAACAAACAAAATGGCCACCAAAACAGGAAGTAGGTTGATGTACAGTATGTCCACACATAGAAAATACATCCATACACAAGCAGGCTGTATACAGCATTCCTTTTGAATCTCAAGAGATCATTTGTGTGTTTCTTTCCCCCTGCATCTCTCATGCACTGAAGTTTCAGGCTGCTCTTTTCTTCCTGCAAACAGCTTTGCCCTTGTTTGTAATTCCTCAGTATGTGAAAGCCCAGCCAGCTCAGGGGACGATTTATCCAGCTGATTAGAGCAGCTTCTCTCTTCTCTCTTATCTAAATAACACACAGGCAGTGTGCATAGAGGGGCCAGAAAGGGTGAGTTCATAGCAGAACCACAACACTGAAGAACTTGGCAGCCTTCCAGACACAGGCCGACAAGTCTGACAGGGGAAAGATACATTGATTTATTACAGAGACTGTCATAGTAGAAAGTGCTGCAGTTAGCCAGAACACATTAGAATAGCTTTTGGAACATGTAGGATGATAAAAAACAGGATGCAATTATTGTTACGGAGTCTCTTTAAAGACAAAAATTTATCCTGGCACCCTTCATAATGTAGCTTTTGTAATGAAATATACTACACCTGTGTATAAAAGAAACTGAGGAAGTCAGAACCATTAATCAGCAAGTAAAAACTTACCGGTACTTTACCAATGAAACTGACTGCAGCAAGAAACACAAAAGTGAAGTGATGAAGAATTGTATCCAACAAAGAGGAAAGGGAAAGAGTGGGGGTCTGTCTGAAAAAAGAATGTGTTGCAATCTTAGAATACAACAGCAGCCTGAACATTTCAGCCATTCAACAGCTCATTTTTAGATTCAGAAAGTGACAAATATTTTCAATCGTGCAGGAGTGGCTGTGTGCTCCTTGCGCAGGCATGGCCTTGAAGATGAGCGCGGTCGTGATGTGCAGGAGGGTCCCAGGCAGTGGCAGAGGACAGCGTAGGAAGCCTCTACAGGATCCAGAGGCTTTCTTTTCCTAGGAAAGTATGTGATTTTTTTTTATTCAAGGTTCACTTCAGGTTCTCTTTAAATAAGTAAAGCCTTTAATGAAATTATGTTAACTGGGTGGCAGCATATGTTGCTCCGCAACATGTAAATATTGTTCAGCTTTAATAGCTCCTTCCAAGTTTCCTAGTTCAGTGTTCTCCCCAGGCTCTAGTTTTGGTGAGCACCCGGCTGTCATCGGCTCAACTCCTCCAATGTAGTAAACAGAGTTGCGCAGAGAAGCTCCGCATCTGCATTTTCTCATCATGGGGCAGCACGGTGGCGTAGTGGTTAGCTCTCTCGCCTTGCAGCGCTGGGTCCCTGGTTCGAATCCCAGCCAGGGCACTATCTGCAAAGAGTTTGTATGTTCTCTCCGTGTCTGCGTGGGTTTCCTCCGGGCACTCCAGTTTCCTCCCACATTCCAAAAACATACGGATAAGTTAATTGGCTCCCCCTAAAAAAAATTGGCCCTAGACTACGACACATACACTACATAATATAGACATATGGCAATGGTAGGGATTAGATTGTGAGCTCCTTTGAGGGACAGTTAGTGACAAGATATATATATATACATTGTACAGCGCTGCGTAATATGTCGGCGCTATATAAATACTGAATAATAATAATAATGCTCCACCCAGCTACTTTTTCACGCCACCTGGCTGGAAAAAAACTCTGGAAGAATACTGTAGTTGTACAAGCTAACTGTGCTCCCCCCCACACACACCCCTTCCTGCCCCCAAATGCTGGCTTTTGAATTGTGCACTAACAATAGAAAGAGATATTCCTTCCTCTATTTAGTCTGGTAAACACCCAGCTACTTTTTCACGCCACCTGGCTGGAAAAAAACTCTGGAAGAATACTGTAGTTGTACAAGCTAACTGTGCTCCCCCCCACACACACCCCTTCCTGCCCCCAAATGCTGGCTTTTGAATTGTGCACTAACAATAGAAAGAGATATTCCTTCCTCTATTTAGTCTGGTAAACACAAGTGTCCATGATTTCCCAAAATAATTTCACATTTTCAGTGGTCAGACCAGATCACAGGGCAGTTTCCTAGTTCACCTCAGTAGGCACATTGAAGGTGATAGTCGTTATACTTACAGTAGTTCCTTCTTTGCATGAAATTTCAACTTTGTATCTGCCAATCCAGTGACAAACTGTGTTCATAGACAATGGGCTCTATTCACAAAGCTTTTTCACCTGTTTTAACCTTTCCTATGTTACTTTTTTAAGCTTCCAAAGAGCAAAAATATAATATAATTAAGGTAAGAGAAGTAATATTGAAATGAAGTTAATCAGGAACACTTACTTTGTGTGATTATTTTGCTTATATATGTGCTCAAAGAACATTTTTATCAAATAGGTGATAAATAAGCCATGTTTGGGAAGTTTTGTGAATAGAGCCCAATGGGTTTTGGAAGGGATTTAGAGCCCATGTAGTGGTTTATCTATGTAGTGGTTTGTCCTAGGATCATGGCCATCCAATATTGGCTTTCAGCCAGGTCCCTTGCATATAGAGATTTCCTCCGACTCTGTAAATCTTTTAATTATATTATCTAGTGTACAGTATGATGAAATTCCCAAATCCTTCTTTTCAGCATTACACAAGTTTTTTAGTTTGTTTGTTTTTTGCCCCATCCCAGTTCCAACTGTTTGTTTGTTTTTCATGAAATTCAAAATGACTCTTCATAAAGCAATATTATCTTTGTACTGTTTTGAAAATAAATATAAGATTTAAATTATTTGTAATCCATTGTCTTATTTTTCAGTTTACATAACTCTTGCATATCAGGCTCTCCAGATATTCCATTTTTCCTTCACCGTTCTTTGCGGTGTTTTGCTCATTTACTGCGCAAGCTACCCCATGTAGTATTAGTATACGGCCTGTATAAAATATGCATCTTCTGCTGCCTCACTTTAATTAGATGATAAATTAATAATGCAGTAAAAACCATTCTTCAGAAAGATCTCCAACAGTCCGTCCGATGTGAATCCCACTGTCTGATGAGTCATTTGGAAAAAAAACCTTCTCCAAATGTTCAAAAATGATGTTTTTCTACTGATATCAGAGAAGGTCCCACAGATGCAAAAGGTATTAAAAATTCACAGTAATGGCTTAGATATGTGGAATGTCAAAATGAGTAAAGCCACTCATTATGATACAAAATATACAGCTACATTTGTTTTACCTCCAAATGTTGTTAGAAATTAGGCAGCCTGCATGATAATTCATCACTTCTCTATTGTAAATTGGCAACACATGCAAATGAAAAGAAAGCAGACGTTCAGAGACTTCAGGTGATCATGTTACTTCAAGGCTGACAGCTGTGGTAGCCTTCCAATGACTTACAGCAGACTTTCCAACAACTAGTGAACCTGTACCACAAGGATCACTGGAGCCCAAGATTATCACAATAACCTGCCAAATCTGTGCATACTGCAGAAACCCCTATACATTAAACGTGCATAAAATAAAAACTTGTAACAATAATCGATAACTACCAGGGACGATGTGCATGAATATTTTTGTAAACAAAATAAGGATGAGTTAAAGCTAGTGCAGCTTTTGCTTGCTTTTAAAATTCCTAAAGGTGGCCATACACCACACAATTTTTTTTAAAATTTTGGTTCAATTCAAGCATTCCGATCCAATTTTCCGATTGATCGGAAGTTTCATTTAGAATCTATGAAGTTCCACAGATCGTAAACCCTGAAAAAATTGGTTGGTTAGAAAAATCAAGAGAAAATGTACTGAATAGTTACATACAGTTTTTATACAATTTCAAAATCCATCACACACCATACAATTCTTGATGAAATTGGTCTGAATTTTCCAACATGTCCTATCTGAAAAAAATTGAAAAAACTGGTAATTCAATCAGATTTCTCAATGAGAAAAAAAAATCTTTTGATTTTTCGGGACAACCGCTCATTTTTATCGAATTGGTGCAAAATTGGATTTTTCAATTTTCCCGGTCTGTGTGCTAATTCATAAAGATTTCCCCAGCTGCCCTTGGAGGTCGGTAAATTACCGCAGCCCATTGAGCGGTAGAGTAGAGCAGTGTCTCGATTCTCTCTTTGCCCTGCAGAAATGAATCACACAGACGGCTCTCTGGCTCTCTCCACTGATGACTCAGACAGATGAGTCACACAGTCTTTCCCTGCCTGCTCAAATGACTCAGACAGATGGCTCTCTCCACTGATGACTCAGACAGATGAGTCACACAGTCTTTCCCTGCCTGCTCAAATGATTCACACAGAGGGCTCTCTGGCTCTCTCCACTGTTGACTCAAACAGACTCCGGCTCTCTGCACTTTTGCATTCATCAGAGCTGTCAGAGCTGTCGGTAACTTGTTATCGCCTCACTAGAGGTGTCGGTAACTACTGCCAGGCTTACCGCTTGTTGAAGGCTTTATGAATTGACATTTGCTGACAATTTACTGACATGTGTTGTCGGTAACTGCAGCCAAGTCGGTAATTTATCTCCCTGGTCAGTAATGTCAGCTTTTCATGCGGTAAAAGCCTTTATGAATTGACACTTTGCTAAGTGGTTGGGAAAGTCTGCTGTTTTCAGCATTACCGCATGAGGTAATGCTTTATGAATCGAGGCCAATATATACTACTAATTTTTTATTTTATTATTTTTTTTTAGCAGGACAGCATTCAAAAAGTTAAACACAGGACTTACTTTTTCAATAGAAAGCTCCCTGCAGTGAGATCCGCTTCGGAACAGGTGATAACACTATCTTGGGTTTACTGAATTGTAGCAAGAGAGGAATATAAACATTCCCTGGCAGTTCTGAAACTCTATGCAATGTGTCCAGAACACAGACAGCAGCTCAGAAATCATTACTGGGTACATTACAATATAAATAAACCAGTTATGAATAAAATGCAATGGCAGCTGTCAGAGCAAATAAACTATACTTTGGGAACTTGTAATTTCTAAATTAATAATACTACTTGTGCACAAAAAAGCAAATATGATAAATGTATGGGTTAAAAAAAAAGTAGGAAAACACATTTTTACTGAATATAATGTCAGAGTTTAATACTGCTTTAAAGCTAGGTCCAAATTATGCCAGATTGGCAACGTGGATGCTGGTGTGATGGTTATATACATAGGGCTTGATTCACAAAAGGGTGCTAACATAGCACGCCTAAAAGCCCCTTAGCACACCTAAAGCCATTTAGGGCGTGCAAAGTTTTGCGTGCTAGGTTATGTTGCACCGGGTGCGATCAAAATGTTGCACCGGGTGCGCCTAAAACGTTGAACCAGGTGCGCCCTAAACTACGCAAAGTGCGATGTTTTGGGCGCACCCAGTGCAACATTTTAGGCGCACCCGGTGCAACCTTTTTGATCACACCCCGTGCAACGTTTCACGCGCACCACTAAACTTTGCACGCGATCAATAAAAGCTTTGGACGTGCTAACTGCTTAGCACCCTAGTTAGCCCACTCAAAGCTTTTAGGCGTGCTAACTGAGTTAGCACCCTTTTGTAAATCGAGCCCCTAGTTAAAGAGGAACTGTAACCAAGGATTGAACTTAATGCCAATCAGTAGCTGATACCCCTTTATTACCCTTTTCTCAAATAGATCTTTAGGGACATCTGTGTGGATGATATTGTGGTGAAACCCCTCCCATAGTGTTATGTCAGGACCAGGCTGGAGAAGGGACACTTCCCCAGAGGCAGGGGAAGTTTGGCCCTGCAGCTATGCTAAAGGGTTAAATAATATTAGAAATTCTTTACAGGTCACACATATGGACAGATACAAATAGTGGTACTACTCCATTTAAACCACGTCTGCCCAAAAAATAAATAAATGGAATAACAGTGACTGTTACAGTACCTTCCAGTTCTTCAACCTGTCTCTATCAGTCTCTGCAGCACTCTGTCTATGCAGAAAAGCTCCGAACTACCAGAGTCATCCCACATGTCAATGGACTGACAAACACAACAGGTCAGACTGATCTAATCCGTCTTTGTTAAAAGTAATATGAATTTCATCAGAGGGAACAACAAGTTATAAACATGTGATCACCTCTATTTGCTGCAGAGTGACAAGTCTTTCAGAAGAAAATGAATTAGACCCATCAAAACATCTATACAACTCTACTTTTACATGATTGAAAAAGCAAAAGAAAAAAATAAAGAATTCTACAGTCCCGGATTGTTACAAAGAGCTATTTTCAACGGGGGAAAAAAAGAAAAGTAAGTACTGCATCTTTTCTTAAACATGGCAAAGCAATTTCAAAATAACCATCCTACGTGCTGAACAGGGAGGTCATGTTTTCGTGCAGAATTTTTATATACTTAAAACAATGTGATTGGTCGGAATTTGCCGCTTCAGTGGGTTGAGAATTACTGAACGTTAAAATATAAATCATCTGTAAAAACTATCACTAAACAAGCAATTCTTAACTAAATGTTGTTAAAATATTACTTTTCAAATTCAATCTTCCCAATACACATTACTGCCAAAAAAAAAAGGATTTCCCAGGATTCTAGTTTCTATGTTTCTTTCATCTGCTCAGGAGTTTTCACAAAGCAGGAAGTCAAATTTCAGACATCCCTTCCAACAAGGCCAGATTTATACTAATAGTGTCCCTAGGTCAACTTTCTGGTTGCTCCCTTTCCATGTGCAGAAGTGTCTCCCATTCCATGTGTAGCCCCCCCCTCCCCCCATCCCTGGGGATTACAGCCTAATGGACATTGTGTAATATTTGCTAATATTTCACTATGACCTAACCTCTCCCTACTCTCAAACATAACCCTCACCCCTGGCAAACTAATAACCCCTCCCCTGGGCAACTAATAACCCCCCTGGCAAATAATAACCCTCGCCCACGCAACTAATAACTAATAACCATTGCCCCCACGCAACTAATAACCCACCCCCTGGGTAAATAAGATAAAAATAGGGCACCCTAACTGGCTTGAAGTGTGGCCCGATATTGGTAGCTGCAGTTCCCATAGCTGCAGTTCCCATAGCAGCCCCGGAACCCACTATTTAGTATGTGTCCCTTTTTGGTGGTGCTACAATTGGCTGCTCTGACAGATGGGAAAGGGAATATGTTGGTAAGCACTACACCATGATGTGGATAATGGCACTTTGAATTCAAATACGAATCATTTTGCTTTAAATGAAACCTAACAAAAGGAAAACATAAGAGCTAATATTGCTGAATTCCTTCTATGTAATGCAAGTTTTGAGGTTGAAACTGTAGTCAGCTGGTTATAACGCTTACTAAACCACTCATCTAACAAAGCTGTAGATTGGGCTTTCTCGCTCCTCTCTGACTTACCTGATTTGTAAATCTGTCTCAGAATGATAAATGCATGAAAAAGCATTGAGGCCACATGATCAGCCTTACAGTCAGGGTAATAGCATTTTCAGAAGGAGGGTGAGCAATGACAGCCTCTGTGTGTTTTACAGTGACAGGTTTTCTTTGCCATTACCCTGTGTTAGTTCTGCTTTAGTCACACGAGCCATTCCAATAAAAATGGATGGTGGAATGGATAGGGGGGCCCAGTTTTGTCATTAGTAGTGTAATTGGAATCCATTTTTGATTTCCAACTATCACTGTTAAAACTGTATCAGAAATCAATACTGCCGTTTGCTCTCCCACTCCAATGACATGACACGGCTAACACAATATAAAGATACATCCACATGGGAAGGTTTGCTGCCAACAATCCATCCACCAAAATGCAATAAACAGCACCTACTGTGTCACCTTCTGTTTGTCAGTGGGGGGACAGTGCGCTGAATTATTACATCTGTGGGTGGACAGTATAGATGGGATGTCAACTGTCATCAGGGCGCCTTTCCCACATTATGCAAGTGATGGACACTAAAGAGGGTAAGCAACACATTATTTAAAGGACATGTTTACTTAAAACATAAATATATCACATGGACCCAAATTTACTCTGACCAATAATGTATTTATCGTCCATTGTGGATGTTGTGCTTATGCAGCCCTGAGAATCTCCTAACCGCCTTTTATACTTCCCTTTAAAGTGGACCTGAACTCTTGCCCAGGACAGAAGGAAAACATTGAGAAATGCACCCTGTATGTATTTAAAGAGTGTAGCCTGTCTAATTACCCCTCATCTGTGACTAATCACAACTGTAATTTGATCTTTCAGCTGTCTGTCTAGGTAGAGCAGCTAGTTTGTCAACAAGGGATGTTAACCCTATGTCTGATTCCAGGAAGTAGACACACTGCAGATCTATTTCAGGCTTTGTATCGACTGTAACAAATAAAAGTTTTTCTTTAAAGGTTATTATGACGTTGCGTATCTTTTAGAGCAGAGAGGACGTTCTGTGTTCAGAGTGTACAATGGGATTGCTGTGGGATTGCTGCTTTCTAAAAGATTTCTTTGCCTTTCCCTCCCCACTGAAAGCCCTTTCTCTTAGCAGTTGGCTGATGGTGTAATGGTTAAGGGCTCTGCCTCTGACACAGGAGACCAGGGTTCGAATCTCGGCTCTGCCTGTTCAGTAAGCCAGCACTAATTCAGTAGGAGACCTTTGGCAAGTCTCCCTTACACTGCTACTGCCAATAGAGCGCGCCCTAGTGGCTGCTGCTCTGCTCTGGCGCTTTGAGTCCGCAAGGAGAAAAGCGCAATATAAATGTTATTTGTCTTGTCTTGTCTTACCCAGTCCCACTGGTGTTGTGTGACACGCTTTTTACTCACATATCTGTCATCTATGCATAAGGTCTGGTGCCCAGGGCCGGTTCTCTCATGAAGCAAGGTGAAACATTTGCATCAGGCGCAGAGATTACAGGGGCAGCATTTTTGTACTGTGTTTACACTTACAGCATGCAGTCAGAGTAGGAATGAGACTCACAGCCAGCCAGTGTGCTATTGTGTTGAGCTGCAGCATGTCATGTGAGAACATTAATTGAAGCAGAGTAAATTTCCAGGTGCTGTGTGATCATATCAAATCGAGTGGGGGTGGGGGACACATCCTCACAAGTTTGCCTCAGGCAGCAAAAAGTCTAGAAGCGGCCCTGACAGTGGTGCCTGCAATCTGAAACTCAGTTTGTAGAGTAAAAATAGCACTATCCAGACCTGATGTGCAGATAAGAAATCACACATATATGAGCACTCATCACATACAGCCACAGAGAATATAAGTAGTAAGAGACATGAGGAGGCAGTCGGACAAGCATGCAAACCTACAACGTCACTGTAGAATGGGCAGTATGCCGTTTCCATAAGGTTGGGTGTTCCTTACAGTTCCTAAAAGCAGCAGAGTTATAATAACTGCAATATTAATCAGTGGTACTTTGGGGTTCTTTTGGCATATTTACAGTGTACAGTATACTTTAAAGTTCACATTAACAATGCTAGTAATAAAAACGTGCATGTCCATTCTTCTTCTGGTAATACAATGGGGAATCTGTCAGCAGTTTCCACTGTGATTCCTGATCACAGAAAGTTCTTCATATACTATTAATATATAACGCTGGCATCTTCCGCAACTCTTTACAGAGTATATACCGGAAGTCTTGATAATAACTGTCCCTCAGAGGAGCTCACAATCTAATCCATACCTTACCATTGGCCAAACATATTCTAGAGCCAATTTTAGGGAGTTGCCAATTATCTGTACCTTTCATTTTTTGGGGATGTGGGAGGAAATCAGTGCCTGGAGAAAACCCATGCAGGCACGGAGAGAGCATACAAACTCAGTTCTGATCTTGCCCTGGCTGGATTTCAAACTGGGGACCCAACACTGTAAGGCGAGAGTGCTATCATCTACACCACAAATGATAATTCTCCTTATCTTATATAACCTCCCTGGTGGTATAAAACGGGCCTGATTCATCCAGGGAAAATAGTTGAAAATGGTATGGATGGGTCAGACTCATCCAGCAGTTCTAAGGTAGGGTTCCGTTTTTTCGCATGAATTTTTCAAATTTGCGTTCGTATGCAAATTTTTGCATGCTCTGCAAACCTGCATTTGCACACAAATTTTAATGTGAAAAACGCGTGCAAAAAACACCCTTTCTGCTGAAAAAAAATTATTTTTGATATGATTTTGAGTTTGAACCTTTTCTTTTACTCAAAACGTATACTACACCCTCGCTTGTCTCATTTTGGTAAGTTATAGGCAAAAATTTCATGAAAATGAATTGAACGCCTTTTTGTACAGAAATCCAGCAGAAATGGAACACCAGGGAGGTTAAACACACAAGTACTAATGGGATCAGCAACACCGACTCTAATGAACTGTGCTTTCAGAGGGTTTTACTATTAAAGACAAGTTGTGGCACAATATTATTTGTAGATAGTTTATAGTAATAAATGGCCAAAAACAGGTCAATACAATTATTATGGACAGCCTAAGTTGTGGCAATAGATCCATCTGTGCAAGGCTTCTGCCCTGCGATTTTTAGAGGCAATTATCTAAAAATATGAGGTTGCCAAACCCTGTAGACACCATTAGGGGAGAGTCTGGCGCAATAATATTGGTTTCCTAGGAAATAAGAGTAGTTAAATTGCTTTCTGTATCATATCTATCATCACTGCCCTGGAGTCTATTATTCAAAAGGTCTCAGAGGAGGCAAGGTTCACTTGTACAGCCGTTCAGGTCTTTGGCAGCTTATTTTTGTATCTGATATGTTGTTTCAATGTCTATCATTATTCAGTGGCGTCATGTGGACAAGTCCTTTAATTCTGAACAATGCATCCCACAAACCCATTGAAGGCCTTATTTTCTTCTGGACCAGTTATTATCATGAGGAACTTGTAAGTTGAATGAATGTTTTTCTATGTGAACCACCTGTATATCCCCACATTTGTGTTGTCTCCAGACACTCTATTCTAATTCACTCAGACATACTGGATTGGTGCTAACATACAAGCATTTGTATGTGTACATCAGAGGTTTTATGTGTTTGCACATGTGGCAGTGTGTACACAAACGTGTCCATTTCTGTTGTGAGGAAATTAAACTGTAATTTCATTTAGGGCAAGGCCTGATGTGAGTAGGCCCATGATTTCTGTTAAAGAGGAACGGTTTGTAGTGAAAATAGCGCAATGGGTAAAATGGCTTTTACAATATTCATTTATATATTATTTAGTCAGTGTTCGCCCATTGTAAAACATTTCCTCTCCCTGATTTACGTCTTGAAATGTTTATTTTCAGAATTACATTCTGAACATCTTTATTACAGTCAGGTGACTCTGAGGAATGTTTGTTTACTGATAGCAAAGCCAGTACAAAATATGCTTAGTCTCCCAGAATGCTCTGGGGGAGGACAATTCTGCATAGCTAATCTGCCTAGGTTAAGCATCACGTAATTTAGCAGGGCTACATTTAATATACAAATATAGAGATATAAGAAGTGTTTCTGATGCCGAAACCAGGAAAAAATTACAATAAAAGTGGGTATTCTGAATAATTTACTGCATTAAGTAGAGTCCCCACAGTGCTTCTTTAAGTGTTGTGATATGCCTTATAAATAGTGTAGCAGTAGGTGGTGCCACATAGAGCAGGTCACCAAACACTACAACATTTTCATACACTTCTTATTTAACAGGCTTTCTAACTACCTTATTTAAGATAAGAAAGGCAATTGATTCAAGAGCCTATCAAATGATTGTAGATTTACTCGCCTATCAAATAATATGATATATAAAATGAAAGCTGTGTGGAGAGCAGTATTTTCTAGCACACACATGACTTCCTGTATGGTAATCATACATATGAATACTGTTCTGCCAACTGTTATTTTGCGGCTGTGCCATGACTGACACGGGGCATAAGACCATATAATACAGCTGTCTCTGCTACTGAGACATGGTACTGCAGCAAGTCTCTGGGGGCTGCAATAAGCGGCACTGACATGTCGCTAAAGGACCTCCAGGGAGGAAGTGACATGGCAACTGATTAATTTTCAGCTACAGAAAGCCGACTGGCAATGGTTTTCTTAGAATACACTGAAGCTAGACATATGAATGTGATATTTAAGGCTGTTATCCTGTTATCCACCAAATGCAATTTTACTGCACTTTCCAACCGCATGCAAATTGCAAAACACTTTTTTACCAATTGCAATGCGATTTTGGCTGATCTCTAAAATCCTCCATGCTGCATTTTCTCTGCGTTTTTCTCTTTGCGTTCCAAGCATTCAGTGAAAATCTCATCAAAATTTCATCAAAATCGCAACTGTGTTTTGCGATTTGTAGTGGTAAACAGACCTTATCTAATGAGGTCAACAACAGATATTTCCCTGATAAAAAAAATTAATCTGGAAACACTTCCTCTCTGCTTTAAAAAATAAGATAAAACATTTCTTTGTTACAGCCCACAGAACTCCTGCGGTAAATCTGCAATGCTTCTACTTCCTGCTTTCATGAAAGCAGACATAGGGTTAACATCCTGTGTTTACAAATTAGCTGAGGCTGCCAAGATTTCTGAGAGCTCAAATTACAATTGTGATTACTTGCAGCTGAGGGGGAATTAGACAGAATCATCACTCTAAACACAAACAGGGTGAATTAATCTGTGTTTTCCTTATGTCCCGTGCATGAGTTCAGGTCCACTTTAAAGCGGATCCGAGATCAAAAACTAACTATAACAAGTAACTTATATATCTTATCTAAAGTTTAGATAGTTTACACAGCACATCTAGCTGCAAACAGCTTCAACCGTTTATGATTATTTATTCCAGTGATACAATGAGGGCAGCCATGCTCTGTTTGTCACATTGTCACAGGCTGAGGGCTGGAGATGCTCTCAGCTTGCCGATGTGTGAATTCAGTCCACTGTCCTCCTCCCTCCTCCCCTCTGCCTCTGAAATTAATGGCTAGTAACCTCCTCCTCCTCCTGCCCAGACTGAGCTCCCATAAGCCCTTGCTACAGTGCCAAGGCACAAAAGGAGCTGTGGGCAAGGCGTGTTTAGTTTATAGGGAATTAGAGTATTAAAACAAAAACAAAAAAAAAGTATTTGGCTTGAGGAATGCCCTATAAACTATATGAAAGGAACACAATTATGCAACAAGTAAAAGTTTATCTCGGATCCACTTTAAGTTTGCTGCTGCTTGAATTTCCATAATCTGCTCTCTGTATATTGTTTTGAAAATTGAAGATATGAGAAACAATATTGCACAGAACCAGTGACAAATGATTAAGGTCCTTTAGGACATTTCACGTAAAACCAGATTATCATTGACAATATAAAGGCTAAATATAAATGCTATTGCCAATCAGCCATATGGTAGTCAGCTGGTAGCAGGTGTTTATGAAACCATCATAACCACTTATAAACACAGCCACCTTCGTTTAGACATTTGACACTGAAATGTCAGATCTTTAATAAATGGTCATCAGTGTATATACTGCACTTCTGTGTAGCACAGCTTCTGGTGAGAGGAGATAAGGAGGCATAGAATATAATAAACACACACACACAAACACACACACACACACACACACACACACAAACACCCCCTAGATCTAGTGATGAATCTTCAAAACCAAAACAAAATTAACACTGGAAGGAAGGTCTCAATAGTTACTGCAATGAGAGAATGATATTTGCATGGGGTTTGTATGTTCTCTCAAGTTTGCATAAGCTGCCACCAGGTGCTTTAATTTTTTTCCCACACTCCAAAAGCATAAGTAGGTTAAAGGGAACCTGAGATGAGAGGGATATGGAGGCTGACATGTTTATTTCCTTTTAAATAATGCAGATTGCCTCCTGATCCTCTGCCTCTAATACTTTAAGCCATAGACCCTGAACAAGCACGCAGTGCAGATGTCAGTGACAAATCTGACAAGTGTAGCTGCATGCTTGTTTCGGGTGTGATTTAGACTTTACTGATTAGAAAGATAAGCAGCACTGCCAGACAACTGGTATTATTTAAAAGGAAATAAATAGGGCAGCTTTCAGAGGTCTCACATCTTGAGTTCCTTTTAATTGTCTTCTCCCAAAATGATGGAGCATTTAGAATTGAGAATTTGACTATTTTCTCCATCGAACATTGCGAGAAGAACTGTATAAATATTGTATCTATTACTATTTTCTCCATTGTCATGTGCAGGTTAACCACTGAAAGGAAGAATGAGTCTGATTAGCGTCAGTAGCATTCTGACCAGTGCTGGACAAATAAACAAGAAAGGCCAGAACAACAGGACATTTTCAAAACCACTGACATCAATCAGAGAAAAACTCAAAAGCTGCTGTTTTTTGTGATCCTCGACTGCCTGACTCCTGAGATGGGTCCACCCCTGGACAATCCTTCTTCATGCAATACCAACAGAATAGAATTTTCACTTTATTTTAGATCTTTTTTTAAAAAACAAAATCTCTGAAATTCCTCTGTGCAGTGTGCACAAGCGCTTGTGTGAATGGCAGTCGTGCATTCCCAGTGTGGTTGTGCTCGTACACGGCCGCTATCCCAACCAGAAGATAGCGATGAAGCCATCGGTGGATCAGTGGCATGTAGTAGGACCCCCGGAAGCCTCTGGACTATACATAGGCTTCCCACTACTGAGGTATGTATCTATTGTTTTTAAATGCACTGATTTCTGTAAGGCAAACCCGAAGACAAAAAAATGTGATACCTACCACTGAAGAGGGAAGGTTCTGAATGCTCTAGAGGCTTCTCCGATCTTCCAAGACCCCTCCGCCGCCAGCCTGGACCCTCTTCCTCTTCGCAGCCGTGCTCCCCTCAATGTACGAGCGCAGCCGCACTGCACAGGTGCCAGTAGGGTTTGCGCCAGCACAGTAGCATAGAGCCGATCATGCACAGAGGGAAAGCCATGCACGAGCCGCTCCGTGCTGCTGCACAGGCCGTACTTTGCACCTGCACACCGCGCTTGTACACAGAGTGTGGCCACGAGAGCCATATCTGACATTAGTGTTGAATATTTTCCAGGGGTCCAGCGCAGGAACAGAGGGCCATAAGGAGATCAGGGAAGCCTCTGGACTATGCGGAGGCTTCCCTCTACTGTGGTAAGCAGGGCTGTGGAGTCAGTCATTTTTGGTTGCCTGGAGTCTGAGTTGGTGGTTTCATAAACTGAGGTGTCGGAGCTGGAGTCAGATGATTTTTGTACCCACTCCATAGCCCTACAAGGGCCAAAGCAATTTTGTGTACCTGGATTTGGAGTCGAAAATTTCATAAACTGAGGAGTCGAAATAGGAGTCGGATCATTTTTGTACTGACTCCGCAGCCCTGGCTGTGGTTTTTTTTATTATTTGCTTCAAGAATGCTTTAAAGATTTCACTCTGCTGCTAGCTGGCTATAGGGGTAGCAGGAGGCGAAAGTTTTCACTGGTCATAACAATGTATATATTTGCATCTCCCAGATTAACTTATATAAACAAGGAAGTGATAACACAGCTATATGTACAAATACCAGCCTGACAGGTCTGACTAAATAAATCTCATATCCGCACTTGCAGCACTACTATTAACTAGATGAAATTTCACCTGAACCTGTGAATGCACCTCGTACAAATACTGTAATATACACAAGTTTACACAGGAAACCCGACCTGGATAATACAGAAAATAGCCGTGTACCACTTAGTGCAGGGAAAGTGGACCTAACCTCATGTTAAAACAAACACAAAGCAATGAAGATTATGATAAATGCCACAAAGCAACTGATAGGCATGAGCTTCTGGAATGCATTGTTCTCCACAGTACAGAAACTGAAGAGGGACAATCCTCCTCCACAGCTACCATCACCATGGAAATCTTCAGAGCAAAGACCCTAATCCAGAATGCAGGCAACCTCACAATGCCCTTTCACTTGCATTGTATGGTACCCCCCACCCCACCCCCACCCAGTAGAGCAGGGAGGATGACAAAGGAAAGATTACATTTTACATTAATTGCTTCTTCTCTCCCAGACTAGGAAAAGCACCAGAGAATGCCTTCCTGCTACCAATTCTGAAATATGGAATTTAGTGAAAGGTATTCATTTTATTTTTTTGCATAAAATGACAAAATATTTTGCAATGATGCGGAAAACGGTAACACCCTCCCGAACGGGAGCTTTAAAAATAAGCATATATCACTCTGAGGAATGCTTGTACAGTGTGTGAGTGATTTCTCAGAGCTTGGCAATGACAGGAAGAAGTCTCAGCCAAAGTCTTACAAATCTTTAATCCTGACTCAGGTTCGCAGGGGGCTGTCATTGTGCTGTATGAAAATGGGTGGATCTTGTTCTAAACATACATCTATCCAGAATTGGTTCACATGCAGGCAATCCCATCACATGCAGGCAATCACATCACATGCAGGTAATCACCCAGCTGAGGTACAGAAACGCTCAGATCGGTCAACCATTTCTGTCCTTACTGTAAAGAGTATACTAGGAAGAAAGATTTCTACATTATTTTTATTTACTGTATTTATAAAGCGCCACCATATTACGCAGCGCTGGACATTAATTTAGGTTACAGACAATATTTAGGGGTGACATACAGCAATATGACAATACAGGAATACATGCAAACTAGACCACGCAGCACAGTATGAGTGCAAGGCAATGCTTAGTCAGTCACTGGAGGGGAGCATGGAGATGAGGCAAGTTAGGTTCACTCAAATGCATAGAATGGGTGCACAGTAATGGAGGTGCATGATCAGGTAGGACACAAAAGGAGGAGGACCCTGCCCAAAGGCTTACATCTGAAATGGTTAGGTTTGGTAAGTACACAAGATATCAAGGTGGCCATTAACAATATAATTCTTCAGATGATCAATCGTCTGATTCGATTGTAATATCAGTCAGAAACAAACGTTCGGGCCCACTAACAGAAGGAAAGCTGCTATGCAGTTCGATCAGATTGATGGCATTGAATCAATTTCATCAATCTGATGGAACTGCGCAGTAGCTTTCTTTCCGTTAGTGGACCACGAATGATCTTTTCCGACCAATACTCCGACTGAATACGACAATCGATCGTCCGCAAAGTTGTATAGTTAATGGCCAACTTAACTCCGCTTCTGATCACCAGCAGAAATTTTTATTTATATAACGCTGACATCTTCTGCAGCACTTTTCATAGTGTATTTATCCTCTTAGGGTCTCAATCTCATCCCCGCTGTGGTCACATTTCTATAATAGTCTACAGTCATTGAAAGCCAATGAATTCATCTACATGGTTTTGGGATGAGGGAGGAAACTGAAGTGCCCAGAGGAAACCCACGCATATACAAAAGAGAAAGATAATTTCTCTGGAATATCTGCCTCAAATCTGAATATGGGGCCCAATCCAATTCACTTTTTCTCCTTAGTTTTCTCCTAGGTGATAATTTTTCATCTTCTGTTTAACCACTTAAGGACCGCCCCCAGCCGATGGGCGGCGGCAAAGTCCGGGCCCAAACGACCGCAATACGCCCATCGGCGGGGGCGGCTGCGGGAGTGGTTATGCGGCGATCGCGTCATTCGTGACGCGATCAGCCGCCGGGGACTGGCTCCGCCCACCGCTCGTAGTAACCCGCCGGCCGTTCGGAAGCGCCGGCGGGTTACTAGCACCCGGATCGCCGCACTTACATTGTATAATAGGCTTTGTAATGTATACAAAGCCTATTATACTGGCTGCCTCCTGCCCTGGTGGTCCCAGTGTCCGAGGGACCACCAGGGCAGGCTGCAGCCACCCTAGTCTGCACCCAAGCACACTGATTTCCCTCCCCCTGCCCCCTGATCGCCCACAGCACCCCTCAGACCCCCCCCTGCCCACCCCCCAGACCACTGTTTGCACCCAGTCACCCCCCTAATCACCCATCAATCACTCCCTGTCACTATCTGTCAACGCTATTTTTTTTTTATCCCCCCCCCTGCCCACTGCCCCCTTCTGATCACCCCCCCACCCCTCAGATTCTCCCCAGACCCCCCCCAGACCCCTCCCCCCGTGTACTGTATGCATCTATCCCCCCTGATCACCTGTCAATCACCTGTCAATCACCCGTCAATCACCAGTCAATCACCCCCTGTCTCTGCTACCCATCAATCAGCCCCTAACCTGCCCCTTGCGGGCAATCTGATCACCCACCCACACCAATAGATCGCCCGCAGATCCGACATCAGATCACCTCCCAAATCCATTGTTTACATCTATTCTCTCCTCTAAACACCCACTAATTACCCATCAATCACCTATCAATCACCCCCTATCACCACCTGTCACTGTTACCCATCAGATTAGACCCTAATCTACCCCTTGCGGGCACCCAATCACCCGCCCACACGCTCAGATTGCCCTCAGACCCCCCTTTATCAATTCGCCAGTGCAATATTTACATCTGTTATTCCCTGTAATAACCCACTGATCACCTGTCAATCACCTATCAATCACCCCCTGTCACTGCCACCCATCAATCACCCCCTGTCACTGCCACCCATCAATCAGCCCCTAACCTGCCCCTTGCGGGCAATCTGATCACCCACCCACACCAATAGATCGCCCGCAGATCCGACATCAGATCACCTCCCAAATCCATTGTTTACATCTATTCTCTCCTCTAAACACCCACTAATTACCCATCAATCACCTATCAATCACCCCCTATCACCACCTGTCACTGTTACCCATCAGATTAGACCCTAATCTACCCCTTGCGGGCACCCAATCACCCGCCCACATGCTCAGATTGCCCTCAGACCCCCCTTTATCAATTCGCCAGTGCAATATTTACATCTGTTATTCCCTGTAATAACCCACTGATCACCTGTCAATCACCTATCAATCACCCCCTGTCACTGCCACCCATCAATCACCCCCTGTCACTGCCACCCATCAATCAGCCCCTAACCTGCCCCTTGCGGGCAATCTGATCACCCACCCACACCAATAGATCGCCCGCAGATCCGACATCAGATCACCTCCCAAGTGCAGTGTTTACATCTCTTCTCTCCTCTAAACACCCACTAATTACCCATCAATCACCCCCTATCACCACCTGTCACGGTTACCCATCAGATTAGACCCTAATCTGCCCCTTGCGGGCACCCAATCACCCGCCCACACCTCAGAACGTCCTCAGACCCCAGCCCTGATCACCTCGCTAGTGCATTGCTTGCATCTATTTCCCTCCTCTAATCACACCTTGAGACACCCATCAATCACCTCCTGTCACCCCCTAGCACACCTACCCATCAGATCAGGCCCTAATTTGCCCCGTGTGGGCTCCTGATCACTCGGCCAAACCCTCAGGTCCCCCTCAGACCCCCTTCCGATCACCTCCCCAGTGCATTGATTGCATCTATTTTCCCCTCTAACCGCCCCCTGAGACACCCTATCAATCACCTCCTGTCACCCCCTAGCACTCCTATCCATCAGATCAGGCCCAAAACATCCTGTCATCTAAGAGGCCACCCTGCTTATGACCGGTTCCACAAAATTTGCCCCCTCATAGACCACCTGTCATCAAAATTTGCAGATGCTTATACCCCTGATCAGTCATTTTGAGAAATTTGGTTTCCAGACTACTCACAGTTTTGGGCCCGTAAAATGCCAGGGCAGTATAGGAACCCCACAAGTGACCCCATTTTAGAAAGAAGACACCCCAAGGTATTCTGTTAGGTGTATGATGAGTTCATAGAAGATTTTATTTTTTGTCACAAGTTAGCGGAAATTGATATGTATTGTTTTTTTTTTCACAAAGTGTCATTTTCCGCTAACTTGTGACAAAAAAAAAAATCTTCTATGAACTCACCATACTCCTAACAGAATACCTTGGGGTGTCTTCTTTCTAAAATGGGGTCACTTGTGGGGTTCCTATACTGCCCTGGCATTTAAGGGGCCCTAAACCGTGAGCAGTAGTCTAGAATCCAAAGGCCTCAAAATGACCTGTGAATAGGACGTTAGGCCCCTTAGCGCACCTAGGTTGCAAAAAAGTGTCACACATGTGGTATCGCCGTACTCAGAAGAAGTAGTATATTGTGTTTTGGGGTGTATTTTTACACATACCCATGCTGGATGGGAGAAATCTCTCTGTAAAAGGACAATTGTGTGTAAAAAAAAATCAAACAATTGTCATTTACAGAGATATTTCTCCCACCCAGCATGGGTATGTGTAAAAATACACCCCAAAACACATTATACTACTTCTCCTGAGTACGGCGGTACCACATGTGTGGCACTTTTTTGCACCCTAAGTGCGCTAAGAGGCCCAAAGTCCAATGAGTACCTTTAGGATTTCACAGGTCATTTTGCGACATTTGGTTTCAAGACTACTCCTCACGGTTTAGGGCCCCTAAAATGCCAGGGCAGTATAGGAACCCCACAAATGACCCCATTTTAGAAAGAAGACACCCCAAGGTATTCCGTTAGGAGTATGGTGAGTTCATAGAAGATTTTATTTTTTGTCATAAGTTAGCGGAAAATGACACTTTGTGAAATAAAACAATTAAAATCAATTTCCGCTAACTTGTGACAAAAAAAAAAAAAATCTTCTATGAACTCACCATCCTCCTAACGGAATACCTTGGGGTGTCTTCTTTCTAAAATGGGGTAATTTGTGGGGTTCCTATACTGTCCTGGCATTTTAGGGGCCCTAAACCGCGAGGAGTAGTCTTGAAACGAAATTTCTCAAAATGACCTGTGAAATCCTAAAGGTACTCATGGAACTTTGGGCCCCTTAGCGCAGTTAGGGTGCAAAAAAGTGCCACACATGTGGTATCGCCGTACTCAGGAGAAGTAGTATAATGTGTTTTGGGGTGTATTTTTCCACATACCCATGCTGAGTGGCAGAAATATCTCTATAAATAGACAATTGTGTGTAAAAAAAATAAAACAATTGTCATTTATGGAGATATTTCTCCCACCCAGCATGGGTATGTGTAAAAATACACCCCAAAACACATTATACTACTTCTCCTGAGTACGGCAATACCACATGTGTGGCACTTTTTTGCAGCCTAACTGCGCTAAGGGGCCAAAAGTCCAATGAGCATCTTTAGGCTTTACAGGGGTGCTTACAATTAGGCACCCCCCAAAATGCCAGGACAGTGAACACACCCCACAAATGACCCCATTTTGGAAAGTAGACACTTCAAGGTATTCAGAGAGGAGCATAGTGAGTCCGTGGCAGATTTCATTTTTTTTTGTTGCAAGTTAGAAGAAATGGAAACTTTTTTTTTTTCTTTTTTTGTCAGAAAGTGTCATTTTCCGCTAACTTGTGACAAAAAATAAAATCTTCTATGAACTCACCATGCCTCTCACTGAATACTTTGGGATGTCTTCTTTCCAAAATGGGGTCATTTGGGGGGTATTTGTACTATCCTGGAATTTTAGCCCCTCATGAAACCTGACAGGTGCGCAGAAAAGTCAGAGATGCTTGAAAATGGGAAAATTCACTTTTGGCACCATAGTTTGTAAACGCTATAACTTTTACCCAAACCAATAAATATACACTGAATGGGTTTTTTTTTATCAAAAACATGTTTGTCCACATTTTTCGCGCTGCATGTATACAGAAATTTTACTTTATTTGAAAAATGTCAGCACAGAAAGTTAAAAAAATCATTTTTTTGCCAAAATTCATGTCTTTTTTGATGAATATAATAAAAAGTAAAAATCGCAGGAGCAATCAAATAGCATCAAAAGAAAGCTTTATTAGTGACAAGAAAAGGAGGTAAAATTCATTTAGGTGGTAGGTTGTATGACCGAGCAATAAACCGTGAAAGCTGCAGTGGTCTGAATGGAAAAAAAGTGCCTGGTCCTTAAGGGGTAGAAAGACTGTGGTCCTGAAGTGGTTAAATAAAGTTTTGCACTCGGCAATCGAAAAAGTAACAAAAAAGTACTGTATATTCTGGCGTATAAGACTACTTTTTAACACTTGAAAATCTTCTGAAAAGTTGGGGGTCGTCTTATACGCCGGGTGTCATTGATGACGGGTGATACGCCCTATCCTGTTACCGCCTATCAGATCTCACTGCTGAGGACTGTAGTGAAGCGGCGCAGGCCCATATGTGCAAGATTTGAGAGGCAGAGAAGGAGGTAAATAGGATACAAGGGTGGGCCAGACAGGTGAAAAAGGTGTGTTTTATGGGCTCAGTGCTATCTATTCTTCCATACTGCTCTGATAGACCGGTAGACAAGAGAGCTGACCAATCCACGTAGGGAGAGGGAGAGTTGACCAATCTAACCAGTCAATTGACTATATACTGTTATATACTGGGTAACACATACAGTACAGCACCAGAATATGTCCATATTTAGCACCAGTATATCGTGTTTTTTTTTTTATTTTAATGTGGTGTACGTTGGAAGAGGGGTAGTCTTATACGGCGAGTATATCCCAAACTCTATATTTTAACTGTAAAAGTTGGGGGTCATCTTATACGCCCAGTCGTCTTATACGCCGGAATATACGTGAAAAAGTACTGTTAAAATTATTTTTTTTCTTGCTAGCTGGTGGCTTAAAAGGCATTTTACTTATGGATCAGGCCCATTGCTTCTATTCAGCTTCACCAACACAGAAACATCTGGAAGGGTGAACTAGGTTCAAACCAAAAGGGAAACAAAGTGAATTGCCAAACAAAATCGATGTATACTATGTAATAGCTTAGCTCAGATGTTACATTTTGTCATATACTGTATATATATATATATATATATATATATATATATATATATATATATATATATATATATCGAGAAAGAGAGAGAGATAAAGAGAAATCCTGTATATTTGCCACTAAATATGATAAGAAACAGCCAAGTTGAGATGAGGGAGGAAGTAGTAGGCTCTATGTGTGGGGCAACTGCTGCTGGGACTACCTCATCCTGCTATTTAGACTACAAGGGAGCAGGCACAGACTGATTTTTCTGAGAAGCTTGCAGCTTGTAGCACAGACAGTGTGATGTACAGGACATGGCCGGTGTCTAAGCTACTAACCAGGTACTTTAAATGTGACTTATCTGACATATAATATAAGAGTTGTTGCTACACAGATAAAATATTATTTTATTATAAGATATTACTTTTTTACCTACTTTTCAGTCATTTCTGAATTGTTAAGTGTTGAAAAGTTGTATTTTAGATATGAAAGTTATTTCCTGGGCAAAAACTCAGGAGAAAAAGTTGATTGGATAAGGGTGTAAGTGCCTACAAAGAGCTAGGGAGACATTTGTGTCTGGGGTGAAGCTTTAATGCACACGCTGCTTGTTCACAGACAAGATGAAAATGATTAAATGGATCTGCTTTCCCCCGGATACAGCACTAAGGAAGCCTACTAAAAAAAACAACAAAGAGATAGACGGTGCTCCCTTGTATGAACCTGTGATTCACTCAGCAATAAGACGGAATCCACTAAATAGGGGTGAGTGCTTTATAGGGACTCATTTTCATTGCTGAGTGAATCACAGGTTCATACGCAAGAGCACCCTTCATCTCTTTGTTGCTATTTTCTAATGACGCACAGCATTATGGGAATGTATGCCACATCATAGCCCTTATAAGGAAGCATACATAGTTAGCACTAATCAGAAAGCAGGCATTATTAGCACAATGATTTAATGATAATGTGGCTCATTACATAAGATTTTCACAGGTTGACCAAAGGCCAACCAATGAGGGACAAAGGAGTTTTTTTCACAGGGGACAACAGCAGCTTCAAAGGATAGTAATTAAGCCCTAGGTAGGGTGGGGCTTTCTGGGAATATAAAAATATAAAAAACTGCTGATCCATAAATATCAAACTCGGGTGGAGTAAACTTTTCAATAATTTCAAGGACACGGAAGAGGAAGGACTTCTATGCTGAGGTTAAAAGTACCTCTATCACTAGTTCAAAGCAAACTAGAAGTGAGAACATTTACTACAAGTTTCTGAGTAGAGGGAAGGCAGTATAGAGCCTTCCCGTTCCCCTGGCTGGTCTGTCGTCTCGAGCTGTGGTAAGGCTGTTTAACCCAACATCTCTTTGTAACTACTCATATCCCTGGGTAGTTTACAGGATGGGTGCATCGATACTGTACATATGCTCACTGCTCAGTGGCGATGTACTCCTCCTTAGAACTATTCAGGGACACAATTCATTCCGAAAAGCTGTTTGATCGAGCAGATCGAACAGCTTTACTGCCGGAAAGCACTGGAACGGCTGGCCTGGTGAAGGAACGTGAAGGCTCTATACCATACATGCCAGTGGTATATTCCCGGTGGTGTTGATCCAATTGTCTTGTAAGGGTTTTTCACCTTCCTCTGGATCAACAGGGATATGTGAGGGTGCAGGCTGGTGTTGTTCTGTATTTTCTGGTTGAACTCGATGGACGTATGTCTTTTTTCAGAGATGTATATTTTTTTGTAACTATGCCAAATCTGGCCTGCAGAGCCACCAAAAACCATAAGTTGTTTACCCACTTAACATTATGTCTGGCCCACTCTAGACCACCAGGGAAGCTATATTGGAGGTGAAGCCCTAGATTCTGGGAATCTACTCCAGGGAAGCCATACTGTATGTAGGAGTGAGGATAAAAGCACTAGACACCAAGGATAGTATAGGGGAGGGAGGGGCAGTCATTAGACATTGATGTTGGCCCACGACTTGGTCCCAGTGTTCAATTTCAGCGTACTTTGCAATTGAGTTCGACACCCCTGATCTATACTACAGGGAACGATATAAGAGAGGGACTATAAGAGAGGGGCCACTAGACATCAGGGAACTGGGGGGTTTAGACACTAGAGAACTGTATTGGCAATGGTGGGGGCCACTAGATATTGAGGCTGGGCCGTGACTTAGTCCCAGTGTTCAATTTCTCTGCCCACTTTGTATTTCTGTGTAACACACCTGCTCTATACTATCCAGAGCCTTGTCTCTACTCAGGTAAGTATCAAGTATAAAGTGAGTTTTCTCATTTCAGGTTTGCTTTAAGGTACTTATACTATTGACAGGGCTTAAAACGGCAAAAAAAGTGACTTCATTGGCATCTATGTTCAGTGTAATCTACGGCCACAGGAACCAAACTAAAGAAAAGCTTGGGCCATATTGCATCCACAGCATTATACATAGAAAATACAACAATATTACCTAGCTATTCCTCCATCATTATTTGAAAAGATTGATAAATGGGTTACTGCATCAAATTCAGGTTACTGCAATCTTTAAAAATGCAAACTCATGAAAAATGCAAACGCATGCAATTTTTGTACCGAAGAAAAAAAAAAGCAGGATATATATTAAAATGTAATGCTGATTATTGTGCAAGGCATGTTCAATGTTTACTTTGGGTCAGCCGATAAGGTAGCGTCCATTACCGCTGCTCCTACATCCAGTTCTTCATTACTTTTGCACAGGGGGGCCTGAGAGCGCCAAGAAGGGCGCACAGAGGCATAGCCTTCAAATGGGAACTTGCCTCTGCGTCCCTTTTTTTACAATTAAAACCACCCCAGGTACACTTTAAGTACTTATACTAATGACAATTTTGTTTTAATTAAAACAATTAAACTTAATTAATTTAAATGTCATTAATAATGATGATCAAAAAATTTACTTGCATGCTAATTTAGCTCCACCCATAAGGCAGAATTTAGGATTGATGAACTACAGCTTTTAGCAACTGATCTAGAAGCTGTGTTTGGTGAATTGGTGGATGCAAATCCCACCCCCTTTCCCAGTATGGTGAACCTTATTTGCATGTCAGGAACATTTTTGGGTCTTAATTATCTGTTACATTAGACTAGTTCCATATTGCTATCCGCTGATAGTACACACAGCCAGACCACCTATACTCAAGAGGCAGCTTCATGTATTTGCAGATGCCACAAAAAATCAACACGCTCAAACACTGTTAATGGCTATAGATTTACACTTCTGAAATGCAGTGGGACTTACAAATAAAATAGGTGTAGTTGCCCTGTTCACAGAAACCAGTTGCTGTGCCTGCTAAGAAGATAGATTAAAGCAAACATCTGAGTGATTGTTGTGGACAATGTAACTACTTTCCCCTTACAGTACTGTTAGGAAATGGGCAACACAGTTATTTTCAGGGTGGACTGTAACAGAAAGGTGAGAGCAATTCTAACCCTCATTGGAGCGAAATAGCTCATTTATCTCTGTATATTACAAGTAAACGGGGTACAACTGCAGACTGCGGAAACAGGGACAAAGGGATATTGTTCCAAAAGGCAAAAACTGACTCACAAATTGATGAGACAGTGGTAAGCAATTTCACTGGACTGACTGCAGATTCAGAGAGAACATATGTTTAAAAGCCCCCCACCAGAGCTGGTAACTCTTTAATCTCCCTGCCTTTACGATTAATTCCAGATTCAGGGTCTAAAAGCCATGCAATTTTTTCATAAGCTTTTAGACCATAAAAAGAAAAAAAAAACATACCACAGAGAGATCTACAGCAGCTCCTGTATATAACTCACTCAGGCTCGAGAATCGGGATTACTGAACTGAGCTGCGGATTTCCGTCCCGAGCCTGACTCGGGATTACTGCTAAGGAGGTTAAATTATACTTCAGAATTGAAACCTTGTACCTTGAAATTCTCTAAAAACAT
Source organism: Hyperolius riggenbachi (assembly GCF_040937935.1). Lineage (NCBI taxonomy): Eukaryota > Metazoa > Chordata > Amphibia > Anura > Hyperoliidae > Hyperolius > Hyperolius riggenbachi. The sequence goes on from NC_090650.1 coordinate 327,078,794, forward strand.
AAGAATCTGTCTATTGATCGAAGATTGATCAAAAAGTAATGTTAACTAATTGTGTAGGCAATAGTGAGCATGTACTCAGACGTGGGTAGCAGGGATAAGGTGCGTACACACCCACAATTTCTGTCACCCACAAGGATTGGGGCTTGATCCCTTGGATGACATTTCAGGGCCAGGTTCTGTACAGATGCATTGTTACCCTAGAGCCCAGTGACATGTACTGTTACTATGGAGAGATGTGGAGGGCACGGCGCATAACACAGCAGCATGAGGTGGGCAGGGTGAATAGGAGAGTAATTGGGTTGGCCTGCCAATGCCAATCTAGATCTCTTGGTGGCAGGTAAGAGATGATCAGCATATCAGCATGTAGTGATGGTCATGTCTAGGAGAACTCGTGGAGGAGCATTTGATTTGTTTGATCAGCAGGTAGATTTGAAAAGCTTGGATTTGCTGTGATCACATCCTGCTTCAGCACATGATCTAGACTAGCAAATCAGAGACTTACATATCTATCACCTGACCAAACTGATCACATGCTTCTCCATGAGTTCTCCTGGACATGACTATCACTACTAACCTGTGTAGAAGGTGTCAGCTGCTGTAAATCTGTTAGCGTTCTTATACCTAGGTTTGGTTAAGATAATACATAAGGCTTTGATTAATAATGCAATAAAAATGCATTACAGATTTTAGCTCTGTCTCATCATAATAGCTAATCGTTACCATTGTTTACATTAAAAAATAACTCATCACCAATTATTCTACTTGCTGATGTTTTGATAAGATTGATTAATACAGATAACAAGAGAGGTAATTCATAAGGGAAAAGGAAGTAAAGAAAAAAGAATAAGCTGTAGTTGGAATATTTTAAAATTATGCATTGTAGCTTGTTTACTATCAGCCTACTGAAGGTGGCATTCTCATATCGTAAAACGGAAACAAAACAAGTACATTGGATTATTGATCTGGGCCACAATTTCAGACATTTTCAGTGCACTTATACTTGCAAGAGCTGTGTCCCTGGTTCAAATCTGGACCAGACAACCAGACACTATCTGCATCGAATTTATATGTTCTCCCTGTTTTTATGTTGGTTTCCTCCCACATACTAAAAACATGCAGATTGTTGGTTTTGGTCTAAAGGTGGCCACACCCACAATTTCCCTTTTTTTTCCAATAAAACTTGATTGGGAGTGACAGCAATTGCTGTTACATTTTTCAGATCATTGAATGGTATAGGATAGATAGTCAATTCCGGGATGTATAGTCTTAAGAAAATTTTTCAAAGGAAAACAAACAAAGACAGAACATTTATATCGCGCTTTTCTCCTGTCGGACTCAAAGCGCCAGAGCTGCAGCCACTAGGATACACTCTATAGGCAGGAGCAGTGTTAGGGAGACTTGCCCAAGGTCTCCTACTGAATAGTTTCTGGCTTACTGAACAGGCAGAGCCGAGATTCGAACCCAGGTCTCCTGTGTCATTACACTATCCAGCCACTGGATACATGTGTGGTATATTGGTCAGATTTTTCAAATTAGGAAAATTGATTGTACTTTTTGAATTCAACAGAAATATTAAAAAATTGCATTGTGTGTGGCCACTCTTAGAGTATGATGGAGATATGACCATGGTAGGGATTGGATTGTGAGCTCCTACATGGCACAGTCAGTCCACAAGTCTATGGGCCTTATTAAATTAATTATTTCCTAGGTGATATTTTCACATTATAAATAAAATGCCTTTGAGGCCACCAGCAAGCAAGAAAATACACAGGATCATTTTGCCAGTACTTTTTCACATACTTTTTTGGTACTTTTTCAATTGCGAAGTGCTAAAGTTATTTGAAACAGAAGATGAAAAACTTAGAGACCATTATTCAACACAATTTTTCTCCAAAGTTATTTTTCTAGAGGATATTTTCACATCTCGTCAATAAAATGCCTCTTAAGCCATCAGCAAGTAAGAAAAACTCAGAATGCCGGTAAATCTGATATTTACACTAAGAAATGACTCATTCCTAGCTCTTATTACATTTCTCTTACTTAGCGCTTGATTCACTTCGTGATAACTCAAATATCACACCCTATCAAAGATCACACCTTGTAAAAAGATATCACACCTTTTGAAAAGATATCACACCTTTTGAAAAGATCACACCGTATGAAAAGATATCACATCTTATGAAAAGATATCACACCTTATCAAAGTTAACACGCCTTATCACAGTAGCATAGCGAGTGCTATGAACTTATGCCTGCTAATTGGCAATGGCACTCGTCCTGCCCTGAGCCCCTGCGGGTTCCTAGCGATCGCTAAGCTACTCTGATAAGGCGTGTTCACTTTGATAAGGTGTGATATCTTTGATGAGGTGTGATATCTTTTTATAAGGGGTGATATCTTTTCATAAGGTGTGATATTTGAGTTATCATGGTTTAGCGAATAAAGCCTTAGTGTTTGCTGAAGTACTAACAGCATCTGCACAGGGGGAGGCAACCAGGAATCATCATACACTGTAGCTAGTTTAATATCAGTATAAGTGTAAAACCTGCATATTGAAAGTGACATGTCAGCATTGAAAAATAGGACTTGAACATTAATAATATAAGTATTACTGCATTATTGTGCATGTTCTCCCTTTAAGACATTCCAAGCACACTAATATAATCATATATTCACCAATTCCTTATAAGAATAATTTTATTCTAGGTAAACATAATTGTGCTTGAAGCTTCCAATCAAATACAAGGGAATTGGAATTTCCTTTGAATTAATTGGATGCCTAAAATAAACATGGTCTTGCTGTCAGTCGTTACAATGCTTCCTTTAGTAACTCATCCCCCTCCCCCCAAGTTCAGCTTTCCTCCATTGCTGGATGAAAACTGTTTCTCAAATCCAAGAAAATAAAACTGCATTGATTTTTTTTCCTTGTGCAAAGTGATGTATTGCTGTCATTAGAAAAGTCAATTAGAAGGCATGCTCTATATTTATATAATCCTAGTACTGTGTATAATGAAATACTGCAGAAATAACCCCTTGTGCAAGCAGACAAGCTTTTCACAAGCACATGTAAATGCGCAATGATTTACCTACAGAAAAGTCTGACCATGAGATCAGACAAGGGCTTCTGTTCTGAATTGTCTCAAGCAGATCAGCTTCTTCTACTGCTGTGTGGGAGAGGGAGAAGGACAATGAAGCTGACTGCAAGGGAACAATATAGATAGTCAATGCATCCTTCAGACTCTTTCATAAATGAGGACCACTGGGACAGATTAACAACAAAGGATAAATAGAAAAGGAAAAATAGGATTATTGTCCCAAGCAGTTTCCGTATACCCTGTACCTGGGAAGAAAAAAACTCATCACAATTTGACCGGTTGCTTTAGTAGCTGTGAATACAAATTAATATAGAATTCAAGACCAATATAGAATTATGCAATCTGTTACAACGAGGATGTGAACAGGCCCATAGAATTGTATGGGCTGTGAATTGAAATGCAGAATTATTCTGCAATGCAACTGATGCACTGTGAAAAGACCCTCAAAGTTAGATACTTACCTAAGTAGTGGAAGCCTATAGATGGTCCAGAAGATTCACAGATTCAGTTTATTGCTTCTGCTTGGGACCCTCTTTTTCTTCATGGTCGCACTCTCCTTGGAGTACAAGCACAACCGTACTGCTCATGTGTGAGTGGGATCTACACTTGCCCAATAGCACAAATTCACTCATATACGGAGGAAAAGGCCATGTCCATGCATAACCGAGCATGCCCACTATGGATGCGCTCACACATTGACTGGAGTATGGCCACAAGTGCATATTCAACAAGCCCTTAGCAAATTTGTTCAGAGGGACCTAAGGTCTTCCTCTGTGATCACTTGATTACAGACATTACCCACCCCCTCCATGTACAAGTAAGGGCAGGGTTTTTCTTTTTGTCTTCAATAATGTGTCAAGGCATTAGAACCTTTCCGGTATTTGTTATTGCTGTATTGTGCCTCATGTGTAGGAATTTCCATACCTCCTGGACAGGCAGAAAGTTTCCATGGCATGTAAGAGGCATTAACTAATAAAACAAATACCTATCCAACTCTTATTGTTGTCCCTCATTTTTCATCGCCCGGTTACCACTCATCACAATACAACAAGGGAGGTTCCAGAGACCGCATGTGCGGCTAAATCTCTCCAATGCTGACATCACCAGCAATAAAATTCCCAAACTTTTCATTTGTATATAATTGAAAACCGAAAAGGAAAAAAATCCTTTAGTCAAGTTTTAATTTTATGTGCAGTTCATTGTTTTTAGCTCCTTTCACTAAGGCAATAACTCAAAATAGGCTTCTCGTGAGCACTCGCAGGAGCAACCAATCAGGTTTCAGCCATGGTACATGACAAGGATTCCGATCGGTTCCTCTGGGTAAATTGTGTTCTAGGTGTCTTTGCCCCCGTCTAGCTTAATATGCCTCGTGGTGTTTCAAGGTGCCCAAATATTTTCATCAGATGCAATCTTTTGATGGAATATTTATAATCGAATTGTCAGGAAAACAGCACAGGATTTGTGAAAATCGGTGTGCAACAATTCCTTTATCGATCTGAAGGGAGAAAATGCTCTAATTGACCTGTTTATGGGAACAATACGGAATTACCTTCCGATTACTTGCGGTCATAAAAAATGCTTTGAGAGATCGCATCTGATGAAAAAAATGTACCATCAATGGGCAACTTTAGGGTGAGCAGTAGGCCCCATCTTGCAAGATCAGCTCCTTGGCTTCCAATCCAATGAAGTACATAGGCCCCAGTCCAAACATTCCCAGACATACTGGATGAAAACAACAAGTACAGGAAACATATCCCATCCACCCTATAAAATAAAAGTAATGAGATAGGTAATAGAACATCCCAACCTGTTTATAGCAGATCATCTGCTCTGCTCCCTCCGAAAAAAATCCCAGTGTTAATATTATTAAGAAACAAGCATGGCAAATAAATCAGTTACACATCTGATATACAAAAACAAAATGTTAAATGACACATGCCAGTGTGCGTAAGAAAACACAAAGGGGAAATTAAATTCCACAGCTGTAACACTACAGATGCCCCTGATACTGATGAAACACAAGCCCATTTCCTGTTTCCCCGGCTCCAAATGTTAAACTTACCCAGCACTACGGCTTATCTGAAATCTCCCAACAAGCTGTCACCTTCTCACATTAAATCCACAGAAATAAAATGTCACACCGTCTAGGGTGCATTCAAAACAGATTGATTGCATTCCTTACCATATTCAAAGTCATTTATCCCAATATAATAATATGCCACGCTGCAACTAGTGCAAATTGTTAATCTATATCCAAAGGGCAAAATCCCCTGAGCTACTATATAGACTGCAGAATACCTGCCTAGATTGGAGGCTCTCTCTGGCACATAAACACTACACTCAGCAGCCTCTATATGAAGATCTGAGGTATGACCATAGTCGTGGTAGACATCTGTTTAGCCACACAACTGTACCTTGAACTTTCTCTAACTTCTGGGAGTTTGATGTATGTCATCACAATGTCACTGTGATTTGTAAACGTAATCATAAAAATCGTAATCAGTGACAAAGCTTCAGAACTGGTGGCATGTGGGGAAAGACAATTAAATAAATAAGCAAATAAATATATCCGCTTGAAAAAAGTTTGGTATGGAAGGAATATATCATCTGCAATTTTTTTGTAAAACATTTTTTAAATCAGATTTCAGTAAATAAAGATCCCTTTATAGAAAACAGAAATGTATTTAAGCAGCATTGTAAATAGACAAACATTGGGGGATAAGGGGGACTAATATGTCAACTGGTACTTTTATTGACGGCATCAATAAAGGTATTTTATAAAACTATTACACAGAAAAAAGAGACTCTTGTCCATGTCACCCAATTAGATTACAATTATCTTTTTTTCAGCGGTGGCATAAAATGAAAGGCACTTCTTGGCTGATACGGGCAACACCTCCCATTTTGACTTTTGTAGAGTAGAGTAAATTGACAAGAAGTGGACATGGCCATAGGAAGACAGAAAGCAAGGCCTCAAAACATGCCTTGCCTCCAGGTATTGCCTTATACACTGATAAATACTGATCCATTTCAAGGATGCACATGTAAACCCTTGCAAACCATTATAATTAAGAAAAAGCAGAGCATGACAGTAAAAAATGTGAGCCGACTAACATTATCCAGACCAGGCAGGAAAATAAGGCAGAGTGCATGGGGAAGGTTGCACAGCACACCACATTACACACATTCATCATGCTCTGTGCTGCAGTCCAGCGTAAAGAAGTTTATGCTCTTCTCATTGGGGAAATAGTTGGGGTTAGTGGGTTAGCTTAGTAACTTCTCGTCGAGGAATATGTGGTTACAGCGGCTTGCTTAAATCACTTCTCATACAGGGAATGTCTAGGACTGGTGTACACCTCAAATGAGAAGCAAGGGCTACTGGGTGAATTATGGTCTTCTCCTTGGAGAGCCACGGATGACTTTCGTGACTTTTTCTATCATTCACATTTTGCAGAAACACAGTGTGGAGGGAGAGAGAGCATAAAAGCAGGAAGCCAGTCAGCACATTATGGCTTACAGACTGTAAAACCTGGAGGCAGACTGTAAGTAATCCCCACGGCTTGGCTGGCTCCAGTTTAAACACCATGGACAGTACTCAGGCAGAGAAGCAAGAACTGAGCTGAAATGAGCAATGAATGGAAAAGGAAAATGAGGTTGGGGAAAGAGAGTGACAGTAGCAGAAGGTAAGATGAAGGGAAGGCAGATACACAGAGGAAAACAGAAAAGAAACAAAAAAAAAACCAAAAACATCTGGCTAAATAAAAAAAGAAAAGAAAGACGATAGAAGGAGATAAAAGAAAATGCACTAAAACAGGTACAAAGCAAACAAAGCAAGTGAAATAAAGGAAGGAGCAGAAGTAATAAATAATAAACCAACTGAAGAAGGGAGGATATGTCAGCTCCCAAAACACCACTCCCACCTCCATATTGTCACCACGTAAAAATCACACAAAGAATTTTTACACTGCTAAGCATTCCTGCCACACACAAAGAGGTGCTCAGTTAGCCTTTGGACCCTCCACCCTATAGAAATGCGAAAGGCAATCCTAATCCTGGAAACGGCCGCGGTCACAAATGTGATGCAAGCAAAATTTTTACAGTGATGTACAAAAGGGGACATGCCACACATAATTCTGCCTCAGGAAAATAGATGTAGATCTATAATACAGTGATGGAGTTAGATAGAGATTAAGTATCTCCTATTCCTTGCAAGTAGGGTGAACGGTGGTACTACATGTGCTGCAGGAGCCCAGGGCTACCATAGACCCCCCTCCCTTTTTCATATGTCCCCATCTCTGAGGAAGCTTTTGAATTTTTTTGTATTTTATAGTTAGTCACCTTTTAGATGCCTATATAAAAAAAGGACCATGAAAGAGCCTTATAATGCACTGCCAGCATATGGATCCCTGGGGGCAGCTAAACCAGATTGTGTTTTAATCCCTTCAATTGCCATGGTGACACAAGGGCACTTCTGGTGTTTGGTAACCCCACGGGTTTATAAGGTGGCACTAAACTGCATGAGTTGTGCACTTAAAAAAAAGTATTGTGTGGCCGAAAAAAAAGCATGCAAAACGTGAACTGACAAGCCACCATTTAAATGACAACTGATATGCAGGAAATCATGTAAATATTGAGCAGACTGAAATAACAAGCTTTACTGCAGCGGGTTATATAATATCAGGTATCACATTCACTCATTTTCCTCTTGTGCCTGACTCTATAGCAAGTCCTGATGTAATCAGAAGTGCCCGCACTCAACTCTGACATGGTCCAGCAGTTTAGATATTCCCATTAAACTCTAACTGACATCCCAAACTCAAGCTGCCCTACGCAGAGCGGATATGTGATATTCAAGGCCAGACATTATAATATTAAGATTCAGACATGGAGATAAGAATGGTAAAAAAAAAAAACTCAAGACATAGGAACACAAACATATATTATTAAGGCTGGACCTCTTGACTTGCTCCAGATGTCTACACCAATAAAGCTAGCAATACAGGAAATAAATGTTGATCCAACCAATTCTATTGACTGATGCATTAATAGCAGGTGCATGGGAGGTGCATGTTAATGCCTTGGGGACAAATCGTGCTCATTACAAGTTGCTGACCCCCAGAGGCCTACAGGACCTGCCAGCAAGTCAATGGTAAAAGTACCCTGGCAGTTAAATGCACTATATACACAAACACACACCATCTGATTCCAGTAATATTGCTGAGAGGATCACCATTCTGCAACCTGATCACATACAACCAGGGATCACAACACAAGACTGCATAATGGCACCTCCAACTAGTGATCAGGATGTAACTCATTCCTATAACCTAGAGGACAAGCCTGAAAACTGAAAACACAGCAGCAGCAGCAATAAGTGCTGGGGACTCCAGGCTGCATAATGATGCAAGTAATGAATGATCAGTGCACAAGAAAGAAGAATCTAACTAATGATCAGTCTGCAGCTTCACTGAAAGTCACAAGTAATAATAAACACGACATAACATAAATATAATGATCCCACAACACAGATAAATCAGGACCAGTAATGATGTGGGCAACACACAGAGCTGGGATCCCTCTGCAGCCACACAGAGTAGATAGATGACACAGAGAGGTATATCCATGGCTAGTGGTCCAGGGAGGAGAGTGCTGGAAGAGAGGAGTGCAGGGGGGTTACCTGGTGCAGCAGCAGCAGCAGGGCCGCCTGGATGCAGAAGATGGGCAGCAGGCAGCGCACTCTGGAGTCACTCCGGCACATGGTGCACATATATATATATTATCTATGGGAGAAGGACTGGTGATGCACAATAATAACGGATCAGGCGACAACGTCCCACTGTCCTGCTGCTCTCGCCTCTGTGTCACAGCAGCGGCTCAGGAGAAGAAAATCAGCAGCAATAGAAAAATAAAAGGGAGACAGAAGGAGGTGATGAGACAATCCGCTGCACGCTGTAGCCAGCAGACACAGGGGGGCTGTGGTGGTGATTTCCTCCTGCAGTTCCCACCCACCCCCCAGGAGGAGTCCCTGGCTGGATGCGATAGCACGCTGTCCCCTCTACATCAAGAGCCGCTCTCTCTTCCTTTTGTCTGCCACTGGAGGAGAAGATAACGGGCTTGCTGATGCCGGGGATGGAGATCCAATAGCAGGAGTGGCCGGCAGAGCAGAGGAGAGGCTGCCTGTGAGTGAGAGGAGGAGGATGCTCTGGTGATGGATGCAGGTGCCAGCCGCAGCCCTAGCTCAGTGCTCAGTCCCCGTGTGTGCCCGGCTTGCTGTGCTCTCCCACTGGCATCATCACACTGAGCGCTTCCCTCTCTTCTTGTCTCCCTCCTCCTCCTCCTTCTCCTCCTACTCCTCACACACTGATAACAATACAAGGCGCTGGCTGGATGAAACTAGAGGATTAGGGCAAGAAGACACCCCCGGCATCCCTGCAGACGTGCAGTCTCCCTGCTGCTGGGTCACTGGGCAGGGGTGAGGCTGCTGGTCACTCACTCATTTATATCAACAGAGCTCCCCCTCCTCCAGTATAGAGACAGTCACCTGCCGACTGCCACATGACACTCTGGGCATCAGTTTATACAAAGTGTTCTGAAAGAAACTGTTCTTGTTTTCCTTGGCAACCTAGCAACTGTCCTTTTCATGGTATTAGTGTTAAAGAGAAACTCCTACCAAAAATTGAACTTTATCCCAATCAGTAGCTGATACCCCCTTTTACATGAAAAATCTATTCCTTTCCACAAACAGACCATCAGGGGGCGCTATATGGCTGATATGGTGGTAAAACTCCTCCTACAAAGAAATTGTGAGTACGTACTCTTGGCAGTTTCCTGTCTGTGAACCTTGCTACATTGTGGGAAATAGCTGTTTCCAACTGCCAAAAAGACTGTTACATCACCTGCCACCTGCCAACAGTAAAAACGGCACCATGTAATAAATGTCAGAATGTAAATCAGGGATTTAAAAGTTTTTACAATGGGCAAACACTGACTAAATCATTTATACATAATTATTGTAAAAATGAAGCACTTTTTTATTACATTATTTTCACTGGAGTTCCTCTTTAAGCTGAAAGAAGGAAGCAGTTGTAGTAAACAGAAACATTTTTTTGTTTTGTTTTGGGTTGTGTTTTAATAGCTTTATGTCAAACCACCATCTCCCAGCATAAACTTTAAATCAGAATTTTAGGAATTCAGGAAGATTTACATTAGATTGGACATGAGTCATTAGGCCTTGTCTGTACCAGGCCTTATGAAAAAATGAGATCTACTATTGGGTAGGGTCACACTTGAGGCTGTGGAAAAACTGAGGTGTCTTCCCTTGGCGAGAACAGCTGACCGTTGGTAATGGGGAATCGCACGCGTTGTGCTATAAAAAGCAACCGCATGTTGCTCCCAGTGCACTGCGATTGTGCATTGGGAAGCATTAGGTGTGAAAACGCACATGATTTTTGGCAAGTGTGATCCTAGCCTAGGCCCGGTTCACATTTGAGTTAAAAAACAGTCCGTTCCCCGATCGCAAGGGAATAGATCGTAATGGGTGGGAACGGATCCAGTGTTAACCTGTGGATCTTTTGAATGGACATCTGTCCATTCAAACAGATTCGTTCCGCACGATATGCTGAACAGACCGCAAGTTTCCTGGTGCACTAATTTCCGCAACGGAAGCGCTGCATTGGGGGCAATGAGAAAAGAGCACGTTTCTTCACACTAGTGAAAAAACGAACCGTTTTAAGGAGCAAAATCCTCTTTGGGGATGGGGGTCTGGTGGGAAAATGGAACGGAAGCAGTGGAACGGAAACAGCATGACAACGGAGTGAAAACAGATCTGATCGACCGGTGATCAGCTCTGTTTTCACGGATCCGTTTGCCACTTCATTGCAAGAGTGAACCGGGCCTAGGGCTCCTTTTCCACTAGCTGCGATCCACTACAAAAATCTGTTTTGTCAATCGCAACAGCACCATGATTAACATGTAAATTGCAGGGCTGTTTCTTCACAAGTGCGATTCAATTACAGTTGGAATCGCAATCACCATTTTCTTTTTCGCACTACCACGCTCCTACATCTGATGGTTCTTTGCACAAAATTGTAGTGGAAATTGTAGAGAAAATTGTAGTGGAAATAAAGGGAAACACGATTGCAACGCCATTGTGCATACGCTTGTGTTACCTAGTGGAAAAGGATTGGGGCCTGAGCCCACTAACGCAGTTGTACGCAGTTGTGTCCGCTTTTCAGCAACTTTAACATTGATGTGTTGCTGAAAAGCGCAGACAGCTGCGTTAGTGGGCTCAGGCCCTTAGGGTGCAGCTCAGCAGGTTCTGTAGGGGGTTACACACAGCAAACAGTGCATTTACAGAGTAAAGTGTGTGTTTAAGGTGACAGTGAGGCATACTTTAATAGTACTGTATGCCTCACTGTATGGTCACACCTCAGCAGCGTTACCGCGTGATGCAACTTTTTGGCTATTTTGCGATTGCATAGCTTTGAGACGCAATTTGCATAGTGTGACAGGAGCCCGAGGGACCCCTTGACTTGTCCTTCCATCTACACACACTGCCAGCGCCCCACTTCTCATAGATGTTAAAAGAGTTGCCGCAATAGCCATATTGCAACGCCCACTTTTTAAAGATGGCCATAGATTGTTCAATTTTAAAATGGTTGAAAAACCTGAACACTTAGCATGAGCATTTCAAAGTCAAATGCAAAGTCAAGTGCTAAATGTGTAGGTTTTTTTTATCAAAACTGGAAAAAAGCTGCTACCTTTTCTCTTTTTGTGCTACTCAAACAACTGATTTGGGGCATTGGGAACTCTGATTGCCTCTAAGGTGCCCTGAGGGGGCCTGTCTGAAACTAAGGGGGAGCACTGGGGGACTTTCTGACCCTGGGGAAGACATTGAGGGGACTGCCCAACAACAAGGATGACACTGGAAGGGTAAGCCTGACAGTGGGGTATAATCCCTAGCAATGAGGAGGGCACTGAAAGGAAAAGCTTGAGAACAGGTTGCAGTGCAGCAGTGCCTGTTTGTAGGAGAAGGGTTAGAGTATAGTGGATGGTGTTGTTTATGAGGGGGAGAGGGGGCACAATGTAGAGGGTACGTGTGGGGGAAACAAGCATAACGTGTGGAAGTGTGTGCTTGTGTGTAAGGGATGGAGGTATAGTGGAGGGTGATTGCATGTGGTCAGCGCTGCGTAATATGTTGGCGCTTTATATATATGTAACGGCCAGAACCCGAAGTTTGGCCACTTCTAGTTCTGGCCGGCCACTTCGGGTTCTGGCCGGCCAATGTGCGAAGTGGCCGCTGCGCTGTGGCCAATGTGAGGAATGGAATGATTCATGTAAAATGAATGTATCTTCTGGCCGCAGCGCAGCGGCCAAATGTATCGCAACCTAGTTAATTTAATGACATTAAGCCGGCGGCAATAAAACAGATGAAGCCGCCGGCTCTTGCTCCGCCTCTCTCCTTTTCTTATGGGCAGCCGAGGGGGGACATGCGTGTCCCCCTCCAGAGTCGTTCGTCGCTCCAGGGAAAGCAGAGCGGGGAGGCTGCAGACATTGCTTCTGCCAGCACCCGCTCTGCAAGAACGGCAGGGAAGCCTGCCGCGACGAACGACTCCGGAGGGGACACGCGTGTCCCCACCGGCTGCCAATAGTAAGAGAAGGAGAGAGAGACGGGGGGAGGAGAGAGAGGCAGAGCAAAAGCCGGCGGCTTCATCTGTTTCATTGCCGCCGGCTTAATGTCATTAAATTAACTAGGTTGCGATACATTTGGCCGCTGCGCTGCGGCCAGAAGATACATTCATGTTACATGAATCATTCCATTCCTCACATTGGCCGCAGCGCAGCGGCCACTTTGCACATTGGCCGGCCAGAACCCGAAGTGGCCGGCCAGAACTAGAAGTGGCCAAACTTCGGGTTCTGGCCGTAACACATACAATAAATAATAATAATAATGTGGTGGAGGGAGCAAAATAATGTTGTGGAGGGGATGATCAGGATATAGTGGAAGGAGAGGGGGCGTAGTAGTGGGGGAGTGGCATAGGGGATGAGCAAAGTTTAGTGGAAAAGGTGTGTGCAGGGGAGGGGGCAGATGGTAGTGGAGCTGAGTGTGTTTTGGAGAGAAACACAACATAGTGAATGGTGAGATGTGTAGGGGAGGGGTGCTGTGTGTAAGGGAGGGCATTTTTGTAGGGGCGGGAACATGAGGTAAGAGGAAAGTAGATAGGATTTTACCTTCCATTGAATTTTTAGCAGGACAGTTCAGTTAAAGGACACCCGAGATGAAAATAAACAAATGAAATAAACAATTGTATCAATCCTCCTTCTCCTAAAAATGACTTTTTAAGATATTCCACAGTTTTATTTTATATTTAAATCTACTTTAAGTTTTTACTGCTTTATTGTTTTTGCTCAATCACACATTCATTGAAGTATACCAGAGCTAAAATCTGTGTTGATCCTTTTTATCTCTTACCTGCTCTCAGAATTCATTTTCTGCTAGGAAAAGGTTTTATAGTTGTAATTTCTTATCATTGAGGGTCACACCTGATGTTTAACTCTTTCAGGCAGAAAGAGATAAAAAGGAATACAACATAGTTACCGTATATACTGGCGTATAAGACGACCCCCCAACTTTTCCTCTTACAATATACAGTTTGGGGTATGCTTGCCGTATAAGACGACCCCTGTGTGTGAGCGAGCATGCCGGGTGCCAGGCAGAGTTGTAAATACCGTACTTATGCTGCAGTCCCCTGGTTAATAGATCACATTCTCCGCCTAATAGCTTCTTTTGAGCAGCCGCTCGCGCGGGTACCGGTAGCAGTGCCTCTTCCATGGTCACCTGACTGGTGACATATGTGCTCCACTGATGACGCTCATGGAAGAGCCCGGCAATCTCTTCTATGAGCGTCATCAGTGGAGCGCACGCATCACAGGTCAGGTGACCACCGGAAGAGGCACTGCTACCTGCACGAGCGGCTGCTCACAAGGAGCAATTAGGCGGAGAATGCGATCTATTAACCAGGGGACTGCAGCATAAGTACGGTATTTACAACTCTGCCTGGCACCCTCCTGACTGACATCCAGTGTCACCCTCTGTGCCTTTCTGTCTCCTTCTGTACCTCCCTATCCCATTCTGTGCCTCTCTGCCCCCTTCTGTACCTATGTCCCCCTCTGACTGACATCCGGCGTATAAGACGACCCCCGACTTTTCAGAAGATTTTTAAGGGTTAAACAGTCGTCTTATACGCCGGTATATACGGTATTTGTGTGCTAGGCACTGTACATGCACATGTCTTTCTCATCAAGTCACATGTCACCTCGGGTATCCTTTAAAAAGGATTATCTAAACAAATGCGGTTACACTTAATTAAAAAAAATATAGTTTAAAAAACAAAATAATTGTTTACTGATGAAGAGTCTTTAAAGCGGACCTGAACTCAGAACTTCATCTTAGCTCTAAAAGGTAAGCAACAGCATAATAACCCTTAAAGAAAAACATTTCTTTGTTACAGCTGATACAAATTCTGCAAAATTTATGCTGTGTGTCTACTTCTTGCTTTCATGGAAGTAGACATATTGGAAGTAGACATATTGTTAACATCCTGTGTTTGCAAATTAGCTCTCTGTCTTTCCAGCCAGCTAAGACAGCTTAGGGATTGATACAACTTGTGCTTAGTCATAAATGAGGGGGAGTACGACAGGTTAAACTCTCTAAGTAAATACAGGGTGCATTTCTATATGTTTTCCTTCTGTCCTTTGCAAAAGTTCAGGTCCACTTTAACTACCGCTTGCGATGGTAGAAGGGTTCTTTACCTGGTACCAAAAGGCAGAATCTAGCACTCTTTGCCTTTCTCATGGTCTTACCTTTGGTTACCCAAAAACATGTTTCGGTCACCCACTGACAGGTTTCAGTGACTGGCAGTAGCATTGTCAGAGGTTTGCGATTTCACACGTTTCTTGTGCAGAACAGGCATGTTATCACATGTAGTAAAGTTTTCTTTTCTTATCTATCATGCCTGATGAGTCATTATCACACTGTGGGGAGTCCCATACATTGCTGCCATCTCATAATTGAACAGCTGTTGCTGATTGGAACACTATACTAGGTGAGCAGGGGTCACTCAGTAGGGGAGGCAGAGCCTGCAGTTTGAGATGGAATACGGGATTCTGCATTAGACAGTCAGCAAGAGTATACTAGTGTACTATTTAGGAATGATTGCATCTACTCTGACATCCTCTAAGGTGATGGCCCAAAACTGCTCTCCTGTCTCCTGAAATGTTTTAAATGAACTATAACATTATTATTAAACTTTATTTACAAGGCACTAACATATTACGCAGCACTGCATAGTATAGTAATTTAACCAGTGGCGTAGCTTAGGAGCAAGGGGACCCGGTGCAAGTTATACATGGGGCCCCCCAGCACCCTATACATAACAATTGATAAGGCGCACAAAAACCTGCCAAGGACAACCACAGTGTCAGAGGTGCAAGAAGGGGATGGGGAGCAGCTTGTTAATGATGATTATCATTCAAAGCATTTACAGAAGTAATTATTACAAGCACAGGACCAATAAAGAGCTAATACTGCAGTTGAGGGAGGGCCCTACGGGGCCCCTCTGGCCCAAGGTCCCCAATGCGGTTGCAACCTCTGCAACCCCTATTGCTACACCACTGAATTTAACACAGGGACATACAGTACATGATAGCATTCAATGGTACTCGAAAAAGTGGTATTCAAAATAGTGACATAGCAATGTAGGGATAAATACTGTATAGTGGACGAGTCACTGCGTCCATATGGTGGTGGAGAAGAAAACACGGGAGGAGGGCCCTGCCAAATAGGCTTACAATCTAAGGGGTGGGGAAGCACATATGGGGCTTGATTCACAAAGCGGTGCTAACTGTTAGCACGCCTGTGAAAACCCCCTTAGCACGTCTAAACAAGCTTTTCGTGCATAAAACTTTACGCGCGCAAAACTTTATGTGCGTAAAACTTTACGCGCGTACTGCACAGAGCGCAGGGCGCTCCGCGCGAAGTGCCCATTAAAGCCTATGGTACTTAGCGCGCGTAAAACTTTGCGCGCATAAAACTTTACGCGCGCAAAGTTAGCGCGCGATCTGATTGAGAAATCCGGTGCTAACCTACTTAGCACCCTGGTTAGCGCGTCTAAAGACTTTAGACGTGCTAAGTAGGTTAGCACCGCTTTGTGAATCAAGCCCATGGTGTATAAGGAACATTATTTTAATACTGTGGAACAATTTGTATAAACTGGATAAAGGAGACTGCAATAATGTTTGCTAAAATATACTGGAATTACTTGTATAAGAAAAAAAAAAAAAAGAAGCCATATTCTCTTCCTCATTGCAATGTGTAGATCCTGGGCATAATTTATATTTTTATCCACAAATGTTCTGTTCAATGCTGTTGCACACGGTGGTGTGGATGCTCCACAAAACCAATATGCTAATGTAAAACCGTTCCTTAAAGTGGATCCGAGGTGAACTTTTACTCATTGCATAATTGTGTCCCTTTCCTATTGTTTATAGGGCATTCCTCAAGCCAAATACTTTTTTGTTATTGTTTTAATACTCTAATTCCCTATAAACGAAATAAACCCCGCCCACAGGTTTTCAGAGAGCCTTGGCAGTAGCAAGGGCCCATGGGAGCTTAGTCTCGGCAGGAAGAGGAGGAAGTGTTACTAACCTTTAATTTCAGAGGCAGAGGGGAGGAGGGAGGAGGGGGGATTCGTTTTTTTTTCACAGGCTGAGTGCTCAAGATGCAGATAAGCCTGCCTCTATGTAATGTTTACAAACAACATGGCTGCTGTCATTGTATCGCAGGAAGAAATAATCATATTCTATTAAAGCTGTTAGCAGCTAGATTTGCTGTGTAAATCTAATCTAAACTTTAGATAAGATATATAGACAAGTTACTTGTTATAGTTAGTTTTTCATCTCGGATCCGCTTTAAAGCGGAAATACAGTCTGGCATAGTCTTCCAATTCCTTATTGACTATACAGGTAGTCCCCAACTTACAAACGCTCGACATACAAACAACCCATTGATACAAATGGCCCGATCCCTCTGTAATGATGTCATTTTTTGCATGAGGGAAGCTTGAAGCAGCAGCTTCAAACTTCCCCCTTGTCCCAGCGTGTGCCACCCGCAGCAGAAGCAGTGTAGATCTCACCTCCGAACCGAGTCCAGCGCTATCCAGCCTTCTCTCTTCGCCACCTGCTTGCTCTTGTGCATGGCATTTCTTCCCGTATGTCACAATGCCATACACTAGAGGGTACAGGAGATGGAGTGAATAGCCGGATGGCACTGGACTTAGGGCTGGAAGGAGAGTTCAGCACTGCATCTGCATGGAGAACTGTGGAAGGCTGGGGGACAGAGAGGCACAAAGAGGCACAGACGGGGACAGAGACACAGAGGGAATAAGGACGAATAAAGTGAGACAAAGGCACAGAGGGGAACAAAGAGGCACAGAGGGGGGACAGAGGTACAAAAGGGAACAGCGAGGAAGAGAGGGACAAAGGCACAGAAGGGAGCAGATGCACAGAAGGGGGAAAAGAAGCACAGAGGGGGACATAGGTACAGAAGGGGGCAGAGAGGCACAAAATGGGATAGGGAGGTACAGAAGGAGACAGAAAGGCACAGAGGGTGACACTGGAGGCAAAAGGGCACAGGGTCAGTTAGAACAGTGTTCCCACTTAATGGATTCAGGTAACAGGTTAAGAACAAACCTACAGTCTCTATCTTATTTGTTAACCAGGTACTACCGGTATAGTTATTCTACATATCTTTGACCCAATGAAATGTGATGTTTGTTAAACCCACCACAGAATGAAAATTATGCACGATAGCTGCTTCCAGTACTAACCAGTCATAGCAGCTAATACTGAAAGCAGCCATCTTGTATGAAGATGCTGGCGCTATATAAATCCCAAATAATAAATCAGACTGTAAGCACAGCATTGCTATTTTTTTGAATGTACAGCTTTCAATCAGTGTAGTTTGCACACAGAAGCTCCCAGCTACAAATAAATCAGAGATAAAACAACTATCACCAGCCTGGTTAGATCAATGCAGCTCACCATGATATTTAACTGTAGTTACACTTTAAAGTCACTGAAACTCGGTCTACAAGCATAAGTCAGCAAAAACGAATTAGATAGAAACAGGTCACAATAATGAAATGTTTACTTTTGATGGTAAAAAAGCATAGTTCTGGTGTTGTCATATGATGACAATGATGAAGTTACAATGCCCACTCTACTCCTCCCTGTGTCCTTCCTGAACAAAGAAAGAATAATTAGTGTGTGAGCAGAAGCAGCAAATTTCAGTGAGCAAAGAGATTATGCTGCAGATAATCTCCCCACAGCCAGTCATAGGTGAAGCATCATCATATGACCAAGCTCCACAGAAAACAGGACGTGAGCTGTGTTACCACTGAAAGCAAATTTTTTTATTGTATTGTTGTGAGCTGAACTATCCCATTTATTTTGGCTGCCTTGCATGTGGAGGAGTCATTGCAAGGTTTAGGTGCACTATAAATGAGATTAAAGTACTGACCTGTGACTCACAGAGTTCCCATTAAAGAATGATTAATAACTCCTCCATTTTCTGTAGGCATGTGCTGCTGAATTGCTGATGAGATCTGCACAGTCATGACAAGGAGTGGAAAGATGGAATTTACAATAAAGGAGTGATGAGGGGAGATTTGTAGCAACATCAAAGGAGTATAATTTTCAGCAAGAGCCATCACACACTGTAGATGTTTACTATCAGTAAATACACACAGATAGGGCTTGTTCACACCTTGGGCGTTTTGCGGGTTTTTTTAAGCGCCGGCGATTTTCAAAATCATCCTAAAAGCGCTTGTGCAGTGATTCCCTATGAGAGAGTTCACATCTGAGCAGTTTGTTTCCAATACGCTCATCAAAGCGCTGCCTGTACCATTTTCTGAGGGGTTTTGCTCAATGGAAGGTATAGGGAAATCACAAAGCACTCGAAAAAGCACTTGGTACAGCGATTTCCCAAGCGTTTTTAAGAATAAATACGTTGTATTTATTCTTATCCTGGTCGAAGAGTTCACTTCCTGCCTTGCGTCAGAAAGTAACAAAAAACAAATCGCTCTGCAAAAGCGCTTTGAAAAGCGCTTTATACAAAATCACAACATGCAGCTATGCGTCAGGAGAAAAAAAATGTGCTTGTTCTGTTAATTCTGGAGGTGACGGGTATTTTACAGGCACCCATTTTAAATATATGGACACTAAAACTTTAATGCATAACTGTATTTATAAATATGGTTATCCATTTACCCTCAGAGTACGTTAAAGAAATGAAATGTCTACAGTAGAGAGGTTAGGAGGTAGTGTGGGATGGTGAAGGTGTATGGCTTTAATGTGGGAGACCTTTCCCAGACTAGGGGAAAGCTGAGTCCCAGCATTAAAAGTCCCACCACATGTCTACCTCCTTGTTACTTTGGGTCACAGTGTCCAGAACTCTGTATATGGTCCAACTTCGAAAATGGATTGTCACCACACAGGATTCAGTAAATATATGCTCTTTAATTGTATGTAGAAGACAGCCAGTGGCGTAGCAATAGGGGTTGCAGAGGTAGCGACCGCATCGGGGCCCTTGGGTCAGAGGGGCCCCGAGGGGCCTTCCCTCAAGCAAAATATTAGCTCAATATTGGCCCTGTGCTGGCTATAATCACTTCTATAGATGCTTTAAATAGTAGTAATCATTAACAAACTGTTCCCCATCCCTTTCTTGCACCTCTGTCACTGTAGTTGCCATTGGCAGGTTTTCGAGCGCCGTATCAATTGTTATGTACAGAGTGCTTGGGGGGCCCCAATGTAAAACTTGCACCGGGGCCCACAGCTCCTTAGCTACGCCACTGCAGACAGCAATCGCAATGACAGACAACGTTGTTTCGGGCAGCAGTGCCCTTTCTCAAATTGCATAAGCCATACACAAAATGTGTACAAACCACCTTTAAATAGCCCTCCCTCAGATAAACACCAATCAGTGTCCCTCTGGGTGGGACAACTGGCGGACCTGATGGGGAACTGATCGCTTAATATGCAAATAATGATCAAAAGGTGTGCAAGCTGTGCTAAAAATCCTCAAGCGTGTAGTTGGATGCCTCAATTGTTAGCGCGTAAACATTATAAAATTTATTTAAAAATATAGGAGGCTAGTAAGATAGACTTTCCAAACTGTTTTGATTACACGTATTATAAATCAGAACATGCTTGTTATGTTTGATGATGTTGATAGGATAATTTTTTATGTGTTTATAGTAGCTACTATACAAGCTCCTTTCACATGATTTCAGGCTCTGATTTGACCTGACTAAGTGGACTCCCTTTTCCACGAAATGTGTTATCTAGGCTTTAATACAAAATAACTATGTGGGAGTGTCTTCTGTGGAGGTACGCTCCACCACTTTCCTTCTTTTAATGTTTTTTTGTTTTTTTTTTATGATTATTATTGTATAATTTTATTTTTATTTTTTTGCACCTTTTTCAAAACAAATGTTTGCAAAAATATTTTCCTAGAACTTCACTCACATCAAGTGAACAAAAAGGAAAGAAGAGATCAGATCAAGGAAAAGGTATGATTTGCATATTGCGGGTAAGTTGGTCTGTTGGCGGGGAAAGGGGGGGGGGAATTCTAGGAAAAGTAAAACAAGAATACCTTTCTTACTCTTATATTCATATGCACACAACCGAGAAAATATACCAGGGAAATATAATCAAACACAGGGTCACTAATGACTAGCCCTTTGAGTATAAATATAGGAGTATTTAGCTCCACATTATTGGACCTAATGGTCAGTAAAAGAAACACAACTTTAATCGTGCCTAACAAGATTCACAAATTAATGTATACAACCTCTAGTGTGGAGGTCTTGGCTTATCCCCCACAATAAGACATATAATGTGGTGTAGCTATTCCACATAGAGGTTTAGAACCCTGCTGGTATAGGAGATGGTTGTAGCCACTAGCATTCAATCTTGTTAGGCACGATTAAAGTTGTGTTTCTTTTACTGACCATTAGGTCCAATAATGTGGAGCTAAATACTCCTATATTTATACTCAAAGGGCTGGTCTTTAGTGACCCTGTGTTTGATTACTCTTATATTCACTGACAGTGATTATCATAGGAGATGGACTTATGAGAAAATGTGAATAGAAAAGTATTGCTAAAAGATAATATATATCTATTTTATTTTCCCCCTCTCTCATTATGTGACTAGGGGATTATGTACCTTCAGACTCTTATTCATAATTGGGGTCAACAGAGACATACATTTTGAGATTGTTATATTTTGATATACAGTTGAATAAGACAGCTACGCAAGCATAATTCAGTAATACAGTGCATGTTGGTTAAGAAAAATATAAGTAAAAAACCCAGGGCTATTAATCATGGTCCTGTGCAGAAGTGAATAACTAATTAGCATTTACAGGCCAGCCCAGTGATGTCGCCCAAGGGGATTGGGTCCCAATCCCCGACGGGCAACATCAGTTGTTGCGTGTGTATGTAGGTAAACAAAATCTATCCAGGATGAGGTGATATCTCTCTTCTACAAATAGAAAACTGATAAGTGTTTTCTATTCTGATTGATAATTGTTTCTTGCTAAGATAACTGCACAGAAATCTTAAAGCAGGCCTGAACTCAGAGTGTCCTCTCTGCTCTAAAAGATACGCAACAGCATAATAACTGTTAAACAAAAAACATTTCTTTATTACAGCTGAAATAAATCCTAAAATATATCTGCATTATTTCTACTTTCTGATTCATGGAAGCAGGCATATTGCTAACATCCCGTGCTTTTAAATGAGCGTGCTCAAAATTCAGGCCCCCCACCCTCAAAATGCACAGTAGTACCTACAAGCCAACCCCCTTGCCGTGCAGTGACATGTGACCTTCATCTGCCCCCAGGCTCGCCAACTGTCCCAAACCATCCCACTGAGCCCCTCCGCTTGACACATACATTCAGTCACAGAAGCGCTGGCTACACTCAATGTTGTGGAGTAATTTGGACCTGTCACCGGTGGCTGCACGTTCCGCCGCTCCTTGTTTCTGGCTAGGGGAGTATTGGTTGTCATGTGGGTGCTGAATGCAGATGCTGGGTGCCATGTGGGTTCTGGGTGCGGGTACAGGGTGTCAAGAGGGTTCTGGCTATGGCTGGGTATCGAGTGTCATGTGGGTGTTGATTGCAGGTACTTAGGGCCGTGTGAGATGTGTGCGTGTACTGGATGTCATGTGGGTGCTAGGTGCAGGTACTCGGTATGACATGGGTGCGAAAACTTAGTGCCATGCCTGTACTGGGTGCTGGCGAGGAGTGGGCATTGGGTGTCATGTGGGTTTTAAATACAGGTACTTTAGGTACAGGTACTGGTTAAATGGGTGCTTGGTGCAGATAGTGGATGCCATGTGGAGGCTGTGTGCCATGTGGAGGCCGTGTGCAGGTGTGAGTGCTGGGTGCAATGTCAGGCCTGGGTGCAGTTATTTGGTGTCTTGTGTGATGTGAGTGTAAGTAATGGGTGGCAGCTATGTGGGGAAGGGGTAGTGGGTGGATGTTGGGAGAAGTAGAGGTCAGTGTGGGTGCTGCTGGAAGGGGAAGTCATTGGGGGTGCTGGGTCAGGGAGAGGTCACTGAGGGTTGGACAGGTCAGTTTAGGTGCTGAGGGAGGTCACTATGGGTGCTGCTGGGGACAGGGTGGATGCCATTGGGGGAGGTTTCCCCCAATGTGGATGTTGGGGAGGGAGAGGTCAGTATGGGTCCTAGATGGAGGGAGAGGTCACTGTGGGTACGAGGTTGAGGGAGAGGTCACTGTGAATGTTGGAGGAGGGAGAGGTCACTGTGAATGTTGGAGAAGGGAGAGGTCACTGCCGTCAGGTAGACACCATCTTACCTGCTCCCACACAGAGGAATGCAAACTTTTGTTTTGCATATCAATTTGTCTACCACAATGATAGGCTAACAGTCAACATCAGCAGGGAGCCATGGCTCTAGCTTACAGAGTGAGAAGGCAGCTGTCAGTTTGCTGAACATCTGTGAACAAATAAGTACTCCTTGAAAAATGTGGCTATTGGCGAAACTTTTTTTCCCCGTTTCAGCTGTCCTTTACCCACCTAATGCAAAGAACAGTTAGGATGGGCAAATTACATACATTACAATTGCAGCAGCAATACATTTTCAGTAAATTGATAATACAATTAGTAAACTGTGAAATCCAGCTGCACTTAGATTCATGACTGAATCCCTTGTAAGGTCACACTAGGCCGGCTACCAGACTGGTTTCCTACATGAGTGGCAGTGAACCAACCGACATGTAGAACCTATGCTTTCCTCCAAGCCTGTTCAGATAGTCCATTTGTGCCGGACACAGCCACGTCTATTGCAATATTGTGATGAACAATTCCGACCTGCATGATACTGTATTTATCAGGTAGCAGATGCACTGCCATGTCCAAGGGTATGGAGTGCTTCTGCTCTGCAGATACTGTAGTGTGAGCGCCTCCAGTGGACCACTGGAGTATGGGCAGCGCATTGGGTAGCTACCTCCATCAGCTGGTCCAGCAAAGTGTGGCCCAATCCTGACTGTTTATTCTTTTATCAAAATAAGATGCCATTCTTAGCCCTGCCATTGCTTACCCTTAAAGGAGCACTATCACAAACAATCGTAAGATTTAAAATTCATCTATATAAAATGTACAATGTACAGTAAAATACTCTGGATTACGTTTCTCCTATGTTGCTGTCACTTACAGTAGGTTGTAAAAATCTGAGGCTAGGTTCACAGTGGGACGTTGCAAAGTTGCAAAGCAACAGGAAAAAAAGTGGTAACACAGATTAATGCTGCTTTACCGCTACATTAGTAAGTACAGTAAAGCATACAGTCAATGAAAAGTATGCTTTCCTGTAACTGGTAACATGTGCGTTTAGAGGTAACGCACTGCAGCAGTGTGTTACCATAACGCAACATGTTACCATGCAATACTAACGTTGCACTGTGAACGTCGCATAAACTTTTTATTGCAGTGCGGTAAGCTGCGTTATACAATTTAATAACGTAGCTCCGCAACATCCCACTGTGAACCTAGCCTGACAGATTTTGGATTAGTCCATGTTCTTATGGGAGATCCCCACATTATTTCCTCCATTTACACACGCACTCCCTAGAAAGAAACCATACAAAGTTGTCAGCCAGCTACCCTACTTGTTTGCACACTATTTTGGCAGTTGGACTGAGCAACTTTAGCTCAGTTATTGCTTTTGTAAACAAAGAAATAAGTGAGAATCCCCATGAGGAGGAAAGACTAGTCAGATCTTGTGAGATTTCCATTACCTACTGTAAAGATTAGGGATGGGCTTTTGAGTAGCATACTACTTGAATTCCGAATTCAAATGAGGTCTAATGACTTCACATGTGACTGCGGATGGGGGGGTTAACTTACCCAGAAGTCTTCGGGACGTCTGCGTTCCATTATGCGTCATAGGTGTAATGAAAGCCATGTTGCACGACTCACTACTGCACTTTCTCTTTCAAGCCGGAAGAAGGAAGCACGGAAGTGAGTGGTGGAACGCTGCTTTCATTACACCTATGTAGGTGTAATGGAACCCAGATATCCTGAAGACTTCTGGGTAAGTTAACTCCCCATCCCGCGATCACACGTGAAGTCATTGGACTTCATTTGAATTCCAAATTCAAGTAGTAAACCACTCACAAGCCCAAGCCTGGTATAGATGTCCATTAACCTGCCTGGCGTTCTATTAAGATCGCCAGGGAGGCTGCGGGAGGGTTTTTTTTTAATTAAAAAAAAACTATTTCATGCAGCCAACTGAAAGTTGGCTGCATGAAAGCCCACTAGAGGGCGCTCCGGAGGCGTTCTTCCGATCGCCTCCGGCGGCCAGAAGTAACACGGAAGGCCGCAATGAGCGGCCTTCCGTGTTTTGCTTACCTCGTCGCCATAGCGACGAGCGGAGTGACGTCATGGA
Source organism: Hyperolius riggenbachi (assembly GCF_040937935.1). Taxonomy (NCBI): domain Eukaryota; kingdom Metazoa; phylum Chordata; class Amphibia; order Anura; family Hyperoliidae; genus Hyperolius; species Hyperolius riggenbachi. The sequence continues at coordinate 327,103,913 of NC_090650.1, forward strand.
CGTCAGCCGACGTCCTGACGTCAGCCGCCTCCGATCCAGCCCTTAGCGCTGGCCGGAACTTTTTGTTCCGGCTACGCTGGGCTCAGGCGGCTGGGGGGACCCTCTTTCGCCGCTGCATGCGGCAGATAGCCGCACTGCAGCGGCGATCAGGCAGCACAGGCGGCTGGCAAAGTGCCGGATGCGTGTGCTGCTTTTTATTTGAGCCAAATCGGCCCAGCAGGGCCTGAGCGGCAGGCTCCGGCGGTACTGGACGAGCTGAGCTCGTCCAGACCGCTCAGTAGGTTAATGATATAATCCCACAAATGATTGATCAGAATTGATCACGTGTGTCTATTAACAGACAAATTACCACTAGAGATGGCCCAAAAGGTTAGCCGGCAAATGGGAACCGGTGAACTTCCGTGGTTTGTGATCGCAGAGAACCGCAAACTTTTTCGGAAGTTCGATCCGCCCCTATACTACATCATTAGTGTCAACTTTGACCCTCTACATCACAGTCAGCAGGCACATTGTAGCCGATCAGGCTACACTCCCTCCTGGAGCCCCACCCCCCCTTATAAAAGGCAGGCAGGTCAGGCATTTCACTCACTCGTGTGCCTGCAGTAATTAGAGAAGGGAGAGCTGCTGCAGAGAGAGCTATAGGGAAAGCTTAGGTAGGCTCTTGTAGGCTTGTTAGCTTGCTCCTTGCTGATTGTTATTGCTGAAAAAGCACCCCTCAACAGCTCTTTTGAGAGCTAATCTTGTTCTTGTGATCTATTTTTTTTTTGTGTGTGTGTCCCACTTGCATTATATACAGCCCTTTCAGTCAGTCGCAGCGGGCTTTTGGCCCCTTGGTGGTAATTCCTATTGTGCCACTGCCAAGCCCAGCACATTCAGTGACTACCTGTGTGTGTGACAGGCAGCTGCAAATTTTTAATCCCATAACTGCACCTGTTCACTGTTCAGTGCACCTACCTACCTACCTACGTGAGCGCACGCATTGTTAATACCACCAGTCATTGCACCTGTTCACGGCACCTGTGTGTGACATCTGCACATTTGTAATACCAATCACTGCAGTGCATACCTGTAACCTGTTCAGTGCACCTACGTGACCGCAAGCAGTGTAATATACCACAAGTCACTGACACTGTTCACGGTACCTGTGTGTGACAGCTGCACATTTGTAATACCAATCACTGCATACCTACCTGTTCAGTGCACCTACCTACCTATGTGAGCGCACGCAGTGTTTTATACCACCAGTCACTTCACCTGTTCACGGTACCTGTGTGTGTGACAGGTGCAAATTTATAATACTAGTCATTGCATAATTGTTCACTGCACCTGTGTGACCGGATGCTGTTTAGTATACCAGTCTGTGCATACCTGTTAACTGCACCTGTGTGACAGCTGCACATTGTATTGTAATACTAGTCACTGCATACCTTTCACTGCACCTGTGTGACTGCACATTGTATAAGTCAAGTCAGTGCATACCTTTCACTTCATCCTCCCCGATATGGACAAAACAACAGGCAGAGGCAGGCCACCTGGCAGGTCTGTTAGAGGTCGTGCTGACGTGATTTTGTGCAGCCCTGGCTCAAAGTACAGTTCTCAGAATAAGGCACGTCCCATCAACCCCCAAGATTGTCAGGACGTGGTTGACTATTAAACACAGGACACCTCATCTTCCGCAACCACCAGCGATACTCCAAGTACCACATCTGCTACATTTGACACTTCGCAGGAGATATTTGGTTGGGAAATCACTGATTCACAGCCATTATTGTTACAACAAGATGAAGGCGCTAAGCAAGTTACACCACCTCATATGTCTGAGTTAGGCAACACTATGGACGTAAGGTGTGAGGAGGAGGATGATAAAGTACCTGCTGTTGTTGCAGTTTATGAGGTGTCTGAGGCAAGCGAAGCTGGGGAGGATGATTATGATGATACGGATGCCACGTGTGTTCCTAAGAGACAAGATGACCAAGGGGACAGTTCAGAGGGGGAGTCAGAGAGGAGTAGGAGGAGACGAGTTCCTGAAAGAAGCAGGGGGAGCTCGTTGTCAGAAACTGTTGGTGGCAGTGTCCGGCGCCATGTATCGCCACCTATGGACAGCCAGCCAACATGCCCTTCAGCGTCAGCTGCTGATGCCACCATAGTGCCCACACCCCAGGGTGGCTCAGAGGTGTGGATTTTTTTGTGTGTGTATGCTAAAGATCAGAGCAATTCCATCTGTACACTCTGCCACCAAAAATTGAGCCGTGGAAAGGCCAACACCCACGTAGGGACAACTGCCTTACAAAGGCACATGCAGAAAAGGCACAAACTGCAATGGGAAGACCACCTGAGCAAAATGCAGCACACAAAAGCAAAGCCACCCTCCTTCTCCTCTTCCTCCTTCAGGTGCACCATCTTAGGGAAAAGATTAGTTTGGCTCTTGTAGGCTTCTTAGCTTGCTCCTTGCTGATTCTTATTGCTAAAAAAAAGCAGCTGGCTTGGCGGAACTGTTATCCTGCCAGCTGTTACCATACCAGCTGGTGGACTCTGAGGCCTTCCGTAAATGTGTGGCCATTTGGACACCGCAGTGAAAGATGCCAGGCCACAATTATTTCTCTAAAAAGGCGATACCCAAACTGTACCATTAAGTTGAGAGGCAAGCGGTGTCATCTCTGGCACACAGCGTTGGGTCAAGAGTCCATCTAACCACGGATGCCTGGTCTGCCAAGCACGGTCAGGGCAGGTACATTATGTACACAGCCCATTGGGTCAACCTGGTGACCGATGGCAAGCAGAGAGTATGTGGCTGTGCAGCGGATCAACACCTCCACGGCTTGCAGGCAGGCCTGCTGCCACCTTCTCTCCGCCTGCTACATCCTCTTCGCTGTTGTCATCCTCCTCCTTGGCTGGTGCCGCGATCTCCTCTCCAGCTACACAGACCCATCTCCCCAGGGCCTATGCTGCATGCCATATACCACGGTGTCACGCCATCTTAGACATGTCTTGCCTCAAAGCGGAGAGTCACACTGGAGCAGCTCTCCTGGCTGCTCTTAACAAACAGGTGGATCACTGGCTGACCCCGCACCAGCTGGAGATCAGCAACGTGGTGTGTGATAACGGCAGCAATCTCCTTTCCGCTTTGAATTTGGGAAAGCTGACACATGTACCCTGCATGGCACATGTGCTGAATCTAGTCATTCAAAGATTTGTGTCAAAGTACCCAGGCTTAGAGGAGGTCCTGAAACAGGCCAGGAAGTTGTGTGGGCATTTTAGTCGGTCTTACACGGCCATGGCACGCTTTGCGGACATTCAGCGGAGAAACAACTTGCCGGTGAGACGCTTAATATGTGATAGCCCGACTCGCTGGAAATCGACCCTGGTCATGTTCTCTCGCCTGCTAGAACTGGAGAAAGCCATCACCCAGTACCTGTACAATTACAGTAAAAGGACACAATCTGGGAAGATGGGGATGTTCTGGCCCAACAACTGGAATCTGATGCGAAATTAATGCAGGCTCATGAGGCCGTTTGAGGAGGTGACCAACCTGGTGAGTCGCAGTGAAGGCACCATCAGCGACTTGATCCCGTACCCTTACTTCCTGGAGCGTGCCGTGCGTAGAGTGGTGGATCAAGCTGTGGAGAAGCGTGAAGAGGAACAGTTACGGGCGGAAGGGTTGTGGGATCAATTCACATCAGACCAAGGTGTTTCCTCAACACCTGCAGCAGCACAGAGGGGGGAGGAGGAAGAAGAGTCGTGTGGGGAAGAGGAGTCATACTCGGATGATGAGGAAGGTGTTTCTTTGGAGGAGGAGGAGGAGGCGTCGACAGAAGAACAACCGCAGCAGGCGTTGCAGGGGGCATGTGCTGCTCGGCGTTCCCGTGGTATTGTTCGTGGCTGGGGGGAGGAGGAGGACTTATCTGACGTCACTGAGGAAGAGCAAGAGGAGATGGATAGTACGTCTGGATCCAACTATGTGCAGTTGGCATCTTTCATGCTGTCCAGCCTGTTGAGGGACCCCCGTATAAAAAAACTCAAGAGGAATGACCTGTACTGGGTGGCCACGCTACTAGACTCTCGGTATAGGCACAAAGTGGCGGAAATGTTACCAACTCACCTGAAGGCAGAAAGGAAGCAGCACATGCAGAACAAGCTGGCAAGTATGGTTTACAGTGCGTTTAAGGGTGATGTCACAGCACAACGGAATAAAGGTAGCACTGCCAGTAATCCTTCTCCCATGTCCAAGCAGGCAAGGGCAGGACGCTCAAGCGATATCATGGTGATGTCAGACATGCGGACATTCTTTAGTCCAACGCCTCGCCTTAGCCCTTCCGTATCCACCCTCCACCAGCGCCTGGAGCAGCAGGTAGCCGACTTCCTGGCTTTAAGTGTGGATGTAGACACTGTGAGCAGTGATGAACCCTTGGACTACTGGGTGCGCAGACTTGACCTGTGGCCAAAGCTGTCCCAATTTGCCATCCAACTTCTGTCTTGCCCTGCCTCAAGCGTCCTGTCAGAAAGGACCTTCAGCGCAGCTGGAGGCATTGTCACTGAGAAGAGAAGTCGCCTAAGTCACAAAAGTGTTCAGTACCTCACCTTTATCAAAATGAATGAGGCATGGATCCCGGAGGGCTACTGCACGCCCGAAGACTAAGTCAGTCCCCACACACAGCATCTCTGCCTGCACGCCGTGTGACTACCTGCCCCAAGACTAACTCGCTCTCCACACAACATCTCTGTTCGCAGGCCGCTTGACTGCCTTCTCCACCACCACCAACAGAGTCCAGGATACCAGGCGGATTCCTGAATTTTTAAGGCCACTGCTAGCAGCAGCCACTATAATAATTTTTCTGGTGCGTGTACATGCCTGCCTAAATTTTCTAGCTGCACTGCAGTTGCAACAACAAAACAAAAGGCATGTACATGTGCCAATTCCCCATCGTGATCATTACCTTGCCACGGTGAAGGGGCTTGCGTATCACAATGAAGCAATGACCGCCGGCTATATGAGTGTCTCGGGGGGGGGGGGCACACCCAAGATAATAAGGTCGTTGCTTCATTGTGGACAGACCAAATTTGATCAGCTGGACAGTCACTGTTCTGTCATTCAGCTGCCTCAGCCCGGCGACCATATAGGCCTGAAAAGCGCTACGGCCTGCACTCTGGCCATGGTGCGCACTAGTCCAGCACGGCCGTCACTACACAAACAGCTGTTTGCTGTGCGTTACACAGTGAGTTTGGTGTGTCAGTGTGAAGCAGTACCAGAGCCGGGACAAGGTCCTCCAACGCCCAAGTGCGCCCCTCCATCCCTCCCACACCAGCAGTCACATAATGATTGCTATTAGACTAAGAGGTGCTCCAGCCCCCCCCCAACACCTTAATCTCTAGATATCTGGCTTGCAGTCACTGCCATGTACCCCCTTTTTTTTATTTCTCTCTGCTTCAAACGACAATAGGTGAATGATAGCTGAGTGAGTTGTGCGGCCCCTCCTACACTGCGCCCTGAGGCTGGAGCCTCTCTCGCCTCTGCCTCGGCCCGGCCCTGAGCAGTACACTAATTACACTACCTGATTGATGTGTACACATGCAAGATGTTTTAAAGCACCTTAGGCCTGCAATTTAGCATTCAATGTGATTTCTGCCCTTAAAACACTGCTTTGCGTCAAATCCAGAGTTTTCCCCGGGGCATTTGGCATCTATCCCACTCATACATGCCCCCTCCAGGTGTTAGACCCCTTGAAACATCTTTTCCATCACTTTTGTGGCCAGCATAAGTGTTTCTAGTTTTCAAAGTTCGCCTCCCCATTGAAGTCTATTTCGGTCTATTGCGGTTCACGGTTCGCGAGATCGGCAAGGTGGTGTGTGACAATGGCAGCAATCTCATTTCGGCTTTGAATTTGGGAAAGTTGACACATGTACCCTGCATGGCACATGTGCTCAATCTCGTAATCCTGAGATTTGTGTGTAAGTACCCAGGCAGGCTTACAGGACGTCCTGAAGCAGGCCAGGAAGTTGTGTGGGCATTTCAGGCGGTCTTACATGGCCATGGCACGCTTTGCCGATATTCAGCGTAGAAACAACTTGCCGGTGAGGCGCTTGATTTGCTATAGCCTGACTCGCTGGAATTCGACCCTCCTGATGTGCGACTGCCTGCTATAACAGGAGAAAGCCGTCACCCAGTATCTCTACAACTACAGTAGAAGGACATGCTCTGGGGAGATGGGAATGTTCTGGCTGAAGAACTGGACACTCATGCGAAATGCCTGCAGAGTCATGCGGCCGTTTGAGGAGATGATAAACATGAGTCACAGTGAAGGCGCCATCAGCGACTTGATCCCGTATGCCTTCTTCCTGGAGCGTGCCGTGCTTAGAGTGGTGGATCAAGCTCTGGATGAGAGTGAACAGGAACAGTTACAGGAGGAAGAGTTGTGGGATCAATTCTCATCAGAACCAGATGTTTCCTCAACACCTGCGGCAGCACAATCCCGTGGTATTGTTCGTGGCTGGGGGGAGGAGGAGAACTAACCTGACATCACTGAGGTAGAGCAAGAGGAGTTGGATAGTACATCTGGATCCAAGTTTGTGCAGATGGCATCTTTCATGCTGTCCAGCCTGTTGAGGGACCCCCGTATAAAAAAACTCAAGGGGAATGAGCTGTACTGGGTGGCCACGCTACTAGACCCTCGGTAAAGGCACAAAGTGGTGGAGAGGTTTCCAAATCACCAGAAGGCTGAAAGTATGCTGCACATGCAGAACAAGCTGGCAACTAAGGGTGATGTCACAGCACAACGGGATAAAGGTACCACTGCCAGTAAACCTTCTCCCATGTCCACGCAGGCAAGGACAGGACGCTCTAGCGATCTCATGGTGATGTCGGAGATGCGGACATTTTTTAGTCCAACGCCTCGCCTTAGCGCTTCCGGATCCGCCCTCCACCAACGCCTCGACCGGCAGGTAGCTGACTACGTGGCCTTAAGTATGGATGTAGACACTGTGAGAAGCGATGAACCCCTGGACTACTTGAGGCTTGACCTGTCACAATTTGCCATTGAACTTCTGTCTTGCCTTACCTCGAGCGTCTTATCAGAAAGTACCTTCTAGGCAGCTGGAGGCATTGTCACTGAGAAGAAAAGTCACCTAGGTCACAAAAGTGTTCAGTACCTCACCTTTATCAACATGAATGAGGCATGGATCCCGGAGGGTTACTGCCCGTCCGAAGACTAAGTCAGTTCCCACACACAGCATCTCTGCCTGCACGCCGTGTGACTGGTTACCTGCCCTACCAAGACTAAGTCGGTCCCCACACAGCATTTCTGCCTGCAGGCCGCTTCACTGCCACCACCAACAGGGTCCACCAGGACTCCAGGCGGATTCCTGAATTTTTAAGGCTGCTGCTAGCAGCGACCGCTATAATAATTTTTCTGGTGCGTGTACATGCTTGCCTAATTTTTTGGGCTGCACTGCAGCTGCAAGAACAAAACAAAATGCATGTACATGTGTCAATTCCCCTGCGTGATCGTTAGCTTGCCGAAGTGAAGGGGCTTGCGTATCACAATGAAGCAATGACCGCCGGCTATATGAGTGTGTTGGGGTTGGGGGGCACACCTGACCCAAGAAGATAGATAATCAGGTCATTGCTTCATTGTGGACAGACCAAATTCGATCAGCTGAACACTCACTGTTGTTCTGTCATTCAGCTACCTCAGCCCGGCGACCATATGGGCTTGAAAACCGTCATCGCCTGCACTCTGGCCATGGTGCACACGAGTCCAGCATGGCCGTCACTACACAAACAGCTGTTTGCAGTGCGTTACACCGTGAATTTGGTGTGTCAGTGTGAAGCAGTACACTAATTACACTCCCTGATTAATGTATACACATGCAAGATGTTTTAAAGCACTTTAGGCCTCCAATTTAGCAATAAAATGTGATTTCGGCCCTTAAAACGCTGCTGTGCGTCAAATCCTGATTTTTCCCCGGGACTTTTGGCGTCTATCCCACTCCGCCATGCCCCCCTCCAGGTGTTAGACCCCTTGAAACATCTTTTCCATCACTTTTGTGGCCAGCGTAAATGTTTCTAGTTTTCAAAGTTCGCCTCCCCATTGAAATCTATTGCGGTTCGCGGAAGTTTGCATGTTCACAAACTTTTGCGGAAGTTCGCGTTCGCGGTTCGCAAACCGAAAATTGGAGGTTTCGGGCCATCTCTAAATACCACTAAGCAGTTCATTCAGATTAATGAAAGCGATCAGATACAATCGATCATCTGTGGGATTGTTTCATTAACGGCCACCTTAGGTAACATAGGAAAAAATTGGGCTATGAGCTATGGCCCACTAGAGTGATTTTAGAAGAGGGTCGCAGATGATCATTGGCGATTACAAAAGTGGAATGCTAATAAAAGTCAATGGAGTCAAAATCATGGGAGTAATTGCGATAAGGGAAATCGCATTTGCAGGTCCCGCAGCATTTTTGGAGTGATTGCGCTCCAATACAAAAGATAGGAACGCTGCAAAATTGCCTATTCAATCGCTGTACGAAAGCAATTTTCCAGCAATTTTGTTACCTGAAAAAGATGTAAACATCGCAAATCACAATTGCTCTCAAAAAACACAAGCACTAAAATAAAATCACTTCAACAGAAAACAGTTTTTATATCGCTGTACAAAATGAGAGTAACAATGCTGTGCATTGGCGATTGCGATCTGCATTGGAAGCCTGGCTTAAAATTTCAGCATAACTAATGATTTGGTGGTTGCTAATCATTATACACTTCAGGGTAGGCATATGCGTTTTCCATAGCACATAGGGGGTATTCCCCATGAGGAGATGGACTAGTCCAAAACCTGTAGATTCTATCAGATTTTAACTACTTTCATGACCTTTATTTAGTGGTCATCCTGCTGTAAAGAGCATGTTTACACATCATGATGATTTACATTATATATTGCATTGCATTGACAAGTATTGATGTAATTCAAAGCAATTGCATAATTTCTGTCTGCAATAGATTTCAAAGTTGTCTTTTTTCCTGCTATTACAGTTTGAATCTAGGTGGGGAAGGCCTCAATACACAGTAGAAAGACTAGAACATTTGCTTCTGGGACATTCCCTATATTGACTTGCTTTGTTGGGATTTCTGCTGTCATCTTACATACCTCCATGGGTGTAGCAATCACCCCTGTGACCCCTGCCATTGGGGGGGCCCAGAAGCTTTGGGGGCCCCTCATCCTCCCTCTCCCCAAACACAAGTGCAGCTAATTAGCAAAAAAACCTCCCCGTTCCCTGCCACCTCCTCCCACCATGCAGAGTAGCGAAGTAGCTGTAATTGTTTTCTGCTTCCAGGCACTGCTTCACAGCAGAACACTCCCTGCTGCCATTCGCCGACTCCCGATCACATTACCCTAATGGGGTTCGGAGACCAAGGGGGCCCATGCTATCATTTTTGCAGGGGGGCAATATTAAGTCCAGTTACGCCACTGCATAGCTCACAACTTTTTGAGATCAGGAAGAGGGACACTTAAGCCACAACTCTAGCCACACCCCCAACACACCACTACTCACGAATACTATATAGATTTTATGAGAAAAATATGTTGTTTTATAATCCCATACCACTACTTCCCCCCTTGACCCCATCCCTTCTGATTTACTCCAGCCTCACTTCACGGAATTCTCCCCAGTCCTCACTACCCTGTTCAACCTCTCCCTATCCACAGGCACCTTCCCCTCAGACTTCAAGCAGGCCACTGTACTACCCCTGCTCAAGAAACCCTCCCTCGACCCCTCGCTACCCTCCAACTACCGTCCTATCTCCCTTCTCCCCTTTGCCTCAAAACTCCTTGAGTGTCTGGTTCACAAACGCCTGACCCAGTTTCTCAATGCCAACTCACTGCTAAACCCACTGCAATCTGGATTTCGGCCTGCCCACTCAACCGAAACTGCTCTCACCAAAGTGGTCAATGACCTTGCCTTAGCTAAAGCTGAATGTAAATTCTCCTCCTTCTTGACCTTTCAGCAGCTTTTGACACAGTAGATCATCCCCTACTCCTCCAGTCCCTCCAGTCCATGGGCATTCACGATCTTGCCCTGTCCTGGCTTTTATCCTACCTCTCCAACCGCTCCTTCACGACCGCCTTCAATGAGTCCTCATCCACCCCCAACCACCTCTCGGTGGGAGTCCCCCAAGGTTCGGTCCTTGGCCCCGTACTGTTCACCCTATACACATCCTCCATTGGCAAGGTTATCGCCTCCATGGGTTTTAACTATCATCTGTATGCAGATGACACCCAGATCTACCTCCACACCCCTGACATATCCACCACTACCATGGACAAGGTCTTCTCCTGTCTATCAGCCATCTCCTCCTGGATGTCCGCTAAGTTCCTGAAACTAAACCTAGACAAAATGGAATTTATGATCTCCCCACCCCGGACATCCATAAACCTCCCAGATGTGCATGTCACTGTTAACCACACTACCATTAACCCTACCTCTCAAGCCCGCTGTCTGGGTGTCACCCTGGACTCCGCACTCTCCTTCACTCCTCACATCCAAAACCTCACAAAGTCCTGCAACTTCCACCTTCGTAACATCTGTAAGATTCGCCCTTTCCTGACCTCTGCCACCACCAAACTCCTCATCCATGCCCTCAATTTCCAGCCTTGACTACTGCAATGCCCTGCTTTCTGGTCTCCCTATGACCCGAACAGCCCCACTGCAGTCCATCATGAATGCAGCAGCCAGAATTATCCACTGCTCCCATCGCTCCACCATGGCGGATCCCCTCTTTGAATCCCTCCACTGGCTTCCTATCCAGTCCAGAATCAGATTCAAGATACTGTGTCTGACCTACAAATCTGTCCACAAAACCTGTCCAACCTACATTTCCGATCTTACTCAGAGTGTGTACCTAGCCGCTCACTCCGCTCTTCCAATGAACTTCGCCTAACCGCCCCCCCTCCGCATTACCCAGTCCCATGCACGCCTCCAGGACTTCTCAAGAGCTGCTCCAACACTATGGAACTCCTTACCTCCACCCATTAGGGCAGCCCCCTCCTTCAACATCTTCAAGAAAGCCCTCAAAACTCACCTTTTCACTCTGGCCTACTACCCCTCACAAGTGCCCCAAACCCACAGCTGAACTCTGGTCTCCTACCTCTCATCTCCCTACCTCTCCCTTTAGATTGTAAGCTTTTGGGCAGGGTCCTCCTCCTTTTGTGTCCAACCTGATTATGCACCTCCATTACTGTGAACCCATGCTAGGCCTCTTGAGTGAACCTAACTTGCTTAATCTCCATGCTCCCCTCCAGTGATTGACTAAGCATTACCTTGTACTCATACTGTGCTGCATAATCTGATCTTTCTTGTATTCAGGTATTGTCATTTTGCTGTATGTCACACCTAAATATTGTATGTATCCCTATTTATTGTCCAGCGCTGCGTAATATGTTGGCGCTTTATAAATGCAATAAATAAATAAATAAATAAAATTCAAACCACACTGCTCCTTTCTATCCTGATTCATTTTCCTTCATATTAACATTTTAAAATTAGAAATATTGCAATTTAAAGAGAATCTGAAGCCTTTTAAAAATCCTCTTTTTATTAGACATTTATTTAAAGCAGTATCAGCCTAGCTAAAATGCTGTTTTACCGCGACAGAATGAGGTAATTAAACCCCCCAAATACCAGAGGCAAATTCGGGGAGCGCTTCCGTGTAGAGGCAGAGCTTTGGGCTGTAGCTCTGCCTCTACTCGCGTCAATCCCCGCTGATCACCGCCTCTACCCGCCGCTCTCAGGCTTCTTTCAGTGAGGGAGAGGCGGCGATCAGCGGGGATTGACGCTAATGGAGGCAGAGCTACAGCGCTAAGCTCTGCCTCCCCGGGCAGCAACATCCACAACCTGGAAAGTCGTGGAATTTTACCCCGGCATTTGGGGGTTATAATTACCTTGTCCTGCCGCGGGAATGCGGCGTTTTAGCTAGGGTGATGCTGCTTTACATAAATGTTTAATAAAAAGGAGATTTTTAAAAGGCTTCAGACTCTCTATAAAGGACAAACAGGGTGACATGTGACATAATGAGATAGACATGTGTATGTACAGTGCCTTAGCACACAAATAAATAGGCTGAGTTCCTTTTTTTCTTTTCCTGTCTGTAAGAGTTAAAATGCAGGTATGCAAGTGACAGTTTCTGTCCGGGTCGAGACCCAGTCCGACTGGGTCAGACTATAGCATAACCCTCACTGATTAGTAATTACAGCCATAAAACGCTTTCCTGTAAGTAAATGGCTTCTGAGAGCAAGAAAGAGATAAAAAGGGTCCAGAATTCATAGATTTGAGCTCTAGCACACTTCAATGAAGGTGTCATTGAGCAGAGACAATGAAACAGTCAAAACGTAAAAACTGGATTTAAATATAAATTAAAACTGTTGGATATCTAAAAAAGTTATTTTTAGGAGAATGAGAATGGATACAATTGTTTTTCTTATCAGTTTATTTTCACCTCGGATGTCCTTTAAAGGATAGGAATAAAGTTTAGACTCAATTAAACCCATTTTTTTCTGTAGAAAAATACATATACTGTATTTACACAGATCTGTACATCAGTACTGAAAGAGGGACAAATGAGGAAGAAAGAGGGACATAAGGATTTTGGTTCCCAAAGAGGGACTGTCCCGCCAAAAGAGGGACATTTGGGAGCTATGATTCTATAGCTAAGAACGTGATCAGCAGAGCACAGCAAACGTCTGCACCACCACCACTCAGTACCTAGCAGGGTCAAGCAGTGAACCTACACATCTCAAGGGATGCTGGGATGCCTTCTGTTTATTTAGATTAACAGCTCCTCCTCTCTTCCTCCTGTCAAGAGGTACACACACTATGCTGTCAGGTGCAACACACAACAGTAACCTAGACTGCAAAAAAGAAAGCCATGAATACGAGGTGCAATTAATGCAAGGTATTCTAGCCTCTGCAGTGCAATATTCTTCAAATGACCAGTAGATGATTTTTTTTTTATTTTTTTTTTTACAAAGAGAAAGCAAGTCATTACCACTTTCATTACTACATACAGAAAAGGATTAAGATGAAATGGGGTTCTAGGCAAGATAGCAGTTTTTGCTATCCGCTGTTGATCACCTGGCTTTTTTAGTAAGATGTAGTGGGGGCAGGGGCACAACTACAGGCAGGGCCGTTTCTTAGGCAGTGCGGGCAGGGCGACCGCACTGGGCGCAGACCAGCAAGTAGGTGAAGGGGGGCGCAGGCAGAAGGACATTACCGCTAGGGAGCTGGTGACGCGCGGTGCAGCCAAATGGAAGAAGAAATAAGATTACCAGCGCGATCACCTTCCTTGACTCCTCCTAGGCTGCCTGCATCAGACTTTAAGTCATCATCATGTCACCACCACGTGATGACACCTGATGTCTTGTAACGGTACTTCAGGCTGTCAGTGCGCGGCGCCCATGGAGGAGTTGGCTTTCCGGGCTCTCCGAGCCTGGGTGTTTTCCTGCTTCCTCCTGGATGAGCGGCTGGTCACTAGAAAGTAGACAGATCTACTTGTGACCTGTGGCTGTGTTTCTGTTCCTAAAGAGTAAGGGTTCCCGAGTCCACGGGGGTGGGGGGAAGGAGGCGCAATTTTTACACCCTCGCCCTGGGTGCAATTTAGCCTGGAAACTGCCCTGACTACAGGGGAGCAGTTCCTGCGACTGCAGGGGGGGCCAAAGCTGTAAGGGGGCCCCTAACTACTACTTGTTTTTGTGGCTAAACTGGTTATGGGTGTGAAAATTATGATGCCAGCGCTTGCTTTATGACCCTTGCATGATGGGCCCCCTGCTGGGAGAGTCACCAGGAGTAGGCAAGGGAAAAGGTGTAAACATTAGGGGGCCCCATATAAGTTTTGCTGGGGCCCCAAAATTTTTAGTTACATCCCTGAATAGTGTCTACCAGGCCCCGAGACTCTCCAGGCCCAAGGCAGCTGCCAAGGTTGCCTTGTGCATGATCCGGCTCTGCCTACATAGCACTAGCATACTCAGAATCTCGCAGCTCTTTCATTCTCATATTCTAAGCGGGTCACCTCACTTGTACTCTGTTTGTGCTTGATTTACTAATATCAGAGAACTCTGCAGGATGCCAATCCCAGGGTGAAGTTTTTAGCAAGTGTCTGTTATCAACTCTTACCTGGCTTATATCAGAAAAAATTGAGAATGAGGCTAGATTCACATCGGGACGTTGCGGTTTGATGCGATGCTAAAGTCGCAACGCAAACTTACAATGCAACGCGCCAAAAAAGTCGCAACGCAGAGTTGCCATCGCATACAGCAGATACAGTAGAGCATACAGGCAATGAAAAGTAAGCTTGCAAGTCATTACTGAGCATGTGCAAACAGTCTAACGTAGCTGATAACGTGTATAACGCTCAGCATGCAGTACTTTCACTTAACGTGCAGCGTTAGACACTAATGCAATGTGTGCACTGTGAACGGCGCATTGATTTTTCATTGCAGTGCGCTATTCTGCATTACATTTTGTTTTAACGTGTGACTTTAATGTCCTACTATAAACTTAGCCTTAGGCTATGTTCACAGTAGTGTGATCTACCAGAGTGCGGCATCCCAACGCATTGCATGCCGTTACCGTATCATGGGCGTGTTAACAGTGACAGTAAAGCGTACTATTTAGTGGCTGTATGCTTCACTGTATGTGACGCAATGCGCTCATAACCTACAGCGCGACTTTTCTGTTCCTGCTTTTACAAGGAACGCAATGCCCACTGTAAACATAGACATACGGTCAGTGCACACCAAAAACCTCTAGCAGATCTACAAAATGCTAGAGGTTTTTGAAGCAGATTTTTAGAGCACACGTGGCGATTTTTTCGCGATTGCGTTTAGCTCTTCTATAGCACTAAACGCGATCGCTGGGAAATCGCCTGAAAATGGTGCAGGATAAAAATTTGCGTTGAGAGATTTGCGTTAATCACCGCCCAAGTAAGAATGGGCCCATAGGGTATTATGGCACTAGCGCTTGAGCGTTTTGCCGAAATCGCCAGCTAAACGCTCAGATGTGAACAGCTTTACTGTAACAATATATGTAATCTGCTACACAAAAACACTCCAAAAAACGCTAGGCATGTTTAGAAAACCTCTCTAAGGGCCCATTCACACCTGAGCGGGAATCGTACGATTCCCGCTCACGGCAAACCGCTATCAGTTCTGCAAGAACCGCTACACAATGTAGCGAGTGGCAGTGTTCTCACTGCCGCGGTTGCGGTTAGCGATAACCGCAGCCGCGCTGCATGCAGCGGTTTGCCGGCGACGAGCGTTCCGCGATTTGCGATCGTGATTAGCGTGCATAGCACGCTAATCGCGATCGCTCCAAACCCGTCGCAGTGTCCAGTGATTTTTCCGCGCTGATCGCGGGAAAATCACTCCCGCAGAACGCCGGCGGTAATCGCCAGCGTTCTGCGGTTTTAAGTGTGAACGGGCCCTAAGGCCCCCTTAGCGTTTTTGTGTAGCAGATTACATATATTGTTACAGTAAAGCTGTTTACTGAACAGCTTCAGTAACAAAAACATCTGGAAAACCGCTCTAATCTAGTGTTTTTTTAGAGCAGTTTTCCACTTTCCTTTACTTTAACATTGAGGCAGAAACACCTCAGAAATCAAAAAAATGCTGCAGGACAGGAGTTTGCGTTTGGGGGAAAAACGAACCGCTCTGGTGTGCACCATCCCTTTCACTTTTATTAGCCAAGCGATTTTCCCCCTGCAAGCGTTTTAAAAAAAGCTTCAGAACCGCTCTGGTGTGCACCAGCCCTTAGGCCCAGTGCACACCAAAACCGCTAGCAGATCCGCAATACGCTAGCGGTTTTGGGAGCTGTTTCAGAGCGATTCTAGGTATGTTTAGAGAGGTTTTCTAAACATATCTAGCGGTTTTGGGTGCGTTTTTGTGTAGCAGATTACACATATTGTTACAGTAAAAGCTAGAAGTGAACCGGAGGCGGGGCCGGAGCATTGGTAAGTGGCTGCGCGTGCACACGATGTCTGTGGGGGACCATTAGAAGCCCCGGGTAAGTTCAACTCATTTTCCCCCCCGCCCCTCTCCCTAAAGTATTCCTTTAAAATCTGACAGAACCAACAGGTTTTGGGCCAGTCCATCTCCTCGTGGTTGATTCTCAGGGCTTTCTTTGTTTTCAACAGCATTTCCTGAACAGCAGTTTAACTGCCAAAATAGTAAGATACCAGACAGCCTCCCTACTCACTTGCACACTATTTTTTTCAGTTAGATTTTGCAACTGCTGTTCAGGAAATGCTGTTGAAAACAAAGAAAACCCTGATAATCCCCCATGAGCAAATGAACTGGCCCAAAACCTGTCAGTTCTGTCAGATTTTCACTGCCTACTTTTTTTTGCGATAGTGATCCTTTAACCACCACACCCCCAAGGGGCTTTTACCCTAACGGACCAGAGCAATTTTCACCTGTCAGCGCTCCTTCCTTTTGTTCACCAATAACTTTATTACTACTTATCACAACAAAACGATCTATACCTTGTTTTTTTGCCACCAATTAGCCTTTCTTTGGGCAATATATTTTGCTAAGAATTATTTTATTCTAATAAATTTTAACAGGAAGAATACAAAAAAAGGAAAAAAAAATATTTCTCATTATTATACTAGTATAGTTTTTTTAAATAAAACATGCTACCATAATTGAAGGGATATCCAAGGTGAAAATCAACTGATGAGATAAACAATAGTATCTACTAAAAATGACTTTTTTAGATATCCCACAGTTTTATTTTATATTTAAATCTATTTTTTGTGTTTTTACTGTTTCATCGTCTCTGCTCAATGACACTTTCATTAAAGTATGACAGAGCTCAAATCTAAGAACTATTGAGCCTTTTTATCTCTTTCCTGCTCTCAGAAGCTATTTACTACCAGGGAAGTGTTTTATGGCTGTAATCCCTTATCAGTGAGGGCTGAGCTATCATCTGACACAGTCCCGACCTGGACAGAAAATTGTCACTTGCATACCTGATTTTTATTTTTTTTCAGGCATGGGACATTTGTGTGCTTGGCGCTATACATACACATGTTTATCTCATCATGTCACATGTCAATTTTGTTGTCCTTTAAAACCCAGGTATTTTATTTGCCCGTTTGTTCTGTTTATTTCACCATTTAAATTATGTCCCTATCACAAAGTATGGCGACACAATATATTATTTTGAAATATAGTTGTAATTTTTCTTCTTTTTCTATTTTGTGTCCAGTCCATAATTACAAGCCCTTATGTAGTCTTATGTGGCCGGTCCATAATTACAAGTAGTGTTGGGCGAACATCTAGATGTTCGGGCCGAACAGGCCGAACATGGCCGCGATGTTCGGGTGTTCGACCCGAACTCCGAACATGATGGAAGTCAATGGGGACCCGAACTTTTGTGCTTTGTAAAGCCTCCTTACATGCTACATACCCCAAATTTACAGGGTATGTGCACCTTGGGAGTGGGTACAAAAGGAAAAAAAATTAGCAAAAAGAGCTTATAGTTTTTGAGAAAATCGATTTTAAAGTTTCAAAGGGAAAACTGTCTTTTAAATGCGGGAAATGTCTGTTTTCTTTGCACAGGTAACATGCTTTTTGTCGGCATGCAGTCATAAATGTAATACATATAAGAGGTTCCAGGAAAAGGGACCGGTAACGCTAACCCAGCAGCAGCACACGTGATGGAACAGGAGGAGGGTGGCGCAGGAGGAGAAGGCCACGCTTTGTGAGACACAACAACCCAGGCCTTGCATGAGGACAAGAAGCGTGCGGATAGCATGCTTTGTACCGCCATGCAGTCATAAATGTAATAAAGATAAGTGGTTCAATAAACAGGGACCATGCGGCAACGCTAACCCAGCAGCAGCAGACGTGATGGAACAGTAGGAGGCGCAGGAGGAGAAGGCCACGCTTTGTGAGACACAACAACCCAGGCCTTGCATGAGGACAAGAAGCGTGCGGATAGCATGCTTTGTACCGCCATGCAGTCATAAATGTAATAAAGATAAGAGGTTCCATAAACAGGGACCGGCAACGCTAACCCAGCAGCAGCAGCAGCACACGTGATGGAACAGGAGCAGGCGCAGGAGGAGAAGGCCATGCTTTTTGAGACACAACAACCCAGGCCTTGCATGAGGACAAAAAGCGTGCGGATAGCATGCTTTGTACCGCCATGCAGTCATAAATGTAATAAAGATAAGTGGTTCAATAAACAGGGACCACGCGGCAACGCTAACCCAGCAGCAGCAGACATGATGGAACAGGAGGAGGCGCAGGAGGAGAAGGCCACGCTTTGTGAGACACAACAACCCAGGCCTTGCATGAGGTACCGCCATGCAGTCATAAATGTAATAAAGATAAGTGGTTCAATAAACAGGGACCACGCGGCAACGCTAACCCAGCAGCAGCAGACGTGATGGAACAGGAGGAGGCGCAGGAGGAGAAGGCCATGCTTTGTGAGACACAACAACCCAGGCCTTGCATGAGGACAAGAAGCGTGCGGATAGCATGCTTTGTACCGCCATGCAGTCATAAATGTAATAAAGATAAGTGGTTCAATAAACAGGGACCACGCGGCAACGCTAACCCAGCAGCAGCAGACGTGATGAAACATTAGGAGGCGCAGGAGGAGAAGGCCACGCTTTGTGAGACACAACAACCCAGGCCTTGCATGAGGACAAGAAGCGTGCAGATAGCATGCTTTGTACCGCCATGCAGTCATAAATGTAATAAAGATAAGAGGTTCCATAAACAGGGACCGGCAACGCTAACCCAGCAGCAGCAGCAGCACACGTGATGGAACAGGAGCAGGCGCAGGAGGAGAAGGCCATGCTTTTTGAGACACAACAACCCAGGCCTTGCATGAGGACAAAAAGCGTGCGGATAGCATGCTTTGTACCGCCATGCAGTCATAAATGTAATAAAGATAAGTGGTTCAATAAACAGGGACCACGCGGCAACGCTAACCCAGCAGCAGCAGACGTGATGGAACAGGAGGAGGCGCAGGAGGAGAAGGCCATGCTTTTTGAGACACAACAACCCAGGCCTTGCATGAGGACAAAAAGCGTGCGGATATAGCAGCAATGCTTTTTGCCGCCATGCAGTCATAAATGTAATACAGATGAGAGGTTCAATAAACAGGGACCGGAAACGCTACACCATCCCAGATGTTCATTGGTCATGTTACTTGGTTGGGGTCCTGGAGTGTTGCGTAGTCATTTCCAATCCAGGATTGATTCATTTTAATTTGAGTCAGACGGTCTGCATTTTCTGTGGAGAGGCGGATACGCCGATCTGTGACGATGCCTCCGGCAGCACTGAAACAGCGTTCCGACATAGCGCTGGCTGCCGGGCAAGCCAGCACCTCTATTGCGTACATTGCCAGTTCGTGCCAGGTGTCTAGCTTCGATACCCAATAGTTGAAGGGTGCAGATGGATTGTTCGACACAGCTACGTCATCTGACATGTAGTCCTTGTCCATCTTCTCCAGGCGATCGGTGTTGGAGGTGGATCTGCACGTTTGCTGTTCAGTGGGCTGCTGCTGCATGGGTGTCAGAAAATTTTCCCACTCCAAGGACACTGCCGATACCATTCCCTTTTGGGCACTAGCTGCGGCTTGCGTTGTTTGCTGCCCTCCTGGTCGTCCTGGGTTTGCGGAAGTCAGTCTGTCGGCGTACAACTGGCTAGAGGAGGGGGAGGATGTCAATCTTCTCTCTAAAGTCTCCACAAGGGCCTGCTGGTATTCTTCCATTTTGACCTGTCTGACTCTTTCTTCAAGCAGTTTTGGAACATTGTGTTTGTACCGTGGATCCAGAAGGGTATAAACCCAGTAATTGGTGTTGTCCAGAATGCGCACAATGCGTGGGTCGCGTTCAATGCAGTCTAGCATGAATTGAGCCATGTGTGCCAGAGTCCTACCAGAATCCTCATCATCCTCTTGTGAGCATTGTGATAGTTGTTGTGATGCATCATAGTCGTCACCTTCCTCCTGGTCTGCTTCTGCTGACCATTCGCGCTGAATTGTGGAAGTCCAACGTGCACCGCTCTGGCCCTCGACAGTGGTGGCATGAAATTCCTGCTCCAACTCCAGCTGTTCCTCCTCCTCTTCTTCGTCATAGCTGCTGGGGCCAGCGTTCCCTGAGGCGGATGGCCTGATGTTGGTACCATCACGCTGATCGTTTTCTCCTTCAGATTCCCCCAGTTGCATCATGACAGCTGTTTCCTTGATTTTCAACATTGACCTCTTCAGTAAACACAGCAGTGGTATGGTAATGCTGACTGAAGAGTTGTCACTGCTCACAAGCAACGTGGATTGCTCAAAATTTTGGAGGACTTGGCAGAGGTCCAACATGTTGGCCCAATCGGATCCACAGAAGCTTGGCAGCTGTCCGGATGCGCCTCGGTACTGCGCCGTCATGTACTGGACCACTGCACTCTTCTGCTCACAAAAGCGTGCTAGCATGTGCAGCGTAGAATTCCAGCGCGTAGGGACATCACACAGCAAGTGATGGTGGGGGAGATTGAAGCGCTCCTGCATCTTGGCGAGTGCCCCTGAAGCAGTACTGGAATTTCTACAATGTTTGGCCACTCGACGCACCTTCAACAGAAGATTGGCCACGCCTGGGTATGTCCTCAGGAACCGCTGAACTACTAGTTTCATCACGTGCGCCAGGCAAGGGATGTGTGTCAGCTTAGCCAACCTTAAAGCGCGAATGAGATTACTCCCATTATCACACACAACCATGCCCGGTTTCAGGTCCAGCGGTGCCAGCCACAAATCCGTCTGTTCCTTTATTCCCTTCCAAATTTCCTCCCCTGTGTGCTGCTTATCCCCAAGGCAGATCAGCTTCAGCAACGCTTGCTGACGCATGCCAACAGCTGTGCTGCACTGCTTCCACGATCCTACTGCTGCTGGGTTAGCGTTTCCGGATGAGGTACAGCTTTGAGATGCGTTGGAGGAGAAGGAGTCAGAGAGGTAGGTGCTGCTGTTGTTATCCAGTGGGAGGGACGGCGGTGCAGCTGTTTGCGGCGTGGGCAACACCCGCGCCGTAGCAGGTGAGGAATCGCTGCCAGGCTCCACAAGGTTCACCCAGTGCGCGGTAAGGGAGATGTATCGACCCTGTCCGAACGCACTCGTCCAAGTGTCAGTGGTGAGGTGAACCTTGCAGGCAACGGCATTCTTCAAGCTTCGGGTTATTTTGCTGACCACGTGCTCATGCAACTCAGGCACTGCAGAGCGCGCAAAGTGGTAGCGGCTGGGAACCACGTAACGTGGGATGGCCACTGACATCATGCCCTTGAAGCTGTTTGTCTCCACCACTCGATATGGCAGCATTTCGCAGGCCAGAAGCTTGGCTATGCTGGCTGTTACTGCCACGGCCCGGGGGTCATTTGCTGGCAATTTCCTCTTGCGCTCAAACATCTCCGACACAGACAACTGAACCGTAGCGCTGCACACGGAAGGGCTGTTGGTTGTTGTGTTTGATGAACACTGGGAGACCTCAAGAGCACTACTCCGGAAAGTGACAGTGTCTGATGTTTGTGAATGTTGTGAACCACGCAATGGCTGGGCTACTGCTGCTGCTGAGGCGGGTCTGGTGGTGAGTCTGGTGAACCCAAGGGAGGCAGTGTTGCTGGTACCCTGTCCTGCCGCGTTTGCCCACAGAGTGGGATGTTTGGATAGCATGTGGCGGCTCATGCTGGTGGTGGAGAGGTTGTTAATACTTTTCCCCCTGCTCAGGCGGGTCTTGCACACCTTGCAAATCGCCATGGTAACATCCTCAGTGCAGTCTTCAAAGAAAGCCCAGACTTTGGAGCACCTGCCTCCTTGCTGGCGATTTCTGTTTGCTCCTCTTTTGCCTCTCACTTGAACTTCCACGCTTGTGGTGCCTGAAATTGCGCGCCGCCTACCTTGTGGCACAAGGCGAACTCGTGCAGCAGTGGGTTCTTCAACAGACTCATCTGTGCTGCTGCTACGACGGCGATGTTCTCGTTCACAAACAAAATCTGGGTCTATGTCCACATTGTCCATACCCTCCTCTTCCATTTCCTCAAACTCGTCATATGTCATTGTGGGGGGCCGCCGCCGTGGAGTAGAGCTCCCCAGAACAACCTCTGCGCAGCTCACTCCAACGTCGTCTTCCAGATCTTGTCGGCCGACCTCCTGCAATTGCAACCCCTCCTGCCCAACTTGCTCTGGGATTTGGGTTTCCGAGTCCTCCTCGGACTCGCCTTGTATTTCAGTGCGCGGTGCATTTCCCACAGTTAATGGTTGTGAATCCGGGCACAACATTTCTGGCTGTTCCTCCATTGACCTTTGAAAGGTGGAAGTTTGTTGGGCTGGGAATAGCTCCTGCGAATACCCCATTGTGTCCTGAGGTAATTCATCGGACTGGTTATCTGGCAGTTGTGTGCGTGGTGTCGCTGCCGGTTGTGTCAGCTTTGTGCCCACTGGCTCCTTGTAACTGGCTGAGGACTCGGACCTCGTGCGTGATGTGCTGGTGCTGCTTAACCCACTGCTGGACGCTTGAGAGGTCATCCAAGTAATTATCTGGTCCTGTTCTTTTGGATCTGTGAGGGTTGTTGTCCTGGACAACATGGGCGGTATTGAGTGGGTTTTCTTGGGTGCTCCCCTGTGGCCTGTACGTGAACCGTCAGGGGAAACACCTCTTAACCTTGCCCCTTCCTCTTTCACCGGATTTCTTCCTCATTTCACTTATCCTTACAGTACACGCTGACTGGCAGCAGTACAGTGGCAGTACAGAAATGCTATACAGTACCACTATTCCCAGCAGCGACACAGAGCACAATGCTATACAGTGGCGGGTGAGCGGTGTACCACTATTCCCAGCAGCGACACACAGCACAATGCTATACAGTGGTGGGTGAGCGGTGTACTACTGTTCCCGGGCCCAGCAGACACAGAGTGGAAGTAAACACAATGGTATATAGTCTGGCTGAGCGGTGTACACAGAGTGGCAGTACACACAATGCTATATAGTCTGGCTGAGCTGTGTACACAGAGTGGCAGTACACACAATGCTATATAGTCTGGCTGAGCGGTGTACACAGAGTGGCAGTACACACAATGCTATATAGTCTGGCTGAGCGGTGTACACAGAGTGGCAGTACACACAATGCTATATAGTCTGGCTGAGCGGTGTACACAGAGTGGCAGTACACACAATGATATATAGTCTGGCTGAGCCGTGTACACAGAGTGGCAGTACACACAATGCTATATAGTCTGGCTGAGCCGTGTACACAGAGTGTCAGTAAACAATGCTATATATAGCGTGGCTGAGCGAGGTACACAGTGGCAGTACACACAATGATATATAGTCTGGCTGAGCCGTGTACACAGAGTGGCAGTACACACAATGCTATATAGTCTGGCTGAGCCGTGTACACAGAGTGTCAGTAAACAATGCTATATATAGCGTGGCTGAGCGAGGTACACAGTGGCAGTACACACAATGCTATATAGTCAGGCTGAGCCGTGTACACAGAGTGTCAGTAAACAATGGTATATAGTCTGGCTGAGCGGTGTACACAGAGTGTCAGTAAACAATGCTATATAGTCTGGCTGAGCGGTGTACACAGAGTGGCAGTACACACAATGATATATAGTCTGGCTGAGCCGTGTACACAGAGTGGCAGTACACACAATGCTATATAGTCTGGCTGACCCGTGTACACAGAGTGTCAGTAAACAATGCTATATATAGCGTGGCTGAGCGAGGTACACAGTGGCAGTACACACAATGCTATATAGTCAGGCTGAGCCGTGTACACAGAGTGGCAGTAAACAATGGTATATAGTCTGGCTGAGCGGTGTACACAGAGTGTCAGTAAACAATGGTATATAGTCTGGCTGAGCGGTGTACACAGAGTGTCAGTAAACAATGGTATATAGTCTGGCTGAGCGGTGTACACAGAGTGGCAGTAAACAATGGTATATAGTCTGGCTGAGCGGTGTACACAGAGTGGCAGTACACACAATGCTATATAGTCTGGCTGAGCTGTGTACACAGAGTGGCAGTACACACAATGCTATATAGTCTGGCTGAGCAGTGTACACAGAGTGGCAGTACACACAATGCTATATAGTCTGGCTGAGCGGTGTACACAGAGTGGCAGTACACACAATGCTATATAGTCTGGCTGAGCGGTGTACACAGAGTGGCAGTACACACAATGATATATAGTCTGGCTGAGCCGTGTACACAGAGTGACAGTACACACAATGCTATATAGTCTGGCTGACCCGTGTACACAGAGTGTCAGTAAACAATGCTATATATAGCGTGGCTGAGCGAGGTACACAGTGGCAGTACACACAATGCTATATAGTCAGGCTGAGCCGTGTACACAGAGTGTCAGTAAACAATGGTATATAGTCTGGCTGAGCGGTGTACACAGAGTGTCAGTAAACAATGGTATATAGTCTGGCTGAGCGGTGTACACAGAGTGGCAATAAACACAATGCTATATATAGCGTGGCTGAGCGAGGTGCACAGTGGCAGTACACACAATGCTATATAGTCAGGCTAAGCCGTGTACACAGAGTGTCAGAAAACACAATGCTATATATAGCGTGGCTGAGCGAGGTGCACAGTGGCAGTACACACAATGCTATATAGTCAGGCTGAGCCGTGTACACAGAGTGTCAGTAAACAATGGTATATAGTCTGGCTGAGCGGTGTACACAGAGTGTCAGTAAACAATGGTATATAGTCTGGCTGAGCGGTGTACACAGAGTGGCAGTAAACACAATGCTATATATAGCGTGGCTGAGTGAGGTGCACAGTGGCAGTACACACAATGCTATATAGTCAGGCTAAGCCGTGTACACAGAGTGTCAGAAAACACAATGCTATATATAGCGTGGCTGAGCGAGGTGCACAGTGGCAGTACACACAATGCTATATAGCCAGGCTAAGCCGTGTACACAGAGTGTCAGAAAACACAATGCTATATATAGCGTGGCTGAGCGAGGTACACAGTGGCAGTAAACAATGCTATATATATAGTGTGGCTGAGCGAGCGGTGTACTACTGTTCCCAGCAGCGACACACAATGACTGGGGGGGACCCTGGCTAGCGTGGCTGGAGAGCGAACTACCCTGCCTGCCTACCCAAAGCTAAACCCACAGAGAAATGGCGGAGATATGACGTGGTTCGGGTATTTATTTACCCGAACCACGTGACCGTTCGGCCAATCAGAGCGCGTTCGGGCCCGAACCACGTGACCCGTTCGGCCAATCACAGCGCTAGCCGAACGTTCGGGGAACGTTCGGCCATGCGCTCTTAGTTCGGCCATGTGGCCGAACGGTTTGGCCGAGCACCGTCAGGTGTACGGCCGAACTCGAACATCACCCGAACAGGGTGATGTTCTGCAGAACCCGAACAGTGGCGAACACTGTTCGCCCAACACTAATTACAAGCCCTTATGTAGACTTATGCAAAAAGCTGAGAACCTAAGGCAACTATTAATGTATTTAATTTTAAAACTTTTTTTTTTTACAAGTGTGCCAGAGCTTTTTTAAGTAGAAGGAATTCATTTTAGGATTTTTTAATTGTAAATGTAGGGGGTGTGTAATTTTACTTTTGGGAAACCAGATGGTGCTGCAAACACTATCCTGTTTTACAAGAAGTGTTCACTTTTTGCTAGCGTGATACTACTTCCTGTTTTATGAATGGTCATGACCCAAGATTGGGGTCATGTTCATTCATTCCAGGCATTGCGATTTGGTAGGGGAACGCTCCTTCCCCTTTCCCAATCGTGGATCTCAGTGATCCGATGGTACACATATGCACAGCGGCGGTGGGAGTGGGTGACACATTAAAACTTCCGGAGCCGTTAAAAAGCTCCAACAGGACATTTTAATGCAGCAGCTGGTCGGCTAGTGGCTACAGTGGACATGTCACAAATTATGGGAATAGCCCTCTCTGATGTTTAAAATGTATTAGTTCCCTAGCCATCATATACATACCATGGTGTAGCTACAGAACTGCTCAGGCCAGCCAGGGAACCAGCCACTTCTGAAAATAGTAATGCCAGGTCTAGGGCCATTTTTAAGCAAAGGCATTCCAGGCCATCCATGCCCCTGAACTAAACCCTGCCCTGAATTAAGCCATACCTCCAAACTAAGCCATGCCCCCCACAAGTGTTTTTGCCTCCTTCTGTCTCCTTGTGCCTTCTTCAGCCCCCCATGCCACCTCTTCTCCACTGTGTGTCGCTCTATCCCCCTATGCCTCCTTCTGTTCCCCTTTGTGCCTCCTTCAGTCCGCCCTGTGCTTACGCCTGCTTCTGCCCCTTGTAACATCGTCCAACACCATATTGGAAAGGGTTAAGTACGAAAGAAGCAAAAAGAAGGATTTTACTGAACACAGTCTGATGTGGAAAACAATACTAAGATTTGGTATATGGAAGATTTGCGACATTAACGGTAAAGCAAGGAAATTAGCAAAAATTTGTGAATTGCAGAGAATGAAACTGGAACTCAAAAATAAGTGAAAGAGAAACGCCGTAAAGAATGATGGCTTTGCATGTTGAGCTAAAAACTCACATTGAACCATGTACAAATAAAAATAGTATATGGGCAAGGATAAAAGTGGAGCAATCCTTACACATGAGAAAGAACAGCTTCAAAGATGGAAGGAACATTTTCAGGAAGTTGTAAACATAGACTGCAGAGAAAGCGGCCAACAAAATGAACAAGAACATCCAGAATGCAGCGAACAAGACCCAAACATAAACACAGAAACACCAAGGAAAGAAGAAATCATCAAGGCCATTGAGAAGCTGAAAAGTTGCAAAGCACCCGGGATCGATAACATTACAGCAGAAATATTAAAAAAAGATTCCAACATTTCAGATGCACTTTTACAGCCACTGTTTGAGAAAATCTGGGAGGAACATCAAATTCCCGTTGACTGGAAAAAGGGTGTCCTTGTGAAGCTGCCAAAAAAGGGTGATACAAGTGTGTGTTTGATAATTGGCAGGGAATCACATTGCTATCTATTCCAAGTAAAGTATTCACAAGAATTTTACTAGATTGAGTAAAGACTATGTGGATGAAAAACTCTGGAGAAAACAAGTTCGCTTCCCACAAGAATAGATCTTGCACTGCCCAAATAAACACACTGCACATTATAAAAGAACACTGGCCTTGATTCATCATTGCTTTGCGATAACTTTTTCCAGTTCGTTAAATTACCGAATTCGAAGTTTATCGATTTCTTGTTGTATTCATCAAGGTTTTTCCGCATTCGGTGTGACTTCGATAAAATGTCGATAACAATGCGGTAACCATTCGGGAACGTGTCGATATTTTCATTTTGCAGCGGTAATTTAAAACAAAGCCATAAGATTCCTGTGGAATTGTGAGTAAAAAGGCAGTCCTTTGAACACTACATAGCAACATTCCGAATAGGGCTTAACACCTGCACCAGGATTCTGGAAGTGGCTTGGGAGAATCCCACAATTTCACCAGCTAAGGCTTGATAGGAGCCTTTTCTGAAAAAAAAAATATAGTGCAGCTAGCAAATTAGTTAACCCTGGCACTGCCTGTGTTTTCTTACAAGATGATTCAAGAGAAATGCAGATGTCCTGGTATAGCAAATAACTCTCAGCTGATACATAACCACTTCAAATGGCTCCATCTTCTCTGTCAGCAATGATCTCACAAGAATAACGACAGAGCGGTGAAGGAGATAACTAATCCTAAATTTAACACTAAACCACGCCCACTTTCATTTTCATGAATTGCACTTTCATTACCGCATCATTACCGAATGATTACCGAATACTCGCTAACAGCTGTAGATAACTTTGATGAATCCTGAAATCAACTTATCGAGTTTGGTATTTTACCAAGCTGTCGGTAATTGATTCGATAAGTCTTGAATCGAGGCCATTGTCTGGAATTAGGAGTCCCATTGTATTTGGTCTTCATAGATTTTCTCAGGGCATTTGACTCCTTGGAAAGAGTCTATGTGTAGATCTTTAGAGAACTATGGAATACCAAGAAACCTCACAATCCTTATAAAGCAATTCTATGAGGATTATACATGCCAAGTTGTTCACAATGGTATTCTACTGTAAGTGATCCAATAGAAGTAAACTCAGGAGTCAAACAGGGATGCACCCTCTCCCCCACTATCTTCCTGATAGTAATGGACCTGGTCATGAGCAAGATATGTCTTGGAAACAGAACTGGACTACAGTGGGGGCTGACACAACATATAGAGCATCTCGACTTTGCAGATAATGGCCTCGATTCATCAAGACTTATCGAATCAATTACCGACAGCTCAGTAAAATACTGAACTTGATAAGTTGATTTCAGGATTCATCAAAGTTATCTACAGCTGTTAGCGAGCATTTGGTAATCATTCGGTAATGATGCGATAAAATGGAAGAAAGTGCAATTCATGAAAATGAAAGTGGGCGTGGTTTAGCGTTAAATTTAGGATTAGTTATCTCCTTCACTGCTCTGTCGTTATTCCTGTCAGATCATTGCTGACAGAGAAGATGGAGCCATTTGAAGTGGTTATGTATCAGCTTGAAAGTGATTTAAGGCTGGTTTCACAGTGGGACGTTACAGGCGCACGTTAGAGCAGCCTGTAACGCAGCCCACCGCACAGTAATGAAAAATCAATGGGGCTGTTCACAGTGCGGACGTTGCGTTACATTGTAACGCTGCGTCACAAGACAACGTACTGCATGCAGTACTTTGGACGCGGCTGAGCCGCGTTAGACTGCTTGCACATGCTCAGTAATGTTGGGGAGGAGCGGAGAGCGGCCAGGCACATGGCTAATTAATATGCACTGCACGTTATGACGTGCAGTGTTTACTTCCTGGAGCAGCCGCTCTGTGCGGCGATTGGCCGGCGGGACCACGTGATGCCGCATGCGCACAAGAGTGCGCATCACGGCATCACTGACGCCAGAGTGAGCTGCACAACGCGGCTCACTCTGACGTCCAGATCTAGCACCACCAGGCGTTCCATTAGGGGGACGTTATGCGACCTTAACGCCCCCTCTAACGCAACGTCCAGGTGTGAAATTAGCCTAAAGGTGCAGGAGGGCAAGAATAAGGTCTAGAGCCATATCAATTTGCAAGAGAATGGATTTATTTTTTATACCAGGACATCTGCATTTATTTTTAATCATCTTGTAAGAGAACACAGGCAGTGCCAGGGTTAACTAAATTGCTAGCTGCACTACAAACCGTGGCTGGCGAAATTGTGGGATTGTCCCAAGCCAATTCCAGAATCCTGGTCCAGGTGTTAAGCCCTATTCGGAATGTTGCTACATGGTTTTCAAAGGACTGCCTTTTTACCCACAATTCCACGGGAATCTTATCGCCTTGTGTTAAATTACCGCTGTAAAATGGAAATATCGACACGTTACCGCATGGTTACTGCATTGTTATCGATATTTTATCGAATTCACACTGAATGCGGAAAAAACCTTGATGTATACAACTAGAAATTGATAAACTTCGAATTCGGTAATTTAACGAACTGGAAAAAGTTATCGCAAAGCAATAATGAATCGAGGCCAATGTTTGCTTACTTTCCCAAAATTTCCAACATATGGAAACAAAGTTTGCCCATCTACTAGAGGAGAACAGGAAGGTAGGTCCGATAATAACCGCAAGAAAACTAAAGAGATGCAATTAAACAGAAATGTAGATCCTAAACAAAGGTTTCAGGTGTATGGAAAACATACAGATACTGTGACTGAGTTTCAGTATCTGGGCAGCCTGATGACAATGGATGGTGGTGCCAGTGCTGATGTTAAAAGCCGAATCAAGAAGGTGAATGCAGCCTTTGTACAACTGTATGAAATTCGGAGATCCCATGATATTTCCACAAAAAACAAACTGAGAATATTCCAGAGTAACATGAAAACTGTCCTTCTGTATGGATGTGAGACATGGAAGGTGACAGCAGAGATAACAAAAAGCCTCCAAACCTTTATAAACCGCTGCCTTCGAAGAATAATACACATCTGGTGGCCAAATGTAATATCAAATAAATAGTTGTGGGAAAGATCACAAGAACAACAAGTGGACTTGCAGATCAAACTCAGAAAGTGGAGATGGATTGGCCATACTCTTCGCAAGGATAAATCAATTAACACTAGATTTACCAGGGCTGCGCAAATTGCGTTAATTCACTGGAGCTCACACCTAGTAGCACCCCTGCTGAGTTTTTTAACATGCTATCAACTCCATTGTTCTCTTTCTTTTGTTCTGAAAACAAGCACATTTCCATTTGTTTACTTGAACTAAATCACCTTGGGTCTAAGTTACTATTTGCCCACCTCCCATCCCCCACAACCAGAGAATTCTGTCCTTTGAAACCTCTAAAAGCTCTTCCCAATGTAATGCTATGGTTTTTTTTTACAAAACCTCATTGCTCCAGTGTGCACAGACACTCACTGCTGCCTGGTAAATGCTTGTTGCTGCCTAATAACTGATCACTGCTGCCTGGTATCTGCTTGCTGATGCCTGGCAACTGCTCGCTGCTGCCTAATAACTGATCACTGCTGCCTGGTAAATGCTCGTTGCTGCCTGGTAACTGCTCACTGCTGCCTGGTAACTGCTCACTGCTGCCTGGTAACTGCTCACTGCTGCCTGGTAACTGCTCACTGCTGCCTGGTAACTGCTCACTGCTGCCTAATAACTGCTCACTGCTGCCTGGTAACTGCTTGTTGCTGCCTAATAACTGATCACTGCTGCCTGGTAACTGCTTGTTGCTGCCTGGTAACTGCTCACTGCTGCCTGGTAACTGCTCACTGCTGCCTGGTAACTGCTCACTGCTGCCTGGTAAATGCTCACTGCTGCCTGGTAAATGCTCACTGCTGTCTGGTAACTGCTCGCTGCTGCCTGGTAACTGCTCGCTGCTGCCTGGTAACTGCTTGCTGTCTGGTAACTGCTCGCTGCTGCCTGGTAACTGCTCGCTGCTGCCTAATAACTGATCACTGCTGCCTGGTAAATGCTTGTTGCTGCCTGGTAACTGCTCACTGCTGCCTGGTAACTGCTTGTTGCTGCCTGGTAACTGCTCACTGCTGCCTGGTAACTGCTCACTGCTGCCTGGTAACTGCTCACTGCTGCCTGGTAACTGCTCACTGCTGCCTGGTAACTGCTCGCTGCTGCCTGGTAACTGCTCGCTGCTGCCTGGTAACAGCTCAGACACAGTGCACAGACACATAGGATAACATTAGCAGCAGATTTAAAAACTCAAAACGCTCAGAAAAACTCCTCTGGTGTGCACCAGGCAGGGCCGGATTTCTGGAAAGGCCACAAAGGTCAAGGCCTAGGGCGATAAAATTCACAGGGCGCTGGACTTGGAGAGATAAGAGGTCACATGTCAAAGTAAATCACTTCTGCTTTGCTCTATTCTGCCTGAATTCCAGAGATCCCTGCATCTCTCTCACTGCAGAGTGTGTGTGATGACAGCATCTGTTGTCATCTGAGGATCTTGTCCTTAGTATAATGAGTGAGGACATACAAGCTGCTGTGAGAAGAAAAATACATGGGCTCTAGTAGAACTTTTGAGTTCAGATTAGTTTCTTTATGCAGCATGCATTCACGGACAGGAATTATCAGCTCTCCTCTCCCCCTGACTGATGTTTTATTACTTGGTCAGAGCTGTTAAAGACCTGAGACCTGTTGAATTTATGGTTTATTTTCTTTCCTGACAGCAACATTCTCTTTGCTACAGTTTAACTCTTTCCTGACATGTTTTAGAAGCAGCAAA
Organism: Hyperolius riggenbachi; assembly: GCF_040937935.1. Lineage (NCBI taxonomy): Eukaryota > Metazoa > Chordata > Amphibia > Anura > Hyperoliidae > Hyperolius > Hyperolius riggenbachi. The sequence continues at coordinate 327,135,708 of NC_090650.1, forward strand.
GGTTCTGTGTTAGCCATCAGTGAAAGCAGGATGTTTTGAAACAGAATGACAACTGTATTACATTTATTTATATTTACAAAACAATGTATGCATCTCCTGCTGACTTTATATATATCTGGGTTCCCCAACATCTTACATTTGTATACAGGAACAAAGTCTGAAGATGACTCATTAGCCAAAGGCTCACTATTTTCTTTTGGTTAGCCAATAAATATTATCATTCTATTACAAAACGTAAAAACTTCCTGCTGACTGATTAAGATCTGTCTTAACTTGCCCCAAGTGCTAAATTGTCACTGTGTAAAGTACACCAGAGCTTATGCTAGATACACATGAAGCAATTTTCTGACAGATTTACTGTCAGATCGACTATTTCCAACATGTCCCATCTGCTATCCGATACATTTTCTGAATGATTTTTTTCATAGAAATGAACGGAAAATCGATTGAAAAATTGATCGGAAATCAGATCAGACATTGGAAATAATCGATCTGACAGTAAATCTGTCAGAATTGCATTGTGTGTACCTAGCATTACACGACATCTATGCCAGCGTGTGTAGTGTTGGATCCTTCTACTTACCTGTTCTGCTTTGGATGGGTTTCTCTCCTTTGTGCTGCACCATCACCTGTTTGTGACTCTGACTAAAGCAAGTCGCCCAAAGGACAAAGAAGCAGCGCATTTTCTGTCCTCTCGGGCTTCTTGTTATTACGCACTCCTGTACTGATGTGCACAGCAGCCGAGGCTGGGGGTGTTATGGGTATGTGTACTTGACAAGTGCTGCTCATATATGAGCATCATTTCTGAATTATGCAAGCCCAGAACACTATCGGCTGCTGTGCATCCAGGCTGGAGTGCAAAATTACATGGAGTGGACAGAGCATGCACTGCTTCTTTGAACGGGGGGGGGGGGGGGGGGGCAAAGCAGCAAAACAGACAGGAGCCCATGTAACCCAGTGATCACTAGTCAGGGTTGGACAGAATGGGGGGGGGGGGGCAAAGCAGCAAAACAGACAGGAGCCCATGTAACCCAGTGATCACTAGTCAGGGTTGGACAGAATGGGGGGGGTTGGTGACAGCCGGCCTAGGGCGCTGGAAAGTACAAATCCGGCCCTGGCACCAGGCCTATGAGTACAAGGTAATGCATAGTCAGTCACTGGATGGGAGTCTGCTAAGGTTTGTCATTGTCATAATACATATGATATTTATATAAACCCACGACGGACAATTTCTTTACTTCACTGTCACTGTCGCACAGACTGCTGCAGCGCAAAACAATGCTGTTGGGCACGGTGAATAAAGTCCGGTGTGAACTTCCTCCGCTTGCAAAAGACACTGCACAGCGAGAGGTATTATTATTATTTATTGTATTTATAAAGCGCCAACATATTACGCAGCGCTGGACACTAATTTAGGTTACAGACAATATTTAGGGGTGACATACAGCAATAAGACAATACAGGAATACATGCAAACCAGATCACGCAGTAGAAAGAAGCCTTCGAATGGAATCCTCAAGGCAGCAGAAAAAGAGGAAGACCGGAGACAACTTGGAGAAAAAGTGTGGAGGAAGAAATAAAGAAGGCAGGGAAATCATGGACTGAGATAGAAAAAAAATCTGTTTGGGAGGCCCTTTGCTCCGGTGGGAGACACAGGATTAAGTAGTAATTAGTAGTAGTATATGGGCCCTAAGATACAGATAATGTGATGCTAAGAACCTGTTCTTCTATGTCAGGGGTGTCAAACTCAAATACAAAGTGGACCAAAATTGAACACTGGGATCAAGTCGTGGGCCAACCTCCCTACCTTATAAAGCTCCTTGGTGTGTTATGGCCCCCACTCTCCCTTATACAGTTCCCTGGTGTCTAGTGCATCCCCCATACAGTTTCCTGGTCTAGGGGCCCTCCTTCCTCCCCCATACAGTTCCTTTTTGTCTATTGCCTCCTCCTTCCCCATACAGTTCCCTGGTGTCTAGTGGCCCTCCTCCCTCCTCTAACAGTTCCCTGGCATCTATTGCCACCATTCTTCCCCATACTGTTCCCTGGTGTCTAGTGGCCCTCCCATACACAGTTCCCTGGTGTCTTATGCATCCTCCCTCCCCTATACAGTTACCTGGTGTCTAGTGCCCCCCTTCATCCCTTCTACAGTTCTCTGGTGTCCAGTGGCCTCCTCTCTCCCCTAAACGGTTTGCTGGTGTCTAGTGACCCCAACCCCCCCTCCCCATATGGCTTCCCTTGAGATCTAGGGCTTCACCTCCATTATAGCTTCCCTGGTGGTCTAGAGTGGGCAAAAGATAATGGAAAGTGGGGTAACAACTTGCGGGCCAAAGTTGATGGCTCTGCGGGCCAGAATTCTACATGTATGTTCTAGATTATGTAGAAAAATGTATGGTTTCTGTCATAATCTTGGATGCTTTTAATGGATAAGAAGGAAGGCAGACAATAAGCAGCAAAGATGTTGTGGAAAAGTTTGGAGACGATACAGGGAGCAATGGCAACGGAGAAACACCACCATATACAGCTACTCGAGTTGCATCAACATGGCACCCACACTCTGATGCTCTATATTCCTGGCAGTGGCACATTATTTGACTTGAAGAAGCAATGTAGGTCGCAAAACGCGTTGTCTAGAGTGCTTACTAAATGGTGAATCTTTTTTGATTAAAGTTACTGTGAGTCTTCTTGCAAGGTAAGATCTGGAACTCTTACCTGATTTTGAAAAGTTTGTATGCATCTCCAATCATTTTTGATAAAACCACCTGTTTTGGGGGGGCCTCCTGCATGTGCTTCTAGCTCTTCTATATCACCCTACCTAGTGGGGTGCTCGCTACTACAACTTGTGTGTAGTGCAAACTTTTGATTGGAGCAGCAACCAATACCTGTCACCAAAGGCCGAGTGGGAACGACACCTCCCCACATGCACATATGGGTGGTTGCCACTGGAAGCAACCCATGTTTGTGTGTATACACTATGATTTTTACATCCTTAACCCAATGCATAACAATATTATGCAATAGCGGGCTCCTGGTGTCTGTGTTTCTTTTTTTCTTCATTAGTCTGATATACAGTAGATAAACAATGGAGTAACAGGAAAGGAAAGTCAATTATACACTAGTTCATTACAAAAGTATAAGAAAGGACCTTATTAATCCTCGTGTGAATAGAGGAGCAGATTTAAACTAGCAACCACCATCATTTTGTAACAGGTGAAAAAGTACTTGAGAATTCCAGCCAGAGAAGAATTGGGAGACCAAAAATCTTCTGATGAAAAAAAAAAAATACGAAGAGAAAGGATTTATGAAAGTTATAGAAAAGCTGGATTCGGCCGTGTCCCTTAGCGAGACTGGGGCTTTAGAAAGCAACTGGGAGGAATTTAAATGCAGTGTCCTCATAGATGCGGTAGATGTAAGATACAATCAAATAACTGTGTGATAGAGGGTGAAACTAAGGGGAGGTCGACAAGAAAAAGAACAAGTGTAATGTATATATAACTTCTAGAAGATTTGAAGACTATAATACCTAAAAAAGCAGATGGAAAGTGAAAAAAGTAGTGAATATAAAGTCTAAAGCTGTAAAAGATTTCTTGAAGACTCTGAAAGATTTTTAATAAAAAATCAGAGGCCCTTTTGAAAAGTTTTACAATCAATGAGGACATTATGCCCTCTAAAATGTACCGAAAATGAGGAAACAATATGTGAATTGGAAGTCATGATGAGACGAAAGAAGTATTTCATAGATTTACTGTTGGTAACAGGAAAAAAAGGGTTTGAATCTTGGTTCATCCTGTTCAGTAAGCCAGCATCTATTCAGTAGGAGACTTTGGGCAAGACTCCCTAACACTGCTACGGCGCTTTGAGTCTGGCAGGAGAAATGCGCAATATAAAAGTTGTTTGCCTTGAATCTGCCAGACAAGATAATACCATACGTGGAAACATATCAATGGAAGACCTCCAACAGGCAATGAGGTACAGGAAAGGCTACAGGGTACAATGTCCTCACCCCAGAAATGATGTAGATCTTAAGACAAAAAAGGACATGGATGGTTGTTGATATTCAGCCATGTACAAACAACTAAAACAACAAACAAAAACATCTCAAATGATTGAAAAATATCAATATTAGTGCTTAGTTTTCAAAGCTCGCTATACATGGGCTAATTATGACCCAGTTTGTGAAGCTGATCAATCCCTATCTGACTGAAATTCGATTGGATAGGGATAGATTTCTTCACTACAAGACATGCTGAGTCTCGATAAATCTCCACAAGAATCTATACAGCAACAAGCAAATGGCACTATTAGCCATCAATACTCCAGCACACCTTTCCTTGCACATCCATTTTCCACCATGTCCAATTACATTTTCGATCATTAAGTTGCTTAATGTCAACATCATACATAGTTCACATGTGGTTTGATAGATGGAGTACAGAAGAACAAAGGCATACTAAGAGGATGACCCTGCCTTTGCAAGCTTACAATCTAGAGGGTAGTGAGGTGTAGATATTAGTGAGGAGATGAAGTGGATTGAGGATAACAGAGTGTGTCTCAGCAGATGACTATGACAAATTCTAAGCTTGCCTGATGAGTTGCATTTCAAAGGTGCAATAAAAGGGTTCCAGTCTTGGGGCATGACGGACAAGGTATGAAGAGGGTTCCAAATGAGAGGTGGCACTGGTGAGAAGGTCTGGACGCGAGTGTGAAGATGATGGTGACTAGACTAGAGGACATGAGGCTTTCATGGGAGCAGTGAAGGTTCTGGGTGTGGTGGTATCTGAAGATTAGTCAGGATATGTACAGAGGGGCAATTTATGGAAAGCTTTGCATGATAGGCCTAGTACTAGATCCTTTGGGCAATTGGCAACCAGGCTATTGTATTGGCAGTGAGAGGCAGCATCGAAGGTGCACTACAAAGATTTTAATTTTAAGGTGTGTTGTTAGCACATTACAGGACTCCTCAATTCAATTTAAGGGCCCTTTTCCACTAGCAGCGATCTGATCAGAAACGCAAAACACATGCAATATGCACATTGCAATATTATTCATTTAAAATAGAAATTGTTGAACACTATTTATATTGATGTGTTTTGCTTTTTTGTTAGAAACGCAATCACATACATCCATTACGAATAATACTTGTACTAGCCATTCTGATTCCTGGAATCGCTAGAGAAAATTCTTTCAAAAATGGAATCACATGCGTTCGCATTTTGCAATTACAGTGAAAAAAGGGCCCTTAAATGTTTTGGCAGATGCAGCAGGTGCCATTGTTCATATTTCCAGGATGCAAATAGGGTTATGAGTGTAGAACACAATTGTAGCAGTTGGAAATGGAAATGTATTGTTTAAACCAGGGGTAGGGAACCTATGGCTTAGGAGTGCAGATAATTCACTGGTAATAAAACTTTGTAGTATACTCTAACATGATCTACAGTGGTGTGATAAACTATTTGCCCCCTTCCTGATTTCTTATTCTTTTGCATGTTTGTCACACTTAAATGTTTCTGCTCATCAAAAACCGTTAACTATTAGTCAAAGATAACATAATTGAACACAAAATGCAGTTTTAAATGATGGTTTTTATTATTTAGTGAGAAAAAAACCTCAAAACCTACATGGCCCTGTGTGAAAAAGAAATTGCCCCCTGAACCTAATAACTGGTTGGGCCACCCTTAGCAGCAATAACTGCAATCAAGCGTTTGTGATAACTTGCAACAAGTCTTTTACAGCGTTCTGGAGGAATTTTGGCCCACTCATCTTTGCAGAATTGTTGTAATTCAGCTTTATTTGAGGGTTTTCTAGCATGAACCGCCTTTTTAAGGTCATGCCACAACATCTCAATAGGATTCAGGTCAGGGCTTTGACCAGACCACTCCAAATTCTTCATTTTGTTTTTCTTCAGCCATGCAGAGGTGGATTTGCTGGTGTGTTTTGGGTCATTGTCCTGCTGCAGCACCCAAGATCGCTTCAGCTTGAGTTGACGAACAGATGGCCGGACATTCTCCTTCAGGATTTTTTGGTAGACAGTAGAATTCATGGTTCCATCTATCACAGCAAGCCTTCCAGGTCCTAAAGCAGCAAAACAACCCCAGACCATCACACTACCACCACCATAATTTACTGTTGGTATGATGTTCTTTTGCTGAAATGCTGTGTTTCTTCTACGCCAGATGTAACGGGACACGCACCTTCCAAAAAGTTCAACTTTTGTCTCGTCGGTCCACAAGGTATTTTCTTAAAAGTCTTGGCAATCATTGAGATGTTTTTAAGCAAAATTGAGACGAGCCTTAATGTTCTTTTTGCTTAAAAGTGGTTTGTGCCATGGATATCTGCCATGCAGGCCGTTTTTGACCAGTCTCTTTCTTATGGTGGAGTCGTGAACACTGACCTTAATTGAGGCAAGTGAGGCCTGCAGTTCTTTAGATGTTGTCCTGGGGTCTTTTGTGACCTCTCGGATGAGTTTTCTCTGCGCTCTTGGGGTAATTTTGGTCTGCCGGCCACTCCTGGGAAGGTTCATCACTGTTCCATGTTTTTGCCATTTGTGGATAATGGCTCTCACTGTGGTTCGCTGGAGTCCCAAAGCTTTAGGAATGGCTTTATAACCTTTACCAGACTGATTGATCTCAATTACAGTATTTTTGTTCTCATTTGTTCCTAAATTTCTTTGGATCTTGGCATGTCTAGCTTTTGAGGTGCTTTTGGTCTACTACTCTGTGTCAGATTGCTCCTATTTAAGTGATTTCTTGATTGAAACAGGTGTGGCAGTAATCAGGCCTGGGGGTGACTACAGAAATTAAACTCAGGTGTGATAAACCAAAGTTAAGTTATTTTTTAACAAGGGGGGCAATCACTTTTTCACACAGGGCCATGTAGGTTTGGAGGTTTTTTTCTCACTAAATAATAAAAATCGTCATTTAAAACTGCATTTTGTGTTCAATTATGTTATCTTTGACTAATAGTTAATGGTTTTTGATGAGCAGAAACATTTAAGTGTGACAAACATGCAAAAGAATAACAAATCAGGAAGGGGGCAAATAGTTTTTCACATCACTGTATATATATATATATATACATACATCACTTCATGGTTAGCGGCCATGTTTTTTGTTTGTAAACACTGCCTAAAACTGGCGATTAAAAGCCAAAATTGCGGCGGGGAGTGGCGTAAATGGCAAAGATTAATCAAGGAGATCACAGTGACTTGATTGGTAGGTTTTTTATTGTACAAATCGGCCAGTACAGATTCTCTTGAAGTGTGATTGTAATGCTTGGGGCGTATACTTTCTGAGTCAGCGTGTGTGCTCAAGACTATGTAGCTGGGTAATGGAAGAGGCTCCACAGGTGGCCACAGGAGTAATGAACAAGGGAGCAAGATTGCCCAGAGCAACTGCAGCTCTGGGCTTCCAATATCGCCTATCATACTAGGTGCTATGTGATACAATACACAACAGACGCAGTCGGTAACAGGCTAGGGTCATACACGTTAGATCAGATGGCTGCGGTACAATGGACTAGGCGGAATCGGAGTCGGTAACATGCTAAGGTCATACACGTTAATACAGAAAAATAACAAACGGGTCAACTAACGGATAAATATATATCGCAGATCTGCATATATATTTATCAAGAAACTAGCTAAAGCACAAGTAATAACAATTAACAAGACAGACAACAGACAGACAGACGGAATGCTTTGCCAATCTAGTTGCTGCCCCTGCGACGGCAAACATTCACACTGACATAGACAAGACTAACAGGTAGGACCTTAACTAATGGCAACCACTGCTTCAGTTAAGTCCTCAGGAACAAGGCAAGAAGGAATACTACCAGTCACCAACGTGGTGATGGCAGAATCCAAGCTATCAGGATCAGAAGGACTTCACTGTATCCCCGTGGATACAGCACACGTTTAAGCAAGAAACAAGATTAAGGGCTCTTTCACAGTGCGACGTTAAAGTCGCATGTTATAAAATACTTTAACGCAGAGTAACGCACAGCAATGCAAAGTCTGTGCGACATTCACAGTGCACACATTGCGTTAATGTGTAACGTGTAGCGTTAATAAAAAGTGCTGCATGCTGTGCGTTTAGCAATGTATGTGCTGCGTTATGTGTGTTGCACATGCTCAGTAATGTTTCCCCCCCAAAAAAAATGTAACGCAAGCGCCGTTTTCATTCCATCAGTATGCGTCGAAAACGGCGCACCAAGAGACACATAACGCAGTGCAAAATAACGTCCAATTTCATAACCTACATGCGCTGCGCTAGGGGCACGTTGTGCGACTTTAACGTTGCATCAAATGCAACGTCCCACTGTCAAAGAGGCCTAAACAATGCAATATACAATTCACATGAATGACCCAGCAATAACTCAGGGAGCTATACGCTATGTCGGGCGGGGTCTGAAATGGGGGGCAGACTTTTATGTTGACATCAGCCAATGGACGCAGGCATGCAAATTCCCACACAGCTGAATGGTAATTACTCAATCCTGAGCCAGCTTGATTACAAGCTGCTAGCTGAAGGACTCTCATAACAAATACATGCAATATTATGCAACAACATGCATGTAGGAAATCCAGGGCTATTTGGCTGCAGTTCAATTGCAGCAAGCAAAAGGAGGAGTCATGACAGCATCCTGAGCTGCTCTGAACTGCAGAGTGATTGCAAATGACAATGAAACTTATTGCGCAGGCACAACCGAATGCAAGCAGATAAGTCAGAACTGCCCGGTTGCAGTTCCACTGCAACCAACAGAAAATGCTACAGGAGAGATCCTGACAGTGATGTTCTGCAGTATTCGGCTGTTCAGAATTCGGTATGCTGAAATCTAAAGCAACACTATTTATACATAAACACTACCATCCAATGGCTATCCGGAAATGCTTTTGTGGCCCTGCCTCCTATCCCACATGATCTCACATCTAGCACGCCCCCTTCTCCTGCTCCCATTCCTAAGAATGGTACCCATGCAGTGAGTGGTGCTGCCTATAGCTTGGCAGCCTTACAAGTTGCCACTCATGATGACATCACATGCAATAGAAATGTGTTGGGAGCATAGTTGGGCTGTAGACGCCCCTTGAAAAATTGTGATTGGCGGGCAGAAGTGGGTAGTACACTGAAAATTGTGCAAAAGGGTGGGTAGAGCCTTAAAGGACAACTGAAGTGAGAAGAATATGGAGGCTGCCATGTTTATTTCCTTTAAAGAAAACCTGAACTGAAAATTAAAAGTCAAAATAAACATACACAAGTCATACTTACCTCCTGTGTAGTCTACTCCTTTATCTCTTTCTCCTTTCCCGCATCCCATTTGTCCACTGTGATCAAGGGAATTCTCCGTCCTCCATTTTGAAAATGGCCATTACCCCCTAACAGCAACTGATATATTTCAGTTCTGACAAAATGTCAGAACTGGATGGGATCATTGTCAGAAGAAAATGGTGAGCTTCTGAGAGGAACTGATGGCAAGGTAACTATGTAATGTTCATTTGAAGTTACCGTATATGCCGGCGTATAAGACGACCCGGTGTATAAGACGACCCCCCAACTTTTCCAGTTAAAATAAAGAGTTTGGCATATATTCGCCGTTTAAGACTACCCCTCTTCAGATCTTGCCTCCTCCATCCTCCTGGCCCAACCCTGTATACACCTTTTGCATAATACTGGGTGCCGCAGTCATCCAGGGGAGGGAAAAGAGATCAGGCTGTGATTCTTAAGAATTTGGTGTCAGGTGCAGGGTGTCAGGATTTGTGCCAGGCAGAGCTTACCGTTTGAATCAGCCTTGGCAGAAAGGTCCGCTCGTGTCCTGGGTCTTTCTATGTCCTCCACTGTCCCCCTGCATCATTTATGTCCACGTCTTGTGTGTTTGAAAACTCAAAGTTGCAATACCATAGCGTCTTGCGAGCAGCCGCTCGCCTGGGTAACCGGGCAGCTTCCTTGTTCCGGGTCACTTGACTGGTGACATGCGCTTCTCAAATAAGTGTCTTCCTCTTCCTATGCACGTCACCAGTCAGGTGACCCAGAACAAGGAAGCTGCCCTGTTACCCACGCGAGCGGCTGCTCGCAAGACGCTATGGTATTGCAGCTTTGATTTTTCAAACACACGGGACGTGGACATGAATGATGCTGGGGGACAGTGGAGGACATAGAAGAACCCAGGACACGAGCGGACCTTTCCGCCGAGGCTGCTGCAACCGGTAAGCTCTGCCTGGCACAATACTGACACCCCGCACCTGACACCCGGCGTATAAGACGACCCCCCACTTTGCAGAAGATTTTCAGGGTTCAGAAAGTCGTCTTATACGCCGGAATATACGGTACCCCATGTGTTTATTTTAAATGATTTTACTCAGTACAGGTTCCCTTTAAACAATACCAGTTGCCTGACAGACCTGCTTATCTGGTTGCAGTAGTGCCTGAATAACACCAGAAACAAGCATGCAGCTAATTCTGCCAGTACAATAATAAAGTTACAACAATGTCAGAAACACCTGATCTGCTGCATGCATGTTTAGGGTCTATGGCTAGAAGTATTAGAGGCAGAGGATCAGCAGGACATTCAGGTAATTTGCATTGTTTAAGAGGAAATAAATACGGCAGCATCCATATCCCTCTTGCCTTAGTTGGCCTTTAAGGTTGCACAGAAGTAGTCTTACAATGTTCTCAGGGGGAAGATATACTGTAGTATGTTATTTATTCATTTAATTTTAATGCTACCTTTAATACAGATTATTTTGATGGTGACATCCAGATTTCTCATATGGCGGAGTGCTGCAAAAACAGTGCAGGAGATTTCAGCTCAGCCGGCGCCACCATAGGCCATAATAGGAATTACGGCTGTAGCAGCGCTCAGTGAGTAATTTGGGCGCCGTCAAAAGATGGAGCACAAATTACTACAAAACACAGTAATTCGGCCTCCAACAATAGCTGAAAGACAAATTACATCTTTCCCTCATTAATCATGGCAGCCTGGAGAGGAAATAGTAATTAACACCACCAAGACTTGTGCAGGATCAGGGTGAGCCATTTATCGGCTTTACCCTGCGCCCAAATCTCCCGGCGGCTGAATTATAGGTATGCATCCTAGGCAGCATTAAAATCCTAACAGACGTTTTTAGGGCCCTTTTCCCCTACCCTCCGTTTTACGATCTGATTCCGATCGCTAATGGATCGCAACATGCAGGGTACAGTAAAACTGATGGAAATGGCAGCAGCCATTTCCTTTAGTGCAATCGGATTGCGTTGCGATTTTGTCCTGAGCACAATCGCCGTCATGCCGCATTTTGGATGCGATTGAGCTCCTTATACTGAGAATAGCGGCTCAATTGCATTACATCACATTAGTAGGAATTAGTTTGAAACATGATCGCATCACAGAGCGATTGCAATAGCGTTTCATAGTGGAAAACAACCCTTACACTGCTAAATAGAGTTTGTATTATTGTCAGCCCTTGATAAAAATGTGAGTTATTTCCTGGGAAACAATGTGAAAGGAGGAAGATCTCCAGTTATGGCGGCATACCTCGAAGTTGTTTGCCTTTTGTTGTATACAGCGGTATGCGGTTGTTTGCCATTAGGATTCCCAGATATGTTTGTACGAGAAAATATGGTCATCCAGCACATGATTTTCGAGCTAGCACAGCTCCAGTAATCAGGCAGCGGGATCAATGCTTTTCTTGCTTCAGGTCATAGTAGCAAATACGCTCTTCACACTAGCTTTAGATAAAATAACAGATGCACAGCCGGCTTTGAAGTGAGCTTATATAACTTACCCGTAGATACAGATTATTATTAATATTTCACATTACCAAAACAAGAGAACGGCAGCACTGACCACTAAAGCCAGGAAGTCTGGCGTGCTTGTAGCTTTTCAGGAAAAGAGACTCAGTTATTCAAGGAGCTCTTGAACTCATACCAACCACTAATTTATAATGCAAGCAGACATTTGGAGCTTTTCTGCTACACCATCTGCAAAATCTAAAATACTTTATTGCATGTAGCAGCTTAGAGTGAACATTTCAAACGCCTCTCAGCATTTCTGTGGTTTCGAGGGCCAGTCCATCCAAAAGCAGATATGTTGTTTACAAGTGGATAGGGATGCCATCGGGGAGGATATAGATAGGTCTCCAGGACTAGGCCATGGGAGGGAGGGGCAGAATTTTATATCAGAGGGGTACCCATGTGGGTCCCTGAAGTGCATGTCGAATAGGACCCACATAGCTTTTACCCAGCAAATGGGATGATACACTTTTATTATCAATTTTACTAATTGCTCCTTCAGGGAATAAGCTTTTGTAATACTCACTCAAGTGTAAGGTTCTGTTCACGCTTGCCAGGGTCTAAGTGTATCTACAAGGCCGGAGTTATACTTTTTGTGCCCCTAGGCCAAGTGTATTGGGACTTCCCTTCCTTGTACAGCAGTGCCCCTTCCATTCCATATCCAACATCCATGTGCTGCAACGCCTCTTTCATGAACAGCTCACTTGGACATTGGTTTCCCTTTTCATGTGTTACTCCCTATTTGCAGCGTCCTATTTCATATGTAGCAACATCTTTTTTATATCCTGTTGCCGACTTGAGCTGCAGCCGCCCAAGGCCCGAGCCTTTGTGGTCTTTCCGGAAATCCGGTAGCACAGAGATCCTTGGCTGCACCTGGGAATGGATCAGTGGTGTAGCTAAGGAGCTGTGGGCCCCGATGCAAGTTTTACAATGGGGCCCCCAAAGCACTCTATACATAACAATTGATACGGCGCACCAATACCTACAGTGTCAGAGGAGTAAGAAGGGGATGAGGAACAGTTTGTTAATGATTACCACTATTCAAAGTATCTATAGAAGTGATTGTTACCAGCACAGGACCAATAGAGATCTAATACTGTAGTTGAGGGAGGGCCCTTCAGGGCCCCTCTGGCCCAAGGGCCCCGATGTGGTTGCCACCTCTGCACCCCCTATTGCTACACTCCTGGAATGGATACATACCATTCTGTTTGAAGAATAGCAACACAGCTGTACTCATGCAGATGAACTTGTGCATTGTGGAAATGCAACAGACAAACATAGACAGAGAAGGCAGACAATGTATAAACAGGCCTATAGGCATGGGTCTATTCTGCATGTCCATTGGTTTGATTCCTTCCTCTCTGGGAAATGATCTGTCACCTGACCTAGTGTGAAAAGAGCCTGAGAGAAGGATATGGGTGGAGAATTAATTACAATGAATGCCCAGCTATTCGTTTTGGTTCCATAGTGCTTACTACACCGGGTACACAGGAAAGGAAAGTGAGTCCATGAGAGGCAAACAGGCTGTTCGCCAGATAATTAACTTTAATTTTTCTTTTTTCTTTTTTTCTGCATAATACAGCTATAAAATTAGATTTTGAAAAGCAGTAGATTAGCATGACAGCAGAGAAGGGATATCCAAACACATATCAAGCAGACCATGGGACTGTTGGCTTGGTGAAACCGGCAATCCTATGCCAGCGGAGGGTGCCACTTTGCTAGGGTTAAGCGTTGCTCAGCTCTTTTGTTGACAGTTACCATATTTTTAGGTCTATAAGACACACCTTTGGAGGACAAAAAAACAAGAAAAAAATTATACTAAACCCGGTGTGTCCATGGTTTAGGAGCGTCTTCTGGACCTTGCCCCCAGTTATTGTCCCCCTTGTGCCTTCCTTGTGTCTATTGTGTCCCCTTTTTCTTCTGTGTCCTCTGCCCCCCTGTGTCCTCCTGTTTCCTCTGTCCCCCTGTGTCATCCTTTGTCCTGTTTCCCTCTGTATCCTGTGTCTTCCTGTTTCATCCCGTGTCCTCTGTCCCTCTGTGTTCTTGGTCTTCCTGTGTTTTCTTTCCCCCTGTCAGGCTTGTCTAGTCAATGACTATAGGTCAGGCTGCTGTATGCCCATATGACTGACCTATAGCCCGTAACACCTGGGAAAACGCCTACCTAACACAATACTACAATACACCCTGCAGGTAGATGTAGCATACAAACTGACAGATAGTAATCCACCAACAGAACCTGATAACTTAGCAATGCAATGGGCACATTATTCACAAGTATATATGTATATACTCACCTGAGGCCTAGAGGAGGAGGCAATCCAGACGAATGAGTCAGATGACTGCAGAGACAGATGTTCCAGAATGGCAAGGCAGTCCAAATATACTTTCCAGAGTTAGCGTAGTCAAGCTAAGCTTAGATCAGTCCAGGCAGCATTCATGCAAGTCTGTGTCCAAGCAGAGGTCAATCCAGGCAGCCAGAAAGTGTAGTCCAGGTATCAGGCAGTAATCGGCAACAGGAATCAATCAGAGGTTAGTGTGGTCAGGATACAAGCAGTAATCGACAAAACGAATCAATCAGCAAGAGAGCGCATACCCAGCAACAAGCCACAGCTGATGCTATCACGGGCGATTACTGGCAGCACTCTCTGAGTTTAAATACAAGGACTAATCAACATAAAGCAGAATTGAAATTAAACCAATCTCTGATCAGCAGGCACACGTGAACTAATGTTTACATCTACGGAACACATACTGTAAATGCGTCCTCCGCTTATCCAATGGATACTGAGAGTAACCCTGCGCTCCAATGATTTCAGCAGCTCGCCAAGACCCGGAAGTCCGAGCTGCAGCCCGGGTCACGGCGTTCTGTCGCCGCCTGAAAACCAAGGATCTTACACCTCTTTTGTCCCTGTGTCCTCTGTCCTCTGGTGTCTATGTTCTCTGGTGTCCCTGCCCCCTTGTGTCTGCTATCCCCTTGTCCTCCACCCCCTGTCCTCTCATACCATACTTCCTGGTAATTTGCAGCGTATTAGTCACAGACCATATATAGGGGCAGAGGACACAGGAGGGGGCAGTGGGGTGGTGGACAGTGAACACCGGAGGGGGCAGGGGGGCCAAGGACAGGAGGACAGTGCCAGTCCAAAAATGTATTATTTAGACTATAAGACGCATCAACTCCCGCCGCACACACTCTTGGGGGAAAAAAGTGCATCTTATAGTCCAAAAAATATGATTACTTTTCTAAGCATTGTAATTTAGTGGCATTTTAGTGCTGATTCGTACATTTATGAAGTAGCATACCTACACTTGTAGCAAACAGTAATGAGGAAAACTATAGCACTCTCGCCTTGCAGGGCTGGCTGGATCCCTGGCTCAAATTCCTGCCAGGGCACTATCTGCATGGAGTTTGGATGTTCTCCCCATGACTGCATGGGTTTCCTCCAGGCACTCTGGTTTTCTTTTACATCCCAAAAACATACAGATAAGTTAATCGGCTTTGCACTAAATTGGCCCCAGACTACAATGGACAAATGTCTATGGTAGGTACAGGGCTGGATTTCAAAGGGCACCTGGAAATGAAGGAGGTGCTACTACATATGAAAGAGGAGGTTGGAAATGAGGAGCAACACACAGTGGCGTAGCTAAGCAGCTCTGCGCCCCGATGCAAGTTTTACATTGGGGCCCCCCAAGCACACTATACATAACAATTGATACGGCGCATTTCCCAATGAAATGGGGTTCACAGACATTAAACTGTCAGAATCATGGCTATGACATCACACTGTGGGAGGGGTTTCATCACAACATCAGCCATACAGATATCCCTGATGATCTATTTGAAAAAAAAGGTAAAAATTTCTTGCAGGAAACTGGGTATCGGCTACTGATAGGGGTGAAGTTCAAGTTTTTCTTTTTAATTGCTAGCATTTCTAAAAGCGCTGTAAAAGTGCTTGTGTAATGAAATCCTATGTGAGTGTTCTCACATGAGCAATGAACTTTTTTTTTTATAGTCGCAAACGCATAGGAAACATTTAAAAATCACAAAAAAAAAATGCCTCAACCAGCAATTTTGTGAGTGTTTTTCAAGCAAATTAACTTTAAAAGACATTCAGTTCTGGGCCAAAGTGCACTTTGCAGTTTGTCTGCACACACAAAATCACTAAACAAAAATGCATACAAAATCGGTTGCAAATGGCTCTAAAAATGCCAGGAATGGCTTAACAAAATCGCTCACAAAGGTGCTTAGTGCTTACGTTTGTGCTTGTGATTTGTAGTGTGAACTAGGCCTTAAAAAGGCACTGTAACCAAGGATTAAACTTCATCCTATACAGTAGCTGATACCCCTTGCCCATAAGAAATCTTTACCTTTTCTCGAATAGATCATCAGAGAGGTCTGTATGGCTGATATTGGGGTGAAACCCCTCCCACAGTGTGATGTCCAGACCATGGTCCTGACAGTTTTTTTGTCTGTGAACCTAGTTGCATGGTGGGAAATAACAGCCGTTTCCAATTGCCAAGCAACCAGTATCTTCCTCTGTGCATATGTATAGCTATAAAAAATCAACCTTGTAGCCTATCACATTAGTGTAGTTATAGGTAATGTAGTTGGTGCGGTCTGTTTTTTTTTTTCATGTCTGCCAGTAGTAAAGATGATTATGTGCAGGCTGATTATGGATACAACTATATGAACAAATTACATGTTGAATATCAACTATTTCTTGATCTCTTTTCTATTTTTTTGACTTCTCACTTTGCAATGTATTCTTTTATTTTTTTCCCCTTTTTGCTAAAGTTCCTCTTGAAAGTTCCTCTTTACACTGATCCTTCGCTCACTGCACTGGTTACCAGTAGAATGGAGAATACTCTTCAAGATTGGACTGCTGACATTCAAATCCCTGCACAATCTGGGGCCTAGGTACATGAAGGACCTGCTGAAGCTGCATCACACCTCTCACAACCTCAGATCAGCAAGTTATATAAACTTGGTCACTCCCAGAGTGCACCTCAAAAAATCTGGAG
This sequence comes from Hyperolius riggenbachi, assembly GCF_040937935.1. Taxonomy (NCBI): domain Eukaryota; kingdom Metazoa; phylum Chordata; class Amphibia; order Anura; family Hyperoliidae; genus Hyperolius; species Hyperolius riggenbachi. Next base: position 327,152,504 of record NC_090650.1, read on the forward strand.
ACAGAGCCTTCTGTCATGCTGCCCCTACTCTTTGGAACTCCCTGCCAGTCTGCCACACCCAGTAAAGACAGCACCATCCCTGGAGCTATTCAAATCCAGACTGAAAAGCCACCTGTTTAGCCTGGCATTTCCGGACTTATAAAAAATTCTTCCTCTGTACCACGATGGTCTGAGCCATGCTTATGCGCTTTGAGTCCTACGGGAGGAAAGCGCTTTACAAATGTTAGCTGTTGTTGTTGTTTAAGGTATTGCTATTCTTCCCTTTTGCAAGAATACGCATAGTAAACAAAAGCAATTCCCACTTTTAAAAGGGATGATTAAAATTACATTTAAAAATAGAGAACAAAAAAGTGGAAATCATTTTTCCGCCCTATACAGAGGCTTGTGCAGGATGGAAGGGGAAATTAATCCAGGAGTTATTGGTTGTTTCCATCTCCAAAGATCTGTTAAAGAGTATGCATTAATGCAGCTGATGAGTTCTGATCCCCAGAGAGACCAGTCAGAAGGATGCAAAAATTATACTGAATTCCCAGATGGTGCACATCTTAGCGAGCATAAATTAACTCTATTAGGAATACAAAATGTGCGTGTAAGCAGGAGGTAGTGGACACACTGACTCCATCTATTTATGTCACATTATAGGACTCTGTGTAACAAGACATGCCTCTTCAATCTGTGCAGCGTAGGAAAAAGGCTTATATCTGCACACTAAGGTCTCAATTCATTACGGGCAGTTCGGTAAAATAATTTTGGTCGTAAAATACCACATTCTGTATTTTACATTTTTTTTTTCAAAATTCACTAAGATTTCCCCTATGCGGTAGAAGTTTGGTAATTTACTGAACAAACATGCTTCAATGCACTAAGCCCTGCTCGGTAAGTCTCACTTACCAGCTGTGGAGTAGGTCAGCGGTGAGGCAGGGATTTTTGGGGATTTTCCTCCAGTGCACCCTAGACATCCCTTTAGATGTGCTGCAGCCACCAGGGGGAGCTATTCTGTATACCAGTGTACAGATATTCACATCTAAAAGGATGCAGAAAAGCCTTATAAAATGCCTCCTTTCTTTGCTCTGCAGGAAGGAAGTCCCGCCTTCCAGGGTATCGGACCAAATCAGGGTGAGAAGCAGGGCTGTATGGATTTTCCTATTGGCTGCCTGGCTCTCCCTATTGGCTGTCTGCTACATCTGTCAATAGGTTACCGCATGGAGAGTGTGAGTTATTGGCTGGTCAGAGCTGGAGGGAAATACCAAACACTTGATTTATTGAATGCTTTCATCTTTGTGAATTTCACTGGGTGAGAACGCACTTTCTGTCTAGATCCCCAAAGCAAATGGGAGAAGTGTGCAGAGAACCAGGCACCACGGATGTATCAGCAGAAGTATTGTAGAACTCCGCACAACTTACAGGTTTAATCAAGATTTATTGTAATAAACATACAAACATTTAAAAAGAACTGTGGGTCAAAACAATCCACTGTTTCGGGCTCACCTTGAAGTGGTGCGGAGTTCTACAATACTTCTTTTAATCTTTGTGAATTGCAATTTCTTGAGGTATTTACTGCACATACCGGCGCCTCGGTGGAGACCCATTCCCCCCTTTGATTGAGAAAATCAACCACAAGCTGGAGGAAGCTCTCTCGGAAGGCCTTATATTAAGGTCAGAGTTTGAATATTTGAAAGTTTTGGAATATGTGAGACACACCTTTTACCTTATCCCAAAGCTACATAAAAATAAGGAACGACCACCATGTCGCCCAAATATGTCGGGTGGGGGGTCCAACGGAAAAACTTGGACAGTTTGTGGACAAAAAGACTAAGGCGTCTAGTTCAGGGCCTTCCGTCATATGTACATGACACAAGAGATGTCCTAAGTTTCATCTTGAATGTCCATGTCCCCTCGGAAGCCCTATTGGTGGGGAGAGACGTTGAGTCACTATATACATCAATTCCCCAGCAAGCGGGTCTGAAAGCAGTATCTTTCTTTCTTGGAGAATCCTACCCAAATTTACCTGAACATAACCAGTTTCTGATTGATATGCTAGAATTGGTGCTCACTGAGAACTTTTTCGTGTTTGAAGGCAGGTTCTACTACCAGGTGGCCGTAACATCGATGGGGGCGGAGTGTGCGCCGACGTATGCCTGCCTCCACTTAGGATATTGGGAGAGGAGGGACGTATATACCATGGGCATGTTCCGGCGCCACATCGCCCTCTGGATCAGATTTATTGACAATGTGCTGGTGGTGTGGAAGGGTGGAAGGGCCGAGCTGGAAGTATTCATTGACACTTTGAATGCCAGTGATAAAAATATCAAATTAACCTATGCGTGTGATTCCGGGGAACTACCCTTTTTGGATCTAAAAGTTGCGATCAAGGAGGGACGCCTGGTAAACACTACGTATAGAAAACCAACAGCTGGCAATTCAGCAAGGCTTGGTGTACAGAGGCGCCAGAGTAGAATAAAAACGTTTAAAAACCATCTAAAAGAGGGGGATGTTCAGGTGGACTTACCTCCCTCAAAAATATAAAACTCAATTGAATCACAATATATCAATACAAAAATGTTTTATTTAACTCCACTTAGTGCAACGCGTTTCGCAGGCGTAGTCCCGCTTCATCAGGCAAACAGGAGTATAACTCAATGGGTCTAAATGCAGAAGTGAGCGCCTCTCACAGGAAATGAAAAATTGGCTCTCATCAGTCTCGCCCCCAAAGGGTATACACTGATGTGGCAGATGTAAGATATGCCCCTTTGTACACAAGACCAGAACATTCTGGGACGTGAAGCATGAAAGGGAATATAACATTGGTTACCTGCCCCTGTGGTTTACAGTATATAGGGATGACTATGCAGGCTTTCAAGGCCCGTATCCTGGGACATATATCAAATGTGGGGAACAAAAATGAGAACTGCAAGGGCCCTTTAAGGGATCATTATCAGCGATACCATGGGGGTAACTTTAAGGGGAGTTTAGTAAAGGTCCTAGTATCTATGAAAAAAGGAGAAAGGTTAACATAGAAAAAGAATTGTGCCGGTGGAGACAATGTGGATCTACAATTTGGGCACGCTCTCTCCACTTAAATTTGGAGATCGATTTCTCTGTATTCTTGAATTGACTGTATAATGACAGCAAGGTGTCCCCTCTATGATAAATATGATAACGATATATATAAAAAAAGAATAAAATGTGGTTATATATGTGAGTGTGAATGATTAATGATTTTGGGTGCTGATGAATAGTATGTAAAAGGCATTTCCATTGGGGCTGCTATATATATGTGCTGATGCCCACAGCGGGCGTATATTCTATCTGTTCATTCCAGCCCTCACTCACAAAAAAGATAAACACAGGAGAAAAACTGAGAGGGTAAATATAAAATAAAAGAAAAACTACCTGTTGAAAAACTCCCTGATGAAAATCTCCGCAGATGTGATCCCTCTATATGCTTCAACTGCCTTGTAAGATGCAATGCGCAGACCTGCTCTGTGATACATATGTAGTGTGCAAACCTGTATGGGGTAGAACTGCATACCGCTCTATTAACAATAGGAAATGCAACAACATCTATTGGCAAAAAAAATCGCTATATTTCCAGCACTAAAGATGGCCGCCGAGGATACATCACATGATCGCAAGTGTGAGTATAAAAAGCCTGCAGGACGTCTTGACACTCCCCCTGACGTCACTCTGAGGAAGCCTATTGGTGAAACATGTAAGTGGGAGGAGCTCTAGGAGGCCGGCCTCGTCCACCACCAGGAACACAGCAGCGCTCGATCCCCGCTATCACACTTAGACCAATAGCTTCAGGCGGGTAGATCGCGCTGACTATCGGCAGCTAACCACGCCATCCATACATCTTAGTGCGGCGCATGGGAGCAGCGGCACTTGTTTGAGCCTACGTTTAATCACCGCGGACTGCAGAGTGTCGGGGACCTGCGAGTCATAGCGGTTACAAGTGGCCTCTAACCAGCTGACTCCATAGGAAACACAAGTAAGCTACAGAAGTTATGTGAAAATCTTATGAACTGTCACCTGTATGATCTATCTATGTGTACCACTAAGCTTTGAAGAGACTCTTTACTGCATTTGCAGAGGCTGTTTTTTTAGCAAGCTGGAACTGTATGAGATCTGACACTTTTGAATGCACAAAGCAGTGGACTGTTTAATCATTTTTTTCCTGTTTTCCAGTATTGGAAGGAAAAATACCATCTGAGGAATTTTGCCTTTTTGCCAAAAAGGGGCAGTGCAATTGATTTATACGCTCGCTTTATTCAGTAGCTACTACTTTATGCAGCACTAATTCTTGTGAATTGAGAGTGGCTGGTGTGCATGGTGGAATGTGTAAGGGGTGGATGAGCGACTCCGGAGATTCTCAAGTTTTTAAATTATTTTATATATATGTTGATTGCTGTGAATTTGGTCCACGATAAAGGTTTTTGTACTTTTGGATCCTGTGAGGCCTTTGTTTAAGCTAAATTCTCTGTTTGTTTAAGTATTCACTGCATAAGTCAGTAATTTACCTTACTAGTCAGTGATTTTTCTTTTCAAAGCAGTAATATGTTTAGTGAATTGGCATTTGGCAAGGTAATCGGTACAATCAGCTGTTCTCTGCATTACCGAATGCAGTAATGCTTAGTAAATTGAGGCCTAAGGTGCTAGCTGAAGGTACTTTTCCTTTTTCAGCAAATGCGAAGTTTCCGTGCCATTTAAATGATTGAGTTGTATAGAATATTCACTGTTTATGAAGGCAATCGATAAGAAACAATTCTTCAGTCGATTGCTAAATAGGATAAAATCGATCTGAAAGTTGGATTTTATGATTAAATTTGAAGAATCATTCAGTAAATGTGAACAATCGATAATTACCTCCAGATTATTTTCAATTCTAAAAAATCACATGGAAAGATCGCATTTAGTGAAAAAATTGTACCGTTAATGGGCACATTTAGACAGTGTACATTTGAAGTAAGTTTGTTTGCACATATGCTATACGGATGGGAATCCAACCCATTCCAATCCCCGGCATCAGCCAGAATGGCCTTACAGTTTACGGTCAGCTTTACAGTCACCATTGATGTGCTCTGGCACTTTACAGGTTGAGTAGTCTGCTGGCTTTTCATTTTGTCACTACAAAGTACATGTTGTAAATGTCTAACTTCAGTATTCAAATGTCAGAATTCGTCCTTTAGAATGAATTACATTTGGAGCTGTCAAACACAATAAAACAACCTCCCCCCTGATACTTCAATGAATTGTGCAAAAGAAAATACAAAGAATTGCTTTCTAACCCTTAAAGAACTGCAGAAGTAGCGCTTGCATGAGAACTCCACTCCTCATTCAGTCTGCAAGTGGGACACTGTGCCTCCTGCTAGCCACTTACTGCCCTATTCATCTCTGTAGAGAAGTTGGGAATGGGGACGGACCTGAAAAGCATAAATGTGTTAAGGTAACCACAAATGACACCATAAAAAGATTTATTTTTCCAGTTTTTCAATAAAAATGACCAGTTATACAAAAGCTTTGAAAGTTACCTTTTTTTTGAGAGAGGAATGTGCGTTTTTTTCTATATAAGTCAATTGGGAGTGGCGGAAAATTCTGATGAATTTTTCAGAAAATTTAACAGTACAGATTGTCAATTTCCTGATGTTTAGACCTCACCTGAGCAATTTTTTCTGAGTTTTTTTTTCAAAATTGGGGAAAAAAAGAACACACGTGGACGTGTGCAATACATTGTATAGATGTTATAGATGTTTCAAAATGTATAATGAATAGTAAAAATCAGTTGTAATTCTCAAACACCTTGAAGGGGGCCAGACACAATACTATTTTTTAAATTTCTGACCATGTGCATGGTTCCCCTTATTTGCCCCTACAGCACCTGAGTGACAATTGACTGACATTTGGTTGGGGGCTGAAATGTGCAGTAACCACTAGTAGTGATGTAAGTACGCATCTGAATGGCTTAGCCTTGCCATGCACGGCTATAGGGATTTGGGCGCCCGTTGCAGGTACCTACAGCATACTGTCCAAAATCGCAGCACAATGCGATTCTGACGGCAATCCATAGAAGAAATAACCCGGCAGCTTTAAATACTATTCCCTCTTCAAGTCGCAGCAACTCGGAGGGAGGAGTTATTTGGGGTCTGGCGAACCCCAAATTACCTTTACACGCCCCGTGCACTATTGCATTACTGCAGCTGTGGCACTTGCCACTGAGCTCCAGGTGTTGAAACCACCTGCTTTGAGCATTTACCGCCCGACTCGCCTGCAGGAAAATGCTTGCTGTATTCAGCCCTAGTGAAAACGGGCAGGCGGTGGCATTATTGGGAAGAAAGGTTTGGGGCTTGTGCACCGAACCTCTGCCACTTTGCCCCAACTGTCTGTCTCCTCCTCCAGGCAAACCCAGAGACAGACAGCAAGTGACAGTCATATTGGGACAAGCCTCCTGCATAGGCAGCGATCCCTGTATGCCAGCTGTACTGTTGCTCACTGCATGTCTCTGGGGTCTGCCTGTTCATAAGAAGAGAGGTGCTTGTGTTCGTAGGATGTGGGTAAGGTTTGTATGCACAAATTGTGGCCTGCCTCAGGCTAAACCAGGGGCTGTCGGGTATTTATGTTTGTACACTGGTTCATTTATGTGAAAGTGTGTGTGTGCGGTGGGGGCGGGGGGTGGCGGTTGGGGGTAGAGGTGGGCATGGGAAATGTTGGTTTGTTATGTTGAGGTGCCCCAGATCATCTCAGTCTCCAGCAATGCCCCTGGTCTCAGGTGTGGGATTTAAACACTACTGATGCCAAAAGGGTCAACAGGGTGGCCTGTCAAGTGGTATTGTTTAAAAGAAAGCAAATATGGCAACCTCCATATGCCCTTCACTTCATGTTCCCTGTAAAATAATGTGTAGCCATGGATTGCTCTGGACAGGCACTGAACTATGTACAGGGTGACTTAAAGAGACTCCGTAACAAAAATTGCATCCTGTTTTTTATCATCCTACAAGTTCCAAAAGCTATTCTAATGTGTTCTGGCTTACTGCAGCACTTTGTACTATCACAGTCTCTGTAATAAATCAATGTATCTTTCCCTTGTCAGACTTGTCAGCCTGTGTCTGGAAGGCTGCCAAGTTCTTCAGTGTTGTGGTTCTGCTATGCACTCCCCCCTCAGGGGGGAAAGAAACACACAAATGATCTCTTGAGATTCAAAAGGAATGCTGTATACAGCCTGCTTGTGTATGGATGTATTTTCTATGTGTGGACATACTGTACATCAACCTACTTCCTGTTTTGGTGGCCATTTTGTTTGTTTATAAACAAACTTTTTAAAACTGTTTTTAACCACTTTTAATGCGGCGGGGAGCGGCGAAATTGTGACAGAGGGGAATAGGAGATGTCCCCTAACGCACTGGTATGTTTACTTTTGTGCGATTTTAACAATACAGATTCTCTTTAAGGAGAAAACAGTCCTCTACAGGTCAGCTTTATATGCTGCAAGATTTTCGGTAAATATCATTTTATACCTGAAGTGCATGTACTAAACAGAAACTATTGGTAACAGTAAATTCGGGCGCCTGAGGCTAGTGGACAAATCGGGCGCCGCCATTCACTCCTATAATAAATATTGTTTAATGGGCGCCTGATAGGAAAAAAGGGCGCCGGAGAAAACTAACGTTTTAAAAGCGGCGCCCGGAGACTTAATGTTTTATTACTGTTTCTCATGATTACACATTATTTAATGATTTATACATTTTTAAATATTATTTTTAAACGAAAAACAGTACAATATTTTTTCCCAAACATTATTTTTAAACGAAAAACAGTACTTTTTTTTTTTTTTTTTTTGTTTACATTATTTTTAAATGAAAAAACCAACAGGGGGGTCTTAGGTTTAGGCACCAACAGGGGGGTCTTAGGTTTAGGCACCAACAGGGGGTCTTAGGTTTAGGCACCAACAGGGGGGTCTTAGGTTTAGGCACCAACAGGGGGGTCTTAGGTTTAGGCACTAACAGGGGGGTCTTAGGTTTAGGCACCAACAGGGTGGTCTTAGGTTTAGGCACTAACAGGGGGGTCTAGGGGTTAGGGGTAGGTACAGGGAGGGTTACTTAGGCACCAACAGGGGGGGTCTTAGGTTTAGGCATCAACAGGGGGGTCTAGGGGTTAGGGGTAGGTACAGGGACGGTTACTTAGTAATTTTTTTTTTTTAAACGTTATTATACGTTTCACTATTTAAACGAAAGTTTAACGTTTTTACAATTGCCGATTTAATGCACATTATTTAATGATTTATAACTTTAAAAAACATTAATTTTAAACGAAATACAGTACAATACATTTTTAAACGTTATCCATGCTTATCGTTAAAAACCCGGCGCCCTTTTTTCCCAGCGCCCCTTTTTAACGTACGCGACACTATTGCAGTGTCAGCCTGATAGGGAATGCTAAATGAAACTTTCACTCTGCCACAATGAATGGACTAGTCTAAAGTTTACTTAAAAAAAAAGATAAACCACTTTCTCTTTCAGATGTGCCAGAGCCCAAGAAATGACCTTGGTAAACCAAACTTGCAAAAAACGTATCTATTGCCCTGTGCAGCAAATTACTCAAACACCAAGGTCGAATTCACAGAATTTCTGTAAACCAAAAGGGGGAATACTCTATTGCAAATTGCCTGTGTTTACCATAGGAAAAGATTCAGACATAGAGGTCATGTCCTCCGCCACAGCCTGTGGCCTGTGTCAGGAAGGTTCCCACTGCGTTTCATGGGTGTACGTGGGGGGGGGGGGGGGGGGGGCAAAGGGTAAGCATGCACATAGCTGAGAGGCACTGTTCTTTCCCTATGGCCTTCAGATGGTGACTGCCAGAGGCCGAGGGCGGCGATTACCACCGGGATCCACCACGACTTGCATTGAGATCAATGTGTTTACCTAAAATTATGTGAGCACCACAGTATATTGAATTGTCTGAGACACTGCGTGTAGCATCTGGCAATTGCTGTGCTCGTGGTTCAGTGCCCCCTAGGGCCTCTAAGCGCGTTGCAATGAAACACTAGGTACCGATGCCAAACACTGTTCTGCGAAATGCTTTTCGGTAGCAGAAGAGCATTTAGCATTGGCTAATGGAGCCCTTACAGTAAAAGATTATGTTATCATTTTTAAAAGTCATATGTAACAGGACCTTATTGATTAAACCTTTCTTGTCGGCTCTCTCACCTTGGTTCTAATACGGTAAAAGTTTTCTCATGAATAGATCACCTTTCACTTTTTTCCAACTTTTCAAGATGTAGGAAGCCCAAAAAAACCCACAAAACAACCAAAAAAACTCTACAGGGCTAGTTCACAGTGGTCAGATGCGTTGCATAATAATTCTGCATGCCAACTCACTGCCCATACAATTCTATGGGTCTGTTCACAGTACTGCGTTGTGAATAGTCACATTATTAGACAAGACAAGACAAATAACATTTATATCACGCTTTTCTCCTGGCGGACTCAAAGCGCCAGAGCTGCAGCCACTAGGGTGCGCTCTATAGGCAGTAGCAGTGTTAGGGAGACTTGCCCAAGGTCTCCTACTGAATAGGTGCTGGCTTACTGAACAGGCAGAGCTGAGATTCAAACTCTGGTCTCCTGTGTCAGAGGCAGAGCCCTTCACCATTACACTATCCAGCCACCAACTTATTATAACTCCCTTCATGCAGGCTTTGCATTAAAGGATAACTAAAGTGAGAGGTATTTGGAGGCTGCCATATTTATTTCCTTTTAAGCTACGTTCAAGGTGCTCAGTTACGTTGCGTCATAACGGAGCTTTTTTAACTGAGAATAACGCACAGCAATGAAAATCAATGCGACATTCACAGTGCATGTGGTGCAATGCGAGACAACGGGGTATGTAAAAAAAAATGACGCAGATCCTGCTCTGCGTTTATGCAAATTATGCGTTGATGTACTCAATGTTAGTGTATGGTAATGCTTGTTTGAATTTTTGCGATGTGTCGCACTACGTTATAGCCATTTAACATGCGCACATCTGTTTTTTAAAAGGCGGGGCTTTATACTCTCAAATGTGCGACACAAATGGCGCACATCTATGATGCAATTATGATTATTATGCCTCCGTTACATTGCATGCCACTGCAACCACATTACTTGCTACTTTGTGTTGTTTTAGCTGCGTTGTGTAGCGACGCAACGCGCGTTGGCACTGTGAACATAGCCTTAGGCCAGAAACCCACTAGGAGTGATTTCTAATCACTAGCAATTTGAAAATACAATGCCATGGGGGGCTTTTATAAAATCACATCGCTCAAGTGGGATCACACCCATAGCATTACATTAGCAAGAGTTTTACCTGGCAGCCCTGCTTTGCCTCTAATACGTTTAGCCATAGACCCTGAACAAGCATACAGCAGATCAGGTGTTTCTGATATTATTGTCAGATCTGACAAGATTAGCTGCATGCTTGTTTCTGCTGTTATTCAGACACTACTGCAGCCAAATAGACCAGCAGGGCTGCCAGGCAACTGGTATTGCTTAAAAGGAAATAAATATAGCAGCCTCCACAACCCTTTCACTACAGTTGTCTTTTAAAGTCTATGTGCAGCCTCCATTGCAGTTCACACTCATTATAACACATGCATTATGCAACTGATCATTGTGTACCTAGCCTCAAAGTAAGTTGGCCCTGATTAACCATAGTTCATTATTACCTCTTTAAGCTTATTTTGGAGTTTTCTTCCCTGTTTCTGAGTTGAAATAAATGGTGTTATACTGTATATATAGTATGAGAAAAATATGAGGCGAGACAACACATAGGAGAAGCTTCATGCATCAGAGTCCTTATCTATTTAGCAACATTTCTGCATCTAGCAAGTGACAAAATACTAAAACAAAGTAGAAAAGTAAAATCAGACATTAATCTGAGCCAATGTTTTTTAAAGAAAAAGTTTACTTACATTCAAATATGCTTTCTATGTAAAAAGTAATCCTACATGTATTTTATGTAATATTTTCTTTAATTAGTTGTCTTCTACGATCTACATTGTCAGTGTGTGTTTATGCACAGATGTAACTATAGCGGGAGCATCATCTGCAACTACACAGAGGCCTAGGGCTGAGCGGGGCCCCTCTACTTGCATTCCCCAGGAAGATACTGTAAGCCCCTCACCCAGGGGCGCCTTTACCTACTGACCACCCAGGCAGCGGCTTGGAGCGGCTTTGATGGGGAAGGCGCAATAAATTACTGTCAGTCCAAGGGGAAATAAAAATTCCTGTCCTGAAAGACCGTTGTAAGGGACTGGAGAGAAAAAGATTTCCTTCTGTTTTAAGAAGGCAAATTACACCAAGCTTTGCTTTTTTAGTATCAGGGCATTTGGTTCCTTTTATCCCCCTATACATTCCTAGTAGCTTGGGTCACCCTGAGCTGCTTGGTTACTCTGCTCTTTTCACAAATAGCCTTCTGCTAAGTCACTATAGAATCATTCAGAGTTCAGAATTATAAATACTCCCTAAGAAGAAGGTGTCTGGCTTATAGCTGTTCTCTGCCCCTCCACAGAGGAGACAGGGACAGCGCCCTACCCCCAAATGTTACTGAGTCTGCAGAGGGAGTGAGACAAACAAACAAACAGTAAACTCTGCAGACAGCTGTGTGCTCTGCTAGAATGTCTGCATGTCTAGATGTCAGGAGGATCGCCATGACTAGCTATGGAGCGGTAGGATCATCTGATCCTCTCCCCTACACAGCCTGCACTTCTCCCTGAATTCAACAGGACAGTGTTTGAAGTGTGTAATGGACACAGTGGGGGTTGCAGGTTTTGTCTTTCATTGTGCGTGAGTGAATAGGAGGGCAGCATCTAAAGCTCAAACAATGATAACGGACATGTAAGCAATGTGTGTAATTACATCCATCACTACTTATAATTGAAGATGGCATAATAATGTATTTCCATTAATGCTGTCTGTTTGCCCTCTCTCTAATGCTATGTACCACCTCACGATTTTTCCAACAATTTTCCCGATGTTCATCAATTTTTTTTTTTTGAGCGACAAGTAGTCATTTACACGATGTCGTGACATCGCTTAGCGTTGTGTGGTGAAAAGTGACCGTCACTGAGGATTAAGTAAAGTACTGAAGTCGCTTGACTTCTCGTTCGCGCCCGTCCTGTAATGTCACGTGACATCTCACATACCCGCTGGCAGGAAGATGAATCGCTGGACGCTTGTCATGAGGGACACCTCGCTGGATCCATCTTCCTGTGTTGTTGCAGTCACTGAGGTGAGTGTGGAGCTTAACTTTGCTCGCCCTCACCCTCTGCTCATGCTCCCTCTCCCACTGTCTCTTTGACCAAACAACTGCTACTTGGGGAACAATGTGCACAACTATGTACACTAGTCTGAGCACTCTTCAGGGGAGCCAGTAGCATTTGGAACTATTATTGTGTATTTATGTAGCACTGACATCTTCAGCACGTTACAGAGTACATAGTCATGTCACTGACTGCTCACTGGAGCTTACAATTTCATCCCTACCATAGTCAAACTGTAATGTCCGACCATATTATTATCATGTATTTATATAGCACTGACATCTTCTGCAGTACTTTATATAGCACTGACATCTTCTGCAGTACTTTACAGAGTACATAGTCATGTCACTGACTGTCCTCAGAGGAGCTCACAATCTAATCCTACCATAGTCATAGTCTAATGTCCTACCTTATTATTATTATGTATTTATATAGAACTGACATCTGCTGCAGCACTGTAGAGAGTACATAGTGATGTCACTGACTGTCCTCAGAGGAGCTCACAGTCTAATCCCTATCAGCAGTTGGCTGATGGTGTAATGGTTAAGGGCTCTGCCTCTGACACAGGAGACCAGGGTTCGAATCTCGGCTCTGCCTGTTCAGTAAGCCAGCACTAATTCAGTAGGAGACCTTTGGCAAGTCTCCCTTACACTGCTACTGCCAATAGAGCGTGCCCTAGTGGCTGCTGCTCTGCTCTGGCGCTTTGAGTCCGCAAGGAGAAAAGCGCAATATAAATTTTATTTGTCTTGTCTTGTCTTTGTCTAATATTTTCAATATAGGATTGTTTTGGGGTAAACCAGTTGACTTATTAGTATGTTTTTTAGGATGCAGGAAATGTCTGAAGTGTCTGAAGACAGAAACTCCATGCAGATTTTGCCCTGGCCAATGTTCAAGCCTAGGACTCAGCACTAAAATGCAGTAGTGCCACCCACTGAGCCTCTATTCTACTCATAGATATCTGCTCATCCACGTCATCAATTCTGACCCTCTACTACCCTTCCTCCCTCCATTCTACTTCTCTTCTCTTGTATCACTTACACTACAAACACACTGTGCTTATCTCCAGAATGGATTATGAATCAAACTATTAGCCCCAGTGCACACCAAAACCGCTAGCAGATCCTCAAAACGCTAGCGGTTTTGGAGCAGATTTCAGAGCGATTCTAGGCATGTTTAGAGACGTTTTCTAAACATGCCGAGCATTTTTGTGAAGCAGATTACAAATATTGTTACAGTAAAAGCTGTTACTGAACAGCTTCTGTAACAAATACGCCTGGAAAACTGCTCTGATCTAGCGTTTTTCAGAGCGGTTTGCATTTTTCCTATACTTTATATTGAGGCAGAATCGCTTCTGCAAACCGCAAATGTGCAGCAGGAGGCACGTTTGCGGTTTGCTAAAAACCTCAAACCGCTGGTGTGCACCATCCCATTGAAATACATTAGCCAAGCGTTTTCACAGACAAATGCGGTTGGCGGATCGCTGCTAAAACCGCTCGGTGTGCACTGGGCCTTAAACCACCTTACCATATCAGCCCTTCAATGTCATGATATACCCACTCCAGTCTTATCCTAACAGGTGGTAACATATCTGCATATCTCATAATGTTTGTGAGAAATTATTTTGAAAGTAAGAATGTCTTGCTTGATAATCCAATCTTGCAATGTGACTGCCATTGGAACTTGTAGTGTGGATGCTGTATTTATTTGAGGTGCATACTGGCAGCATGTGCTGTATGGCATACAATGCTGATCATCCACAAGGTAAACTTAGGCAGCTGCCTAGGGTCTAGAGAGAGTTTAGGGGCCTGGTGGTTGCTAGTCCCCACCAAATCTAACTAAATAAGCCAGGTGACCATCAGTGGAGGGCAAAGTGTTATCTTGCCTAGGGCCCCATTTCATAGTTATCCCTCTCTGATGGCTTATATCATGTGTGAAGTGTTCTATAATGTATATGATTTTTGTTTTATTTTTTTATGGGGTGGGGGGGGGGCGCCACAGGATTTCTTGCCTGGAGAGACAAGAAGGCTAGAGGCGCCCCTGCCCTCACCCATGCAGAGTAGTGCAGAGGTGGGCAGCATAAGAGAACATTTCTCCATCATCAGGATTGGGAGTGAGAACTAGAGGAGCATGGTTGTTGTGCAGTCATTGAGGACAGGGAAGGGGAGAAAAGGTTGATACAGGATACGTGGCTACATCATTATGGGTGTATGTGGAAAATGGTGTGGCGGATGCACTTGTTATGGACAGATAGCAGGGTGACATAATAGCCACACTGTTGTGCGCATAGTAGCGCACAAGCAATTCCTGTAACTGGGCATGTGCGGCATGTGACCTCATACATGCTTCACTTTTACTAGGTATACACACAGTGGCGTAGCTAGAGATCATGGGGCCCCATAGCAAAACTTTCATGGGGCCCTCAGATGTAGCCACTTTTAAGCAGTGGAGTAGCTATGGAGCTATGGGCCCTGGTGCGAGTTTTACATTGCCCCCCCCCCCCCCCCCCCCCAAGGACACTATACGTAACACTTGATGTGGCACAACAAAACCTACCAAGGTCATCCACAGTGTCAGAGGTGCAAGAAGGGGATGGGGAACAGCTTGTTAATGATTACCACTATTCAGAGCATCTATAAAAGTGATTATTACCAGCACAGGACCAATAAACAGCTAATACTTTGGTTGAGGAAGGTCCACATGGGGCCCCTCTGGCCCAAGGCCCCGATGCGGTCGCTACCTCTGCAACCCTTATTGATACGCCACTGCTCTTAAGTAATGCCACCTGCCCCTACCCTCTGGATATGAGTTAACTGGGCAATTTGCATTCTCGTAGAATCTACACTGCATACAGTTTATGGGCACTGAGGCAAAGTCAGAGAGCAGAGAAACACAAGAAAGTCAATGGTGAATACACTTAGTAGCGCGTAGGCCCCCTATGCTCCAGGTCCCCATAGCAGCTGCTATGGCTATTGCTGTGCCCCTGCATACACAGTTTGGTACGTGTGCACTCCTATGCATAGTCATGTCTTATGTTTTCTAGTGCCTGATATCTCAATAATTAAAAATGCAGAAACAGAGGAGGACTGACAATAGAGTGGTAACAGCTTTCTCAACGCCATGGGCCTCCGATACTTTATTTTCCCTGTTAAATTTGCTTTTAAGTGGAATCATAGTCAAACTATACAATTTCAATATGTTAGCCACACCATAAGAAGTACCACAGACAAAAAATGATTTGCCAGTTACTAAAAAGCTTAATAGACCATATTACACTTTGCTCTGAAGCATATCAGTTACATGCTGCATTGCCCTACTGCTTTTTTGCTGTTTTCTCATTGACTGGGGTTGATCAGAGTAAACAAACATTGGAGAGATTTTTCAGGATTCATTGTTTCTGTAAGCAGAGAAGAACATTGTCCTTATTATAAAAGTTTTCTCAATGAATTTGATATTATACTGCTGTTGCACACGCCTTAGCTTGTTTGTGGATTTCTCTTGCATCACTTAGTAACACAGAGACTGACCATTATGTTCAGGTGTCTTTTTTAGAAAAACTAAAAAGAATTATAAAAGTACTCTTTAGAGTCTTTCAAGAGCAACAAGCATGAAAAAACATCTCAACATGTAGTTATACCTCAAGCAATAGAGAGTACATATCCAATTCTTCCTGGCTTTCCCTGAACATGCTGTCATAGTCAATGTCCATGGTGTGATAGACCCCAGCTACGCATCTATCTTCTTAAACACATTGGTGTAGTGTCTGCCAATTAGGTTATAGATGGCGGGCATTTTTTTCACTGACTAGTTGAGCTGGAGGTGCAAAGAATAGCATCTAAAAGTACAGACTGAGATGGAGGAAAATAAATGTCCCAGGAACCAGTAACAAGGCTGCTGGAAAGAGCAAACAGTGGAAAAAGCAGCAAGAACTTTAACTGTGGTTACCCACTTTCCCATTGTTGGGGACAGCCAGATACTACACGTTACAGCTTTGTGACCGCCCTTAAAGTGGACCTAAACTCAGATCTTCCCCTCTGCTCTAAAAGATAAGCAACAGCATTATAACCCTTAAAGAAAAACATTTTGTTGGTACAGCTGATAAAAACCTGCAACAAATTTGCAGTGGATCTACTTCCTGCTTTCATGGAAGCAGTCATATTGTTAACATCCTGTGCTTTGAAATTAGTCTCTCTGTCGTAGCAGTCAGCTGCGCAGCTGAGGGATCAAATTAGAATCAGTGATTAGACATAGATGAGGTGGTAATTAGACAGGCTAAACTCTCTAAATACTCACAGGAAGCATTTCTCTATATTTTCCTTCTGTCCTGTGCAAGATTTCAGGTCCACTGTAAATGGTTCAGCACGCATGCAGTTGACATCTATGGAAACATGAAATTTGAGCGCCAGAGGTGCCGGGGAAGAGTTAGGGTTTGTGTGAGAATAGAGTTAGGTTTAACTGGAGTTAAATATCGCTAATATATGCCAATATTTTACTAATGAAAGTTACCACTGTAAAATAGTAGAATATAAGTAAATATTACCGATATTCTACTAACAGCTAGTTCCCGGTGCCCGTATTTTCTGGCACCTATGGCATCTATGCCCTGCTTGGAGCCTTTTATTACTGCTAGGCACAGATTGCAATCTCCCATCAGTGTTCACTCCCGCCAACACTAAACTGAGCTCTGAAAGTTGGTTAGAAGCCAATTTGATTTGCTTCTGATCCTGTAGTCAGTGTGAGTCAATCATTGTGGTCAAATCGAGAAAACAGAAAAAGAAAGGCCTTAAAGAGAGTCTGAAGCGAGAATAAATCTCGCTTCAGACCTCATAGATAGCAGGGGCATGTGTGCCCCTGCTAAACCGCCGCTATCCCGCGGCTTAATGGGGGTCCCTGATCCCCCAAATCCCCTCCGTAATGCGGGGGAGCGCTTCCTGGTTGGGGCAGGGCTAACCGCCACAGCCCTGCCCCACACGCGTCTGTCAGCGCGTATCTCCGCCTCTCCCCCGCCCCTCTCAGTCTTCCTTCACTGAGAGGGGCGGGGGAGAGGCGGTGATGCGCCGCTGACAGACGCGACTGGAGGCAGGGCTGCAGCCGTTAGCCCTGCCTCCAGGAACGACCAAGTCTGCGACCAAGTGTCGCAGTGGGGGGTTTGGGGGTGAAAGGACCCCCGTTTAGCCGCGCTATAGCGGCGGTTTAGCAGGGGCACACGTGCCCCTGCTAACTATGAGCTCTGAAGCGAGATTTATTCTCACTTCAGAGTCTCTTTAAAAGGGCCAGGGCCTTCTAGTCCAGAAAAGGTTGACACCCTTCAGCTATTCTTTAGCAATTACAGCATTATAGCGCTAGGAAAACCATAGACTCAAACATGGCTGCACCTGTGATGCACTCATTTGCAAACACATGAGGATTATTTTTGACTAATTGGTGGGGTTTATAACACCAAAGCCTGTTGCGGTAAAGAGAATATTTTGCTTTGCCTATTTTTACTTCAAATACCTAATCAGGCTCAAAAGAAGTGAAATAAATACATTTTCATTAATTTGGTTATTTGAAGTGAAAACAGGCAAAGTGAAAATGTCTCTCCTTAGACCACCAGACCCCCATGTATCAAACACAGAACCATCTTTAGCATAAGACATCCCCTCCCCTCCCCTTTCCGCTTCATCTCTCTGAAGAGAGCATGTTATAGCACAGCTATTAGAGTGGCTGCTTCCTAAT
Source organism: Hyperolius riggenbachi (assembly GCF_040937935.1). Taxonomy (NCBI): domain Eukaryota; kingdom Metazoa; phylum Chordata; class Amphibia; order Anura; family Hyperoliidae; genus Hyperolius; species Hyperolius riggenbachi. The sequence goes on from NC_090650.1 coordinate 327,170,508, forward strand.
CAAAGAGTTGTCAATTCCTTTTTATGCTAAACTAAACTGCAGCAATTATATATAGAGAACACAGGAGGGAAGGGACTCCCAAGCATTCCGGTTACCAAAATGGCTGTATAGTGTAATTGTTCTAGATGTTAGGCTATAAAAAATGGAATACTGTATAGCGCAGATCGTAGGGTAACATTTATGTCTGCAAATATAAATTTACAAACAAGACATTTAAAATAAACAGATTAGAAAGAAGAGAAAGGTCTAACCCAAAAGTAAGCCAATAAATATGGAATAACATTTATTAAAGGAATGTACCCCTAAACACTATTTAAAAAAATTAAAAACAAGGTTAATGAGGGCGGGGCTGAGATAACTGGAGTAAAGTGTAATATACACAATACAAGACGGATCAGAAAAAGAGGACACAAACATGAATGTGCAGAGAATGCAATCAACAAAAAGTATGAGTAAAAAGCAGCACAAAAAGTGCTTGTGCTTCATGGGGAATACTATAAGGGGTCATTGCTGAATGGCGAAGGTTGTAATAAATATGATCAATGCTAGATATGGATAGATATATAAATAGATTTATATAAATAGATATAAGGAATTATGTGGTAAAGCAAATTATTTAAAATAAACAGTACATAAAAATAAATAAATCAGTGAACATTTAGAAACAATAAACCAATAGACAATGTTCAAGTGTACACAACAAATTACTAGGCCGCCAAACCTGAGAAAAAACTTGAGTACCCTAAATACAATCTCATAAAATGTTAACAATTGACAGACACTCCAGAGTGCATATGATCAGTTAGGGTACTTTCACACTGACACATTGCATTGCGTAATGGGCACTATCGTGATGCAATTCAAGGACATTGTGCAGGTTACACCTCATCGGTTGCAATACAACTAATTCAGTTTTTACATCACATCACATGAACAGTAGTGTGTTTCTAGAATCACATATTTTGATACACGATGTTAGTCTACGAATGAACACATTGGTTAGTTGCCTTTGAAAAACTATGAGGGGGAAGTAGATTGTTTTCTATGAGGTACCTGGCTAATGAAGGTTTGCTAGGCCCATGACATGTTAAATAACCGTGTGGTAAGAAAACGGTATGTTGAGCTCTTTGACTGACAGGACCTTAGCCAAATTGTTTTCCAGTGGGCTTGAGCATAAGTGCATGGCCACCATATGTGCCATTAGTTGCCTACTCTACTGCACCCTCTAAAACAGAGTGGGGAGTTAGCCATTTGGTGCAATCTCAGAGGGGTAAATTGCACATGGTATGATAACTTAAAAGGAGTTTCCAATGTGGAAAAATAAGAACAAGTGATATGTGAAAACAAAAAAGTATAATACAGGGAAAATGGGAGCTTAATATGGTGTAGTATTTTGGTATTAAGTTAGAGTAAGTAATCAAAGAAATGGGTACACACACTTTTCTGGTTGCCCAACCTACTACCAGTATAATCCCAATGTGGGTAACTTTTGTATCTATTAGGCCGCTGAGGTACAGGTATGGTTGCTTCTCCAAAAGAAAAGTACATTATTTTTTTGGGCGGGGGATTTCACAGGGAACGCAATGTAACTGGTCACTGTGAATGTAACTGGCCTTACACAAAGGCCCACATGCAATTAACTTTTTTCTATTAAGTTTTCTCCTGGGAGATATTAACCACTTCCCGACCGCCGTATATACAAATGGCGGCCGGGAAGCGCACCCCGCAAGGACCGCCGTATAGACAAATGGCGGCGGTCCTTGTAGGGGCATGGGCGGAGCGATCGCGTCATCAGTGACGCGATCCTCCGCCGGGAGTCGGAAGCCTGGCATTTTGCCTCTGCTCGCCGGCCACTTAGCAGAGCCGGCGAGCGGAGGAATCTCCGGGATCCACCAATCAGACAGTATAAGGCACTTTGTTAGGTAAACAAAGTGCCTTATACGTGCTTCCTCCTCGCCTCGTGGTCTCATTGTTGCAGAGACCACCAGCGAGGAGGAACCACTCGTAAGTGTATCCAGCAAACAGCTTTTTTTGACCTCAGCCTCCCTGATCACCCACCCCAGGCCTCATACCCCCCCTGATCACCCCAGCAGACCCCTGCCTAGCACCCTTGCACCCCTACAAAACCCCCACCCCCCCCACCTGCCACTAACTAGCGACGCTGCCCCTTAGTTTAGGTCCCTAACTGCCTCCTAGTCACCCCTGATCCCCCCCCCCTACCTTTAGATCACCCCCAGACCCCATCCCAGACTACCCCCCTGTATACTGTATACATCTGTATACAGCTACCTTACCCTCTGATCCCCCTCTGATCCCCCTCTGATCACCTGTCTATCACCTGTCCATCACCCCTCAGCACCCCCACCCATCAGAGCAGACCCTTACTGCCCCGCGGGGGTAACCGATCACCTGCCCAGGCCCTCGATTGCCCTCATACCCCCCTTCTGATTACATCCCCTGCTCTTTGTTTACATCTGTCCTCCCCAGCAATCACTAACTGATCTTTGATCAGTAACCCCCTGTGTCTGCCTCTCATCAGATCAGGACTCAGTCTGCCCCGTGCAGGCTCCTGATCAACCCCCCACCCCCTCAAATCGCCCTCAGGCCCCCCCCCTAATCACCGTCCAAGTGCATTGTATTTGACTGTGCTGCGCTTGTATTCGATTGTGCTGCGCTTGTATTTGATTGTGCTGCGATTGTATTTGATTGTCCCGTGATCTGCTTCGATTGTCCCGTGATTGTTTGATTGCCTGAGACCCCACTTCCCACCCCACCCAACCCCCCCCTACCACACCCAACCCCCCCTCCCCCCCCCCCCTCCCCCCCACCCACCACCTCCAACCACCACCTTCCGAGTGCATCAGATTTGCTTGTGCTGTGATTGGAGTCGATTGAGCTGTAATTGTATTTGATTGTCCCGTGATCTGCTTCGATTGCCCCGTGATTGTTTGATTGCCTGAGACCCCACTTCCCGCCACACCCAATCCCACCCTCCCCCCATCACCTTCCGAGTGCATCAGATTTGATTGTGCTGTGATTGGAGTCGATAGTGCTGTAATTGTATTTGATTGTCCCGTGATCTGCTTTGATTGCCCCCTGATTGTTTGATTGCCTGAGACCCCACTTCCCGCCACACTCAATCCCACCCTCCCCCCATCACCTTCCGAGTGCATCAGATTTGATTGGGCTGTGATTGGATTCGATTGTGCTGTAATTGTATTTGATTGTCCCGTGATCGGCTTCGCTTGCCCTGTGATTGTTTGATTGCCTGAGACCCCACTTCCCGCCACACCCAATCCGACCCTCCCCCCATCACCTTCCGAGTGCATCAGATTTGATTGTGCTGTGATTGGAGTCGATTGTGCTGTAATTGTATTTGATTGTCCCGTGATCGGCTTCGATTGCACCGTGATTGTTTGATTGCCTGAGACCCCACTTCCCGCCACACCCAATCCCACCCTCCCCCCATCACCTTCCGAGTGCATCAGATTTGATTGTGCTGTGATTGGAGTCGATTGTGCTGTAATTGTATTTGATTGTCCTGTGATTGCTTGATTGCCTCTGAGACCCCACTTCCCACCAACCCCAATACCTCTCAAATACTCCCTTTTTGCTAGGTAGGTGCTCTTTTTTTCTGGGTAGTCTCGGAGGAAAACCCCATAAATTTAGCAATCCAAAATGGCAAGAAGGGGACTTTCCGATGACGAGGTATACAGGTACATGGACCAGTCGGATGAGTTCTTTTGGGAAGAATCATCCGTCGAATCTTCCGGGTCCGAATTTGAACCTGTAGAAAGCAGTGGTTCCCTGACCGATAGTGATGACGAGGCTATGGTCCCGGCTAGAGCCAGGCGTACCAGACCCCAAGTCGTTAGACCGCAGGTGGCGCAGGATCCGCCTCAAGGGCAGCAGGGTGGTGCTAGCGCTGTTGATAGTTTTCTTGGTGAGGCAGGCACCAGCAGCGCAGCATCTCCTGGACTTAGTGCCAGTGCTTCCGTAGACCCTGGCGAAGTGGTGAGCGTCAGCATGGAAGTGGAAACTGGTACGGTGGCAAGTGCAGTAGTACCCCCGTCGCAGCCACCAAGAAGAAGACGGGCCCGTAGTACCCATAGACTCCCAGAGGTGCTGGCACAACCAGATTGGCAATCCCCTGATTCCGCCGCACCCGTAGTGCCCCCTTTCACCGCCCAGTCTGGAGTCCAGGTGGCGACAGCTCATCTAGGAACGGCCCTAGAATTTTTGCAGCTGTTCATCACCCAGGTTCTCTTGGACTTAATTGTGGTTGAGACCAACCGTAAAGCCACACAATTCATCACCGAGCACCCGGAGAGCATGTATGCCCAGCCTTTCGGGTGGAAACCAGTCCAAGTTTCCGACATTAAAATCTTTTTGGCCCTTATCCTTCACTTGGGACTAATGAAACAGAATGTATTGCGGTCGTATTGGTCTACGAACCCAGTACATCATGTTCCCTTGTACCCTGCTGCCATGTCCAGGACACGATTTGAGTCCATCCTGCGCTTCCTGCACTTCAACGACGACAAAACCTGTCATGAAAAGGGCCACCCTGCTTATGACCGGCTCCACAAAATTCGGCCCCTCATAGACCACCTGTCCTCAACATTTGCAGATGCTTATATCCCTGAACAGAACATCTGCGTAGACGAGTCCCTCTTACGCTTTACCGGGCGCCTTGGCATCAAACAGTACATCCCAAGCAAGCGCGCCCGGTATGGGGTGAAACTGTATAAGCTCTGTGAAAGGGCCACAGGCTATACATGTCGTTTTAGGGTCTATGAGGGAAAAGACTCAAAATTGGAGCCGGTCGGATGCCCTGACTACCTGGGGAGCAGTGGAAAGGTTGTGTGGGACTTGGTGTCACCCTTGTTCCGGAAGGGGTACCATCTTTTTGTGGACAATTATTACACAAGTGTGGCCCTCTTTCAGCACTTAAAGTTAGAAGGAATCCGATGCTGTGGCACTGCGCGGCCTAGTCGCCAGGGCTTCCCCCAACGGCTCGTTACCACCAGACTTCAACGGGGGCAGAGGGCCGCCTTGCGTACTGAAGACCTGCTCGCGGTGAAATGGAGGGACAAGAGGGACGTTTACTTTCTGTCCACCATTCACACAGACACGACAGTCCAAATTCAACGGGCAACCAAGGTCATTGAAAAGCCCCTTGTCGTCCACGAATATAATGTCAACATGGGAGGGGTGGACTTCAATGACCAGAGGTTAGCGCCCTATTTAATGACCCGGAAAACAAGACGCTGGTATAAGAAAGTGTCTTTTTATCTGATTCAATTGGCAGTTTACAACAGCTTTGTTCTCTACAGTAAGGCTGGGAGAACTGGATCTTTCCTCCAATTTCAGGAACAGATCATTCTGGACATCCTGTATCCAGGAGGTGCCAGGCCCCCCCCCCCCAGATGCAACTAGCCGACTGCATGGTAGGCATTACGCCTATCAGATTCCGTGTGCCCCAGGTCAACGCATCCGAAGAAAACGTTGTCGTGTCTGCAGCAGGACTGGAAGAAGGAATGACACCAGTTTTTATTGTCCCCGCTGTCCTGACCAGCCTGGTCTATGCGTAGGGCCGTGTTTTGAGAGGTACCACGAGCAGGTACACTATTAGAACCTAGGGAACTCCAGACACAGGAGTAGGCACACACTCAGTGGTCTTTCGCACATTGTCGCAGGGAGAGGAGAGGTAAGCTTGAAGACCAAACGGGTAAGCATAAAAGTGGGAAGAAGGATCGGTTTCCATGCTTGATATTGCTGATCTGTCCTGGGTTGGCGATATAAGACGGCATGTTTGAATTTCCCTTGAGTGTGGACACCCCCGGTTTATATGTGATTTGGGCCTATGATGATGCTTTAATGCCACACAGAGTCATCTCTATTGGCAGGCATATTGCTGTATCCTACAGGCATAATGCTGTATACTAAAGTTCTGAGGCCCAGTCACATAAGTTGGTGGCTCACCCTGAGTGCAGGGTGGCACGGGGTGTCTCTCTCCTGAGGTTATCACTGCCATTGATGTGGAGGAAGATCTGCCATTGATGTGGAGCAAGGTATGTTTGCCGTTCATTTTTCCTTTCAGCCCAGAGTGCATTACTTGTATACCCAATATAAGGAGTATAGCAGAAACTCCTAATACTGGCCATACATGTAATGATTGCAGAGACCCTAAAATGCCAGGACAGACTCCACAAATGACCCCATTTTGGAAAGAGGACACCCTAAAGTAATATGTGAGGTGCACGGTGAGTTCATAAAAGATTTTAGTTTTTGTCACAAGTTATCAGAATTTTTTTTTAATTTTTTTTTTAACAAAGTGTCATTTTCCGTTTACTTGTGACAAAAAATAAAATTTTCATTGACCTCACCATTACCCTCATGGAATACCTTGTTGTGTATTCTTTCCAAAATGGGGTCATTTGGGGGGTTTGTTAACTGTCCTGGCAAGTGGGCGGGGTGCTAAATTGTGAGCACCCCTGTAAAGCCTAAAGGTACTCATTGGACTCTGGGCCCCTTAGCGCAGTTAGGGTGCAAAAAAGTGCCACACATGTGGTATCGCCGTACTCGGGAGAAGTAGTATTATGTGTTTTGGGGTGTATTTTTACACATACCCATGCTGGGTGGGAGAAATACCTCTGTAAATGACAATCTTTTGATTTTTTTACACACAATTGTCCATTTACAGAGTTATTTCTCCCACCCAGCATGGGTATGTGTAAAAATACACCCCAAAACACATTGTACTACTTCTCCCGAGTACGGCGATACCACATGTGTGGCACTTTTTTGCACCCTAACTGCGCTAAAGGGCCCAAAGTCCAATGAGTACCTTTAGGATTTCACAGGTCATTTTGCGGAATTTGATTTCCAGACTACTCCTCACGGTTTAGGGCCCCTAAAATGCCAGGGCAGTATAGGAACCCCACAAATGACCCCATTTTAGAAAGAAGACACCCCAAGGTATGCCGTTAGGAGTATGGTGAGTTCATAGAAGATTTTATTTTTTGTCACAAGTTAGCGGAAAATGACACTTTGTGAAAAAAACAATAAAAATCAATTTTCCGCTAACTTTTGACAAAAAATAAAATCTTCTATGAACTCACCATACTCCTAATGGCATACCTTGGGGTGTTTTCTTTCTAAAATGGGGTCATTTGTGGGGTTCCTATACTGCCCTGGCATTTTAGGGGCCCTAAACCGTGAGGAGTAGTCTGGAAATCAAATTCCGCAAAATGACCTGTGAAATCCTAAAGGTACTCATTGGACTTTGGGCCCTTTAGCGCAGTTAGGGTGCAAAAAAGTGCCACACATGTGGTATCGCCGTACTCGGGAGAAGTAGTACAATGTGTTTTGGGGTGTATTTTTACACATACCCATGCTGGGTGGGAGAAATAACTCTGTAAATGGACAATTGTGTGTAAAAAAATCAAAAGATTGTCATTTACAGAGGTATTTCTCCCACCCAGCATGGGTATGTGTAAAAATACACCCCAAAACACATTGTACTACTTCTCCCGAGTACGGCAATACCACATGTGTGGCACTTTTTTGCACCCTAACTGCGCTAAAGGGCCCAAAGTCCAATGAGTACCTTTAGGATTTCACAGGTCATTTTGCGGAATTTGATTTCCAGACTACGCCTCACGGTTTAGGGCCCCTAAAATGCCAGGGCAGTATAGGAACCCCACAAATGACCCCATTTTAGAAAGAAGACACCCCAAGGTATTTTGTTAGGAGTATGGTAAGTTCATAGAAGATTTTATTTTTTGTCAAAAGTTAGAGGAAAATTGATTTTTATTGTTTTTTTCACAAAGTGTCATTTTCCACTAACTTGTGACAAAAAATAAAATCTTCTATGAACTCACCATACTCCTAACGGAATACCTTGGGGTGTCTTCTTTCTAAAATGGGGTCATTTGTGGGGTTCCTATACTGCCCTGGCATTTTAGGGGCCCTAAACCGTGAGGAGTAGTCTGGAAATCAAATTCCGCAAAATGACCTGTGAAATCCTAAAGGTACTCATTGGACTTTGGGCCCTTTAGCGCAGTTAGGGTGCAAAAAAGTGCCACACATGTGGTATTGCCGTACTCGGGAGAAGTAGTACAATGTGTTTTAGGGTGTATTTTTACACATACCCATGCTGGGTGGGAGAAATTCCTCTGTAAATGACAATCTTTTGATTTTTTTACACACAATTGTCCGTTTACAGAGTTATTTCTCCCACCCAGCATGGGTATGTGTAAAAATACACCCCAAAACACATTGTACTACTTCTCCCGAGTACGGCGATACCACATGTGTGGCACTTTTTTGCACCCTAACTGCGCTAAAGGGCCCAAAGTCCAATGAGTACCTTTAGGATTTCACAGGTCATTTTGCGGAATTTGATTTCCAGACTACTCCTCACGGTTTAGGGCCCCTAAAATGCCAGGGCAGTATAGGAACCCCACAAATGACCCCATTTTAGAAAGAAGACACCCCAAGGTATTCTGTTAGGAGTATGGTGAGTTCATAGAAGATTTTATTTTTTGTCACAAGTTAGTGGAAAATGACACTTTGTGAAAAAAACAATAAAAATCAATTTTCCGCTAACTTTTGACAAAAAATAAAATCTTCTATGAACTCACCATACTCCTAACGGAATACCTTGGGGTGTCTTCTTTCTAAAATGGGGTCATTTGTGGGGTTCCCATACTGCCCTGGCATTTTAGGGGCCCTAAACCGTGAGGAGTAGTCTGGAAATCAAATTCCGCAAAATGACCTGTGAAATCCTAAAGGTACTCATTGGACTTTGGGCCCCTTAGCGTACTTGGGGTGTAAAAAAGTGCCACACATGTGGTACCGCCGTACTCGGGAGAAGTAGTATAATGTGTTTTGGGGTGTATTTTTACACATACCCATGCTGGGTGGGAGAAATAACTCTGTAAATGGACAATTGTGTGTAAAAAAAAATAAAAAATTGTCATTTACAGAGATATTTCTCCCACCCAGCATGGGTATGTGTAAAAATACACCCCAAAACACATTATACTACTTCTCCTGAGTACGGCAATACCACATGTGTGGCACTTTTTTGCAGCCTAACTGCGCTAAGGGGCCCAAAGTCCAATGAGCACCTTTAGGCTTTACAGGGGTGCTTACAATTTAGCACCCCCCAAAATGTCAGGACAGTAAACACACCCCACAAATGACCCCATTTTGGAAAGTAGACCCTTCAAGGTATTCAGAGAGGGGCATGGTGAGTCCGTGGGAGATTTCATTTTTTTTTGTCGCAAGTTAGAAGAAATGGAAACTTTTTTTTTTTTTTTTTTTTGGTCACAAAGTGTCATTTTCCGCTTACTTGTGACAAAAAATAATATCTTCTATGAACTCACTATGCCTCTCAGTGAATACTTTGGGATGTCTTCTTTCCAAAATGGGGTCATTTGGGGGGTATTTATACTATCCTGGAATTCTAGCCCCTCATGAAACATGACAGGGGGTCAGAAAAGTCAGAGATGCTTGAAAATGGGAAAATTCACTTTTGGCACCATAGTTTGTAAACGCTATAACTTTTACCCAAACTGCATGTATACAGAAATTTTACTTTATTTGAAAAATGTCAGCACAGAAAGTTAAAAAAATCATTTTTTTGCCAAAATTCATGTCTTTTTTGATGAATATAATAAAAAGTAAAAATCGCAGGAGCAATCAAATAGCATCAAAAGAAAGCTTTATTAGTGACAAGAAAAGGAGCCAAAATTCATTTAGGTGGTAGGTTGTATGAGCGAGCAATAAACCGTGAAAGCTGCAGTGGTCTGAATGGAAAAAAAGTGGCCGGTCCTTAAGGGGTAGAAAGCCCTAGGTCCTCAAGTGGTTAAGGGAGGCAAGATAATGAAAAATTTGTATCACATAGAAGTAGTCAGCTAGAGGAGGGTGATGGTCTTGGTTGGATAAAATGATTGAATGTAATGAAATCATGTGCAGTTTCATGTATTTACATTTTTAATGTGTTATTCAGCAAATAAAAACTAACAAAAAAATGCTGTTGGAAAGAGGAAGTTGTAATCATCTGATATTTTGATATTTTGTGACTGATATTGCAATTTTTTGTCATGTTGATCGACGCTCGATCACAGGAACTTTTGCAAACACTGTAGTTTGAAGCAGCTTGGTGAGTAAAAGCTGCTCCTTTTGGCCTTTATTATAGTTACAGTAACTGGAATGGTGAAGCTGAGTTGGCCTTCTTTGAAAAAGAGTTTACAAGCTCTACAAGTGCTTCTAGTGGAGTGACTAGGAGAAGATGAGCAAGCAAATTTAAAGGAGGAGCTATGTTAACAAGACGGACCTCTTATTGCTTTTTCCTATATAAGCATCTTTTACATTGTTACCGTGATTATGCTATTTGCTGGGTTTTCTTTGCTGTATGCTGCACTGCTTTCTTTAGGGACGAGCTTACGAATTCCACAGAATTCTGATTTCTGAGTGTCCAATCTGAAATTGTCTATTTGCGGCAGAAATCAGTATGCAGAATTTGGAATTCCAAGGAAATACCACATTACTGAGATTCAGAAAATTTAGGCCACTGACAAGACTTGGAAGTAATAATCTAATCATAGAATGCGTAAGTGTACTGGAGTTTGCAATTGGAAATGCGGATTACGCACAATAACATAGATGCGCAAAAAAAAGATTATGCAAAAAACTATTTTTTTTTAACAATTAACTAACTTTATTGACAAAAATAAGAAACAAAACCGTTCCAAGGAAAAGGGAAAGTCGGAAATCAAGAATTCAGATTTCTGTGGAAATTGGAAAAACACTTATCGGAGTGCAGAACTCCGTAGGAATCGAAAATCTTAATTTCCGACCATCCCTATGTGCCAAATCCCTATCCTTCTAGTGGTGTGATTTTTGGGGGGAATAAGGTAAATTGTCTGAATTCTTGTTGGGTTTCATCCAGTTTGTTAGAATTTTCTCAAGCTTGAAATTGTGAAAAGTTTATTCTTGGTGGAGGTGGTGGTGGTGGCATATAGTATAATGGCACAAAGCTGAAATTCATGAGGAGTAATTATGAAATAAGATGTAGCATCAGTGACACTGAAAGCAGTCTTGATCTAATGGTAAACTGACAGGACTGGCACGTGTTACTTTTCAGAGGGACTTTAAACTCTTGCAAAACTCGCATTGCAGGAACTTGCTTGTCTCCTTGCAATGTGAAGAAGCATATTAGCATTCAAGATTTTTGTGGTTAACCATACTCCCCTGACCCATAACTGAGGCTAATCAGCATTATTAAGCAAGCATTATTTAGAAAACCCTGACTGTTACATGTAATAAACATCATTTCTTTATTACTATTCTTAGAATTATAGTTACTATTCCTTTTTTTTTTTTTTAAATCGTAGAACAGTTGTATTCCAGGTTAGATTTTTGTTAGCTAGAGTGTGTAAAAGGCCTTCTACTGTGCGTTAGTTACCAGAAGATGCTCTTCATAATCTGCTGTTTGGATCCGTTGGTGAAATGTTAGGATTTTCAGACCTATTTTGTTGTTAAAAGTAAGGACAAGAACACTAATAAATGCTTTTGAAAGTCAAAGCCATAGATGTTTTGGGGAAATATTTACAGTCTTTAGAGAGTGCCCATGTTTTTTGTCAGTACAAGTGTGCTCAGCATAGTGTACACTGCTTCTGATTGTGTCGGGTACAGTACAATAAATCCTGGTGTGTTTGATAACAAGTTGTATAGCAACCCTTTCCCAGTAAGACATATTCCTGAATAATACTGTGGCTACCTGCACATGACTATGCTGCATACTGCAAACGTGACTCTCTCCAATCGTAATTGTGCGCAACTGCTTTGAACACCTTTTCCGGGTTTACGAATGAGGAAAGCTGGATTTGAACGACAACACTAGTTACAACTGCAACTTTAACTGTAATCATGCATGTTGTCCAATAAATGCGCAACATGCTGTGCGTCATTGCTAAGGAATCTGCCGCACCGTGCCACTAACTCGCAGGTGTGCATATACCTTTGCAGCACAATTGCATTGTGTTTCAGTTGTGATTATATTGTTCATTGCTTTGTACCTGAATGGATGCAGTGGGAAAGTACCCCAGTAGTGCTTTCACACTATGGGCTTGATTCACTAAGACAAATAGCATGCCTTATCAGAGTTAACACTCCTTATCAGAGATAACACGCCCTATCAAAGCTAACATGCCTTATCAGAGTAGCATAACGAGCGCTATGAACTTATGCCTGCTAATTGGCAATGACGAGAGCTCCACTCGTCCTGCCCTGAGCCCCTGTTGGTTTTTAGCGCTCGCTATTCTACTCTGATAAGGTGTATTAACTTTGATTTGGCGTGCTATCTCTGATAAGGAGTGTTAACTCTGATAAGGCATTCTATTTGTCTTACTGAATCAAGCCCCATGTGTGTTGTGGTGCACAAAAACGTGTGGCAATGTTTCCACAATGGGTGCATGTAAATCTGCACATTACCTCCACAGTGCATCGGGTTCTATCTTAATGCAAACCAAGCTTTGTGCTACTTGACATATATGTATCGCAACATAATATGCATAGTGTGATAATAGCATTAGTCTCCTATATTGGTGTAACGTTTGCGGAATCGTTTCCATGGTCAGCGCACCAGACGTGCGCTGACACAGCGGAAATCCTCCACAAACGTGTAATTGGGAGTACCCAGGTTAGGTGCAATGCACCAGTAGAGGGTAATTCCCACCAGCAGATGGAGCTGTGGAGTGCAGACAAGCACAGCCTCTGCACGGCCACAGATGCCAGCTGGGAATTGTACGAGCAGGCTCAAGCAGGGCTGAATAGCCCTCAAGAGAAATCGCACAGGGACAGACAGAATGTGTGTTCACCAATCTAGTCGCCCCCCCAGCGACGATGAACACACATCAATGGAAAGAAAGCGCGAATGCAATCGCAAGAATGGTGATTGCCAACAGACACCAGACTGAGAAGGACAGAGCATGAGAGTAGCAGAGGCACAGCAAACAACAATCAGAAGATAAGGAAAATAACAAACGCTAGCTAAACGCGAACACCGCACTCATTTGCAACAGCGAACACATTTCAGCACGATCACCGCGCGTTAAGCACCCAGTGATAAGCGTGCCACCCTAACTAATCACAAGTAATACAAATGAACACAAATAGACTGAGACAGACAGAATGAACGCTTGCGAAAGCAAGCGATCAACACAGACAAACAGGTTGCGTAGACGCTTGCTAATCGGTTGCCTCACACCAGGCAACAGCAGGCGTAAACACAGGACAAGACAGACAGACAGACAGGTGGGGCTGCCAGTAGCAACCACTGCTCTGGCTAGCACCCCTAAGGCAGAGATACAGAAGGAGGCACTGCCACTACCACTAGGGCAAGTGCGATCCAGACAGATGAACAAAAGGGGCTACCAGTAGCAACCGCTGCTCTGGTTAACACCCCAAAGGCTGAGATACAAAAGGAGGCACTGCCACTACTACTAGGGCAAGTGGGATCCAGACAGATGAACAGAAGGGGCTACCAGTAGCAACCGCTGCTCTGGTTAACACCCCAAAGGCTGAGATACATTTGTGCTTGCAGAAGTTGCAGACAGCCCTATCCAGTCTCTTCTCTATAGCTCTGTAATTGAAGCAGTTGGCTTTTGTTTAGTAAATCTTTATTGAACAAGCTGAACACTTGACAAAGATAGCCCCTCCAAATAAAAATAATTATATTAAAAAGAATGATATTTGTGGGATAGGAGGTCTGTTTTCAGGGGTTCCTCTCAGAATTCCCCAGTTAGGGATGTGTAGGTTCTTTATTTTCAAACATTTTCAAGGAGATGAAAAATTCTTACAAAATTGCACTTCATGGTTAAACATTTTAAAGTTTATTTTATGACTGCAATTGGCTTGAAATTGCTTCTCTGGACTAAAGCTTCTTGCAACTACTCTGCAGCTCTTCTTTTGTCAGAAAAGATCTGTAGTGGAAAACAAGGGTGGGGGAGGGGGCGTGTTCATCAATCTGTACATGGTGACATGAGCAGCACTAAACAGCTAGATGAATAACAAGGCTAATGACATTATGCAGCTTTACAATAGGATAGAAAAGGTGTAAAAGAGGACAGTTCAAATAAATCCCTTCGGTGGAAAGTGGATATATTAAGAAAAATATGGAACTATGGGCAAAATCAACCCAGTTTCTGGGCCATACGGTGGCTTGCAAAAGTATTCGGCCCCCTTGAAGTTTTCCACATTTTGTCACATTACTGCCACAAATATGCATCAATGTTATTGGAATTTCACGTGAAAGACCAATACAAAGTGGTGTAGATGTGAGAAGTGGATCTAAAATCATACATCATTCCAAACATTTTTTTTACAAATAAATAACTGCAAAATGGGGTGTGCGTAATTATTCGGCCCCCTGAGTCAATACTTTGTAGAACCACCTTTTGCTGCAATTACAGCTGCCAGTCTTTTAGGGGGAGCTGGGAAAAAAGGGCGCATGCCGCTAGTGGACAAAAAGGGCGCCGCCATTCACTCCCATAATAAATAGCGTTTAATGGGCGCCGAGTAGGAAAAAAGGGCGCCGGAGCTAAATAAAGTTTATAAACGGCGCCAGGAGCTAAATAAAGTTTACAAACGGCGCCCGGCGATGTTTAATGATTTATAACTGAACTTGTGGTGATTTACGTTTATAAAATGCACCCGTGCCGAATAACGTTTATGAAAATACTAAACATATTTATCTTATTTAAATAATTAAAACATTATTTAAAGTTTTATCCCTTACTGTTTGTAAAACATTATTATTCACAAAATAAAGCTAATGGACAGAAAACAAAGAGTTGTGGTCAATGGATCATACTCAAAATGGGAGACTGTTAGCAGTGGGGTCCCACAGGGGTCTGTTCTGGGTCCAGTGCTCTTCAATTTATTTATTAATGACCTAGTAGATGCAGTAGTGAGCAATGTTGCTATTTTTGCAGATGATACAAAATTGTGCAGAATCATTAACTCTCAGGAAGATAGTGTCATATTGCAACAGGATCTGGATAGGATGGCTATATGGGCACATACATGGCAGATGAAATTCAATGTTGACAAATGTAAGGTCATGCATTTTGGACGTACTAATGGTCTAGCACCATACAAAATAAATGGGATACAGTTGGGGACATCAAACTTGGAGAAGGACTTAGGAGTACTCATTGACAACAAGTTAAATAATCGTACTCAATGCCAAGCAGCTGCAGCTAAAGCTAACAAAATTTTGGGATGCATTAAAAGGGAAATAAAAACTCGAGATGCTAGCATAATATTGCCCCTGTTTAACTCTCTAGTAAGGCCACATCTGGAATATGGAATTCAGTTCTGGGCACCACATTACAAAAAAGATATTGCAGTTTTAGAGCAGGTGCAGAGACGAGCAACAAAATTGATGCGTGGGATGGAAGGTCTCACTTATCAAGAAAGGTTAGATAAACTGGGTTTATTTAGTCTAGAGAAAAGACGCCTTAGAGGGGATCTAATTAACATGTATAAATACATCAGAGGGCAATATAATACCTTGGCGGATGAGCTTTTTGTCCCTAGGCCTTCTCAAAGGACTAGAGGACATGATCTGCGCATGGAGGAAAAACGTTTTAGCCATTTATTTAGGAAAGGGTTCTTTACAGTAAGAGTGATTAAGATGTGGAATGCATTGCCACAGGAAGTCGTTATGGCAAACTCTATACCTGCATTTAAAGGGGGCTTAGATGCTTTCCTTGCGTTGAAAGACATCCATGGCTACAATTACTAGGTAATGCCTAATGATGTTGATCCAGGGATTTTATCTGATTGCCATCTGGAGTCGGGAAGGAATTTTTCCCTTTAGGGGCTAATTGGACCATGCCTTGTAAGGGTTTTTTCGCCTTCCTCTGGATCAACAGGGATATGTGAGGGAGCAGGCTGGTGTTGTACTTTATACTGGTTGAACTCGATGGACGTATGTCTTTTTTCAACCAAAATAACTATGTAACTATGTAAAAAGCGATCAGTACGTAACGTAAATTGCAAAATATTTTTTGAATCCACAATTAGTAAAACATTATTATCCACATAATAAAGGGGGGTCTTAGGTTTAGGCACCAACAGGGGGGTCTTAGGTTTAGGCACCAATAGGGGGGTCTAGGGGTTAGGGGTAGGTACAGGGAGGGGTACTTAGGCACCAACAGGGGGGGTCTTAGGTTTAGGCACCAACAGGGGGGTCTTAGGTTTAGGCACCAACAGGGGGGTCTTAGGTTTAGGCATTAACAGGGGGGTCTTAGGTTTAGGCACCAACAGGGGGGTCTTAGGTTTAGGCACCAAGAGGGGGGTCTAGGGGTTAGGGGTAGGTACAGGGATGGTTACTTAGGCACCAACAGGGGGGTCTTAGGTTTAGGCACCAACAGGGGGGTCTTAGGTTTAGGCACCAACAGGGGGGTCTTAGGTTTAGGCACCAATAGGGGGGTCTTAGGTTTAGGCACCAACAGGGGAGTCTAGGGGTTAGGGATAGGTACAGGTAGGGTTCTGTGTAAGAGTAGGCTTAGGTATAGTTTTAGTAAAATTTTAGTAATAATTACTAATGTATTACAACACTTATTACGAACGTAGTTATATTTATATCATCTTTATAAACAATATTTTCAGATTTTATTATAAGAACAAACCATAAATGACGGTTATTCACAATAATATACAATTATAACAATTAAACATATATTATTGGTTTTTTTATAAACGTAATTATAAGTTTAACTTTTGAAACAGGGAAGATTAACGTTTTCACAATTTCCGATTTCATAAACATTATTTAATGATTTATAATTTTGTTAAACATTATTTGTAAACGAAATATAGCACACTATATTTATAAACCCTATTAATGATTAATTATTATTTAGAGTTTACACCCCGCGCCCTTTTTGTCCAGGCGCCCTTTTTGTACGTACGCCTTTTAGGGTATGTCTCTACCAGCTTTGCATATCTAGAGACTGAAATTGAAATCCTTGCCCATTCTTCTTTGCAAAACAGCTTCAGCTCAGTCAGATTAGATGGACAGCTTTTGTGAACAGCAGTTTTCAGATCTTGCCACAGTTCCCTTGTTTGGCAGTTTTCAGATCTTGCCACAGATTCTCGATTAGATTTAGATCTGGACTTTGACTGGGCCATTCTAACACATAGATATGTTTTGTTTTAAACCATTCCATTGTTGCCCTCGCTTTATGTTTAGGATCATTGTCCTGCTGGAAGGTGAACCTCCGCCCCAGTCTCAAGTCTTTTGCAGTCTCCAAGAGGTTTTCTTCCAAGTTTGCCCTGTATTTGGCTCCATCCATCTTCCCATCAACTCTGACCAGCTTCTTTGTCCCTGCTCAAGAGATGCACCCTCCCCGAGCATGATGCTGCCACCACCATATTTGACAATGGGGATGGTGTGTTCAGAGTGATGTGCAGTGTTAGTTTTCCGCCACACATAGCGTTTTGCATTTTGGCCAAAAAGTTCAATTTTGGTCTCATCTGACCAGAGCACCTTCTTCCACATGGTTGCTGTGTCCCCCACATGGCTTGTGGCAAACTGCAAAAGGGACTTCGTATGCTTTCTGTTAACAACGCCTTTCTTCTTGCCACTCTTCCATAAAGGCCAACTTTGTACAGTGCATGACCAATAGTTGTCCTATGGACAGAGTCTCCCACCTGAGCTGTAGATCTCTGCATCTCATCCAGAGTCACCATGGGCCTCTTGACTGCATTTCTGATCAGCGCTCTCCTTGTTCGGCCTGTAAGTTTAGGTGGATGGCCTTGTCTTGGTAGGTTTACAGTTGTGCCATAATCCTTCCATTTCTGAATGATCGCTTGAACAGTGCTCCGTGGGATGTTCAAGGCTTTGGAAATCTTTTTGTAGCCTAAGCTTGCTTTAAATTTCTCAATAACTTCATCCCTGACCTGTCTGGTGTGTTCTTTGGACTTCATGGTGTTGTTGCTCCCAATATTCTCTTAGACGACCTCTGAGGCCGTCACAGAGTAGCTGTATTTGTACTGACATTAGATTACACACAGGTGCACTCGATTTAGTCATTAGCACTCATCAAGCAAGATATATAGGCAACTGACTGCACTCAGATCAAAAGGGGCCAAATAATTATGCACACACCACTTTGCAGTTATTTATTTTTAAAAAATGTTTGGAATCATGTATGATTTTCGTTCCACTTCTCATGTGTACACCACTTTGTGTTGGTCTTTCATGTGGAATTCCAATAAAATTGATTCATGTTTGTGGCAGTAATATGACAAAATGTGGAAAACTTCAAGGGGGCCGAATACTTTTGCAACCCACTGTATGTAATTCACTTTTTCACCTGAGTTTTTTCCTTGGAGAGGTTTTCACAACTTGTAAATAAAATACCTTTTCCTCCAATAGTCAGCAAACAAATACTCAAAATCATTTTGACAGTACTTTTTCACCTACTTTTTGGTACTTTTTCAATTGCAAAGTGCTAAAAACTTAAATTAAATTGAAGATGTAAAATTATCTCCTAGGAGAAAACTCAGGAGAAAAAGTGAATCGCCTATGGCTCTCTGTGCCTACAATGACAGATGCAGTGCATCTAACATCTAACATTTACCTGCTTAGTCCTTCACAGTTAGGCCCCGTTCATATTGGGGCACTTTTCAGGAGAGTTTCAGCACTTTGCCAATTGCTTGTGAACAAATCTGTAGATGTTATGCTTGCACCACACTTGTTACCCGGTAACTTACTTACAGTGCATTACTCTGTCACGCCACAATGTAAGTGCGCCAGTGAGAAAGTGCTGTTGAAATATAATTACATTGTGTTATGATGGGATTATATTGTCTGTTCCGTTGCAATGCAACTGCTGTAGTGTGAAAGGAGCCTAAGGGCGCATTCACACTGTCACGGTGCGGTGGGTCATTTTAACGTACCTCACTGCTATGCTAATGAAAGCCTATGGGTGCTGTCATACAGCATGCGGTTCGGTACAATGCGCCGGAAGTTGCCAATCTACCACAAGCGCATACCGACGTTATCGAGGGAACTCTGTGACGACCTGCGGTGACATTATTATTATTATTATTATTTAGTATTTATATAGCGCTGACATATTACGCAGCACTGTACAGTATATATATATTGTCTTGTCGCTAACTGTCCCTCAAAGGAGCTCACAATCTAATCCCTAACATTGCCATATGTCTATATTATGTAGTGTAAGTACTGTAGTCTAGGGCCAATTTTTAGGGGGAGTCAATTAACTTATCCGTATGTTTTTGGAATGTGGGAGGAAACCGGAGTGCCCGGAGGAAACCCACGCAGACACGGAGAGAGCATACAAATTCTTTGCAGATAGTGCCCTGGCTGGGATTCGAACCAGGGACCCAGCACTGCAAGGCAAAAGAGCTAACCACTACGCCACCGTGTTGCCCACGGTGGCGTAGTGGTTAGCGGCAGACCGGAAGTCATGTAAGTCCATGGCGACGCAGGGTTTGCCAAAATGTTGGCATTGTGATGTTGCAACGTGCATGTGTGAAGGCGTATTTTTACAATACGCTTCCGCGCACTTCAATATCTCCAAAACAGGAAGTGACAGCAAGCGAGGGTCACTTACTTTTTGGATTCTGGCCAGAAGGGGATTAGCGCATACTAATTTGTTTGTTTTGGGCGGTGCGGCCCCCTGGCCGCAACGCTGTTGCCAATACACAGTCTAAAGCCGGCCTAAATGTCTGAAATAGGGGAAAGCAGAAGAATGACTGTGAGGTTATTGACAAGAGTATGGTGAGGGGTGTAATGTTAAACTAGGAAATTGCAGCCATCAAAAGTTTAAAATATGTAATTTGAAGCTAATACTCATCCACATGTTGCCCTGAGATGGGATAATGTTTCCATTTGAGATCTGAGCATCTTACCTCACAGTGAATGTATACAGGACTAGTTCTTGGTGTTCTGTATCTCACTGTATCTGAGTTAAAGAGACACTGAAGCAAAAAAAAAAAAACATGATATAATGATTTGTATGTGTAGTACAGGTAAGAAATAAGACGTTAGGAGCAGAGACATAAGTCTAATATTGTTTCCAGTAAAGGAAGAGTTAAGAAACTCCATCTATGCTGTAGATGTGATATACTTGGACTTTGCAAAGGCCTTCGACACTGTTCCCCACAAAAGTCTGGTGCAAAAGTTGAGGATGCAAGGACTGGGGAAGAGTCTGTGTTCATGGATAGGAAACTAGCTAATGGACAGAAAACAAAGAGTTGTGGTCAATGGATCGTACTCAAAATGGGAGACTGTTAGCAGTGGGGCCCCACAGGGGTCTGTTCTGGATCCAGTGCTTTTCAATTTATTTATTAATGACCTAGTAGATGCAGTAGTGAGCAATGTTGCTATTTTTGCAGATGATACAAAATTGTGCAGAATCATCAACTCTCAGGAAGATAGTGTCATATTGCAACAGGATCTGGATAGGATGGCTATATGGGCACATACATGGCAGATGAAATTCAATGTTGACAAATGTAAGGTCATGCATTTTGGACGTACTAATGGTCTAGCACCATACAAAATAAATGGGATACAGTTGGGGACATCAAACTTGGAGAAGGACTTAGGAGTACTCATTGACAACAAGTTAAATAATCATACTCAATGCCAAGCAGCTGCAGCTAAAGCTAACAAAATTTTGGGATGCATTAAAAGGGAAATAAAAACTCGAGATGCTAGCATAATATTGCCCCTGTTTAACTCTCTAGTAAGGCCACATCTGGAATATGGAATTCAGTTCTGGGCACCACATTACAAAAAAGATATTGCAGTTTTAGAGCAGGTGCAGAGACGAGCAACAAAATTGATGCGTGGGATGGAAGGTCTCACTTAGATAAACTGGGTTTATTTAGTCTAGAGAAAAGACGCCTTAGAGGGGATCTAATTAACATGTATAAATACATCAGAGGGCAATATAATACCTTGGCGGATGAGCTTTTTGTCCCTAGGCCTTCTCAAAGGACTAGAGGACATGATCTGCGCATGGAGGAAAAACGTTTTAGCCATTTATTTAGGAAAGGGTTCTTTACAGTTAGAGTGATTAAGATGTGGAATGCATTGCCACAGGAAGTCGTTATGGCAAACTCTATACCTGCATTTAAAGGGGGCTTAGATGCTTTCCTTGCGTTGAAAGACATCCATGGCTACAATTACTAGGTAATGCCTAATGATGTTGATCCAGGGATTTTATCTGATTGCCATCTGGAGTCGGGAAGGAATTTTTCCCTTTAGGGGCTAATTGGACCATGCCTTGTAAGGGTTTTTTCGCCTTCCTCTGGATCAACAGGGATATGTGAGGGAGCAGGCTGATGTTGTACTTTATACTGGTTGAACTCGATGGACGTATGTCTTTTTTCAACCAAAATAACTATGTAACTATGTAACTATGTAACTCTATGATTTTCAAAGTCGCAGAGAGCTCTGTCTTCTAAAGCTTGTTATCTCAACTGTTAGTCACTGTATTTTATTTTTCTTTCCAGACTACAGTTCAAAAGTTCGATGTCCTGCTCTGTAAAATCATTTAGAATGCTGAGTAGTGTGTAAACTGCAAATATTAGAGAATGATGCAATGTTGTAAAAAAAACACTATATATCTGAAAATAAAAATATGAGAATATTTTCTTTGCTCCTAATGTTCTAGTAATTATCTGTACTACACGACCAATTCATTATATCATTTTTGTTTTCGCTTCAGTGTCTTTTTCAGGTGGATGCCACACTGGACAAATTAAGAGAGAGGTATATGGAAGGTGCCATATTTTTTAGGCTTCCATATTTATTTCCTTTTAAGCTATACTACTAGTTGCCTGGCTATCCTGCTGATCCTCTGCCTCTAATATTTGTAGCCATAGACCATGAACAAGCATGCAGCAGATCAGATATTTTTTCAATTATTGTCAGATCTGAAGATTATCTGTATGCTTCTTTCTGGTGTTATTCAGACTGTACTGTAGTCAAATTGATCAGCAGGGCTGCCAGGCAACTGGTATTGTTTAAAAGGAAATCAATATGGCAGCCTCCATTTTCTTCTCACTACATTTCCCCTTTAAGAGCAGTGAACAGCAAGTTTTTTCATCTTAGAAATAAGTTAGAATATATTTTAAAAGGTGTCTAGAGTTGTGGATGTCAAAGAAATGAATCTTATAGAAATATCTGTACCGCTGTAAATGTGCTACTTTATTTTTGTTGTCTATTGTGACAGACGACACTCAGGAGGTAGACAACGCCGCCATTGTTGATAGATGTACACACCTACCGGGTCCGCTACTGCTGGCAAGCGCTGAAATGATGCTGCTTTTCATGTCTTGTATCAACATTTGCATAAGTTCAGGGAATGCTGGAAGGAACAAACTACTTTATTTATTATTAACTATATCTCTGGCAAAAACACCACTAACTCAAAGAGTAGCAGACAGAAAAAAATACAGATTTTCAAATGGTCTTTGCTTTTTAACACAAATCCAATGATGAATACAAATGTAATCGCAATAACTAACATGCAAACACAAAGAAAAATGCTGTCCTTTCATACATAAACGACACCCAACTTCTTTTGTCATTAGCCGTCTTCCGTGAATGAGACAGGCAATGATAATTCTCAGATAATTAACCTTAATAATGCACAAACCCGTATACGCAAGCTTCTCGGATGGTAGAGGACGTAATTGGTATGTCAGGAGTAACCTCTGCCCGGCGCTTGCTATGCAGTTTATTTTTCTCATGTCTTCCCTGTGAGGATCAGAGGATGAGAAGTAAAATGTTAACCAGAGCCAAGCATTCAGCTGAAAAGGAATAAAGAAACACTTTTTGAATTTGCTATTTTGCACTCAGCCACCTGCTGGGGAAGAGAAATTGGCAGCGGCTGTGCACGCATTTAGAGGTTGTGGCTCTTAGCCCCTGTCCTGTTTTTCACATGGCCCTGTGAAGACATCTCCCTTCAACTGAGAGGGCTGCATTTTACCAGCATTATTCTAGTGTATAGACCTGCTAATTTGCAGCAAACAGCATTAAGAAACATCTGAAACTCCCTCTCGGTGGATCCTATTACTCAGAAATACATGGCAAGGTTGCAGATGATGGAGATGCTGTGTTTGAAAGAACGACCCTTTTCTTCTCAGTCTATCGCTAAGCAGCCAGTTTATTAAAGATCTGGTGGATCAATCGGCATTTGTTTCAAATCCTTTACTAGTATATATTGAGGGCGCTTGGTACTGATGTTGCTGCTGACGCAAACACTGCTGTAGGCAAAGGAATGTAATCTGGTGGATGCAACATGTTTTAAGCGTGAAATCTGCATCTAATCTGTGTCTAAACTGGATTTTGAAATTTTTTTTAGAGAAGGTATCCTTAGGGAATAATCGGAAGCAAGCAAATATCAGAGTTGTGAAAATGCGTCTGGCAAATCTTGACGGGGGTAACATTCTGTACTTTTTAACTAAAATGAAAGCTGCTAAAGCATTTTTATTAAACCTAAAATAAACAAAGGAATGAAGACATCTGGAAGATCTTTTTTGAAAAGTATTTTTCAAGGAAAAGGCTTAAAAAAACAAATTCTTGGTAAATAGAGGAGGTAGTGGTGGACTTACCTCCTCCAAGTAGACACACAACAACTGTAGTAAAGACAGTCAATATATTTTATTTATGAACTCCAAATATGCAACACGTTTCGCAGGTTTGATCCCGCTTCATCAGGCAATAACAATGGCTTGGCTCTTCTACTGACCACATATGCTATTGCTCCGTTGTTATTGCCTGATGAAGCGGGAAAAACTTATACATTTAAATACCGGTCAATGACAGATAGTGGGAAACAATTCCCGCCGACTTTAGCAGTAAATAGCAAAGGCCCCTTACATCCTAGCAACACCAAATTTGCAGGATATGTAAAAAAGATAGGGGGAAACAATATTGAAAAAATAAATAAATAAATAAATAATTTAATTTTTTTGCTATGTCCAGAGTGTGGGAAAATTTCCCCCCAAAAATGATGTGTGGTCCCCCCTGCTGAGCTCTGTGTAACCCCTTGTCCCCCCAGCAGCCTGGGATAGCCAGAATGCGGAGCCCCGGGCGTGTGGGGCTTCGCACCCTGAGCTATACCAGCCCGCATGGTCCATGGTATGGGGGGGTTCCGGGGGAGAAGGGCATCCAAGCCTTTCCCTCTCCCTGCGAGCCCTTGTCCAATCCAAACACAAGGGGATCTTCCCCCCCTCCGGTGCCCCAGGAGGAGATGGGGGAGACGACTCCCGGAGGGTTCATGGTGGCATCTGGGAGTCCCCTTTAAGATGGGGACCCCAGATGCCCATCCCCCACCCAGAAGAAATTAGTATAGAGGTACAAAGAACCCCTTACCCATTTCCACAAAGGGTTAAATGAAATAAAAACACAACCACGAAAAAAAGTCCTTTAATGTTCATTAAATTAATGAACTTAATTACTTAATTAACCAGAAATACTTACCTGTACCTTAAAAAAAAGTTCCCACGACAATATCCTCGGAAATTTCCCACACCATTATCCTCTCATCTTGCGATCTTCAATTAAGTTGATTAAAGATCTCCGCCGCCCCCCACATAGCAGAGAATGCATCCGCATAGGACGCATAGCTGCTGACTCCCACTGTCCTCCCCGCCTCCTCACCTGTCACCCTCACCTAGCCTGGCACCGGGTGCCAGCCTAGGTGAGGGTGACAGGTGAAGACAGGTGGGGAGAGAGACAGGTGGGGAGAGCCGGCAGCTATGCGTTGCACAGGATGCATTCTAAGCTATACTAACCGGTTCATGAATGATCCGGTTCTTTTTAATGAATGGAATCGAATTAATCAGCTCTGAACAGATTCATTTGATTCAATTCATTAAAAAGAACCGGATCATTCATGAACCGGTTAGTATAGCTTAAAATGCGTCCTGTACGGACGCATAGCTGCTGGCTCCCACTGTCTCTCCCCGCCTGCCCTCACCTGTCACCCTCACCTAGGCTGGCATCCGGTGCACCCATGCGTGCACCAGGTGCCAGGCTAAGTGAGGGTGACATGTAAGGAGGCGGGGAGGCGAGGAGGACAGCGGGAGCCGGCAGCAATGTGTCCTATGCGGACGCAATCTCTGTTATGTGGGGGGCGGCGGAGATCTTCAATCAACTTAATTGAAGATCGCAAGATGAGAGGATAATGGCGTGGACATTTCCGAGGATATTGGCGTGGGAACTTTTTTTAAAGGTACAGGTAAGTACGTATTTTTCGGACTATAAGACGCTCCGGACTATAAGACGCACCTAGGTTTAGAGGGCAAAAATCAGAAAGAAAAAAAATAACTAAACCTGGTGCATCCATAGTGCAGGGGCGTCTTATGAACCTTTTCCACCAAACTATCTAATCTACACTGCCCAGCTACACTAACCCCTGCTGCTCTCCTAATCACAGTTACACTACACTCTATACACTCACAACTACACTACACTCACAGCTACAATACACTCTCTACAATCACACAGCTACAATACACTCTCTACAATCACACAGCTACACTACACTCACACAGCTACATTATACTCTACATTCACAGCTACATTATACTCTCACAGCTACTCTACACTCTCTACACTCACAGCTACACTACACTCTCTACACTCACAGCTACACTACACTGTCTACAATCACACAGCTACAATACAATCACACTGCTACACTACAATCACAGCTACACTACACTCTCTACACTCACAAGTACACTACACTCTCTACAATCACAATTACACTACACTCTCTACAATCACACAGCTACACTACAATCACAGGTACATTGGAGCCCCTCTCACCTTCACAAATATTCAGAGGCATGCTTCATCCATCCAGCGCTTCAATGCAGAGGGGGATGCAGCAGCTAACATGGCTCCAGCGCTGGTGCTCACTTGAAGTGCTGGGGACATCGCCGGCAGCATCACATGACCCCCGACACAGCATCCCTTCTAAGGAGCACGGGGTCTAACCAGCTCACAGGATGGAGGAGGAGCGGCGGCAGCTGAATGACACAGTCATTGAAAACTGTCCGCACATGCCGCCTGGGTGGAGTCCTCCAGCGCTTGTCACGTGACCTACTCACTTGAAGAGCTGCGACATCACCGTTAGAGTCACGTGTAGAGTTGAGCCGAAATTTTCGTAATTTCGCATTACTATAATTACGCATGCGAAATTTGCGATTACGATGCGAAATTAGCGTAGCGAAATTGCCATTAAAATCGTAATTGAAAATACCGTAAGCGTAATTTTCAACGCGAAATTTCGCGTTTCGTTCATGCCGTAATTTCGCATTAAACGCTACCGTAATTTCGCATTAAACCGTAACGCTCCGTATAATATAAAAAAGCCGCCGACTTTAAGGGTTAATAGCAAAGCCCCCTTAAATGCTAAGAGCCTCAAATTTGGAGAATATATTAAGGAGATCAGGAGGAATAAGAGGAAAAATTTTTTTTTCAAAAAGACCTTATAGTTTTTGAGAAAATCGATGTTAAAGTTTCAAAGTAAAAATGTATACATTTAAAAACCCGCCGACTTTAACGGTTAATAGCAAAGCCTGCTTAAAGTTTAGGAACACCAAATTGCTAGGGTATATTAAGGGGATCAGTGGGAATAAGAGGAAAAATTTTTTTTTCAAAAAGACCTTATAGTTTTTGAGAAAATCGATTTTTAAGTTTCAAGGGCAAAAATGTCTTTTAAATGCGGAAAATGTCAGGTTTTTTTGCACAGGTAACAATAGTGTATTATTTTCATTGATTCCCCCAAGTGGGAAGAGTTTTACTTACTTCGTTCTGAGTGTGGGAAATATAAAAAAAAAACGACGTGGGGTCCCCCCTCCCAGACCTCTTTAACCCCTTGTCCCCCATGCAGGCTGGGATAGCCAGAATGCGGAGCACCGGCCGCGTGGGGCTCCGCACCCTGACTATACCAGCCAGCATGGTCCATGGATTGGGGGGTCTCGGAAGGGGAGGGGCAGCCAAGCTTTCCCCTCCCCCTCCGAGCCCTTGTCCAATCCAAGGACAAGGGGCTCTTCTCCACCTCCGATGGGCGGTGGAGGTGGAGGCCGCGATTTCCTGGGTGGGGGGTTCATGGTGGAATCTGGGAGTCCCCTTTAAAAAGGGGTCCCCCAGATGCCCACCCCCCCTCCCAGGAGAAATGAGTATAGAGGTACTTGTACCCCTTACCCATTTCCTTTAAGAGTTAAAAGTAAATAAACACACAAACACATAGGAAAAAGTATTTTAATTGAACAAAAAACATAACCACTAAAAAAGTCCTTTAATATTCTTAATTAACCATTAATACTTACCTGTCCCTTTAAATAAATGATCCCACGCAATATCCTCGGAAATGTTCTATCAGTTACAATGTAACAAAGTTATTACAATGTAACAACTTTGTTACATTGTAACTACGCCGCACCCAACGTCACTCGCCGCTCACCCGCCGCACGGACCCGACAGAGCTCTGAGCTATATAGCTCAGAGCTCTGTCGGGTCCTTGCAGGACGCTAAGTCCCCGCCGGCTCCCGCTGTCCACCCCGCCCACATCTGTCACCCACATGTCACCCACATGTGGGTGACATGTGGGAGAGGCGGGGAGGGCAGCGGAGCCGGCGGGGACTTAGCGTCCTGCACGGACCCGACAGAGCTCTGAGCTATATAGCTCAGAGCTCTGAGAAGCATCTTTGTATTTTGGCTCCAAGGAGCCCCATTGGTCCTTAGCAGACCAATGGGGTTCCTTCAAATCAGACAGAACCCCATTGGTCTGCTAAGGACCAATGGGGCTCCTTGGAGCCCAAATACAAAGATGCTTAGAGAGCTCTGAGCTATATAGCTCAGAGCTCTGTCGGGTCCGTGCGGCGGGTGAGCGGCGAGTGACGTCGGGTGCGGCGTAGTTACAATGTAACAAAGTTGTTACATTGTAATAACTTTGTTACATTGTAACTGATAGAACATTTCCGAGGATATTGCGTGGGATCATTTATTTAAAGGGACAGGTAAGTATTAATGGTTAATTAAGAATATTAAAGGACTTTTTTCGTGGTTATGTTTTTTGTTCAATTAAAATACTTTTTCTATGTGTTTGTGTGTTTATTTACTTTTAACTCTTAAAGGAAATGGGTAAGGGGTACAAGTACCTCTATACTCATTTCTCCTTCATCTGGGGGACCCCTTTTTAAAGGGGACTCCCAGATTCCACCATGAACCCCCCACCCAGGAAATCGCGGCCTCCACCTCCACCGCCCATCGGAGGTGGAGAAGAGCCCCTTGTCCTTGGATTGGACAAGGGCTCGGAGGGGGAGGGGAAAGCTTGGCTGCCCCTCCCCTTCCGAGACCCCCCAATCCATGGACCATGTTGGCTGGTATAGTCAGGGTGCGGAGCCCCACGCGGCCGGTGCTCCGAATTCTGGCTATCCCAGCCTGCATGGGGGACAAGGGGTTAAAGAGGTCTGGGAGGGGGGACCCCACGTCGTTTTTTTTTTATATTTCCCACACTCAGAACGAAGTAAGTAAAACTCTTCCCACTTGGGGGAATCTATGAAAATAATACACTATTGTTACCTGTGCAAAAAAACCTGACATTTTCCGCATTTAAAAGACATTTTTGCCCTTGAAACTTAAAAATCGATTTTCTCAAAAACTATAAGGTCTTTTTGAAAAAAAATTTTTTCCTCTTATTCCCACTGATCCCCTTAATATACCCTAGGAATTTGGTGTTCCTAAACTTTAAGCAGGCTTTGCTATTAACCGTTAAAGTCGGCGGGTTTTTAAATGTATACATTTTTACTTTGAAACTTTAACATCGATTTTCTCAAAAACTATAAGGTCTTTTTGAAAAAAAAAATTTCCCTCTTATTCCTCCTGATCTCCTTAATATATTCTCCAAATTTGAGGCTCTTAGCATTTAAGGGGGCTTTGCTATTAACCCTTAAAGTCGGCGGCTTTTTTATATTATACGGAGCGTTACGGATTAACGCGAAATTACGGTAGCGTTTAATGCGAAATTACAGCATGAACAAATACCCATTGTAATGCGAAAATTACGCGAAAATTACGCTTACGCGAAATTTCGCGAAATCCTTCTTCATTACGATTATGTACTTACGGCCATAATCGTAATTACACTAATTACGCGAAATTTCGCGAAATCGTAATTAGGTCATTACGCTCATCTCTAGTCACGTGACCCCCGAACACCTGGAGCCCTCGGATCGTCCGCCTGCAGGATGGAGGCGGAGCTGCAGAAGCTGAATGACAGCCGGTCATTCAAAATCCGGGTAGCCCGAACAGCATGGGTTGAGTCTTCAGAGGGCGCAGAGGGGAGGCACACATGCCGAGGGAGTGAAAGTCACGTGGCCCCCGAACACCCGGAGCCCTCGGATCGTCCACCTGCAGGATGGAGGCGGAGCTGCAGAAGCTGAATGACAGCTGGTCATTCAAAATCCGGGTAGCCCGAACGGCATGGGGTGAGTCTTCAGAGGGCGCAGAGGGGAGGCACACATGCCGAGGGAGTGAAAGTCAGGTGGGCCCCCGAACACCCGGAGCCCTCGGATCATCCGCCTGCAGGATGGAGGCGGAGCTGCAGAAGCTGAATGACAGCCGGTCATTCAAATTCGGGGTAGCCCGAACGGCATGGGGTGAGTCTTCAGAGGGCACAGAGGGGAGGCACACATGCCGAGGGAGTGGATCGGCACGTATAGCTAGCCGGAGGGGATGCGCACTTGCCACCAGAGGTTACCCGCACATGCAGCCTGCCTGAGGGGACCCGATCATGCCGCCAGAGGGGAGAGCTGCAGGGGAGGCGCACATACATCCAGAAGGGAGCCTTACATATGTAAGCCGTGTGTGTGGGGAGGGGGGATACCGAATATTCTGACTATAAGACGCAGTGACTTTTCCCCCCCATTTTGGGGGTAGAAAAAGTGCGTCTTATAGTCAGAAAAATACGGTATTTCTGGTGAATTAAGAACATTAAAGGACTTTTTTCATGGTTGTGTTTTTATTTCATTTAACCCTTTGTGGAAATGGGTAAGGGGTACTTTGTACCCCTATACTCATTTCTCCTGGGATGTGGGTGGGCATCTGGGGTCTCCTTCCCCACCTCCTCCTGGGGCACCGGAGGTGGGGAAGAGCCCCTTGAGCATGGATTGGACAAGGGCTCGGGGAGAGGGGAAGGCTTGGCCACCCCTCTCCCCCGGAGCCCCCCCCCCCGTACCATGGACCATGCAGGCTGGTATAGCTCAGGGTGAGATGCCCCACGCGGCCGGGGCTCCGCATTCTGGCTATCCCAGCCTGCATGAGGGACAAGGGGTTACAGAGAGCTTGTCAGGGGGGACCCCACGTCATTTTTTTGGTGACATTTTCCACACTCTGGACATAACAAAAAAATTAAATTTAAAAAAAATGTATAACATTTTTATACATGATAAATAATTTTTCAATATTGTTTCCCACTATCTTTTTAACATATCCTGCAAATTTGGTCGTGCTAGGATGTAAGGGGCCTTTGCTATTAACTGCTAAAGTCAGCGGGAATTGTTTCCCACGATCTGTCATTGGCTGGCATTTAAATGTATACGTTTTTCCTTTGAACTTTTAAGATCGATTTTCTCAAAAAGTAAAAGGTCTTTAAAGAGAATCTGTATTGTTAAAATCGCACAAAAGTAAACATACCAGTGCGTTAGGGGACATCTCCTATTACCCTCTGTCACAATTTCGACGCTCCTCGCCGCATTAAAAGTGGTTAACAACAGTTTTAAAAAGTTTGTTTATAAACAAACAAAATGGCCACCGAAACAGGAAGTAGATTGATGTACAGTATGTCCACACATAGAAAATACATCCATACACAAGCAGGCTGTATACACCCCTCCTTTTGAATCTCAAGAGATCATTTGTGTGTTTATTTCCCCTGCAGCTATCTTCCACTGAAGTGTCAGGCTGTTTCTTCCTGCAGAGTGCAGACAGCTCTGCCTTTATGTAATTCCTCAGTATGTGAAAGCCCAGCCAGCTCAGAGGAGGATTTATCCAGCTTGTAAAAGATAAGAGAGAAGAGAGAATCTGCTCTAATCTACATATCACACAGGCAGTGTGCAAAGAGGGGCCTGAAAGGGGGAGTTCATAGCAGAACCACAACACTGAAGAACTTGGCAGCCTTCCAGACACAGGCTGACAAGTCTGACAAGAGAGAGATAAGTTGATTTATTACAGAGATGGTGATAGTAGAACGTGCTGCAGTAATCCAGAACACATTAGAATAGCTTTTGGAACTTGTAGGATGATAAAAAACAGGATGCAATTTTTGTTACGGAGTCTCTTTAAAAAAAAGATCGATTTTCTCAAAAAGTAAAAGGTCTTTAAAAAAAAAATGTTTTCCTCTTGTAGTCACTGACCCCCTCCAGGTGTTAGACCCCTTGAAACATCTTTTTCATCACTTTTGTGGCCAGAAACAGTGTTTGTAGTTTTGGAAGTTCGCCTGCCCATTGAAGTCTATTGCGCTTCCTAAAGTTCGTGCGAACACGAACTTTTGCGGAAGTTCGCGTTCAAGGTTCGCGAACCTAAAATTGGAGGTTCAAGCCACCTCTAACTGGGAGTCCTCCCAGAGTCTATCCTCCTTGGAAAGGGGTGTGTGAAGCACTATGTATAGCTGGAATCACCCGATGTTATGGACATATATGGATGTACAAGGTGATATCTACTACAAACACGTGCAGGTATCCTACCTTGTAGATGCTTTGACCAAAAATAAGGATTGAGAAGATCTGGATAAAATTCAAATTTAATTTTTGCACTTGACAACGCGTTTCCTCAGGTCAGTAACCCTGCCTTTAAAACAAATGATGACAATCAGGACTACATAGACTATACTATCAATCAGCGATAATCATAAAAATCGTAAAAATCATAATAACATTGAAAGAATCAATAACGTTCCCCTAGACAGGCTTTTCACATACACAGCCTGTTTTATCTGTTTTAAACCCGCCACAATTAAATTTGAATTTATCCAGATCTTCTCAATTCTTTTTTTTGGTCATAGGATCTACAAGGTAGGATAACTGCAAGTGTTTATAGTCGATATCACCTATTCACCTTGCACATCCATATATTTCCATAACATCGGGCTACATAGCATATTTTGTATGTGCCACCCTGCATGTATATATCCCTGACATCTCCTGAAAACCCACATTTCCATTCCTGTGGAAGGAGGAACGGCTGAGCGTGGGATGACAACGAGGGACAAGGAAGACTTCAGCCGGCTGGAAGAAGCATCAGGTAAGTAAATGGGCAATTCTTTCCTTTATTGAAATACGATAACAGAGGCGCCAAGTAGAATAAAATTAGTTAAAATTGTTAAAAAGGGGAAGTGGGTGGACTCACCTCCCTTCTAAAAAAAAGGCCGGACAATGGACAGGCTACTTACAGTCCAAAGTAACATTTATTAGTAACTCCAAAAGTGCAACGGGTTTTACGGGTAACAATCCTGCTTCTTCAGGCAAACGATTTTTGGAGGGTGCAAAATCAGGTCATGAACCAGGTAGAGCGCCTTCTTTACTTTAGTTTCACTATAAAATATCCTTATTACTGGTTCATTGTTTTTTCATATAAATAAGATATAGCAGTGACAATAAACACTAGTAAGAGGACGCTGCCCATGTGAGCTTACAGTCTAGATGGTAGAGGGGTGGAAACACAAGCTGAAGAGACAAAGGGGCTATAAGATGAGGCAGTGAGCCACAACATCTAGATGTGTCAAATAATAAGCTTGCCTGAAGAGGTGAATTTTAAAGTGTACCCGAGGTGACATGTGACATGATGAGACAAACACATGTATGTACAGTGCAAACCATATCAATGACCAGGCTGTTTTACTTGTTTTATTTTGCTGCCTGAATGAGTTATTTCTTGGCCATGGAAGTGACATTTCTGTCTTGTCTTGTCGGAATATAGTAAACATCACTGATAAGCAAAGTACAGCCATAACATTTTCCTGGCAGAATAAAACTTCTGAGAGCAGGGGAAGATAAAAAAAGGTCAATAGTTCATGTATTTTCATTTAGGGACACTTAATAGGCTGCTACTGAGCAGAGGCAACAAAACATTCAATCTACTTTGTAAATGTTTAAATATAAAATAATGCCATGGGATATCTAAACAAGTAATTTTTTAGGAGTAGGAGGATAAATACAATAGTTTATCTCATCAGTTTATTTTCACCTCAGGTTAACTTTAAGGTGACCTGGGGTACAAAAAAAAAATCTGATTGTTACATGTAAGGTTAGCGGCCCAAAATATATCTATTGTATTTTCTGGCATGTAAGAATACTTAACCCAGGAAAATCTTCTCAAAACTTAGAGGTGACTTATACATCGGGTGTTGTCTTATAGGGCAGGTGCTAGAACTTCCGACCCGGACTGCAGAACCTGCAGTTGCTGCATATGATGGGGGGAGCTCAAAAACATCTGCATCCCCGATGCAGACGCTGCAGGTTATGCGGTGACCGTATGAAAGCAGCAAGGGCTGTGCTGTACAAGTATGGCAGAAGAAAATCCACTTGCCAAGATTCATGGAAAGAAGTGACTTAATGCGGCCTCGATGACGAGGTGAGGGGGCACCTCACTGGGAAGGTGAAAGTGAAGGGCGGAGCAAGCTGCAGGCGTCCGGGAAGCTCGGGGTATGGAAAAAAGAGAGAGCCGTGTTGCCCAGAAAAACACACCTCTTTCACCCATCTGGCCCACGCTTGTATCTTATCACCGTACCTCCTCCTCTGCCTCTCAGATCTTGCTCCTGAGGACAGCAGTGAAGTGGCGCAGGGGGCGAGCATGTGCAAGATTTGAGAGGCAGAGAAGGAAGTAATGGCATACAAGGCTGGGCCAGACTGGTGAAAGAGGCGTGTTTGCGCTACCGCTCCCATAGTCTTGGAGACAGGGATAGCTGACCAGTCCAAGCAGGCTTTGCCTCTGACACAGGAGACCAGGGTTCGAATCTCGGCTCTGCCTGTTCAGTAAGCCAGCACCTATTCAGTAGGAGACCTTAGGCAAGTCTCCCTAACACTGCTACTGTCTATAGAGCACGCCCTAGTGGCTGCTGCTCTGGCGCTTTGAGTCCGACAGGAGAAAAGCGCGATATAAATGTTATTTGTCTTGTCTTGTCTTGTATATGTTACGGCCAGAACCCGAAGTGTGGCCACTTCTAGTTCTGGCCGGCCACTTCGGGTTCTGGCCGGCCAATGCGCGAAGTGGCCGCAGCGCTGCGGCCAATGTGAGAAATGTTTTGTTGACGCCGTCTCGCCGCGGCCAAATTGATGACAAACTTGCTTAATTTTAATGAAATGTAGCCGGCGGCAATGTCATAGATGAAGCCGCCGGCTTTCGCGCACTGCCTCTCCCCGATCCACCCTCCCTCCTCTCCCCGCCTCCCATTACAATACATAGCAGCCGGGCGGGGACATGCAGCCGGAGAGTCGTTCGTCGCGGCAGGGGAATCCTGCCGTTCCTGCAGAGCGGGTGCTGGCAGAAGCGATGTCTGCAGCCTCCCCCGCTCTGCTGCCCCTGCTGCGACGAACGACTCTCCGGCTGCATGTCCCCGCCCGGCTGCTACGTATTGTAATGGGAGGCGGCGAGAGGAGGGAGGGGGGATCGGGGAGAGGCAGTGCGCGAAAGCCGGCTTCATCTATTCTATGACATTGCCGCCGGCTACATTTCATTAAAATTAAGCAAGTTTGTCATCAATTTGGCCGGGCGAGACGGCTGTAAACATTACATTTCTCACATTGGCCGCAGCGCTGCGGCCACTTCGCGCATTGGCCGGCCAGAACCCGAAGTGGCCGGCCAGAACTAGAAGTGGCCACACTTCGGGTTCTGGCCGTAACATATACAACAATCAGCAACTCGCCGGTAAGGTACATCACTTGCCGTGATTGGCTGGTTGTTGTATACTGGGTAGCACATACAGTACAGCACCAGTATCTGTACCTCTTTTTACAGTATAGCACAAGTACATATAGTATAGTATACAAATGTTCAACAATCAAGAGGGGTAGTCTTATACGGCGAGTATATCCCAAAATTTATATTTTAACTGGAAAAGTTGGGGGTCGTCTTATACGCCTAGTCCTCTTTTATGCCGGAAAATACGTATGTAACGTTATAAGATTCAGCTGTTTTACGCACATCTTTGTTATTAGTTTAACAAGCTTCAATTCTTTCAGTGTGATCATTAGGCTTTTAAACACCCATGTCAGTTTAATAACACAGCATTTGTTAGATAGTATTTTAATGGTTGATTGCCAACAAGCTTTATGTTTAGTGTCTGGGTTTTCACCCAATTCATCCTCACTATTGTAAACTTGTAATTATAATTGCCTAGACTAAAAAATACCAGTTAATTAACATTCTAATTAGATTTCCAATGTTTGTTCAATGCTAAAACTAGTAAGACATCCAAATAACATAGTAAATCGCAAATCAGATAAGATCTGTTTTCATTATGTACATGTAAGACATGTTTGTACGATATCACTTCTGCATACAAATCACAAGACCAGCACAATAACTAACTGTTGTACTGTACTTGGTATACTTCCTGTTTCTTCACCTAGAAACTTGCTTCATTCGTTATTAAACTTGTGCATGAGATTGGGGATTTCCGTAATATTCCAAGTACACTATTTGTTCTGGTTTCTCATGATCAAGTTATTTACTGTACATTACAGGGGGAATTCTTTAGTGTGCACTTCAACATTTCTAATAGAAATATTTCACAGTGAAATGTTATTCATAATAGTTTCTGTTTTATTTGCATTTAGGTCTACATATTTATTTTCCCCAGGACAAATGTGGCTTTTTTTAATGAGAATTTCAGATACAGAAAATTTTAAAGGGGAACAGTAAGCTCTATAGAACAGTGCTGAGGTTGTCAGCAGTAGCTGGATGTAGTTTGGATTCCATATACCCATAGGCTTGGTGTAGCAGATATATTTCTTGTCAAACCTATCTAGCTTACAGCTAGTAAGTTTCAGTTTTTTACCTTGTAAGCTGGTACCAGAGCTGGATTTCCACAAAGGCACGGGCATTGGGCAGGGGTTTGAGAAAGGGATTTATTTTAACCACCTTGGCGGTATGGACGAGCTGAGCTCGTCATGCTGTTTCTGGCACTCACCGCTGCGATCGGTGGCACCTCCGCTGCATCCAGCAGCTTGTGTCGGCTCTGCTGGCTGTGTCCGTCTCTCTCCCCATCTCCCGGTCTCTCCGTGCGGCCTGATCCCCGGCAATCCAACATGGCGATCCCCAGCTCCTTCCTGTGATGCGGATCATGCGCCCCCTGCTGGCTGGTGCATGAATAACATCACAAAGTTACATCATTACACAGCCACAGTAATCCAATCATGTTATAGTAATTCAAAGTTGTTAGCAAAACACCTCTGCACAATATAAATATGCTTGGCTGTTACTGGCTATTCCTCTTTCAGAGTCCATCAGAGTCCTTTGCTAGTTGCTTGCCAGCTCAGCTTTTGTGATTTCCTGCCTTAACTTCATACAATGTTGCGGTATAGTCTTTATTAAGACTGCTGTAATTGCTGTATGCTTTTTTTTGTCGCTGACTTTTGGCTGATCACGTATCCTGCTTAGGGTCATGGCCTCGAGCTCCCGGAGGCATTTGTCTGATGAGGCGCTGCTCGACATGTTAGAGAACAGTAGCAGTGATGTTGAGTCTGTGGCTGAGGAATCTACCGACAGTGACGTTCCTGGGGACCTGTCATCAGAGACCGAGGCCAAGAGCGACAGCGACACAGAGGAGCTGGAGAGTCTGTCGCATGCTCCGCCAGCTAGGTTCCCTTTCACTGAGGTACCTGGGCAGAAGTGCGACTGTGACCACAGCCCGCTGGCCTACCTGAAATTCTTCCTGACTGAGGAAGTCATCCAGATGATTGTAGAGGAGACCAACCGCTATGCAGCGCAGCAGCAGGGTGCTCCTCTAAGCAGGTTCTCCAGGAGCAGGAAGTGGGAACCTGTTACCAGGAATGACATCTGGCTGTTCCTGGGCCTCATCTTCCTCCAGGGAGTGGTGGGGAAGCCGCTGCAGAAGTGGTACTGGACCACGAACAAGATGATCGCCACACCATTCTTTGGTTCTGTGATGCTGGAGTACCGCTACACCATCATCATGAAGTACCTGCACCACCAACAACGAAGACTTCGATGAGGCCACCCATCCCGCTCCCAAGCTGAAAAAGATCTGGGGCATCTACCAGCTGATTGTAGGCAATTTCCGGAATGTCTACATACCGGATAGAGACATCACCATCGATGAGCGTCTCATGGCCTACAAAGTTAGACTCAGCTGGGTGCAGTTAATCGCATCAAAAAGGGCTCGCTTTGGGATCAAGTCCTTTATGCTTTGCAAGGCCCAGTCCAGATACATCTGGAACTTGGTGGTGTACACGGGCAAAGGCACCAAGTTTGCTCCACAGTACAGCGAGTATGGGTGTGCTACCTCATCCGTGCTCACTCTCATCGAGCCATTGTTGGATCAGGGGTATTGTCTGACTACGGACAATTTTTACACCTCCCCTGAGCTGTACGAGCATCTCATCCTGCACAAGACGGATGCTTATGGCACGGTGAGGCCCAACCGATGCCAAATGCCACCGGCCTTTTCTGCAGGGAGAAGTTGTTGCCTGGCAGAAGGAGAAAATTATGGTTCTGCGGTTGAAGGACAAAAGGGACGTTTGCATACTCAGCACGGTGCACAACGCTGCTACCTTGCACACCACTACCAAAGGTAGCAGGGAGGTGGACAAGCCCCAAGCAGTGTTTGATTACAATCACACCATGGGAGGTGTGGACAGGGCTGATGCGGAAATGACCTTCTACCCGGCTGTCTGCAAACAGCAGAAGAAATATTATAAAAAAAAATGCAGGCACCTCCTTGAACAATGCCTCTGGAATGCGTATGTCCTTTTCAAAAAACGCAGTGACAGGCCTGTATTTCACCATGACTTTGTGTGGCAATTGTGTGAAAACATATATTTGAAACACACCTCACCGGAGTCAAGTAGATTGGGGCGCAGAGCGTCCTATGTTGTAAATCCAGAAAGACTTACTGGACGCCACTTTGTGATATATCTGCCAGTGACCGCACACAAGCAACAACCGCCTAGAAGGTGAGTGGTCTGCTGCGCCAAAAAAGGCCCTGATGGGAAAAAAATCCGGAAGGAGACCCGCACTTATTGCCTGGACTGTGATGTGGCACTTTGTGCAATCCCTTGTTTCAAGGTGTATCACACAAATGAGGTGTTTTAGAGGTAAACAACCTATACTGTATTTGTTTTTCTGCCTCCATATATTTCTGCCTTTATTTTCTGCATATTTCTGCAAGCCGAAAGCTCACTGTTTATCCATCTCTAAGTTAGCCAATAAATGGTATCATCCTGATTCAAAACTTCTTGCTTAAGAAATGCAAGATATTTCTGTTTGTGATTAATAAATGTTATTTTATTTTTTGACAAGATTTTGTGTTTGACACTTTTATTATACTCATAATGTATACTAAACTCTTGCTTGACTCATTTTGGT
This sequence comes from Hyperolius riggenbachi, assembly GCF_040937935.1. Taxonomy (NCBI): domain Eukaryota; kingdom Metazoa; phylum Chordata; class Amphibia; order Anura; family Hyperoliidae; genus Hyperolius; species Hyperolius riggenbachi. The sequence goes on from NC_090650.1 coordinate 327,209,200, forward strand.
AAGTTACAGGAAAAATGGTTATGAAATTTAATTGAACCGCTTTTTGCATGGAAATACTGGGGAAATTAAACGCCAGGGTGGTTAAGGAACTGGGATTTAAAGAGGGGATAGTATTTCATGTTGGTGGACGTATGGTTGGTGTTCGTACAGAATGAATAACGAGGAATTGCTGACATTTACACTGCCATTCAAAATATTATCAGCTCAGCCTCAGTAATAACAATAGAGATGACCCGAACTCTTTGCAAGCGAACAGTCCCCTGGGAATGACCTCGGGGTCCCTTCTGTGTTCGCAAGTTTCCGTAGTACTGTGCAAATGATTTACCGGAGGTCGCGTGTCCCTGAGCGTGTTCCCACAGCCGGGAGCAGAGTGCTCCCGGCTGCGGGCACACGTTCAAGGACGCGAGGCCACCGGGAAAGTGTCTGCGCAGTACTATGGAAGCTTGCGAACACGGAAGTGACCCCGAGGTCATTCCCAGGGGACTGTTCGCTTGCAAAGAGTTTTGGCCATCTCTAATGCTTAAGCTGTACCGAAGATTACCAAAGCAAAAGGATTTATATGTACCTGAGGCTTCTTCCAACCCCCTGTAGTCCATTAGCTGTTGCCATCCTTCTGGTGCTCTTGGTTGTGCCGGGGTCAGCCCCATAAAGTATGCAATTTTGCTAAGTTTCAGACCACTGTGCATGAAGGGTCACAGACACAGCCATATGCACCACCTGATCATGCTCTTGTGGCTGGGAGAGTTTTCGGTTTGATAAAATATAGTACGATATCTGCCGACCACAGAAGCTGTTTAAATGATGCGGGGAGTCCAATGTGGTGAGAGGTCCACGAAGCCTCTCAAAAAAGTCCTAGTCAATCGCACCACCCACCTAGGACTCAACCCTTCAAAGTGGAAACGACAATTTTTTATTCAATATATAAGCGGTGATATAGCACACAAACAGCACAACGTTTCGGGCAGAGGCCCTTTCCAACGTTTCGGGCAGAGGCCCTTTCTCAAGTGAAGCACTTGAGAAAGAGCCTCTGCCCGAAACGTGGTGCTGTTTGTGTGCTGTATCGCCGCTTATATATGGAATAAAGAATTGTCGATTCCACTTTGAAGGGTTGAGTCCTATGTGGGCGGTGCGATTGACGAAGAGTTCTGGGTATGAGCAGAACACTCCCAGTCATGGTAGTGAAATTGGGTTGTGTGATAGGATAGCACATATGCAGTGGCCTGCAATCAAGCTGGATCTCGGACTTCACAGGAGCTCAGCAGATCAGCCTGGAAGGATGCCAAGGGAGCTGATGTAATACAGGGGGCTGGAGGAAGCCCCAGGTAAGTATAAATCATTTTGCATTTTTTTATTTAAGATTTACTTTAAGCAGGTTACAGAGAGGCTAGAAACATATTTCGTAGACATACCTCCTTCACAAGCTAATTTATTAACAGTAGAGTTGCTCATGTCTAGTGATAAGCTCGGACTTCACATAGTAGCAATTTTGCAGCAAAATTTGAAATCAGGATGCGAAAATGTAATGTGAAATTTTACACTATTGCAGAACTAATTTTGCACTTATTTATAATTACAATGAGTCATTTCACAGTGGTTTGTAATTATGTGAAAATGTAATTGATTTTCACATGAGATATATTTTTACAAAGATGAGAAGTCTCTTAGAAATACATTTTTCCTTTCCCATATAGACTTCAGTGCATAAGGCGAACAAATTTTTCCACATGCCCATAAATTTCAATGCATTTGGCAAAAATATATTATTTTTGCAAATATTTTCATCTGCGCACAAATGTGACATTTTCAAGAAAATTATAGCAAACTGAAATCGCTCATCACTACTGCTCAGTAGACAGTTGGCATGCTTACCACGAACTCACTTTCACAAGTAGGGCCTAGTTTCTACTATACAACGCAGATGGGCGTGTGCTTGCGCAAAGACACATGACACCTGCTTTGCTCTCCACGACAGTGCCACTTCCATTCAGTAACAGGAAATTAGATAGCATTGCAGTGCGGAACAACATGTATGCAGTAATGTCTTATCACAACATTGTGTTGTACAAGACATAAGTGGGAACATCAGATGGAGCAATGTATGCAGTCCTAGTGTCCTTGTGTAACCAGCACTATATGTGTTGCAGAAATGCCCACAGCAACACATGTAATAGAAATAAGGCCTAAGAGCCCGTTTCCACTAGGAGCGGTGCGATGCGGCTACATAGCCACATCTCACCGCAGGTGTGCTGAAACACATGCACAGCAATGGAAGCGTTTCCACTGCGTGCATGTTGTGCGGAGCGGTGCGGAACGATCCGAGAATCTGCAGCATGCTGCAGATTCTCGCACGGCCGCATCCGCCCGCAGCCGCGTCCCATCTCCTCAATTGACTTCCGCATCGGGAGATGCGGAAGTGATGTGGCCGGTGGTGAAAGTGATGCGATGTGGCTAGGTAGCCGCATTCACATCATTTTGTAGTGGAAATGGGCCCTTAGGCGGAAATACATTTGTGGACTTCATGAATGTAATTTTCAATTTTCCACTCCACAATTTGCAAAAATGAAAACAAATAATAATAATGCAAAATGAAGATCATCCACAAAATTGCAATTATGATCAGAATGCACAAAGGGAAATTACCAATTGGGTTAAACACTTCTTATGTCTAGGATGTCTAGGAGACTGTGAGGGAGTTTGACCATCTGACACATATTAAAAGCTTTGCGATCACTTCTTGCATTAACTCATGACCTGAACTGAGAGGGATATGGAGGCTGACATACTGTACTGTATCTATTTCCTTTTAACCAATACCAGTTGCCTGGAATCCTGCCGATCTCTTTGGCTGCAGTAGTATCTGGATCAATCACCAGCTTGTGGCTAATCTAATCAGTCTTCAGCCAGAAACATGTATGGTCCTTTCACACGGTTGTGGTACAGTGGGTTATTTTAGCGCACCACAACGTTATGCCAATACAAACCTATGGGTGCTTTCAGGGAGCAGGCGGTGTGCTGGAAGTCGCCGATCTACCGAAAGCGCATACCGACGTTACCACGCGCCCTCTGTGGCGATGTGCGGCAGACCGGAAGTCATGTACGTCTATGGAGATGCAGAGATTTAAAAAAGGATGGTCGTTGGTTTTGAAGCTTGTTCTTTACAATACGCTTCTGTGTTGTGGTCAATTCCTGTTTGGAACTCAGCCAGAAGGAGATTACCGCATACTAATGCGGTAATCCCCGAAGACCTGTTTTTGGAGGTGTGTTGCGGACTCCAGGCCACATCACACCGCTGCCTCAAATCCACAGGCTAAAGCTGGCCTTAGGGCTCAAACACACAATAAGCGTTTTTCTGAGCGCTTTTTGGCCTCCAGAGCTTTCTGAGAGTTTTAAAAAACACTCCCATTGACTTGCATTAAAATTGCGTTAAAATCTCATTAAAATCGCGATCGTGATAAAATCGTGCATCGCGATTTTACTGCGATTTTAATGTAAGTCAATAGGAGCGTTTTCTAAAAAGCTCTCAGGAACACACTAGGCAGAATCGCATATGCATTTTCCACTATGTGCTATGGAAAACGCATATGTGACTTTGCCTAATGTATTCCTACCCTCAGAAAGCTCTGGAGGCCAAAAAGGACTCAGAAAAGCGCTTATAATGTTCAACTGCATGTCTGGTCAGGGTCTATGGCTAAAAGTATTAGAGGCAGAGGATCAGCAGGACAGCCAGGTAACTGATATTGTTTAAAAGGAAATAAATATGTCAGCTTCCATATCCCTCTCACTTCAGGTGTCCTTTAAAAACCCATCATTTGATGTAACTGATCACATACTTCTGCATGAGTTATAGACATGAGCACCAATAATTAGCAGCTTACTAAGTAATGGCCTGTTTTACAGACAGTTCAATAACCCAGAGCACTATAACTTATGCTAAAAGTGGATAAACAGTACCATGCATCTTTAAAATAACAAAATTCCACAACCAGTAAAGCCTGTCCAGTAAAAGATAATTGTTAACACTTTTTGGACAGATGCCACCCTGAGAAAACCAGGCTTTTACAGTTTATTTTGGCATGTTCATATTAAAACGCTCTTTTGAACATAGCTGGTATTTTCTGATCATATATTGATGGATTTTCATTGGCTAGAGATTATTGCTCCAGCAGGAAAACAGATAACAAGTCAAGGAAGCAATCTGTTTGGGAGAAAGCAGTGGAGTGCAGCAAGGGAGCTCTTGTGGCTGTGACTATTGATGTGCATGGCCACTTCTGTTAATTACACACATACACTTTACTTCCAGGAACTTATTAACTTAGTATAACCTCCCTCCTGCTTCACAAGAATTGTTTTGCTCATTTAACAGGTCATAATAGAAAAAAAAGGGTTTTTCAAATTGCAACCTTAGGCTGATCATAGAAAACCAGATGTGCTACTGAGGGCAAGAAGGTCTGATGCCATCATTGTCACTAGACCATTACAAACCACCATAATCTTCTGCCTGATCTGGACAGGGTATGTTAGCAATGTGCAGTGTGTACTGTTTGCACAATAAAGAGTACTGCTGGAAGAATAAAACATGCATATTACTGTGTCACCGAAATCCTCCTAAATAGTGTTACTGTTTGCTGCAAGCATATCACGAACATTGCTTGCATTTATCTGGCCTTGTACGATGCTCTTAGAGGGTGCTATCATTAAAGTGTACCCAAGGTGGTTTTGTGTACCCAAGGTGGTTTTTTTAAATGTAAAAAAGGGACACAGAGGCGTGCTCCCATCTGAAGGACATACCTCTGTGTGCCCTCCTTGCCGCTCTCAGTCCCTTCTGGGCCCGTTAGCCCCCTCCAAATCTGAATACAAGCAGCTTGTTGGCAAACTAATGGGGAAGAGGAGTCCCTTGCAGAAGAGAAACTCCTGCGTAAGGCCCCTTCCACAACCCATTGGAGCCTTCTCACTGGCTCTCCACTGCCTGCTCCCCGCCTCTCCCTGCCCCTTATGGCATATTCACCACTCCTCTGAGAGCACAGAGCTGCACCTCCCGGGGTCACAGAAGTGAAAGTAATGAAGAACTGGACATAGAGCGACGAGGAGCAGCTGTAATGGACGCTACCTGTTCTGGCTACACTGCAGGGTCAGGTAGCATGCTTTTTTTTCACTTTAGAGACCGCTGGGGTTGTCTTTAAAGAAAGGAATGTGATCTAATTAATTAAAGGAAGAGGCATATGGAGGCTGGCTATGCCATTTTCATTCTCTAATAAACAATGCCAGGGAAAACAGTGAATTTTGGTGCCACCCTAGGTGCCCATGTTAAACTTGAGAATTACCAGCTAGCAAAATAGTAAACAGGCTAAGCTAAGTGTAGAATTCTCATGATATTCAAATCTCCTATAACTTAGGAAGTTGAACTAACAAATGAAAGAGGCAAGCGGATGATCCATTAGCTGGTAGGTGCATTAATAAATCAACTGTTGACTGATCAATTGTTAGTAGCTAGAACAGCATTACCTATCATGATGAGCAAAGATTTCCATGTTAGGAGAATTCCCTGCTCACCAATACTGGTGGAGTAAAATACATTTGTACACTGCAAACATCTGGTCATGAGCCGTTAATCTGCAAGTAACTAGGTGTTTGAAATGAGCACAGCTTCACTTATGAAAGAAATGAGGGTCAGTTAATCAGATTCCAAAAGCCTAACAGTCTGCCCTGTATATCTATATTCTTCTTTTCTATGCATACATTTATTTTATCAGCCACACTGGAACTTTGCATATCTAGTAGGAATGTACGCTGGTCTGTGGCTGTGCAGGTCCTTCTTCATTCTGTTTCCATTAAACAATAAGCAAGGAAGAATGAAACGTTTGAAGGATCTATCTTCTGTGCAGTATGTCAAACAGTTTACACAGTGTGTTACTGTGGTCACTGATCCAAAACCAACCATTCTTCCAACTTAAAGTAACTGAATGATATAATAGATGTCAATATGAGCTGGCGGAATATAAGGCGCATTCTTTGTTTGTAATGTTGAGGGTGTATGCAGCCAATGTTCCCTGGAATAATATTTGAAAGAAAAAAAAAAAAGGTGAATAAAACATGAGTTTGCATTCAGCATGCCAAACACATTATATTTGTTATGTATAAAGCATTCTGATCGTTTGTGTAGCTCTCAGGAGCGCTGTTTGCTCCAGGCACCAAGAGCATGTGTTCTAGGTCTTGCTCTAACAATCCTTACCCTGTACATTCCCATGTTCTCCTTTTGTGCTAGCAAAGCCTGATTGGAAACACCTGCCTTTGGAGCACTGTTTTCATCAAGTTGCCCCAATTAGTTTTCTTTAATACTTAACTGACAATAGGTTAGGTCCTCTCCTGCAGATCTTCTCTCAAAGGTAGGGATGTGATTTTGCACTGTGTGTCAAAGGCCTGCGGCAAGTGGTTTAACCCCAATTGATGGCCATGGGGAACATTTTTCAAATTTAAGATAATCTTGTTAAAGATTATCTACTGCATATCTTCTTCCTCCTTGGCATCTGTATCAACTAGTAGTTGCTGTGTGGAGAGAGTTAGACAGAGCCAGCCAGGCCGCAGGCTTAGTGTTTGACAGAGTGAGAGAGTTAGGTGATTGATTAGTTGAGTGTAGTGCAAGTTTTTTTTTTTTTCATAAACCAACCAATCCTACGTTAGCAACCAGCTCTTAGCTACCTATCATCCGCTATCCCATCCATTTTGTATATAAGAGAGGTGTGACAGTCACGAAACTTGTGGGTTTCAGTCTGGTGTTTTGGAGAGAGGAGAGACAGACCCATATTAGTTGTTTCAACATAAAACAATAGTCTTTTTAAAGAGTGTATATAAAACAAAAGTCTTTTTAAAGACTGTGAGAGAGAATTAGACTGAGTGTGAGCTATTAGTAGTAGTAGCTAGGTGTACTTGTGAGAGAGTGACAGTAGATTGTTAGTTTGAGTGATAGATTGTAGTGTAGTATACTAGTAGTTGCTGTGTGGAGAGAGTTAGACAGAGCCAGCCAGGCCGCAGGCTTAGTGTTTGACAGAGTGAGAGAGTTAGGTGATTGATTAGTTGAGTGTAGTGCAAGTTTTTTTTTTTTTCTAAGTTCTTTTTGTGGTTTGTTTTTTTGTTTTCTTTATTTTGTTTTTGATTTATTTTCTTTATTTCACCCCCTTATTTTCTTATCTGTATTTTAGTTCAAGTTAGGTGGATTTATTTTACTTTGGTTCTGTCACTCATACCCCTTCCCCAATAAAGTTTTTGGCCCCAAAGCAATGGAGCGAGAGCAGCAGCAATTTTCTGCCACTTCTAAAAGAAAATGGAGTGATGGTGGTGTTGGTGGATCACATCAAGTACGGGATCAGGTTGAGGGTGGCAGCAGCAGCAGGAAGTGTTACGCCCTGATCAGAGATGTCTTCCCTGTGTTCGCACGCAGGAAAATTTTGAAAGAGCAGCAGGCGAACAGAGTAGTTGATTATTTCGATCAGGAACCCTCTACCCAGTGTGAGGAACTTGAAGCTAGTGGCAGCAGCACCAGTAGTGGCCAGGTTCCTCATGACTAGAACCCGACCGCAGCTGCTTCTCTTGGGTTGCTTCCTCCCAGTACTCTCCTCCAGAATAAAGTACACCTATGTTGATGAGAGAGATGTGCAGAAGGATTGGGATGAGGCATTGGAGGAGACAATGGGACCAAGATCCCAAGAAGTGGTGGGTTCTGTGGTAACAGAAATGCCCCCTGTGTTTTATTCATCCAGTAATCCTCTACCACTCCAGGCTGAACACCAGAGCATTAAAGATCGCCAACGACCCCTCACACCCAGGCCACTGCTTCTTTAATCAGCTCCCCTCGAGCCGGAAGCTCCAGTTCCGATCCATCTTCACCAGGACCTCAAGACATAAGAACAGTTTCTTTCCCTCAGCTGTCAACCTCCTGAACTCTCTCCATGGAAATGCCCATCCTCACCCCACAATACCATGACGCACTGAAGCACTCTGCACATAGACGGTGCTCAAGCTCAAGCGTACCTTTCGTTTTTTTTTGGTTTTTTTGTATTGTAATTTATGCCACAGTGTCTCCCTCAGCATAAATGTTATATAATGTTCTAATTCTGTAAATGTTCTGTTCCTACTGCTGTCCTGTCCTGTATCTGTAAACACTGTTTATCGTGTATCAGTACCCTGTATGTGCCAAGCCCAATTCCGGGCACGACCCAGTCGTGCTTGGCGAAATAAAGATTCTGATTCTGATTCTGATCACAACTGGGAGCTTGTGTCACCACCACCAATCAACATCACCAGTCAACTACAGAGGTATTTCGTGGCCAGGTGGAGGGTCCAGAAAAGTCACTTATGGGTTCCAGTGCTTTGGTTGAACTGGATGATGGTTTGGATGATGAGGCAGCTGATCCAACGTGGTTACGTGGTCAACGTGAGTTAGGCACTAGCAGGCATGAGCAGCATGGAGAAACAGAGCAGACGGTTGGACAGTAGCCTGCAAGTGCTTTCCCGTCTGTTAGTACCCACCAGTCCAATGCTGAGCATCGATGTGCTAGAACAGGTCGCACCACTGCTCCATGTGCATGCATGTCCCCTGCATGGAATTATTTTAATGTTCTGGAAGAGGATGAATCCAGGGCAGTCTGTTCTGTGTGCCGTAAATCGGTGAGCAGAGGCAAATCGGGCAGCGGGTTCAGCACTTCAGGGCTGATAAGCCATCTGCGCAACCACCACAGACGGGAGTTCAAATATGTAAAGAATTACAATAAGATGGGTGGAGGAAAAGCAGCAGCAACCGGCCCCTCCTCTTCTTTTTCTAGTTGTCCTGTCCCTATCCAACTTGTGTCCCATTCTACTTCAAATCCCTCTGCATGCCAGGCTGGAAGAGGGCTCCAGACCTTGGCAAGCACCTCATCATCACCCTTGTTGGTTTCCTCTGAATCACCAGTGTTCCAGCCTCAGGCCTCTGCTCTGTGCCAGAAATGTTGCAGAGAAAGCGGATGCTCCCTTCAAGTGATCCTTTTGTTGTCAAAAATAATGCGCTCCTGGCAAGGCTGTTGGGCCAACAGCTGCTGCCCTACCAGTTTGTGGACTGTGACCCCTTCCGCAGACTGATGAACAGTGTTACTCCACAATGGCGGATCCCCAGCAGCCATTATTTTGCCAAGAATGCTATCCCTGCCCTTCATCAGCACATTGTGGAGTATGTCAGACGGTCTATGGATCACGCTGTCGGTGGCAAGGTGCACTTCACTATGGATAGCTGGAGCAGCAGACATGGGCAGGGAAAGAATCTAACTTTTACCGCCCATTGGGTCACCCTCCATGGAGCTGCTGAGGAGGGTGCAAGATCTGGGGCATCTTAGCTGGTGGTGCCGCCACGTGGGTTGAAGGGGAGGTCTATTCTACTTCCCTCTGCAACCTGTTCTGTCCAAGGCCAGTCCGCTGTTGCTGACCCTCCCAGCAAGTGGTCCCGCTCCTACACTGGTCTGCAGCACCACCGATACCAAGCAGTGCTGAAACTCGAATCCACGGACAAGAACAGGCAAACCGGATCTGTAATCCTTGCAGCCTTACAGGATCAGATTTGGCAGTGGCTTTTCCCCCGAAAACTGGAGACAGGTGTAGTGGTGTCTGATAATGGTGCCAACATGCTGTCCGCCATTTCTGAAGGTAACTCCACTTATTTACCTTGCTTGGCCCAGGTCTTCAACCTTGTAGTCCACATCCGTCGCTCCGCAACCGCCACCGCGGCCTTGAAACTGCTGCAGCACCGCCATAGCCTGCCGCAGCACAGGCTTATTTCTGATTGTCCAACACGGTGGAATTCCACCCTCCACATGCTGGAGAGGTTGTGGGAGCAGCAAATGGCAGTCAGGCTATACCTGCCTCAGACATCTTTCTCCAGAACAGGGCCACTGGACTACATTACTGGGGACCAGTGGCAGCTGATTGGACAGGTGTGCAAAGTCTTGGAGCTGTTTGAGCAAGCAACAAAATTGGTCAGTGAGGAGCACTGCAGCATATCAGAAGTGCTCCCTATTGTCTTCATGCTGGACAAGGCTCTTGACAAAGTGCTTGGACAGGGGGAGGAAGCCCTACTTAACAGTGGTCAGTCAAGTGGGGGAGTGAGTGAGCATGCTCAAGTCCTGGATGAGGAGGTAGAGCTTGTGGAAGTGGAAGAGTCCATTGTCCGGGGGTGGGAAGAAGATTCTGATGTGGAGCTGGAGCATGACGACAGTTCTGACAGCCAGGAAGAGGTGATTAATGGCAGACATCTCTTCCCTATGGAGGCGCATATGCTCCAGTGCCTCCGTAAGGACTCCCGGATTAAAACTCTAAAATCAAGGCTCGACATGTGGGAGGACACCATCTTAGATCCCCGGTGCAAGGGGAAAATGCAGCAGTTCATACCCCCCTCCCACGCAGTCGCCAGGATGAGCCACATCCGGGATGTGGCCATACTAACGTTCATAAAAATGAACAAGTCATGGATCAGTTATAATTACAAGGCCCCTCTCACTGATTCATGATAAAGATTAGACAGACTAAGTTAAAATTTTGCTGTTTTTCAAGCCTCAAATGGTCTCCCTCTCAAACTCTGCTGCATATTTTTGCATTTTAAGATCATAAAAATGCAGCTTTTGCAGCTGTCCGACGTTATATTCTATCCTAAACCTATGCTTTTGGCCTACAACTTCTCCTGCTGCTCCAAAAAACAATTATAATGACTGCTGTGAAACCACCTCTAGGTCCCATGGCCTACGACAACTCCTGCTGCTCCAAACAAAAATTGTAATGACTGCCGTGAAACCACCTCTAGGTCCCATGGCCTACGACAACTCTTGCTGCTCCAAACAAAACTGCCGTGGAACCACCTCTAGGTCCCATGGCCTACAACAACTCCTTTCGCTCCAAACAAAAATTGTAATGACTGCCGTGGAACCACCTCTAGGTCCCATGGCCTACGACAACTCCTGCTGCTCCAAACAAAAATTATAATGACTGCCATGGTCCTCTAGGTCCCATGGCCTACGATAACTCCTGCTGCTCCAAACAAAAATTGTAATGACTGCCATGGAACCACCTCTAGGTCTCATGGCCACGACAACTCCTGCTGCTACAAAAAAAATTATGATGACAGCCGTGAAACCACCTGTAGGTCCCATGGCCTACAATAACTCCTGCTGCTCCAAAAAACAAATTGTAATCAGGATTGTGATTCAGCCACCACTAATACCGCGGGGATCCGCCGGAATGTAGCGGTGATGGAATTTCGTTACAGCGGAATGCGGAATTACCGCAACATTGGAAATCGCCTGTTCTGATCATCCCTAATAGCGGACACCAAGTTAATACTGTTGTTGTGAAATATCACAGGTCAGTCTCTTGGAAGTAAGGTATTGATTTATTTACTGTACAGGAGAAAATTACCAAATCATAGCGATGTCTGTCTAAGGAAAGCTTGGAACAGAAAGATATATACGTTGAAATGAATTACAGATTATAATTATTCCGCCTATCTAAAGCCCCAATTGGGTTCCTAACATAGGAGCTAACTAACTTATTGGGTGATAAAAAATGCTTAAATTAATACATTCATATTTATGAATATCTAAGTAGGTAAGCGTGTTAAACATTTAATTGGCTCATAGATAGTTTAGTGGACAATAGATCTGTGTAGCTTGTGGGAAACACTGCGCTGTCTCTTATCTGCAAGATACCAACCCGAAATCCCATGACTCATCATCACCCTCAGTCTATGCCTAAGAAAAGTTATAGAACGAACAGAAGGTATGGGCAATTTTCATCAAATCAAAGGTCAGCTTCATGTAGCCTTCTTGTGGTCAATGTTCAGTTCTAGAGAAGCAGAACAGACAATGGCCTCAATTCACTAAGCTTTATCAAACACTTTACCGAACGTTTGACAATTTACCTCGTGGGTAAAATCTAATTTGAATTTACTAAGGTGTTATAGATTTATTGAACATTTTATCGATAAAACATTTGATAAATATATAACACCTTAGTGAATTCAAAATTAGATTTTACCAATGAGGTACATTATCAAATGTTCGGTAAAGTGTTTGATAAAGCTTAGAGAATTGAGGCCATGAGCTTGCAAATTTAGAGGTGTATGCCCAATATTCAAATAAAGGGGAGGGAGAATACTAGGAGTAGGGAATTAAAAACATCCTGTGATGATCCGCTCAGCTGGCTGCACAGGCAGACAGCTGTTTGTCCATTCCTCTAGTCTGTGGGCTGCAGGTCTCTGGAACAGAGACCTGTCTTTCCATTGCAAGTTTCTGGTCTGTTCTCTTGCTGGGGAATTTGCATACATTCGTTATGCAAATCCCCTACCTGCCTTCTTTGATGACTGGCACTATAAGAGCTTTATGTTTCCCAGAAGGCTTTGCTGGTCATTTCCCTTCCATGGTCTGTTCCTGATGGACACTGCTGGAGTGTCAGCCATTGCTATCTAGTATAGTTAATTCCTGGGGGTTGCTTTAGGCTCCCCTTCTAGCCCAGTCAGGTTGTATTATCTGTATTGCCTGTTCTGCCTTGTCTTGCCTGTTGCCATTGTCCTGTCCCAACGGTGGTCGACAGGAAATGGTTCTGATCTCTGTTCTTGGAGTATAGCTGGTGCAGCGGTTGCTACCAGCTATCTCTTCTGTTCTGTCTCCTGGGATCGTGCTAGCTACTTTTCGCTAGCGCTGGGGATCCTTCTGTTCTGTCTTCTGGGATCGCGCTAGCTACTTTTAGCTAGCGCTGGGGATCCTTCTGTTCTGCTACTCTGTACCTGGATCACGCTAGCCACTTTTCGCTAGTGCTGTGGATCCTATCTCTCGCTTGTCCCTGTTTTCGTGTGTCTGTCTTGTCCGCTACGCTTGCTGGAGGCTCGGTGAGGTAACCGTTAAGCAAGCGCTCGCGTCCTCTGTTTCATGTTTGTCTGTTAATGGTTAGTTAGGCGTGCTTGTCTCTATTGTGCTTATCACGTAGAGATCGCGCATAACCGCGTGCACTGTTGCGAATGAGTGCGGTGTTCGCGGTTAGCTAGCGTTTGTTATTTTCTGTATCTCCTTATTGTATTATTTGCTGTGCCTTTGCTACCCTCGTATTCTATTCTGATCTGCCTTGTGTCACGTCTGGCGATCGCACCTCTCGCGATCGCATTCCTATTTCATATCTGCTGTTGTGTGTGCGCGGTCGCGGGGTGGCGACTGGATTGGCGCACACACATACGACCTGTCCCTTTGCTCAATCTCATTCGCAATCGCCTCTCTTGCGATTGCGTTCTGCGCTTCGTACAATTCCTGTCTGGAATTTGTGGAGGTACAGAGGATTGGTTCCTCTGCACTCCTCAGCGCCATCTGCCGACAGGAATTTCCCTCTACAGGTGCGTAGCACCTTTTGCTGGGTGCCTACAAATATACGCTTGTGGAGGATTTCCGCCGTGTCAGCGCACGCGTTGTGCGCTGATCACGGAGAAAGTTCCACAATCGTTACACATCCCCTAACTACCTGAAGCACATTAAGAACTCTATAATTAAGGTACAACCGGATTTGTTCTGACAGGATGGACAGATACCTGGATCGCCTTAAGAACACTTTCATTAATCAAGGTTACAGTCCTCCTATGGCTGAGGCCAAAATCAGGAAAGCCAGCATCATCCGGAGGACTGAATTCCTGAAATATAAGCAAAACCAGAAAGAGGAACGTGTCCCTTTGGTTGTCACCTACAACCCACACTTGGAAATCTTAAGGAGGATTGCTAAGGAACTTCATCCCATTTTACACAAGGATCACAGACTGAGAACGATATTCCCTAAATCTCCACTCTTGTCATAATGGCAACCACACAATCTAAAACAGATGATTGTCAGGAGTTCTTTGAATAGGTCTCAACAAAACGGAACATCACCCTGCCGACAAAAAATATGTGGGATCTGCAGACACATTTACTCCACTGACAGGTTAACAATACCAGGTTCACAACAAGAGTACAGAGTACAAGGCACATTTTCCTGTGGTTCCACCAATCTGGTATATCTGATCATGTGTGCTAAATGCCCCAATTAGGGATGCTCGGATGTGCCTCATCCACGAATTCAGCAATCCGCGTGGTTGCAAAAGAAAATCCGCATTCGGCCCCGCCGCATGCGGATTTTCGTCCGCGTCCACGCAACCACGCGGATTTTCTGCCGTGAATGGCGTAATCACGCGTGGATTCCCGCCCGGAGGCGGATTTTCTTTTAACGTTAATAACAAAGCCCCCATACATGCTACAATCCCCCAAATTGCATGGATTATCGAGGTGATAAGGGGTACATAACTTCAACATAAAAAATTCCCCTAAAATATATATATTTTTTTTAATGGCTTTTAAAGACAAATCACCACTGTAAATGGGGCTATTAATTGGTAATACGTGGTTTTAAAAAGGGTTATACGCGTTAAGCAATCAAAGAGGTGAAGGCGAGTTCCAATGGCACTTGGCGGCGAAGGTACCGCTGGAGGAGGATGAGTGGCTGACGCCAAAAAGGCCCCAGAGAGGTTTTTGTCATTTTTTTTTTTTTTTTTGCAGCAATTAGCAATGACATCGCAGCAGAGTTGTCAGTGGACACGGGCAGTGTGAACGCAGAGTGCAGTGGTGGTAGTGACTGAGTCAGGAGAAGGACTATGCGGGCGGTCAGTTCAGCAGCACAGAAGGACCACGGCAACATACTGGTAGTAGTAGTAGCAGCACAGCGTCATAGTGCTGGCCAAAAAATTAAATGCACCCGGTGACCCGGGCAGTGTGAACGCAGACAGAGTACATTGGTGGAAGCGAGTGAGTCAGAAGGAGGAGGACAATGCGGGCGGTCAATTCAGCAGCACAGAAGGACCATGGCAACATACTGGTGGTAGTAGTAGCAGCACAGCGTCATAGTGCTGGCCAAAAAATTAAATGCACCCAGTGACCCAAGCAGTGTGAACGCAGAGTGCAGCAGCGGAAAGCGACTGAGTCAGGAGGAGGAGGACAATGCGGGCGGTCAGTTCAGCAGCAGCAGCACAGAAGGACCATGCCAACATACTGGTGGTAGTAGTAGTAGCACAGTGTCATAGTGCTGGCCAAAAAATTAAATGCACCCGGTGACCCGGGCAGTGATAACGCAGACAGAGTGCATTGGTGGTACCGTGGTAGCGACTGAGTCAGGAGGAGGAGGAGGACAAAGCGGGCGTTCAGTTCAGCTAGGTCACTGAAGTATGCAGTGGGCACAGTACAAGGTCACTGAAGGATGCAGTGGGCACAGCAGTGGGCACTGGATATACAACTAGGTCACTGAAGGATGCAGTGGGCACAGTACAAGGTCACTGAAGGATGCAGTGGGCACAGCAGTGGGCACTGGATATACAACTAGGTCACTGAAGGATGCAGTAGGCACAGTACAAGGTCACTGAAGGATGCAGTGGGCACAGCAGTGGGCACTGGATATACAACTAGGTCACTGAAGGATGCAGTGGGCACAGTACAAGGTCACTGAAGGATGCAGTGGGCACAGCAGTGGGCACTGGATATACAACTAGGTCACTGAAGGATGCAGTGGGCACAGTACAAGGTCACTGAAGGATGCAGTGGGCACAGCAGTGGGCACTGGATATACAACTAGGTCACTGAAGGATGCAGTGGGCACACAAGGATGTTACACTGTATAATGAGATGCTTATATGCCAGCGAGCGAGCAGTGGGCACTGGGCACGGCACAAGGTCACTGACAGAATGAATGAACAGCGCTGGCGGAGAGTGGCGGTGCCGGCGGTGTGACTGGCTGCCTGCAAATAGTACAAGTGAAGTGTATAACTGTCACTGAAATAATATACAAGTGTGTAATGAGATGCTTATATGCCAGCGAGCGAGCAGTGGGCACTGGGCACGGCACAAGGTCACTGACAGAATGAATGAACAGCGCTGGCAGAGAGTGGCGGCGCCGGCGGTGTGACTGGCTGCCTGCAAATAGTACAAGTGTATAACTGTCACTGGAATATACAAGTGAACACTGCAGCTGCACTAACCTGCCTGCCTGCACTACACACAGATAATCCCCACTCCCACTACACTGACTACACTGCAGCACTGAACCTGCCTGCACTACACACAGTTAAATAATCACTAGACTCCCACACTCCCACTACACTACACTGACTACAACTAACTACAGCAATCACTCACTGACTAGCTAACTGTGTACAGTATAAGAGCAGTGTTAGCAAAAAAAACACTTTGTTTTTAACACAATAAATGCACTTGCTCAAACAACAATGGCCTGGAGATAATCCTCTCAGCACCACAGTCTAGCAAGGACAGAGCTTTTCCATCATGGCCGCCGCTTTATATTCAGGAGGGGAGGGCATAGCTCCCCTCCTGTGATTGGTTGCTAGGGCCTGGCTGGGGCCCTCTGATTGGCCTGCAATGTGTCACTTCCGCATAGTTTGACGCATTTCCGCTAACCACGACTTCAGCGCCGGGTTTCACGAGCGTGAATGCGGATTTCTGTCCGCATTCACGCGAAGCCGAAGCAGATTTTCGTGGTTGAAAATCTATTCACGGCTTAATGATCGATTAATAGCAGAAACAAAATTTATAAATTGGTTCAAAGCTGTGGAGAAGGGTTTGAATAAGGACAACAACTTTTTATATTGGTATGAGGCTGATGATATTTGAACTTTCTCAGCCATTCTAGCTGAACATGTGAACTAAGAATTTACGATACCTCTGGGTCAATCCTAATCCCAGGTCTGTGAGCATGGAGTAAACAAGGATCCTTATCTCAGCTAACAACCTCTAACCCCATTTAGATGGTCTGTTTGAATTAAAGCAGCTTAATGATATGTATTCATGCTTGAAGGATATAAGCCCGACGAAGGCTGCAAGGCCGAAAGCTTGCTTATTTTTATTCGTTTTTAGTTAGCCAATAAATAGTATCATCCTGATTTAAAACTTCTTGATGTAAATATGAGTAGTCAAAACAACCACCCATGAAGGTAAGAGAATGCACATGGACATACTGCCACTGTGAGAATCAGAAAAAGGAAGTAATCATCCCATGGTAGAGGCAGTTTGAGGATCTGCATGTGACATTTGTCATATGTCTCTGAGGAAGCAAATAGTGAATTGTGAAATGTGCATCAAGCTATTGAGCTATCACAAGCATTTTTTTTAATTTTGTGACAATAACACACTCTTTTTATATTTTCCACATACGTCAATATATCCGATGATGTTATCATGTATTATATAATATCACTTTTGTCAAAATTTTGATCACAGCAAGTTGACTAATGTACCACTTACTGTCTGGGAAAATATTCAAGATTGAACAGTTTCGATTTTTGCACTTTTTTATGGTATAACATGACATAATATGTTTTTTTATTTTAAGTGTGTGTGTGTGTGTGTGTGTGTGTGTGTGTGTGTATATTCATTGTTTTTACTTTTACATTACATTTATAGTGGTTCTAGTGCATTAAATTTGTTTGTGTTAAAAAAGTTAACCCTTTCGGGACCGGCTGCCTAACCCTCATTATGAATCAGGCGATTTTGCATGGGGGGGCGCGTTTGGGGGGTCAGGCAGCCGGATCCCTGCTAGAGCTTAGGTGGGCATGGTCTCCCTAGTGTGGCCAGACGTCCCCAGTATTGCAGGCAGCCTTTACTCGCCTCCCAGGCTCTAGTTAAGAGCCGCTGTGGACCCCTCCGCTCTTGTGGCATTACCGTTCGTACCGCCTCTAAGTCCTGGGTCGTGGCTTGATGACGTCAAGCCACGACTCGGGACTTACGTCAGAGCAAGCGGGAATGCCGGCCAGAGCGGAGGGGAGCGCCAATCACTGGGGGAATGTAAGGAAGGTGAGTGAATCCTCTTCTTTTACCCCTACTGCCGCAGCTCTAATGGTGATCACTATGATCCGCCAGCGATCATAGTGATCACGTGATCAGGAACCAAGCGAGATGGTTCCTGATCACTAAGGGGCGATGTCAGCTGTCATATGACAGCTTAATCTCCCCTCTCGGGTGCGCACGATTGCGTCAGGAGTGGAAACAGTGGGCGGCATAAGTACTACGCCGCATCAGGCTTACACAGCCACAAGTGCGGCGTAGAATTTCATATTGGCGGTCCCCAAAAGGTTAAGGCCCACACCACTGCTCCCAAAAACATGTCTTTATAATTTTTTGAAGCAGTGGTGCAAATGTTAACTTTTTGAACACTGGATCAATCCTGTCATTGCACAGTACAGGTACTGCACACTGCATAGGTTTTTTTTTCGTGAGTGCTGTTCCAACCCCCATTTTTGCTGTAAATAAATTTGTTTTGCTAATCTGATTAGCTGCAGAATTGACTTGAATCTATGAGCTCTTTTTCTACCTTGAGACTTGGGGCTGGTTCAGACGGACGTCTGCGTAGCGTCGCGTCTGGGGGCGCTGCGGCGGCTGCGCGGGCAGGCTTTCAGTAGCCTTTGGTCGCGTCGTGATGCGGTCGCGTTTTTTTTTCCCGTAGGGGAACATTAGCCGTCGCGGTTGGCCGCTCCCTGGAAGCTACATGTTGCTTCCAGGGGCAGCCCGAACGCTCGCGAAAATCGGGACCCGAACGCCGCGTTCGGGTAAAAGCGCGCAAAAGCTCGGTGTAAATGCTCCCATTCACTTGAATGGGAGCGTTTACCGCGACGGTCCGAACGCTTGCGGTAAACGCTCCGCAAGCGTCCGTCTGAAACAGCCCTTAGATAATTTCTTACACAGCCACTTCCTAGCAAGTACTGGTGATATTTAGCCACAACCATACTGTACAACATACTGTCATAAGTGTTTTCCTAGGACATCTGAATGACATAGCTCAGTCACTTACACTGAGTAGATTAGGCAAATGTTGGTAAGCTGAGTTAGAAGACTCTTTTCCTTCTCTGCAACCCAGGCAAAGGGAGTTTATCACAAACCATGGGCCACACCAGCAAAACTTTGATGGAGTCCCTTAAATGTTCACAGCTCCTTCCACTGTGGTGACACACATGGTCAGGAGGCGTACATCAAAAAAGGGCGTCGGGAAAAAAGGGCGCGTGGTGTAAACGATAAACAGTATTATCGTTTATAGAAATATTGTGTAGAATTTCGTTTACAAATAGTGTTTTAAGAATGTATAAATCACTAAATAATGTGTATGAGATCGGCAATTCTTAAAACGTTAATATTCCCTGTTTGTAAACTGAAACTTATATTTACGTTTGTTAAAAACCCTCCCTGTACCTATCCCTAACCCCTAGACCCCCTGTTGGTGCCTAAACCTAAGACCCCCCAGTTGGTGCCTAAACCTAAGACCCCCCTATTGGTGCCTAAACCTAAGACCCCCCTGTTGGTGCCTAAACCTAAGACCCCCCAGTTGGTGCCTAAACCTAAGACCCCCCTATTGGTGCCTAAACCTAAGACCCCCCTGTTGGTGCCTAAACCTAAGACCCCCCTATTGGTGCCTAAACCTAAGACCCCCCTGTTGGTGCCTAAACCTAAGACCCCGCTGTTGGTGCCTAAACCTAAGACCCCCCAGTTGGTGCCTAAACCTAAGACCCCCCTGTTGGTGCCTAAACCTAAGACCCCCCCTGGTGGTGCCTAAACCTAAGACCCCCTATGGATAATAATGTTTTACAGACATTAATAAATAAAAAATGTAAATAAAAAAATGTAAATAATTTTTTTGGGTGGATAATAATGTTTTAAAAATGTTTTAGAAATAGTGATTTAGTATCTTTATAAACGTTATTCGTCACGGGCTCATTTTGTAAAGTTAAATCATCACAAACATAGTTATAAATCCTTAAAAATCTCCGGGCGCCGTTTGTTAAAACGTTAATAATCACCAGAGCCTTTTTTTCCCTGTTCGGCGCCCATTACATGATATTTATATTGGGAGTGAATGGGGCGCCCTTTTTGTCCACTTGTCTCATGCGCCCAAATCTGCTGCTTCCGGTCAGGAGGCTCATCTGCCAGTAATCGTAACAAATGGGACATCCATGATTCACCTTCATAGCAAACACCTGCTCATGAGAGGTGGCCCCTATATCAGGAGGAGCCCCCCCCCCCCCCATCCTAGGCTCCACAGCTACAGAGATGAGCCTTATACTATGCCCGTGCCTAGGAAAACAGAAAACAAAATTAACTGTAACTAAAATAACATTATGAATAAAATTGTTTAATTTTTTACAATCATCATTTATAAATGATTTAGTCAGTTTTTGCCCATTGTAGAATCTTTCCTCTCCCTGATTTAGTTTTTGAAACGTATCTTTAGTACTGGCAAGTGATATCTGCATTATGCTCGTTTACTGAGAGCTCTTCGTAACCAGTCTCATAATGCTGGGGGGTGGGGGGGGGTGGAGGGGTGGGGGGGGGTGTTCCACATAATTAACAGTCTAGGATACGCTTCAGTGGGGGGGCAGGGCTACATGCAAATATACTGCAATATATGGGATCGGTTGAAAAGGGCGCCCGAGCTGCCTGTATGAAAAGGGCGCCGCCATAGACATCAATGTTATTTCTGGAAATATGGGCTACAAGGTGTAGAAAAGGGCGCCCGAGTTTTGATATAGGCTACAAGCAGGCTCCCCTTTGTAGCCCATATTTTTTCGGCTACAAGGTTTTCAGCTACAAGCGGGCTCCCCTTTGTAGCCCATATTTTTTTCGGCTACAGTAAGGTGCCCCTCTGTAGCCCATATTATTGACTTTTTTTTTGTAGCCGAAGTTTTTATATGGGCTACAAGCACTGTAAGCCGAATTATTTCATTCCCCCACTATCCATGGCGGCCTGGAGGGGGAATAGTAATTAACACATCCCGGAGTTTTTTTCTAGCCGAAGTTTGTATATGGGCTACAAGCGCTGGAAGCCGAATTATATCATTCCCCCACTATCCATGGCGGCCTGGAGGGGGAATAGTAATTAACACATCCCAGAGTTTTTTTGTAGCCAAAGTTTTTATATGGGCTACACCAGGCGCCTTTTTTTTTGTAGCCGAAGTGTTTATATGGGCTACACCAAGCGTCTTTTTTGTAGCCGAAGTTTATATGGGCTACACCAGGCGCCTTTTTTGTAGCCGAAGTTTATATGGGCTACACCAGGCGCCTTTTTTGTAGCCGAAGTTTATATGGGCTACACCAGGCGCCTTTTTTGTAGCCGAAGTTGGTATATATATGGGCTCCACCAGGCGCCCTTTTTTACCGGCGCCCTTTTCATGTAGACCCCAATATATATATCTATATATATATATATCTATATATATATATATCTATATATATATATATATAGATATATATATATATATATATATAGATATATATATATATATACTGTACTCTGGGATCAAAAATCTGGGGTTATCTATACTCAGTATCAGAATCTGAAATGGAAACTAAATTCAAGTTCATCAGTAGATAACTGCTAGCATTGCTTACATCAGAATGATTGTAGCTAGGTAATGGAGTAATTATTTAAACACCCAATATCTACAGTTATAGATGTAAACTTACTTTATCAGTAAGTTGTGTGGTAATATATAACATACAGATTTTGTATACCAACCACTGTTACAGCATGCAAGCAAGCAAGGCTTTTCTTTATACCACCGCAGTCAGCACACATCTGTAGCCTATACATTATTCATAATCAATCGGTACTTAAAGTTTGGACTCCTCCTACAGTCCGTAGTTGGCTGACGCTGATTGATAGCTCCATCTATATGGGTAATAAGGCTGAGACTGTAAATTAACCCATCACACAGTGGAAGAGAGCAGAAGGCCAGATGCAATTCAGCCTAATGAGAAAGCAGCTTGCATTTGCGCAGCAATAAGAGGGGAAGTCGTACTAAATCTTGCTGAAACTAATTTTCGGAATGGAGAAATTAGAATATTGAAGTTGTATAATTCTCTGTAAAGAGCATCCAAACGTGTTACTGTTTCAGCATTCTTCACAAGTAGGAATCTGGAATTCATTTTCACCTTTTCCATATATGGTCATGCGTTTGGCAAGTACCCAGGACAATTCATATCAATGAAAGTACTACTATCTGTCTTTGAGCCCTTTTCCACTAGCTGCGTTTTGCGGATCGCAAGATGCTAGGTACTGTTAAGTGAATGGAAACTGCGGTGAATGTTTCCATTACTGTGATTCGTTTGCGGTGCGATTTTCTCCCAAGTGTAGTGCTCCTTCTACTGCATTTTTGGTGCAATTCGGCTCCTATAATTTGCATATCCCATAATCACAGCGTTATGTGATTTCCTATTCTACAATTTCCCACTAATTTTTTTTCCCCACCACAAATTGGGACCACAATGCGACTGTGGCATACACCTGAGGCTGGGTGCACACATAGCAGAAGCGCTAACGTTGCGTAAAACGCTACATTTTATGCAGCAATGTTAGTCAATGGGACGCAGAAAAAGATGTGTTATACTGTGATTTACAGTGTGCATCTCACGAAGCTGGTTCTGTTGCATGTTATGCAGGATGGGTGCCAAAACGCACATGATGAAAGTCTATGGTGACGCATATGCATAGCGTTTTAATACATTTTTCAATGCTTTTTTTTTTTTTTTTTTTTTTAAATAAAGAGCTCTGATGTGTTTCCAATTCCTGTTGTCATCCTAGAGATTTGCACAAATTTAAATATAAAAACACATACAAAACGCATATGCATTTTACATTTACGAACTGCAGACACATTAAAGCGCTTGCAAAACGCATGAAAAAGGCATCTGCGTTAAAAAAACTAAAACAAACGCACCAAAAAACGCAGTAAAAACGCATTACAAAATTGCACACGCACCTTCATAAAATGCACCTTTTTCACACTACGTCCTCAATTCACTAAGCTTATCTGCTGTCTTTAATAACGTTTCTAGAGTGGTCACCATGGTGATGAGGCATGTCGTATTCAGGAAACATTTTACCTCAGGCAAACCCAAAGTTAACTCTTCTGTCTTTAAGTTAACTCTTCAATCCTTAAAATAACTCCAGAGTTAAAGACAGGCTGTTTATTAACTGGGTGTGAAAATAACTACAGAGGAGGTAAATTAACTACAGAGGAGGTAAATTAACTGCAGAGGAGGTAAATTAAGGAATGAAGAGATAAGATAACTCTCTTACTGTGTGGTGGTACGTTTTCTCTTGCCTTATTATCTCCAGCGTGATCTTAGTGAATTGAGGTAATGGACATTGGGAAGAAATGAGATCATATTGCAGCGAGATTGCGATTGTGGTCACATTTTCATAAAGTTTTTGAACATCTGTGGGAAGAGATAAGAAATGTTTGGGGTTTTTATCGCTGTGTGTCCTTTCTTACTTCCTCTCCACTGGCGAACTGAGGGGGCTATTCCGGGTGTCTGGAACCCCCCCCCCCCCCCTGCACTGAGCTGTGTATTCAGCCAGGGAAGCCCGCATAATATAAACAGCCTCATTCTCCCTCCCTTCTTACTTCTGGTGCCTCCCTCCAGCTAATAGAATGAGAGAGGCAGCCCAGCTTCCCTCACAAGAAGATGCAGTCTGCAGTGAGAGAATGTTGATTATGGAGTCCCGGACTCTCCACAGCACAGAAGTGTCAGACATGATGAAATTAGAGTGCAGGCAAGCTGGTAAATATGCACAGCATGATGCAGAGCTTGCCTGGACTCAGGGTCTGTAGGCAAACATCTGTCTGGTCTCTCCCCATTGTTATAATGACTGCATGTGTGGATAAGGTGTGGATAACAAGCTGAAAAGTTTTTGACAGTCCCTAGACTCCAGGAGGGCTTCTTTCTGGCTTGTGTGAGAGACTGACAGGGACAGGAGTCCGATTACAGGCAAGTAGCCTGTGTGATGTGGGACTTCAATACAGATAAGTTCTCTGCTCCATCTCAGGCTATTCTCAATTTCTCCACTCCTCTCTCTGGGCTAGTGCAACGCCAAAATGACAATAGCAATCACTAGCAATTTGTGAGTGTGATTTTGTGAAGTGATTTTCAGAGCGATTTTTGAATGAATTGCTCAAAAACATGCTACATGCAGTATACCTGCGATTTTGAAAAAATCACAACGCTGCTGTGGGAACACCAACATAGGGTAACATTAGCCAAGCGCTTTTCAAATCACTGTTGATTTAAAAAACGCTCAGAAGCACTCTTGGTGTGCACCAGCCCTCCCTCATTCACCTTTGTTTCCCTCTTCCCCTAGAGCTGACTGTGTGTTCTTGTCTTACAGGAAAGCTAAATAAAAGTGCAATCCTGGTGAGGCAAAATATTATTATTTAGTATTTATGTAGCGCCGACATCTTCCGCAGATGCATGTATCCCTGCATCATATGGGTATCGCTTGCGCTATGTGAAACTATGTAGCATATTCCACTGAATTGTCCAAACTAAGTCTATCTCCTGTTCCTCTCTTGGGGAGTTGTTCCAGCGCTGTACCCCGTTCACATTTGCTGCTACCAGAAGCCCTCAGAAACACTAGTGTCCTTGAGTACTTCCAAAGATAGGCAGCTCCGTAATACGCCAGCGCACTTTTGTGCATGGGCAGTATGGAGCCACCTGTATTCGGAAGCACTCGGGACATACGTGCTTCTGGACCTTTCAGGAACCCCCCCCTTACAAATCCTGCGTTTGCCCCTGCTCTCCCTGGGACTTCTGTGAAAGCCTGGTAGATTTATTTTATTTTTATTTTATAGGAGATCTTGTAGGGCAGGAAATGAGGGACAGCAATAAAAGGCAGTTGGGGATTCTAGCTCTTCCCCAAGCTTAGCCTGGTACTCACTTCCAATCATTATTGGTCAGTCAATGACTGATTTACCATATCCATGTAGTATGAGGGTCAACAAATATTAAATACCATGAGCAGATTAAGTAGGTAACTACATGGAGGTGGTAAAATTGGTCAGTGATTGGCCAATCATAATTACAAGTTTGAACTAAGCTTTAAACTTGAACAGGAAAATTACCAAAACCCTTCAAATGGAAGCACCATCTTTTTACAAATATTCAAGACAATCCTGAGTATGAGTGATTAGTTTGGTTTGCCTTCTTAAAACAGAAGGAATTCACAATAATTCAGCTTTATGTGAACATCTGTGGTTACCCACCATGCACCACAACAGGCTAGCATCCAGAACCTAACAAGCCTTTACATTTTACGTTTTAAGTGAACATCTGTGGTTATTCACAGTGCACCAATTGACTTAAAGGGAACCAGAGATGAACGTTTCACACAAAATAAACATATCAGTCGATAGCTTGTAAAGAATAAATGCTCTACCTGATAAGTTTGCCGCTCTGGTGTGCCTTTTTTTAGTGTTTTTTATCCATTATTGCTCCAGGAAAAATCAAATATGGCCGCCGGCTCATATCCCTTCTGCTTCCAGGTTATGAGTTGTTATGGATGTGCTGTCTAGGCTATATGAGACTAGGCTGCTATTTAGGCTATATGAGAAAGGCTGCTGCAGCCTTTCATCTGTGTGCTTTCATTTTGGTATGATGTGCAGCTGCCTGTAGGAAGTGTCTCTCATAGGAATGAAACTGAAGTCATCATCATTATCTATGCAGATAGAGTGCACACAGAGCACACAGATCATATTGCAGCCACACTTGTCTGTTTCAGAGATTCTCTCTCAGCAGGAGCAGCCCCTCCCATGTCATCACAGCTCTCAGTATGCAAAGCAGGAAATCTGAGCCAGGAGGTGGCAGGCTTGGGCTTGAAAAGACTCCACAGAAGAGTGACTCAGCTATAATGATTCCAGGTCATACCTAGACTGAGCCAGTTGGGGATTCTTATCACAGCTGATAATAGATTAATTAAGCAGATAAGAATGAAACTAAAAGCAGGGTAGGTGTTTACTGTCATGTTCCCACTGATAAATGTAATAAAATACACAAGGGTGCTTCGTCTCTGGTTCTCTTTAAAGCTGGATTATTGTAAAAACCCTCTGTTTTAAGAAGGCAAACCAAACTAAGCATTGCTTTTTAGTAGGAGGGCTTTTAGGACTCTTTTAGTCCCTTATACTCTCCTTGTGGTTTGGGTCACCCCGAGCTGCTTGGTTACCGTGTTGCACTGAGTATGAGTGCAAAGATACCAGTCCTTACAACTACATTAAATACAGAACAAATCAAACACAAACCTGGAGTAGTGAATACTTTGGCAGACCTCAATTAGCCTGGGTTTGTCTTTGCTTTTGATAATCTGTCAAGTAGCATAGCACTCCTTATTTCCTGTTTATGGTAAAATAGTTATTGCTATTTTTGTCTGTGAAAGCAGATTGTATTTCGTATTCTCAGGAGTCCGTACAGTCTTCCAAATAACCTCTGGGAGTGGACGTAAGTGAGTGGCCATTACAAATATGAATGAATGTTTAACTAGCATTGTTTTCCCTTTACACAAAACAAATACTTCATTATTATGCTTTATTAACAAAGCTGTTAATCCCACATTCTACACTATTGATCCCCCTGCTAGTGACCTCAGTTTGGACATACTATGTTTGCCAGCAGTGCATTATTTATTATGCAGTTTTTGTGCTTTAACGTCCTCTAATATATGTAGAGAAGAGACGGACCGTAGTATACTTTAATTATGATCCCAGGCAGGAAGACAGCTGTAAGATAGAAAATACAGTATATCCCACCTCAATCATATTTTTATATCACATACATATCTTACACATAAAGATAATTACAGGCATGAAACAATACTTTATTATTATTATTATTCTTTTTAGTTTTGGCTCATACAGGTTCTGGAAGGAGGGGGGGGGGGGGGTAATGTCCGAACGCCAAGAGCCAAGGTTGCCATAGCTTGTCAATCATCTGGAGACGGGGGGGGGGGAGGGGGCAGAGGGAGGCCAAGTTTAGGAAAGCCCCAACATATGACGCAGGGCTGGACAATAAATACATACATTGATACACAGGATGACAGACATAACAAGGTTATACAACATAGGACAAACCAAATGGTACAAGATGCAGGATCATGCAATTTTGGGCTGGTTAGGAAGGTCCAGAAATACAAGTATGAGGTGTTCATAAGACAGGAGCACACAATCATGTACAATACACTAGGCGCAACGCCACTAGGTGCCAGAGGCGCCACGCTCGCTTTGATAATGGATCAGCTGCTCCTGTTCCACTGCCTGAGGAAGTGGACTGTGTCCCACGTAACACGTCACAGTTATTGGAGTCCATTATTAAAGAATACTTTTGAAATGTTTATCTCGTTGAATCTTCAATAGGGAGGTGAGTACCTCTTCCCCTATTTTTAATGTTAACATTGTTTTATCCTTTTGGCGCTTCTGTGTTTCTGATACAAGTATCACTAGGAGGGCATTATCAGAGTGACATCTAGCCTACAGAGAGTGACATCTCAATCTACCCTGAGGGGACGAGTCAAGGTCCCCTAACGCCTTGATAGTGGTTGCTTGTCAGCAACCTACCTTTGTGAGTATATCTTCTAATGTTTTCTTTTTACCATATTGGACTGAAATACTACACTATAGTGGGCTCTCGATTTCTCTATTATTTGTACATCTTAAATACTTATTTCTTTGGAGTGCTGACAAGTGATTGGCCCTAATTTAAATCACCTTTCCTCCTAAGTTATCTCCTAGGAGATAATTTTTCATCTTCTATTTCGAATAACTTTTTTGCACTCTGCAATTTGAAAATTATTTTTATATTATCTTGTTTGCTGGTTGTTTAAAAGGCATTTTATTGATAGGGTGTGAAAATATCACCTATGAGAGAACTTAAAGAGAACCCGAGGTGAGTTATAACAATGCTAACAGCACACAGCGGCTGGGTCTGCATACACTGCCCAGCCTCTGTTGCTATCCCAATCCCCCCTAAGTTCCCCCTTCGCTCTGCTATGCCCCATAAATAATCAGCCAAGCTGTCGACACACAGCGTGTCGCAGCCGGCTGTTTAACTCTGTAAGTGTCAGTCTCGCTGCTCCCCCGCTTCCTCCATAGCTCTGGTCCCCTGCCTGCATCCCTTCCCTCCTCGCTGATTGGAGGGAAGGGACACAGGCAGGGACCGGAGCTATGGAGGAGGCGGGGGAGCAGCCGAGACTGACACTTACAGAAGTAAACAGCCGACACAGCTCCGCTAATGATTTATGGGGCATAGCAGAGCGAAGGGGGAACTTAGGGGGGATTGGGATAGCAACAGAGGCTGGGCACTATATGTAGACCCAGACCCTGTGTGCTGTTAGCATTGTTAGAACTCACCCCGGGTTCTCTTTAAGAGAAAAGTTAATTATATAAGGCTTATTGAGCCTGATCCGATCCACTTTATTTACAAACCTTTTTTATGAACCTTTTTTAACACAGCCAAATATGCCAAAAAGCAGAACAACCTCCTGGTATAAACCCTCATTGTGATAACTTGTAAGCAAAGAAAAATTCCAAAGTAGGACATTGTGGAGTGTGAATGTGCCCAGCCTCAGGTGCTCCTATGGACTTTTTGTTTTAATAAATGTGGAATTTTGGATTTCTACTCAATCGCAGGTCATCGCTGCTTGCCAGTGCGAGTGTACATCAGGCCCAGTAAATCATTGGGCTAATTTTAAAAGACCATGTACCTGGTATAGCTATTTTTTTTGTTGCAGAAGTGTACATCTTTATTGTTCAGTCAAATCTAAATCTTTATGCTCCAATGGGCCATTTTATCCTTGATCTAAACTCTCTCAACTTAGAAGTTCACATTTGTAATAATTACCTTTAGATAAGACTATGGCTGGGGTTTGATCATGAGCTTCTCTGAGGGACTGTTAGTGATAAGACTATATAGTCTATACAGCACTGCAGAACATGTCAGTGTTATAGAAGTACAAAATAACAATTAGATCTACATTAGTTTTCTTCTTCTGTACGTATATTAAGGTGCAGTGAACGTGGAAGAGCAATGAATGGTTTGTGTCTTTCTTTCTAATCAGTTACTCCTCTATGGTGTGGACAGCCTATTGTAGATCTGCTTTGGTAAATTGTACATCAGGTCAAAGAGAGGTATGATCATTGTGACATATCAGTAATGGATACTGTTCTTGCTGGTGTCTTGTGAGTATAATGTCAGTCCATATCTGTAGATGACAGCAACGTTGTGGTAGATAAAAGTCACTCAGTTCAATATGCATGCATTTATGTATACCTACATCTATATAATGATTGCTAAGTGGTCATAACCTTTGCTTTACAACTCAAAAAGGTCCAAAGTTCAGATCTCTTCTGAATGGAGTTTTTCGCCTTGTGTTTGCTTGTTTTCATTTCACTAGTTATAGCACAACAACGTCTTCGACCTACTGTTTCCCTCAAAGACCACCTCTAGGCATAATGACACAGCTGCCATTTTCCTTTGACCATATGTGAAATCAATACTCTAGCTGTGTTTAATATGGATATGCTTTTAGCCAGTCACCATTTAAGAGGGCTGCAATATAATGATTACCTTTACACATTTAAACTAGAATAAATGCTTTCATTTCTCTTAGGAATCAGCGCTTACTTAGGAGCTGGATACAGTTACATATGTAGGCATAGAGGAATGAATAAGTATATCTTTTAAACAACTTTGCTTCTTCAACATATCCTTAGAAATGAATGTTTCTCTTTTCCTTCCATCCATTAAGAGTGGAAAGTGCCTTGGCTGTTGAATTGCTTCTAGTTCTTGATAAAATATTGTGCAGACACAGAGCAGATTTTTCTCATTTGGCATAGTAAGCAGACCCTATACCTAAGGCCTTCAATGAAAAAATATCTAAATGCAGTAAGACTGGAAAAAAAGAAATCTTTCTATGTAGCTAAAAAAATACATTGGTCGGAGAATGTGAAGTGTTTAAAAGCGAAGGATAGAAAGTAATAAAAGACATACTTATGTATACACACACACACATATATGTATATATATATATATATATACAGTGGGTTGCAAAAGTATTCGGCCCCCTTGAAGGTTTCCACATTTTGTCATATTACTGCCACAAATATGAATCAATTTATCATTTTATTGGAATTCCACATGAAAAACCAACACAAAGTGGTGTACACATGAGAAGTGAAACGAAAATCATACATAATTCCAAACATTTTTTACAAATAAATAACTGCAAAGTGGGGTGTGCATAATTATTCGGCCCCCTTTGATCTGAGTGCAGTAAGTTGCCTATAGACATTGCCTGATGAGTGCTAATGACTAAATAGAGTGCACCTGTGTGTAATCTAATGTCAGTACAAATACAGCTGCTCTGTGAGTGCCTCAGAGGTTGTCTAAGAGAATATTGGGAGCAACAACACAGTGAAGTCCAAAGAACACACAAGACAGGTCAGGGATCAAGTTATTGAGAAATTTAAAGGAGGCTTAGGCTACAAAAAGATTTACAAAGCCTTGAACATCCCAAGGAGCACTGTTCAAGCGATCATTCAGAAATGGAAGGAGTATGGCACAACTGTAAACCTACCAAGACAAGGCCATCCACCTAAACTCACAGGCCGAACAAGGAGAACGCTGATCAGAAATGCAGTCAAGAGGCCCATGGTGACTCTGGACGAGCTGCAGAGATCTACAGCTCATGTGGGAGACTCTGTCCGTAGGACAACTATTAGTCATGCACTGTACAAAGTTGGCCTTTATGGAAGAGTGGCAAGAAGAAAGGCGTTGTTAACAGAAAGCATAAGAAGTCCCGTTTGCAGCTTGCCACAAGCCATGTGGGGGACACAGCAACCATGTGGAAGAAGGTGCTCTGGTCAGATGAGACCAAAATGGAACTTTTTGGCCAAAATGCAAAACGCTATGTGTGGCAGAAAACTAACACTGCACATCACTCTGAACACACCATCCCCACTGTCAAATATGGTGGTGGCAGCATCATGCTCGGGGGGTGCATCTCTTCAGCAGGGACAGGGAAGCTGGTCAGAGTTGATGGGAAGATGGATGGAGCCAAATACAGGGCAAACTTGGAAGAAAACCTCTTGGAGACTGCAAAAGACTTAAGACTGGGGCGAAGGTTCACCTTCCAGCAGGACAATGACCCTAAACATAAAGCCAGGGCAACAATGGAATGGTTTAAAACAAAACATATCTATGTGTTAGAATGGCCCAGTCAAAGTCCAGATCTAAATCCAATTGAGAATCTGTGGCAAGATCTGAAAACTGCTGTTCACAAACGCTGTCTATCTAATCTGACTGAGCCGGAGCTGTTTTGCAAAGAAGAATGGGCAAGGATTTCAGTCTCTAGATGTGCAAAGCTGGTAGAGACATACCCTAAAAGACTGGCAGCTGTAATTGCAGCAAAAGGTGATTCTGCAAAGTATTGACTCAGGGGGCCGAATAATTATGCACACCCCACTTTGCAGTTATTTACTTGTAAAAAAATGTTTGGAATGATGTATGATTTTCGATCCACTTCTCACATGTACACCACTTTGTATTGATCTTTCATGTGGAATTCCAATAAAATTGATGCATGTTTGTGGCAGTAATGTGACAAAATGTGGAAAACTTCAAGGGGGCCAAATACTTTTGCAACCCACTGTATATACTGTATGCACACACACACACACACACACACACACACACACACACACACACACACACACACACACACACACACACACACACACACGCACAGTTCAGAAAGTAACAGACAGTTTCTTTTATCTGCCATGCGAGGTATTCTTTGTGTATCTCTCCCTACATGGCTTGTCAGCTGAGTGCAGAATGCTGGTACCAGTTTGTACAGCAGCAGTAACATGAAGCTCCCCCCCCATACAATTCCTCCAACCCATAGATGGGGGCTGTGATGCTACTACCACAAAGTGATTAAAAAATCTTGTTGAAAAAAATAGTTGACAGATGTTTAAATAATAGAGGGGAATTTTTGGAAAAATGTTCAGAAGACAGAGAGTGACTAAAATTAAATTAAATGTCTCATCATTAACTGATAATGGTTGTGTTCGGATGAGAGAGAGGGCTAGTGCACACCTAGAGCGCTTCTGAGAGCTTTTCAAAACGCCAGCACTTTGAAAAGTGCTTGGCTGATGTGTTTGTATGGGATGGATCACACCAGAGCGATGCGATTTTTTCCCAAAAGCGGGTCCTGCAGCATTTCTGAGGTGATTCAGCCTCAATGTTAAAGAGAATCTGTACTCTAAATTTTTTACAGCAAAAAGAATACCATTCTATTCATTATGTTCTCCTGGGCCCCTCTGTGCTGTTTCTGCCACTCTCTGCTGCAAACCTGGCTTGTAATTGCCAGTTTTAGGCAGTGTTTACAAACAAACTAACCAGCTTGTGATAGGCTCACATAAGCAGAGTGTGTGAGTCATACAGAGCCTGGAGGGGGTGTGTATAGCTTCTACCAATCACAAGCAGCCCTGCACATTCCACACATTCCAGCCTTACCCCGACTGTGCCGACAGAAGAAAACAGATTAGATCATATAACAGAGATAACACAGCCACTGTGCAATTAGGAAAAGCTGCAGTAAGCCAGAGCACACTAGAACAGGCTAAGGAACTTATAGGATAGAAGAACTCAGGCTGAAAATTTTGTTACAGAGTCTCTTTAAGCATAGGAAAGAGAATTTTTTTTCTAAAAACGCTAGAATAGAGCGATTTTCCAAACTTCTTTTTTTTCACAAAAGCTGTACACTTCCAGCTCTACTGTACAAAAAAATAAAAAATTGCTACACCAAAACACTTCAAAAACCACTAGACATAACTAAAAATCCCTAGGCACATGCCTAGAATCAGTTAGAAAGATCTCTTCCAAAAACGCTGAGCTATTG
The DNA here is from genome assembly GCF_040937935.1 of Hyperolius riggenbachi. Classification (NCBI taxonomy): domain Eukaryota; kingdom Metazoa; phylum Chordata; class Amphibia; order Anura; family Hyperoliidae; genus Hyperolius; species Hyperolius riggenbachi. Next base: position 327,241,999 of record NC_090650.1, read on the forward strand.
CGATTACGCTAGCACTTTTAGGTGTGCACCAGCCCAAAGAGACAGGCCTATTTTTGGTTGTCTATGAATGGGTAGTGTCTTTATAAAACGGATGGCCAATTGTACATCTGTTTTGCATCGCATAATGGAATTTTTTCCCTGATTTGCATTATGCGTTGGTGCATGAAGAGGCTTGTCCCTGACTATAAAAAATGAATGATGAGCATCTTACTTCTTGTAAGCCGTAATTATGGCTGTCTAGTTATTCCTCATATGATCCACCCATCATTGCCAGCGACACCTCAATATGTTGCATTGCTTGGAGTTACCAAGGCCTGTATGACCACTCTGATTTAGGCATACACAAATCTCAAAATAAGCAGCAGGGCTCACAGATGCAAATTATAGTAGCCGTTTCTAAAAAATGGTACAGAGTTCAGTTATATTTAGCTCTACAAAATGCGTTTGAAGTGTGTTTTCCACAGTTACCCTGTAGCACTGGTGAGATCATAAACTAAATCTGCTAAAATGTTCAAATTATATGAAGTTACAGATATCTACAGTACCAAGGGCTAAAGATTTTTAATTAGGGATCTATAATTAAGAATACGGTTGCAAATCCCCTGAAGTGAGTTTATGAGATGTTGGAGTGAACCATTTCTGTTAGGCAGACATCCAAATATATAGTATAGTATTTCAAACAAAAAGATTTATGAGATATTTTTAGCAGCTCAAATTGTGGTAGGCTTCATATTATGAAACCTGAGGACAGAACTCATTCTCTAGCTTGCGCTGAAACTGTTACAATTGGACAGGTCACTGTCAGAAATACAATTACATTTCTGTAATTCAGCTCTTATTCAACAACGCTTTCATTTTTTTTTTCTTTTTAATACCAGCAGATACAGTAGCTATGGCTTTCTAGCTTTTGTTAAAATAGAAACAGAAGCACCCAACTGGCTGAAAATTCACAGGAAAAGACGAGCTGCTAGAGCTATAATGGCTACACACATAGGGCTTGATTCACAAAGCCGTGATAACTTTTATCACGGTCGCGCTAGTGGTTTTGCATGCAATATAATGCACATAACGTTTTTTGCGAACAAATGCAAATTTGCACACAAAATAGCGGAAGTTTGCGTGCAAAATTTTGCATTTGCACGCAAAAATTAGCATTTTCGGGTGAAAACCGAAGCAATTTCGCATGCAAATTTGCATTTGCGCGCGAAAAACATTACGTGCACTAAAGCCTGTGATAAGAGTTATCATGGCTTTGTGAATCAAGCCCAGAGAGTTAAAGGGACACTGAGCTCAACTCAAAAATGAAAATTGTACTCACCTCCGGAATGGCTGCCCGGCGGTAGCTCGGCGACACTCGGCCGAGTGTCGGGCTCCTTCTTCCGCGTATGACACGGCTGACGTCACCACGGCAGCCGCCTCGCGTCATCACGGCGGCCGGCGTGAAAGTAAGGAGCATGCGCGATTAAAGTGCACATGCGCTGTACTTTCATGCCGGCCGCCGTGATGATGCGAGGTGGCCGGCGTGGTGACGTTAGCCGCGTCATATGCGGAAGAAGGAGCCTGACACTTAGCCGGGCTACCGCCGGGCAGCCATTCCGGAGCGGGGACTAGGAGAGGAGCCAGGACGCCGTCGTGGGACCTCTCGACCAGCACTGGGCTGGAGAAAGCCCCGGGTGAGTACAATTTTCATTTTTTAGTTGAGCTGGGAGTCCCTTTAAAGAGGCATGGGAAGGTGAACCCCATGCTGTCCATTTTTTGAAAAAATTTATCAAATGTGTACACAGAGCTCTGAAAAAGTATACATTAAATGGTACTGCAGATAAATGTAATTTCCCCACCTTTTATTTTCTTTGAATTTTGAAAATAATTTTTCTCAAAAACTACAAAGTCTTTCTGATTTTTTTTTCACATTGTTCTCCTTAACACATCCTGCAAATATGGTGATTCTAGAACTTATGCGGGCTTTGCAGGGACGTAGCAATAGGGTTTGCAGAGGTTGCGACTGCATCAGGACCTTTGGGCAAGAGGGGCCCCGAAGGCCCTCCCTCAACTGCAGTATTAGCTCTCTATTGGTCCTGTGCTCATAATAATCACTTCTATAGATACTTTGAATAGTGGTATCATTAACAAGCTGTTCCCTATCCCCTTCTTGCACCTCTGACACTGTAGTTGCCATTGACAGGGTTTGGTGTGCAGTATCAATTGTTATGTATAGAGTGCTTGGGGGGCCCCAGTGTAAAACTTGCATCGGGGCCCACAGCTCCTTAGCTACGCCACTGGGCCATTGCTATTAACCACAAATGTTGGTGTCATTGACTTCAAGCAATTTTACTGAATTTGATTGTTGGGAAAACCCAAAAAACAACCATATTAACCACTTTACCCCCGCCCGTACGGATTTCTCCGTCCCTTTTTCCATCCTTTACCCCACAGGGACGGAGAAATCCGTACTTTCCGCGTTCCCGACGCTGCCCGCACTCCCGCTCGTAAACATGCCGCCCGCCGCTAGTAAACACGCCGCCGCCCGCTCGCCCGGAGATCAATGAACGGGAAAATCCATTCCCGTTCGTTGATCTAAGCCCCACAATGATCCGCTGCTCTCCTATGGGCAGCGCGATCATTGTGAGAAAAAACAAACACTCACAGCCTCCTTGTACTTCCTGCGAGCTTCCGGAAGGACGCTCGCAGGTCGCAATAAACAAAAAGTTACTGTTGCCATCTTGTGGCCAAACAGTAAAACTACACCCTTAGCATTTTTTACATAGAAATAAATTAGTTTTACACTAAAAATTAACTCATTACCTCCCACACTCCCCATTTTTTTTTTTGTAATTAAAAAAAAAAATTAAAAAATTTACAATTAAAAAAAATACATAAATAGTTACCTTAGGGACTGAACTTTTTAAATATTTACGTCAAGAGGGTATAACACTGTTACTTTATAAACTATGGGCTTGTAATTAGGGATGGACACAAAACTGAAAAAAATGCACCTTTATTTCCAAATAAAATATTGGTGCCAAACATTGTGATAGGGACATAATTTAAACGGTTTTATAACCGGGACAAAAGGGCACATACATTTCATGGGTTTTAATTACAGTAGCATGCATTATTTAAAAACTATAATGGCCGGAAACTGAAAAATAATTAATTTTTTTCCCACATTTTTCCTATTTTCCCATTAAAACACATTTAGAATAAAATAATTCTTGGCATAATGTCCCACCTAAAGAAAGCCTAATTGGTGGCGGAAAAAACAAGATATAGTTAATTTAATTGTGATAAGTTATGATAAAGTTATAGACGAATGAATGGATGGAGCGCTGAAAGGTGAAAATTGCTCTGGTGGTCAGGGGGTAAAACCCCTCAGTGGTGAAGTGGTTAAGGTTGTATATAGCAATGGCCCAAATTTGAACACTAATCATAATGTAGTCATGTTGTAGAACAATGCCAGGTAAAAAAAAGATGTAACATTTCCTCTATATAGCAAGTTAAGTAGAGATTGCTTTTCAATATCCAATGCAATACTCCTTGTTAGCCTAATGTACATCTCATCAGCCAACAATTTGGTTGGTTGGTGTGCTTTGAGGGTACATGCTTGAGCAGGGCAATTTATTTATTTATGTATTGTATTTATAAAGCGCCAACATATTACGCAGCGCTGAACATTAATTTAGGTTACAGACACTATTTAGGGGTGACATACAGCAATATGACAATACAGGAATACAAGAAAACCAGATCACACACCATAGTATGAGTACCAGGTAATGCTTAGTCAGTCACTGGATGGAGCATGGAGATTAGGCAAGTTAGGTTCACTCAGATGCATAGCATGGGTTCACAGTAATGGAGGTGCAAGATCAGGTAGAACACAAAAGGAGGAGGAACCTGCCCAAAGGCTTACAATCTAGAGGGAGAGGTAAGGACACGAATGGTAGGGGACCAGAGTTCAGCTGTAGGTTTAGAGCACTTGTGAGGGGTAGTAGGCCAGAGTGAAAAGGTGAGTTTTGAGGGCTTTCTTGAAGATGTTGAAGGAGGGGGCTGCCCTAATGGGTGGAGGTAGGGAGTTCCATAGTGTTGGAGCAGCTCTTGAGAAGTCCTGGAGGCGTGCATGGGACTGGGTGATGCGGGGGGCGGTTAGGCGAAGTTCATTGGAAGAGCGGAGTGAGCGGCTAGGTGTGTACCTCTGAGTAAGATCGGAAATGTAGGTTGGACAGGTTTTGTGTACAGATTTGTAGGTCAGACACAGTATCTTGAATCTGATTCTGGACTGGATAGGAAGCCAGTGGAGGGATTCTAGGAGGGGATCTGCCGTGGTGGAGCGATGGGAGCAGTGGATAATTCTGGCTGCCGCATTCATGATGGACTGCAGTGGGGCTGTTCGGGTCATAGGGAGACCAGACAGCAGGGCATTGCAGTAGTCAAGGCGGGAAATTATGAGGGCATGGATGAGGAGTTTGGTGGTGGCAGAGGTCAGGAAAGGGCGAATCTTACAGATGTTACGAAGGTGGATGTTGCAGGACTTTGTGAGGTTTTGGATGTGGGAAGTGAAGGTGAGTGCAGAGTCCAGGGTGACACCCAGACAGCGGGCTTGAGAGGTAGGGCGAATGGTAGTGTGGTTAACAGTGACATGCACATCTGGGAGGTTCGTGGATGGCCGGGGTGGGAATATCATAAATTCCGTTTTGTCTAGATTTAGTTTCAGGGCAATATATTGGCATAATATTCCTCTGCATAAGAGCAACACAACATACCCAACCTGTGGGCTTCTAGCTCTGCACAAGCGTGAACACTCATGGCCAGACTGCAAAATTCCTGGCTGATGTAGGGGTTGATTCACAAAGGTTACTTATTTTTCACCTTAACTGTAAGGAGTGCTAATGAAGAAGATAAACAAATAAGGAGACATAATTCATGAGATAAGTAAATAAGGAGAGCTAAACCATTATTTAAGTCAGTTAAGGAGAGTAATACAATGTATTAAGTCAGTTAAGAAGATCTAAACCATGCTCTAAGTCAGTTAATGAGAGTTATACAATGAATTAAGTCAGTTAACCTGCCTGGCGTTCTATTAAGATCGCCAGGGAGGCTGCGGGAGGGGTTTTTTTTAATTAAAAAAAAACTATTGTATGCAGCCAACTGAAAGTTGGCTGCATGAAAGCCCACTAGAGGGCGCTCCGGAGGCGTTCTTCTGATCGCCTCCGGCGGCCAGAAGTAACACGGAAGGACGCAATGAGCGGCCTTCCGTGTTTCGCTTACCTCGTCGCCATGGCGACGAGCGGAGTGACGTCATGGACGTCAGCCGACGTCCTGACGTCAGCCGCCTCCGATCCAGCCCTTAGCGCTGGCCGGAACTTTTTGTTCCGGTTACGCTGGTCTCAGGCGGCTGGGGGGACCCTCTTTCGCCGCTGCATGCGGTGGATCGCCACACTGCAGCGGCGATCAGGTAGCCCACGCGGCTGGCAAAGTGCCGGCTGCGTGTGCTGCTTTTTATTTGAGCCAAATCGGCCCAGCAGGGCCTGAGCGGCAGGCTCCGGCGGTACTGGACAAGCTGAGCTCGTCCAGACCGCTCAGCAGGTTAAGGATTGCTAAACCATGAGTTGTCAGTTAAGGAGAGCTAAATCATGAGTTAAAGAGGAACTCCAGTGAAAATAATGTAATAAAAAAGTGCTTCATTTTTACAATAATTATGTATAAAGGATTTAGTCAGTGTTTGCCCATTATAAAACTTCTAAATCCCTGATTTACATTCTGACATTTATTACATGGTGACATTTTTACTGTTGGCAGGTGATGTAGCTGCTGCATGATTTTTTTGGCAGTTGGAAACACAATGCAGCAAGGTTTCCAGACAGGAAACTGCCAGGAGTACGTACTCAAGAGTTTCTTGTGGGAGGGGTTTCACCACAATATCAGTTATACAGCGCCCCCTGATGGTCTGTTTGTAAAAAGGAATAGATTTCTCATGTAAAAGGAGGTATCAGCTACTGATTGGGATAAAGTTCAATTCTTGGTCGGAGTTTCTCTTTAAGTCATTTAAGGAGAGATACATTGTGAGTTAATAAGTAAGGTGAGGTAATTTAACAGAAAAGCTTTGTGAATCAGGCCCGTAATGTACACATAATTGACTGAAAAGAAATCTTGCTTTGGATATGTGAATATTAGTACTGATAGTTTTCTTTCTCAAAAGCACCTACCTTCTGCTATAGAGTGGGAGTTTTACTCTTTCTTACTTTCTTTCACATTGGCTTTTGGCTCCAACACAACATCTGAATCATCTAAGAAAAATTGACATGGTTTTGGTTTATTATGATTTATTACAGTGAAAACTCATATTTCCTCTCTCTATAAGATGCAGATAGCTGTGTGGACTCCGTAGTAGCACAGTTATTGTGCTGCAACAGTGAGGATGAGATAATCCTCTCACTCAGGTGTGTGTGAGAGAGGAGCAGCTAGAGGGGAGCAGCTCCTGCAATCGCAGGGGGACCCAGAGCTGTGGGGGTCCCTAATTACTAACTGTCCCCTTCCTCTAATTCAGGGTAATATACTTCAGATCAGATCAGTTGCTTTTGTGGCTACACTATAGGTATGAAGATCATGATGGCCACACATTTTATGACCCTTGTGAGATGGGCCCCAAGGCAATGAATGACACCAAGGGGAGCCAAGGGAAGGGTTTTGAACATTTGTGGTTCCCATGAAAGTTTTGTGGGTTTTTTTTTTTTTGGGGGGGGGGGGGGGGGGGGAGAGGCATGACATTTAGTAACACCACTGCTTTCACCTTTATGTATATATACTCTTATACTTACGTATTTCTGTACCGGGTTGTGTATGAGAAATATATATATATTATTTACTCTGGAACCACAATAAAATGTTTGTACATGACTGTAATTATGAAGAAGCTGTCTATCATTCAACTTTAATGGCAAAAACACATATTGATAGTATTTTATCACAATCACAGTGTCCATACAGTTAGAAGTTTCAGGTCATCTTCCATAAACATGCTTCTGACAAATGAAAAAAAAAATGTCGCTGTAAGTTGCCCCCCCCCCCCCCATCACGGAAATACAGAGTAGAGTATGAACATGCCTGAAAATAACAACAAAGAACAAGTATGATTTGCATATTTTGATGGCTTGCATATTAACATTCTTTTAAAGAAATCCTGAACTGAAAATTAAAAGTCAAAATAAACATACACAAGTCATACTTACCTCCTGTGTAGTCTACTCCTCAATCTCTTTTTCCTCTCCTGCATCCTGTTTGTCCACTGTGATCAATGGAATTCTCCGTCCTCCATTTTCAAAATGGCCATTAAGCCATAACAGCTTTCTGGTCAGCACACTGTAACATCGCCCTCTTGAGCTATAGGGAAACATGGATACATTGGTTCTCCTCTCAGCTGTAACTGACAGCAACTGATATATAACTGACAGCAACTGATATATTTCAGTTCTGACAAAATGTTGTCAGAAATGGAAAGGATCACTGTAAGAAGAAAATGGTGAGCCTCTGAGAGGAACTGATGGCAAGGTAACTATGTAATGTTCATATGAAGTTACCTCATGTGTTTATTTTAAATTATTTTACTCAGTACAGGTTCCCTTTCAGGAAGAAAACAGAAGTGCATTGCAACCAACTTCTATCAGAAAACAACAACTGCAACCGTCCCTCCAATAAATGAACATAGATTAAAGGATACCCGAACTGACATGTGACATGATGAGATAGGAATGTGTATGTACAGTGCCTAGCACACAAATAACTATGCTGTGTTCCTTTTTTTCTTTATCTGCCTGAAAGAGTTAAATATTAGGTATGTAAGTGGCTGACTCAGTCCTGACTCAGACAGGAAGTGACTACAGTGTGATCCTTACTGATAAGACATTCCAACTATAAAACACTTTCTTAGCAGAAAATGGCTTCTGAGAGCAAGAAAGAGGTAAAAAGGGGAATTTCTTATCAGTGAGGGTCACACTGTAGTCACTTCCTGTCAGTCAGGACTGAGTCAGCCACTTGCATACCTGATAATTAACTCTTTCAGGCAGATAATGAAAAAAAGGAACACAGCTTAGTTATTTGTGTGCTAGGCACTGTACATACACATGTCTATCTCATCATGTCACATGTCAGTTTGGGTATCCTTTAAGTAAAATTCAACCTGGTTCTTGAATGCACATATTGCTGTATACATCTGTTAATGTTAGCATTACCACACAGTTATTTTGACGTTTTTCCCAAAATATCATTGCTATTGTTGCACATGCAGCATGTATGTATGTATAAAATGTAACGCAAAAAAATTTGGTTGGGTCCGCAGAACAGATTTTCACAACAGGCTAAACGTGTATTGGCCATCTGGTTTAGAAAATAGAGTTGGAATGTCCATTGTGTGATCAATCATGTTTTCCTGACCGATGACAGAAATTAAGAATGAATTCTGGGCTTTGTGCCCACCCCTGGAGTGAGACCCCAGCTCAATGGATAGACAAGGAACCACCACAACATAAAACATGAATAATAGTGTCCACCGCAATCAAAACAATGGCATTGTAAAGGCACCTGTGGTGATATATTGGGGTGCTGATAATGTTAAGGATAATAACAGAACATATTTCTGTCTTTTTTCTGTCTACTGGGTAAAACCTCAGATGTGTATTGTGCTTGGTAGTAATTGGTCACCTGGCCAGAGTAATCTGAAGGATAATGTAAGTCTGCATGTAAATGTACATTACCTCTGCCCTTATTGTCCAGCCGGGGAAACTGTGTGTACTGCTAATTAGCGGCCAATTGAGGAAGAATAGGCTGGTCGGCATGGCTTTTGAACTGGAATCAGCCATTGTCCCATCATACAAAGCAAGCCTACCAGAGTGTTGGGGATGGGAAGCTGACACCTGAAGGTTGGAAATTTACATGGAAGGGGTTGGAAATTTCTACAGACTTTAAAAACGGAAGTGGAATTGCTTTGAAATCTGTAAGTGTAAACAGGATTACAGGCAAACTGCTACCTGTAACCAAAATTCAATCTTTTCATGGATGTGCTAAAATACACTTTAACCAAGGAAATAATGTGGAGGAAGCTTTTTGATGTCTGCAGAGTTCAATGGGTGAGATTGTATCCTGCCAAACTTCAAGAAGCTAAAACAGGAACCCCCTTTGAAGTTTGCATATCACAAGAAAGATTATGACAAGCGGTTGGTGATGTCACAAACGGGGAAACTGCATTAGTTCCTGGGGGCTGGACATTAAATGCCCCAGGGGACACTTCGGACTATTTAAGCTGGCCCAGGACAGCCACCGGGGTCTTCTCTCGGAGGTAGCGAATAGCTAGGGAGGATCGCGACTCCTGGTCGAAACGGCGTCCTCCCGTCAAACAACGTTCTAACCTAAGCTGGTAACGTTCTTTTTTCCCCCGTTTATTTTTATGCAAATATCCGTGTGTGTTATCTTTGTAACTCTTAATTTTGTAACTTTTTTTACTTTGTCTTTTTGTAATCTTTTTGTATATATTAAGTTCTGCATTGTTCTACGTTTTTCTAGAATATTAAATTATTACTTAATAAATTTGACTTCTGCCGTACTACACTAACACTCATAGCCTAGAAGAGACTGAAGTGTAACCTTGTATAAGTTCATGCCTAATTGTACGCTTGAGCAACACTACCGTATGAAATTGTAATTGCATTGTGTGTGGGGGCGTTTGTCATACGTTGGCCTAAGCGCGCAGCTGACCCAACGTACGAACAACGCCAGTGCGAGTAGCGACAGCAGAGTGGCTAACAGTATCGTTCGGAACGACTGTTAGTGGGTCTTTGCTTCACGACAGTGTAAGATTGCAACTGTGTGTGTGTGGGTGCGTGGCGTTCCCGTATTTGGCCTAACCACAACGCTGACCCAAATACGAAAACGCGGAGTGCGCGCTGAGGACTCGACAGCAGAGTGGAAGTGTCTAGCGAACCGCTAGTGGTGGCAGTGAAAGGTGTTCTGAGGGGTCCCAGCCTTGTTTTAGCTTGACTAAGGCTGCTTCCCCTCTCAGTCTGGTCAGACCCGCAGTCGGGAACCGTATACGCAGGCGTGCCGCGGGCCGGTTCCTGACATAATTGGCTGGCAGTGGTGGCATCGTTTAGTACATTAGTACGCAGTTTAGCTCGCTATTCTGAGTACTAAAGGCTGGAAGCTTGCTAGAAGCAACTAGCCTACAGAAGTCTACTCAGTGCAGAATCTATATACGTTTTTTTTTTGTTCAAAGATACACACTTGGTATTTGCTTTCCCTTCCCCCCTTTTTTCTTTTTCTTTTTTGCAACACGATGGCTCAGAAAGCATCCAGCTATGCAAGGCAAAACAAAGAGATACTACTCAACCTGTGTGAGCACAAAGGCATCGAGACGGTGAGCGGCCAGACTAAGGAGCAGTTAGTTAGTGCGCTCAAGGAGTTTGATGAGGCAGAGCGAGCCCGTGCTTCAACGTCAGCGGATGCAGCTCACGACACGCCAGAGGAGAAATCGCTCCCGCCACAGAATGCGAGTGGAGACGATGTCCTGGACGATCCACCAAGCAGGGAGATGCCATCTCTGGAAGCTGATCTACAGCTACTGAACTCGGCTGATCCTGAACTGCGCCTAAAGCTGATCCTACTGCACCGACAGGCAGAGGAGGGAAGAGCTGAACGGCGACGCCAGGCCAAGAGGGACAGACTCCAGGCCGAGAGGGAACAAGCTGCACAGCGACACCAGGCCGAGAGGGAAAGTGCTGAACGGCAACACCAGCTGGAGCTGGCTAAACTTCAGCAGCAGAACCGGTCTGCTGGACCCGCAGAACGCGAAGGTGAGCGAGTCCACAGAATCCCCCTGGATAAGTTCCCCGCTATGGACAAGGACTCTGACATAGACACTTTCCTACAGGGGTTTGAAAGGACTTGTCGGCAGTATGGGGTGCCCCGTGAGCAGTGGGCAAGATATCTCACACCAGGGCTGAGAGGCAAGGCCCTGGAGGCGTTTGTGAGTCTCCCCCAGCAGGAAGAAACAGACTTTGAGGCAATTAAGAAAGCCATCATTGCACGATACCACCTCACGCCAGAGGTGTATCGAAAACGTTTCAGGACAGTGCAGCGAGGTCCTAATGACAGCTACCTGGATCATGCTTGCAACCTGCGCACTGCCTTCCAGCAGTGGCTAAAAGGACTGTCAGTTAAAACCTTGGATGCCCTGCAGGAGCTGATGATAAAAGACCAGTTCCTACACACCTGTCCTGTTGAGGTCCGGCTGTTTGTGCTGGATCGAGAACCAAAGACAGTGGATGAGGCTGCGGAAATGGCCGATGCCTACACTGCCCATAGAGCACCTGAGTCCCGGAGGACTACTACGCCCAGCTGGAGAGGAGAACAGATGGCTAAACCTGTTTCACCCAGCACCCAGAGGAGGCAAGCACCGCTGTCTCCTGGATTCAAGCGACCTGACACTCGGAAATGCTTTGTATGTGACAGGGTGGGTCGTATCAGCACGACTTGCCCAGAGAGGAAGAGGGAGGCCCCAAAATCCAGTGAGGCCTCAAACCCCCGTGAAGTCCCAACTGCTCTGTGTGCTACCAGGAATGCCACTGGCTATGCAGAGAATCTGCAGCGTGTCACGGTTGGGGGTACAGTTGCCACTGGGCTGAGAGACACTGGAGCAGAAGTGACTCTCATACATCCCCAGCTTGTGAACCCAGAGCAGTACCTACCTGGGAAAATGATTGCGGTCAGAGGAGTTGAGGGTGTCACCCCAGCAATACCCACCGCCTTGGTCCACCTGGATTGGGGGGCCGGCAGCGGATTGAAAGAAGTTGGGGTAACTGACAAAATCCCCACCAACGTTTTGCTGGGTACTGACCTGGGATGGTTAGTGGCCCGGTATGAGCCTGCTCCAAACCCTGTGGAGCCCGCCTCCCCAGCAGAAGTTCGGGACTCTTGCAAGGTACTGTTTGATAATGCTGTGCAAGTGGGGAATGCTGGCGAGGCCCCAGGGGCTATAGACTGTGTACTAGGAGCCAGCCCTAGTGATTCTCCAGTGCCTAGGCCTGGAGGGGGACATGTTGATACGGAGAATGCAGAAACTGATGATGTCATTTATGATGCACGGACTATCGAGGCGATCGATGCAGGAACTGTTGATGATAATTGTGAAGTGCTGAGTAGAAATGAGTGTAATGATGCAGATAATGTTGATGTTTTATGTGATGTCCCAAATGACAATATATGTAGGGCTGATAATGCTGATGTCATATGTGTTGTGCTACAAAATGCGGGGTGTCATGTGGACACTCCATCAGCTGCAGGAGTAACCAGCGGCGCTCGCTGGGCTGCAGCAGGTGGACTGTCCACTGAAGGGGCAGATGGCACAAGGCCAGATCCTTCCCCTTCAGATGGTTTCAAGACCAAAGGTGATGTGGTTTATGATATGGGTCAGGTGGGCGCTCCCTCGGCTGCCGTGGTAACCCGCAGCGCTAGCGAGTCTACAGCAGAGGGACTGTCCACTAAAGTGACAAATGTTGCTGGGTCAGCAACATCCACTTCGGAACCTGGCTCTGAGGGCCCAGGAGCCTCTCCGTCTACAGCCTTCCTAGAATGTGTGACAGGCAGCCCTGAGCTCTCTGGGGCTGTTCGATTTGACAGCAGCCTGGAAGAGCTCAGGGGGCTAGCCAGCAGGTCACCAGCTGGGAGGGGCGGGCTGAGAGTGTTCTGGGAAGTTATTCCCTCGGAGCTGTCCGAAGTGGAGGAGGCAGCCCGGCAGAGAATCATTCCCCAAAGGGACCGAGAGATAGCTCCTGCCACTATAGAGAAAGTGCGTGTAGCGACGGTTGGAACCCTCCCCCAGCTGCAGCACTGTCTCTATGGTAGCGAATTCACGGTCGTCACTGACCCACATTCCCCTGGTTGGTTACGTCAGGTTGCCAAGGGCAACGACACATTGCAGCAACCTGACCTAGCTTTCCAGTCGTGTAGCTTGGAGCTAACTGACAGGTGGGGAACCCTCCTGAGGATGCTAAAGGGTTACCCCACCCGGCCAGGCCGTCAATGTAGGCTTTGGCAGGATGATTCGTTAGAATCACCTGCCAGCGCTATCCAGAAGGGGAGCAATCATGGGAATGCTGATGGGTTGTCCCGTCAAGCAGAACCAACAATGTAGGCGCAGGCAGGATAATCTGGGAAGATCATCTGCCTTGCCCCATTCTAAAGAGGGGAGGTGTGGTGATATATTGGGGTGCTGATAATGTTAAGGATAATAACAGAACATATTTCTGTCTTTTTTCTGTCTACTGGGTAAAACCTCAGATGTGTATTGTGCTTGGTAGTAATTGGTTACCTGGCCAGAGTAATCTGAAGGATAATGTAAGTCTGCATGTAAATGTACATTACCTCTGCCCTCATTGTCCAGCCGGGGAAACTGTGTGTACTGCTAATTAGCGGCCAATTGAGGAAGAATAGGCTGGTCGGCATGGCTTTTGAACTGGAATCAGCCATTGTCCCATCATACAAAGCAAGCCTACCAGAGTGTTGGGGATGGGAAGCTGACACCTGAAGGTTGGAAATTTACATGGAAGGGGTTGGAAATTTCTACAGACTTTAAAAACGGAAGTGGAATTGCTTTGAAATCTGTAAGTGTAAACAGGATTACAGGCAAACTGCTACCTGTAACCAAAATTCAATCTTTTCATGGATGTGCTAAAATACACTTTAACCAAGGAAATAATGTGGAGGAAGCTTTTTGATGTCTGCAGAGTTCAATGGGTGAGATTGTATCCTGTTGTATAAGAGGAAACAGGATGGCGTGGCACTTCTCCTTTTTTTTGAGGGATGCGTTGCTCCCAGTCTTGGTGCGAGTACGGTGTGCCCAAGGTGATCAATATGTTGACTGACAGGCTATACTTTCATGTGCTTATAGGCAATTGCTTATACAAGACGTGTGCTCCGCTCCACATTTGGGAAGGAAGAGGCTTGAACATTATGCATATAGAAACAGATAGCGTGCATCTTCCGTCTTAAGCATGTAGATTTATTGCCAGTGTTATATATCAACATAGTATTCTGTGCATGGCATATTCATAACTGCATACAAAATCTGCATAATATTGCACACATATAGTACCTTGCGGCTCCTTGTGTGGGCCTGTCAGTGTAGGAGGTGGGAGTGAGGGACTGATGTGGGCCTAGCGACGGCCGTTTCGCGTCCTCCTGGACGCTTGGTCACGCCGTGTTCCACTGCAGGCCGGCGCCGCCTCGCCACTGCATACATGCGGGAAGACCCGCCTCCACCGTGGCGTCACAGCGCCGGCTGTGATTGGGGCTCAAGTTTCCACCAATGGGGGAGCCGGAGGCGCTACACTATGCGGACGGTGCCCGGCGAGGACCAATACAAGCGGACAAACTGTCGCATAAACACACGTCATTATTGACGCGTCTCATGCGGCTCCCCTCCAGCGCATGCGTAAATCGCACGTGCTGCCGGAGGGCTCGTGCACTGAATGAAAAATCACCAGTAGAGAGCGCCAACGCTGTATGTCCATTCCCCAGCCGGCACATCGCAATATGCTGGCACATATATTTCTGTTACCATTAGGTAGATACCTCCAGCTCATCCACCGGTGGAAAAGATAATTAAAATTAGTGATAGTGCATGACGTGTCACACCATTAAAATTAAGTACTGGGACTGAGGGGCAGAACTTTCACAATTACATTCATTATTACCCTGGACCGTTACACTTACTCGTGTACCCCATAACTTCAAGCAGACCTAAAAGGGGAATGGAGAAGGGACAGGGGGGAGGTATATCGGCCATCACCGGCCGTCTCAGACATACACATATATTGCACTCAAATGCGAACCAATGGATATATGCATATTGACTGAACATTTATATAGAACACTCATCAGCAGCATATTCACGCCTAACTCTAACAGTTGGTACTAGCCTCGGAACAAACTCTGCAACACCCCATTTCTTCATAGACGGGTACCCCAATTAGTGTCGCTCAACACCAAATTTATGGGTCTAACGTGCTTGCAAGCTCCACCTTATCATTAAGGCCTAATGGGCCCAGGGCATCAGTTTGTAAAATCAACCAGGTCTCCCTTTTCAACAATAACCTGTCCCTGTTGCCACCCCGTCTTGCCTTATCCACTCTCTCTAGGCCCGCAAATCTTAAACCCCTGATATCCCCTTGGTGGTATTCTCTCATATGGGCAATGAAACGGGCACAACCCTTACCACTTTTAACCGATCCCAGATGTTCCCCTACCCGTTCTTTTAATGGACGCGTAGTTTGCCCTATGTAGAATCGTTTACAGGGGCAGAAAAGGACGTAGACCACATACTTGGTTTGACAGGTGATTAGGTCCTTAACCATCAAGCACTCCTTTCCTACTTGTACATATTTTTGAGAAATCATGCGAGGGCAGAACTTACAATGTCCACATCGATGATTGCCTTTTGGCATATCTTTACTCAACCAAGTATCTTTTCTAGGGGAAGTAAACTCACTGTGGGTAAGCATGTCCCCTAGTGTTGGTGCTCTCCTAAAAGCCACCCTCGGGGGACCTCCCACAATCTGCTTTAGGGATTCATCTCTCTCTATCAGCGACCAATTAGTAAAGATGGCCTTTCTGACCATGTCAGCCATTGGTGTGTAGTCAAAGGTGAAGGTCATACGATCCTGCGTGGACCTCGACTTACTCTTTGGTGCCAGTAGCCCTAGTCTGGGTTGGTTTTTAGCCCTTCCATATGCCTCCTCTAACAAACTGGCATCATATCCCCTATCGGACAGGCGTTTGGTGAGATCTGCTGCCTGTATTTCAAATTGCATTTCATCAGTATTATTTCTCCTCAACCTCAGGTATTGGCCATATGGAATGGCTTTTATGACATGCTGCGGGTGAAAGCTCTTAGCGTGAAGAAAAGAATTGGTTGCCGTAGGCTTTCTATACCCCTCGCAACACAAAACGTCATTCTTGGCCATGATTCTTAGGTCAAGGAAGGTCACCTCTATATCGCTTTTCTCAGCGGTGAACTCCATGTTAATTGTGTTGCTGTTGATATACTGTAGAAAGCCATCGAACTGCTCATCCGTTCCCGACCACACCACCAGGACGTCGTCCACGTACCTCGACCATTGTCTGATGTGCCCGCGGAATGGATTGCTGTCCGAGAGCACAGCAGACTCTTCCCACGCCCCCAGAAAGAGGTTCGCAAAGGAGCATGCCACAGGGGTCCCCATGGCCGTACCCGCTGTCTGATGGTACCAATGTCCATCGAACAGGAAGGCATTGTGCTTTAACACAAAGCTCAGGCACTCGCAGACGAAATCTATGTATTCATCGTCTCTGTCCGTGCGAGTCAGAAAATGTCTGACAGCCTCAATCCCCAAATCCTGGGGGATACGGCTGTACAGACTGACCACGTCGATAGTGGCCAGTCTGTCGCCGGCGACCCATGTGGCACGCTCCACCATCTGCAGAACCTCCAACGTATCCCTCAAATAAGAGGGCACCCCCTTAAGGAGGGGGCGCAGGAGATGGTCGAGATACCTGGACAGCCTCTCAGTGAGAGACCCACAGCCGGAGACAATGGGACGTCCCGGCGGTGCGGTCACGGATTTATGCATTTTCGGTATGTGGTACCACACCGGACGGCGCGGATAGAGAGGAAGCAGGTCACAGGCCAGTTTTTGTGAAAGATATCCTCGCTCCACGCCTCTGCGTAGCAGAGTGCGTAATTTACTTTGGTACTTAGGAGTTGGATCTCCTTGGAGCGGACAATAGGTGGCTGTATCACTCAGTTGCCTCTCGGCTTCATTTTTGTACTGAGTTGCTGACATGATCACCAGGTTTCCACCCTTGTCCGCTCCCCTTATCACCAAGTCCTTGTTTTGTTTCAGCCACTTGAGAGCCTCTCTCTCCGCGCCGCCCAGATTCGGCACCACAGTTTGGTAAATCTCTGCCTTAATATCTTTCATCACTCTATCAAAGAAATGGTCTATACTCGATCCCGGCGTAACGGGGAAAGGCTGTATAGACTTGCAGGCCCTGAAATCACCACCGCCACCCAGGCTGAGAGCCTCTGGCCTCCCCAAGTCCGTCCACATCTGATGACCCCCATCTGCCCACAATTCCTCCACCATCTGGCTGAACTCCTCATCCGTGGGGTCCCACTGTACCAGCGGGCTGAACCCCAAGGTATCAGTGTTGTTCCCCTGTGTCATTTGAGGAGGCTGAGCTGAAAGCAAAAGTTGAGAGAACCCCTCCACTGGTCCACTGGCAGTTTCGGGTATACACCCTTGCTGTCCAGTATTCGGACCTATTGTCACCGGGGTTTTACTTGGATCAATGTTCGGCCGTATGGGTTCTTTATTGAACCTCTGGCATATCACGATCTTTCTTGTGGATTTGTAAAGATCTATTATAAAGGCCACTATATCGAAGTTCCTTGTTGGACAAAAGTTCAGACCTCTAGACAGGAGGGAAAGGCAAGCTGGAGGGATCTCTATCCCGGAGATGTTCATAACTTGCAAGCCATCAGCGGCTACATTCCCTTCCGCTTCTTGCTGTTTGGTTTCGTGCTCCCTCTCCCTTCCCAATGCACGTTCTTGGATTTTGTTTCTACGTTTCCATCCTCGTCCTCGTCTGGTTCTACGTCTAAAGGGCCAGATTCTCCTTTATCTGCTGTTTCTGCACCTTGGCTCTTTTCCTCCTTGTTGTTTACATCTTTAGGCCCCTTGGAAGGTTTTTTCTGTGGTCTCTTGTTAGGATATTTCTTTGTTTTTTTATTTTTATTGGATTGCTCGTTTTCACTGTCAGAGCCAGAGTCAGTGGTCCAATAGCCCTTGCCCTTCGGGTTTTTCACCAAGGATTGCGGGCCCCAGTTGAAGATCCTCCCTCTATCGAAGTCTTCCTTGTCACGGAAGAACTTCTTTAACTTTCTTGCCTTAATCTCATCTTGTATTTTGCTCACTTTGTCTTCTATTTTAGTGCTCGTTAGCTCGTACTTATCTTGCGTAACAGAATCCTTATAGCGTTGCTTCGTTTCACTGAGATCGTCCGACACTTTATTGTATTCTGCTATGGTCCGTGTCAGCACAATGTTCTGTAGGCGCTTTGCAAGATCAAGATGCGCTTCTGTCCATTCTTCGACAAATTCCTTGTCATCTCGATATTCCGATGGTTCCCAATATCGTCTGAAACCCCTCGCCACGATTCCATCCCTCCTATATCGCTTTAAAGTGGTGACGGTCCAAAACAACTTTGTTTCCTGCTCACTCAGTCTTCCCAGTTTGAGCTCCAAAACCCTTGCTCCCACCTCCTTATTGGCCACCGTGGATATGGACAAATTGGAGAAAAAGTTGGTTAAGTCTTCCCGTCCTACCGCCACCTCCTCGCCCACAAATGACAAAGAATCGATATCTATCTCGTCAAGGTCATCTTCGCTGGACACCCTCTCAACCTCGTTCTCATTACCATGCGTCATGGAGGTGCTCAACGCCGAATGTGTCGAAGGAAGACAAGCCATAGCGTTGTATAAGAGGAAACAGGATGGCGTGGCACTTCTCCTTTTTTTTGAGGGATGCGTTGCTCCCAGTCTTGGTGCGAGTACGGTGTGCCCAAGGTGATCAATATGTTGACTGACAGGCTATACTTTCATGTGCTTATAGGCAATTGCTTATACAAGACGTGTGCTCCGCTCCACATTTGGGAAGGAAGAGGCTTGAACATTATGCATATAGAAACAGATAGCGTGCATCTTCCGTCTTAAGCATGTAGATTTATTGCCAGTGTTATATATCAACATAGTATCAACTGAGGTTGAGGAGAAATAATACTGATGAAATGCAATTTGAAATACAGGCAGCAGATCTCACCAAACGCCTGTCCGATAGGGGATATGATGCCAGTTTGTTAGAGGAGGCATATGGAAGGGCTAAAAACCAACCCAGACTAGGGCTACTGGCACCAAAGAGTAAGTCGAGGTCCACGCAGGATCGTATGACCTTCACCTTTGACTACACACCAATGGCTGACATGGTCAGAAAGGCCATCTTTACTAATTGGTCGCTGATAGAGAGAGATGAATCCCTAAAGCAGATTGTGGGAGGTCCCCCGAGGGTGGCTTTTAGGAGAGCACCAACACTAGGGGACATGCTTACCCACAGTGAGTTTACTTCCCCTAGAAAAGATACTTGGTTGAGTAAAGATATGCCAAAAGGCAATCATCGATGTGGACATTGTAAGTTCTGCCCTCGCATGATTTCTCAAAAATATGTACAAGTAGGAAAGGAGTGCTTGATGGTTAAGGACCTAATCACCTGTCAAACCAAGTATGTGGTCTACGTCCTTTTCTGCCCCTGTAAACGATTCTACATAGGGCAAACTACGCGTCCATTAAAAGAACGGGTAGGGGAACATCTGGGATCGGTTAAAAGTGGTAAGGGTTGTGCCCGTTTCATTGCCCATATGAGAGAATACCACCAAGGGGATATCAGGGGTTTAAGATTTGCGGGCCTAGAGAGAGTGGATAAGGCAAGACGGGGTGGCAACAGGGACAGGTTATTGTTGAAAAGGGAGACCTGGTTGATTTTACAAACTGAAGCCCTGGGCCCATTAGGCCTTAATGATAAGGTGGAGCTTGCAAGCACGTTAGACCCATAAATTTGGTGTTGAGCGACACTAATTGGGGTACCCGTCTATGAAGAAATGGGGTGTTGCAGAGTTTGTTCCGAGGCTAGTACCAACTGTTAGAGTTAGGCGTGAATATGCTGCTGATGAGTGTTCTATATAAATGTTCAGTCAATATGCATATATCCATTGGTTCGCATTTGAGTGCAATATATGTGTATGTCTGAGACGGCCGGTGATGGCCGATATACCTCCCCCCTGTCCCTTCTCCATTCCCCTTTTAGGTCTGCTTGAAGTTATGGGTTACACGAGTAAGTGTAACGGTCCAGGGTAATAATGAATGTAATTGTGAAAGTTCTGCCCCTCAGTCCCAGTACTTAATTTTAATGGTGTGACACGTCATGCACTATCACTAATTTTAATTATCTTTTCCACCGGTGGATGAGCTGGAGGTATCTACCTAATGGTAACAGAAATATATGTGCCAGCATATTGCGATGTGCCGGCTGGGGAATGGACATACAGCGTTGGCGCTCTCTACTGGTGATTTTTCATTCAGTGCACGAGCCCTCCGGCAGCACGTGCGATTTACGCATGCGCTGGAGGGGAGCCGCATGAGACGCGTCAATAATGACGTGTGTTTATGCGACAGTTTGTCCGCTTGTATTGGTCCTCGCCGGGCACCGTCCACATAGTGTAGCGCCTCCGGCTCCCCCATTGGTGGAAACTTGAGCCCCAATCACAGCCGGCGCTGTGACGCCACGGTGGAGGCGGGTCTTCCCGCATGTATGCAGTGGCGAGGCGGCGCCGGCCTGCAGTGGAACACGGCGTGACCAAGCGTCCAGGAGGACGCGAAACGGCCGTCGCTAGGCCCACATCAGTCCCTCACTCCCACCTCCTACACTGACAGGCCCACACAAGGAGCCGCAAGGTACTATATGTGTGCAATATTATGCAGATTTTGTATGCAGTTATGAATATGCCATGCACAGAATACTATGTTGATATATAACACTGGCAATAAATCTACATGCTTAAGACGGAAGATGCACGCTATCTGTTTCTATATGCATGAGATTGTATCCTGCCAAACTTCAAGAAGCTAAAACAGGAACTACCTTTGAAGTTTGCATATCACAAGAAAGATTATGACAAGCGGTCGGTGATGTCACAAACGGGGAAACTGCATTAGTTCCTGGGGGCTGGACATTAAATGCCCCAGGGGACACTTCGGACTATTTAAGCTGGCCCAGGACAGCCACCGGGGTCTTCTCTCGGAGGTAGCGAATAGCTAGGGAGGATCGCGACTCCTGGTCGAAACGGCGTCCTCCCGTCAAACAACGTTCTAACCTAAGCTGGTAACGTTCTTTTTTCCCCCGTTTATTTTTATGCAAATATCCGTGTGTGTTATCTTTGTAACTCTTAATTTTGTAACTTTTTTTACTTTGTCTTTTTGTAATCTTTTTGTATATATTAAGTTCTGCATTGTTCTACGTTTTTCTAGAATATTAAATTATTACTTAATAAGTTTGACTTCTGCCGTACTACACTAACACTCATAGCCTAGAAGAGACTGAAGTGTAACCGTGTATAAGTTCATGCCTAATTGTACGCTTGAGCAACACTACCGTATGAAATTGTAATTGCATTGTGTGTGGGGGCGTTTGTCATACGTTGGCCTAAGCGCGCAGCTGACCCAACGTACGAACAACGCCAGTGCGAGTAGCGACAGCAGAGTGGCTAACAGTATCGTTCGGAACGACTGTTAGTGGGTCTTTGCTTCACGACAGTGTAAGATTGCAACTGTGTGTGTGTGGGTGCGTGGCGTTCCCGTATTTGGCCTAAGCGCAACGCTGACCCAAATACGAAAATGCGGAGTGCGCGCTGAGGACTCGACAGCAGAGTGGAAGTGTCTAGCGAACCGCTAGTGGTGGCAGTGAGAGGTGTTCTGAGGGGTCCCAGCCTTGTTTTAGCTTGACTAAGGCTGCTTCCCCTCTCAGTCTGGTCAAACCCGCAGTCGGGAACCGTATACGCAGGCGTGCCGCGGGCCGGTTCCTGACAGCACCCTGCTCCAATCACTATTTTACCAGCTAGGGCAATTGAAGGAGCCACTAGCAGCCAGGCTATATTTGGTATTGAGAACTTGAGAGACAGATGTGAATGTGGACACTGTATGGCAAAACCTACAGTTAGAGTTGATTTGATAGTAGCAAAAAAGTTTCTGTACCGTGTTAGCCAAACAAATTATATAGGTAGAAAAAACAACATTTTGTAAAAAATAATTCCTTTTAATGGCTAATTGATAGAGTTAAATGATGCAAGCTTTCTGGGATCTAGTTCCCTTCTTCAGGCATCATTCCAGATGTTAGCTGAAATAAAACACTGATGCAGGTAAATAGTAAACACGAAGATGACAGTTGTGCTGGTTACTGTTTATCCGTTAGGTGTCAGGTGATCAGCAGGCTGGAGCCAGTGAGTTAGGCTCCGTTTACACTTATGGCCCTTTTACACTTAATCAGTTGGTGTGCGTTAGTGTACGTTAGTATGCGTTAGTGCGCGTTGGTACATGTTTTTTCCATAGCAGTGCATTGTGAAAAAGATTTCAGTTAAAACGCATTAAGTGTGAAAGGTGCCATAGGAAAACATGGGCATTACTTTGAAAAACAGTTTTCTTTCAGTTATAACTGAGAGCAACTGATTTTCAAAGTAAGTCCCATGTTTTCCTATGGCACCTTTTACACTTAACGCGTTTTAACTGAAATATTTTTCACAATGGACTGCTATGGAGAAAAAAAAAACGCGTACCAACTGATTAAGGGCCCTTTTACACTTAATCAGTTGTTCTCAGTTAAAACGGAAAGAAAACTGATTTTCAAAGTAATGCCCATGTTTTTCTATGGCACCTTTCACACTTGACGCGTTTTAACTGAAATCTTTGTCACAATGCACTGCTATGGAAAAACGTGTACCAACGCACACTAACGCGTACTAACGCACACCAACTGATTAAGTGTAAAAGGGGCCCTAAGTGTAAATGGGGCTTTAGTGCCAGCATACATGAAATCCAGCAGGTTTCTGAAGATCATGAAGCCAAATCAATCACTTTACATTCATGACACCTTATGTAACATGATTGATTTGGCTTCACGATCTTCAGAAACCTGCTGGTTTTCATGTATGCTGGCACTAACTCACTGGCTCCAGCCTGCTGATCATCTGACACCTAACAGATAAACAGTAACCAGCACAACTGTCATCTTTGTGTTTACTATTTACCTGCATCAGTGTTTTACTTCAGCTAACATCTGGAAATATGCCTGATGAAGGGGACTAGATCCCAGAAAACTTGCATCATTTAACTCTATCAGTTAACCTTTAAAAGCTATTATTTTTTACAAAACGTCGTTTTTTCTACCTATATAAGTTGATTTGATAAAAATCAAGTTGAACAAACGTGCTGTATAGATACAGTTCATACACAACATGTGCGTAAATTATGAGGTGGAAGAATCTACATTCCGTTTTCATCCAAATGTGACAATGGTCCCCAATGGATGGGTTTAGAACAGGTAAATTGTGTAAATATTGAAACACTGTTTTTTTCCCCCTATGGATGATGATACCTCACGAGTCATCAACTTATTGCTTTCTTTCTTTCTTTCTTTTTTTTTGTTTGAACACTTTGAAATAAATAGACTCTTGCAACTGGCAGAGTCCCAGTGGATTGGCGTACAGCCCACGTTTTCCCATTATTTAAGAAGGGCAAAAAATCAGATCCAGGAAATTATAGACCTGTAAGCTTAACATCAGTTGTATGCAAACTATTTGAGGGGTTACTAAGAGATACTATACATGACTTCATAGTAGAAAATAATCTTATTTCTCAGCATCAACATGGGTTTACTAAAGACAGTTCCTGTTTGACTAACATGCTCAGCTTTTATGAGGTAGTGAATGCTAATATGGATATTGGGAATGCTGTAGATGTGATATACTTGAACTTTGCAAAGGCCTTCGACACTGTTCCCAACAAAAGTCTGGTGCAAAAGTTGAGGATGCAGGGACTGGGGAAGAGTCTGTGTGCATGGATAGGGAACTGGCTAATGGACAGAAAACAAAGAGTTGTGGTCAATGGACCGTACTCAAAATGGGAGACTGTTAGCAGTGGGGTCCCACAGGGGGTCTGTTCTGGGTCCAGTGCTCTTCAATTTATTTATTAATGACCTAGTAGATGCAGTAGTGAGCAATGTTGCTATTTTTGCAGATGATACAAAATTGTGCAGAATCATCAACTCTCGGGAAGATAGTGTCATATTGCAACAGGATCTGGATAGGATGGCTATATGGGCATATACATGGCAGATGAAATTCAATGTTGACAAATGTAAAGTCATGCATTTTGGACATACTAATGGTCTAGCACCATACAAAATAAATGGGATACAGTTGGGGACATCAAACTTGGAGAAGGACTTAGGAGTACTCATTGACAACAAGTTAAATAATCGTACTCAATGCCAAGCAGCTGCAGCTAAAGTTAACAAAATTTTGGGATGCATTAAAAGCAAAATAAAAACTCGAGATGCTAGCATAATATTGCCCCTGTTTAACTCTCTAGTGAGGCCACATCTGGAATATGGAATTCAGTTCTGGGCACCACATTACAAAAAAGATATTGCAGTTTTAGAGCAGGTGCAGAGACGAGCAACAAAATTGATACGTGGGATGGAAGGTCTCACTTATCAAGAAAGGTTAGATAAACTGGGTTTATTTAGTCTAGAGAAAAGACGCCTTAGAGGGGATCTAATTAACATGTATAAATACATCAGAGGGCAATATAATAGCTTGGCAGATGAGCTTTTTGTCCCTAGGCCTTCTCAAAGGACTAGAGGACATGATCTGCGCATGGAGGAAAAACGTTTTAGCCATTTATTTAGGAAAGGGTTACAGTAAGAGTGATTAAGATGTGGAATGCATTGCCACAGGAAGTCGTTATGGCAAACTCTATACGTGCATTTAAAGGGGGCTTATATGCTTTCCTTGCGTTGAAAGACATCCATGGCTACAATTACTAGGTAATGCCTAATGATGTTGATCCAGGGATTTTATCTGATTGCCATCTGGAGTTGGGAAGGAATTTTTCCCTTTAGGGGATAATTGGACCATGCCTTGTAAGGGTTTTTTCGCCTTCCTCTGGATCAACAGGGATATGTGAGGGAGCAGGCTGGTGTTGTACTTTATACTGGTTGAACTCGATGGACGTATGTCTTTTTTCAACCAAAATAACTATGTAACTATGTAACTATGTAAATTTGTGAACATTGCCTTCATTGACTACAGTACAAACCTATTTTTCTTGTAAGGTACTCAAACATTACTTAATGTATAGGCAGATCAACCATGAGATAGATTTCTCTCTGATCAAATTTGATCAGAAAGAGATCTGTTGCGTGCCCATAAACCGCACCGCATTTAAGCACAACATCTATCAGAAATCGGCCTAATACTACCGCTTTTGCCACCTGCCTGGCCACCCTCAAATATACACATCTCCTTGTGCCCATAAAGGCTCATCTCTATATTGCCACAAATCCTGACCTCCTCTGGTGTTTGCTATCACTGCGAGCACTTTTACCATGTGGCAGTGACACAGGTGGGACGTTCCAACATGTGCCAAGTCATATTGTATGGTGCCGCTTTTGGTGATGGCAGTCACCATTGGAGGCCAGGATTTGCACCGATAGAGATTCAAGTTTGATTGTTACCAATATGTTTTTTTTTTGCTTAGTTATGTATAATATAGTAGTAGTTAATGACTCATGCAAGATAGTTACCTTTGTGAGGACAAAATGTTAACAAGTTACGTTTCTAAAGTTGATAGGCAAGCCATGGATGGATATGTATTACCATGTTACACAATCAATTCCAATCAGCAGAAAGGTTTAGTGAATTAATAACACTTTAATTTTGAACTTAAAGAGAAACTCCAACCAAGAATTTAACTTTATCCCAATCAGTAGCTGATACCCCCTTCTACATGAGAAATATATTGCTTTTCACAAAAAGACCATCAGGGGGCGCTGTATGACTGATTTTGTGCTGAAACCCCTCCCACAAGAAGCTTTGAGGACCGCGGCACTTTTGACAGTTTGCCACAATGTAACAAGGTTCACAGACAGGAAGTAGCTGTTTACAGCTGTCTCCAACGGCCAAAACAGCTAGCAGCAGCTGCATAACCTGCCCACAGTAAAAATGTCACCATGTAATAAATGTCAGAATGTAAATCGGGGAGAGGAAAGATTTTGCAATGAGCAAACACTGACTGAATCATTTATACATAATTATTGTAAAAATGAAGCACTTTTTTTATTACACTATTTTCACTGGAGTTCCTCTTTAAGTGCTTATTACATGGTTTAATAAACAGCAGGTACCATGTTCTTACACATGTGATCTTGTGTCATTAATGTTTACCTGTGTGTATTTCAACATATGTGGCAGCTTTAAAGCCAATTTCATTGTCCATAATTTTGGTGTCATTTTTGTGTTTTAAAAGCCACATTCTGCTTCAAGGGGAGTTTATGGGCTGAAGAGGAGGCGCCTGGAGATGGCAGCCTCGGCAGCTTGCTCTGTCTTTCTATGTTTGTTTTATGTATTTTTGTTTTTCAACATTGCCTTGTGCAACCCAACCCGGATAACCTTCACCAGTGAACAACTACTGAGCATTCGGAACTTAGCTAAATATAATCTACCCCTGGATATTTCATCTACTCTTGATCTTCTGGGGATTCTGACCAGTGGAGCTACAGTGCTGAACCAGGCAGTGAGGCTTAGAAGAAGAGGGAAACGCTCCGGGATCCAGACTCGCTTTCGACGCAGAGGACTGCGCTCTCCACTACCTGGAATCATACTCTCTAATGTCAGGTCCATATGCAACAAACTAGATGAGCTTCAACTACTGATCAGAACAAAGAAGGACTTTTATCTCTCTGCGGCTATTTGCTTCACAGAAACTTGGCTATCTGAGCTTATTCCAGACAACGCTCTGCCGATTAATGGATTTACACTCTACAGATCTGACCGGGACCCACTTACTTCTGGCAAAACTAAAGGTGGAGGACTCTGCTTCTATATTAATGATAGATGGTGCACGGATGTTACAGTTATTGAGAGGACATGCTCGGCTGGGCTGGAAACACTCTTCATAAACTGCAAACCCTACTATTCACCCCGTGAGTTTTCTTCATTTATTTTGGCTGCTGTGTACATCCATCCACAAACATGTATGCAGCCTGCGCTCCAAGATCTCGCAGATCAAATCACTGAGGTGGAAAGGGAGTACCCAGATTCTTTTTTTATCATACTAGGGGATTTCAACAGTGCTAATCTTTCCAAAGAACTCCCCAAATACAGGCAACACGTCACAAGCGCAACTAGAGAAGGTAAGACACTTGATCACTGTTACACTACGACTAAGGACTCGTATCACTCTGTCAGCAGGGCAGCTTTGGGGAACTCTGATCATGCTGTTATACAGCTTATCCCAAAATACATCCAAAGACTAAAAACTGCCAAACCTGTAGTGACCACAGTTAGGAAATGGACTAGTGAAGCTGTAGAAAAACTGCAGAGCTGCTTTGATTTAACTGACTGGAATTTATTTAAAGAATCCTCCAGTGACCTAAATGAATACACTGACGCTGTGACATCATATATTACCTTTTGTGAAGAGTCCTGCATCCCCACAAAAAAGTGCACCAGGAACAATAACGATAAACCCTGGTTCACATCACATCTTAGGAAGCTGCGCCTCGATAAAGAAATGGCATATCGTACAGGCGATAAAGTCCTCTACAAAGCTGCGAAATACAAACTGCAGAGAGCCATTACCGCCGCAAAAAAAGATTATTCTCAAAAACTTGAGGAAAATTTTTCTAACGCCGACTCATCCACAATATGGAAATCTCTACATGAAATTACCAGCTACAGGAAGAAATCTCCTCCCCCCTCACTACATAACCTGCAGCTTGCAGATGAACTGAATACATTTTATTGCAGGTTTGACACTACCAACAAAAGCCAAACACAACAAGTCAATTTGCATCTCTGCCACAGGCAAACTGAACACTCTTCCTGCCAGCCAACGTCTCCACCCCCTGCGGTGCCTCAGCAACTACACAACACAGGAGGCCAGACACAATCTATTGACCTGTCCCCAAATGTGCATGCTCTAACAATATGCCAATCAGATGTAAATGGACTCTTTAAAAAACAAAACACCAGGAAAGCAATGGGACCAGACGCTGTGTCTGCGAAATGCTTGAATCTCTGTGCCGACCAATTAGCGCCTGTATTTACAGACATATTCAAAGCATCTCTAGAACTCTCAATTGTTCCTGCCTGTTTTAAAAGTGCAACTATTGTACCAATTAAAAAAAAAAAAAACCTACATGTTTAAATGATTACAGGCCTGTTGCCCTGACATCACTGGTCATGAAACCATTTGAAAAACTGATAATGACTTATCTGAAATCCATCACAGATCCCCTGCTGGACTCTTTGCAATTTGCCTACAGGCCTAACAGATCCGCAGACGATGCCGTGAACATGTGTATGCATTATGTACTACAGCATTTAGATATCCCAGGAACCTACACCAGGATTTTATTTATAGATTTCAGCTCTGCATTTAATACCATAATTCCATCACTGCTGCACAGCAAGCTCTCCCAGCTACACATACCTGAATCCCTCTGCAAATGGATAACCGACTTCTTAACCGACAGAAGACAGCGTGTTAGACTTGGTAAACTCACATCAAGCTCTCTGACAGTCAGTACTGGTGCACCCCAGGGCTGTGTGCTTTCCCCACTGCTGTACTCACTTTACACCAATGACTGCATCTCCACAGATCCATCTGTTAAGGTTCTGAAGTTTGCAGACGACACAACAGTTGTTGGTCTCATTCAAAACGGGGATGAGTCTGCATACAGGCATGTGGTGGGACAGCTTTCCTCCTGGTGCAGCAGCAACAACTTGGAACTAAATGCTCTCAAAACCATGGAGATGATAATAGACTTTAGGAGATCTCCCCCCCAGCACCTCCCCTTAACCATAAATGGATCCACAATAACCCAAGTAGAGTCATTCAAGTTTCTTTGGTCCACGATCTCAAACGACTTAAAATGGGACAACAACACCGCCACTATTGTCAAGAAAGCACAACAGAGAATGTACCATCTGCGGCAGCTGAAAAAGTTTGGCCTACCTCAAAATCTAATGGTGCAGTTCTACACTGCAATCATCGAATCCACCATAACATCATCCATGACTGTATGGTTCAGCTCCTGCTCAGCATTAGAAAAGGGGAGGCTGCAGCGCATCATCCGATCAGTGGAAAGGATAATTGGCTGTAGCTTACCTTCCCTGCAGGATCTTTACACTAGCAGGTGCAGAAAGAGAGCATCCAAAATTGCCTCTGACCCCTCTCACCCAGCTCACTCCATCTTCCAGCGCATGCCTTCAGGAGTAAGATTCCGATCAATCGCTACCAAAACCTCTAGACATAGGAACAGTTTTTTTCCTCAAGCGGTAGCCATACTTAATGCTGAACCACGTTAGAGCTGCTAGGGCTGAAAGTAATCAGCACAGAACTAAACATGAACAATTCTCACATTGCTTACTGCCACTATACTTATAATGTCCTTAACTTGTAATATTCACACTGTCTGTCCTTCTATTGTTTTTGATTGCGTTTGTTAAGCAACTGCCAAGACAAATTCCTTGTAGGTGCAAACTTACTTGGCGAAAATAAATTGATTCTGATTCTGATTCTGATTAAGTGTGCACTGTGTTCATTCTTTACATCTTTGCCATTGTTTTGCCTGTAACATATGATTCTAAAAAACATTATCATAAAGAATGCATCAATACTTTTATAATAACTTACATCTGCCAGATGCTAATGTTTATAGATTAGTACGCTGCTAAGCACTGTAATTATTCTGCCAAGGCCACACAAGTGATTTTCTTTTAATAACAGCCCAACTTTATTATCAAGCATTAACTTTTCTTTTAACTTTTTTTTTTAATATTAAAATATCTGTTATGATTGCTTGAAGTTTTGCATAATGGCTGATTTAAAAGAAAATAATTGTGATTGATAAATGCAGTTCACTCACCTACGTGTTCTTCACCACAAACAGACTGTGAAGACCATGCTTCAGCTGATGGCTGTGCTGTGTCTCTGCTAAAAAGAAATCTTCCTTTTACAATTATTCACTATATTCATTATTAACCTTTTAATGAAGACCACATTCATAATATATTTTTTACATTTTAAAAGACCATACTACTTTTGGTCTTTCTCCTCAAGTGATCCAGAACAGAAGCCTCCCCTTTCTTCAGGTTGGATCATCTCTTTCTTAGCTGATCCTTATGCTGGGAATACACGGGTTGACCCGGCGGCTCGATTAGCCGCCCTATTCACCCCCGCCGCCTCCCCGCTCGTCCCTGCTGCCGTCCGGATTGATTCCAGCTCATCCCCGCGGGTGCTTGCTTATCTTCCGCTCGATTCCCCGCTATTGTCCACCTGCGGGGATCGAGCAGGGAATCTATCCGGCGGGTCATCGGACCTGTCGTACATTATCAATCGAGCCATCAGCGGCTCGATTGATAAGCCTGCCTCGACCCCGTGTATGCCCAGCATTAGATCTAGTGGTGTCAAACTGACTCTCCAAGGACCTGATGACATGGTCCAAAGTATTACTCTTGCACTCTATGGGTCTTGGGCACACCTGCAGACTCCTGTCACAATGTTCATCCAGGATACGGAGCATCTCCAGCTTTTCCTCTCTGGACATAGGCTTAGCTCTGTGGTACCTTCTTCTAGCTGCCATTGCCAATGCTCGTATATGAAATGTCGGATATGACATCAGCAGAAGTTGTGCAAAGTGTGCTGTGAAGGCTGTCCATACTGTCGTATACAGTATTGGCTGTTTGTGCAGGAATGAACATTTCAGACCTTGAAATATTGTCATTGACTGCGTTCTGTCCAAGTGGTATTTATGTTCTTTCAGAAAGCGTTTCCAGGTAATATTTTCTTTCATACAAATGGTTTTATGAGATATTACGTTATACGATTTCCTATTTAGAATGTTGCTGAACCGTTCTGTCATGCCGTTTGTTAATGGTTTGGGAGCAAATAGGCATCTTGTTATGAGGGGGTATATTTTCAGGGTTAGAACGTTTGCTCATTTTAAAGATTATAGGCCCATATGCAATTTACTTTTTCTCATAAATTTTCTCCTAGGTGATCATTTTTCATCTTCTCTTTAAAATAACTTTCAGCACTTTTCAATTAATTAAGTACCAAATGTAGTAGAAGAAGTACTATCAAATTCATTCTGTGTATTTTCTTGCTTGCGATTTAAAAAGCATTTTATTGTCAAGATGTGAAAATATCAACTTGGAGAAAACTAAGGAAAATTGCATATGGGCCATATATATCAATATCCTTTAATTTAATTTGTAATGCTCATGTTTCAATATGAATATGAATGTTTCATAACTTGTGAAAATCCATACATTGCACTGCGTTTCACTAGAAGTTCCATCTTGAGTATGTACACTGACTCTGTTTCTCTGGTGCTGGCAATCAACGTACAGCATGCATGAGACTGCCACCAGTGCTGAACACTTGCAGCTGGTTGCCAGCACCCCTGAAATAAACAGGAACAGTTGACAAGCAGTTAAGTGTACTGCTGTCAGCCATTCATGCAAAAGAGCCCTAGAAAAATAATGTGCAGAACTGCAGTGAGGATGGAGTCTACTATGGATTTGGGTCCTCATGGAGAAAAGTGCTTTACAAATGTTTTGTTTGAAATAGAAGACTTTCTAAATAAATATGAGCTTTCCCAAATTGGTGGAAGGGCAAAAAGGAGATTTGGGTAGTGATGATCATAATAAGCTAATTACGATTACGTGAAGTTTTGCGAAAATGTTCGCATTTATTCCTATACGTAATTACGATTTGTAAATCCAAATGATTTGGTAGAATCATTAGTAATTTCGCATACATTTTTGCATAATTTTTGCATAATTTCTTGCCAACTTTAGTGGTGAATAGCAGAGCTGGGACAAGGTCATCCAGCACCCAAGGCTGATACACCAAAGTGCGCCCCTCCATCCCTCCCACCCCTGCCATCACGCACTGATTGCTATTAGACTAAGAGGTGCCTCAAGGCCCCCAACCCCTTAATCTCTAGTTATCTGGCTTGCAGTCACTGCCGTGCATCCCTTTACTTATTTCTCTCTGCTTCAAACACAATAGGGGAATGATAGCTGAGTGAGTTGTGCGTCCCCTACTACACTGCGCCCTGAGGCTGGAGCCTCTCCCTGCCCAGGTGAATAGCAAAGCCCCCATACATGCTATTGTCCCCAAAATAGATTTTAAAATGCAAAGAAAAATGTTTTTTAAACTCAAAACCATGACAGTTTAAAAAACATTTTTCCTTTTCATTTGTAAAATAAATTTTTCTCAAAAACTACAAGGGTCTTTTTGAAATTTTTTTTTTTACTTGTACCTACGGTACTATTCTCCATAAGATATGTAGCAATTTTGGTGACAAAAACATGTTTGGGGGCGTTCCCATCAACCGCGGCAAGGCGGCATAAAATTCTGCGGAAATTACAAATGATTACAATTACAGACAAAATTTATTACAATTTTTCCCTGAAAGTTCGCATTACAATTTTGCATCGTAATTGCGAATTTCGTTCCAAAATTTGTGTTCATCACTAGTAAACGATTAACTATTGAGGAAATGAAGGATATTGCCAGGTCGATGAAGGGGGGAAAGTGCCCTGGTCCTGATGGTGTCACTGTACTATTTTATGAGACCTTCTTGGAAGAGCTAGCTCCTTATATGGTAAATCCGTTCAACAGCATTGAGGGTGTTCGGCATTCACATATAATACTAGTTCCTAAAGCGGGAAAAGACCTGCCACGCTGTAAAAACGATTGCCTGTTTGAGTGTTTGAAAAAAAAAGTAAAGAAAAAAGAAAGTTTTACAGGACGAGGATCAGCTTGACAGCTCAGCTTGGAAAGTAGCATTTTGAAAAGATAAATATGGCAGGATCTATTTCCCTGCACCACAGATCTCCTTTAATGGTAAAAACCTAAATATAATCCTTTAACCTACTGTGGCATTGAGAACATGGAAGAGGATGAAAAAAACAGTATTTTATTCTTGTTTATTTTTCAGCTATAGGCTTCCAGAAAACTATTACAAATGGATTTATCCTTTTGTGTTCTCCATATGTATGATCTCAAGCAAAAATTATTCCAGCTGTTTTATACTAACTTGACATACAGCAGCACAAAAGGGGATATTCATGAAATAATATCCATGCTTTCTTGCTGATAACTGTAACAGTTCCTCTACATACCCCAGTTGTCTATCATGGTGTGAGAGGTTACTGTATCTATCAGGACAGATCATAGGAAAGGGCCTTCCACAAAGTCAGTTTAGTTCATGTGTGAAATATTGTCTGATATTGAATTGTGTAGATAAATGTAGTTCATCTCTAGCAGTCCCTGCCTAGCACAGTGCAGCATTACAGAGGGATATATGAATGAAGCATTCTCTAGCACCTCATTTCTATATGTATATCAGCATGAACCCCATATAATGGAAGTCTAGGTTGGAAGTTGTGCCATATATAGTGATGAGGACGAATTTTGCATAATTTACAATTACGATGCAAAATCGGGAGCTGCACAAATCTGGATTCCACAGAAGAACTGCAATTAGAAAACCTCTGCTCTCAAAGACAAATGTTTTAAAGCATTTAAAGTGGTGTAGAAACCACCAGAATTGGTCCCTCGAGCAGTGGAAAAATGTGATATTTCTCTGATGAATCATCGTTTACCTTATTTCCGAACTCCGGCTGAGTGTACGTTTGAAGACAGCCGAAAGAAGCATTTCATCCAGACTGCCTTCTTCCAACTGTAAAACATGGCGGCAGTTCTGTGATGATCTGGGGTGCTATTTCTTGGAAATCCGCCGGGCCAATGATTTCCGTTCATGAAAGAATTAACAGCCGTGACTATTTAGGAATTTTGGGCGACTAAGTTCATCCTGTTTCCGGAGGGGAATGCCATCTTTCAAGATGATAATGCCCCAATCTATACAGCTAGAATTGTAAAAGAATGGCACGAGGAACATTCTAATGAAGTTGAGCATCTGGCCACCACAATCCCCAGACCTCAGCATTATTGAGCATTTATGGTCGTTATTAGAGATTCAAGTAAGAAGTCGATTTCTGCTGCCATCGTCTCTAAAAGAACTGGAGTGTGTTTTAACTGAAGAATGGGCTAAAATTCATTTGGAAACAATTCACAATTTGTATGAATCAATACCTCGGAGAATTGAGGCTGTAATTGCCGCAAAAGGTGGACCTACACCATATTAAAATATATTTTGTTGATTTTCAAGGCGTTTCCATTATTTTGTACAACCCCTGTATATATATATATATATATATATATATATATATATATATATATATATATATATATATATATGTGTAAAACAATGTACAATGCAAGTACAATTAAAGTTGAAATTACCCCTTTATTAAGCATAATTCCCACTACGAATTGTAGTTTGGATCCGATTTTAATTGAAATTATGAGGAAATTACCCGAAGTCGAAATTGGCCATTATCACCACTGTGTTCTTAAAGCCTGGTAAACACATCATTTTGAACTGTGATTGGCCAATCACTGACCAATTTTACCACCTTCATGTAGTAGGAGGGTTTACCTACACAATATGCTCATAGTATTCAATATTTTTAATATTGTTATTGTTAACCCTTATAGTACATGGAGGTAGTAAGATTGGTCAGTGATTGGCCAATCATATTTGAAAGAGTGTATGTTGAAATGGGGAACACTGTATGGTATATGACACAGACTCCACTGAGGCCTCGATTCATAAAGCATTACCTCATGCGGTAATGCTGAAAACAGCAGACTTTACCGACCACTTAGCAAAATGTCAATTCATAAAGGCTGTTACCGCATAAAAAGCTGACATTACCGACCAGGGAGATAAATTACCGACTTGGCTGCAGTTACCGACAACACGTCAGTAAATTGTCAGCAAATGTTAATTCATAAAGCCTTCAACAAGCGGTAAGCCTGTCGGTAGTTACCGACACCTCTGGTGAGGTCTTAACAAGTTACTGACAGCTCTGACAGCTCTGATTAATGCAAAGTGCAGAGAGCCGAATTCTGTTTGATTCATCTGTGGAGAGAGCCAGAGAGCCCTCTGTGTGAATCATTTCAGCAGGCAGGGAAAGACTGTGTGATTCATCTGTCTGAGTCATCAGTGGAAAGAGCCGTCTGTGTGAGTAATTTCTGCAGGCAGGGAAAGACTGTGTGACTCATCTGTCTGAGTCATCAGTGGGAGAGCCAGAGAGAGCCGTCTGTGTGATTCATTTCTGCAGGGCAAAGAGGGAATCGGGACACTGCTCTACTCTACCGCTCAATGGGCTGCGGTAATTTACCAACCTCCAAGGGCAGCTGGGGAAATCTTTATGAATTAGCACACAGACCGGGAAAATACCGAGTGCGGTATTTTCCCGACAAGATTTTGTTTATTGCACTGCTGTTTATGAATCGAGGCCTATGTGTGTCAAAGCCTAGGTAGATGTATTGCTAATGACAGTGATAGAAGACAATGTTATTAGAGAATAACTGATGTAGGATTTAACCGCAAACATGCCTTCACATGCCTTACTTATAAGTATTTACCAAATAAGTTACTTACTTATTTGGTAAATACTTTCCAAAGGTTCACAAACAGCTGACTGGGTGCCCAGGTTATCCTATAGTCACAAGTAGAGGCTCAGTATTGTTCTCTGTAGGGGGATATGTCAACAGCCACCTGCAAAGAATTGTACAGTTCTTCCCCATTGTTTAAAAGATACCACATACTGTATTTATTGAAAAGACTGAAATCTTGACACAGTTCAAGATGATTTGATTGGATAGGATGAGGCAATTCAGACTGTAGAGACCATGCTATTGGAGACAACTCTGTCTAAAGGTGTCCATTGACAGTACCATTTTTTTCCTTCAGATTTGATCTTTGGGTGCAATGTTTATGATCAAATTGTATAGAAAACTGTGCCGCATGTGGCGCAAATTGATGTGAAAAAAACAATTGTTTGGTTGATTGAAACAGAAAAAAAAAATTATCTAAAAGTTGGATTTTATGATTGAATTGGAATGTAAAACCTTTTGAAATCATTCCCTTATTGAGAACAATCGATAACTGCCTTCCGATTAATTTAAATTGTTTAAATCGCATCCTAAGATCAAATCTGAGGGAAATATTGAACCGTTAATGGGCACCTCAAGAGAATGTTTTATTTTTTGATTAATAGTTTGGAGCTGATTCTTCAGTCCAACTACTTTCGATTTCATGATACCATTTATATGCATTGACAAGGGGTGAGTATGGGCTTTTTAGCAGCTCCGTCTGTCGCTCCAAAAAGGTTTTATGTTTGGATAACCCCAAGTATAAGCCCCATTAGTTTTGCTATCTAAGATTTGTTGATGACTAGTGATGGGTGAACATCAGATTTAAGATTCGCAAATGGCAATGTAACGATGGGTGTCAGCACACAGAGAGAATCTGACCATTGGGGATCTGCAGTATCACCAAGAATACAGATACATACCGGACCATTGATGATCTGCAGAATCACCAATAATGCAAATATAACTAACCTCTGGACACCTATATAGTGTGAGTGTTTGGTGCAACAGTAATGACTTTGAGTGGGACCACCCGAGGAGCAGGTGGTCCTTGGCAGTATGGGAAATACCTCCCTCTGGAAAGTACAAAGACCTTTCAGCAGCCTGAGACATCCAAAGGGGTGGAGCCCCAGGCTGAATAGCAGGAAGGCCCTGTGGCTGAGTGACACCTGGAAGGTTGGCGTCACAACCAGGTCTGGAGACTAATCTCTCAATGGAGAGGGATAGCTCTCAAGGTCGGGCAAGCCAGGTCGGCAACACACGGGCAGATAAAATACAAAGACAGAAGGCTGATTCGGTAACCAGGGGCAGGCAGGGTTGGCAACAGGTAATCAGATATGTGTAGGTACCGAATCAGAAAGTGGAGGGATAGTCAGGAATGCAATAGGTCATAACAGACATCAAACAATGCCTAGTCTTAGGTGTGAGGTCCGTGGTCTCTGCACCCTGGAACTAGTCTGAAGTATAATATGATGGTACACAGTGTCCCTAGTCTTGGATGTGAGGTCTGTGGTCTCAACACCCTGGAACTAGTCTGAAGTATAGCACAATGATAACACAGTATCCCTAGTCTTGGGTGTGAGGTCCGTGGTCTCAACACCCTGGAACTAGTCTGAAGTATAACACAATGATAACACAGTATCCCTAGTCTTGGGTGTGAGGTCCGTGGTCTCAACACCCTGGAACTAGTCTGAAATATAACACAATGATAACACAGTATCCCTAGTCTTGGGTGTGAGGTCCGTGGTCTCAACACCCTGGAACTAGTCTGACGTATAACACAATAATAATACAGAAGTAATCTGGCTCAGTGTGAATTCCCAGGTCCTCCTGGTTCTAACACACTGTGGGATCTGACTATGGTCTGAGTGCTTTCACGTAAGTGTTCGCCACGGCAGACAACCTGAGACTGACAAGCAATAACTATATATAGAGCGGCGCTCCCGGGCGCCATCCACCGCTGATCAGCCAATGGCCACTTGCTCTGCGATCAGCTGACCAACCTGGTCAGCTGATCCCTCCTCGTTTGCCATAAAGGTTCTGCCTCTCAGCGCGCGCGCGCGTATTCCTAAACCTGTGTGCACTAACAGACCCAGCCACATCAGACGCACGCTGCTGCGTGCAAACCGCCGAGCTGGACGCGGAATCAGCCACCTTGCTGTCAGTCAGCGCTAGTGTTGGGCGAACACCTGGATGTTCAGGTTCGGGCCGAACAGGCCGAACATGGGCCAGATGTTCGGCATGTTCGGCCCGAACTCCGAACTCAATGCAAGTCAATGGGGACCCGAACATACCGCAATACAGCCCCCCTATGGGGTCGCAGGCATAAGGGGGGAGCATGCCCCGATCGCGGGGGGGGGGGGGGGTCGGAAATTCCCCCCACCCCCTCCGCTAGCGCTCCCCCCTCTGCCCGCTTCCCCATAAAAAAGTTTGCGTAAAGTTAAATAGTACCGGTGGTGGCTGCTGCAGTGGCTGGCTGGCAGTGGTGTGAGCGTACCCTCGTATGCGTCATCACGTAGAGGACGTGAGGTCAGAGAAAGGGCGGAAGTACCACAAGGGTACTACCGCTGAACCGCCCACTGCCCGGCCTCAACGCGTCCTACTCTGACTCCTCTTCCTCACTCACACCACTGCCAGCCAGCCACTGCAGCAGCCACCACCGGTACTATTTAACTTTACGCAAATTTTTTTATGGGGAAGCGGGCAGAGGGGGGAGCGCTAGCGGAGGGGGTGGGGGGAATTTCCGACCCCCCCCCGCGATCGGGGCATGCTCCCCCCTTATGCCTGCGACCCCATAGGGGGGCCGTATTCGGCCGAACAGGGGTCCTGTTCGGCCGGGCATTGAGCAGTTCGGGCGAACCCGAACAGTTTGGCCGAACACCATCAGGTGTTCGGCCGAACTCGAACATCACCCGAGCAGGGTGATGTTCTGCAGAACCTGAACAGTGGCGAACACTGTTCGCCCAACACTAGTCCGCGCGGCGCCTTTTCCGCAATCTATCACAGGCAAACATACATTTTTGGAAAAAGTTCAAGAATCTGGCGAATCTGCAAATCGTCATAGACTTCAATGGGCAGGCGAATTCTAAAACTTACAGGGACTGTTTCTGGCCACAAAAGTGATGGAAAAATTGCTTCAAAGGGCCTTACACCTGGACTGTGGTTGCATGCCAGAGAGGGATTCATGGCAAAAGTCCCACCAAAAATGACGCAGTTGAGTCCTGTTTTTGTCTCTAAAGAGCAGAAATCACATTATATTTCTAAATTGGAGGAAGAAAGTGCTTTAAACCATCCGTCATGTGTACACATACAACAGGTAATGTAAGGGTTACGCCCGCTTCACACTGACAGACGAAACGCCGCGTTTAATGCACCGCGGTCTGCAAACAACCGCAAAGACCTTTAGGGATTAAGTCAGGTGAGCATATGTTTGTTTTTACTAGCTGATTCCTCCATGACATAAATGTTACTCCTCTCGGCGACAATCTTTGTGTAGTGGTGTGTAGTGGCTGACATGCTTGTGCGCACAATCGCGGGAGTGCAGGTGATCACGGTTTTTATGATTCGTTACCAGTGGCTCAGCAGATGCAGTCATTAGAACAACTGTGCAGAGAGCAGAACGTTTTTTGCTCTCTATGCCCTTATTTGCCAGTCTCTCAGGACAGGGAAAATAATCTTCTTTCCCCACGTGGTCACCTGCGGCATCTGGGACCCCTGCGGCTGCTTTCCTTGCAGGGTCTATTGTTACGCCCCTGGCTAAAGTAATGCTATGTGTGTGTTCTCACTTGAGTTATGTGATTTTTTTTAAATCACCCATTTCTAGAGATGGCTCGAACCTCCGATTTTCGATTTGCGAACCTCGAACACGAACTTCCGCAAAAGTTTGGTTTGCACGAACTTCCGCGAACCGCAATAGACTTCAATAGGGATGTGAACTTTGAAAACTAGAAACATTTATGCTGGCCGCAAAAGCTAACAAGCCTACAAGAGCCTAACTAAGCTTTCCCTATGAGAGTCTGCAGCAGCTCTCCCTTCTCTAATTACTGCACACGAGTGAGTAAAATGCCTGATGCTGCTTGCCTTTTATAAAGGGGGAGGGCCTCCAGGAGGGAGTGTAGTCTGATTGGCTACAATGTGCCTGCTGACTGTGATGTACAGGGTCAAAGTTGACCCTAATGATGTAGTATAGGAGGCGGGTCGAACTGCCATAAAGTTTGCGTTCGAATAAGTTTGCGGTCGAGCCGTTCGGGCCATCTCTACCCATTTCAATTAGATTAACGAGAGCTTTTCAAATGGTGCTTAAAAAGTGCTGGTAGTGTGAACCAGCCCTTAGATTTGGGATTTATAAGTACCGTACTTTGTGGCAAACAGCCTGGATTTTGTATGTACTTAATCCCCCAATCATATGTACATTCATAGCTCAGTTTCTGTACAAAAAACAAAACAAAATAGTGGCTGAATTGCTCTCCCACTTTCTAAATAACATTTTTCATAGACTTTTCATATTATGCTATTTGTTCTTGATGTGTGACAAGTGTTTTTTGTGTTATCATTTTTGAAAGGTTTTTTTCATGCTTGATTTTTGCCCGAGGTTCTAGAAGCAGCTAGTGAAAAACACATAATTTACATAAAGGCACCATTGTTGCGGATCAGATATTTTAAATGAGAATGATTGCTTCTTTATCTGACTAACCAGACATGACAAACAATGCTAACACAGGCTTATTCATTACAGCTTCTTCCAGTGTATTGAATTGTGAATGTATGGATTTTTTGCTTTCTTTTTGTACTCTTCGCATGGCAAAAATTAGTCAATTATTTTCCACTAAACTTTCATTTAAAGGGCCAGCCCACTTAAAACAATTTTTTTTTTGTAGTTTTAGGAACACGCTGAATGAATCACCTACTTAATACTATTTAAAACAGAATTTTGCATTCTTAAAGTGGACCTGAACTCTTGCCCAGGACAGAAGGAAAGCATAGAGTAATGCACATTGTATGTATTTTGAGAGTTTAGCCTCTCTAAATTCCCCCTCATCTGTGACTAATGACAAGTTGTAATTTGATCTCAGCTGAGTCAGCTGGCTGCCATGGCAGAGCAGCTATTTAGTAAACACAGGATGTTAACAATATGTCTGCTTCTATGAAAGCAGGAAGTAGATGCACTGCAGATTTATTGTAGGATTTGTATCAGCTGTAACAAAGAAATGTTTTTTTCTTCAATAGTTATTATGCTGTTGCATGTCTTTTTTAGAGCAGAGAGGAAGTTCTGAGTTTAGGTCCGCTTTAAAACAGAAGGTATTTGTGAATATTCAGGTTGGAGTGAGCATTTGAGGTGTACTTAATATTTGTGCTGATTTCCTACACAGGTGTACATTTGGGATCATGGAAGACCAGTGATCACAGATTTAAGTTCCATATACATGTCAGATGAAACTTATCCAATTCAGCCAATAAGATACTCTATTCACAAAGCATTACCGGATTCGGTAATGCTCAAAACTGCTGATTTTACAGATCAACTTCCC
Source organism: Hyperolius riggenbachi (assembly GCF_040937935.1). Lineage (NCBI taxonomy): Eukaryota > Metazoa > Chordata > Amphibia > Anura > Hyperoliidae > Hyperolius > Hyperolius riggenbachi. The sequence goes on from NC_090650.1 coordinate 327,283,015, forward strand.
AAGTTACAATTCACTAAACCTTTTACCGCACAGAAAATCACAGTTCCCGACTAGTGAGGTAAATTACTGACTTGTGCAGTAATTACCCCGGGAAATGACAAGAAATGTCAATTCACAAAGATTTCCACACTTCATTTACCTTCCAAAAGTGTTCAGTAATTTTCTCCAGCCCACAGCAGCCAATAACCTGCTCTCCCCCTGCTGTCTCTGGGTGGTAACTTGACAGACAGCCTTTGGGGAGAGCCAGACAGCCAATAGGGAGAGCCACACAGCCTGTTGCTCACTCTGATTTGATGCGATAGGGATGCCGGTGGGTCTTTCAGTGTATCAATGCAGAGGAAGCTGACAATTCTGTGGGCATCCCTGCATCCCTTTAGATGTGCATATTTGTATTGTAGCACATAGAAGAGCTCCCCCTGGTGGCTGCAGTACATCTAAAGGGATGACAGTATGCACAGGATGGAAAACCTCAGAGTCACACACACAGCTCCTTGCCTGCCTGCTGCTGCCCTGCTAGAAGGCTGGTAAGTGACACTTCCCGAGCAGGGCTTAGTGAATTGAGGCATGTTTGTTTGGTAAATTACCAAACTTCTGCCTCATGGGGGAAAACTTTTATGAATTTGGAAAAAAAGTGTAAAATACTGAAGGAGTTATTTTACCTTCCAACATGACTTTACCAAACTGCTTATTGTGAATAGAGCCCAATGACTGGCTCTGCTGAAAATCCAGCATGTGTACTGCAGTCCCCAACACTCTCAACTGCTCAGCCAGCAGTCCAACCTGGCTGATCACTTTAGCCAAGCGACAGCCAAGAGCATTGTTCATCCCACTTACTCCACCCCCTGCATGATGTCTCTCCCACGCTTTTCTGTCCCTCCCCCCACTAGAACAGAACACATAGTTCAATTGCAAGTGTGATGCATCTGCACAGCCTAAGACAGGCATGGGTAAACTTGGCCCTCCAGCTGTTAAGGAACTTCAAATCCCACAATGCATTGCAGAAGTCTGACAGCCACTGACTCATAAAGGCAAATGCATTGTGGGACTTGTAGTTCCTTAACAGCTGGAGGGCCAAGTTTGCCCATGCCTGGCCTAAGCCCTACAATGTCATGCAAGGGATGGGGTCTCAACTCCTAATCCATAGGAGCTGGGACTCACTAGAGTATTTTTGGCAGCGTTTTGGGATCGTTGACAATTGCCGTTGATTCCCAGAAATGCTTTGCCAATGAAAGTGAGTGGGGGGAACCCACTAGTGCAATTGGAATTAGGGGTAATCACAATTGCATGACATGTAGCATTTTGAGTGCTCAATGCTGTGTATAGTAGCCCCACAAAAAGACTTTGAAAAGGGCCAGGGATTGAAAATGTAAATAAAGATATTTATACTTACCAGGTGTCAATATTTCCGGCTTCCATCCATAGCCCTCCCCCTAGCTAGCTATTGATTTCAATGTAAAACCGCAATGCCTTGTTCGGGAAAGTAGTTCAGGTTGCATCTTTCTTTGAAGCAATGCAGAATTTATTGGTCCTGTGCTTGTAAAGATTACTTCTATAAATGCTTTGAATGATAATAAGGATTAAGGCCCCATTCACACCTAAAAGCGCAAAACGTTTCGTGGGAGTGATTTTTCCGTGATTAACCACTTGCCGACCGCGCACTCATAACGCGCGTCGGCAAAGTGGCAGCTGCAGGACCAGCGACGCAGATCTGAGTCGTCGGCTGCAGGCTGATTAATCAGGTAACAGCCGCTCGCACGAGCGGCTGCTTCCTGTCAATTCACGGCGGGGGGCTCCATGAATAGCCTACGGGCCGCCGATTGCGGCTCGCAGGCTAAATGTAAACACAAGCGGAAATAATCCGCTTTGTTTACATTTGTACAATGCTGCTAACAGTAGCAGCGTTGTACTAGATCAGCGATCCCCGGCCAATCAGCGGCCGGGGATCGCTGTCACATGACAGGCAGGAGCCTGTTAGAGGCTGCACAGGACAGATCCGTTCCTGTGCAGCCTCCGATCTCCGGGAAAGGGAGGGAGGAGAGGGAGGAGAGGGAGAGGAGGAATCCTGCGGTGGAGGGGGCTTTGAGGTGCCCCCCCCCCCCCCGCCAGCCCCACGCAGGCAAGAGCGAACAGACCCCCCCAGCACATCATCCCCCTAGTGGGGAAAAAAGGGGGCGATCTGGTCGCTCTGCCTGGTGTTTGATCTGTGCTGGGGGCTGTAGAGCCCACCCAGCACAGATCAGCGAAATCAGCGCTGGTCCTTAAGGGGGGGTAAAGGCTGGGTCATCAAGTGGTTAACGTGGAAAAATCACTGGACACAGCAGCGTTTTGGGAGCGATCGCGATTAGCCGTGCTATGCATCTAATCGGTAATTGCAAATCGCCGGCAAAATGCTGCATATTACACGATTGCGGTTAACGCTAACCGCAAACGCGGCACTGAGAACACTGCCATAGGCTTACATGGGCTAGCAGTTTTTAAAAACCGCTAGTGTTTTGTGCTGAGTGGGAATCGCGCGATTCCGGCTCAAGTGGGAATGGGGCCTAACAAGCTGTCCCCTATCCCCTTCCTGCACCTCGGAGACCGTGTTGTCCTTCGCAGGTTTTGGTGCGCCATATCAATTGCTATGTATAGAGTACTTGGGGGGAACCATGTAAAACTGGGCCCATAGCTCCTTAGCTACGCCGCTGGGCAACTGGCAAGGCATTTCAGGCAGCTGCATACTGGTGACATGAGCAGTTTTACATATCAGGCAGTTGAAACTAAGGCCACATACAGACATCAGACCATAGTCTTTGGAAAATGAAAGATCACAGACCAATCTTACCACCCTTCCTGTAGTATAAGAGCCATACTCTACACAGTCTTTTCTATGGAGCTGAACTCCACATCAGAAAAAAATCTTTGCAAGATGCTGCACACACAGATGCTGTACAGACACAAAAGATCAGTATCTGCAAAAGATCTGTTCCTGCCAAAAATCCATTCCTGCAAATTGCAATGATAGTCTATGAGATCTGCAGATCATCATACACACATGATTTAACTGACATTCATCTGCAGATCAGATCCACCAGGATGGATTTTCAGATCTGCAGATCTGCAGATGAATGTCAGTTAAATCATGTGTGTATGATGATCTGCAGATCTCATAGACTATCATTGCAATTTGCAGGAATGGATTTTTGGCAGGAACAGATCTTTTGCAGATACTGATCTTTTGTGTCTGTACAGCATCTGTGTGTGCAGCATCTTGCAATGATTTTTTTCTGATGTGGAGTTCAGCTCCATAGAAAAGACTGTGTAGAGTATGGCTCTTATACTACAGGAAGGGTGGTAAGATTGGTCTGTGATCTTTCATTTTCCAAAGACTATGGTCTGATGTCTGTATGTGGCCTAAGAGTGGTTCCTCCAGCTAGAGCAGGGGACACTTATCGTAGACTATTACTGAGGGAAGCTTTTTGGATTCTGACTCTAGGTACCTGCACTCCGGATGGTTTGAATGCTGGGTGGGACTTGGACCTTATATGCTAATATTCTTTTAAATATACGTGTGTATTTGGTTTTAAAATCTAATAAGATGCAATATTATGTACTAGGTATATGCTCGTGAGAGGTACACCTTTAAATCCTTAAGAAGCTCACCTATGAGGCACACCTTTAGGGGCGTGTCATATGGTTTATATACCCTGTTGGATCTTTCTTTTGCTGGGCTATTATTAAGGCTGTGTAGTCTTAGACATGTTAGTAATTTTACATGCTGTACTGGTTGGCTGAATAAAGTTTTTGGGAAGACTTTCATACATTCTAGGGTTTGTGGGAAACTATCTATTGCAAGCTGTGACCCAACACCTCCAGCTGAAGTAAGTGAGGTGGGGTGATGATGCTCAGTAAGTCTTTGCATTGCAGTGCAATGTCTTACATTACAATGTGGCTGTTAAGTTGCACTGCAGTGCCTCACTGTGATTGTAGCCTAATGGTGTGTACACACTTGAAAGATAAATGAAAGATCTTAGACCAATTTTACCACCTTCCATGTAGTATGAGAGCATAGCATAGTCTACACAGTATATTATATGGAGAATTAGATCAAAATCTTTGCAAGATGCTGCACACATTCAAAAGATCAGTATCTGCAAAAGATCTGTTCCTGCAAAATGCTTTCATAGTCTTATATCTGCAGATCCTCATACACACCTTGTTTAACAGACATTCATCTGCAGATCAGATCCACCAGGATGGATTTTCAGATCTGCAGATGAATGTCTGTTAAACAAGGTGTGTATGAGGATCTGCAGATATCATAGACTATGAATGCATTTTGCAGGGACAGATTTTGGCAGGAACAGATCGTTTGCAGATACTGATCTTTTGAATGTGTACAGCATCTTTGTGTGCAGCATCTTGCAAAGATTTTTATCTGATGGGGAGTTCAGCTCCATAGAATAGACTGTGTAGGTATGGCTCTCATACTACATGGAAGGTGGTAAAATTGTTCTGTGATCTTTCATTTATCTTACAAGTGTGTACACACCATACGGCTGGGTGCACACATAGCAGAAACACTAGCGTTGTGTAAAACAATGCATTTGTGCCGCCAATGGAAGTCTATGGGCCGCAGGAAAAACGCATATAAAAAAAGCAAATGTGTTTTGTACGTGTGCGTTTTTGAAAACAGGTTTTGTTGCATAATATTCATAGATGCATCTAAAACGCACATAATGAAAGTCAATGGGAACACAATGGTATGCGTTTTTCATACGTTTTCTATGTTTTTTCCCCAAAATATTTTTTGATGTACTTCCTGTTGTCTTCCTAGTGATTTGCATAAATGTAAATATGAAAACTCATACAAAACGCATATTCGTTTTGTGTATGTGAACCGCAAAAGCATTAAAATGCATGCAAAACGCTTAAAAAATGCATCTGTGGTTAAAAAAAAAAAGGCAAACGCACTCAACATTAACATAAAACGCATCATTTCAAGTTGTTAGGCGTGCACCCAGGTTTTGAACTAAAAAAAAGCCTTCCACCCCCCCAGGCAGAATATAGTAATCAGAGCAGTGTTGCCAAAACACGCCTTTAAGGATACATATGAATTATACAGGTCTTGTGGCTAGTTTGATGCTGTTTCAGCACAGATTATGTGCCAATAGCCCCGCAACCTGCATAAATTAGAGGTTTCTGTATTTTTTTGATGATTTATGAAAGAAGTGTTTTTTCGTTACTTCATCTGTGCTTTTCCTTCCAAAACATGCGGTCGTCGTATAGATATGAGGACTTACTATTAAACTGGGAAGGGAAAAGACCAAGCTCTGTATATCTGAATGCGGTATTTTATGAACTAAATTATTTTACTGAACTGACCTTAGCGAACTGAGGCCATTGTGAGCTTAGTCTAAAGGCTCATACACACATCAGACTATAGTCTTTGGAAAATGAAAGATCACAGACCAATCTTACCACCCTTCATGTCACATAGACTGTGTAGAGTATGGCTCTCATACTACATGGAAGGGGTAAAATTGGTCTGTGATCTTTCATTTTCCAAAGACTATGGTCTGATGTGTGTATGAGCCTTTAGGCTATGTTTTCAGCAGTATTGTATTGTGATTCCACCGCAAAGCTACATGCGTAGTGTGCAAGGAGCCTAACTCGCTGCATGTAGGCTTTGAATTAATGTGTTGTGTATAGGTGGCCATACCATTTTTTTTAAATATCTGTTCAATTCAAGAATAGCAATCAATTTTTCTGACTGATTGTAAGCTTTCAAAAATATGACCAATGTACCAATATGACCAATATGTTCAATTTTCCCCCAATTATCATAAAAATGATTGGAAACTGAGAAAATTGCTATATTAATTGACAATCTAACACACACCATACAATCTTTAGAAAAAAATGAAGAAAAATTTCCAGCATTCCGGACCAATACAAATCGGAAAAAAATGGGAAATCCAATCGTATTTTTCAAACGAATTTAAAAAAAAAGCTTTCGATTACAGTATATTTATCGAATTGCCTTAAAATTGGATCATTTTATTGTATCGTGTGTGACCATCTTATGTCATAAAGTGCACTGTGCCCATTGCAATTCACACACATTATAATTCGTGCATAGTAGCAGGAAAAAAGGGCGCCGGCTGTGGGTGGACGAAAAGGGCGCCACCATAGACTTTAATGTAATTATCGTTAATACAGCGAAAAAAGCAGAAAAAAGGGTGCTGCGATAAATATTGTTAAGGTTAGAACATGTTCAAGTTTTTGAAGTATGTTATCGTTTTAGAAGCTTGCAACGTTTAAGTTTTTGTCATATTTCGTTTGTATGTACAGACTTTACGTTATCAAAGATATTATCATTTCTATGTTTCTGCAGAGGGAGTGGTTAGGCACCACCCAGGCGGCGGTTAGTTTTAGGCAACACGGGGGGGTGGCAGGAGGGTTAGGCACCACCAGGAGGGGTGGTTAGTTCTAGGCACCACCAGGGGAGGATTCTGTGTGAGGGTTGGGTTTGCGCTGTAGTGTTGAATTTCGTAACGATTTTTAACGATTTTTGTTACTATTTACTGTCTATTTTTACAATGATATTTATCGTTAACCAATTTTGACAACTGTTAGTTATCAGATTTCGTTATCCAGCCGGGCCCTTTTTTCATGCACGTCTCGTGTATTATGCAAACAGTGTGAATCCAGCCTCGGTGGTAAACAGACATAACACTGAATTTAAACTTTGCAGGCAAACTAAGGCCTCTATTCCATGGACTGTTGAGCTGTGTGCTAAGCAAGCACTTTTCAGGCAGCAGTGAGCAGTTACCAGGCAGCAGGATGCAGTTGTGAGAGTTTGAGAGGCATTTCACTGCCTATCAACAGTCCATGGAAAAGAGGCCTTAGGCCTCCTTTCTACGGACAGCTGAGCTGTGTGCTCAGCAAGCACTTACCAGATAGCAGTGAGCAGTTACCAGGCAGCAGTGAGCAGTTGTGAGAGATTGAGATGCATTTCACTGACTACCAACAGTCCGTGGAAAGGAGGCCTAAGGGCTCATTTCTACGGACTGTTGATAGGCAGTGAAAGCCTCGCAAACTCTCACAACTGCTCGCTGCTGCCTGGTAACTGCTCACTGCTGCCTGGCAACTGCTTGCTGAGCACACAGTTCAACAGTCCGTGGAAAAGAGGCCTCAAACAGATTTGAAACTGAACCAATCAAACCCAGTGACTGCCAGGTAATTAACCATCTGAAAGCTAATGATTAGCATGTGACACTTGGTGTAATGGAGCGCACACGCAGCCCAGAGTAGACGCAGGGGACAGCATGCTTCTGAGCCAATCGCTATGCGCCGGGCAGAAGTGAAGAGAGGAAGATTATATCCAGGTCAAGGGTCAAGCAAGCTGCCGGGACACCGGCATGAATAGTGCACAAACGGCAGCAGACGGAGGGGGCAGGAGGAGGTCACAATATGTACTTTTAACCCCCCCCCCCACACACACACACACTGTGGCTTTCTGTTTTTTCAGCTGTGGTATCCTATAAGGCCTCTTTTCCACGAACTGTTGATAGGCAGTGAAATGCCTCTAAAACTCTCACAACTGCTCACTGCTGCCTGAAAACTGCTTGCCGAACACACAGCTCAATAGTTCGTGGAAAAGAGGCCTAGAGTTGGTGATCACTCCATGTTGAGATTTAAAGATAGACAGGTAGAGAACTGTATGCTTCAGGGTCCAGGAGAAACTGGAAAAATTGCTGTGATTTTGCGATCACGTATGAGAAAATCGCAACGATTTTTACAGCGATTTTAATGAAAGTGAATGGGAGTGATTTTAAAAACTGCTAATCAATCACAAAACGCTCAGAAAAGCGCTTCTAGTGTGAATGGGCCCTTTCCCCTTTGAGCTAGGCTGCACATCCAGAACTGCTGGTGTATAGTGAGCCTGCAGTTAATGCACACCAATCCAACATGCACACAGCCTGTTTTAGAGTTTTTGGTCTTCATCAATGCACTGTATCCAGGGATGAGCTTCGGGTGAAATCCGAATGAGTTTCGTTCGGATTTCATCCTCCTAATTAGTGCAGCTGAACCGGTGTGTGCGGGGGGGGGGGGGGGCTTAAATTTACCCAGCAGCCGTTTATTTAACCCGTCCCATGGCACATCCCAAGCTGTAGTCAAATGACGCGGCTTGGTACGCAGCGTGGGATAGGTTAAAGAGGAAGGCTGCTGGGTAAGTTTAACCCCCCAATCCCGCACACACCCGCTTTGTTCGCCATGGCCTAGCTGCATCCCTGCATGCTGCCGGTTAGCAATGCAACTCACACTCCATCTCAGGCCCATCTCCTTGCCACCTTTTAGTACTCCATTGACACTACTTGTATGTACGCCTGTGGGTGGCACTCCTTACAAGTCATGCTGCCAGCTCGTTATCTAGTCTACTTGGTGATAGCTGGTCAGAGGCCACATGCTGCTACTGCTCACGTTGACCCATACACCATCTCAAATTCTGCGTCTTTGGGCCTAATGTTACCACACTCATTCTAGATACTTTGATGGGTGGCATTAATGTATGATATCATCCAATTCATGATGCCAGCTAGCAATGTATTAACATGGCCTAATGTTTCCTTTGCCTTATGCAAATTTAACTGGGATTTTTAAGAAACCACGAGGTCTTTCAGAATGTTTTTTCTATTCCCTTGTTGACACTGTTCTCCTTCACATACCTAGTTCTCTCCCTGTTGGGCTCAATATTGAGCCTACTGTGGGGTGTTATATCTGACAGCAGCATTATGTCATTATACAATATATTGCATTTAGAGTGATTGTTTCATATGCAGCAGGGATCATGTTGGAACATTTGTTTGTTTTTTAAATGGTTTTATTCTTTATTGAATCATCACCATCGTGATTATTATTATATCTAATGGTGAATAAAGATTCTTGTTATATTTTTCCAAAATTTGCTGTGGGAGTTGCTATTTAGGGGCTTTCGTTTTCTACCATATAATTACTCCTTCACATACCTAGCCCATTTTGAAGTTGTAGCATGTGTTAGGGCTTTGCTATTAACCTTGAAAATAGGCTTGGCAAAAAATTGCGTAACCACAAGTAGCTTGAGGAAATTTTTGTGAGACTGCCAGAGGCATTCTTGCTCATCTCTGCTGCTATAGCAGATTTTCTGCTCACCACTTTGCTGCAATATTAGCAGATAGTATCACTGGGTAAAGGGAAACTGATGTACACAGTGGACGGTCCTGTGAAATACAAATCCTAAGATTTGAGGCTTTCACACATCATCTCCCTCATGTTCAGCTTGCATGATTTATCTGTTTTAACAAGGCTCATGTGTGCTTCACTAATTTTCGTTGTTATATAATGTCTATGGTGTATATAAATATGTACAATGATATGCAATTCATTTATTAACAAGCAAGGCCTACTTTCATGCACTAGCTAATGTGACATTGAGATAGATGTCTCATAACAACCCACAGAAATAATTTCCTTAATAAAGTGACATACTTTACTCTATCCATAATTATTGTTGTTCTAGATAAAGAGCGCTCAGCTGAAAGTTGGTAAAAAAACAAGTTACATGCAATATGCGCTCAATAACTGGACTGTTTTTACTGAGAAGAATGAATGAGTGAAATAATTATTCTATATTTCTTCTAATGATTTTATGTAAATTTGTAGGAAAACTGACAGAAGAGTGTGGAATCAATACACAGAGTTGTCATCAGTGCGCTGCTGCCTTTGCAGCCTATTCATCCATGATGTGCAACCATGATCACGCACAACAAGGTGAACTTTCATCTTCAATCAGCTTAATTAACATGAAACTGGATCAATACTGACTTCTTTTCTAAAGAAGTGGAGACACAGGGTCACCAAAAATAATACATTTCACCAGTGGCTTGACATTCTAAAGGTGACTACACAAAAGACCAAATAAAAGTGTAACCTTATTTTTTTTTTCCTCATACGGTTCCAGTGTGTTGAATAGCTACTGTAGGTACCGTATAGAATGTATCTATGTACATTTCATTACTTAAATTATTGGCAACTTAAAGCGGATCCGAGATGAAAAAGTAACTATAACAAGTAACTTGTCTATATATCTTATCTAAAGTTTAGATAGTTTACACAGCAAATCTAGCTGCAAACAGCTTTAATAGAATATGATTATTTATTCCTGTGATACAATGACAGCGGCCATGTTGTTTGTAAACATTACACAGAGGCAGGCTTATCTGCATCTTGAGCAAACGAAACCTAATCCCCCCCCTCCTTCTCCCTCCTCCCCCTCTGCCTCTGAAATCTCTGGCTAGTAATACCTCCCCCTCCTCCTGGCCAGACTGAGCTCCCATGAGCCCTTGCTACTGTCTGAAAGTGCCTTGGCTCTCTGAAAACCTGTGAGCGTGGCTTGTTTAGTTTATAGGGAATTAGAGTATTAAAACAAAAACAAAAAACGTATTTGGCTTGAGGAATGCCCTATAAACAATAGGAAAGGAACACAATTATGCAATGAATAAAAGTTCATCTCAGATCCACTTTAAGAGAATATTAACATTTCCCTACCAATATATCAAGGACATGCATTTCAATTTGTAATAGATCTTCACCAATACTTTTTTTTTTAAATAGGTTATTTTATTTACAGAAAAAGATGTTCTTACATTTGTTCCATAACAATACAGAACACAGCCGATCAAAAGGGAGGCATAAAACCACACAATATTCTCTGTAAGAAAATAAAATGTACAGTTCAATGCCTTATTTGAGGGAGGCTCCTCCTTATCCGCAGGGCTCCAATGGTCCAAAAAAAATAAAAAATCTTACTCTACATCTGTCTACTAACTTACAGTCCAACCCAAGCCATGCTTCTAACTTAGTAAATGTCCTAACAGTTCAATTACGTGCAATAGCTCCTGAATACTAGCTTCCTAAATTCGAGGCTCTTTAGTTTCAAGGGAGCACTTATTCCATCCCGCCAAAGTGCAGATAACACTGTTCCATATGCACCTCCGTTCACACAGAAACCAACACAACCAAACTAGGACAAACCTAACTTACCATAACAAAACCAGATCATACTAAACCACACATAGTGCCTACTCTCCACCCCCTCCCCTCTCAGGCTGACCCCCCCCCCCCCCTTGTTCTCCAAGCCTACCACAATTTCTTGAATTGAATTCTGGCTAACCTTCTCTTCCTAGGGCTTCACATGCACCACTTAATTGATTAACCTTTTATAGTCATCAATTACATCCACCAATCCTTAATATTATTTTAATTCTGAAATTGTGCAATGCCTTGGGGTCCATTCAAAGTATGTGCACTGGATTGCTATGACTATTTTAAGTATTGTTTTACATGTTCAAATATTTAAGAGTTTATTCATTTACACTGTGGTGATGCAAACACTATGCAGAAAATTGGAAAACGTCTAGTCAGAACCTGCAGATCATCAGCTTTGTGTTTGTCCACCACATTACCGCTTCAAGAGTTTTCATGTTTTTTCTCTCTGACTTTCCTTATTTGCAGTGGCTGGCAGTGGAACAATCCTGGGAGCTGCAACCTTGAACTCTTTGGCAGTAAAGAATCTGGTGCCCATTGAAGATACTGGACCATCATCTCTTGCGCAAAGGGTACCAAATTTAAATCGGGTAAAACAAATATTTTCTTTTTACTCAAATAATTTGATAGCCATCCAAGTAATGTTAGATCCTTAACAATTAAGTGACATTAGTACAGTCTCTTCCAGAAACATTGAAGGTTGATCCTGTATTTCACATATTAAATATCTGATTCCACTGCAGGACAAAATACACCTACTCCTGGTCTAGTAATATTTGATGAGTCTGAGAAGATGCAGATTGAAGTTGTTTTATATTCCATAAGAAAGCAAGTCATCTTCAGTGTTAAATAAAATGGAAAGGATGTGGTAGATGCCCATGCCGAAAGACTGATTAGAAGCTTCCACCATTCTTATCTAAAAAATACTGCTACTATAGACTTCTTCTGAATACTACGTAGGCAAGGAGTGACTGTTAGAATACTAACAGGTGCCCCAATGGAGCATTGCATCCGTCACATTGATAGCCATCCTCATATGGGCACCTTGTTAAGAGGTGGGCACAGTGTCCTTGCCAAGTAGGCAGGGAACATCAGTGTGCATCCTCCTGTGAGTGCATACTCCTGCACACTGGTACACAGCACTATGTGTAATAGTAATGCTTCACTCCCAGTATAAAGCAGACCTTCCACCTTTGAAAGCACAAAGTAAAATTGGATAATGCAGCATCAGTGTGTATCCAGATGCCCCTCATTTATTTGACCAAGTCTTGCCATTCCTGGCTGAATGTCTGTGTACCAACCTTGGCATGACTACTGTACTGGCTGAATGCTTCCTTAGACCAAGCTAAATAATAATGTTGTACGTCTTACAGTATACAAAACACATTATTGCCTTCCAAATATACATATAATAAATACTGTAGGCTGTACAAGTGCCTGCAGAGTGCCCTCCCACCCTTACATTAAAACATTTTGACTGTGAAACAAGTGAAGCATGGAGGGGTACGTCCTTACTCTACACCAGACCTGTCCACACACATCTGCTACTGACTTAAACACTCACACCATCCACTCAAACAAAGAGTCCAAGTGTTAATGAGATGGCAGCATGGATTTTGACACAAGTAAGTATGCTCAGCCCTGGATGAAATGGGGACTGACAATCCAATGAGCAAACTTATGAGCTTTTGCGTGTCAGCAACAAACGCTATATGGATGCAGACACTGGCAAAAGCAGTCTCACTCACTACTCAGTATGCTCCGGACTTCAAAATGATTTTAACGGTCACCACGTGAGGCAAACAAAATTCTGCAGTAAAAGGCCATCACTCTCCACTATCTCCAGGCTGCAGCAGGCAGGCCCGGCCCTAGACCATTTGCCGCCTGAGGCAAACTTTAAAGAAATCGCCGCTTCGCCCCCCCCGTGGGTGTGGGGGGGCCGCCCGAGCTGGAGGGGATAGCGGGCAGGAAGGGGGTATTGGGGCTAGCGGCGGGGAGGGGGGTCGGACCCCCCCCTCCCTCGCCTGGGTCCCCCGTCCTCCGCTCCCCTCCAGCTTGTTATGCGCGCTGGCTGGCTGCGGCTGTAAGAGGCAACGGGCGGGGATCACTCACCTCTTCCTCATTCAGCCTGCGCTCCACTGACGTCACTTCCTGCTACGCCGCAGGAAGTGACGTCAGTGGAGCGCACGTTGGAACGAGGAAGAGGTGAGTGATCCCCGCCCGTTGCCTCTTACAGCCGCATCCAGCCAGCCAGCGCGCATAACAAGCTGGAGGGGAGCGGAGGACGGGGGACCCAGGCGAGGGAGGGGGGGGTCCGACCCCCCCCTCCCCGCCGCTAGCCCCAATACCCCCTTCCTGCCCGCTATTACCTCCAGCTCGGGCGGCACTCCACACCCACGGACGGGCGGGTGCCGCCCCCTTAGAAGCGCCGCATGAGGCAAACGTTTCACCCCGCCTCATGGGCGGGCCGGCCCTGGCGGCAGGCGTGTAAGAACACTGTGCTTCTGTGTCACATAAATCAGTCTGGGGTCTTGCCTACTTGTTTCACTTGGTGTTTACGAGTTATCTCAAGGCCGCTTTCTCACTGGGCTTCTTGTCACAGTCATTTTTTTTTCATGTAAGGGTGGTAGGGCACTCTAAATAGAGCTGGCCCGAACATCAAATTTTGAGTTTGAAAACGGCAAACACGAACTTCCGCAAATGTATTCGACCCACAATAGACTTTAATGGGCAGGCAAATTTTAAAACCTACTGGGACTCTTTTTGGCCACAAAAGTGATGGAGAATGTTTCAAGGAGTCTAACACCTGGACTGTGGCATGCTGGGCGGAGATGCATGCCAAAAGTCCCAGCAGGTTTTAATCCCCAAGGCCTCTTTTACAGTAGAATTTTGCGGTTTGATGCAACGTTAAAGTTGCAACGCAAATTGCAATGCAAAGCCCCGAAAAAGTTGCAACGCAACTTAATGCCCTGTTATCGTCGCATACAGTAGAGCATACAGGCAATGAAAAGCATGCTTCCAAGTCATTACTTTGCATGTGCAAACAGTCCAATGCAGCTAATAACGTGTATAACGCACAGCATGCAGCACTTTCTAATAACACTACACGTTACACACAAACGCAATGTGTGCACTGTGAATGTCGCACAGACTTAGTATTGCTGTGTGTTAGTCTGCGTTTAAACATTTTTTAACGTGCAACTTTAACATCGCACTGCGAAAGAGGCCTCAGGGGCAGAAATCTCATTACATTTAGAACACTGCTGTGGTTGCACACAGCTGTGCACAGCTATGGGAGTCAGTGGGTTGTGGAGTATCACACACAGAGAAATGCAATAGTACTATCAGAATACAGTGAAAAATAATGTACTGGAGTGGTACTGTGCTTGTTACTAATGTGGCAAACAATAGCAGTAGTACTGTGCACAGTTGTGGGTATCAGTGGGTTGTGTAGTGTCACATAAAGAGAAATGCAATAGTAGTATCAGAATACAGTCTAAAATAATGCACTGGAGTGGTACTGTGATTGCAACTTTATGTGGCAACAGTAGTGTGCACAGCTATGGGTGCCAGTGGGCTCTGTGGGCCTAGCTAATGCTTTCCCTATCTATCTGCAGCAAGTCTGACCCTGCTCTCGCTAACAGTCAGCAGCCAGCAGAGAATGAATCCAATATGGCCACCACAACTGCTTTTTAATAGGGGGTGGGGGGTCCAAGAGGGGGTGCTAGCTAATTAGCTGCCATGTGCCTGCTGACTGTGAGGTAAGGTGTCAAACATTTAGCTCCATGATGATGTATAGGGGGTGGGTCGATTTTGCCAAATGTTCACTGTTTGCCGGGGACGCGCACAGTGGAAATTCACAGGGAATTGTCCACCGGCGAACAGTTCGGACCATCTTTAACTCTAAATGTACTTGCATGGCTTATCATTTACTATTAGTTAGAATAATAACTACTCATTTGCCAATCCTACCTTATGTTGTATATTACATGAAAGGGCAGTGCAGTGGCATGTATGAATACATCTTTCTATAATGCTGGTTTGTCTGCTGTATTGCCTGTTTGCTTTAGGTTCTCCATCATTCGTCTCATTGGAGTCTCCCACAATGACCACTCCTGTTCCCAGTTGTTGGCAGTAGGTGAATCCTGGGACCAACCTTGAAGTTCTTGCAGCAAAGAGTCTGATACTGTATCTGCTAGCGGTACCAGCCCAATGTTTCTCATGGTATATGCTGAGCAATAGAGAGCTTTTTAAATTCATTGCCCTGTATGAAATGATGTTGTCTACTCATGCTATTCAGACCATAACATTTGCAAGCAACTGGCATAAAATAAGCAGAGAGCCATATCATGTTTATCATGCATTTTATTTAAGAGTAAACTGATAAATTATTCTAGAGGAACTTAGTAATTCTATTTAATTTTGCCCACAAGTGAACTTTAATGACAGAGATTTCTGTTTTAATTAGTGTTATTTGTCTAGTTAATGAAAATTGTTTTAATGGTACATTTCAGGGAAATCATAGCCATGTTCTCTAATTATTACTTCACAGTTTTCACACCCTGTAGAACACTTTTTTTTAAGTCTGGCTGCAGAGGTCAAGCAACTTATTAAAAACGTGTAAGCAGAACTAACCTACCCCACTATTCATTTAAAATGATGGCAGCTGTTCAAGGCTGGTACCACACAAATGGTGAATAATTAATTAGTGGACCTGATAAAAAGAGATGTTTGTAGAGTTGTAAACATGATACTTGTTATTTGTAACTGAAATCCCACAACTGAAAACAGTTTAACATATCTTAAAGTGGAGCAGCTAAACTCCATGAATAAAAGACCCCTCTTGTACCAATGAAATTCAACTTTATTAGTTATGCATTAAAATATGACCAATGCCTAAAGAACTAATGGATATATAAGTGAAAATCGCATACTGTGGACCAGAATAAATATTACCCAGATTGACTCAAAAAAAGGGTGTGCCTGTATATGGACAAATTCAGCCCTATGTGATCAATTCAAGAGTCCACCCACAAAGTCCCCCTGCATCTACAAATTGTATAGACAGATAGGACCTGCGTACTCGTCCATACAGACAGTACAGAGGGAAGTGAAAAAGTGCTAAAACTACCCCCCCCCCCCCAACATTCCTAACATGTTTTGCCTACAAGGGCTTCATCAGAGGATCACCAGTAAGCTGTGGAAATAAAGACAATCGTAACCCCTCACCAGGAAGTGAGACCATCACTGCTTTGCTGCTGTGGTCAGAGCAGAGTGACACCCTCATGTTTATACTGATCCACAGTGTGTAAAATTAACTTATATCCACCCAATTTATTTAAGCATTGGCCCAATTTTGATGCAAACCTAATAACGATTACATTTTAATAGTACAAACATGATTTTTTTTAATGACTTAAATTCAACTTTTAATGACTATTTATAAACTGGAAGTAAGAATATTTTTAAATTGAGTTTATCTGTTAGCTCTTAGTTGCTTCAGCATTAATCATTAAATTGCTTCATTCTAAAATACATTTTCCATTCTCCTACAATATTCCTTTCCCTTTCTATTATCTCTATTTTCTAGTGCAAAGCTTTTATTAAATATGTTTCTATGGCAGAATCGGAGGTAATCAGAGGACATCTCTTGGATTTTACTTTTCATTGCTGAAATATTTTATGAGAATTCCTGACAATTCAGTGCATGCTACTCTTTTAGGTTTCAGTAAAACTAAATTATGTTTGGAAAACCTGCAGACATAGCAGAATTGTTTTCACTTAAAATTTCTTAGTTTTCAGTTTTATAACACTTATAATTGGTTGACTGCCTCTCTACCAACCTCCTGCTTGATTCTGTAAGTCCAAGTTCTTCTATAGCCATTCCATATATACTGATCTTACCAACGTTTATAGTAAACCCACACTGCAAAATACATAGGCCCTTTCTAAATATTCTATATTCCTTGAGCTACGTTCATCCTTTGTCACAGATGAACACTTTCTGCTTCTTCTAAGGCCAGGTTTACAGTGGAAGATCATTACGTTCTTCATAAAAAAAAAATGCAAGAGAAAATTTGCACCACACATTATGTGACCTTTGCCTACATTATGTGACCTTTGCATACAGTGTGCCCAGGTACAGTAGGTGATGACATGGCCCCTTCTCCCTTTCATCCACTGACTGGTCAAGGACACATCACATGGCATGCTCCAGAAAAAAAAAGATGTAATACATGAGGTCACTGATGGTGCCTTCTCTGCGGCTGACCAGATTAGTGGTCTCTTCACAAGGGTGCATCAGTCTGAGATGGCTCGAACTTCTGATTTTAGGTTCGCGAACCTCAAACGCGAACTTACGCAAAAGTTCAGGTTGGTGCGATCTTCGCGATCTGCAATAGACTTCAATAGGGAGGTGAACTTTGAAAATTACAAACATTTATGCTGGCCACAAAAGTGATGGAAAAGATGTTTCAAGTGGTCTAACACCTGGAGTGGGGCAGGGAGGAGTGGCATACATGCAAAAAGTCCTGGGGAAAAATCATGATTTGATGCACAGCAGCGTTTTAAGGGCAGAAATCACATTGCATGCTAAATTGGAGGCCTAAAGTGCTTTAAAACATCTTGCATGTGTATACATCAATCAGGTAGTGTAATTAGTGTACTGCTTCACACTGACAGACCAAACTAACTGCGTAACGCACCGCAAGTTACCAGCTGTTTGTGTAGTGACAGCCATGCTAGACTGCTGCGCACCATCACAAGAGTGCAGGCGATAGCGGTTTTCAAGCCCATATGGTCGCCGGGCTGAGGTAGCTCAATGACAGAACAGTGACTGTCCAGCTGATCGAATTTGGTCTGTCCACAATGAAGAAACAACCTTATTATCTTGGGTGTGGCCCCCCCAACACACTCATATAGCCGGCAGTCATTGCCTCATTGTGATACGCAAGCCCCGTCACCGCCGCAAGGTAACAATCATGAAGGGAAATTGACACATGTACATGCCTTTTGTTTTGTTGCTGCAGTGCAGCCAGAAAAATTAGGCAGGCATATACACACACCAGAAAAAATTGTAATTGGTGTTGTTAGCCGCCGCTGCTAGCAGCGGCCTTAAAAATTCAGGAATCCGTCTGGAGTCCTGGACCCCGTTGGTGGTGAGATGCTGTGTGGAGACCGACTTAGTCTTGGGGCAGGCAGTCACACGGCGTGCTGGCAGAGATGCTGTGTGGGGACTGACTTAGTCTCGTGATCCATGCCTCATTCATTTTGATAAAGGTGAGGTACTGAACACTTTTTTGACCTAGGCGACTTCTCTTCAGTGACAATGCCTCCAGCTGTGCTGAAGGTCCTTTCTGACAGGACACTTGAGGCAAGGCAAGACAGAAGTTGGATGGCAAATTTTGACAGCTTTGGCCACAGGTCAAGCCTGCGCACCCAGTAGTCCAGGGGTTCATTGCTGTTGTCTACATCAGCAGTTAAGGCCAGGTAGTCGGCTACCTGCCGGTCGAGGCATTGGTGGAGGGTGGATCTGGAAGGGCTAAGGTGAGGCGTTGCACTAAAGAATGTCCCCATGTCCGACATCACCATGAGATCGCTGGAGCATCCTCTCCTTGCCTGCGTGGACATGGGAGAAGGATTACTGGCAGTGGTACCTTTTATTCCGCTGTGCTGTGACATCACCCTTAAACGCACTGTAAAGCATACTTGCCAGCTTGTTGTGCAAGTACTGCATCCTTTCTGCCTTCTGGTGAGTTGGTAACATTTCCGGCACTTTGTGCTTATACTGAGGGTCTAGTAGTGTGGCCACCCAGTACAGGTCATTCCCCTTGAGTTTTTTTTATACGGGGGTCCCTCAACAGGCTGGACAGCATGAAAGCCACCATCTGCACAAATTTGAATGCAGACGTTCTATCCATCTCCTCTTGCTCTTCCTCAGTGATGTCAGGTAAGTTGTCCTCCTCCCCCCAGCCACGAACAATACCACAGGAAAGTTGAGCAGCACAAGCCCCCTACGACGCCTGCTGCAGTTGTTCTTCCATCGCCGCCTCCTCAAAAAAAAACACCTTCATCATCTGACTCCTCTTCCCCACATGAATCTTCCTCCTCCCCCCCCCCCCCCCTCATCTGTGCTGCCGCAGGTGTTGAGGAAACATCTGGTTCTGCTGGTAATTGATCCCACAACTCTTCCTCCTGTTGCTGTTCACGTTCCTCCACAGCTTGATCCACCACTCTACACAGAGCACGCTCCAGGAAGAAAGCATATGGGATCAAGTCGCTGATGGCGCCTTCACTGCAACTCACCATGTTTGTCACCTCCTCAAACGGCCGCATGAGCCTGCAGGTATTTCACATGGGTGTCCAGTACTTCAGCCAGAACAACCCCATCCCCCCAGAGCATGTCCTTTTACTGTAGTTGTAGAGATACTGGTTGACGGATTTCTCCTGTTGTAGCAGGCGGTTAAACATCAGGAGTGTTGAATTCCAGCGAGTCGGGCTATCGCAAATCAAGCGCCTCACCGGCAAGTTGTTTCTCCACTGATTATCGGCCAAGCATGCCATGGCCATGTAAGACCGCCTGAAATGCCCACACACCTTCCTGGACTGTTTCAGGACTTCCTGTAAGCCTGGGTACTTACACACAAATCTCTGAATTATTAGATTCAGCACATGTGCTATGCAGGTACATGTGTCAACTTTCCCAAATTCAAAGCCGAAATGAAATTGCTGCTGTTGTCACACACCATGTTGCCGATCTCCAGTTGGTGCAGGGTCAGCCACTGATCCACCTGTTAAGAGCAGCCAGGAGAGCTGCTCCAGTGTGACTCCACTTTGAGGCAAGACATGTCTAAGATGACATGACACCGTCATACCTGGCATGCAGCATAGGCCCTGGGGAGCTGGGGCTGTGTAGCTGAAGAGGAGATCGCAGCACCAGTACAGTAGCATTGCCAGTCAGCGGAGGAGGAGGATGACGACAGCGAAGAGGATGTAGTAGGAGGAGAGGAGGTGGCAGCAGGCCTGCCTGCAAGCCATGGAGGTGTCACAACTAGGTCCGCTGCACAGCCACATACTCCCTGCTTGCCAGTGGTCACCAGGTTGACCCAATGGGCTGTGTAAGTAATGTACCTGCCCTGACCGTGCTTTGCAGACCAGGCATCCATGGTCAGATGGACCCTTGACCCAACGCTGTGCGCCAGAGATGACACCACTTGCCTTTCAACTTCATGGTACAGTTTGGGTATTGCCTTTTTTGAGAAATAATTGCGGCCTGGTATCTTCCACTGCGGTGTCCCAATGGCCACACATTTTCGAAAGGCCTCAGAGTCCACCAGCTGGTATGGTAACAGCTGGCGAGCTAACCGTTCCGCCAATCCAGCTGTCAGACGCCGGGCAAGGGGGTGACTGGCAGACATTGGCTTCTTCTGCTTCTCCTGGCTGCTGCTGTGGGCAGAGGAGCAGGAACCGCTCAAGCTGAGGCGGAGTGGAGGAGGATGACTGTGAAGGTGCAAAATAGAAAGCGGCTGAAGATAATGCACTTGAAGGAGCAGGAGGAGAAGAAGGAGGGTGGCTTTGCTTTTGTGTGCTGTTTTTCCTCAGGTGTTCTTCCCATTGCTGTTTGTGCTTTTTCTCCATGTGCCTTCATAAGGCAGTTGTCCCTACGCGGGTGTTGGTCTTTCCATGGCTCAATTTTTGGTGGTAGAGGGTACAGATGGCATTGCCCTCATCTGAGGCAGACACACAAAAAAATTCCACACCGCTGAGCCCTGAGGTGATGGCACTATGGTGGTGTCAGCAGCTGACGTTGAAGGGTGTGTTGGCTGGCTGTCCATAGGTGGCGATACACGGCGCCAGACACTGCCAACAGCTGTTTCTGACGATGAGCTCCCCCTGCTTCTTTCAGCAACTCATCTCCTCTTACTTCTCTCTGACTCCCCCTCTGAATTGTCCCCCTGTTCATCTCCTCTATTGGGAACCCACGTGACATCCATATCATCATAATCATCCTCCCCAGCTTTGCTTGTATCAGACACCTCCAAAACTGCACCAACAGCAGGTACTTCATCATCCTCCTTCTCACACCTTACGTCCATAGTGCCGCCTAACTCAGACATAAAAGGTGGTGTAACTTGCTTAGCGCCTTTATCTTGTAACAATAATGGCTGTGAATCAGTTAATGCCCCACCAATAACTCCTGCGAAGTGTCAAATGTAGCAGATGTGGTGCTTGTAGTAGTGCTGGTGGCTGCGGAAGATGAGGTGTTCTGTGTTAAATAGTCAACTAAGTCCCGACAATCTTGGGAGTTGATGGCACGTGCCTTCTTCTGAGCACTGTACTTTGGTCCAGGGCCGCACAAAATCACATTAGTACGACCTCGAACAGACCTGCCGGGTGGCCTGCCTCTGGGTCTGCCTCTGCCTCTGTCTGTTTTGTCCATATTGGGGGGGGGATGAAGTGAAAGGTATGCAGTGACTGGTATTACAATACAATGAGCAGCTGTCACACAGGTGCAGTGAACAGCCATGCACGGACTGCTATATAAAACAGCGTGTGGTCACACAGGTACAGTGAACAGGTATGCAGTGACTGGTATTACAAATGTGCAGCTGTCACACACGTGCAGTGAAAAGGTAGGCACTGAATGTGCTGGGCCTGGCAGTGGCACAGTAGGAATTAGCAAGGGCCGGCTGCGACTGACTGACAGGGCTGTATATGCAAGTGTCAGTGGGCCACAAAAAAAACAACAACAAAAAAGTTTACAAGAACAACATTCGCTCTCAAAAGAGCTGTTGTGGGGTGCTTTTTAGCAATAAGTATCAGCAAGGAGCAAGCTAACAAGCCTAACAAGAGCCTAACTAAGCTTTCCCTATGTCTACAGCAGGTTCCTCTCCCTTCTCTAATTACTGCAGCCACACCGAGTGAGATGATGGCTGACGCAGCTGCCTTCTATAAGGGGGGCTCCAGGAGGAAGTGTAGCCTGATTGGCTGCCCTGTGTCTGCTGACTGTGATGTAGAGGGTCAAAGTTGAGCCTAATTATGTAGTATAGGGGCGGGTCAAACTCACATATAGTTCGCGCGAATCGGTTTGCCGGTGAACCGTTTGGGCCATCTCTAGTCTGCAGAACTCATGTATGAGCATCCATTGCCTGGGGTAAAAACTCAGTGACCAGCAAAAAAGTACTGTCACAAAGGTCAGTGACACTGATTTTTTTTTTTTTTTTTTTTTTAAAGGCACACTTTCTGATATTGTGACACCCACGTGGTTCCTGAGAAAACTGCATATGCACCATTTGAGTTACAAACGCAAATTTCATTGCAAATGCCAGAAAAAGAAATGTAATCAACTTTTTTTTCCCCTCCTCCTCCAGTCACTGATAGTTTTAATTACAGGACCCCTCACTTAGGTGTGAAAAGCTTCAAAAGAGTTCCTGGAAGGTTTATATAGCCCATCCATCAGAGATTAGCTTGACAAAATCTTATAAAAACCATACTTTTTCTAGACTGTTAGGAACAGACCCAGCAGGAGTCTGACAGCTGCCTTCTGTCCTGACTTGAAAGGGACACATGATTGATCCTTATCAATCCAGCTGGAAACTCACAAGAGTCAACCAACCTTCAAAACTATATTCAATAATGGGCACAGTTTTATAATATTTCCGGTGTTGCAAAGCTACTTCAAATTCGCAGAGTGTGTTGGACTTTACGTGCCACTAGTTCTGAGAGGTTGGCGGACCAAACAGACTTCCAGACTACCACGTTCATAATAGAAGGTTCAAACCTGTCATATTTCATATCAAATGAAAAATTTTGCTGATTGTGAATATGCATTCTGTTTCTTACTGTGACTTATGGGCATTGAGAAAGCCGGCAAAACATGAATTGTGCCAAAAAGTTCTCTCTGTGCAAGGGGCACTGCCTATATTCAAATTTCACAAGGCTGGACTTGTACGTGTTATAATCCCTCCCAACTAAAGTGATGATTAAAACACAGTGACCCTGAGTCCTACTGGTCCTACATCAAAAATTTGACATCGAATTACCGCCAATTCACAGCCAGCTGGACACTGGCAAAATCACTTAGATTATTTCTCACAAAGGCCTCTGGCAGCATGGTAATCGCCATCTTGGACTTTTTGCTAAGGACTTTCGATTGCTGCCTGGACTACCAATAACAGCATTTGAGCTGTATCTTAAGACATTCTGTTTCCTTTTCATTTCTACCCATTTTCTATCAACCCAATCTGTTCTGACTGAGAGATATATTTATC
Organism: Hyperolius riggenbachi; assembly: GCF_040937935.1. NCBI lineage: Eukaryota > Metazoa > Chordata > Amphibia > Anura > Hyperoliidae > Hyperolius > Hyperolius riggenbachi. The sequence continues at coordinate 327,306,351 of NC_090650.1, forward strand.
TGTCGGTTAAGTATATTTGTGTGTATGTAGTTTTAGAATAAAAGAAACAATTTTATCGTTCAGACTTGTGCCTGTTCTGGTCATCTGATTGTTGCTACAAAGAATCTGGAGGGGTGAACTGTGCAAAAAGGGAAGAAGGATAGACTAGGGCCGGCCAGACTGATGACAGGACTAGCTGGAGACAGGATGACTGGACTGACAAGCAGCAGGACTGACTGATGACAGGATGGACAGACCCTGAAACTTGGCAAATTGACTCTGTGCACTTGCTAGTAGTAGTCTCTGGGGTCTCTGTCATTTCGCCCTACTTCCATTGGCTTTACCCAAACAAAAATGTAATATTATTACCCTGGTGCATGCCAGTTACTGCAGACTTCATGTCCACCCTGGCCACAGGCACAGCTGTCTTGCACCACCATCAGCATGGTACCTAGAAAGTCATTTGGTCCTACGGTAAAATTCAAAAAATGCAGATGTGAAATTGTTGATATTCGGCTATGGTTACCCCTACTCATAATGGAAAATGTGGAAACCACTTACGAGCTAAATTTGATGGCCCTACGGGGCAAGTTTGGCCCACGGGACAGAGTTTGCCATGTATGATCTATACCAATGTCTATCTGTTGTTAGCTTGTTTTAGGTTACAGTTGTTTTCCAAGGACATAATATTTTGAGAACATGAAGTTAGTTATAATTTCTGCAATGAGAATACATATAACTATATATTAATTATCTTTCTTTCAATAGTGCCATTATAGTATTAATTTGTCTTGTATATTTGTTGAGAAAATTCTGTTCACTTCACTGAGAAGTGGAATAGAGGGAATTTCTCTGCAATGGAGAACATAGAGAGCAGATGTTTAAGTTTTTTTTTTAATCACTTGTCAGGAGCATGACAATCAAGACAGAGCAGGAGTGGGAAATGGACAGGTGTGTGTGTGTGTGTGTGTGTGTGTGTGTGTGTGTGTGTGTGTGTGTGTGTGTCTCAAATGTATACTCTGCACCCACAATATTTAGATATTGACACTGACCGAAATGTCTACATTTGCAACAAATAAACTACCTGATACTCCTCACGTGTTTCATTTTTTCTTTAGTGCAGGCACTAAACCAAGAACGTGCAAGAGGGAGCCAAAGCCAAAAATGGGAAAATGTTTTTTTTTTCATTTAGGACCCCTCCCTGGAGTCCTGTACAATGCCCCTCAAATATTGTTGGAACCAAAACCTGTTTGGGTGTCTTTATTATGTGCATTTTTAGCATTCATCTAAAAATGTGGCAGGAAATTTGTGCATAGGGTGAAGCTGAAGGATGGCCCACCTTGCTTTAGCCAATCTCCTTTTCCCCCCCATGTACAGTATCAGGGGGTTCATGAGTGTTAGGAGTCCTGAAACTCCTTGTTACTTGCTGCTGACATCTCACATTTGAACTACTTTTGTACTTTTTTTCACCAGGGCCTGTTATGAAAGACTGCAACTCATTGTTGTTGACTTCAAACTGCCTTATTTCACTGCCATCACCAGATGCCCTCAGCAGTACTTTCTAATAGTGATTATGCAGCAGCTAGGGAACCATTTATGTAAAGACCCTGCTTTTTTAAATTAGCTATTTATCTGTTTCTGATATCCCTGGATTGACATCTTGCTTGTTTGCTACCTATCTTTGGATTCAGATTCTGCACTGCATTGATCTCCTGGTTCCCGATGCTGCACTGTCTTCTTACTTTTCCTTGATTTAGATTTGGTTCTGCATTCTCAGTTCTGTATATTGCTTATATACAGTAGTATTGCTATTATTAGCGACTTAGAATTGTGTGTGGGATTGGTTCACTGTGCTTGCATTATTCTTTTGATCACCTTTTCACAGTTGTATACATTGCATTTTATTTTTAATAAACACTATTGAAAACACTCACTGTCTTGTCTGTAAATGTGACATAAAGTTGTCACCAGCTCCACTGTCAGTAAGGCTCATTAAGGAACATGTGAGAAAATGAAGCTGAAGTGGAACTGGGCTCTGCAACATGACAATGACCCAAAATGTACCAGTAAATCCACCAACCACTGCTTTAAAACTAAGGAATGTAGGGTCCTCTGCCCAAATGCAATTAACTTATTCACCTGTGTTCTCTCCTAGGAGATAATTTTTCATCATCTCTTTAAAATAACTTTTAGCACTCTGCAATTAGCAAAAAAAGTACTATCAAAATTATTTTGAGTATATTCTTGCTTTCTGGTGGCTTATAAGGCGGTTATAAGGTGGTTTATATTGACAAATTGTGAAAATCGTACCCAGGAAAAAACTCAGGATAAAAAGTGAATTGCATATGGGCCCTGGTGTGGCCAAGTCAATGTCCAGATCTTAATCCAATTGAGATGCTGTGGGTTGACTTGTACATGCTGTACTTTCAAGAAACCCATCAAACATCTCACAGTTGAAAGAATTCTGCATTGAGGTGAGGAGCAATCTTTCCTGAGACTGGAAGATGGCTACAAGAAGTGTCACTGAAGTTACTAGTGAACACTAGCTTTTAGGGGGCAGGAGTCCATATGAAATTCACTTTTTCTCTTTAGTTTTCTCCCAGGTGATATTTGCACAACTTTCTCAAAATGCATTTTAGGCCACCAGCAAGCAAGAAAATACTCAAAATAATTGTATTCCTACTTTTTCACCAACATTTTGGCACTTTATCAATTATAAAATTAGTTTTAAGTGAAAACGATCTCCTAGGAGATAACTCAGGTTAAACGTTAATTGCATATGGGCCTGGGTGTCCTAACTTTATCCTCAGAATACACATTTTTTGAATATATATTTGTTTAATGAGTACATGAAAGTTCATTTATGTTGTTTACCTGTAATTAATTCACTTTCTTTTTCAGAGATAAATAAAAACAAGATAAGACATTGATGTGTGAACATCATGTGAACTGAATATTAAATGGGATGTCCTAATTTTTTCACATGACCGTTTAATAGCCTTGGCCAGATACATTACATATTTACCATTATAATTATAGGTTGTCTTTTTACATATGCCACAATTTTAACATAGTCGTACTAGTTATAAGAAAAACACTAAGTTAATGACATTAATTTTTTCTACATAGAGCATAACAATATTAAAACATTTAAAGCACTGGTTTAGGGTGTTTTTTTATGTGTATTTTGAGTACTATTTCATAATTTTCAATGCATAAAGGCTGCATTGCATATGAACCATTTTTGTGTTATTATACTCAATTACCTGGCTTACTGTGTGATTGTCAGATGGAGCTTGATTAGACTGAATAGCGGTCCGTGAAATGACTAAACTCCTCCCCATATCCCATCACCACCCAAATGACATTTAGGAAGCAGATGGGAGGGTTCACCAGCCAGACACAGAGAACGCCTCATCTGACCCTACCCATTTCTTCCACATGCTGTTGATGGATTGACTTCTCATGGCCAACACTACACGTACATCCCTCCAGAGTCTCATTATCAATTCCTGTGTAATTCCACCCTGCTCAGTGTATAATAATAATCATGGGAGGAGATGGGTGGGCTCAGGTTTCTGCTTTGTGCTGGAAAATGAACTTTAACTCTCCTGGCGATATGAAGTTATAGTTATGTTTCTTTTGTGCAGTAGTCACACGATTTCTTCCTTCTTGATTGCGGGATGGGGGGTAGTGTGGATGGCTTCTGCAGGTGGTCACAGACACACACAGACACACACAGACACACACAGACACACACAGACACACACAGACACACACAGACACACACAGACACACACAGACACACACAGACACACACAGACACACACAGACACACACAGACACACACAGACACACACAGACACACACAGACACACACAGACACACACAGACACACACAGACACACACAGACACACACAGACACACACAGACACACACACACAGACACACACAGACACACACACACAGACACACACAGACACACACACACAGACACACACACACACACACAGACACACACACACAGACACACACACACAGACACACACACACAGACACACACACACAGACACACACACACAGACACACACACACAGACACACACACACAGACACACACACACAGACACACACACACAGACACACACACACAGACACACACACACACACACACACACACACACACACTTTCCTTTGGGCTGTAATCATGGGCATCCCCCTGGATAGTATTTGCTGTGGGGGAGGGGCTTTCAGCATTTCTCTGCCCCCTCCCCCAGTTGCACTTCCAGGCAATGACTGGATATTGCAAGTGTTCCTGGATGGTGAGAGGGGAACTTGTGGTGAAATCCGTGAACATATTTTAGTAAGAGAACCCCCCGATGTCAGTCATCTCCCAGGTAATAAGGTAAAGTGTCTTTCTGGCCCCTCTATCTATTTAGAACCAAGTATTAACAGTCTAATAGACAATAATTCCTAATAGTTGTTGATGCTAAAATATATATTATATATATCTACAAAAATAAATATAAATACACATTACATGTTTTTTCCATCTGTAGTCTTATTTTTTTCCCCATCAATTTCCATCTGTATACCTTTCTGTACAGTTGATCTTCTTCTGGCTTATGACTACTTTTTTACCCTTGAAACTTTTCTGAAAAGTCGGGGGTCGTCTTATACGCCAGGTGTTAGGCGATACGCGATGCTGATACCCGATGCACGCATGCGGCATGCTGATTAATTACCGGGTGCTGGAGATTTGGCGGTTGCCGCATATGCTGGGGGGAGCTCACTGCTCACTCTGCAAGGTCCAGTGTATGGAAAAAAAGAGATTGCGTTGTGCCCATAAAACATGCCTCTTCCATGTGTCTGGCCAGCCCTATTCTGTTACCGCATGTGCAAGATCTGAGAGGCAGAGGAGGAGGTAAATCAGGATACAAGGGCGGGACAGATGGGTGAAAGAGTCTTGTTCTATGGGCACTGCACAATGTATTCCTCCATACCACTCTGATATATAGGGAGAGCTGACCAATCCACTTAGGGAGAGGAAGAGTTGGTCAATCACCTATATACTGTTATATACTGGGTACCACATACAGTACAGCACCAATATCTTTTCATACATAGCATCAGTATATGATTTTTTTATACGGTGAGTACTGTATATCCCAAACTCTATATTTTAACTGGAAAAGTTTGGGGGGGGGGGGTCGTCTTATACGCACAGTCATCTTACACGCCGGAAAATACGGTAGTTCTTTTTGGCATTTTCATCCATTAACTTTTTTTCTACAGCTTTTAAACATCTTTTCTTTCCTCTATTCCTCTAGCTGGAACCCACGCAAAAGCATGTTTGCATTCCCTGTTGGATTTTACTCTTGTTTTTTTTAAGCATTAGGATTCCTTCTGGCTCAGAACCCCAGTGGTCAATGCATATATGAATAGAAAACCCTGCTGAGAAGTTACACCCAATGCTCTGAGCTGGAAAAGACAAGACAAGCCCTATTAGCCCTAGTACACTATTCAGCCACCGCTGAAGAAACTAGAGGGCTTTGCATTGGGGGGGGGGGGGGGGGGGGGAATTTTTGCCCCTCTTGCAGACCCCTCCTTCCCATGTCATGGACCAGGTGGGCTGGTATTTTTAAGGAGGCAGTGCCCATACTGTCTGCCTTAAGCTGTGTACCCACGTTGTGATTTTACTATTTTACCGACAACCGGCTATTTTTTTTTCTTGCTGAGCGGTTATTTCTCATGATATTGTGATGTGGGTACAAGCGCAGGATCAACCAAGCCTCGCTTAGCTCCCTGCGGTGATAATGACCGTCATGGAGGATTGGATATTTAAGATCCATTGGCGTTAACTAAGGAGCTGTGGGCCCTGATGCAAGTTTTACATTGGGGCCCCCAAGCACTCTATACATAACAATTGATACGGCACACCAAAATCTGCCAATGGCAACTACAGTGTCAGAGGTGCAAGCAGGGAATGGGGAACAGTTTGTTAATGATTACCACTATTCAAAGTATCTATAGAAGTGATTATTATGAGCACAGGACCAATAGAGAGCTAATACTATAGTTGAGAGATGGCCCTTCGGGGCCCCTCTTGCCCAAGGGCCTCGATGCGTTCGCTACCTCTGCACCCCCTATTGCTACGCCCCCGTTAAGATCCCCAATGTCTTTCAGTAGCGCGATTGCTTGACTTCACGTTTGCGCCCATTGTGTAACATCGCTTGCAGGAAGAGATGTTGCTTAATGACCATTGTCAAAGGGGCGTCAATGGACCCGTCAGTTGCTGAGTACGAGGCTTTAGCTGTCCTGGCAATTGTAGCATGCATTGTATGGTGTTAAATAGGCTGGGAGAAAAGGGTGATTTTTTTTTTTTTTTATTGAAAATAATTTAAAAAATATTAAGAGGCTCAACATGCACCATTCTGAGATAACTGATGTGTCTTATCTCCATGTTTAAAACGAGTGATAAATTTAGCACTCATCTGACCCCATTTTTTTAATTTAAAATGGCCTTCCAACACCTAACGGTAATTAAATTAGATAACAAGAACTTGGGACAATAAAAATGGATATCCTAAACCAATTTTTTTTCCTCACCACTGAGCAGGTCATATTAATCTAACAATGCAGTGCTAATTATATCATGTGATTTACAAGTCACATGACTTAAAATCTGCCAGCCCATAATGCCGAAAATTGTTTTAATTGAATCAGGCTCTGAAAAGTATAGAATAGCCCAATCTGACCTCAGCTTCTCATTACTAGTACATGTTGTACCTGTCTGATTACACCCACTTTTAAGACCAAACTACTTACAGTATTAACTACCTCACGACTGCCCCACGCCAACGGGCGTGGCCGCGGCGGCAGCCCCAGGACCGCCTAACGCCAATTGGCGTCAAGTGCTGGGGCTCTAATTTGCATGCGATCATGCGCACGCATATCATGGTCGGGGGGCGGAGCTCCGCCCCCTCTTCAGTCTCAGAGCGGCTATTGCCGCTCGGGAGACTGTTAGACGGCGTGATTGCCGTCTATTTACACCGTGCAGCGCCGCGATCAGCAGCAGCGCTGCAGTGGGGAAAGTTGTGATAGGCTGGCTGGTGGAGGCAGAGGAAAGGTTTTTTTGTTTATTTAAAGGCGAACATAAATATTTATAAAAAAAAAATAAACTGGGGGGCGATCAGACCCCATCAACAGAGAGCTCTGTTGGTGGGGGGAATCAGTTGTGTTCTGTGTTGTGCCTTAAAGCTGCAGTGTCCATTTTAGCTAAAATGTGCCTGGTCTTTAGGGGGGGTTACCACTGTGGTCCTCAAGTGGTTTAAATAGACAACCAATTACCGTTTCTCTAAAAAACATTTTATTTTCAACCTTATTTGATTATTTTTATTATTATTAGTACAGTGAACAGAGAAAAAAGTATGCAAATTAAGGTACTGTTGCCATACATTGTACAAGCAAAAAATATTTTCAGTGTTATAAACAGGTTAACTAATAAAATACAATGCACTTTTTTTATATACATTGGCACTCTTTATTTTACAACTATAAAGGATAGTGGGATAGTTTCACTAGATTAGTGTACATCCCACATTTTCCCATTATTCAGGGAGGGCAAAAAATTAATGTACAGCAGCACCTTTTTTTTATATACAAATCCCTTAGGCTGCAGCTCCATATTTCTATCTGTTGCTCCTTATTTGCAACCTACATATTCCATTTGCAGCAACCCCTCTTCCATGTCCAGCCGCCCCTCAGTCAGCTGCTGCCCAAGGCCTGGGCCTTTGTGACCTTTCCAGATCATCAACATAGATTTGCTAAGGACAGTTTGTTTGATTAACATGCTCAGCTTTTATGAGATGGTGAGTGCTAATGTGGATATCTGAAATGCTGTGGATGTGATATACTTGTACTTTGCAAAGGCCTTTCATACTGTTCCCCCATAACAGTCTGTGCAAAAAGTTGAGGATGCAAGGACTGGGGAAGAATCTGTGCAGGGATAAGGAGCTGGCTAATGGACAGAAAACAGAGTTGTGGTCAATGATTCAATTATATTGAAAACGGGTGCCTGTTAGCAGTGGGGTCCCTCAGAGGTCAGTACTGGGCTCAGTACTCCTCAATGTATTTATTAGTGGCCTAATAGATGAAGTAGAAAGTAATGTTGCTATTGTTTCAGATGATACATAATTGTGCAGAATTATCAACACACAGGAAGATAGTGATATATTGCAGAAGTTTCTGGATAGGATGGCTAAATATGTATGTAAATGGGAGAAGTTGAAAAATGTTAAGTCATTCATTTTGGCTGTACCATCGGCCTAGCAATATACAAAATAAACAGGATACAGATGAAGACCCCAAACTTGGAGAGGGACTTAGGAGTACTCATTGACAACAAGTTAAATAATCGTATTCAATGCCAAGCCGCTGCAGCTTAAAGGGGCACTACGGCGAAAAATAGTAAAATTGAATATATGTGCAAACATAAACAAATAAGAAGTATGTTCTTTTCAGAGTAAAATGAGACATAAATTGCTTTTCTCCTATGTTGCTGTCACTTACAGTAAGTAGTAGAAATCTGACAGAAGTGACAGGTTTTGGACTAGTCTATCTCTTCTTAGGGGATTCACAGCAAGGTTTTTATTCTTTATAAAGATATTCCGTAAAAAGGATTTAAACAATGATGCTGGCCAGCTTCCCTGCTCGCTACACAGTTTTTGAGGAGTTAGACAGACTGCAGAGCTGGGACAAGTTCCTCCAGAGCCCAAGGCTGAGACACCAAAGTGCGCCCCTCCATCCCTCCCACCCCAGCCATCGCACATCGTTTGATATTAGACTAAGAGGCGCCCCAGGGCCCCCAACACCTTAATCTCTAGTTATCTGGCTTGCAGCCATTGTTATGTATCCCCTTTTCTTATTTCTCTCTGTTTCAAACACAACAGGGGAATGATATCTGAGTGAGTTGTGCGCCCCCTCCTACACTGCGCCCTGAGGCTGGAGCTTCTCTTGCCTCTGCCTCGGCCCGGCCCTGGGACAGAGCAACTGCCATTCACTAAGTGCTTTTTAAAATAAATAAATCCCTGAGAATCCCCTATGAAGAGATGGACTAGTCTAAACCTGTCGCTTCTGTCAGATTTCTACTACCTACTGTAAGTGACAGCAACATAGGAGAAAAGTAATTTATGGCTCCTTTTACTCTGGAAAAAATTTACTTCTTATTTGTATATGTTTGCACATATTTTACATTTAACATTTTTTCGCAATAGTGCCCCTTTAAGCAAATACAATTTTGAGATGCATTAAAAGGGAAATAAAAACTCAGGATGCTAGCGTAATACTGCCCCTGTTTAGCTTGCTTGTAAGGCTGCATCTGGAAGTTTGGAATTTTGTTCTGTTCACCGCATTAGAGAGACATTGCGATTTTAGAGCAGGTGCAGAGACACGATGCAAAATTAATTAAAGGGAAGGAAAGTCTCACTTACCAGCAAAGGTTGGATAAACTGGGCTTATTTAGTTTGGAGAAAAGACGCCTTAGAGGAGAGCTAATTAACATGTATAAATACATCAGAGGGCAATATATAAGCTTGGTGGATGAGCTTTTTGTCTCTAGGCTTGTACAAAGGACTAGGGGTCATAATCTGTGCATGGAGGAAAAAAGTTTTGGCCATTTATCAAGGAAAGGTTATTTACAGAAAGGGTGAATCAAATGTGTAATGTTTTATCACATGAAGTAGTTATGGCAAATTCTATGTCTGCATTTAAGGGGGGCTTAGATGCTTTCTTTGCATTGAAGACATTAGATGCTTTCCATACATTGGAAGACATAACAGCAGCCTTCTTCTTTAACCTGTCCCATGGCGCATCACACGCTGCATTCCAAGCCGTGTCACGTGACTACTATGCTTCCTCCTTCAACCCGGAAGGAGGAAGTTTGTTGTCACGTGACCGTGGCTTGGAATGCAGCATGGAACGGATTAAAGAAGAAGGCTGTTGGGTAAGTTTAACCCCCCCCCCCCCTGCACACACCCGCTCAGCTGCACTAATTAGGATGAAGTCTGAATGAAACTCAGTTGGATTTTATCCAGGACTCATCCCTACTTTTCCTTGCCTACCCCAGGGGACCCTCCCAGGGGCCCATTTTTTAAGGGTCATAAAACAAAGTGTGGCTATCATAATCTTCACACCCATAACATGTATCCACAAAAGCACCTGATCTGAAGGATGAAACCCTTTATCAGAGAGAGTAAAGTAGTAGTTGTGGCTCCCTTACACCTCTGGGCGGTCCCGGTGACTGGGATATGCGAAGGTGCAAGCTAATGGTGCCCCTTTATTTTTTGATTGAACTTGTCTTTTTTTTCACTTAAATAACTGTTTAACTATGTAAGATTAAGACTAAGACAATTTGAACTGTTCTTTACCACTTTGGTGCCATAAGTAATGATTAAGTTATTGCTGATTCACTAGGAAACTATCTGA